>NC_079136.1:77750843-78992820 GCF_945859705.1 Episyrphus balteatus | reverse complement strand
GAAACACGAATATTTAAAGAAAGTCCTTGCTAATTTTCTGTGCGACAAGTCACTCTCGAATTATTGAAATAAATTCTTCAAATCTTTATATTGTTCAGATTTTAATAATGAAATTAAATTACCAATTTTCAATTTTGTAAGAATGTATTTCTTTTCATTCTTCTTTTCATTTTAAAGCTTAATAATTTATTTACTTGTTCCTCAGGAGTTATTTCATAAAACGTCCACAATAATCCCAAATGCATTGACCTTCGTCCGAGTACGTGGGCGGTAATAAAGGTAGCTCATAAAATACCATTAACATTAATTTAGAGATCTTAAACAAATATTTAAATTGGAGAAATTGTGAACATATCACTTTCGAGACGCATAAGAAAAGTATTATACCTAGCTGCACAAGCTCTTAAGGACAACACATAAATATTGTATAAGCATGTACCTAATTAGTTTTATATCCACTCAGTTATTAATGAACAACAACAGAGTTCTTGCGTTGCAGAGCCAGATGTTTTCTTATAAGTTCTCAAATAAATGTAAGTGTTTTGTGTTGTCTTAAGTTCATTTTGTAAAGCATAAAAAAAGTCATTACCTTTTTCTACTGTTTCTGCAAATATAAACATATACATATATGTTAGGCACACACACTTTAATACGAAATTTTATAACTTCTTTGAATTCTTAAGCTTTTGGTTTGAAAAGTTTTTAAGGAAATTTAAGATTTAAACTTTATAAGTGATATTAGTCTTTAAAAATTATTAAGGCATACATTACGCGGAATAGCGGAATATAGGGAATGGGCCAAGAGTTATAGGTCCAAATTGAAAATGATGAAATCTTATATTATGATATGTAAGGTAATTCGTTCATCTAAAAAAACACAACTCTTAGGTATTTTGAAATGAGTAATTTTAAAATGGTTATAAAATCCTTATATTTTCAACTCACAACAAAGCCATTTACCATTCAAAATATAACCTTAAGCTAAAAATACAAACAAAGATATTATAGGATTCTGGTCGAATTACGTTGACGCATGAAAAGACTTTTCTTGTTTTTGATATATTTAATTCACTCTGTAGGGGTCGTTTGAAAAATTTAAATATGTAAATAATGTACATGCAAAGGAAGGTATAAAACAAACTTTCAAAATTAGATTAATGCCTTTGGGCTATGCATCAAATTAAAATCTTACAACATTATTTCAAAAAGCACATCATTTCTGGTCAGTAATGATATTAAAATAACAGCAATTATAATTTAACGTAAAACAAAAATTATAAAGTGAATTTTAATGGTTTTAATTAATATTGCTTTTTTTTTTCTTTTGGTTTTGGGCTTCGGTGTGTTTCAGGTATTTTTGGTTTCCTTTGAAACGGTTGGGATAGTAAAATATGAAAGTAGGCAAACTCATAGATAGTATACTCGTACATATATAGTAATATGCGTAGTATGTTTTTTTGTGACAATTTTTGGAAGAAGAAAACATTTCTTATAAACACTGTTAAAAATTATGTAGAATTAATTACCACACATTGAAGAATAACCTCAAAAACCGTCAAAATATCGTTTATTTTTGCATTATATAACGGTATCTAATATTTCAAAAACTTCTGACCTCGGACTCGAGTTCAGCAACCCTAAAAACTTTAGAAAAGTAAATTTTGTTTCTTGTGTCTAAAAAAGTTTAATTTACTAGAAATTTATGGTAAGCGTTTTCTTAATTTTATCAATCAGTGCTCAAGCAAACATAGGGGAGAGGGAGGGCACCTTGGGAGAGTTTTTATAAAAGTTTTCCTGGTATACTCAAATAACCAAGGTCATTTTTGGACGAACTATAATGAGTTTAATTTTTTACTTAACTATTCAAAAACAGTACAGTACTTTAAAACCACAGTACCTACACATAATAAGGGGGGTCATTCCGTAATTTTGAAAACGATAATCGAATCGATGATAATCGTTTTACAGTTTGAGAATCTTTAAAGCTATTTTAAGTCAATTCTGATTCAATATTTCCTAAATAGTTTATATATGTAAATAAAAGTTTTCGTATCCTTAGAAGTCTTATTAGTCTAGGTGATTTAGTAGTTGCCTTTTACTCGGGTGTCTGAGGTTCGATTCCCGAAATTGAAATTGTTTTTTTTTTTTTATTTTCTCAATAATCGTCAATAAATAAACGATTAGTGAGGCGGCTTAGCATCTAAATCGTGCATTTTGTGATAAAAGCATGAAATTTATATCGTTGGTAGTACTCAATATAAGAGTTATTTTAAGATATTGGGCCACCTTGTATTCCATCCGGAAGGGTAGATACAAGACTTTTTCTGTGTTGCACTCGATTTGTTGCATATCATAGTATATGCAATGAAACATTTGTATTAATATGATACATGATTTCGAGGTATTTTCTAACGGCCGATCGAATAAAATCAGTACCAAAATGTCTCGACCATCATGTAAAAAGTTATTGGACTCTTTATGAATTGTCTTTTACTCAAAGAGCAAGAGTCAGAATATTACCAAGTAGGTACTCCTTGAAAAAAAGTGGTAGGTTGATAAAATTTCGTGTGGACGTTTCATATACCATAGAAAAAAATAATAAAATATGTCCATCAAAAAATTTCAGGTCAAAGGGTGTTTTTTTTTAGCGGGACAGAACACATTTGAAATGGTACCATTGCACCACATGGAAAATGTATGCATTTTTTTCAACTGCATATAAATGTTGTACATAGTATGAGAATCAAAAATAATCAAAAAATCAATTATATTTACTATGGAACATTGAATTTTCATGCAAAACTTAAATTGCTTGCTTTTATTTTTTATTAAATTTTCGTACAAATAAATGTTTTGGAGAAGTAAGGTGCAAAAGTAAAAGTATGAAAAATAATTGAATCATTTATTTTCAAAACATGATAAGTCCATGATTTCAAATTTTTCAGGAGAAGAAAAAAACGTTCTATTTTCTTTTGTTACCTAAGTGTTGCAAAATGTATAAAAAATATATTTTGTAGAACTTTTACCTAGCTACAGAATATCGTTTGGTATTTACTTTTTGGACCGATTGCTTAAAAGATAAAAAATAAAAACGATTTTGGACTTATCATACTTTGAAAATAAACGAATGTGAAATTAGTTTTAAAATGAATATACAATTTTTTTAAAGCCTCAGTCTATCCAACAACTGCATTTGGGAATAGAATATAATGTTTCGAGTAGTTATTTTACTTGAAAGACGCCTTCAACTTAAGATTTTGAGTCAGTAGTCAGCTTCTCTATGTGTAGTCAATTACTCATAAAAAAGTTGCTGTTTATTTTCAAAAGATGATAAGTCCGGGACTTTTATAATGTTTTGACAATAAAATTTTTTTTCGCTTAGCTGTAAAATCGAATATAGACTGAGTAGATGCTTCATATTTTGAAGGCAGGTGTGGTTATCCCCCAAGAACATATTCAGTTAAAAAAACGAATTTTGAAAAAAAGTGGACTTATCATGTTTTGAAAATAAACGATTCAATTGTGCAGTTTGTTATAAAAGGATCAAATTTATAGCATTGTTAGTACAATATGTAACCCTCATTTTAAGATATTGGGCCACTTAATATTTCACCTATGAGGATGTTTATAACGATGCACAGAAAGCAATTAAATGAAGTTTTGTGAAATTTGTGATTATTAGATGGCTCATGTACATCCTCATAGGTGAAATATTAAATGACCCAATATCTTAAAATGACGGTTATGTATTGTACTAACAATCCTATCAATTTGATCCTTTTATCACAAACTGCACAATTATTTTTCATACTTTTACTTTTGCATCTCACTCCTTCAAAATATTAATTTGTATGAAAATTTAATAAAAAATAAAAGGAAGCAATTTAAGTGTTGCATGAAAATTCAATGTTCCATAGTAAATATAATTCATTTTTTGATTATTTTTGATTCTCATACGATGTATAAAATATATATGCGGTTCAAAAAAAATGCAAAAATTTTCCATGTGCTGCAATGGTACCACTTCAAAAGTGTTCTTTCTCGCTAAAAAAAACACCCTTTGTCCTGAAATTTTTTGATGGACATATTTTATTATTTTTTTCTATGGTATATGAAACGTCCACACGAAATTTTATCAACCTACCACTTTTTTTCAAGGAGTACTTGGTAATATTCTGACTCTTGCTCTTTGAGTAAAAGACAATTCATAAAGAGTCCAATAACTTTTTACATGATGGTCGAGACATTTTGGTATTGATTTTATTCGATCGGCCGTTAGAAAATATCTCGAAATCATGTATCATATTAATACAAATGTTTCATTGCCTATACTATGATATGCAACAAATCGAGTGCAACACAGAAAAAGTCTTGTATCTACCCTTCCGGATGTAATACAAGGTGGCCCAATATCTTAAAATAACTCTTATATGGAGTACTACCAACGATATAAATTTCATGCTTTTATCACAAAGTGCACGATTGAACTCTTTTTTAATGCTAAGCCGCCTCACTAGATAGCTAAATAGGTCTCGTTTAATGATTAATTTCTACGAATAACCATAATGTTAGAGTAAATTATTTTAATATGTGTAACAAAACACTTTATGCATTTTCCAAAATTATAATCAATGTATGTAAGTTTTGACTTTTGGGTCATTAAAAAATTCATATTGATCCAGCTATAGCAAAATTTTTCGACGTTTAAACGCAATAATTTTGAAAAAAGAAAATTTTTCAAAAATTATATAAGTACGATACGATTAAGAAGGCAACTTAGAGACAAATCAAATCCTTTGTGTCTTCCAACAAATATGTAGGTGTAGGTACATGACCATTTTGATAATAATTCTCACAGATTTTTTCAAAACTTTCGCCGCCGTTCAACATACATTCCGGCTATATCTTCTATTAAAAAACGTATTGTTTTTCGATACACATATTAAAATAATTTACTCTAACATTGATTATGGTTATTTGTAGAAATTAATCATTAATATTTTTTTTGTTTGTGTAGTTTGCAAATTATCCGTGATTGGAGTAAATTAATAAACACTTTTAAAAAATCAGATATTGCATCCAAAAACGAATAAATTCTCCAAAAGAGAGACCTATTTAGCTATCGTTTATTTATTGACGATTATTGAGAAAATAAAAAAAAGAAACAATTTCTATTTCGGGAATCGAACCTCGGACACCCTAGTAAGAGGCAACTACTAAATCACCTAGACTAATACGACTTTTAAGGATACGAAAACTTTTATTTATATAAACTATTTAGGAAACATTGAATCAGAATTGACTTAAAATAGCTTTAAAGATTCTCAAACTGTAAAACAATTATCATCGATTCGATTATCGTTTTCAAAATTACGGAATGAATTGTCAAAATTTTTTTGTCTCAAATGGGCACTATTCTGTCAGGTCGGCCTTTAATTTTTATATTTCAATCGCAGTAAACAGGAAATTTGTTTTCGTTTTAATTTATAAAATGTCATTTGAAAAAATTATAAATTAAAAAATGACAAATTTTCTTCGTGTTTCTTCGCGGAAAATGGTGAATAATTGTTAAAAAATTAGTTGTGTGCTTGATTTTTCGGGTTTTGTGCGTTTTTCGAAGATAAATAAAAGAAATAAGAATTACAGTAGCTGACATTGGTCGCCAAATTGTCATGTTTTGACAATTTGGCGACCAATGTCAGTTCGGAAGATATTACCTTTTTATGTGTACTGTGCTTTAAAACAGTAAAATGAAACGGTCATTTAAAGTTAATTTTCTGATTACACTGGTCAACAAGGTTTTTGTTACAGACATAAAGATATACTTTTCTACAGGTTTTGCTGAGCTCGAAGCCGAATTCAAAAAAATTATAGCACATCACGTTTTTGAGAAAATCCCGTTAGAAAATCGAAAATGCCGCTTTTTACCAGTTTTCGAGGTTATTTCTTATCGTTTTGTTATTTGTTTTAAATGGAACGTTGTGTCAAAATTTGAAAGCAATTGGCAAAGAACTTTTCGAGATTTGCTATTTAAAGCAAATAAACATGATATACCTATACCCAACACGTTGATTTCAACTTAAGATTTCTCGAAAAAGAAAAGAAGGTTTAAACGGATTTAGAAAGACAAAATTTAGTTTTTTTTTAGAAACCACGCTCTAGTCTTTTCTTGTACTCGAGTGCAGTTCACATTTTATATTAGGTAGGTATACTTTTTGTTTAAACGCTCTTTTTTGACATATTGGCAGATATCGTTTTTTAAATTGTTACATATTTTTTACAACTCTACGCTGAGAAAACTCTACAACTCTACAAAAAAAAATTACGCATACGCTCCAGTGACCCGCGTAGTTTCATCTTATTTAATCACATAATCAAACATTCACCTTATTGTATCATCTAAACTACAAACATATAGCTTTAAAAGTTTTGAATTCTGTTTTATAAAGGAAGTAGAAGACCTAACTAGCAAATATGTAGGTACATTTTATATGAAAGCCACACATACAAATTAAAATTTAAAAAAATCTAGACCTCGAGATATGGAAGTTTAAACGACGAAACCGTCAAATTACATGCTTGTAAATTGATTTACCATTTATCAGCACGAAAGGTACTTGAAATTATTTTTATGTACATAATATAAATTAACCTTTACCAAAATTCAAAATTCTAAAAATCCTGAATACTCAACTTTTTAAATTTAAATAAACAAAAAAATGCGCAAAACGAGGAAGCTATCAAAACATTTTGCATTGCAACAAATTCGACTAGCCTGCATCCGTTATGCATGCCTTAAACCTAATGAATTAATTTATTTTTCAAAACAAAACATTTTAAACTAGTCTATCTTGTGCAAATTTAAGGTGCATTTTACCTATTTCTATTTTTGTAGATAATAAGTCTCTACTATTTATTCCCGTAAATCTTTAAATATTCAATTCCGTTTGCTGAACCCAGTTTTATAATTTTTCATTTTGTGAGACAAGCATACATGATGAAAACTGACAGATTTGTAAACAAAAACATGTGTACATGAATTCTTCCTACATGATATTTGAAGCTTTATCTGTATCCGTATTATACTTGCTCTTTGTGTTGCACCTGAATTTGTTTTCCAGGAAAAAAAATAACATCACAAAACAATGGTTGGTTTACATGAAATTCAATACACTGTATGTTTTAACATATCAGGCAAACCATCCATAAAAGATAGAACCCTGGGGAGAAAACATGCTCACGTAAATATTATAATCAAATATTTTTCAATAATAAATGGGTAGATATTTTTATACTCTGAACACCGGTTCCTTGAAGTCAATTTCTTCATAATCATATTTCCATATTCTATAATTTTATTATTTTTTTTCTTCAAAAAATATACCTACATAACTACATACATAACATAATGTACATACATACATATGTAAATTAATTTAAATAATGAAATATGAGATCAGAAGAAATGAAGATATAAATTAAATGAAATAATGAAAGTAAAAAAAAAAAACGCAAAAGAATTAAAATGATCCAAATCATTCGGACAAAAGGCAGTTTTATATAAAAAAAAACTTCAACAGCAATAAAAAATATAAATGTACCTGCCATATAGAAACGTTTTCTTGATTTTGTTGCAAATATCTTAACAGATTTCAATACAAAATCAATTAAGTTGCAATCTTAAAAAAAATAAAATGCACGACTGGGGTCGCACGAACTTGCTCTTAGAGTTAAAGTTGCTTAAATTTTTAAGAATTTTTATATAAAAATTTGTAAAAAAAAATAAAATTCGTTTTTTAAAAACAAATAAAATAATATCTGAAATTAAATTGCCCTCCAAAACAAGTATGCAGTTTTGATTGATATATTAACATGCATTTTTAGAAAAAAAATTTTTCAAAATCGTTAGAGCCGTTTTTTAAAAAACTAATTTTTTATAAATAATTTTTTGGAAAAAAAGTTTAAAAATAAAATTGGTATGCCATTTTGTAGAAATCACTAATCAACATCTAAAAACAAAATTTCAAAAAAATTAAATGTCCCGTTTTCGAAAATTTGATTTTTCAAAAAAAAAATTTCAAAATTTTTTTAAAAATCCAAAAATTATTTTTTTCAAAATTTTATTTTTGGCTTATATTCTATGGCAGGTACCGTTAATAATGATTTTCAAAAAAAAATTTGTTCATTAGAAGATAGACCTTAACTTTAAACTAACATTTGAATTTTTTAAACAAAATCGTTAGAGCCGTTTTTGAGATATTTCAATTTTACTAAAATCGGTATATGACAAGTACCGTTATTTTTGGTCCAAAAAAATTAATTCCAAAAACCCCTCTGGAGAGTCGCCAAATAACGCTGCATACCAGGTTTGACATCAATCGGTCCATCCGTTTAGGCTGTAGCTCCTTATACAGACAGACAGACAGACAGACTGACAGACTGACAGACTGACAGACTGACAGACTGACAGACTGACAGACTGACAGACTGACAGACTGACAGACTGACAGACTGACAGACTGACAGACTGACAGACTGACAGACGGACAGACTGACAGACTGACAGACTGACAGACTGACAGACTGACAGACTGACAGACTGACAGACTGACAGACTGACAGACTGACAGACTGACAGACTGACAGACTGACAGACTGACAGACTGACAGACTGACAGACTGACAGACTGACAGACTGACAGACTGACAGACTGACAGACTGACAGACTGACAGACTGACAGACTGACAGACTGACAGACTGACAGACTGACAGACTGACAGACTGACAGACTGACAGACTGACAGACTGACAGACTGACAGACTGACAGACTGACAGACTGACAGACTGACAGACTGACAGACTGACAGACTGACAGACTGACAGACTGACAGACTGACAGACTGACAGACTGACAGACTGACAGACAGACAGACGGACTTCCGGGACCCACTTTTTTGGCATTGTCTACCATCGTAATGTCATGGAAAAATGTTATCTCAACTTTTTTTTTTTTACGAATGCATAACTTGATATATAGTACCTATATCGCAAGTAAAAACAATGCAAAATAACTTTGTTAAAAATCAATTTTTGACATGATAACGTTTTACATATATACAAAACTTGTTTCGAGTTTTTGACCCGAAAAAATCTGCTTCAAAAAAAAAAATATTTCGATTGACAATAGTTCAGCAACCAGACTTAAAAAAAAACCTTTGGTTTCTAGATATGAATAGAGCTTAAAGGGACCTTTCTTTTGATATCTCACTCGATGGACTTGGAGGAAATTTTTTTTTAGGCAAGGGGTTAACCTTGATTTTTTCGCGAAAATCGGAAAAAAAAATTAAATTTGTATTTTGTACATTGTGAACTCGTATCTGTTAACCAAAACTTGTTTCGAAACCTTGGTCCGAAAATACCAGCTTTAGAAAAAAAAAATATATTTCAGCACCCAGACCTCCAATATACTATATGATGTAAGCGTTACTTTTGCAAAAATCTCACATATTTTATTTCTTTTTGTCCAAAGAGTGCAGCACTGTTCTTTGGTCCGAAAATATCAGCTTAAGAAAAAAAAATATATTTCGATCGCAAATATTTCAGCAACCACACCTCGAATAAACTTTTGGTTAGCAGTTATGAATAGCCCTTAAGGAAACCTCTCTTTTGATGTCTCACTCGATGGAATTGGAGAAAATTTTTGAAAATGATTTTTTTTTAGGCAAGGGGTAACCTTGATTTTGTTCGCGAAAATCCGAAAAAAATATAAATTTGTATTTTTTACATAAAAATAAAGGCCTGCTCATTGTGAACTCGTATCTGTCAACCAAAACTTGTTTCGAGACTTTAATCCCAAAATATCTGCGCCTGAATTTAAAAAACAATATTTCGACTGCAAATAATTCAGCAACCAGACCTCGAAGAAACTTTTGGTTTGCAGTTTTAAATAGAGCTTATAGACAACATAAAATTATAGGGCTGTTCGTGTTCATTGTGAACTCGTGTCTGTAAAGCAAAACTTGTTTCAAGACCGAAAAATCTGCTTCTGAATGTAAGGAAAACAAATATTTCGGTTGCCAATAATTGAGCAACCAAATTAAATTCCAACAATTCAGTTTTTATTTTTACAACAATTCAGCTACATTTTTCCATTAGAGCAAGTACGTTTGATCTCACAAAAACTATAACTTTAACTAGAAATACCTGTACTGTAAATGTACAAGTAAACATACATACATAGTTATTTTTTGTACGTCAAATACTGTTCTGAAATTCTCAGGAGTAAGTAAATAAAATGTCAACAGCAGACTTTTGTTCTCGCATTCCTTTCACTTCACTTATTACCTAAATATTTGTTAATGTACATACATATATAAATATTTTATAGTCAACTACCCCTTGAGTAAATGTGGTCAAGGCAAACACCTTTGCAAACCAAAGTAATTTGTTTTCTTGTTTTTTTTTTTATTGAAATAGAAAATTACAAATGGAAAGAGAAAACCACAATGAACCATTTCCGTTTGTATAAACATTCACTTTCAAGTCGCATTTCATGTTGAATGACTGCGACTTTGAATCCTATAGCTTTATCGTCGTGTGCATCAAACCACAATTATTTTAACAGAAACATTACTAAGAAAGAATATCCTTAATTTCGGTTTGCAGAACTAAACATTTTGATGGAAAAAGTTGTTGGTTGTTTTCGACTTGTTTTTTTTTTCCTAAGACAAGCACATTGATAATAATCTGTCGAAATCCAACATTTAATTTTTTTTGAAAACTATATGGCCTCCTTTTTTGGTCTCTTTTTCATATTGGATCGTTTTCATCCGTAAGTGACTTAACCGATATTAAATTTTAAATTAAAAAAATAAAACCATTTTTGGATTTTTCAAAAATATTAATTTTTTTTTAAATTGGATCGATAAATTTTTTGGAAATTTTGTTGTTTTTTTTAAAACAAATTTAAATTGTGTTCTTTTGAGAATAATGTTAAGTTGGATTTTTTAACTTAGGTAATTTTGATTTCGGAGTACATAATTTAAGAGCGTTTTTTAACCTGAATCTTTTCTCCCCTACTCTTGAACATGCGGCAAAAAAAGATACAAACATACAAAAAAAAGAGTACGTATACGCCGCAGTGCATGTGGATAACGTGCAAATGATGTGAATTGCAACTTTGGCCTAATGTTTTTTAACAGATGCGGAATCTGTTATGTTATACGCCGCTCAAGCATGAGCACTCAAGACTGCCTAAAATCATAGCGTAAAGAAGTCTTTCCAATTGATGTTTTATTTATTTTTACTTTCACAAAGGCGCCCCAATTTTTTTTCTATTTTTCTTTTTCAACGGCACTCGTATTTTTTGTCCTAAACTTTTTGAAGAATGAAGGCGCCCCCGATTTTGGGTTAGTTTGTTTGGTGTCCAAAATCTTCGTTCATCTTTGAACAACAAGGCGCCCCAATTTCTTTTGGAAAACTAAAGCAATCTTAATATTCCTCCAACCAATTTAATTTTTGCAAAGGCGCCCCTATACACTTATAAATCACTAAATCATAGCTGGTAATATGGAGAGCGAGTGTGTTTCTTTATTTTTTCCGGATATGGAAAAGAATAGACCGATGAATAAAATATATTATGGAGAATATCCAGACTGTAATAATGAATAAAGAAACAGAATGGAGACGGACAGAATCCCGAAATCCACAATCCAGAAAGCTCAAAATCCAGAAAACCCTAATTCCCGAAAACTCAAAAAGCAGAAAACCCAAAATCCCGAAAACCTAAAATCCCGAAAACCCAGAATCCTGAAAACCCAAAATCCCGAAAACCCAGAATCCCGAAAAACCAAAAACCCGAAAATAAAACAGAAAAAAAAAACTCTTCAAAATTGTGTTTCACTGAAATTTTAACTGAAACATAAAATTAAAACCAATTAAATAACAATTTAAACATACAATTATTATAAGTTAAATATTAAAACTCATCATAATTCTTTTGATTTTAGTTCAACGATTTTTCCAACTTAACTCAATCACAAAAAAAGACTGTTGAAAGCGCAATAAGAACTTGAAATCAAGTAAAAAAGATAATTAACGGAATCATACAATTATATTGTTTTTTATGAGTTAACACCTTAATTACACACTAAAGATTGTTTTCGAAACCGAAATCCCGAAAAAATTTTCGGGATCCCATTCTGGATTTTGGGTTTTCGGGATTTTGGGTTTTCGTTTTAAAATGATTTTGTTTTTAGAGGCGCCACTTGCAATCTTGCCCAGGGGCGCCGGTAGTGCTTAAACCAGCACTGAAGAAAGTACGCATTTTGTTTTTTTTTTTTTTTTTTCTAGTTTCGAGTGAAATATATGTATAAACTTCTAGAAAATATATTTTAAACTGATGGAATTAAAACAAAAATAGCTCCTTTTAAAACACGTGTGCTCGTGTTTAACAATATTTTATGAAAAAATAAAAACAAATTCAAGTTATTTGGGTTATTTGGGTTATTAAAAAATTAGAATAATTATTAAAAATATTTGCGAATGTGGCAAATGTTTAAATTATATATGTACACAGGTAACTGAATTTCTGAAAAATACTAATTTTATGTTTGCAGAATATATTTTTGTTTTTTTGATAATTATGAGTTATGACTTTTATAAGATAAGGGCCAGTTGTGCAAATATTTAATAAGTGGATCAGCAACTTTTATCTATTGAAATCGGTACTAAAGCTGAGGTTTAGCACTGGTTCAAGGTCCATAAATGTAAAAATAGCCACATCCATGCTTGAACCGAGGTTGATCCGCACCTAATCCGTCGAAATCGGCGAGTTAAATTCCTGAACCAAGGCTAATCCACGTTTGTACAACTGGCACTAAGATTGCAAGTATATTGTAATGACTTTACAACCTTACCTTACTTTCTATATAGTCTATTTGACTTTTATTTTAAAGCCACTAACGGCCAAAATAAGTTCTCATAGGAACCGTAACAAATTTGTTTGTAATGCATTACCTCACATAACATTAACCTTTAAAACAGTCAAAATGACGTTTTTTTTGGCATTTATAACGGTAATATCTCAAGAACGGAGGCCAGTAAAACTTTTCTGACTTTGGATTGGAGTTCAGCACACCAACAACTTTCAGAAAAGTATATTTTGGTTCTTGTGGCCAAAACCTTGTTAACCAGTTTAATCTTCATTGGATAAGGATATATAAGGACTCAGCCAATAGTTTTTTATTTAATTTATTGTACGCTCAAGCGCGATATTTTAATTTTTTTTTGTAAAATAAGATAAAATATCAGAAATACTTAAATCCTGGTAAAAATTAAGGAAATATATATAATTTAAAATAAAAACCATTTCAATAAGCAACTCACAAAATCATTATCTTATAATGTATGTATTTAAAGGAATTTGAAAATTTTATTAAAAAGCGGAATAACTTTCTCTGTGTAAAGATTTTTGAACATACAGCTGCTTCCCAAATAACATTTTGTGGTTAGAAAGCGGAAAATAAACCGGATATTTACTCTGGTTATTTAACGGATAAGTTACTAAACTCGTTAAATAAACGTATTTAAGACGTTCCAGAAACGTCTCCACAACCGAAAATGGTCAGTTATTTTTTAACTTCGTCTAAATCGGGTTTTTAAAAAACCCACTTTTTTCTACAAATACTGGGTTTTTAAAAACCTAATTTTCACGGTTATTAAATAACTGTTTATTTTTAGTCAAAGAAAAACTTGAAATAAACCATTTACGGCTATTTTATAACCGTTTACAAACCGTTATTATACAGTTTAAAAAAAACCTGTACTGAGTTGTTTGACGGTTTTTTTTATAACCGTTTTACTACGGTTATTATAAAACCTGTAATTAACGTTATTACAGGTTTTTTTGAAACCTGTAATATAACAAGTTCTTTTAAAACCTGTATTAAACGTTAATTTACGGTTTTTTTTATAACCTCTTACCTATAGGTTTTTATAAAACCTCTAATAAACGTTATTTGACGGTTTTTTTATAACCGTTTTCTTCCCGTTTTTTTTAAAACCTGTAATAAACGTTGTACAGGTTTTTATAAAACCTATAACAAACGTTATTTGACGGTTTTTTTTATAACCGCTTACCTATAGGTTTCTATAAAACCTGTAATAAACGTTATTTAACGGTTTTTTTTATAACCGTTTTCTTCCAGTTTTTTTAAAACCTGTAATAAACGTTGTACAGGTTTTTATAAAACCTATAACAAACGTTATTTGACGGTTTTTTTTATAACCGCTTACCTATAGGTTTCTATAAAACCTGTAAATAACTTCGTACAGGTTCTTATAAAACCTGTAATAAACGTTACTTCACAGCTTTTTTATAACCGGTTATTTACAGATTTTAAAAAACCTATAAAATGTTTGCTTACCAACATGCTGCAAACCATAAGATTCTTCCCAGCTGAAAATTTAATATTTGAAATAAGAACGCTGAAATTTAAGTTTAGTGAAACATTATTTAATGAAGTAAAACTAAAACTAAAACTTAAAGTAAAAGTAAAACTAAAACTAAAAATAAAAAATAGCTTAACTTAATTATGTTGTGGATTGCCCGTCAGAGGCAGAGGAGCTGGTGTTGGAACTGGTATTTCTGTAATGAGAAAAATGTTAACTTAAATGTTGATTATAATTTTATTTTTTAACTTACGTGGACGGTTTTCCCATTCGAAATGGGGCTTGCTTCAAAAAGCCTTTATACAGGAATTTGTATTGGCTGAAACTTTTTTTGGCATTAGTCCCCAGCCAAGAATGTTCTGCCAGTAGTGGATCCGTAAAAATGCACTTGCAAATAGTGCGGATCGTTTTCATTCCGTTGGCCCCCCCATAGGAGCTCAACTTACGGACCTGAAAGAAAACAAAAATATGTTTTAAGATGTCGTTTTTTAAACTTTTTCGTAATATAAAATGCATTTATTTTCAAATATTTTTGGCCGCATTTATTATGATTTGAAATTATAAAAGAAAATGTCAATATGTATTACGGTTTATGAAAAAAATTAAAAAGAATTTCATTTTCGAAGAACTTTTTTTAATAAAAGTTTTGAAAAAAAATGTATCTTATTTTTTTTCAAAGTTCAACATCTAAACATAAAATTATTTTTTATTTATTTAATAACCCTTACTGTTGAAAGTTAAATAGCAAAAATTTAAAGTTCTTATTTACCAAAGTCTTTTAGAAAATTAATTATTTGGATGCAAAAATTCAGTTTTTATCAAAAAAAAAAACCAATTGAAATTGAAGTTATTTTTAATTGTTTTTTCAAAAGTGTGATATATATTACCTTTTCTGCTTCGGAATTCAACTGATAATATTTATTAGAAAAAGTTTGGAAAAAAGTCATTTTTAATTTTTTTAATAAATTTTTTTTTTAATTCTGAGTTTGAGGACCATTTTTTCAAAAACTCTTAATTAAATTTAGTGAATTTAAATTTAAGATAAGCTTCTGGCTTTGTAAAAATGTATTTTAAAATATTGTAGGTGTTGCCGTTGTTTTATAAATATTTTTTTTGTGTTTGAAGTCGGATTGTGAGAAAATTGCATATTTCGTATATTTTGGTACTTACCAATTTTTTTTTGAATGCTGCATTTTGATGGAGTTTTTCCTCGATTTCCTCAATTTGTTGGACAGAGGTAAGTGGGAAAATTTCATCCAGTTGCAGTTCCTCATCCACTTCCTCTGCATTCTCTTTTGCAATTTTGGACGCCAACAAATTGACCGAAACTTCGGACTTCGCCATGAATGCCTCCAGCCTTCCTTGCATGGCCTGCACCTTCACCTCAGTGGAACGCTGTCTTTCCAAAATTTCGTCTATTTTGGACGACAGTTCCTTGAATTGGGTACTGGTGCTGGGGCCTATAAACAATTAAAAATAAGAGTTATAGTAATATACAAAAAAAAGTAATACGGTTAGTGAAAGAACTAATATGCTATCTCAGCTGTTACTAAGAGGGACTGGGGTTTATCCTATTCAAATAACATTGGATAAACCCCAGTCTAAGATAAGCTGGAGTTTAAAAACGACTTTGAAAATTGTACTAGTGCTAAAATACATTTTTTACCTTCAAACGTGTATAAGTCGGAAATGACATTAGTGATGGTAACATCTTCATTTGGGGGGGTGAACGAGGAAACGTCTTGAAAATGAGAAGTAAGTATGACAAAATTAGTAACTTTGTTCCCATGTTTATACATTTTAAACTTACCAGAATTAGGAATCAAAGTTGACATCAATTTGTTCATATCTGTCATGTATTCCGAAGAATTGGTGTCGATGGTCACTTCTTCCGTATTTTCTTCAGAAGAAGACAAATACTCGGCATCCTTTTCCTTCTGAACTGCTTCCTCCCAGGAACCTTAAAAGGAAATACATGTTTTGTCGTAAATATAAGTGGCATGAAAGGGATACAAGAAAATATTTGTTCAAAAGGTGAAGCGGCTTAAGACCGGCCGAACAGCTCAGATTTTGACGATTTTTTTTCAAACGTAGGCAATTAAAAATGCTTTAAAGTCTATAGATTAAAAATTGCCGATGTTACCGTATTGTTTTTTAAAATTACAATTTAATTTTTTTTGAACACAACCATTTTTTTTCTTAAATTTCATAAAACAAATGATAGCAAAAGATTCTCTAGGTTATTTAAGGAAAAAAAATATAAGGGAGTAAGGGACAATCTTCCATCGTTTAAGAGATAAATGCAATTTTCTCATAATCTGACTTTAAACACAAAAAAAATATTTTGAAAACAACGGCAACACCTACAATATTTTAAAATACATTTTTAAAAAGCCAGAAGCTCATTCTTATCTCCTAAATTTAAATCCACTAAATTTAATCAAGAGTTTTTGAAAAAAATTTCAATTTCAATGGGTTTTTTTTATAAAAACTGAATTTTTGCTTTGAAATAATTAATTTTCTCAAAGACTTTGGTAAATAAGAACTTTAAATTTTTGCTATTTAACTTTCAACAATAAGGGCTATTGACTGAAGAAAAAATGACTTTATATTTAGATGTTGAACTTTAAAAAACAAATAAGTAAAATTTTTTTTCAAAACTTCTATTAAAAAAAGTTCTTCGAAAATGAAATACTTTTTAATTTTTTTCATAAACCGTAATACATATTGACATTTTCTTTTATAATTTCAAATCGTAATAAATGTGGTCAGAAAAATTTGAAAATAAATGCATTTTATATTACGAAAAAGTTTAAAAAACGACATCTTAAAATTTCTTCAATAATTTTTTTTTTTCAAAAATCTGAGTTCAGATACCATTCTTTCAAAAGCTCTTAATTCAATTAACTTAATTTTAATTTTACAAATATGACTAAGTTTCTAGCTTTTTAAAAATGTATATTTAAATGTTGTAGGTGGCGCCTTTTCGTTCACGCGCGCTCTCGTGAACGAAGCGAAAAAGGGTTGCTGTGAGTTTTGTTATTGCACCCGCTCGCAAAAACACCTGCTGGTCGAAAATTTTTTTTTAAGGCGCCATTGTTCTTCGCGAAAAAAAGGTCGCTGTTTTATTGTTTTATCGCTGTACACTTATTGATCTTGTATCGAACACACAAGAACAACAAGTCGACCGTCGGTCGCGGGTGGCGCTTTGTTCAAGCGCGCTGTCTTGGACGACGTAAAAAAAAGGTCGCGGTTTTATTGTTTTATTGTTGTACAGTACACTTATTGATTTTGTCAACGAAGTGAAGTGAAAAAAGGTCGATGTTTTATTGTTTTATTGCTCTTGTATCGATCACACAAGATCAACATGTCGATTGTAGTCGTGGGCGCCGCGCCGTGACGCCTTTTCGTTCACGCACGCTGTCGTGAACGAAGAGAAAAAGGGTTGCTGTGAGTTTTGCTATTGCACCCGCTCGCAAAAACACCTGCTAGTCGTGTTTTAAGGCGCCATTGTTCTTCGCGAAATTTGCGATATTGTTTTGCAAATTGGCTGATGCTGAATTGCACTCGATGACAATGTAATGTGTTTATATAAGAAAGACCGGTCTAAAAAACTTTAATTTCTGTAATAAATCTCATTGTGTAGAATATTATGAAGCGTTATTCAAATATAAAAATATTGAAAGGCCATAACCGCGATTACTTTAAGTATATGAAAGGGGACCTAAAGTGTATCAAAATTAACGTAACTAAGCTGTCAAAAATAGGCCCCCAGGATAAACTGCTTTAAGTTTAGATACGAATAAAATTTTACTTGGAGAAAAGTGGTCTAAGTGAACTTAATAAAAATAAAATAAAAAAGATGTAGTTAAACTTGTATCTTACCGATGTCATCAAATATTAATTTGCATGCTATGCTTTGCCAATCATCCGATGCTGTGATGCAATTTTTCCGACCGCAAATGGAATCTTTCTTGGACTTTGGCCATAATAGCTTCGTTCCATCGATGACCCAATTTTTGGGAACTGCCGTCACGAACTTCCCTTCATCTTCGAGCGTCTCCACAACACAATACATTTTGATTAACAATGTACTAATGGAAAAAAAACAGATTCAGTGTTTGGTAAAGTTATTTTGAAAAATTTAGAGGAAATATTTTCTATGTTATAAAAATTAGGCAAATTTTCTTCTTCATTTGATTTATAAACGCTTAAAAATTTAGAATAGAACGGTTTTTCGTAAAAATTTTGTTTTTGTTTTAAGCTTGAACCATAGATAACTGGGATGCCATGTCGATATGTTGCAAACTCCATTCTAACAATTTCTTCTGAGTTTGTTAAGAAGTAACTATCTGCAAGTGACGACTTCAAAACAAAATGTTGAAGCTGAATTGCTCTATAGATTCCAACACAGTGTTTAATTTTGCATATTTTATTCCTATCTTTCATATAAAGCATAGGAGTTTTGTTTTCATCTACATCAATTAGATCTACATTCTCAAAATCTTCGATAATCCTATTTGCAATTTGTTCCAGGGGTCTGTTTCCAGATCTTATTCGACGTTTTAAATATTGTAAACGATTTTCATATTTGAAAGCACTTATATTATCTAAAGGTCCATGGTATTTAACATCATCTACGACATGATATAAATTGTGAACGTTATAACTTATGTTTTCAGCTCCATAGATACTAGAAAAGTTATATATGAATGATTTGAACAGACTCTGTGCGACATCAACAAAAACTTGTTTATTTTTACTCAAACATATTGAAACAGCACAGTGTAGTTCCATAAAATTGGCATATACTTCTTCATGAGTTTCATTTTGCAAAACAACCGGACCTAAGTACAACAAAAACATACGAAATTCAGTGGCCTTCCAAAAGCTTATCACATCAAGTCCACGAGGTGTTCTATTGAAGTCGCATGGAACATATTTTCGTAGTGATACTAAGGTCTTAGAGATTCTCTCAATGTTTTTTGCCGAGAATTTTGTTTTAAGGGTTCTATTCTTAATCCATGTAACCAACAATTTTTTCATGACACCTAAGCACAACAAGTGCATGTAATCTAGAGGAAAATTCATAATAATATCTATTGGAAGTTTTTCTAATGGAGATGGTTGCGTATGATGATCTTCGTGTATCCCAGCCCGGAAAGAATCATTCGTGCGAAGTGATTTTGATAGGTTTGGAAAACACATTTGGTGAGATTTGTAATTATAATCCCCTTCTACATTACATCTTTCACAAGCAAAATAACCATTATGCCCTTTGATTCCTTTTAAATAAGAACGAGCGGGGGCGTCACAGATGAAATTCCTGATTTTAAAACTTATTTTTTTGGAACCAATGTTCAAATCATCAATGTTAACAGCCTCCTCAAGAAATAATCGCAGAAATTCATTAACACTTGAAGGTTTTGCCATTCCGTAGTAAACACCTATTACTAGCGGCGGCACACGAAAACCATCTGGTGAACACAAAATAGGCCAAAATTGGCCCTTTGAACTTTTGCTAACAGGAATCCCATCAATATTAAAGTCCAAGAATATTACTGTTTGACATGTCTGAACACTTTCAAAAACCTTAGTAAGAGCGCGAACCAAACCGAAATGCCAGTATCTACCAGGTGGAACTTCGATAAAAATTTTCTCAAGGGAAACGCGAGTTTGTAATAATGTTCGAGGGTCTAATGGCAAATAAGGATGAGAATTATGCAAAATGTTAAGCAAATCACGCAAGCAAATATTCGATATGTTATGCTGAATAGCCCATAATACTAAGTTTTTTTTTAAATTTTCTGGAATAGCTTCAAAATTAGTTGAGACAGCGACACAATTGTTTCCAGAATTTTCACTGTCACTTTCATGTTCAGAAATAATATTCGATAGGTGTTGCAACTCTTCAAATTTCGTGTTAGAAAAACCTTGTTCACAATTAGCACTTATTTCATTTTCCGAAAGGTGTTGCTGCACTTCAAATAACCTCTTGCTAAGAAAAACTTGTTCAAGATTTTTAATTCTTTCTTTTTCACGCATTTCTAATATTATTTTTTTAACTTTTCTTTTAAAAGTAGTTCTACTACAAATTTTATTTTTAATGATAGAATACATTTTTATTATAGTGATTTTATCAACAGTCAAGCTTGGAATAATAACGCGGAATGAGAAAGACAAATGAAAAGACGCGCTAAGTTATCTGTATGCCTACTCTCAAGTTATTTTTCAAACTCAGAAGTTATTTTCCAAACTCAGAAGATATTTTTCAAACTCAGAAGTTATTTTCTAAACTCAGAAGATATTTTTCAAACTCAGAAGTTATTTTCTAAACTCAGAAGATATTTTTCAAACTCAGAAGTTATTTTCTAAACTCAGAAGATATTTTTCAAACTCAGAAGTTATTTTCCAAACTCAAAAGATATTTTTCAAACTCAGAAGTTATTTTCCAAACTCAGAAGATATTTTTCAAACTCAGAAGTTATTTTTTATACTCTGAAGTTATTTATTAAACAATATTTAATATTTAACCCTTCGCTCCCGGAAAAAAATACAAATATCTTGAAAAAAAGTTTTGATATTTTCTAACAACACACTAAAATGAAAAAAATAATGATTGTACTAGTAATAACATTGTATAAGGAATGTTTTGAGCTGAGAGTACAAAAGGAAAAGTCCATTTTGTAGTAAAAAAAACTAACAAAGTAATTAATAGGTGGTATCATGCTGAAACCACTAGGAAGCAAAGGGTTAAAATAAATTATAAACAAATAACAATATTTAAAATAAATTATAAACAAATAACTTACCTCTTAATAATTTTTCACAGACAGATATTTTTTTTTATTTAATTTATATTTTTTCACAAAAACTTTCTCGCACAATAACTTGCTACCACCAGCCACAAAAGAATACTGAGAGATCTGAGAAAAATGAGAGACAAAAATATGATGGGCGACGCGCGACGCTCGAGTATGGTGAATGTGTATGTGTGGAGAGTTGTTGGTTAGTTGAAATTGGGTTGGAACTTAGTTGAAAAATTGCCAGGGTTGTTAAAAGGTAAATAACGAGTTGATTAAAAACTTATACGTACTTATAGTAGTTATTTAAAATCTTACTTTAAGCTTAGGATTTATAATGGATTAATTTTAAACCAATAAACAACTTTCATTGTAAAAAGTCAGTAATTTAAAATCTCGTTTCAAACTTAAGGTCAAATTTGGTTAATTTCTAGTCTATAAATAGCTTTTTGCGTAAAAAAGGAGTTATTTAAATACTTACTTGAAACTTGTAATGAAAATTTGGTTATTTTTTAGCCCATAAAAGACAAAAATAAAGAAGTTAATTAGAAACTCACCTTGAACTTAAGATTTATAATGGGTTAATTTTAAACCAATAAACAACTTTAATGGTAAAAAGTCAGTAATTTAAAATCTCGTTTCAAACTTAAGGTCAAATTTGGTTAATTTCTAGTCTATAAATAGCTTTTTGTGTAAAAAAGGAGTTATTTAAATACTTACTTGAAACTTGTAATGAAAATTTGGTTATTTTTTAGCCCATAAAAGACAAAAATAAAGAAGTTAATTAGAAACTCACCTTAAACTTAGGTTCTATAATGGGTTAATTTTAAACCAATAAACAACTTCCATCTTAAAGTGAGTAATTTAAAAACTCGTTTCAAACTATAGATAAAATTTGGTTAATTTATAACCTATAAATAACTTTTTGGGTAAAAAAAGAGTTATTAAAATACTTACTTAAAACTTTGGGATCAGATTTGGTTAAATTCTAACTTAAAAAAAAACTTTTTGTGCGAAAAAAAAAGTTATTAAAATACTTACTTCAAACTTGGAGCCAAAATTTGGTTATTTTTTAACCCTTAAAACACAAAACTAGAAGTTATTTAAAAACTTATTTATGACTTTGTGTCAAAAACGAGTTATTTAAATACTTTTCCGAAACTTTTGAAGAAATTTGGTTATTTTAAAACCAACTTCAAACTGAGGTTATAATTTAACCAAAAAAATTGGGTTGAAAAAATAACAAGAATGTAACCTGGGTTTAATAAAAGTAAATAAATAGCCAAAATATTTCCTTAGTTTAAAAATGGAATTTTTTAAACTAATTTATGACTAAAAAGTTTATTTTACGTATAATTTTAACCCAAAACAAACCTTCGAAAATACTGGGTTTTTTTTCTAACCTAAAATTAACCACAGACTTTTAACAACCCGTTTATAGCCGCTTTTTGACCGCGGTTATTTGCAGTTATTTTATAACTTTGGTTATTTTGTAACCGAGGTTTGAAATTGTTACTTGGGTTAACTTTTAAACTTTAACCGAAATAAAAAAAATTAAATAAAGTACCTAAGTCTGTATTAATTTTTTTTAAACTTAAAAATAAACATTTTAATCGAATTGTATCTTTACATATTTTTTTATTTCGAAAACTTGTGTGTTTAAAAATTCGGAATTTCAGTTGTGAGATTTTAAAAAATATAGGCATTATCTTTATATGTAGATCGTGAAAAAAAAATTTCTTGCAGATAACGAACAGAGGACTCTTGAAATAGTATTTATTTACTATCAGCACATCCTTTCAATTTTCTTGAGCCTCTGAAAGGTAAGATGATAGAAAATGCATAATGCATTATGTCTGTTAGCCTCAAAACACTTAATTTATTGTTGGAGTTCCTGTTTGTAAAGTCCTCAAAAAATCGCCTGGACTGTCTTGAAGTGCTGTTTTATAATACAAAATAATGTTAATAACGCTAATTTATATTTTTATATATTAACCATTAAAAAAATCCATTTAATTTTTCTGAAGCCCAATACAATTAATTTTTTCAATAATGGTTCAGGACCCCAAGCAATTTTACAATAATTTGTATTTCTTGTGTTCTCGGTGATTAATGTCATAAATTAGGAAGCTAATGTTATCTAATGTTACATAAGATCTGTTTGTCTCGTTATTTTATTTATTAAACAGAACTTTTTTCTGCTGATCTCCTGTAAGGTCTTTGCATCCGACGCAACGCGTTGGTCGAAGGTCCTGGGGCACAGCAGCGGCTGTCCCAATGGTATGTAGTATGTATGCCCCTGCTAGCTACCTACACTTTTTTCATTGATAAAAATTAGGTTTCAAAAATGTCTCAATATAAAAATGTCTTTATTAGAAATATGTAATAATGTAGAGGTGTATAATTAACTTGAATTTCCATGGTTGCTCATTAATGTGCACAACCTCCACAACTCTTAGAAAATGTTTATTAGTAATTTTATTTTTTATGTGCTGAAACATATGTACATATGTAGGTAGGTATATAAATTTACTACAATAGGAACCACACGCGAAGAAAACTGACTAAGAAATTTTAAACTTTGAACTTAGGAGCATGCTTTGGGTATATACTTGACTTTTAAAATTTAATGAATTTTAACTATCATGTAGTGTGACTACTTAAACAGTTAAGTTCTTATTACAAATCTACGACAAAAAAAACGCATTTTTGTTTTAAATTAGTATTTCGATCTGTAAAATTTTGCACTGTCAACTAAAGCAAATGATTCCTTAGGATATACAAAAGTAATTTGTTAGTTGTGGTGTATTTGGATTTTTTTTTAAGAATTGCATATTTTTGACACTTCAACAACAAAGGATTATTTATAATAAATAAAAGTAGTCATTTGTTGCTGTTAAGTTAACAGTGTAAAACGTTTACTCAGCTCAGTACTGAGTTAGGTACCACAAAAACAAGCAACTATTTTGACTTAGGTTTTTAATCAAAAATAGTTCGATATTTGTTAATTTCCATTGAATTTTTAAAATATCTTAAAAAACTAAATATTATTTCTCTGAGTGTATTGGAACACATTTTCATACGATGTATATGTATACACATTTGACAGTATTAGTTAATAGACCACAAACGCACATATAACTAGATCTTAAGAGTAATTGAAATTTGTGTGTTGAAGTAGCTACCACGTCCTTACGGTTTTGACATATTTTGGTAACAAAAATATCTTGAAGGAGACCTGTTTGAATAGCTAATTTACACAAAGGAGCTCTTTTGTTCCTTTTTAATTAGTCCAATTTAATATTATTTTTTTTTTCATGTTCAATATTTGCTTTCATTATAAAATTATATTATTATTTAATTTCAGGTAACATATGTATTATAAACAAGCATTTTCCTGATGCTAGAAATGTGTAAATGAAATATATAACACAATACCCCAAACGACATGAATACTAATAGATTCTGATGTAGATAATAATAAATTGCTTTAACGTAAAATCTACATCCTGTTTCCTGCTACTATGGTTCATCATCACACAACATCCGAATGATATTCATTGAATTGTATATACCTATAAATGTAAGACTTGTACGTTCAACCACAATTTTCACTTAGTGAAATGCTATTGTTGTGAGTTCGCCGCCGTCATCACAATCATCATCGTATACAGAGAAGAAGCTTGCAATCTTTTACATTTGGTTTTGAAAAGGGAAAATAAGAATATTCATAGAAATATATACATACAAACATATCTACAAAGACAAACTGTTTTGCAAGGAAATGGCCGATGAGACTAAGGGTAGTTAATCTTACGCAAAAGGTATATCTGCTAGCACAACCACGCGACATTGTTGCTATGGTGAAAACGTGTCATTATCACTTTATCATCCGAAAAATCATTAAGAAATTTCATCACATCAAAATCTTCATCTTTACTTTCAGGTGAATGTTTCCTTAGAGCTGTTGGTCCTCTCCTCTCCGTCAAATTTATTGAGGGAATTGGGATGTCATTAAAATGGATCAAATTGCTAACGCAAAGTAAGTGACTCAATAAAAGTTTTATTGTGTTGTTTTGAAGGGTAGATATTTTTTGGTAGGACGGGTATACATGAAGAAAGAAAAGAAACGGCATGATATTAGCTTAATCATTTGGGTCAAATATTAGCAAATTACAAAGGAATTACAGCTGGAAAGAAGAACAAAAGCGCCTCTGCTGCTCGCCCTCAGTCATGTTATTGGAGATTAGTGTATTTATTTTCAATTAAGGAGCTTAGACTTAATTACCTGTGTACTCTACCGTTGGAATTCATGATTAGACGTCTCCACAGTCTTCTTATTAGCAAATAACATTGGAAAAATTTTGGTGTGGGTTGATAAGAGTATTAATATTTACAACAATAATTAATTTTAGGGGTTTAAATTTATTTATTATAAAATTGCTACGGTAATAAAATTAGTTAATTCATTTATTTTGATGCGTTCTACTTAGTTCAAATATTCCTATCTACAAATCTGAAATTTTCCAACAAAAATATTCATCTCCAACTACGAGAAAACTTTAAAATGAAAGAGAGAGGACAATTCTTTTTAAAATCATTGAATAATTAAACATCGCAGTAGCCCCGCGAAAAAATCCGCTATGAATGAGAATTGACACCACAGTCGCCTTTTTTAAATTTATATTTTTTTATTCTTATTAGAAATAATTTTTTTTTCTGTTATTTATTAACATATTGACCACAAAGAAGATGAAGTTGTTGTTCAATTATTGAGTCCAAGTGTTATTTAATATCGATTTGGGTGTGTTGGAACTAAGGCCAAAGTAGTACACAATATGTGCATGTTGTTCACGTGCACTGTGGCGTATACGTGCTTTCTTATAATTATTCAATGATACAACTTTAAAAAACGATTCTGGTAAAAAATTTTGGTAAAATAAAAGGTAATAGCACATTACCTTAAGGTATTTTTACTTGCGATATAGGTACTATATATCAAGTTATGCATTCGTACAAAAAAAAAAAGTTGAGATAACATTTTTCCATGACATTACGATGGTAGACAATGCCAAAAAAGTGGGTCCTGGAAGTCCGTCTGTCTGTCTGTCTGTCTGTCTGTCTGTCTGTCAGTCTGTCTATCTGTCTGTCTGTCTGTCTGTATAAGGAGCTACAGCCTAAACGGATGGACCGATTAATGTCAAACTTTATATGTAGCGTTATTTGGCGACTCTCCAGAGGGATTTTTGGAATTAATTTTTTTGGACCAAAAATAACGGTACATGTCATATACCGATTTAAGTAAAATTGAAATATCTCGAAAACGGCTCCAACGATTTTGTTTAAAAAATTCAAATGTTAGTTTTAAGCTAAGGTTTATCTTCCAATGAAAAAATTTTTTTTTGAAAATCATTATTAACGGTACCTGCCATAGAACGGTTTTTTTCAAATCCGATTATCTCCGAAACTGATTATTCGATTTCAACGAAACTTTTTGTGAAGAAGCATGTACATATATAATTTAAGTATAAACCAAAAATAAAATTTCCAAAAAAATAATTTTTGGATTTTTAAAAAAAATTTGAAATTTTTTTTTTGAAAAATCAAATTTTCGAAAACAGGACATTGAATTTTTTTGAAATTTTGTTTTTAGATGTTGATTAGTGATTTCTACAAAATGGCATACCAATTTTATTAAAATTATTTATAAAAAATTATTTTTTTTAAAAACGGCTCTAACGATTTTGAAAATTTTTTTTCTAAAAATGCATGTTAATATATCAATCAAAACTGCATACTTGTTTTGGAGGGCAATTCAATTTTAGATTTTATTTTATATTTTTAAAAAACGAATTTTATTTTTTTTTCCAAATTTCTATATAAAGTCTTAAAAATTTAAGCAACTTTAACTCTAAGAGCAAGTTCGTGCGACCCAGTCGTGCATTTTATTTAATATGGATTACATTCAAATGTAATAAACAACAAAACGCTTGAAAATCCCTGTCACTAATCACTAAAACTGTTAAAACATAATCGAAAACTCTTTGAAAATTATGTAAGGAGATAAAGTTTGAGTGTTTTGTTTATCAATGGAATTAAGAATTAAAAAAACCTTTCCAGACCTTTCTATAGTGCTCGGAACACAAAAGAACAACTTTTTGGTGTTAAATGAGAACGTTTTTGTCCTCTCTTCCCCTACTTCTGCATATATTCAGTAAAAAGAACAATACAAAAAAGAGTACGTATACGCCAGAGTGCACATGGTCAATGTGCACATAATGTGAATATCAACTCTGGAAAAGATGCTAGCACATCCTAATCAAAATTAAATAAACACTAGCACTCAATAATTGAATAAAATGTTCATCTTCTTCTCATCAGTGTTAATAAATTAACAGGAAAACAATTTTTTTCAAATAAGAACTCATTCAATTGAATAACATATAACAATCAAGTAAATGGATAGAATTTTTTTTTACATAAATGAATTTCATAATAAAATAACTTTAGAATTCCTTGTCGTGTTTTGAATTTTTATACTTTTCCGTGAAATAACAAAAAGCAAACAGTGATACATTCTAAAAAAGCAAACACTGACACATATTATAGCTGTAAAACAATCTATGAATTAAAAATGAT
Organism: Episyrphus balteatus; assembly: GCF_945859705.1. Taxonomy (NCBI): domain Eukaryota; kingdom Metazoa; phylum Arthropoda; class Insecta; order Diptera; family Syrphidae; genus Episyrphus; species Episyrphus balteatus. Next base: position 78,964,924 of record NC_079136.1, on the reverse strand, counting down.
TTCCAAATGATTTTTTTGTGTTTTTTTTTTTTTTTTTTTGAGTTTTGCTGTTTTTTGTTACTTTTTTTAAATAAATTAAAGTAACATAACAACTTAGTAAAAAAAAAAGAAAACAAAGTGCAATATATATGTAACAAGTAGTATTCCTTTGCCATCACCTGATGATGTTCATAGACATGAACGAAACGTCCATCGTGACAAAAATATATTTGTTTTCATTGACCTAAAGCCCGGTTTAAAAACATATAATTCTTTGCCGCCGGGTACAAAGGGGTTAAGTCACAAAATTGCACTTTCCGGGTTTCGATGAAAAAGGAATAACCTCTTTTTTCTCTTTTATTTGGTATCAAAAACATAAATTTAGAACAACTCTTTTCTATAAAAATAAGAGGATCAATGCTCAAAAGTTCATCGATTAGCTCAACTTCACATTTTCAGGCAAACTATCAATTATGACTTAACCCCTTTGTACCCGGAGGCAAAGAATTATCAACATATTATATGTATGTACCTTTTTCAAATGGAAAACAATTACCCTCGCTGGGCGCCATCTAGCGTCAAAATAAAAATCTGCAAATATTAGGGGATTTTTGTTTTATTATTTTGAAATAGTTTGTCCACTTAGGAGCTTGATTCTTGAAAAACCCTTAAATAACGAAAGCCTATTTATACACATACACACTATTTGCAAGACTTTGTACCCGTCACATATGTATATAGTATTCTAATGGTAGTTTTTCCTTTTCACATCCACTTTGAAATAACAATATCAATATAAATCAATATATATTTAATCCTTCAAATACATATATGTATAAAAACTTATAAATTTTAATACATGCATATACTTTGCCATAAAATAATCTCATCATTATGTTATTTCATTCATGAAATCATGTCAAATGAAAACATCGACCTGAGCTTAATGCTTTTGTATAGATGTTGATTCATTATTGACGTTATTAAAGATATCCTTCCTAAGCAAAGGTTCCTACATTTAGTCTATGTTGTGTTCAGAGGTCGAGAAGTGTAGTCTTGAGGCGGATAAGATAATGATTCATGTATATTGAAATCCAAAACGAATTCTTGTAAATATATTTTTGTGTGCCTCGTGTTTGTGGTTTCTTGCCCTTAACTATATATTATTGATTTTCAAGGTTAACAATAAAAACGCTTTATGAAAATAAAGAGAAATACCGCAATTCAGGATGGAGAGAATGTGACAAATTTGTCTACCGCAATTCTACCTTTCTGCAAGCCGGTATTAAAAGCATCAGTTCAAACCGTTAACGTCAAAAAGGAAATAAAAAACAATTTTTAAGTCATCGTAGGAAGGTCATATATCGACTGACCTCGATTTGATGTCTACTACACAGTCATAATTGAAAATTATTCGATTTTTGACTTAAATGACCAGTCTTGACTTTAGGACAATTTTAAAAGATAGATATAGCCAAGTCCAATATAAATTCGAAATTTTGTTTTCATATCTACTCATTCTATATACAGGGTGTCCCGGGATGAGTTAGGAAGATTTTGAGGGATGATTCTTGGGTATATTCCAAGAAAAAAATTGTTCTACAGTAACTCTCTATCTGCAAAGTTGATACCCTTTAGCGATGATTTAAGAAAACGCTTACTTTGGTATGCCTTTACTCATGTTAATGCTAATAACTCCGTTAAAACTTATGATAAAAACTTCCTTAATGTCTTGATTTTTAGAAGAAATGCTATTCTTTGTACCTGCATTAAAAAATTGTTAATATCTTTTTTAATTGCTCAGATATTAATATTTAAACGGAATTATTTTTTTCTTACCCATGATAATTTTTGACTTTGGGACCGATTTTCTTCGATAAAAGTATTAACGGAGTTATTAGCATTAACATGAGTAAAGGCTAAAGGATATCAACTTTACAGATAGAGAGTTACTGTAGAACAATTTTTTTCTTAGAATATACAAAAAAATCATCCCTCAAAATCTTCTTATCTCATTCCGGGACACCCTGTATATCCAAAGGAAGTAAAAACAAATTGCTTACATTCACCAAAAAGGAGACACAAGGAACCATCTTAAATTTCTCCATTTATATGCAATACCTTTACCTTTACTTGTAACCAGAGTTGTCTATGGTATTGAATTTTTTTTGGGGGAAGGAAGTGGCAGAAAAAAAGGAGGTGGGAACAAAATTCCAAAGGTGTCTTGTTCACCCACATGGAAAATAAGCCCTCATCTTAAAGAAAGTAACATCATTTTGACGAAGTGTGTAAATATTCTATTTAAATTGGGGGATCAATTTATCCCTTTCTATAAATAAACCACTGTGCGTCAGATGTGTTTTTTTTTATTTAATTTAAAACGTCTGTTATCCTAAGGTATATATAAATTTACTTGTACTCTTCCCTCTTTTTTCATCTTTACAAAATTTTAAGGTGTATTTACTTCAATATGTTAAGTATTTGATTTTATTAACACGACATGAGCTTTTTCAATTTTAGTCAGTCGTAAAAATCAAATTAAAGGTTCAGTAAAATTGAATGCGAATTAATTCAAAAACAAAGGGATGTCTGGAAAATTGTAGTAAAAAAACATGTGCTTTAGTCATGTATGTAGGTAGGGTAACTTCGGGCATTATGGCGCACCGGGCATTATGGCGCACCTCTCAACTACCATACTTCCAATACTCACTTTTAAATAAAACCAATGCAGAAACTTTGGCCTTCGTCGAATACTAGCCTTGTGACGATCGCAGGTCAGTGCTATTATTTTTGTGCCAAACAAAAAAGAAAACAAAAAAAAAATACCGGTTCTGGGTTCCAATATAATAAATCTTTGTTTTTGTTTGTGTGTATCTCGGTAAGTATACAGTGCACGTGTTTGTTGTAAAGAGTGAAACGCAGAGTACAGTTTTGGTTTGGTTATATCACTTGTTATATTTTAACTGAAGTAAGAATTGTGTTTAGTTTTTGGAGTTTTGTGAATATGTGTATATTTTGCAATATGGCGCAGATGCAATAAGGGCATTATGGCGCTATATTATACCCGACTGCGCCATAATGCCCTTATGTAAAACTAATTTCAAAAGTAACTCTGCATTTTTTTAAATTTGAAAATAACCTCAATTTAACGTTAATTTTATGAAACTTATTAACAATTATATTTCAGAAATGCTGAATATACGTTAAAAAAGTAAAGGGTTCCGAAGTAAATGGTGTTCGCCATATTGCCCGTACATAGGGCAATATGGTTTTTTTTGGACTATTTTTAAATTAATTTATTTTTTGTTAAAGAGCTTGAATTTTTATTCTTAAATAATTTATTTATGTTACGTTTTTATGAAATTTAATTAAAAAAAATGATTGAAGTAAAAATTGTAGTCCGTAGTAAAGATATTTGAGTTTGTGCTTAGGTATGCCATAATGCCCTAATTTACCCTATGTTTACTTGTTTGTAGTGGAAATCGAAATGTTTTAGAATGTTTTTGGATTTTTAATTCGGATTCAAAAATTTAAACACATTACAAACATGTGTATTTTAAAACATAAGAAATGTTCACCTTATCTAATCTGCTCCCAGCTCTCAGTCTATAATAAGAAAAAAAAAATGTAGGTAAATAGAAAATAAAATTTTAAAATAATTGAAGAAATATTTATATATGTAGGTACTAGAATGGCACAGGGAACAAATCTACTATGAATGAGGCGATACAGTCGTGTATTCCATAGCCAAAAAATCCCTGAAAGGACTTTTTGGTAACTAAGGCCGTGTGCGAATTGCGTTAAAATGTTGGTTAAAATATGACGTTTGGTTAAAATTTGACACTAGCATGGTGAATAAAATGGGTTAAAATTTACCCAGCTGCGGAGCAGGGTAAAATTTTGACACTAGTGGTTAAAATTTGACGTTTCTCAAGATAGAAAGATCAAGATAGATTTGAAATTATTTTTGTTATAATGCGTTGATATTTTAAGAAATGTTAAAAGTATTAATACATACAAAGTACTTCCTCAAATTAATATTCAACTTGAAAAATTGAAAATCTACTAATTGTTTGTTTGTTTTTTATTTTTTATATTTCTATTTTGTTGGCAGCTGGTGAACTACGAATTAGTGTTAGAAGACTGAATTAATAAATTTCTTTTTGATCATAATGAAATGAGAATTTATCGATAAAATAAAAAAAAAGTATGTGAAATTGAGAATTTCTTACATTTTCATACTAGAATATTTAACTTGATATATTTTCAACTGGGTTTTGTTAAAAAAAAAATAGTTAATTGAATATAAGAAAAACCATTTTTGAGGGTAATTTTGTTTTATCTTGAGGGAATTTTATTCAAAGTAGTACCAAGAAAAAAGTCCCATTTAATACATTTTAACCCAATTCGCACAGCAAAAAAATAAATTTGATCCCTTTTTTAACCAAACGTCAAATTTTAATCGTGGTAGAAATTTTAACCAACATTTTAACGCAATTCGCACACGGCCTAAGTACCTTTCTAAATCTACATACAGGGTGTCCCAAAAGTAATGGATCAAACGAAATATGCTGATGGGCCAACCTTAGGGCTCTCAGAATTTGGTAACTTGTTAATCCAAAATCCTAACGGTTTTCGATATAATGCAGTTTTTGTGAAATCTCGAAAAATCCCGACTTTGCAACAGTATTTTGCTTCCTCCGCTCATAATTGATTTTTGATTTTTACAACTCTTTCACTAACACATTGCCTAATAATAAGAAATAATTAATTAATCAAAATATTTTTTATTTCATACGCCATTTTGCTGCAAATTAATTAACAGTTCCATGTTTTATAAAAACTCAATTTCGTAGTTTTATTTCAGAGCATCATACCGGAAAAAGTTTGTATGGTGTGACACTGGTTTATTACTTTAAAAACTTGCCGTGTTATTGCAGTTTTCAAAAACGTATAAAAGTTTCCAAAGTTGAAATTAGAACGAAAGATATTACAATTTGAATACAAAAAAACAGAGGTTTTCAGAGCAAAATAACAAACAAAAATCGAGGCTTTTATTCAAAAAGAAATAAACAAACAACAGTCGAAAAAATGTGTTTATTTTTCTTTGTTATTTTTCTCTAAAAAGCCCTGTTTTGTTGCTTTTAAATTGTAATATCTTTAGTTCTAACTTCAACTTTGGAAAGTTTTATACATTTTTGAAAACTGCAATAACACGGCAAGTTTTCAAAATAATAAACCAGAGTCACACTATACAAATTTTTTTCAGGGTTTTGCTTTGAAATAAAAATAAGAAATTGAGTTTTTATAAAACATGGAACTGTTAATTAATTTGCAGCAAAATGGCGTATGAAATAAAAAATATTTTGATTAATTAATTATTTCTTATTATTAGGCAATGTGTTAGTGAAAGAGTTGTAAAAATCAAAAATCAATTATGAGCGGAGGAAGCAAAATACTGTTGCAAAGTCGGGATTTTTCGAGATTTCACAAAAACTGCATTATATCGAAAACCGTTAGGATTTTGGATTAACAAGTTACCAAATTCTGAGAGCCCTAAGGTTGGCCTATCAGCATATTCTGTTTGATCCATTACTTTTGGGACACCCTGTAGATAAAACGAAAACATTCAATGAGTATTTTGAATAAAGGATATTGAAATGAAAAACAACAAAGATACCTATATTATAATTGAAAAACTGAAATATTATCTTTTCCGGATTGAGAGACAAGAAAAAAACTGATTGATTTGAATATAAAATTGTGTTTTTTTGGGATGAACATTTATTTGAATCAGTTTTTATCATTGATATGTCCAATGAAGATAAGCTGGCTTTGTGTACATACAGTTTTGATTAAATATTTTTACTTAGTTTTATAGTTAGAGTGTAGTTTCTGTTGTTGAATTCCTATATTTTTGAACTCTCTAGGCAAATGAAACGTTCTTTAAAAATTGCCTGTAGCATTATTTTGTAAGAGTTTTGTGAAAACACCACAATCATCGAGGTGGAAAATCTTAATTTGTCATTAACCGATTTTGATAGTTGTCAAGTCTAGTCAATATTTCCTATGCCAATTTTCCCAGAATATTGATGAATCGAATTAAACGGATAACCTTTACGCACTTATTGTGAAGGTATTTTTGACAATTAAAAAGTAAATAAATCCATATGAAAATTTTGGTAACTGTGGTGTATACGTTACATATCATCTGTAGCAAAAAAAAAAAAAAACAAACAATAATATCAACTTCTTGGAATTTTGTGTAGGGCGATGTCTGATCGTGAATCCATAACGCAAAGTCGAAAATTGTAACAAATAGAGTTTTGATAAGTCTGAAGTTTGTACCAACAGAGCAAAACCTGACCTCCATAAATTCGTAAAATTGCATTTATTTTATCTTGAATTAAAGCTTGATATGAGGTTATGGTATGGCATTTACAAACTTTATTTGGTGATTAATTAGCATTACTAGAAGTTGTTTATTTACATCATATATATCATATTTTTTATAACAATACCTTTTGAGATTTCGTTAACTTGACACTTAGTCAGAGATCAGGGGTCGAATCACCGCAAACGATTACGATCATACTTTAACGTTTTGACTATTGCTCTCTCTATTTAATCAGTAGAAAAATATAGGGACATATAGCAACCATACGTTAAAGAACGTATGCGAAAGTTCGACCCCAGTTCTAAATTTTTGACCGGTCTTCATTGATCCTAGCAAAAAGATCTTAAATAAGACTCTGTAGGTTGTCCTTAATAATTCTGAGCATCATTAGCATACAGGTGAATAGAGACACTAAAACTTACAAATGGAATTTAATTTATAGAAAGACAAAATAGTATTGGACCTTTTTGATTCCTGCGAAACTACATCTAACAAATTCAGAGACTCTCCCACCATATGTTTTTGGGCAGGCTGAATCCGAATTTTAAGTCCGTTTGACCAGGTCACCCTCCAGTTTTGAGCAGTGACTGCATTTTTTTTTAATTTTTATGACTTTTTTTTTGAGTTTTTTGCATTTTTCTCAAAACTGGAGGGTGTTCGGGCAAAACGGACTTAAAATTCAAATTCAGCGGGCCCAAAAACATATAGAAAGATAGGTCTGGTTCCTGGTACATTAAACTTTTTTTTTTGTGTGCCAAGGATGATAGCGACAGTGCCAGCACACAAAAAAAAGTTGTATGTACCAGGAACCAGACCTATCGTTCTATCGCCGGTGTTTTCAATGAAAAAACTTTTTGAGCCCGGCATTTTTATTTAGAGCAATGCAAATGACTATCTCAGCCCGAAAAAAAAAATTATAAAATTTTTCAATCCCTGTAACTTCGACACCCATAATATTTTGTCTGTTTTTTTTTTTTTTTTTTAGAAGATTTGTCTTCGCCGAAAGAAAACATTTGCATCAAAAGTCAATTTCGTATGTAGTGGATCAACTTCTATCAAAAGCCTTTTAAAAACGAAGCAAAAAACCAAGTAATCCATCTCATAGGCGAAAATCGGTAACAATGGATGACAGAGGGTTTTTAGGAATGGGTGTAATTTTTGCTAATTTCCAAAAGGAAAGTCTTAGCTGTTAATACAGAAATTAATGATGTGAGAAAGAAAATTGATAACATGGGGACATATGAATTTAACAAATCGCATGGGTACACTTACATATCTCACCAACAAACCTCGATTTAAGTGAACGAGTGAAAAAATAAAATTGCTAGCTATGAAAGAATTCAAATTTATATTATCTCTACAAATATTAATTCTTATTCTTTGATACACTTATAGAAGCAAATAACACAAGAAAAACGAAAATTACAAGAAAAACGAAAAATTTTAATTTGCAGCAGGCCAAAAAGGCAAATAATTTATATTTCTTGTGTTCTAGGTGACACTTGTCCGTTAGACAAATTAGGAAGCTATTTGTATTTACATTATCAGGCTTCTTCTCTTCATGACCTCCCTTGAGCCATTGGTTAGTGGCCCCTAAGCCCCGCGAAACAATTTTTTTTCTGTTTTATATGTATGTATGTATACTGTAAGCAATTACAACTTTTTCATCCCGTATGATTCTTCTATATTGCCTCATTTTGTATGCATTAACCATTTCGAACCCAATCTATGAAAAATCAATATTAAAAAATTTTTTTTCAGTATTATCGTGTCAAAAACATCACAACTAAGAATTATGAATAGCAAAAAGTTATGTTCCAAAATAATAAATAGCAAAACTAATGTGTTTTTCTGATGATGCATGTAAGTAACATACACCGCCTATGACCATTGACCACCAAAAAAAGTCGGACAACTGAGAAAATAACTTTTTATAGAACAATAATGTATGCTACTTCTTCTGAGCCAAAACACAAAACCCTTTCTGGATTTACATTTTTTATATCTTTTTCTCAAAATTATGACTTTATACAGGGTGTCCCAAAAGTAATGGATCAAACGAAATATGCTGATTGGCCTACTTATGGGCTCTCAGAATTTGGTAACTTGTTCATCCCAAATCCTTACTGTTTTTGATTTAATGCAATTCATGTGAAATTTCAAAAAATCCCTACTTTGCAACAGTATTTTGCTTACTACGCCCATTATTGATTTTTGTTTTTTAAAATTCTTTCACAAAAACATTGCCAAATAGTTAGGAACAATTAATTGATCAAACTATTTTTTATTCCATACGCCATTTCGCTGCAAATTAATTAACAGTTTCAAGTTTTATAAAAAATAAATTTCTTACTTTTATTTGAGAGCAACACCGCAAAAAAATTTTGTATGGTGTGAGAATGGTTTATTATTTTAAAAAGTTGTCCTGTTATTGTAGTTTTTAAAAATGTATAAAAGTTTCCAAGATGAAATTAGAACGAAAGATATTACAATTTGAATGCAAAAAAATAGAGGTTTTCAGAGAAAAATAACAAGCAAAAATCGAGGCTTTTATTCAAAAAGAAATAAACAAACAACAGTCGAGAAAAGTGTTTATTTTTCTTTGTTATTTTTTTCTGAAAAGCCCTGTTTTGTTGCTTTTAAATTGTAATATCTTTAGTTCTTATTTCAACTTTGGAAATTTGTATACATTTTTGAAAACTGCAATAACACAGCAAGTTTTCAAAATAATTAACCAGGGTCACACCATACAAATTTTTTTCAGAGTGTTGCTCTGAAATAAAAGAAAGAAATTGAGTTTTCATAAAACATGAAACTGTTAATTAATTTGTAACAAAACGGCGTATGAAATAAAAAATATTTTGATTAATTAATTATTTCTTATTATAAGGCAATGTTTTAGTGAAAGAATTGTAAAAAACAAAAATCAATAATGAGCGGAGGAAGCAAAATACTGTTGCAAAGTCGGGATTTTTCGAAATTTCAGAAAAACTGCATTTAATCGAAAACCGTAAGGATTTGGAATGAACAAGTTACCAAATTCTGAGAGCCCTTAAGTTGGTGTATCAGCATATTTCGTTTGATCCATTACTTTTGGGACACCCTGTATATAATAAAAAAATGCTATTTATATTCTGTTTATTTTAGTTGGTATTGGTTTCGCTTTGTGTTAAATTTGTATCTATTATTTTTTTTTTGTTTTTGTAATATTTTAAAAAATTACAAAAACCTTATACGTCCCAGATTATTCTCATCTCATCGGGTCTACGACTTATGGACATGATATTTGATTTTCATCGCCACAAGTTAAATGAATCATACCTATATGAACATTATAAAAATTGTTCCTCATAAAATTATTTGCAATATATGTCTAACATTTCTCTGTAAAATACTCTGTTTTGGGTTTAGAGGGCAGAGAAGGTTAACTTGATTCAACTCGAATACGAAAAAATACATCTTTTTCGTTTATGTTGCTCAATTTATGAGGTTCTTATCGAAGCTGCTTATATTTTTTTAGTCTCATTTACTTATGATTATTATTTTTATACGGATTGACAAAAAAGAAGTGCAAAAATGTACACATTGAGATAAAAAATATTAAACAAAAGGGAAACAATTTTTTTTTTGGAAATTATGTATGTTTCCCTCACTTCTTAACCCTTACAGCCTTGGGAAGTAAAAAAATGAAAAGCACGTATTATTTGGGTCTCTTATTAAAAAAGTATTCATTCTATAGGAAAATTGTGAATTTAAAAAAGAAAGATAATTAAATTTACTGTCAAAAACGTCCTTGCACATTTTCTATAAGATGAGTCGTTTTCGCGATATTGATCAAAACGTATTTTTCAAAGCGGCCGAGGAAAGCCATACAAGACAAAACACATAATCAAGCCTCTTTTATTATCCTGCATTCAAGTAGGTATTGATGCCTCTACAATTTTGCCTAGATTTGTTTTTTTTCAATCGCGCGCCTGTACTATTAATGGTGTTTTAATTTTCTTATTAGCTATGTACCAACCTTAACCTAATAATGTATCGTACTTAAAAAAATATTCTTCCATATGTTTACATATAACTTCTCCCAAAATTAAAAAAAAAAATCTTCAAAATAACTTTTTTTGCTTAAAAATATTTCCAATTTTCATGAATAAATTATGTTCTATAGCCCTATTTTCATATATAGGAAACACGTTTTTAGAAACACTTCATATCATATCATATATGACTTATGGACTCTAGAAACACGATACAGAAAATATTCAGTCAAATGGGACTCATGGCACTTGGAGTGATGAATACTTCAAATAAACAAAATAATATTGAACGTAGAGAGGTCTTTTAATCAGATTGTATGGGGACAGTGAAGTTGTTTTTAGTCAAATATGTCTGTGGCATTAAGACAGAGTAGCTTAAGTCCAAAAAAAAAAAAAAAATTTGAAACCCAATCAACTCTTACCTGCATGTACTCATTACATATAAGTTTTAATTTAAAAACAAAATCACAGAAATTAAGCCATAATTTACGCTTAAATGTAGAGACAAAATTTCAGTTCAATTAAAATTAAAAACCCTGAAAAAAATAACATTGAAAATGAAATTTTCAAAAATTTCTTAAGTCGACATAACCTACTCTGTCTTATTGCCACAGATGTATATGAATCATATATTATGATACATGGGACTCTGTAGGCTTGGGACAAAACATAATATATTTTGAGTCATATGTGACTCATTGGACAGTTAAGTTGTTAATTTTCATTTTTATTTGAAAAGATTTTGTTCTTTTTTATTTATTAACTAACACTGACGACAAAAAAGATTTGATTTTGTTCAATTTTTATTGAGTGCAAGTGCACGTTGTCCAAGTGAACTGTGGCGTGTACTTGCTCTTTTTTACTGTTTTTTTTTTACCAAATAAACAAGAGTAAACGTATGCAAGTGTGAAGTTTGTTTTAAAAATCCTATGTGTGGTTATATATATATATACTACATATTAAAAATGTATTTTCCATTAAGACCTACATATACAGTTGTGTTCAAAATAATAGTAGTGCCTGCAACAAAATAACACTTGTTATATTTACGGTGCTTCTATGGTTAAAAATTTAATTTCTTTGATGTCAAAGTTTGTAACGGTCAATTACTAATAAATGTATCGTAATTTTAAAGTGGAAAAGAAGGTGCCAAATAATTTTTCAATGATTTTTGGTTGTTCTTTCGAATTTGACCTGTTCAAAATAATAGTAGTTAAAGTTATTTTTTAAGAATTTAAAAGCGGTTTATAACTTAGAATATTTATTTTTGGTTTAAAAGTAAGTACTCATATAATTTGAATAATTTTTCAACAAAAAACGATTTGTTTCGGTTTTAATCTATTTAAAGTTCGAAGAGCAAAACACTGCAGTTCGGATAACGGAAACTTATACGAAAGCTGCTTGAAGAAGGGAAAACCTACTTGGAAATTCAAGTTTATATTAGGATGCTCCCCTACAATGGTAGCCAATGCAATAAAGTCAACGAAAAACCCGAAACGCGCGGTAGAAGAAGAAAAAAGACCGCCGTAGATGACAGGAGTAATGTCCAGACGAGCAAAGTTGAGCCTTCTGCATCGTTGTTTCACATCCAGAAGGCTTTAAGCCTGGATTACAGTGCAGTGAAAATTCGGAGGCGAATGTTAAACACTAATTTGTACGCTTGAAGTCCACGAAAAGTTCAGCGAAACATGTTAAAAAGCGTATCCAGTTTGTAAAAGACCACATAAACTGGCCAGCAAAGTAATGGCGTAACATATTGTTTATTGATGAGAGCATATTTGTCCCCTTTGGTGGTACTGGATCTCCAGAATAAGTCCGACGTCCACCCAATACGGAATATGTTCCAAAGTATACGACGGAAACAGTTAAACATGGAGGGTCGAAAATTTAAGAATTTAAACATATTTCTTTGTTAACAGCGGAACTTTTCGTGGACTTCAAGCGTACAAATTAGTGTCTAACATTCGCCTCCGAATTTTCACTGCACTGTAATCCAGGCTTAAAGCCTTCTGGATGTGAAACAACGATGCAGAAAGCTCAACTTTGCTCGTCTGGACATTACTCCTGTCATCTACGGCGGTCTTTTTTCTTCTTCTACCGCGCGTTTCGGGTTTTTCGTTGACTTTATTGCATTGGCTACCATTGTAGGGGAGCATCCTAATATAAACTTGAATTTCCAAGTAGGTTTTCCCTTCTTCAAGCAGCTTTCGTATAAGTTTCCGTTATCCGAACTGCAGTGTTTTGCTCTTCGAACTTTAAATAGATTAAAACCGAAACAAATCGTTTTTTGTTGAAAAATTATTCAAATTATATGAGTACTTACTTTTAAACCAAAAATAAATATTCTAAGTTATAAAGCGCTTTTAAATTCTTAAAAAATAACTTTAACTACTATTATTTTGAACAGGTCAAATTCGAAAGAACAACCAAAAATCATTGAAAAATTATTTGGCACCTTCTTTTCCACTTTAAAATTACGATACATTTATTAGTAATTGACCGTTACAAACTTTGACATCAAAGAAATTAAATTTTTAACCATAGAAGCACCGTAAATATAACAAATGTTATTTTGTTGCAGGCACTACTATTATTTTGAACACAGCTGTACATAAGTCCAATATTTGGTATCAAATATAATAATCAAATTGCATTTACCTTTTAAATAATACAAAATCAAAGTTCAGATAGAAGTAAAGAATTTAATTAGTTGGAAGCAAAACTCTCAATTGAATATAAGAAACAAAAGTGTTGGACTATTAAATAGTTTTTCTTTAATAAAACAAAATGGAAAATGCACTTTAAATATAATTCTAATTCTAAAACCACACATAATATGTATATTATACGATTTTCAAAAAAAATTCACACTTTGTATGGTGTAGTCTTTAAGATTGATTTTATTGATTACACTGGTTAACAAAATTAAACTTTTATTTTGTTGCCGGAACAAAAAAAATACTTTTCTGAAGGTTTTCGATGTGCTCGAATCCGTAGTCAGAAAAAATTAATCAGCTCCTGTTTTTGAAATATTACCGTTAGAAAATGCAATACTTCCTTATTCTTTTATATAAGGTAAATTGTTTGAGCATATTTAGTAACGGTTTTTATAATAACTATTTTCCACCTTTAAATCTGTTTAAATCTTTCCGATATCTTTTTTACTTCTCGAGATATCCTTAGTTGTTTGCATATTTCATAAATTATATAACGTCATTATCTCCTTTATGATATATGAAGCCAAAGCCACTTACTTCATTTTAAGATATCTCGGGCAATAACAAAGATATCGAAAAGATTTGAAAAGTTCTTGAAAGACGGAAAATAGTTTTTATAGAAACCGTTACTAAATATCTTCTAACAACTTTCCTTATATTAAAGAATAAGGTCCGAAGTAGTCAAAAAAACGTTTTTTTGCATTTTCTAACGGTAATATTTCAAAAACGGAAGCTGATCAATTTTTTCTGACTTCGGATTCGAATTCAGCACACCGAAAACCTTCAGAAAATTATATTTTTGTTTCGGCAACAGAACCCTTGTTAACCAGTGTTATATATTCAAAAAAAATTCACACTTTGTAGGGTGTAGTGTCTTTTAGATTGATTTTATACTAGTCTCAGAGTTGTATTTTTATGGCCCAGATAACATATAACTTTGCCTAATCTACTTTGTAGGAAAAATACCCAACCTTTGGAGTGATTTTTTTCAGCATATTTTAGACCTACGTTCAAATTATACTAAATTATATCTTCTTTAACTGTTTCTTGGAAATTTTTCCATAATATGCATTCTTCACATTTTAAAAACCAAAAGCTAAAAAAGTTAGCACGCACATTAGTTTTTTCGAACCTGAAAACTTGGTCTTAAACTACTGGTTTCTATCCTAACATGCAAAAAAAATCAGTACAGGTCAATTTATTGCTCATACTTTGACAAACAGTTTTGTTTAAAATTCATTGCCGTGTTTTTTTTGTTGTGTTTTTTTCGTTGGTCGTTGATTTGACAAGAACTGTTATTTTAGGCCATTAAAAGTTAGTTTATGAATACGTATTTAATATTGTTCTATGGAATAAACAAAGTCTAATGGTATTTGGTCCCCCATTCGTTCCGTATTGTAAAAATTACACATGCACCAAATTGGACACAAGGCCATAAGGATGCACCTTAAATTTTTGGCTTGTCATTGTTAGTTTATATTTAATCCATCCCTCCAGTTCGGTTTACTTAGAAAGTTTCCGATTTTTATTCTTTTTATTGCATTTAAAAATGTTGTTAAAGAAAAAGAGAATTTTTAACAAAGTCAGGCCAATGAATCATTTTATTTTTTGTTTCGATGACAATTGAACGTTTTTACTTAAGTTCATAGAGGTTTTACACGAATCATTGGATTTTTGGGACCATTTACAGATTTTACTGTCTCTTCCACAGAAAACAACACCCTTTCACCTAAAATATTTGTATTGACTGCTTAGATTCTTTGTTTCTGTTATAAATAAAACATTTTTACCAATTTTCGTTGGTGTAACACTTTTTTCCCAGTTTTTGCGGTACTAATTCCAAATTTCATCATTTCTTTAAAAAAAACACTCTTTCATTCAAGATAATTTTGTAGAATTCTTAACTCTTATAAGAAACGAGATTTAATGAATTCTTTGTCCCTACTGTATCTAAAACCTTCACCCCGAATTTCATCAATGTATCTTGTTTTTCACATGGGTTTCGATAATATTTACCTGTTGAAGTAAAAACACAAGTTTTTAATCGGCAATAACTTTTCTTAGAGCAATCATATTGACTTTATTTGTAGGTATGCCATTAGATTTAGCATACAAATATAGCTAAAAAACATTTGCCATAAATGTGATGATATTCGACAAACAATTTAACTTTTCTTAGAGCAATCATATTGACTTTATTTGTAGGTATGCCATTAGATTTAGCATACAAATATAGCTAAAAAACATTTGCCATAAATGTGATGATATTCGACAAACAATTTAGGTCCGTTTTCTTCACTCGGAGTTGAACATAACTTGAGAATTTTTAATATAAAAATTCTCAAGTTTTGTTCAACTCCGAGTGAAGAAAATGGACCTTAGTTTACTATATTTTTGACCTTGTCCTCTTGTCCGCGAAAAAAACACCCTTCCACCCAACTTTTTATAAACTTTTTTGATCCTTGATTTTTATCCCAAAAGCAAACTTTTTGCCAAGTTTCATGAGTGTAACAACTTTTTTTTTAAGTTCCTATTTTATCTGTATGTACTAATAAAACATTATTTTATATGCAAACAAAAATGAGCAACGCTCTTTATATTTCTATAACTTTCCAGAGTTTACAAGAAAACATCATCGAACTCAATACTTACGCTTTATATGGGCAGCAGAGACCTGATATCTACAGATGGAGTTGTTGAACCTTTAAGAGGAGTAATCGTTGTAGATCCGAAGTACCTTGCCAGTCAGAAGATTTACGGACAACTTACTCTTACTTTCCGGTATTCATATGTCAACTTTACAAAGTCTTAACTCAATAATCAATTTTTCTTCACAGTTATGGTAGAGAAGATGAAGAAGTAATGGGGCTTAAATTTTGTAATGAACTAGTAGTAGCTTTGAAACAACTTTGGCCACGGATCAATTACACCGGTGAAATGACAGTATTACAGGTAATTTGAATTCAAGCCGTTCTGGGAATTTCTGCGAAACTAATGCTTACGTTTCAAGCAAGCTTTGGTCGATAGGCTAGGAGCTGGTGCCCATCCCTTTCAAATAGATGTTGGAACTATTGCTGCCCCAAGTGTACAACTTTTACCTGCAAAGAAATACAGTGGTGATCCGATCGGAACAAGTTATGATGTTCGAATATTTATGTGTATGAACAAAATCTATCTCACTTTTTTTTGTACAATTTTTGATGAGTTAAAATTTGATTTTTTGCAGCGGATTTGGCAGATGAAAAATTACAAGGTAGAACTACAGTGAAATTAGGAATTCGAGTGATATACAAGATTCCAACAAACTTTCAGTCAATTCAAGAGTCAAATTTAAGTTGGAAATCGAGTCAAAACAAACAAAGCTTTCGAACTCGATTGTCACCGAAAATTCAAAGACTTTGTAGTAGGAGTAAACAACAAGAAGAGACTAGCAAAAGCACAACAGCCATAAATAATTCAGAAGCTGTAAAAAAGAGTAATGTAAATAATGCGGAAGAACGACTCAAGTCCGATTTTTTCAAAGGTGGTGAAGAGGTAAATAATTTTTGAAAAATTATACAGAATAAAATCTCAATTAGATACATGTTTATCTTAATAATATCTGACATATCCACAACAATTCAATCCCCTAGACCCTAGATTTCAAAATTTTTGTTTCGATAAATTGATTTTGCAAAATAAAAATAAGACTCAAAATTTATTTTTACAAACAAAAAAATTTGTTTTTGAAAATTTTGTTAATACATAATTTACTGAATGCTTTTAAAAAAATTTTGAAATTTTTTTTTGTTGAAATGGGTCCAGTCGCAATCAGAAACTTAAAACACATTTTTATGAAAAACGATTTCTTGGAGTAAAACGTTATTCATCATAGGTAGATCTTATGCTTCATACATTCTAGAAAAAAAAGTACGTATACGCCCTAGCGTCACATCAAAATGTCCATCTTAGAATGGGAGCACTCATCGAAAAAAAAAATTTAGATGCGTTTGCAACAACTCAGCAAAGGAAATTTTTTAAAATGAATTTCGGCAAAAAAAATTATTAATTTTCTTACCTAAATACAAAGGCCTGTTCATTGCGAACTCATATATGCAAACCAAAACTTGTTTCGAGACTTTGGCCCCTAGATATCTGCCTCTGAATGTAAGAAAAAATATTTGGATTCAAATAACTCAGCAACCAAACCTCAAAGGACCGTTTGTTTTCAGTTGTGATTGGAGTTTAAAGAGATCTTTCTTTAGATGTCTGACTTGATGAATTTGGAGAAAATTTTTTAAAATGCATTTTTTCGGCAGGTACCTTGATTTTTTCTCAAAAATCTGACGAAAATAATTTCTTAATTTTCCTACCTAAATACTAAGGCCTGTTCACGCAAAAAATTTTGTCATGCAAAAAATGCGATTTCATGTCCTATACCGTATACATTTTTTTGCAATATTTAAAACACGTTTCATCTTCAATTTAATAAATTGTTTTTATTTTAAATCAATTATACAAAATGTTTAACTTATATTTCATTTATTTAGTTTAATTTCATCTTACACGTGTTTTTTTTATCGAAATCACATTTTTTTTTTTTTTGGTTTTTAATAGCCTTCATCTGAAATCTCGATATTATATTCGGCGTATTTTGTTTTTAAAATATTCCTCGATTCTGCGTGATCAGCTTTTCCAAATCCCTTGAAAAATGGATAGAAGGAATTTAAATTTGTTTAATAATATTTTTGTATTAATTGTTTTACTTGTGAATAACCATAAACTTTGATTAATTTCGCTCCTGGGTTATGTTCAATACGTCCACCACCCAAACATTCAGTATCTAGACCTAGTCCTTTGCAGGAAGCACTTGCTCGATCGTAAATGTCGGCTGAAAAATATAAAAAAAAACCTTAGATTTATACTATTTTTGATTGCCTAACGAAATTATTTTTTTTTATTTGTTATAATCAACAGGGACCAGAAAGTTGTACTGAGAAGCTTTTTCTATGGACTGAGGGTAATGTCAGTTTAAAATCATCATTGGATAAATGCGCCTATAAGCATGGTGAAGCTGTGTGTGTTAAAGTTCATATAAGGAATAGTAGTCGTAAAGTTGTACGAAAAATTAGGGTAAATTAAAGATTTTATATTATTGAATATATGAATAAGTTTTTTTAAATGTGTTTATTTGTAGATAGTTGCAGTGCAGCATGTAGATGTTTGTATGTTCAGCAATGGAAAATTTAAAAATATTGTTGGCGAAATTGTAGATAGTAATCATATTAAGTCAAATGATACGTTTAGCAACACTTATAAAATCATGCCAACAATAGGTAAGCTAGTGCATATACGACTTAACATAATTCATTCTTTTTGCAATGTTCAAGAGGAATTCATACATACAGAGAAAGAATACCTGACGGAAAAAATTAATAACTATTGCTTAAAAAGTAAAATAAGCATAATAATCAAGATAGATTTTTGAAAAGAATCAATATCCCAAACGATTAAAAAAACGGCTATCTGGGATACCCGTATCTGGAATATCTTTTTGAACGCAAATTACATTTTTTATATTGTTGCATAGTAGTTGCAATATAAAGGAGAATGGGCATTTTGGACGTTGTGCCGCCATTAATAAAATTGGTATCAAATGGAAGAACTATAACTTAGGAAAAACTTTGACTATGGAAGTTTGGTTCTATTGCGTTAAGAATGCAAGATATTGCAATATTAGTATTGTTAATGCATCGTTCAATGTGTGCAGGGCAAATTGAATTATATTTTTATTTTTAATACAAAAAATGATGCTCCCTCATTTTCCCTGAGTCTGAAGACATTAATCTTTAAAATAGTTTGGGTTCTAGTGGTTGGATATTCATGATAAAGGTCTTCAGGCTCAGGAAAAATGACAGAGCATCATATTTTGCACTTAAAATACATATTAAAGTTACAACATTAAGACAATCTACATAAAGTGTTAAATGCAAAAATGCATTTTATCAGTTGCTAAAGTACGGCACAAGGATAAAACTTTTGCAAATGTATGTAGGTCTTAATTACATCAAAAAATAACAAATTCATTCCTGGCCGCGTAACGTCCACGTTCCATATAAATTTGCCCATTCTCCTTTGACTTTATTTTTTTAATTGAAAAAATTCTTACAATTTTCAATAATTTCAGTATTACCAAATAAGTACTTCGTTAGTTAACCACGATTTTTATAAAGTAGTATTTAAAAATTAAGTTAATAAAGTCAAAAGCAATTTACATACCTTGTATGGTTTTTTTTAGTTTGTTACAGAAATGTCACATGTCCAGCTGCAACTGGACGCCTCCATGGAATTATGTTATTTTTCAATTCAGTGCATCAACAAAAATTCTTCCCTATGATTTTACTCCTAGCCGTGTGATTAGAATTCAAAAGAACTTATATGTTAAAAGGATATAGCTAAAACTTATTATTATTATAATATTTTGGCTGTCGTAATGGGGCTGAATATGAATTGACTCCAACAAAAAATTTAAATACCTTTTTTTTTCGAATTTGTACAGAAGTAAAAATTGTTTAAACTAAATATTTTTTTTACATTTTTAAGGTTCCACCAAAAATTGGATAGCAGTTGAATCGAAACTTCCCCATGCTCACGTTACAACAGATTTTCTATCAACGAATAATTATAAATTGGCTTCGAGTACTTTTCAAGACAACATAATGAAGGAGAGAAATGTCTTTGCCATCTATGTTACTTACTATATTAAGATTAAATTGACCTTAAGCGCTCTAGGAGGTGACTTATCATTGAAACTGCCCTTTGTTCTTGGCTATGTGGGAGAAGACGTCCATCATGCAAGCAGTACGCGAAGGAATTCAGAAAAACTATTGGATGTTTTGGTTTCAAGAAAAATTCCATTAAATAGAATAAATACAACAAAAGTCAACAAAGAAAATAAGGTTTCTGAAAATACTACTTCTCTAAATGTACCAAATGCTCCTCCAGAAGCAAATGAAACTCAAGAAGAAGACGCTTCTCAAACACAACAAACTTCTCCTAACTCTACCTCTATCAAAGTTGAAATTCACAGGGAAAATTAACATTTTTTTTTTTAATTTTCAATTAGTTTGTTAATATCCTTTCCAAAACGCATAAGACTGTCATTAGAAGCAGTAAATAAAAATCCACATGTACAACCAAAATTAATGAGATTGCAATCCTCTTTAGATGCTTAAACTCAAGTCTTAATAAAATTTATATTTCATTATACAAAAAAAAAAAAAATGTTTTGTGTTTAAATGAGTCGGCTTAGCAACAAATCCGTGCACTTCGTGATAAAAGCATAAAATTTTTATCGTTTGTAGCAATCAATATAAGAGTTATTTTGAGATATTGGGTCATCTTGGATTCCAACCGGAAGGGTAGATACAAGAATTTTTTTGAGTTGCATTACTGTTGTTTACTTTCTACACATATGTATACGGAATGAAAGATTTTTACTAATATAATGCATGATTTCGATGATTTTTTTTAACGTCTGATCGAATAAAATCAATTTTAATATCCCTGTGTCGGCACACGGGTTCACAAAAATGTGTCTTTATAAGGGTGAAAATAACTTTTTTGAAATTGTGAATACAATATACGAATTCCTCGGAAAATTCTACATCAATTTCATATATGATTTTCTTTAAAATAGAGAGACAGAAAAAAGTTCTAGCGACATGAAAAAGTATACACCAAATTCGCAAAAAAGAGGTGTGCCTACAGAGGCATGCACGTTTGATATACCATAGAAAAAATAATAAAATATGCTCATCATAATATTACGGGTTAATGGATGTTTTTTTAGTTGGAAAGAACACTTTTAGAATGGTATCATTGCACCACATGGAAAATGTATGCATTTTTTTTAACTGTATGTGTATATACGGGGTGTCCGTTAAAAAATGGATAAGCCTGAAATTGCTGATAGCTAAACTTATGACTGTACTAAAACCAAAAAAGAAAAAATTTCTATCGCAATTAGTTTAGAAAATATTAGTTTTTTTTTTGTTTAGTGTATTTAAAATTTCATCATCTTTCCTTTTCGCTTCTCACAACCACGAATGAATGAATTTTATAAATTTCTTTTTTTTTTAGAAATTGTCCACAAATAATTGTTTTAATACATGTTACACTTTTTCTTTGAAAAAATATTGAAATTCGTTTTTCGATGCAAAATGTAAAAAAAAATATTTTATGAAAAATTTTAAACACCTGTGGCCAACTTTTTTTAAAATATGCGCGTCCAAAGGGCATTACTGAGTGGTAATAGTTTTTATCATAATCTAGAGTTTCTAGGAAGTATAAATGCCCATGTTTAAACAGAGCAAACAAATATTTTTTTTTCCACTTTGCCATTAAAAAAGTTAAATCACTGTTTTATAGCCACTATTCAACTGTTATAAATAACATTTTTTTTATGGTAATGTATTAAAAGAATTATTGTAAAATATGACTGATCAAAAAAACTGATGGAATCCATGCATTTGTGTCAGCAATTTGAAAAAACTTAAGATAATACAGTTAAAATAATTTATTAAATTAATAGGCTTTTTTTGTACTTTGGTACCAATAACTTCCTAGAAACTCCAGATTATGATAATAACTATTACCATTCATTAATGCCCTTTGGACGCGCATATTTTTAAAAAAGTTGGCCAGCTAAGTTCCTATAGACTTTTTTCTATACAACAGGTGTTTAAAATTTTTCATAAAATATTTTTTTTACAATTTACATGGAAAAACGAATTTCAATATTTTTTCAAAGAAAAAGTCGTGGGCACAACGCCAAAACCACGAATCTGTAGTTTTGAGAAAAACGGCTTTAAAGTTTTGGAAACTCATGCAATCTTATGGAAACTCGTGCAACGAAAATTGATATTTTAGGCTTTAAGGCAACAGATGGAGGACTGGGGTCGATGCAGTGAATAGAGAAACCGATAACAAGGTTCATGACGCATTAAAGTGAAAATGTCAAAAAATTCAGATTCGCGGTTTTGGCTTTGTGCCGACGAAGTGTAACATTCATTTCTACCTAACCTAACCTAAGTCAATTATTGTAGAAAATTTCTAAAAAAAAAGAAATTTATAAAATTCATTCATTCGTGGTTGTGAGAACCGAAAACGAAAGATGATGAAATTTTAAATACACTAAACAAAAAAAAGCTAATATTTTCTAAACTAATTGCTATAGAAATTTTTTGTTTTAGTACATAATTTTTTGTTTTAGTCATAAGTTTAGCTTTCAGCAATTTCAGGCTTATTCATTTTTTTTACCGGACACCCTGTATAATTTTATACATCCTTTGAGAATCAACAATAAAAAAAAACTATTTTTACCATTGAATATTTAATTTTCATGACAAACTTAAAGAGCTTGCTTTTATTTTGCACTGAATTTTCATACAAATTAATGTTTTGAAGTAGTGAGGTGCATAAGTAAAAGTATGAAAAATAATTGTGCAACTTGTGATAATGGGATGAAATTAATAGAATTGTTAGAACAATATATAATCCTCATTTTATGATAATGGCAACCTAATATTTTACCTAGAATTAGTTCCTTTTTGTGCATTGTTATGAACACCCTTTAAGTTAAAATATTAAGTGGCCTAATATCTTAAAACAATAGTTAGATATTGTAATAACAATGCTGTGAACTTGATTCCATTATCACAAATTGCACAATTAATTTTTATACTTTTACTTATACTCTGTCCGATAAAAATTGGCAGTACAGGGAAGATAGGACATTTGCATCTCACTCTGCTTCACGCCTTCTGGATTTGTCTATCACATCAAAAAGCTCACACAGCGATGCCGTACTATCCAGAAAAAATGTTTCAAAAAGGTACCAGCGTTACCATCTTGGCGGTAATATTTCACAAAAACGAATAAAAAAAATTAATTTTTCTCTTTACTCCACAATATCAAACAAAAATTCACTCATTTAGAAACAGCCCAACCCCACGCATGCGTAACAAATTTTTCCTGTTAAAAAGTTGAAATACGTGTTGAAATATTGACATTAACTGTTTTCCTACATACACAAAATAAAAAACAAACAGCCCCAACACCACGTCAACACCAGGGATGAGAATGCTAAGCCCGAAAAGTGAAACATATTGCCCAAAAAAACGAAGTAGATTTGGAAAATATGTAGCAGATATAAAACAAAGGAGAATGCCCAAAAATAAATATATTTAAAAAAAAGCCCAGCACCGATTTAAATGAAGCCTACATGGCTTGAAGGCGTATCACTCGTACATAACAAATATGAACTTTTTTCTCAAAAAGCCATCCCCTTAATTGTTATAATGATTTTTGATTTCAAATTATAAAGTGTTTTTTATTGCAAAACTATTTTCATTCAGGGAAGTCAGATTAACTTGGTCTTAGTACTTAGTTCCATGAGCAAAGATTGTTTTTTAAATGCCGCTGTCTACTTTATTTTATGCAAAATGCATGACCGGACCCACAGCCATTATGTGGAAAAATATTTGATATCTTGGATGGGTCTTTGATTTGGATGTATAAGATGTGAAATTCTTGCAGAGCCTAGTAAGCTAATTCACAAATAAAGTGCACTAACAATACATTTTTTTAAATGACTTTTTCGATTATCAAAAAATGAAACAAGACGACACATCTTAAATGAAATTTTGTTCCTTAGAAAAAATTTGTCAAACGAAGTAGAAATAGGTTGCTACGTAGCAAATACATCAAAATAAATTAATGAAGTAGATCTGCTACATATGAAGTAAATACTCATCTCTGGTCAACACATATGCTTTTTTTCATTTTAAAAGCTTGAAAAAAGCATTAATCGTGAAAGCTCTTTCAGAAAAATAATAGAAAAGGGAGTAGTTTATGAAGGAAGTTTACCAATGGTAACTCTTATGTATTGTGAATACTTTTAAAAAACAACATTGATGATTGAGTTTCATTCTGCCACAGATCGTGTGGCAGATCGGTCATAGGGGGATGTACGTCGCTTGGTAAAGAAATTACAACAACAATGCCATGGCGCGTCTGTGGTTTTCTTGTGTTTTTCAGGGGCATATTTTTCGTTTGGCAACTGTTAGGTCCCACTGATTTTAAAAAAGCTCTCCCATAAGGCCTGTACTGCCAATTTTTATCGGACAGAGTATAGGCATCTCACTTCTTCAAAACTTTAATTTGTATGAAAATTCAATGAAAAATAAAAGCAGGTTCTTGAAATTTGTCATGACAATAAAATATTTCATTGTAAATACATAATTTGTATTTTGTTGCAATTGTACTATTTCAAAAGAATCCTTCCTCAATACAAAAAAAAAAACACCCTTTAGACCAAAATGTTTTCATGGGCATATTTTATTATTTTTTTCTATTCCAATAACTTCTTACATGGTGGTCGAAAAATTTTGGTATTCATTTTTTTTCGATCGGGCGTTAATCCTTGAAATCATGTATCATATTAATAATAACACTGATTTACAAAATTAAACTTTTTTTGTTGCTGGAACAAAATTATACTTTTCTCAAGGTTGTCGGTGTGCTGAACTCGAATCCGAACTCAGAAAAAATGTATCACCTCCAGTTTATTACCGTTGTAAAATGCTTAAAACGTCATTTTAGCTGTTTTCGAGGTTCTGTTTTTATGTGAAGTAATTTATTAACACTAAATTTGTAGCGGTGCCTATAAGAACTAGTTTTATTCTTCCAAAAAATGTTTAAATCTGTCCGTCATCTCTTTAACCAAGCGAGATATTTTAAATTTAAGTAAGTCTTTGGCTCAAAAACAGCACTGGTCAACCAAATTTAAACTTTTTTTTTTGAGTTTAGGGTTGCTAAACTCGAATTCGAAGTCAGAAAAATTCTATGAGCCTCCGTTCTTGAAATAATACCGTTATAAAATGCAAAAAATGTTTGTTTTATAACGGTTATATTTAAAAAAACAAAAGCTAATAGAATATTTCTGACTTCGGATTCAAGTTTACCAACCTTAAAACCTTCAGAAAAGTATATATTTTGGTTCTTGTGGCAAACATATTGTGACTAGTGACTTAAGTTCTAGATTAAGTTTGTCTTGGGTTTCTTAACTAAAACTTAAGATATCTCGGGCAATAAAAGAGATATCGGAAGGATTTAAACAGGTTTTGGAAGAACAAAATATGTGCACTGTTAAAAATTTGTTTACAATGAATAACCCCACATAAAAACATAACCTCGAAAACAGCCAAAATGAGTTTTTTTTTTTTTGCATTTTATAATGGTAATATTTCGAAAACTGGAGGTGATTAATTTTTTCTGAATTCGGATTCGAGTTCAGCACACCGAAAAGCTTCAGAAAAGTATATTTTTGCTTCGACAACAAAACCCTTGTTAACCAGTGTAATGTCTCATTACCTATGCTGTGATAGGCAACAAAGTGAGTGCAACACAGAAAAACTGATGTATCTAGTAGTGATGGGAACTATCGAATAAAAACTACCAAACTATCTATAGTTGTAAAATATTCATTCATTCGATAGTTTGAAATCATTCATTCATTCATTTAGTTTCTATTTTCATTCGAATAGTTTTTTCATTCGATAGTTTTTTATTCGATAGTTTTTTTCATTTAAGAGCCAATTTTTCAATCTTCTAATAAATAGTCAGTTAACTCTTCGACGAATAAAGTTATAAGGCTCATAAACAATCAGATAAAAACATTGAGTTTTTCAATCAAGAATAAATTATTCTACAGAATAACGAACAAAAATTGTCAAATTCAAAAATATTTAAAATAAGACGTCATTTTAATTCATGATTGTTTTTGTTTTCTTGTGTTTCACTGTATTTTTTTCAAAATTCTTTCAAAACAGCTTTGACAACTGACACAATATTTTTGTTGAGATTATTCCTTAGAATAATTTTTATTCGTCTCTGAAAGAAGCAGATAGTTTTATTCTTAGGAATAAGCTATATCTGCTTGTTGAAAATTTGATTTTTTCTCTATCCTTAGGAATAAGTACTAACTGACTGTTTAACTGACTATTGAAAAATTGGCCCTAAATAGTTTTTTTTATTCGATAGTTGTTTCATTCGAATAGTTGTTTTAAACGATAGTTTTTGCATTCGAATATTTTTTTGGGTTCGATAGTTGTTATTCGATAGTTTTTATCCGATAGTTTATTCGATAGTTTTTATTCGAATGAATAAAGGAATGAACTATTCGATAGTTCAAATCATTCAGTTACTAGGTTAGGTTAGGTAGTAGTGGTTGTCAGGCAAATTACCCGACACACTAAGACCCTTATGGATCCATTGTGATACCACAGATGACTAGTAAGTTAGGAACTCACTAGCCGAACCACTCGGAGCTTCTAATGAATAGTGGTAGACTTTTAAAGTCCGTTTTCTCTAAATAGCTAGTGTCCTTGTAGAAGTGTTCTCCTAGATGGAGTTTCCTTCTAATAGAGAGAGCAGGGCAGGTGCACAGAAGATATTGAACAGTTTCCTCTTCTTCTTGATCCATGCAACTTCTGCAGAAATCGTTAGAGAAGACGCACATTGTTTTTGCGTCTTCTACCTATTAGGCAGTGTCCTGTAAGAACAACTATGGTGGAGTTAATATGCATTCTGTTTAAATTCAACAAACCCTTTTAACGTCTCAAGTCTATACAAGGCCGTATTAGTTTAGTAGCTAGGGAAGTATTACTCTGAGTCCATCTAAGGTTGGTTTTCTTTAAAGCGTCCTGCTTTAGCATAAGTTTACATGTAGCGATAGGTGTTCCTATTCAGTTACTAACTATCGATAGTTCCCATCACTAGTATCTACCCTTCCAGTTTGAATACAAGGCCAAGGTGGTAACTCTTGAGTTGAGTTGAGTACTACCAAAACGATGTAAATTTAATGCTTTTACCACAAAGTGCACAATGGAGCTCTGTTTTTAATGCTAAGCTGCCTCACTATTTTTACTTACAGTGCCATTCGGCGTCGCTATAACCTCGGACAATCTTTTTACTTGGCTCACTTCCATCAGCTTGTTCCTTGCCATAAACTCGGATGAGGACATATTTAAAGATTCCTTCGTCTATTTCAACAAGAGGTACGGCTTCTAATTTTGCATCAACCATTTTGTGAATTATACGATTTGCTGAGGTTTGGAATTGATATTAATTTGGTTTTATTTATGAATTTATAATTTTTACTTACGAAAATTGCACAATTTATTTTTTTGACAAGCAAAAATGCCGACCCTTCAAGCAAGAAAACGGAGTCCAGAAAAGACAGTCCGACCTCCGACCGAGAAAAGCTGGGTTGCACTCACACACTTGCAACTTTTTGTGTATGAACACAAAGTCGAACGAGAATCGTGGTGGAAAGTGAGAAATGGAAAAAAAAGTGAAACAGACATAGCCAACAAGAGCAAAAGCGTCATTTTGTTATGTTTCGTTGAAGTGTATAGTCGCGTCGCGTCGTGTCTCGTGTCGTTGTTATTATAATATTAGTATAATTATAAACAATATCAAATTATAAACAATATGGAAACAAAAAAAGGTATGTTGTATATATCGCTCAAAGTGTTTGGGTTAAAATGTTGTTTCTTCTTGTGTTGTAGATGTAATCTCTAATGATGAAGAAAAATCTAGAAGGTGAAACATGCGATTGAGTATCTAAAAAAACACCAACAACAGCAGAAGCATCAAATGAAATAAAATGAAAAAAAATGTATTGTATTTTATATTGTATTTATTGTGAAAATTTCGTTTGCCAAAATAAAATAAAAAATAAAACAGTTTCAGTGAAAAAAAAAATAAATCTTGTTCTTTTTTTGGTCGCAAATGCGAAATGTCATCCCTTTCTTATTCCTCTTTCTGGTAGGTTTTCGCTGCTCCGGCTCAGGTCCGCCTTCGGCTCCGTTTTCTCGGAATGGAGATTTTCACCACACCAATACATATGCAATCGACTTCGCGGTGATTATAATTTCCATACTAATTTGAGCCGCCTTCGGACCAGTTTCTGATCCGAAGTCGGACTCAGCTCCGCCTCAGGCGGAGCGGATTCGGACCGAGGTCGGACCTGTTTGCTTGAAGGGGCCCTTCAAGCAAACAGGTCCGACCTCGGTCCGAATCCGCTCCGCCTGAGGCGGAGCTGAGTCCGACTTCGAATCAGAAACTGGTCCGAAGGCGGCTCAAATTAGTATGGAAATTATAATCACCGCGAAGTCGATTGCATATGTATTGGTGTGGTGAAAATCTCCATTCCGAGAAAACGGAGCCGAAGGCGGACCTGAGCCGGAGCAGCGAAAACCTACCAGAAAGAGGAATAAGAAAGGGATGACATTTCGCATTTGCGACCAAAAAAAGAACAAGATTTATTTTTTTTTCACTGAAACTGTTTTATTTTTTATTTTATTTAGGCAAACGAAATTTTTACAATAAATACAATATAAAATACAATACATTTTTTTTTCATTTGATGCTGCTGCTGTTGTTGGTGTTTGGTGTTTTTTTAGATACCCAATCGCATGTTTCACCTTCTAGATTTTTCTTCATCATTAGAGATTACATCTACATAACAAGAAGAAATAACATTTTAACCCAAACACTTTGAGCGATATATACAACATACCTTTTTTTGTTTCCATATTGTTTATAATTTGATATTGTTTATAATTATACTAATATTATAATAACAACGACACGAGACACGACGCGACGCGACTATACACTTCAACGAAACATAACAAAATGACGCTTTTGCTCTTGTTGGCTATGTCTGTTTCACTTTTTTTTTCCATTTCTCACTTTCCACCACGATTCTCGTTCGACTTTGTGTTCATACACAAAAAGTTGCAAGTGTGTGAGTGCAACCCCGCTTTTCTCGGTCGGAGGTCGGACTGTCTTTTCTGGACTCCGTTTTCTTGCTTGAAGGGGGACAGCTGTTTCCCTTCAAGCAAACAGGTCCGACCTCGGTCCGAATCCGTTCCGCCTGAGGCGGAGCTGAGTCCGACTTCGGATCAGAAACTGGTCCGAAGGCGGCTCAAATTAGTATGGAAATTATAATCACCGCGAAGTCGATTGCATATGTATTGGTGTGGTGAAAATCTCCATTCCGAGAAAACGGAGCCGAAGGCGGACCTGAGCCGGAGCAGCGAAAACCTACCAGAAAGAGGAATAAGAAAGGGATGACATTTCGCATTTGCGACCAAAAAAAGAACAAGATTTATTTTTTTTTTCACTGAAACTGTTTTATTTTTTATTTTATTTTGGCAAACGAAATTTTCACAATAAATACAATATAAAATACAATACATTTTTTTTCATTTTATTTCATTTGATGCTGCTGCTGTTGTTGGTGTTTTTTAGATTACCAATCGCATGTTTCACCTTCTAGATTTTTCTTCATCATTAGAGATTACATCTACAACACAAGAAGAAACAACATTTTAACCCAA
Source organism: Episyrphus balteatus (assembly GCF_945859705.1). Lineage (NCBI taxonomy): Eukaryota > Metazoa > Arthropoda > Insecta > Diptera > Syrphidae > Episyrphus > Episyrphus balteatus. Next base: position 78,935,343 of record NC_079136.1, on the reverse strand, counting down.
ACACTTTGAGCGATATATACAACATACCTTTTTTTGTTTCCATATTGTTTATAATTTGATATTGTTTATAATTATACTAATATTATAATAACAACGACACGAGACACGACGCGACGCGACTATACACTTCAACGAAACATAACAAAATGACGCTTTTGCTCTTGTTGGCTATGTCTGTTTCACTTTTTTTTCCATTTCTCACTTTCCACCACGATTCTCGTTCGACTTTGTGTTCATACACAAAAAGTTGCAAGTGTGTGAGTGCAACCCCGCGTTTCTCGGTCGGAGGTCGGACTGTCTTTTCTGGACTCCGTTTTCTTGCTTGAAGGGTTTTAACATTTTTTTTTTAATTGTAGTAGATTTCTTTATATTTGACATATCAACTAAAAGCTGTGTTCAACGAGGAAGGAAAAAATAGTTCTGTTCAATGATGAAATAAGTTCTGTTCAACGAGGAAATAATTAGAACAGGACAAAACAGAACAGTTTCGTGAGAAATGTTAAAACATAAATCAACAACAAACATATATGATAACCCTTCAAGCCTGGTACGCTGCTCGCGCTAAATTTTAGCTGAGATAAAATTCCCATACAAGTTATCGATAACTTGTATGGGATCCATTTTATCTCGGCTAAAAATTTTCGATAATTTGTATGGGAGCTAAAATTTAGCGCGAGCAGCGTACCAGGCTTAAACACAAAATCGAAGGAGAAACGTCTGGTGACGCAAATAGATCAGATTTCATGATCTATTTGCGTCTTAAGATTCAAAAAAATGAATCTGAGAATCAGAAATCTGAATTTTTATCAAGATTTACGCATACAAACACACGCACTTTCACACACAATCCTCTGTTTGACATTTGTCTGAACATTTGTTGTTGTTTTATTTATTTTATACGCACAGATTTCGTACACAATTACAAAACTAGATTTCATATTCTATTTGCAGTGGAAAATCTGAGATTTTTACACAAAAATCTCAAAAGTCAATAGAAAACGACATAAGTGTGCATCCGCGGCAATTTTATTAATCAATAATTTTGTGTGTTTTCGTAAGAAATCATCTTCTGCTGCAGCCTGACGCCACCACCACCCACGAACAACATTCAACAGAGAAAATTTATTGAATTACATCAATAACTCTTGCCGCTATCCTGTATCTCCAGAAAATAATTAGTTTGTGCAAGTTAAATAAAATAAAACAATGGGACTTTTCACGAGTCGATTTTTGCCGTGCGGCGAAGCTTTTCGACTCGTGTGAACGTAAGTCGCAGGCGACTAAGTGACAATCCGCATAGAAAAATCCTGGTCGACCGACATATCGTGCGGCTAAAATCGATTTTTGAAAAGTGGGCATTAGTATAATTGTATGCCGTAATTTGGTTTTTCTACTACTACAACTACAGAAGACAAATTTTGCAGCATTGTATTTTATTTTTGCAATAGGGTTAGGGTATAGCAAAAGTGTAAAGCCTGGTACGCTGCTCGCGCTAAATTTTAGCTCCCATACAAATTATCGAAAATTTTTAGCCGAGATAAAATGGATCCCATACAAGTTATCGATAACTTGTATGGGAATTTTATCTCAGCTAAATTTTAGCGCGAGCAGCGTACCAGGCTTAAAAGTGTAAAAAAAAACTTGTAATCTGTATATTTGGTTGTTTTATTTTAAGAAAATGTTACACTTTTGCACTTTTACAACGATACAAGACCATTTGCATCGAATCGTGAATACCCCTAATGTTTGAATTTTCAATTTCTAAACTGATAAATTAATCTTGTAAAAAACGATGCTGTACTTTAGCTGCGTTCCTTCAACTACTATTACACTACTGAGGAGGGTCTACACTGTTTCAGTTGTACTTGATTAAAGCCTGGTACGCAGCTCGCGCTAAATTTTAGCTCCCATACAAATTATCGAAAAATTTTAGCAGAGATAAAATGGATCCCATACAAGTTATCGATAACTTGTATGGGAATTTTATCTCAGCTAAAATTTAGCGCGAGCAGCGTACCAGGCTTAAACAATAAAAAAAATACTTCAGCACTTTTTGTAACCGCCACATAAGCATAACTCACAAATTCATTTACATTTCATCAAATTTAAAATCACGATTAAAAATGATAAACCTGTGAAATCTCATACTAATGGACTATGAATTAATTGAGATTAATGCCCATATTTTTTGTACTCCATTAAATATTATGTCGTTTTCGTTTGGCCGTCCGAAAGCGTCGCCATTTAAAACAGGAAATTTTAAATTTGTATGCGATTTGACAGATATTCAATTCTCTACTTTAATTATAATGAAGGGTGAATACATTAGGCTTTAGAGTAAATAAAAGTAATTATTTAAAGCAACACTACAGCTGTGAAGTAATAAAGTGTTTCTATTGGCTATGACATAAACACATATATTCATCCTGAAAGAAATTCGTTTAAAAAAATGCACTATTGATATAATTTTTCATTAATTCTATTTGTTTCCTTTTAAATTAAAAATAATAAAATTGTATATATATTTTAAGTTTTGTCCACTTTTTTCTTCTCTTTTTTTTTGACTTAAAAAAATATCAATGTATATATAAATAAATAAAAAGATGTATTTTTATTTTTATTTTTTGTTTTCTTTTTTTGATATCTGTTTCTTTACGACACAGTTTCATGTATATAATATATATTTTTATTTATGTATTATAATAATATAATATAATTAAAATATTAATTACCCATAATTCGGTTTGAAAAGTAAAAAATAAGATTTTTGTTAATTGTAAAAAAATAACATTAATAATTTTTTTCTTTTTGTTTTTAAAATAATTTTTTAATCATTTTCTTTTTTATTTTAATTTATTAGTTATACTTAAGTTTTGATTTTATTCTCAAAATGAATATCATTTTGTTAACATTATTGGACTTCAATATTATTAACAAAACTTATTGCAGGCAGTCCGTCTTGCTTTTTTAAATAACTATGAAATATAATAAAAAATAAAACAGAAACACAAAAATATATATGTATTTATAAAAAAAGAATAATAAATAAGAGACTATATTGGTAAACAACTAAACACAAAGTTATGAACAGAAATAAAAAAAAATGGAACAATAAAGGCTTGGTGTATTTTATTTTTTTATAATGTACTATTTTTTATTTGTTTTTAGATACAATTTAGGGGGAGAACCGTCTGAAAAACACTTGCTTTAGCACCTTAAAACGGATTCAATGGTTTTGAATCTGGTTTAAAGCTCGTCACTGGAAAGTATTTCACAATGTGAACACAAAACTTGCAGTTTTATCTCAAAGCTATCCATGGAACTGAACAAATAAAATTTTTGCGTTTCTTTTGTTTTACATGAAAGTTGTTTGAAGAGTTTGCAAATTAAAACCATTCTTAAAATAAAGTTATTTTAAGTTTAATTTAGCATTTTTGCTTTCCTTCGGAGATTCTTTTTATACTAAGTAATAGTATACTTCAGTTACTATGCATTACCAATTTCTTCCAATACTGGTGACACATCCCCACTTGCACATTTAACAATTTATGAAGCATGTTCTTATGTGTGCATAGTTATTAATGATATTTTCAATATAAGACGACTACATCTGAATTCAAACTAACTTATATTGGACAAAATTGAAAAATTAATCAAACATTAAATTCGTCCCTCCTTTCTGACAAAAAGTGGAATACAAAAAAAAAAAAAAAAAAATGGTGCATTGCATTAATTTTATACCATCATCAGAATAATTGATTGAGATATTGGATTTGAATTTAATAATAATAAATGAGTGTTCTGTCTTCACTTATTAATTGCGATAACAAATCAACCATGAGTTAACGATGATAGAGAATGTGAACAAAGTGCGTTCTGTAAATTTGGAATTTTCATAAAACTTGTTAGTTAAGGTTTTCAGTGATTGCCCATTTTCCTATATTTCTAACTATAACTTGTATGTGTACTGCTATTAATAATATCTAAAATAAAAGAAAAAAATAGAACAGTTTTTATTTCTGGCTTTCCAGTAAAAGGCTCAACAAATCGGTTGATTTTTGGGGAAGGTTTTTCTTATCAACTGTGGGAAAGAGTTTTCATTAAACTCGTGAGTAAAGGATGCTCATTTGCAGTATGTTTCAGGTTTTTCCAAAAAGCTGATCTAAATCATGTCAAGCACCAAATACGTTTACAATAAAAAAAAAAAAAACTTTGCAAAAACCGTTACAATTCAGGAAAAATGTTCTGTGGAGCAACAAATCATTCCACACTTGAGAGACATAAGCAAACAAAAATTTGTAATTTGGACAACTTATGGACCGTAGTTTAGAAGGCATTTTATTCCATCATATTTGTTGTGAATTATATTCTTAAGTTAAAAATTTAAATTTTTGCAAAAATTATATGAAAAAAATGTTGCTGAGACATATTTAGTTTTCCACAACTCTACTTAATAGCATATTAAAAAAATATTTTAATGGGGTATATGATTTAAAGAACCTATTCTTGCAATTTAAAACGAGTATGCAATTTAAAATGAGAAATATTTGGATGAGACAAATTTACAACTTCAGAAAAAAAAAATAAACATGCTCTGGTTGTTTTGCTTAATTTATCATTAGCTGGTTATCGATTCCTTAGTAAGAAAATTGTATGTCAGTTGGTTAATTGCTTTTACCAGCATCTCTTAAAACATGAGAATTTTTTTTTTATTTTTATGATTCAATTATTCTGATGCTAACATCGCTGGTGCTGATAATCGCTTACGATATTCGATAATATTAAAAAAAATATTCAGTCCAATTAAATAAAGAATAACACATTTTACACTTTTTTCTTTAAGTAGATAACAAAAAAATAAAATAAAAATAGATGTCATCATTCGATTCTCCTCCACAAATCGTTTATGCTATAATGTACTGAGTTATCTAGTTTTCTTTTTTTGTATTCTATTTTCTATGAATTTTTTTTTTTGTTTGGTAAGCGCCAAAACAATTTTAAAAATAAATAATTATGTTATATTTCGCCTGCAAAAATATTTGCATTTACGAGTGAGTGTTTTTTGCTTCGTGTGTATACTGTTTATACATTTTGTAATTTTTTTTTCTTTTTTGCATTTTATAAAATACAAAATGTTTTTAGTAATTTTTTTTTTGTTGTTTTATTTGTGGCTTGTTCTTTTTTTGTTTTGTTATAAAATTTAAAAAATACAACTTTTTACAATTTCTTTTTTATGTTAATAATTTGTTTTTATCACTAAATATTGTTTTATATGGTTTAATGTTTTGCATTTTATTTTATTTTTAATTTTTGTTATTTTTGCGGTTTTGTTTGTTTTATTATTATTATTTTTTTTTTAATTATTTGTTAATACATTGACATAAATTGCATGTTGTTGTTAAATTAATTTGTGTTTGTTTTTTGTTTAAATCTTGGTATTTTTTTTTTTGTTTAAAATTTATATGTGTGTAAAAAACTGACTAAATAAAACTTAATATCTAATCGGATGGCTTGACCAGACCCATCACTTTGCCTTCAAACAAAGGCAAGATATCCGAGTCATTAACAATCTCCTCCTGGATTACTGGACTATCGGGATCCTCACAATGGGTTTTAAAGAAGAATCTAACAGAAATTAAGTTTAAAAACAAATTAAGATCTAGTTTTGAAAACAAAAACAATTTATTTCAAACCTAAAGTTTCCCTTTTTTGGCAGATAATCCTTAAATTGTTTTAATGTTGGCTGAGTACCAGGAATTTTAGATCGATATGGATATTCCTCATCACAGAACGAGAAGACAACGGTTGTTGTTTCCTGTGGTTTAGCGGGCAACGGTGGTGGTGGTGGATGATGTAAACTACTACTGCCACTACTACTGCTGCTCATCGATTGAGGCTGCTGCATAGCTGGCAAAGGATGTTGTTGTGAGTAACGACGAGACCGACGGTTCTCGTCTTCCAGTCTTCTTTTTGCCTCTTCTAACTGTGAGGCGGTACTTGAACCAGGTCTCAAGCTATTTTTTTAATTAAAAACAATGTTGACAAAAACCGAATACATAATTTTTTCAAAAATAAAAAAAAAAAACATACCTGGCGTCTTTGTACTTCATAAGAGTATCGGCTGAGGTTAGACTAATTCCACTATCAGTATATATGGAAGGCCATTTATTGGTTAGCTTCCTTGAGGAGGAACTATGATCGGGCATTGACTTTGAGTGTTTCATTGAATGCCCACCTTTAATTTTAATGTTTTAAGTTAAGATAAAAGGAAATAATAAATAAAGAACAAAAATTATACATACTTATACTTATGGCACCATCGCTTAACATTCCTGAATCGTGAGTTGTTCTCCTTCTTGTTGGTAATGGAGGACACGGTGACATTGTACCTGGAGATCGATGTGGAGTTTGATCTTTCCAGACACGCGAGACATGTTGATCAAGAATATCTTGATCGTTGTCTTCGTCAAGGGCAAATTTTTCACATATCGCTTGCGCGAATGCTCGATCACTGGCAAGCCTATCACTCGATGGAATGGATTCATCCGAGAAACGCTATTAAAAATGAGTGTTTACAATTAAAGCAATTTGTTTTCAAGCTCAAATATATTTTTTCGCTTGATGGTGTTTCTTTTTAAATATGTTCATAACTAGAAAAAAAACTTAAAAAACATAAAATTTGGTTTACTAAAGTTTGGGAAAATCATAATACATCCTAAAATGTATTTTTTACTAAGAGTAAGTTTAATATTTATGAAATACATAGTTGAAAAACTTTATTTTGAGATATTAAAGCAAATACAAATACACCGATATCTGTTAGTACAGCAGTAATTGTTATATATTAATGAAAACTTAGCCAAAACACTTTTTTAACGATGGATTTTTTTCAAGAAAGCTATGGAGCATGTTATGATTCATTTCATTATTATATAACATTTACTGCTGTACCACCAGATGTGGGTGTAGTTGTTTGCAAACATTTGAAATACCGTTGTATTATTATTAATTTTTTGACCTTACGGCCAATTTCTTCACATGAGTACTAAGTCAGCCTAGTACCCGGTCTAACTAGACCAGGTCCTAGCTCTGGTACTCGGTCCTAACGAAAAGTTAGTACCTGAGCATTTCTTCACATTTATAGGACCTGATCTAAGTTCACAACGCGGTCCTAAGAATAAACTCGTATAAAACTGGTCTAACTGTCATTTTGACAATATTTTGTTATTTGAAATTATTATATTTCGATATTTCAAGAAATAAAACAAAACAAATAGACAAAAAACATAAGATTAATAATATCACCATTGAAAAAAAATATAAAAAAAAAATTATAAAAGACCCAATAAGAAAAGAAATTAAAGTTTAATCAATAAGTGTCAAAGTCAAAAATGGAATGTTCAAATTGGCAAAGCTAATAACCAGATCACCTACAAGAGACGAGAGATTTTTTCAATAATCTGGGCTAAAAACGGATGGACCACCAGTCGCCTACAGGAAGAATAATCATATGTTAAGAAATAACAAAAAACAGTTTCCATTTATGTACATAGATGTGTAAATGTACATATATATTTCAATAAAAATAACAGTTTTTAAAGGCGCATTAATTTTTTTGATGTGTTTATGTCTCATATTAGTCATCGGTGCAAATCGCATTATTTGACCATGGCTTGTAGACTAGCTTGCACATAGCCTTCAAAACTATTTGTAAATATAACAAACATATATTTTGTGTTTGAAACTAGAAGATTGATGTTGGATATTCATCTGTGATACTGTGGTTAAAAAATTGTTGCAGCCAAAAAATGGCCCCGAAAGGTCATACTTAGTAGTCGTAGGCTACTCATTTCCAGAAATGAGTTTAACTTTGCTCGTAAATAGCTTTCAGCATTTCTAGAAATACAAATGCAAATGCAGAATGTCTACGCAAAGCCCACCTTTCTTGACTTGGTTTTCACTTTTAGAAAGTTCGATATACATTTTTGTTACTTTTTCATCAGGAAGTGTTCTTTTGTTCATTCTTCAAGTTCGGGTATTGCATTTCTCAGGTGTTTCTTGGTAAATTTTAAAAATCATTCAAATTATTAAAATCACCAAAAAATCATGAAACAGCACACAAGAAATTAAAAAATCTGTAAGATATCTCTTAAAAAGAATGAAATTCATTACTTTGATTCAAGTCCTAACCGCTAGACTACCGATTTTGAGGTCCTAACAAATACCGAGTCCTAACTAATACTCGGTACCAATTTGACAGTACTAGGGCTTAGGACTTTTGTGAAGAAATCATTTGGTACCGATTTGAGTACTAACGATTCGTATAATAACCAGGTCCTAGCTGATTTTGAGGAGCTAGCTAGTACCGAGTCCTAACTAGTACTCGGTCCTAAATTGACAGTTCTAGGGCTTAGTACTTGAGTGAAGAAATGAGTTGATACCGATTTGAGTACTAACTTTAGGACTAGGACCGGTACTAGCGCTAGGACTCTGTGAAGAAATCGGCCGTTAATCTCTCAACAAAATTGGTTTTTGATCTAGATTAAAGAATAAATTGATTTTTTGAACTAATGGAAAACCATATAAGATGTTTTTTTAAGAAAAAAACAAAAAACTTTGGAGTTGTGTAAAAACAAAATTTTTGTAGAAATTACTTTTCTTAAATAAATATAAGATAAAGAATATTTTCTTATACGCATATAAATGTTGTTTATTTAACAAACGTTTTTGAGAATTCTTCTCATGTTCAGGTATAAAGCAAATTAAAAATATTATTTTAAATTTACACAAAAATCAATTTATACAAATTTCTTAAATTTTAAAAATTAAAGTAATTTTAAAGTAATTTTTAAAAATATCAAATAAAAATGTATGAATTTTGGTTCAATTTGGTTTTAATACAAAATAAGATCAACGAATAAATGCGTTTTAGAATTTTGTCTCAAATATGTCCTTAGTTGTTAATGGTTTCAAAAATGTATGTAGTGAAGATCGTTCAAGTAATATGTTTTTATTCATATTATTTGTACGAGGAATATTGATTTCTTCATATGCATTTAACAACTTTGGGTTATTTAATAACCGAAAACCTGCTAGGTTATGATTATTGCTAATCATGTGATATTGTTGAAAGATTAACTGTTTTAGAGTGGATAGATTTATAATGTTCTGACCTCTTATTTTATTCTTAATCTTTTATTTAATTAAAGAACTCATATAGTTTCCAAAAAAGTAATTTATTATATATTCAAATAAATTACTTTTGAAAGAAAAAACTAAATAAAGTTGGTATGTTATTTGGTTGTAGATAATTATTTATCAACAGCTTACGCTAAAGCAAAAACATTCCGTTTTGAGAAAAATTATTTTTTTTTAAATATTTTTTTAATCCAAAACTTTGCCTTCTTGAAAATTAAGTTTTTGATTTTTTTTGTATTTAAATTTATATATACATTCAAAATGCTTTTGAATACAATATTTATTTGAAGTTATAGTAAAAATTAAAAAAAAAAAAACGCTTCTATGAGAGGTAAACTGTTATTAGGAATTTTCGATAAACAATTTCAACTTCTTCAAAAAGTAAAACTTAATTGTTTTAATAAAAAGTGTGCAATATCTCGAAATTTTTATATAAAAGGAATGCGCTCTAAGTAAGATATTAAAATAAAAAGATAAAACAACTTTAATGGGGTTTCTACTGGTATCTTTTTAATTTCGGCAGTTGATTTTTTTTCCTGCCCAATGAAATACATATTTAAATTGAGTTTAATTTGTGAGTGCATTGGTGTGTATGGGAGGGAGTCTATTCCCCATTGTGTTTAGGCGGCAGGGGCAGTTTTCTTAGCCAATGACTTATGTATTTTGGAAAACAGATTATTAAAAATCAACGGTTACACTTGCAAAAACTTGAATTTATCTTTAATATCATCAAATTCAAGGCATGTTGTGATGTTACTTAAAGGAGGAATAAATTCTTAACAAATGTTAAATGGAATAGCATGTTTCCGATTGTGAAAATTGCAATTGCCATTGGTTAAAAATGATAAAACAAGTATTACAACATTTTTTTTTTTCATTTCAAAATATTTTCGAGTTTTTGAAAATGAGAATGGACATTTATCATTAATTAAAGCCCTTATCCACAGTTCTTTTTAAAAAAAGTTGCCATTATGTTTTTTTTTTTTTTCAATAATTAAGTATTTCAGAGCATATCGTTTGAGAAAACAACCCAGACTGAAATGTATCACTAAACTATCAACAGGTTGGGAGTCTGTAGTGTGCGGTCGCTCTTAGTCACCGCTGTCGGCTGTTTAGAGTTAAACATGTAAACTTTGCCAGCACTGGTAAAAACTCATCAGACACAAATTTTTGTGGTCATACCAAGTTAGCTGTAGACTTCTTGAATTCCATTAGAGCTTAATTTTTATAGCAACCACATTTCTACCAACTAAATTATGTTTTATGCCTACTTTCGCAAGATTTCTCAGTTTTGCTGTTAATTACTTGAACAACAGTTTTTAGTACCCTTTCTCGAAGTTAACAAAAATAAATATGTGATATTATTACCTCAAGACGAGCTCGATCTTCCAGGTCTTGTTTACGTTTCACCTCCTCTAGTTTTGGAATTAGCAATGCTACTAGTTCCGATGTCTTTAGTGGACGATGTTCATTCGAATGCAGTCGTTGTGTTCGCGGGATAACCTTAAAAGTTTATTAAATTAAATTTAAAAAATCTTTTCGAATTGCTATTTAAATCAAAATAAAATTTTACTTGAAAAGTATTGGTTTCCTTATTGGCTAAAGCACTTTGTCGTATTGCTTTACTTTCCGAGGAGTTGTGTCTTCTCTGGATGTATGGACGACCATCCCTATAATTTTAACAATGTATAAAACAAATATATTTTTAAAAACGTTCTTAACACAAATATTAAACTACTGCATCACTTGCTTAAAATAACTTAATATGTATCTATAAAAGTTTATACAAAATATATTAAAGTTTGTGCAAAAAGTACTTACATCGAACAACTGGAGAGCGACATTGTATCGGAATCGGTTCGTCCACCGGAACTTACACTTGCTCTTTCAGAGTCTACCCTCGAATTGGGCATATAAGAGGTGCTTGGATTTGCTGTATACACATAACCATGGGCTCTACATGCAGGATTTTATCAAAATATTTTTGATCGGGATTGATTTTTTTTTATTGTGGAGAGGAATAAGTGGATGAGTTTGTCCATGCAATTCCAATTATATATAAATATTTATACATGTTTTGTTGGCACACATAAATAACAACAACAACACACAGTAAGTTGCATTCAGTTATACATTATAGTCAGGTGTGATGTGATGTAGTAAATGTTGTGCAGTTAATATTGCATTTTTATTTTGCAAATATTTTTGTTTTCGTGTACAGACATATAAAAAAACATAAAAAAGGAAAGAGAAAAAATAAAAAATAAATTAATAAGAAAAAAAACATAAGTAGAAAAATAAATTAAATTAAATTTGGAGAGACAAATAAAAAAATTAAATATGAAAAAACATACATACATACATAAATATATTTACATACAAAAATTCATACATGGATTATATGATTTTGAATTTAATATTTAACTATCAAACATAATATTTGTGCAGATACAAATACCTACATATGTACATACATCGGTGATATTATTGAAGAAAATATTGCGTTTAGGCAGGATTAAAAGCTTACAAAAAGTAGATAATGTTTGCTTTGGGCTATAATTTCGATGAAAGCGACTTTTACTAGAGCGAATAAAGCGATTTAAAGTTTTAGTTGGCTTTGAAGTGAGCGAGAAAAGTGATTACTATCGATTTTTGAGAGATAAAAAATATTTTCTTTTTTTAAATTGTTATAAACTTAGGGCCATTTTTTTAACTATTGCTCAACTTGAAGCAAACTCTCGAGTTTGCCAACTTAAGAGTTGACTTTAACTCGAGAGTTGAAACGCAAGTTGTAATTTCTTTTTATTCACTAATTATTTTCTCAACTCTCCAGTTGAAGATCTAAAGTTGGCCTACGCCTACTTCATGTTTGAAAAATATCCCTGGGATATTTATATGAAACAAAAAATGTCATTTATTTAAATTAAAAATTGAATCTGTCATATCGATGGCATATTTGTATTCTATTTTGTGTTTAATTTTTCGGTTTTTGTTTGCTTGTTCGATTTTTGTTTGCTTTGAAATATTAATTCGTTAACACAATGGGCACGTTCAGGAAATATTAGGGACTAAATATTTAGGCAACGTCATTTTCTGAACGGAAATTTGAGTAAATTGACTAAATCAGTTTGGATACAACATTTTTGTCAAATTTCGAAATTTACTTGAGAATTTTACAAATCGCGTGGGGCAGACACCAAATTTCACTTAACTTTAATGAATAAATAAAATTACTTATAACCGATAATGCACTTTTTAGTTGTTTCTCACACAAATAAATTTAATTTTGCTAAATTAATTTTTTAATTAAAAACAATCTGCTGTCATGTTGACAAAAAAAACTTTCCTAAATTTTTAGGGAAAATTTTCTTGCCTAACTTTCCAGTTAGCTTCCCGACAAACAATTTTGGTGTTATAAAGCTTTACAGATGCAATTGTTGCTTCTGTAAAGCATTATAGAAGCAAAAGTGTTAGTAGGGTTTCCAATAAAATTACCTAAATTGGAAAGATTTTTTTTGACAGCTGACCAATCAGAGACCGAGAAATTACCTAAATATTTAGTGCCTAACGTTTCTGAACCTGCCCAATAACTGCAAACAACTTTTTGACAGAAAAATTGAAAAAAAAAAAATCTAAAGCAAACTCTCAAGTTTGGTCGGCAAACTTCTAGTTGAGAAAACTGGAAGTTGATCAACTCTCAAGTTTAAAATCGAAAGTTAAAAACGTCAACTTGGAGTGAATAAAACCGAATTCGGAAGTTGAGGATAAAAATCCTCAAGTTATGTTCAACTCCGAGTGAAAAAAATGGCCCTTAATCTACTCATATAGAAGTCAGCATTAATCGCTGCATGAAAAAGTTTTCTTTGAGAACCGTTCCTTATTTGCAAAATAGAAAAGCCATAAAAGGAACGCATATATGGTATTTTGTGTAAAAATTTATATAAATAAAATACACGTTAGGGTGCTTTTTTTTAAGGCGACCATCGATTTTCGTTGCTCCCATTTCAAAATTCGGTTGGAAATTGCCAAAAAAATTCCCTGAAAATTTTATCCCTTAAAATTAAGATTTAGCACTCGCCATTTGAGTTTTAAGATTTCCATACAAAACCGAATTTTGAAATGGGTGCGACGAAAATCGATGGTAACCTTAAAAAAAGCACAGTAACACACGTATACATAAAAAATCGTTGGAATGCAATAGGCCTTATAGCATTAAAAAAATATACATAGTAAATTTATTTTAACTTTTAATATAAAAAATAGATTTAATATGGTTTCGAGCTCAAAATTAAGTAAACACAGTGTGAAAAGAGGGAAGGGTTTAAAAGGAGATTCCGATGCATATTGGTTTTAAAGTTCTGAACATTGAAATGGTCACCTATCATTTTAAAAGCTGTCCTCATATCTCGTGTGGGTCTTAAGCTGGATCCACTCTAGGTTGATCAACACGTTCAAACGTTCCAAATCGACATAATGAATAGTTAAACCGTTACAAACTGGTTCAATTGATGTGTGGACCCAGATATTATGTCCTATTTGTATCAGTTAAAATAATTTGGAAATTTTTAACTGTTCAGTATATCGATTTGGAACGTATGTTGAACATGTTGATCAACCTAGTGTGGATCCAGCTTAAGGAGCACCTGCTCAGACATGGGAATTATTTTGTAGGTTTGGGAAATGCGAGCTTTATAAATTTTGTTTAGATCAGAGGAGGAACAGAATTTCTTACAACTTCGAAGTACACCTAAGCATTTCGCAGAGTTATTAGCGACATCAAATATGTGCTCATTCCTAAAAAGGTGGTTTGTAATGGGCATACCTAGGATTAAAAGCTGTTCACTCTCCTCGATGCAAGTACCACTCAAGGATATTGACAAAGTGGGAGGGTTTCGTTTTAACGACAGAAAACAGCATTCTGTTTAGAAGTTTTTAGCGATTTTTAACTCCTCATTGGACAATGCATTCGAGATAAGAATTCAATGAATTTAACATATTTTGCCGTTAAAGTTTCACATCAGAAGGACATGTGTGTGAATCTACAAACGAATAGAAAAGCTGAATGTACTATCATCAGCTTAGCAATTAAGTGAATTAGAAGTTTCAGAAAGTAAATCATTACTAAAAATAAGGAAAAGAGTCGATTGAACGGTTCGGTTGACAGACCAACAGTTGACGGTGTCGGTGAACATATGGCTACGAAATCAGTACTGTCGGACAGTAAGAAGCTTCTGTTCTTCAAGATAATTCTTAAGCTGAAAATTAAACAGTGTTTCCATGACCTTGGAAAGAAGGGACGTAGCTAGTAAAATGATGCAGTTGTGTAGAACAGATTTAAAACTTACGCAATGATTTTCCCAGCCTGAAAGAACTTTGCTCTTCTCTGCGTAAACTATCACATAAAGTTTTAGGTATAACTAAAATTCTTAATTTTCTTTTAAGCGAAATGCTCTAGGTGAGCTATTAAATTATTAGCTAATTACAAACTTAGCCAAACAATGTGAAAAAAGCCCTAAGTATTGCTTTCTGTAATTTTTTTTTAAGTTTTTCAAAATTCAATAAAAAATTTAAAAAAAAACTAAAAACATAAATTTTTGAAGATACAAAATTAATAATTTATAAATTGTTGATCATAATTTAAATACTCGTATAATAATAAATTTGAAAAAAAATTATATACAATATTGAATGCATTTACAAATATTCAACTATAATACTGAAAATATATACCACATCAATATAATATAATATATTATATTGATGTATTATGGTACTTATTATTTGAACATAGTGAGCTAGTTAAATAGAAAATTTTAATCAATACTTAAAAATGAAAACACTCAGTGAAGCTTATCAAATTAAGGTACACATTATTAATATTTAGTTATATTCTTGTAAGCAAAATATATAAACTATATACAAAATGGAATATATTTTAAAAATTAACATATCTTTCAAGAACACATACATTAAAAACAACTACAATTTGTCTTAAAAAACTTACCCAGGAGGTCGAATTTCCAGTCTTCTTTTCTGTGTGGCCAATAGAAGATCTCTTGTTAGTCGCATCGGCATATCGGCCGACATTCGTCCGCCCTCAACACGTAACTTTTCAAAATCATCACTTATCGACAACTCTGAGTCTTCATGTAAAGTAGGAAGAGTTGAGCTGCGCGGCAGAGTATCAGTTGCACTTACAGAACCACTTGAGCTAGCTGATGTTGAAGGGCCGTAAACACTTCCGCTGGCACTGCAACTACCAACTGCACCACTACCACTTGTCCCTGGAGCTAAAGCAGCCATTGGTATAAGAGTTGGATTTTTTGAACTGCAACCGCCACTAGCTCCGAAATTTCCATTTCCACCACCACCGCTGGCACTGCTACTGCTTCCACTTGTCGATGTAGCCCCACTAAAACGTTCTTGAGCTGCGGACATTTGCTGAATGTACTCAATGTACATTTCCGAGCCCAAAAACGTCGGATAAATGCGTTCATTAATTGTCTTTTCGACATCTTGTTGCAGAGGATCGTAAATTTTCGGGCTAAGAGCAATTTCATTTTTGAGGCCAGCTTTGATAGTGCGTCTCAGATCTTCCGAAATTGACAATTGACTTTTTCGAAGAAATCTATAAATTGGAATAGAATCAATATTGTATTTCTCAAAATTGAAAATTGTTCATTTTACCTGTATATCGCTCCAATGATTTGCTTAACCTTTTCTGGATCTGTCTGTTGTTTCAATCCCTCACAGGCAAAGTAAAAATTCAAATGATCATTGTAAGCAGGAGCCTCCTCTTCGACGTACTTCTTGAACAGTTCAACTCCATCTCTATCTTCAAGAAGATATGACAGTCGCAATGCCCAGTTCAAATATGATGGCGGGGAATTTTTTGAGCTTTCCGAGACCCCTTCGGTCATCTAAAAGAAATATGATATCGTAAGGAAGGCTTTCGAGTTGAATATTTTTCTGAATCAAACCTTTCTAACTCGACTTTCTTCTCCGGGAACAGGTGGTCGTGGCCCACTACACTCATTATCTTCATATTTCTTCAAACCTGGCGTATGGCTCATGCCAAATTGTAATTAAACAGATTTTGCTACGCACAGCTGCCGGATCAATCACACGTTAATTAAAATGAGTGATGGAGAGTTTCGTTGATATTGTAACTAGTTGAGAAGGTCTTGTTCCTTCATATGACGGTTAAAACGACTATTTTTATGGGAAATGATAACTTTTGATTTGTGTGTTCTTGTTTTTTTTTTGTATTTAATTTAAGAAATGCTTTTGTTCATTTTCCGAATTGTATTGTATCAATAAAGTATATTTTACTATTTAAGATGTATCTATATAATTTGGTTTTGTTCAAACGATTCTTGGGCAAAGATTATCTTTATAAGTTTGTTCGTAGATTTAATTATTTACTTTACGATTAATACAGCTTATAAACAAAATAATACGTTATAAGATTTTGTTTAAGTTTGGACAGTAATGATTATAAATATTAGCAACGATTTTTTTTGTATTGTTTTTTAATATTCTTAATTTGCAATTAAAAAAAATTTGTCTAGAACTTTAAAAATTCATGGACATGGAAGATTTTATCAAATATATGTTTTTTTTTTAGTTTGGAAGGCATTCAGACAAGGCCTGGAAAGAAAAGAAATAAAAAATATTTAATTATATAGTAAGTTTTTAAATTATTTTATTAAAGTGTATGATAATGTGTTTAAATATTAAAAAAGATAGGTATTTTAACGTGATATAATATGATTCTTTTCATTAATTTTTTTTTTCCGAAAAACTTTAAAGTTGACAATTTACATTGGGGTGTCTTTTGTGGAAAAGTATAGATATCTAACTAAGTTAACCAGTATCTAAATAGTAATAAAGGTAATATCTGAAAATCGGTAAGTGTTATGTTAAACAAAATGAGAAAATAGTATAATCGGTTTATTGATTCGAAAGATTTGACCAATTGTTTACAACGCTCTCTCTCTGTTTTTTTTTTTTTTTTATTATAAACAAAACGACTAACTAATAAACCGTTTCGGAAAATTTAAAAACCGTATTCTTTTGTAAGACATCCAGTTATAATATTTTCTCATTTTGTTTTACATAACACTTACCGATTTTAAGATATTACCTTTTTTATAAAATTTTATGGATTCGCAAAAATTAACTTCGCAGCTAGATTTCTAACCCTCAAAACCACATAAAAACACCTTCATATTGGATTAACCATAAAATTTATATTCAAAAAGGGTATTACGTTTAAGCTGAATAAGGGAATAGTATTTTTAAAATAACTCGAAAAATTTTTTCATAGAAAAAAAAAATTAATTAAGATAAAAGTGGTAGAAAATAAAATGTTCTACAATTTTGTTTTCATTATTCTTGTCCATGATAAACTTTTTAAATTTTATCTGCTGACGGTTTTCTTAAATATCATACAATCGACCTATTCAATAACACTGACAAACAATTTTCAACTTTTTAAAATTTTCCAGAAAGATTTATATCAAATTTTATAGATTTAGTTTAGTAAGCTCAAAAATCATATTGGTTTCTTTCTAACAGCTCTAGTTTTTGAAATATTTAATTATTTAATATTTGGGGAATATTCATACTAATTTTTAAGTTTTCCTTATTTTGAGCGTATGTATATTAAAATTTTCTAAAAAAATTTATATTTAACTCAATGTATTTGGGGTCAGTAAACCTAAAAATTTCGAAATTATTTTAGTTTTTCACATTTGGGGGTAAATTCATACTATTTTTTTAGATTTGACCTGTGAATTTTTTTACAAACGTTTTTAAAGTTTTGCTGGAAAAATTTATTTCCAATGTAATGTATTTCGGTTCAATAAGTAAAATAAAAATACAAAAAAAAATGTTTTAAATAAAAAAAAATTAACAAAAAAATATTGTAAGAATTTCTATGCTTTTTAGAAAAGAACTAATGTTGATTTCGCAATCAACACCCTAAATTTATTAAGAAATGATAAACAACGGTCTGAAAATTTTTGTGTGTTGGCATTATTCATTTTGGCTTTGAAACATACATTTAGCATGGGCATAAGAATAATGGAAACATCTAGATCTATATGTTGGATATTTAATGACTGAAATAAGATATCGACACAAATTAATGCAGTTACAAAGGCTTGTTTTTTATCCAAAAATTAAAATATATGTATGTAAACGAAGTTTTTACGTAAAGTATTTCTATTGAAATGGTTGAGAATATGTAGCGTTTTCTTAAATTCCCCATAAACGACGAAATCATTACAGATAAATCCTCAGTTGGGGACCTTCATATCTCTTAAGGTTCTAATAAACATATCAAATACTAACAGACTATAAAAGAAAGTTATATTCTAGGTGGAATTTTGTACAATTTAAAAAATCAGATTTTTTGAAAAGTTTTTCCTTTTTACAGAATTTGTGTTAGTTTTGTTTTTAATTATCTAGTTATCAAAATGAGAAAACAGAAAGCGGAAATGTTTTTCGGTTTCGAGAGCTAAAAAATAAACTAAACCTCCTTTTTTATAAAAATTCCTTGATTTTTTGTTTTGCTGGACGAAATCAAGGAAACTGTAGGTAACCTTTCTTCTGTTATTTTTTTTAAATATTCAGAGTTGTATGAGGATACAATTAAAGGACACGGTATGAATTTATATTTTTTCCATAACGCCTGAAAACAGACCTTCGAATTTTTCTTATTATGCGTGGGCCCCACGGCCTTTAAGGCAAAAAAACCGTAATTTTGTAAACAATTTCCAAGCGAAGTCAAAGTGAAAATTGCCCCTCCCAACTAAACGGAGAGGATTGGCTCCTCCTCCTACAGGATTTTTTACTTATCTCAACCCAACCTAAAAGCTCTAGTTTTTTGTCACACTGCCGGTGTATTATCTGCAAATTCAAGACACTTTCAATCTCCTTCTGACCTACACACTTTTTTCCTTATTCAGTTATAGAATCAGTTACCTCATTTTTTGCAAAAATTCCTTAGTGTTTCCACATCTTTATTTTAGCCTATCCCAGCCTGAATTCCTCGTCCAAATTTCCTACAAATTTGGATGCCAGCCAAACCTAATTTTTTGTAACCATTATTTGAGATTTTGTCCGCTGACTTCAGACTTAATTTAGCGTAAAATCTATAACTCAAAAACCTTGTGAACTAAAAATTTTTGGTTTGTGCAGTCACAGATTCAACTTCCGTTGTAACTAGGCCAAAAACTTTTAACAAAAATTTTATCAAGTTCAAATTATCGAAATTGTTAAAACAGAATTTGAAAAATCTTAAATGTTTTCCATAAAAAAATAAAAATCGAAATTTGTTGCAATTAAAATTGCCTACATCTTTTATAAAGGCATCGGTTCTAAAATTTAAAAAGCTTCAAATTTTTCTTGATCAAATAAGGAAACGTTTGGGTTTTAAAGAAAAGGGAAGACGAACACAATCCGGAAATTCTGAATCCAGAAAACTCTGCATCCCAAAAACCCACAATCTCGAAAGTAAAACAAAAAAAAGGAAAAAACTCTTCAAAATCGTCTATTGAAACAATAGAAATAAACATAAAATAATAACAATTACAGTCGTAGTTAATATAAATTTATATTATGATATTCCTTTAAATTTTTTTTTTTGTGAATGTTTATTGCCTTTAGCGTACATTTTTTTCTCTCGTATCGCGACTTTATTCAATCGCAACACAACACTTCTGAAAGCACAATGAGACTGGAAAAAAAGCTGTGACGTCAGCTAAGTTTGGATGCAGTATGAAGAGGGGGTTGTTTTGAGTATAAATCTAATTTTGCGTATTAATTGGTCTTTTGGGGTGTCCGCCATTTTGAAAAACGCTTACGTCTCAATACATATCTTCAGAACGACTTGTTGCACAAAAAATTTGCAAATAAAAGTTATACTACTATTATTACTTTACAAAACTCTAACGGTTATTAAAAACATATAAAAAACCCACCATTTGCGGTGCTGTAACTCTGAAAATATTGCTCCCGCAAAAAAATATTTATAAGAGAAAAAAAGATAATAATACTTCCCATCAGAAATGTTCTTGCTAATTTTCTGTGCAACAAATCATTCTCGAGATATTGAGACCTAAGCGTTTTTCAAAATGGCTGTAACTCTGAAAATATTGCTCCCGCAAAAAAATATTTATAAGAGAAAAAAAGATATAGAGCAGGCGGCCACTGCAGAAACTCTCAACTCATCGAGCTAAAGAAAATTTCAAATGGGAAGTGAAAGAGGGCTATTAGTAGTTACGAAAACTACAGGTCTTCCCGTTCGCATCCTGGCACGATTGGCGTGGTAAAGTGCATTGTGCATCTCATAGAGTTAAAAGACAATATTGGTGTCAAATTAAAGGTGATATTGTCAGCTATCAAAATTCAGAGGTCTTCCGGGCGAAAGTCTGGCAGTTTTGTCATGCAGCCCGTTTTAAGGTTAGAAGCGATGAAAGTGAGTTTTTTCATAAAGTCTTGTTTTTTGGTATTTTGGTGGATGAGTTAAGGAGTTTTTTCACTATAAAATAAAAATATGAGTTATTAGCATTTAAATATAAAACGATGTTTTGGAAATTGCTTGATAGTTTATTAACAATGACCCAAAGTATATGCAAAACTACGAATAATTCACGAAAAAGTCTCAAATAATACGCTGCGCCCCTTACAACTTACCGAATTAAAAGTCGAATTCAATTTCTACGAATAATTCACGAAAAAGTCTCAAATAATACGCTGCGCCCCTTACAACTTACCGAATTAAAAGTCGAATTCAATTTCAAATTAAAGCTAATAATGTCTTTTTTTGAAAACCAGAGGTCTTCCAAGCCAATTGGAAGTTAGGTCACGCAGCTTGTTTTAAGGTTAGGAGCGTTTTTTACTTAAAACGTTCACCCAAGCTCGATGGTGAAATGTCAAGATGTGGCTTGGAAGACCTCTGGTTTTCAAAAAAAGACATTATTAGCTTTAATTTGAAATTGAATTCGACTTTTAATTCGGTAAGTTGTAAGGGGCGCAGCGTATTATTTGAGACTTTTTCGTGAATTATTCGTAGTTTTGCATATACTTTGGGTCATTGTTAATAAACTATCAAGCAATTTCCAAAACATCGTTTTATATTTAAATGCTAATAACTCATATTTTTATTTTATAGTGAAAAAACTCCTTAACTCATCCACCAAAATACCAAAAAACAAGACTTTATGAAAAAACTCACTTTCATCGCTTCTAACCTTAAAACGGGCTGCATGACAAAACTGCCAGACTTTCGCCCGGAAGACCTCTGAATTTTGATAGCTGACAATATCACCTTTAATTTGACACCAATATTGTCTTTTAACTCTATGAGATGCACAATGCACTTTACCACGCCAATCGTGCCAGGATGCGAACGGGAAGACCTGTGGTTTTCGTACTAATAGCCCTCTTTCACTTCCCATTTGAAATTTTCTTTAGCTCGATGAGTTGAGCGTTTTTGCAGTGGCCGCCCGGACTAATAATAATACTTCCCATCAGAAATGTTCTTGCTAATTTTCTGTGCAACAAATCATTCTCGAGATATTGAGACCTAAGCGTTTTTCAAAATGGCGGACACCCCACAAGACCAATTAATACGCAAAATAAGATTTATACTCAAAACAAACCCCTCTTCAATGCTGCATCCAAACTTAGCTGACATCACAACTTTTTTCGTATCCCCTGCATTTGACTTCTTGCTTAACTGAACTAAACAAGAAATTATGTGCAAAGAGATATAAACGGAACTATACATTAATTTTGTTTTTTGAACCTTAACGTCCTAACTTTACACTTAGGATTATTTTTTCGAAATCGATTTCTGGAAAAATTATAAATGAAATGAATAAAATTTGCGCAAATTTTTCATTTTATGTACATACATAGGTATAAATGTATAATTTTTCCGAATTTCGGGATCCCATTTGGGATTTTGGGTATCATGGATTTTCATGACAATGGGCTTTCAGGATCTTGGATTTTACTCGAAAGTAACGAAGCAAAAAGATAAGATATTTGACATGAATCACTTCAGACACAAGAATTTGTAATCAGCCACATAATATTTCGTTTAAAAATAAAAAAAATTATTACCTAAGCGCCCAAAAAAAAATAAATTAAATATTGTCTTAGGGCCCCAAATAATGTTACTTGAATAATCTTAGCGACCAAAAAATGATACGTCAGGAGCCCAAAAAAAAAGTAGGGCGAATACGTACTTTTTTATTTGTTCTTATTTTCTATATTAAAGGGGCCCTTTTGGGCCTTGTTGTTTCTTCTTCTTTTCTTTGGTTTCGGAAAGAGGCGTACGTTGAGTTGTCGGGGCCCCGGGGCATAACTAAATTCTGGGGCTCCTTTGATAGTTTGAATCAATCACCTATTTTATTAACCTATTGTTCTTAATGTTTAATCCGAATTTTTCTAACTTTGTCGGTGCTTTTCAAGAGAAATATCTACTTCATTAAATGTGAAACCCTTCTTTAACTTCTATAACAACCTACATAAAGTAAAGAACCTACATCCTATATAGGTTCATAATTGTAACAAACATGAATGGATTTTCTTAAATCTGGAATTTGAAAGTATGTTGGGCACAGCGAACAACAAAAAACGTTAGGTATTAATTCCATACATAAAATCCTATATTAAATCATTAAAATTATAATAACAATAAAGTTGAAAACCCAATTTCACAGACAAACAAAAAAATAAAAAAGAACTCGACACGCAATGTAAAAGAAAATCGGCAACAAAAACAAAATATAACAATGCGCAAATAAGAAATCGAATCGCGGCCATTTTGAGATGGCTTTTGATTGGTTGATGAAATCGACCAATGTTATATCCTGTATATATAGCAAAAGAAGGACAATGCTTCATTTTGTGTGCACACACAAAAAAGGAGAATGCCCACAAACGAATAGCGGCGAAGGCAAAGGGACAACCAGAAAGCAACACACATCGACGAATTCAAAAAACTAGGTACCTACAACAAAAAAAAAAGTATTTAAACTCAAGCACACAGAGAGTCTGATATGACAACGGCAAACTAAATCGTTCAACAGAAGGAGGGCGCGTCTTTTACAACACAAAAAGGATGCAAGTGAATTTTTCATGTTTTTTTCTTGATGAAAACATCATCATCAACTATTTCTCATCTCGTCCTTCTCCTGCCTTGCCTGGCCTGAGTTTCTTTTACGTTTTGACGTAATAAACGACGGGCGACCATTGTTCAAGTACAATAGATAAAACATGAGTAGATAGAGTCTAAAGCATAATCAAGGAAACAAAGCTATGCAAAAACCTTCTGAAACTAAAAGGGGCTGGAAACATGAAAGCGATGATGGCGTAACAAACACAAGGCTTTCTACAGTCTAGCAAAACGAACAAAAATTGTTGGAGATGCCAAGCCAAATGCCTGATGGTGTGGGCAGAAGATAGCTCCTTTCCATCCAAAGCCATTATGTGCTTTAATTTAGAAAGGAACTGAGCCATTCGGTTGGCGGAAAGTGATACGTATTTTACTCTTTTCCAACTTTTGTAAAAAATTTTTTTTCTATTTTGTTTTTTGTTAAATAAAAAACGCTTTGGTGGCTAAGTTTCTTTTTTAATAGTGTATGCTTTTATTATTGTTTTTGAAGATTAGTAGTTTTGCATAAAGTGTTAGATTTTAACAAAAATGGGAAAAAAGCGCATTCGTATTGCGGTCACCCAGATTTTGTTAATTGCAAACGGTTACAACTATTTCTCATTCATAATAATTGAAAGGCATTATCTACAGTTTGGTAAAGTTTTTAACTGAATAAAAGGAAATGTAGGTAACTACCTTGATTTTTGTTTTCGTTTTAAAAATACTAAAAAGGAAACTAGGTAGATAATGAAACAGGGATTGACAACTTTTTTTGTGTCCCCATAAATATTCCTGCGTTCTTGGGTCACTTCTGAAAGTGATCCACTTTCTATCTACTTTCTTTTACTTCTTCTCGGTAAAGCAAAATTTTGTGAACAGTTGCCGGCATGTGATACAAGGAATATAACGATATCGCGAGCTTAGCTGACTCTTGAATTATAAGTCTTAATTTTTTTGGGTATTTATTGAAAAATTGATGCAAATAACTTCCAATATGACCGCTAGTCGCTAGTAGATATGTTTATCAATCCACATGTTTATTTTGGTGATATCTGTAGCCATATTTGGATTTCTGAAAAATTTTCTTTTAGTATTGCCATCATTCGTTGTTCTAGTTTCTTGCTTAATAACGTTAACTTTTATTCCAAACTTTGATATGAATTTCGCTTGAATTCGTTTTTTCCTTGATACCACGATAGTCTCATTAGTTCTCCACGCTTTACAACATAAGGAATATCCCAAGTACAATAAGTACTGCATAAATCAATTCCGTGCATGCAATGATCACATTCCTAGTAGAAAAGCTTTTTTATTCAGGATCTTATATTGCAACTAAGATAATTCATTGATCTTTCAAGGTTTAGCTCCACAAATAATGCAATGGTTCCCTCAAAACATTCTTCTATTTATCACTGTCACTAGTTCAGTGAATTATCAATAAAAACACGCATACATACTAGACTGGGCTCTTAGTAATTTTCCCTAAATTGAGTTCCGAAGAAGTTATTCACGATTTAAAAATTGATTTTTTAATTTTTTTTCTCGATTTAAATCGTGAATAACTTCTTCGGAACTCAATTTAGGGAAAATTACTACGAGACCTTTTTTGTAGAGAATTAAATTTCCTATAAGAATCTGTCGTGGTTTTATTTTTCTATTCACTTATTTGCTCATCACAAAATTCTAAAGCGAAACAGTCAAATTGAAAAAACACTTCGATTTAAAAAGCTTAATTACTCGAATTCGGCTCGTCTGACGAAAATTTTCAATCAGATCTTTTTTGTAGGAAATTTAATTTTATATAAGAAAAAATGAACAGAAATTTTTTTTACTTTGATCGTCTAGCAGTTCTGTTGTAACACATCATATCATGTATAAAAATAAAAAACACCGATGATAGACCTCTTAAAATTATTTTTAACGGCTCAAATTTTCACCAAATTTTTTTTTCATCATCCTGAACAAGATTTTCGAAGTAACTTTCAAAAAAAAAAATATTTTATTTATTTGGCCCAGTCTAATACATACATAGACATACATATTTTCGAAGTCGGGTATGTACTAATAAACACTGTATTCGGATATAAATAAATGGCTTGTTTTTTTGTTATCCTAGAATCTGTCTTTATTAGTAAAATGGTTTATTTCAGCGTCTTTGTATGTGTATTTTGTTGTGTTTTATTGACAACAATGCATTATATATGGAATTGATGGTAACATAGTAAGCTATCTAGTAATGCGAAAAAAGTCCTTACTAAATATTTTGATATTTCGACGTGTCAAAGGCCTCGCTAAAGAAATCAATTCTTGAGAAGTAAGCACTAAATATCTCTAATGTCGTTTTCGATTGGCAGTCCGAAATCATTTAGAAGCCTTCTGAAAGTGTTTTATTCGCACGAATATGACAGGCAGAACGCTTCTCAGAAGAGAAATTCTCTTTTTGATTTCAAAACAGAATTCACTCAAAATCACTTATGTATATTTAAATACATAATTAAATGTCAAACTAAATTTCCTTGTCGAAAAGCAAAAAAAAATTATTTGACTATTCACTAACACAGATATAAATTTTCAGAACTGAGTGGAACCTGTTCAAAGTGTTTTATTGGATTTCAGAATGAGTGAATCCTTGAGTTAAACCAATCGAAAACGACATAAGTTGGTTTAAAAATAAAAAATATTTTTGATACAGATTTATGAACAATGTAATTTGATACCAATACGATTTTTCTACGTATAAATTACTCAGTCTATGATCAATTGTTTGAAAAAACAGCTGAAATCTCGATTTTGAGATGAGCAACTTCAACCTCAAATATCTCGACTTCCCCATGAATAATTTTAAAAATATATCACAAGCTCAACGCCACCTTCCATTCGATACCAAACTCATCCCTGTACACGCGGGCCGAAAGTGCTTTTCCTTTTACAATATGACCAAAGCCAAAACCGTGTTATTTTCAATTTTTTTTTTTTTCAATCTGAATAAGGCCGTGTGAATTGGGCTAAATATTTAAACGATGATAAATGTTTTTGGCACAGCTATCCGTATCTGCAGTGGGAGCTTCCATATATTACAAATACAACACCCAGCTGCGGATAAAACTAAAACTTAAATCTAGCTGCGGATAAGAAATTGACATTTTTTCGAGTATCGATACTCGATCGGAGAAAATTTCGGATAATCGGATAACTCAAAGAGTCTCGAAGGCTTTTGCAGAGTGCAACGCACATTAAAACACATAAAATTATTTCTACATTTCATTTATATACATATTTACCGTTGCGTTGATTAAAACTTGACCTACTCTACTCTTTAAATGCTTTTTAGTGAAATAAAATCAAGGAACGAGTCGCACATAGTTCCTGTACGGTGTTTAATATTTTTCTTCTGCAATGTCGTTTTCTATTTGCGAGATTAAAAGCTGAAACACAATCACGCTGAGAAATCCTCAAAGCGCGCTTCTGTCACTTTGACTTTGAACAGCTGATTTTAACATAAAATCTGCTGTCAAATAAAAAAAAAACACAGTCACCCACAAAAATTGATTTAAAATGTGGAAAAATGAAGAGGGATATTAATGCGTCCGAAAATGCATAGAAATTTGTTTATTCTTTAATCCTATAATTATAAAAACAAAACCAATCAAAATAAATTGTTTTTTTAAACAGAACAAACAATAAAACTCAGTCTACAACATCATTAAATTATTGTTGTTTTTAATACGTAAATTGTTTTGATTTAAAATATCTCGATGTCGTTTTTTTGTGCAAAATCTATATAGAGAAACAAAAAACACACCTCGTTTTGTAATAATTTATTTTTTTTTATTCACATTTGGCCCAATAATTATGTGGGTGACTGTAACTATGTCTGATAAATGTCAGAAAGCGAGCAAAAGTTCAATCTGGTTGAACTTTTACTCGCTTTCTTACGTTTCCTTACGTTTGTCAAAAAAAGCGTACGTAGAAAAAGCGTCATTGTGTGAGGTTACACAGATTTCGTATGGTTGAACTTTTGGCAGTTGTCAAAATCGACGGCAAAGCATGATTGTGTTTCTGCTTTAAAGGTATAACTAAAACGGCCACTTTTTGCAAAAAGTGGGAAATTTACAAAAGTAATTTTTTTTTCTTTGTAGCGCCATTTATATTTGAAAAAAAAAGACTACAAAAATTGTTTTTGACATCAAAAAGTAAGTTGTCTGCATCACTGCTTTTAATTTTGCGGTGCAAAAAGTGTCACAAAATGAGTTAGAAAATTTTTACTTTTTTCAAATTTGTGAATCTGACAGCTAAAAGAGGTAAAGTAAGGAAAAAGAAAAATCTCAGATTTCAAGATCTATTTGAAACTTGAGATTCAAAAATATGGATTCGAGAATCAAAAATATGAATCTCGATTTTTATCAAGAATCACACATACATAGGTACAAGCACACGCACTTTCAAACACACTTCTCTGTTTGACATTTGCTGAACATTTGTTATTGTTTTATTTTAAAAAGTTAAGTTTATATGAACACATTTCGTAAACAATTACAAAACTAGATTTCATCTACTATTTAATAGGAAAAATCTGGGATTTTTACACAAAAATTTCAAAAGCAATAGTTAGAAAACAACATAAGTTAAATATTTTTAAGTTTTTCTGACCACAAATTAAAAACAATGATGCAGAAAGCTTATTTCTTGATGTCAAAAACAATTTTTGTAGTTTTTTTTTTTCAAATATAAATGGCGCTAGAAAAAACAAAAATTTGTGTAATTTTTGTAAATTTTTGTAAATTTTCCACTTTTTGCCAAAAGTGACCGTTGTAGCTAAGTAAAGTTAAGTAAAGGTTATTTATACAAATTTTGACCCCTATTGTCAAAATTAAAACAAAAGTCTTCCACATATACGAATTTCCATTTCGATCTTTCGACCCTGCATATAAACGGGCCACCTATAAAAACTTCCGGCAGACGGCAGCATTGTCATGTCCGTATTTCCAATAGAAAAAACTTGTAATTTATCTAATGAATAAAGGAAGAATCTAATCTAATCTAATCTATAAAAACTTCAATTTCATGACGACTGACCAAATCTACGAACATACCAAAACATACAAAACATGTCAAAACTTATCCGAAAGCAAAACCAAAATAAAAAATCAAACTTTGAACAAATGCAAAAAAAAAGAATATACAAAATGTAAAATCAGGAAAATCTATTTTTAGCAATTTCATTGTTTTTTATTTTTATTTCTAACGTTTCAAAAATAAATTAATTATGCGTAAAAACTACTCAAAAATAATCTTGAATAAAATTCGGCTTTTTGTTTTATTATCTGACAGCTAGACAGCTGCGGATGGGCAACTTCGGTTCGTTTTTTTTGGGAAATCGAATTTTTGGTTACCACTCACTATAATTTTTTTTTCATTGTAAACTTAGTGAAATGAACTAAAAAATGTTTATTTTCCCTTAACAAACATCATAATGTCGTATTACTTTCTCAATTTTCAGTTTTAGCAGTTTATTAAAAATAATCATTACCGACTTCCAAAAAGGAGGAGGTATTAAATTCGTCTGTATTTTTTTTTATGTTTGTTACCTCATAACTTTGGCCTGAGTGAACCAATTTTGATAATTCTTTTTGTATTGGAAAGCTGCTGCCTGCAGTGTGGTCCCATTTAAATTTTTTATGGCCATATAAACTATTAGAAAATCCATAAAACACAGTTTTCATCCGTGGAAGTTGGTTTTCTTTTTGATACAAAATTATTATTTTGGTTCAAAGTTATGAGGTAACAAACATTAAAAAAAATAATAAAAAAATACAGACGAATTGAATACCTTCTCCTTTTTGGAAGTCGGTAAAAAAGACACAAAACCTACTGTTAAAAATGTATCCTCTGAAAATAAAAATATATAGCCTACTCTTAGAGCAGGGTAAATTTTTGACAGCTGAAAATTTATCTTTTCACCTCAATCAAAAATTTATCATCGTCTAAATATTTCATCCAATTCCCACAAGGCCTTGGTTAAACTAATTTGTACATTGCCTTCAAAATCGGATCAGTACGGATATAATTTTTTCAAGTATATAGTTAGTTGAATATTTTAGATTTTTGAAAATTGTAGCCACTTGACGTAGCAGAATGGAGCTAAAATTGTGGCTTTACAGAGAGAAATGTTAATTCTAGTTCACTCAGTCCTAATCTAACTAATAGACTATTAAAATTTTTTTGATTTCGAAAGCTCAATAGCATAATAAATATTATTCAATATTTTTTTTTAAACAGTTATTAAGATGCTACTCTTCATAGAAAAAAATCGAACGCATGAAATCATAACATTGGAGTGTTGTATGTTGTATCTCGCATATTCAAAGTAAAGCAATTAATGGCGTTAAAAAAATTCATAAATCTTAACAATCCAAAAACTTTTCAAATGCGTTGTCCTGTGAATTTTTATTTGGTTAACTTTCACTGCTAATTTTTTTGTTTTTATGTATTTATGTACAAAATGTATATTTTTAATTAAGCATTAAAAAAAAAACTTAATTGAAAATTTCTTTATAGCTCAAACACCAGACGTGGTAGATTAAATCTGTAAACAATTTTTAATTCAGCACATTAAAGTTAATTAAAATTACATAACAAAGTTCTTGCTTTCGAATTTTGTTTGTTTTTTCCGACTAATGCAATTACAAAAGAGATTTCAAAATTGGCAGTGCGTTTTATTCAGTAATTATCATATAATTTCACGCATAGTCCATCTTATAGCTTTATTTAAAATAATAATCAATGCAGCATCATACAAACCATTTGCAATCATGAAAAAAATCCAAAACAATATAGGTAATCGATTTTTTTGAAGAGTTAGAGATTCTTTTTGCCCATACAACCAAAATGCGAATGATATACCAATAGCTGTATTATTCCCTCCTTGTATAAATTCATGCATATAAAACTAATCACATTTTTTTATTTCCATACTAATTCTTGCTCGCACAGTGCTAAATACACTTTTTAGGGTAGTAAGTGCGCGCATATTATGTATGTAATGTATACGAACAATTTATTTTACATAACAAGAAAATGAAAAACTAATCTTGAATAGGTTAGGTATGTACAAAAACAATCTGATTCGTATTATTCGAAGTCGACCGAAAAAACAGTCCCTCATTTTTTTTCTTCCAAAAAAAAAAAAAAAAAAATTAAATATAAGTGAACTTCATTTAAAAATGGGTCCTAGACTCAGACCCCACGACACGGCCAGACCTTCGTTATTTTATAAAAGCTGAAAGTTTATCTGTGTATAGGGGAGATACAGGTAAGAACGACCAGGGACTTTTTAGTTGTTGGTTGTGGTTACTTGGCAGGTAACCGGTACTTAAGGTGTAAAAAATAGTACATTACGGCCATATTATTCACTAGTTTAAAAAATACATCTGGATGTAAAGAAATTGAAATGTCAAAAATTAATCCAAATCCATAATATTCACTATCACACAGGGAAAAAAATAGTCATTTTTAACCATTTTTTAACTATTTTCATAGTTAAAATCGGGATAACTATTTTGGATTTGGATTTATTTTTGACATTTGACAATTTTACATCCAGATGTATTTTTTAAACTAGTGAATAATATGGCCGTTAGTTTCGTGTTAAAGTATAAAGCTCAATTTTTTTTTATATTTTCATAAGGATAACTTTAGAAATCTCGTCATTCATTGCCAGACACTAATGACGGTTGCTACTCCCTGCCAGACACCCCTAAACTTGAAAAAGTTATGATTGTACTTTCGTTATAGTATAAAATCTAAATTGGGGAGAGTACGATATATATTAGGCCACAAGAATTGATAATGACATTTTGTAGAGGCGTTCAATACAATCATTTTTACTATGGGAGGGGTGTACTTCTATTTCCCCCCGTTTAGGCGGTAGGGGCAATTTCTTAATTAAGTGTATTTTATTTAATATTTTTGAATAATTTGGAATGAGTGATTGATATGATAAATTGATAATAAAATATCAAATACAAAAAAAAAAAAAATAAAAAATGTGATA
Organism: Episyrphus balteatus; assembly: GCF_945859705.1. Taxonomy (NCBI): domain Eukaryota; kingdom Metazoa; phylum Arthropoda; class Insecta; order Diptera; family Syrphidae; genus Episyrphus; species Episyrphus balteatus. The sequence continues at coordinate 78,903,919 of NC_079136.1, read as the reverse complement.
TTTAAATATCGTCCTTATAATAAAAATATTGTTTTGTTAGGCATTTTAATTATAATAAAACACATTTAAAATGTTAAAATGATATTGTTTTTTTTCTGAGTATGGGAATGTTATAAATTCAATACCTACAAGATGCGATGAGTTAGAGAAAGAAATGCTTATTTGCACGTTTTACAGGAATAAATTTAAACAGGATAAAGGTATTATAAAGATGAATGTCAAATCGTCTATAGTCTTCTTAATAAGTCTCCAGATAAAAAAACTACCATCTAGTTTTAATTTCAATGATTACGTTATCTCTGATAAAAATGAAATTGCTACATTTTGAACGAGTAATTACTATTTTTCGTCCATTTCACAAAATGTTTAAGTATTTTCAAGTCAATTTGTCATCTCAAACAGTAGTCATTTTTGTAATTCATATGAAATATCTCAAAGTCAAAGTTTTGTATTTGAGCCCTTAACCGGTCTTAAAATCCTTATCTTGTAGAATAGACTCTATTTCAAATATCTGTTTGAAAAATGTAGGACCTCTTATAACTGATGTTTTGGCTGGCATTTTTGATCAAAGTGAAGTGGAGTTTTTCCTGATACCTTGAAAAGTGCATTTGTCCTACCATTTTTCTACAAGGTTTCAAAAATTCATTTATCGAACTATAGACTAATCTTATTACTACCTTCAATAAGCAAAGTATGTATTTGAATAAAAGCAATACAAAATAGAATAGTAAGCTTTTAAAATAAAATAAATACAATTTTTCAGTGAGGTTCAATATGGGTTTCAATGTTGCAAGTCTTATTTCGAATTCCTTATTTCGGTGTTAAAAGACCAATTTCTATTTAAAAAAAATACCGTTTAATACATTTCGGAAATAACTAGGCAGTAAGTGATTTTTTTAAAAAATTTTTTTATTAGTTTTATTATAGCCATACTTGGATAGGATAGGATGTCGGTTAAACTTAATTTTTTTGATGGAGGGGCAAATTTTAGGATATGCACTAAAGAAGATTCTTGTTCATCTTAGGAATAAGTGCAAATAGCCTATTTTTTTCATTTTAATCTTTGTTTGGATATTCTTTAACTACCCTCAAAAATCTAAAAAAATCTCATGTCCGCAAGTCCTAATTTTCTTGGTTTGAAAATAAGGTGCAGATTTTAAAAAATTAATAAGAAAAGTTTAAATTTTTATACACTGAACCAAAAAGGTACATGGAATTAATGAATATATTCATTCTATTAATGTATCGTTCATTATTATTTGTCCAATGATCCTGTTCATTAAGATAATGAACGGCCGTTCATTAAAATCAATGAACGTTCATTAATTCTATGAACCATACATAATTTCATTCATAAAATTTCGAACTTGAAATTTCGAACATATTTTAATGAATCGTTCATTAAAACAATGAACAGTGTTCATTGATTTAATGAATACGTTCATAAAAAAAAATAAATGCGTTCATTACATTAATGAACGGATTCATAGAACTAATGAACCGTTCTTAAAAATAAAAATATCCGTTCATAGAATTAATGAACACGTTCATTAAAATAATGAACCGTTCATAAAAATAAAAAAAATCGTGCATAAAATTAATGAATGCGTTCATTAAATTAATGAACGCATTCATTGAATCAATGAACCGTTCATAAAAATAAAAAAAAAACCTGCCTAAAATTAATGAACGCGTTCATAGAATTAATGAACGCATTCATAGAATTAATGAACGCCGTTCATAAAATTAATGAACGCCTTTCATAAAATTAATGAACGCCGTTCATAAAATTAATGAACGCCGTTCATAAAATTAATGAACGCCGTTCATAGAATTAATGAACGCCGTTCATTAAATTAATGAACGCGTTCATAAAAATAAAAAAACCCGTTCATAAAATTAATGAACGCGTTCGTAAAATCAATGAACACGTTCGTATTAATTTTACGAACGTGTTCATTAATTTAACGAACGCGTTCATTAATTTTATGAACACAGGCCTACGTTCCGTAACTCTTGCACCGTCATAAGTGCTCGAAAAACATTGTGAATTCGAATGAAATCTTGTACAAATTTCATTTTGATTCAAATTGTTTTTCTACAACTTATTTCCATGCAAGCGTTATAGAACGTAGGCACTGTTTTCAATAAATTTAAAAAGTTAAATTTCGTATAGTCTTATTTCTTTGTCAAAGAATTTTTAATCTCCTGTCAAGAAATTAAAAAAATCAACTGACAAATAAATTAGTCATGGAAGCTTAGCTTTCTAAATTTATTAGGTCGAGATCTGTGAAAAAGAAAGAAAAATTAATGTGAATCGCCGTTTTCAATTTTTACAAACCTGTACATTCGGTTTTTCATCTCTAATCTTCTCCTTTCTGAAATCTTAAAGGTTAAATTAAAGAAATATTTATATTTATATTAACTCTTTTATTGTTCAAATAAACCAAATGAATGGCAGGAAAAATTTTATTACATTATTTTGTAGATTTATCTTCAGATAAGAAAGTGAAACAAATTATAAAAAGTGAAATTAAGGGAAATTTGAATCAAAATAATATAAGAATTGAAATTTTATGATCTCATTTACCAAAACTAGAGCATTTGTACATACATACATTTTTTATTTGGTGTGTGGGTATTCTCACCCATTTTGTTGAGGAAGGCAATATGGTCTTCTTAAGCTTGAATTGTGTTGCCTATCCAAACGAATGAATACTGCGAGTCCTTGATGGTATGTCGTATAACGTGTTTCCTACCATCTGTGTCTTTTTTTATAACTTTTTGGAAAGGTACAAAGTATCCATGCAGAGCCCAAAGTAATGCCGCATCTTTACAGTCTGAAAAAAAGCCAACCACAGAAATACCAAAATCAGTAAGGCTTTCAACAACAATTTGGTACAATAATTATATATTTATACATAGCTATATTAAAATGTATGATAGTGTATTTTTAAGTATAAATTTATTTTTACTAATCACTTGGAATAGTAAAAAATAATAATTACAAGTTCTACTTAAAAATATTTAAACTAAGCACGAACTTTCAGATGAATCTGATGTTTTAATTTTGATTAGAACCTGTCGTATATTTTTTTTATTGACACGGTTATCAGTACAGAGAAATTTTCAAAAAAAAAATTTTTCATTGAAAAAAATTCTAAGTCCCAATAGTATGTTAAGTTTTTTTGGCATCGAAAATTTTCTAAGTCCCCAACTAAATTTTTTCATTGAAAAATATTCTAAGTCCCAAAAAAAATTTTCATTGAAAAATATTCAAGTCCCAAAATAAGTTAAGGTTTTTTTGGCATCGAAAAGTCCCCAACAAGATTTTTTGTATTGAAAAATGTTCTAAGTCCCAAGACTAAGTTAAGTTTTTTTGGCATCGAAAAGTCCCCAACAAGATTTTTTGTATTGAAAAATGTTCTAAGTCCCAAAACTAAGTTAAGTTTTTTTGGCATCGAAAATTTTCTAAGTCCCCAACATTGAAAAATATTCTAAGTCCCAAAAAAAAAATTTTCATTAAAAAATATTTAAGTCCCAAAAAAGATAGGTTTTTTTGGCATCGAAAAAGTCCCCAACTAAATTTTTTCATTGAAAAATATTCTAAGTCCCAAAAAAAATTTTCATTGAAAAATATTCTAAGTCCCAAAATAAGTTAAGGTTTTTTTGGCATCGAAAAGTCCCCAACAAGATTTTTTGTATTGAAAAATGTTCTAAGTCCCAAAACTAAGTTAAGTTTTTTTGGCATCGAAAATTTTCTAAGTCCCCAACATTGAAAAATATTCTAAGTCCCAAAAAAAAATTTTTCATTAAAAAATATTCTAAGTCCCAAAATAAGATAGGTTTTTTTGGCATCCCCAACAAAATTTTTTGTATTGAAAAATGTTCTAGGTCCCAAAGTGCCTAAAAGTCCTAAAAGTGCCTAAAAAAGTCATTCTTTTCAAATTTTATTAATACTCTACCGCATACGCTGCTTTCAGAAGAGAAAAATAAACTAAACCGAAGTTCAAATAATTTATTAGGATTTTTTTTAAATATTTTATGAAAAATCATATTGAAAAAGTTAATTTATTCAAGTTTAAAACATCTAAGTCAATTTTTGGCCTGTTTGCGGTAGAGTGTCAATGATAATAGGCAAGTTTATTTCAAAATACTAATGAAAATGATTGTAGATGGTAATCCTAGTTTCATTTTTTCTCAATTTAGTATATCAAAGTCTATAAACGATCAAAACCAACGCTTAAAAGTGCATAAAAAGTCATTCTATTCAAATTTTATTGATACTCTACCGCATACGCTGCTTTCAGAAAAGAAAAATAAGCTAAAAACGAAGTTCAAATAATTTTTTAGGATTTTTTTAAAATATTTTATGAAAAATCATATTGAAAAAGTTAATTTATTCAAGTTTAAAACATCTAAGGGCGATTTTGTTCACTCGAAGTTGAACACAACTTGAGGATTTTTATCTTCAACTTCCCAATTTGCTTTTGTTCACTGAAAGTTGACGTTTTTAACTTTTGATTTTATACTCGAGAGTTTATCAACTTCCAGTTTTCTCAACTTCCCAAAAAAGTAGAAGTTAAGCAACCAAACTTGAGAGTTTGCTTCAAAATAATTTTTTTTTTAATTTTTCTGTCAAAATTTTGTTTGGCAGTTATTGTGTTAACGAATAAAGAACAAATTCATTAAAAAAATAAAACATAAAACAGAGAAAGAATAATTGTATTGTATATTTTATTATGTATTTTTATGAAAACCTTTAAATTAAAGCATTCTATTTTAGACAAAACTCATTTTTTTTCTGGTGTTATGGATCTTGAAGTATATGATTTTGTAGTTTTTTTCTTGAATTTTTTTTAAGTTTATGTTTAAGATCACTCCCGATGGGGCAAAGGCTTGAATAATTTCACTATTCACTTCTATCCAATTCAATACACTTCATTTATTCCGCATTTAGGTATATTATTAACAGCCACACAAAAAATATAATTTTATCAAATGAATTCGTACGCCAAAATTGATTTGATTTGGATTTTTAATTCTTGAAAAACGGCGCACATACAATAAAAAGAATTCGACATTTTGAAGACCAAATATAAAACAAACCTTTATAAAATTCTAACTGACGTAAAACATTCAATATATGATTATAAACTGACAGTTTTTGTGTTACTGTCACAAATATCCCAAGGATATTTTCAAAACTGAAAGTTGGCCAACTTTTGTTTTTTAAACTCGAGAGTTAAGAAAAAAATAGTGAACAAAATAGATTCTTAACTTTTGTTTTAACTCTCGAGTTAAAGTCAACTCTCAAGTTTGTCAACTTGAGAGTTTGCTTCAAGTTGATCAATAGTGAACAAAATCGTCCTAAATCAACTTTTGGCCTGTTTGCGGTAGAGTGTCAATGATAATATGCAAGTTTATTTCAAAATACTAATGAAAATGATTGTAGATGGCAATCCTAGTTTCGTTTTTTCTCAATTTAGTATATTAAACTCAATAAATGATCAAAACCAACACTTAAAAGTCCTTAAAAAGTCATTCTATTCAAATTTTATTAATATTCTACCGCATACGCTGCTTTCAGAAAAGAAAAATAAACTAAACCGAAGTTCAAATAATTTATTAGGATTTTTTTTAAATATTTTATGAAAAATCATATTGAAAAAGTTAATTTATTCAAGTTTAAAACATCTAAGTCAATTTTTGGCCTGTTTGCGGTAGAGTGTTAATGATTATAATGCAATCAAATTTTAAAATATTAATAAAAATGATTCTAGGCAGTAATTGTAGTTCTATTTCTTTGAAATGAACAGCAAGTTTGTTTTAAGTTTATACAAATTTTGAGAATGTCGTTTAACCCTTTGCTTCCTAGTGGTTTCAGCATGAAACCACGTATTAATTACTTTGTTAGTTTTTTTTTAATAAAAAATGGACTTCTCCTTTTGTACTCTCAGCTCAAAACATTCCTTATACAATGTTATTACTAGTACCATCATTATTTTTTCATATTAGTGTGTAATTAGAAAATATCAAAACTTTTTTTCAAGATATTTGTATTTTTTTCCGGGAGCAAAGGGTTAAATACATTCTTCTGGGAAGGTATCGATATATATATATAATATAAATCATAAAAAGTAGGTACATACCAGGAATTATTTTAGCAAGATTGGTGGCGGCTGGCGGGAGCAACGTGGTGGCTGGATAGAACGTGGTGTGGCAAATGACGACGACAGCGGAGGCAGACAATAATGTGGCGGCAGCGTGGTGGTGGCAACGTGATGGCACTACATATAAATATATTAATACATACGTATATATTTATAAGATAAAATGATCAATAAAAATTATAAAAAAGTAGATACATACCAGGAATTATTTTAGCGTGATGATGGTGGTGGCTGGCGGGAACAACGTGGTGGCTGGAAGGAACGTGGTGTGGCAAATGACGACAACGACACCGGAGGCAGACAATATGTGGCGGCAGCGTGGTGGTGGCAACGTGGTGTAAGAAGAGCACTAAATATATATAAATATATTAATACAATTATAACACATTTTAGGGATGAAAACACTTACCTTAAATTTTTGATGCATGAAACGACGTGATGGCAGCAGGCGACGGGCGGGCGGCGGCAAATGGGAAATCGAACAAATCTCCTATATATATGATAAAAAACAAATTATTTAACAAAATAAATGTGTACTTTTGATAAATAAATGCTTTTAAATAATAAATACTACGTAATCTAATGAAATACTTACTTTTTATTTTTGCTTCAGCTCTCCGCTGAATAGCTCCTCTTATCGATCAGACATTCACACTGTAACTGAATGGCTTGGGTTGGCTTGGGGACGCCGGCTACATCATTTAACGAAAGAAATTCTTTCGTTCTACGTATCAACAAGTAGTGTTCCCACTTTATTTTACGCGTTCTTTAAAATTTAAGTGTGAACTATGTGCAAAGAGCACAGTTAATACACAAAAGGTAATATCTTGTAAATATATGTTTTCAAAAATCGAATATCATAGATATTGTAAGAATATTGACAATCACAGTAAAAAAAAATAACTTAAAATTTTCTTTCATGTTGAAAGCACAAACAGATGAAACGACACCAAAAAATAAGTACTAAAGGGGTTTTCACATTCAACAACATTTACATCTCCTTGTGTCGTTAACTACTGTTCACATTGATACGAAGGGTTGTTCAACCGAGATAAATGTTTGTGTGAGCAAGAAAACTTTGAAAATGAGAACAAAACACAAAACTACTTAATATGTACAAACACAAAAAAATACACAAGGTAATAAGCCCCGTCTTATTTGATTCCCCAACTCGGTTAAAAAAAAATGATATTTCGACACCTGTCAAATGTGGTCTCAAAACATTTTATTCTCATACTCATAAAAAGGGTTATTTTGAGACCTGCAAACTGAATAAAATTATTACTTTAGTAAAAAGTTAAATGATATGAAAATCTTGTTCATAATTTGATACACTTTTTAAAAGTGTGATCACTGCAACATGCAAGTTGCCCTTCGTTAAATTTTAATGAACGGTTCATTAAATCAATGAACACGTTCCTAAATCTATGAACACACTCATAAAATTCATGAACACGCTCACTTCCACAATAAATGTATTCTTTAAATGATATGAAAACCTTGTCCATAATTTGATACACTTTTTAAAAGTGTGATTACTAAAACATGCAAGTTGCCCTTCGTTAAGTTTTGATTAACTATACATTGAATTTATGAACGGTTCATTAAATCAATGAACACGTTCATTAAATCTATGAACACGTTCATTAAATCTATGAACACGTTCATTAAATTCATGAACACGCTCACTTCGACAGTAAATGTATTCGTTAAATATGAATCTTAACGAATAATTGAAATAATGAATGGTTCATTAAAATAATGAATGGTTCATTAAGTTTTGGCGCCTTTTTAAAAGAAAAAAAGATTTATTTTATTTTCGTCATATCTTTTCTATTTTTGCTTTTTTTGAAAAATTGTCATATATAAAAGATGTAGATTTTTTATTTTCCGACAGAATTTATTAAATAAGTTTTTTTGATTTTCGCTTTCGTTTAGAAGTTGTAGCGACTTTTGTGAAATAAAACATCTCGCAAACAAAAAGACATGAATTTTTTTCTTTTTTCGTCATATCTTTTCTATTTTCTATCTCTCAAACAAAAAGACATGAAATTTTTACTTTTTTCGTCATATCTTTTCTATTTTTGCTTTTTTTGAAAAATTGTCAGATATAAAAGATGTAGATTTTTTAATTTCCGACAGAATTTATTAAATAAGTTTTTTTGATTTTCGCTTTCGTTTAGAAGTTGTAGCGACTTTTGTGAAATAAAACATCTCGCAAACAAAAAGACATGAATTGTTTTCTTTTTTAGTCATATCTTTTCTATTTTCTATCTCTCAAACAAAAAGACATGAAATTTTTACTTTTTTCGTCATATCTTTTCTATTTTTGCTTTTTTTGAAAAATTGTCATATATAAAAGATGTAGATTTTTTAATTTCCGACAGAATTTATTAAATAAGTTTTTTTGATTTTCGCTTTCGTTTAGAAGTTAAAGCGACTTTTGTGAAAAAAAACATCTCTCAAACAAAGACATGAAATTTTTACTTTTTTCGTCATAACTCTTTTATTTTTGCTTTTTTTGAAAAATTGTCAGATATAAAAGTTGTAGATTTTTTATTTTCCGACAGAATTTATTAAATAAGTTTTTTTGATTTTCGCTTTCGTTTAGAAGTTGTAGCGACTTTTGTGAAATAAAACATCTCGCAAACAAAAAGACATGAATTTTTTTCTTTTTTCGTCATATCTTTTCTATTTTCTATCTCGCAAACAAAAAGACATGAAATTTTTACTTTTTTCGTCATAACTTTTTTATTTTAGCTTTTTTTGAAAAATTGTCAGATATAAAAGTTGTAGATTTTTTAATTTCCGACAGAATATATTAAATAAGTTTTTTTGATTTTCGCTTTCGTTTAGAAGTTATAGCGACTTTTGTGAAAAAAAACATCTCTCAAACAAAAAGACATGAAATTTTTACTTTTTTCGTCATAACTTTTTTATTTTTGCTTTTTTTGAAAAATTGTCAGATATAAAAGTTGTAGATTTTTTATTTTCCGACAGAATATATTAAATAAGTTTTTTTGATTTTCGCTTTCGTTTAGAAGTTATAGCGACTTTTGTGAAAAAAAAACATCTCTCAAACAAAAAGACATGAAATTTTTACTTTTTTCGTCATAACTTTTTTATTTTTGCTTTTTTTGAAAAATTGTCAGATATAAAAGTTGTAGATTTTTTAATTTCCGACAGAATATATTAAATAAGTTTTTTTGATTTTCGCTTTCGTTTAGAAGTTATAGCGACTTTTGTGAAAAAAAAACATCTCTCAAACAAAAAGACATGAAATTTTTACTTTTTTCGTCATAACTTTTTTATTTTTGCTTTTTTTGAAAAATTGTCAGATATAAAAGTTGTAGATTTTTTATTTTCCGACAGAATATATTAAATAAGTTTTTTTGATTTTCGCTTTCGTTTAGAAGTTATAGCGACTTTTGTGAAAAAAAACATCTCTCAAACAAAGACATGAAATTTTTACTTTTTTCGTCATTACTCTTTTATTTTTGCTTTTTTTGAAAAATTGTCAGATATAAAAGTTGTAGATTTTTTATTTTCCGACAGAATTTATTAAATAAGTTTTTTTGATTTTCGCTTTCGTTTAGAAGTTGTAGCGACTTTTGTGAAATAAAACATCTCGCAAACAAAAAGACATGAATTTTTTTCTTTTTTCGTCATATCTTTTCTATTTTCTATCTCGCAAACAAAAAGACATGAAATTTTTACTTTTTTCGTCATAACTTTTTTATTTTAGCTTTTTTTGAAAAATTGTCAGATATAAAAGTTGTAGATTTTTTAATTTCCGACAGAATATATTAAATAAGTTTTTTTGATTTTCGCTTTCGTTTAGAAGTTATAGCGACTTTTGTGAAAAAAAACATCTCTCAAACAAAAAGACATGAAATTTTTACTTTTTTCGTCATAACTTTTTTATTTTTGCTTTTTTTGAAAAATTGTCAGATATAAAAGTTGTAGATTTTTTATTTTCCGACAGAATATATTAAATAAGTTTTTTTGATTTTCGCTTTCGTTTAGAAGTTATAGCGACTTTTGTGAAAAAAAAACATCTCTCAAACAAAAAGACATGAAATTTTTACTTTTTTCGTCATAACTTTTTTATTTTTGCTTTTTTTGAAAAATTGTCAGATATAAAAGTTGTAGATTTTTTAATTTCCGACAGAATATATTAAATAAGTTTTTTTGATTTTCGCTTTCGTTTAGAAGTTATAGCGACTTTTGTGAAAAAAAAACATCTCTCAAACAAAAAGACATGAAATTTTTACTTTTTTCGTCATATCTTTTCTATTTTTGCTTTTTTTGAAAAATTGTCATAAATAAAAGATGTAGATTTTTTATTTTCCGACAGAATTTATTAAATAAGTTTTTTTGATTTTCGCTTTCGTTTAGAAGTTGTAGCGACTTTTGTGAAATAAAACATCTCGCAAACAAAAAGACATGAATTTTTTTCTTTTTTCGTCATATCTTTTCTATTTTCTATCTCGCAAACAAAAAGACATGAAATTTTTACTTTTTTCGTCATAACTTTTTTATTTTAGCTTTTTTTGAAAAATTGTCAGATATAAAAGTTGTAGATTTTTTAATTTCCGACAGAATATATTAAATAAGTTTTTTTGATTTCCGCTTTCGTTTAGAAGTTATAGCGACTTTTGTGAAAAAAAAACATCTCTCAAACAAAAAGACATGAAATTTTTACTTTTTTCGTCATAACTTTTTTATTTTTGCTTTTTTTGAAAAATTGTCAGATATAAAAGTTGTAGATTTTTTAATTTCCGACAGAATATATTAAATAAGTTTTTTTGATTTTCGCTTTCGTTTAGAAGTTAAAGCGACTTTTGTGAAAAAAAACATCTCTCAAACAAAGACATGAAATTTTTACTTTTTTCGTCATAACTCTTTTATTTTTGCTTTTTTTGAAAAATTGTCAGATATAAAAGTTGTAGATTTTTTATTTTCCGACAGAATTTATTAAATAAGTTTTTTTGATTTTCGCTTTCGTTTAGAAGTTGTAGCGACTTTTGTGAAATAAAACATCTCGCAAACAAAAAGACATGAATTTTTTTCTTTTTTCGTCATATCTTTTCTATTTTCTATCTCGCAAACAAAAAGACATGAAATTTTTACTTTTTTCGTCATAACTTTTTTATTTTAGCTTTTTTTGAAAAATTGTCAGATATAAAAGTTGTAGATTTTTTAATTTCCGACAGAATATATTAAATAAGTTTTTTTGATTTTCGCTTTCGTTTAGAAGTTATAGCGACTTTTGTGAAAAAAAACATCTCTCAAACAAAAAGACATGAAATTTTTACTTTTTTCGTCATAACTTTTTTATTTTTGCTTTTTTTGAAAAATTGTCAGATATAAAAGTTGTAGATTTTTTATTTTCCGACAGAATATATTAAATAAGTTTTTTTGATTTTCGCTTTCGTTTAGAAGTTATAGCGACTTTTGTGAAAAAAAAACATCTCTCAAACAAAAAGACATGAAATTTTTACTTTTTTCGTCATAACTTTTTTATTTTTGCTTTTTTTGAAAAATTGTCAGATATAAAAGTTGTAGATTTTTTAATTTCCGACAGAATATATTAAATAAGTTTTTTTGATTTTCGCTTTCGTTTAGAAGTTATAGCGACTTTTGTGAAAAAAAAACATCTCTCAAACAAAAAGACATGAAATTTTTACTTTTTTCGTCATAACTTTTTTATTTTTGCTTTTTTTGAAAAATTGTCAGATATAAAAGTTGTAGATTTTTTATTTTCCGACAGAATATATTAAATAAGTTTTTTTGATTTTCGCTTTCGTTTAGAAGTTATAGCGACTTTTGTGAAAAAAAACATCTCTCAAACAAAGACATGAAATTTTTACTTTTTTCGTCATTACTCTTTTATTTTTGCTTTTTTTGAAAAATTGTCAGATATAAAAGTTGTAGATTATTTATTTTCCGACAGAATTTATTAAATAAGTTTTTTTGATTTTCGCTTTCGTTTAGAAGTTGTAGCGACTTTTGTGAAATAAAACATCTCGCAAACAAAAAGACATGAATTTTTTTCTTTTTTCGTCATATCTTTTCTATTTTCTATCTCGCAAACAAAAAGACATGAAATTTTTACTTTTTTCGTCATAACTTTTTTATTTTAGCTTTTTTTGAAAAATTGTCAGATATAAAAGTTGTAGATTTTTTAATTTCCGACAGAATATATTAAATAAGTTTTTTTGATTTTCGCTTTCGTTTAGAAGTTATAGCGACTTTTGTGAAAAAAAACATCTCTCAAACAAAAAGACATGAAATTTTTACTTTTTTCGTCATAACTTTTTTATTTTTGCTTTTTTTGAAAAATTGTCAGATATAAAAGTTGTAGATTTTTTATTTTCCGACAGAATATATTAAATAAGTTTTTTTGATTTTCGCTTTCGTTTAGAAGTTATAGCGACTTTTGTGAAAAAAAAACATCTCTCAAACAAAAAGACATGAAATTTTTACTTTTTTCGTCATAACTTTTTTATTTTTGCTTTTTTTGAAAAATTGTCAGATATAAAAGTTGTAGATTTTTTAATTTCCGACAGAATATATTAAATAAGTTTTTTTGATTTTCGCTTTCGTTTAGAAGTTATAGCGACTTTTGTGAAAAAAAAACATCTCTCAAACAAAAAGACATGAAATTTTTACTTTTTTCGTCATATCTTTTCTATTTTTGCTTTTTTTGAAAAATTGTCATAAATAAAAGATGTAGATTTTTTATTTTCCGACAGAATTTATTAAATAAGTTTTTTTGATTTTCGCTTTCGTTTAGAAGTTGTAGCGACTTTTGTGAAATAAAACATCTCGCAAACAAAAAGACATGAATTTTTTTCTTTTTTCGTCATATCTTTTCTATTTTCTATCTCGCAAACAAAAAGACATGAAATTTTTACTTTTTTCGTCATAACTTTTTTATTTTAGCTTTTTTTGAAAAATTGTCAGATATAAAAGTTGTAGATTTTTTAATTTCCGACAGAATATATTAAATAAGTTTTTTTGATTTCCGCTTTCGTTTAGAAGTTATAGCGACTTTTGTGAAAAAAAAACATCTCTCAAACAAAAAGACATGAAATTTTTACTTTTTTCGTCATAACTTTTTTATTTTTGCTTTTTTTGAAAAATTGTCAGATATAAAAGTTGTAGATTTTTTAATTTCCGACAGAATATATTAAATAAGTTTTTTTGATTTTCGCTTTCGTTTAGAAGTTATAGCGACTTTTGTGAAAAAAAAAACATCTCTCAAACAAAAAGACATGAAATTTTTATTTTTTTCGTCATAACTTTTTTATTTTTGCTTTTTTTGAAAAATTGTCATAAATAAAAGTTGTAGATTTTTTAATTTCCGACAGAATATATTAAATAAGTTTTTTTGATTTTCGCTTTCGTTTAGAAGTTATAGCGACTTTTGTGAAAAAAAAACATCTCTCAAACAAAAAGACTTGAAATTTTTACTTTTTTCGTCATAACTTTTTTATTTTTGCTTTTTTTGAAAAATTGGCTGATATAAAAGTTGTAGATTTTTTAATTTCCGACAGAATATATTAAATAAGTTTTTTTGATTTTCGCTTTCGTTTAGAAGTTATAGCGACTTTTGTGAAAAAAAAACATCTCTCAAACAAAAAGACATGAAATTTTTACTTTTTTCGTCATAACTTTTTTATTTTTGCTTTTTTTGAAAAATTGTCAGATATAAAAGGTGTAGATTTTTTAATTTCCGACAGAATATATTAAATAAGTTTTTTTGATTTTCGCTTTCGTTTAGAAGTAATAGCGACTTTTGCAAAATAAAACATCTCACAAACATTGAATTAGTGAATGTGTATTGATTCTAATGAATGGCGTTCATTGTTTTAACGAACAGGTTCATAGAATCTTTTATCAAAAATTTTCTCGGATATTTATGAACGGCTGTTCATTGAATTAATGAATGGTTCATAGATTTTAATGAATGGCGTTCATTGTTTTAACGAACAGGTTCATAGAATCTTTTATCAAAAATTTTCTCGGATATTTATGAACGGCTGTTCATTGAATTAATGAATGGTTCATAGATTTTAATGAATGGCGTTCATTGTTTTAACGAACAGGTTCATAGAATCTTTTATCAAAAAAGTGTATCGGATAACAGGTTCGTGTATCGGATATTTATGAACGGCTGTTCATTGAATTAATGAATGGTTCATTGATTTTAATGAATGGCGTTCATTGTTTTAACGAACAGGTTCGTGTATCGGATATTTATCTTTTATCAAAAAGTGTCTCGGATATTTATGAACGGCTGTTCATTAAATTAATGAATGGTTCATAGATTTTAATGAATGGCGTTCATTGTTTTAACGAACAGGTTCATTGGGATAATGAACAGATTTTTTTATGAACGGCTATTCATTGAATTAATGAACGTTCATAGATTTTAATGAATGGTATTAATTTCCGACAGAATATATTAAATAAGTTTTTTTGATTTTCGCTTTCGTTTAGAAGTTATAGCGACTTTTGTGAAAAAAAAACATCTCTCAAACAAAAAGACTTGAAATTTTTACTTTTTTCGTCATAACTTTTTTATTTTTGCTTTTTTTGAAAAATTGGCTGATATAAAAGTTGTAGATTTTTTAATTTCCGACAGAATATATTAAATAAGTTTTTTTGATTTTCGCTTTCGTTTAGAAGTTATAGCGACTTTTGTGAAAAAAAAACATCTCTCAAACAAAAAGACATGAAATTTTTACTTTTTTCGTCATAACTTTTTTATTTTTGCTTTTTTTGAAAAATTGTCAGATATAAAAGGTGTAGATTTTTTAATTTCCGACAGAATATATTAAATAAGTTTTTTTGATTTTCGCTTTCGTTTAGAAGTAATAGCGACTTTTGCAAAATAAAACATCTCACAAACATTGAATTAGTGAATGTGTATTGATTCTAATGAATGGCGTTCATTGTTTTAACGAACAGGTTCATAGAATCTTTTATCAAAAATTTTCTCGGATATTTATGAACGGCTGTTCATTGAATTAATGAATGGTTCATAGATTTTAATGAATGGCGTTCATTGTTTTAACGAACAGGTTCATAGAATCTTTTATCAAAAATTTTCTCGGATATTTATGAACGGCTGTTCATTGAATTAATGAATGGTTCATAGATTTTAATGAATGGCGTTCATTGTTTTAACGAACAGGTTCATAGAATCTTTTATCAAAAAAGTGTATCGGATAACAGGTTCGTGTATCGGATATTTATGAACGGCTGTTCATTGAATTAATGAATGGTTCATTGATTTTAATGAATGGCGTTCATTGTTTTAACGAACAGGTTCGTGTATCGGATATTTATCTTTTATCAAAAAGTGTCTCGGATATTTATGAACGGCTGTTCATTAAATTAATGAATGGTTCATAGATTTTAATGAATGGCGTTCATTGTTTTAACGAACAGGTTCATTGGGATAATGAACAGATTTTTTTATGAACGGCTATTCATTGAATTAATGAACGTTCATAGATTTTAATGAATGGTATTCATTGTCTTAATGTACAGGTTCATTAATTCAATGAATAGCCGTTCATAAAAAAAATTTCAGACAAAAACGGATTTTAATGAACGAGATTAATGAACGTTCATAGGTTCATAATTTTATTTTTAATGAATCGTTCATTGAATTAAGGGATGGTGCATTAATTCCGTGAACCGTACATTAATTTCAAGTTAATGAACGCCGTTCATAAATTTTATGTACAATTTTTTTTTCAGTGTATGTATACCAACATAAGCGACATGATTTAAAGGTATTTTTTAACACTAATTCCAACAAAACTCACAAACAAGTCAACCTGACCATCCCTGAAAAGTAATGCACCTTATTCATGTTGATCTGACACAAATATCTGAAGTGTAGTTTTCCAATTTTTTAAAATCTGCACCTTATTTTCAAACCAAGAAAATTAGGACTTGCGGACATGAGATTTTTTTAGATTTTTGAGGGTAGTTAAAGAATATCCAAACAAAGATTAAAATGAAAAAAAAAATAGGCTATTTGCACTTATTCCTAAGATGAACAAGAATCTTCTTTAGTGCATATCCTAAAATTTGCCCCTCCATCAAAAAATACCATTAGGTATATCGTAGGTATATATATTTTTTGTAAGGGATTGTTTTGATTTTTAATAATGATGGATTCTAAAATCTTCATGCTAAATTTGGTCCATCTACCATAACTTTTAAGGGTTTTTCGGCAGTAAGTTTGCAACTTTTATAATAATATGAGTTGACAGATGAAAAACAGGTATAACTTTTTCCAGAGACGTCAGATTGTCTTGATTTTAGATTTTTTGGAATCAACATTAAAAAATACCTTGAAATCATGTATCATATGTGTATATACTACCATAGCCTATTTTTGCTAATTTTGAAAATCTCCATTTCGCGATATGACCTTGAAATCGCGACAAGCGGACATGAGATTTTTCTAGACTTTTGAGATATGTTATAGAATGGCAAAAGGAAGATATTGAGCAAAAAAAATTTCTACTAACATTCATTCCGAGGTTAAACCCTTATTTAACTGGATTATATATGTAATGTGGGTCCGTGGGTCGTTCTTCAGAAACTATCAAGCTTTTTCAAAAATATCGTTTTGTATCTAAATTTTAATGACTTAAATTTTTATTTTATAGCGAAAAAGTTCGTTAAACTCATCGACAAACATTACAAACAACAAGACTCGCTTCTAATCTTAACAGGTTGCATTACGAAACTGAAAACCTTTAACCCGGAAAACTTCTGAATTTGAGAAAGAAATGTCATTAACTATAATTTGACACCAATACCGGCTTTTAGCAATATGATGAGATGCTCAATGCACTTTACCACGCCCATCGTGCTAGGATGCGGACGGGACCTATGGCTTTTCTTGCCCCCTTTCACTTCCAATTTGAATTTTTCTTTAACTCGATGAGTTAAGCGTTTCTGCAGTCAATATCTATTAACTTAGTCTTTTTCAAGAAAACGCTTTCGTATCTTATTTTCATGAAAATTTTAGATGAAAACAAAACATTTAGAGAAAGTGAAGTTACGTGAGGAGACGAAATACCGACGATATTTTGATCATTGAATCGGAGGCGGCAAAAATATATTATTGAAGGACCAAGATTCAAAAGTTTGTCTATCTAGGTAGGTACAAACTAAATTATCAACTTGGAAAATGAAACATTAATGTGCTAAAATCAAATGAATAAAATTACTCATTTATGACTATAAGAAAACATTAGCTTACTGCTGAATGGTGAACAGAAATGGACTTTGCCAGTGATTCTGATTAGTGACAACGTTTATGATTGTTTTGAATGGTAAATGGACAAGAAATTAGATACATTGAACTGAATGGGATGGCATTGACTGGGTTTTGTGTAACACATCGACTACAATCCTTCAATGAAAATCCATCTCGGAGTGGCATCTGGTAAATATTTATAGGTGATTGCACAAATATGAGTTCAAGTAAGTATAATCTAAAAAAAAAATGTTTCTTTGCAATAATTAGCTACCTTCTTTATTGCAAGGGTTTTTATTAAATATTGGGTAAGCCATTCAAGAATATTGAACATCTTTAATCAATAAGAAGGTTTATATAAAAAAAACGAAAGGACTGCACTGCAGCCGATTCATTTATTAGTAGCTCTTTTTGCCCAACCAATATTTCCATCATTTTTATTTATGAATAGATTGAATTTTTTATAATTGCAAGAAAAAAAACAAACATCGAACAACATTTATCTCTAAAAATCTTATATTTCACAAAAGAAACTCGATCTGAAAAAAAAAAAACCTATATAAAATCCAGACCCAAAGGCCAAATACAGAAAGCAAATAATAAAATTCTATCAATATTTTACGCTTCAATTGTAATCCTTTCAAATAACAAGAAGAAGGCAACGAGAGTAAAGAGAAAAATGAAAATGAAGTAATATATTTTGGCAGTTGATTGACAGACCATGTTTATGGTATTTTATTAATGTAGTTTCATCAAACAAACAAAAATCCACAATTATTATCCAACACAACCAAAAAAAAAAAAAAAAAAAGAATAAACCACTTAATAAGTACACAACGTACGGTACCGTACATCTCTATATAACAAAAGAATAATATTGCATCCGTAAGCGAAAAATGATCCCACATAAGGATCTTCTTCTATACGGATTAGCACTCAAGTGTGCCAATATAATGCACCTATAATCTCTAGCATCATTTTAATTGGAAAATAGGAGCACCCAGTACAAGTAATTGGCTCTCTTATATATGCGACGACGTCGTCGTCGGTCGTAGCTCAGCTCGTTGTTGTACAATTGTACATAAATGTGTGTAGTAACCTACCAGCAACAATTTGTGTCTCTCATATAAACCACTTAACCACGAACCCCATATACGTTCCATAATACCACACATATTGTATAGACATGGAACTCATCAGCGAGAATATTTAAAAAAAAAAAAAAAATTCACAAGCTAACATAAGGAAAGGCCCAGTCTTTAAGCAACACGTGAGTCTCACCTGAATACGATTAACCACCCGGTAGAGCGCTCAAATTTTTTCTCTTAACCGCACGTAGCGCCGCAGTTCTGCCAGTCTCCGTGTGTGTATAGTGCGAGAACAAGGAGGACTAAACACAATATACTTATGGTGACAAGTTAATGTGAAGTAAGCGAGCGGTTAAAAGTCCTTGTCGATGATATAGTAGCACACCCACGATAACGCACTAAACAGGACAGGTTATATGGTAGGGATATGTCACAAGAAGATGTCATAAACAAAAGAAAAAGAACCGACGCACGACGACACGACAATGACAAATGACGACGACAAATCACTTTATCTATCCTATTGTATTCACGAGTGTATGGTGAGAAATTCTTCGATCCTATAATTTTTAAGGACTCGTGCTAACCGCAAATGTTTTAAGGACTTCAGGATACCGAGAACCGAGACCGACAATCACAAATGATAAAAGATGAATGAGACTTTGGTGACGCACATCACAAAGCTGGAAAGTCAATCCCTGTCCCATTTTGTCCGCCGCTTGACGTTGTGGTAGCAGCATTGGTGACGGTGGTGGCATTATTTTTGTTGTTGTCACGTGCGGTACCATGGAGGATCTCCTTTGTTCTCTTTCGCTAAAATGTATAGTTCCTTGTTGGTTGGAGAAAGAATACAAACATTGTCGGCTAAAGATGCAAAATACTTGCAAAAGAAATAACCAACTCTAGATATAGCCGGCAGAAAAATTTTTTGGTGAGCGATTCTTTTGTGCGAAAGCGAGATAGGTTCTCTCGCATTTTACAGAGCGTTGTTGTTAGGGCTCGCTCAAAACAGCGCAAGTGCACTTTTACAAATGCATTCATAGCTTAGCGTTTGTTCAGCAAAAAAAAAATACATACAAAGATTTTTGTTGTTTACATTCATATATATAAATCATCCCTTAACTAAGCTAGGTTATATACCTAACAATATAAAAGGAGAGGAAGAGTTAATTTCATGAGTATTATGAAAGGATATGGACGAATGCTTTGCCAGCTAGAACCGCCGCCACTGGGTTTTTATTTTTAAGGGTGGTAATGGTGGTGGTGGGTACTTG
Source organism: Episyrphus balteatus (assembly GCF_945859705.1). Taxonomy (NCBI): domain Eukaryota; kingdom Metazoa; phylum Arthropoda; class Insecta; order Diptera; family Syrphidae; genus Episyrphus; species Episyrphus balteatus. The sequence goes on along the minus strand of NC_079136.1, from coordinate 78,884,088 downwards.
TTTGCTGATATTCGTTTGATGTTGCTGAAGAAGATGAAGAGGCATGACTGGCTGTATGCTGACGATGCCTCTGATGGGAGAGATGTGCAAGCAGCAATGAAAAAAAAAAAAAAATGAGAAAGGAGTGATTTGGGCTTTGCTTTGAAGTACTACTTGGTTTGGTGATTGTGCGGCGCCATTTTGCATGTCCTGTTGATTTAATGGGATTTGAATTACACTAATGGCTATGGTTGTTAGAAGAAATAATGCTTTGTGAATCTCTCTCACTGAGAATTCATGAGTTAGTCTTTTTTCATTCGTACAATATTTTTTTTTATTTCGTTCTTTCTCTTCGGTACTCTTGTCGTTCTTATTAACGAACGACACTTAGACAAAATGAAAAACCAGTGCAAGTCATTATGAATAAAAAAAAAGGGAATAGAAAAAAAAATACAGGGTCTTTTTGAAAGAACAATTATTCTAGAAATACCATTTCGAACTACATAAAATAATAGGTATACTATATACAAACAACATAGTTTTTTTTTTATTATTTGTATGCCTTTGGTCATTAAAAACAAAACGCTTGAGGAAAGAATAAAGTGGAGTAAAATATGCGCACTCAGACATCTGTGTTAGATCAAAAAGTTCGTTGGTTTTATACACTATATAGAAATATATATATATTTTTTGATACAAAATATAGAGTCCCGTCCGTCTAGTCAGGGAAAACAAACTTGACCTCTGCGAGAGAGTGCGGAAAAAATGTTTTTTTGTTTTAAAAAAGTTTTTCTTTTTGAACCCTAAAGGGGGTTAATTGGTATAGGTAGGTATGTATATGGAAGAGAAAGTTAATATAGGTAGAAATGAGGAACTTTTTTCTAGGTTTTGTACAACTTTTTATATATGTACCTAATGATGTTGATGAATGTAAAAAAAAACATTCATTCGGCTGGGGTTAATAAACAAACGAGTTAACAGAATTTTCTAATGAAAAGTTCCTTTTTGGTGACCTTGATTTACCAAAAAAAAAACATTTTCAAGTTCGATGTAGTTGATGTTGTGTTTGGAACAATTATTTTTGTGTGTTTATAGCTAATGTGCATTTTAGACGTTTGACTTCTGCATGACTTGGAATAATAACAATCTTCAAAAGAAAGAATACAATCTGGATGGTGCCTTGAGTTCCTCAATCAACAAGCTTCTTCACCCAGTTTCGCATGCCAAGTTAATTGAGGTTCTCTTTCACCTGCGTGAGCCACTATAGACGAGGTCTTCCTCCTCTGCGCCCGTCCCCCTGGCTTGGAGTCGAAAACCGGAGCATTGTTATCCTCGCGCTCCACATGACTTAGCCATCTCAGTTAAGCTGCCACTTAACTCTTTTGGATAGGTTATTCTCCTTTTACAGTCCGTACAGTTCATTTTTCTAAATGCAGATGGGACCAAAAATCCCTCTAAGAACTTTTTTCTCAAAACAATCCAAGGATATTTCATCCGTCTTCGTCTTCAAAGTCCATGCCTTTGCGCCATTTTGCAGAACTGGGATGATAAGAGTCTTGTATAGGGGCAGGGTCATTTAAGTTGCTCGAGATAGACTTTGCTGGTCAATTGCCTTCTCCAACCAAAGTATCAGCGGTTGTCTGTATTAATAGCGGATTCTAGGTGGACAAATTCTTTTACCACCTCGCAGTGCGGACTTTTGAAAGGTGGTGCTGTGGATGATGTTAAGAAAATCGCATATAACATGTCTAAATCACTGTGCACATGAGCTAATGAACGAACAAATGAAATTATATGTTTGTATTTCTAAAGTATTTTTTTTAACAAAAAAATGGTTTTAATAGTAACTAGGTAAAAATTGTTTAATCTTTTCAAAAAAGAAATTACATTTTAATAACACATAAAATACACACATTAACAATGGGTGGGACCACCACATAAACGGCTCAACGTTTATAAATTAGTGGAAAAAAAAATATCACATTTGAAAAAATTAAATGGATGAAATAAATGTTACTATTTTTTTAATGAACAAAGCTTAAAATATTCCAAATTTTGAGCAATTGTAATTAAGAGAGTACATATAAAAAGCTATAATTTTGGTCGTTGTTTTAGTACGACCTATTTATTTTGTGTTTGTTTCTTACTCAAACTAAAAATTTTATTTTTTTTTTTTAATTCTATTTTGGATTGAGATTGAAACTTAAACTTTGTTTTTTTTTTATAGAAAAAAATTAATCGGAACTAATGCTATTTTTCTTTTCTTATACCAAATCAAAACATTTTTTTTCTATTTGGAAGACTACTTTAACAAAAAAAAAAAAAAACGTAGTTATACATATAGATGGGTACATTATCTACCAGTTTTTTCAAAGGCAAAAAACCGATATTTTCGACATTTGACACATGTTAAAATCACGATATCTACTAAACGATACTTCGGAGAAAAAAAAGTGTTAAAACATTTTTTTTTAAGGAAAACCTACAAGTCATCCATACCTATACTTTTTTTTGATAGCTTCTCCCGTTTCAAAGTTATTTATGAAAAACCAACATTTTCGACATTAAAACATGAATAACCTTTTATGCACACATGGGACTTTTGGGGGACTTTTGACATTTTACTTTAATCGACATTTAAATGCTCTGTACCAATTTTGAGCTCTATGCGAATTATTTCTGGGTTTGTCCTTTTTTATGTACATATATAAATACGTAATTTTATTTGTTCGCTCTCATGTGCACATGCACAGGGTTTATCATCTTTTTTGACATCAAAGGTTTCGGTAAGGTCTTTGCCGACCCTGAGACCCATTTCACACATAGCCGGCGACCGGCCCGGGTAGCTGGTTTTTCTTCATTCGTTTTCAATTTATTCGTGTAAAGGCGCCCATAAGAACGTGTATCTAGCCGGGCCGTTTACCCGGTTCCCGGCTATGTGTGAAATGGACCTGACAGAGCAACGTGCATTCTCCATCGTCATTTGTCAACCTGTACAGGCGGATGTGCTTGGCGAGAATGCATGGCTTTTTTCAACTCGTCTCTGTATATACTGTCCTACGGTCTTGAAACCAATGAATAAGTAATCGGTATCAATTTGATGTTCCTGGGTTTTTCTAAGATCTAGCGTCATGTGAATATTTTGTTGATGGTCTAAGGCCACACTAATAAAAACCTATAAAATTGTTGACGAAAGACATCAGACGTTCAGATAATTACGGCAGAGTGATTTTATAGGCGATGTGAGATGAGACTGATTCCTTTGCAGTTGGTATATTTCAAAGGATTCCTTTCTTACAGATCGAGCAGACAATGCTTAGATTTCATTCTGCAGGAATTCTGTCTTCGAAGTAATTTGCTTTAGTTACTCCACCAATAAATCCTTTAAAAGGTCTAAATATTTTATTTTTAAATAAGTAACAAAAAATCGGTTGAAAACTGACGATGCTATAATTTTTTGCAATTTTTAAAGGTATACAAATCCCGACGGCAGACTTATTTAAAAATATTGATATATTGCCGTTAATTGTTAAAATATTTCCAAATTTGTTTATACTAAACACATATTATTATATAATTCCTAGAACTTTGTATGATGTGAAAATACATACAAAAATTCTAGGATTTGTTAAGGACTTAGGACAATTTTGCTTTGCGCCGATGAGTTGTAGATCTTTTAACTATCTACAACTTTAATACATAATATTTTTTCGATAGGTACTTTTCACGAAAGTAAAAAAAAAACGTGTTTTTCAACCCGCCCCTTTTTGATACTAGATTTTTTCATTAAGGTAGAACTATAATTGACTGGAGCGTAGAATGAAACGGAGGGGAACAGCGCTCGTAACCGCACTCGACGGATGAAAATTTATCAAAAAGTCAAAGAAAACAACAATATTTGATTTGACATTAGCTTCCGACCGTTTATCCAATTATAGTTCTGGCTTTACTCATTTTCTGCTAATAAATTATATCAATTTTAGTCTTCCGAAAATGAGATTGGTACTTATCTACAAGATGATTTCACACATTATTCACAATTGAATAATATTAGCCTTGTTTTATTGGGGTAACGGTGTACGTATAAGATAGTAAAATATATCAACAAACAACATTTATAAGAATAAACAAAAGTATTTATTTTTGTGGTTTATAAAGTATATTTGTATGTCCTTCAACAATAAACGATTGCTAAAGTGTTAAATGTGCCCATGATTATGAAAGTGGACTAAGTCACTTTTTGCTTTGTTTAAAGAAAAACTTTCATAATAATTTTCTTATAACGATTTAATTATGTTTCTTTTATGAAATCACTAGAGGAGCAATAAAGAAGTTTATTTACTGCAATATGATTCCGCTACCATTACTTTTAAGGGTTTTTCGGTAGTAAGTTAGCAACTGTTATAATAATATGGGTTGACAGATGAAAAACAGGTATAACTTTTTTCAGAGACGTCAGATTGCCTTGATTTTAGATTTTTTGGAATCAGCATTAAAAAATACCTTGAAATCATGTATCATATGTGTATATAATACCATAGCCTATTTTTGCTAATTTTGAAAATCTCCATTTCGCGATTTGACCTTGAAATTGCGACAAGCGGACATGAGATTTTTCTAGACTTTTGAGATATGTTATAGAATGGCAAAAGGAAGATATTGAGCAAAAAAAATTTCTAATAACATTCATTCCGAGATTTACCCCTTTTTTCTCCTTATTTTACTGTATTAGTTACTATTTTTTTAATAAACAAAGCTTAAAATATTCCAAATTTTGAGCAATTGTAATTAAGAGAGTACATATAAAAAGCTATAATTTTGGTCGTTGTTTTAGTACGACCTATTTATTTTGTGTTTGTTTCTTACTCAAACTAAAAATTTTATTTTTTTTTTAATTCTATTTTGGATTGAGATTGAAACTTAAACTTTGTTTTTTTTTATAGAAAAAAATTAATCGGAACTAATGCTATTTTTCTTTTCTTATACCAAATCAAAACATTTTTTTTCTATTTGGAAGACTACTTTAATATAGATGGGTACATTATCTACCAGTTTTTTCAAAGGCAAAAAACCGATATTTTCGACATTTGACACATGTTAAAATCACGATATCTACTAAACGATACTTCGGAGAAAAAAAAGTGTTATAACATTTTTTTTTAAGGAAAACCTACAAGTCATCCATACCTATACTTTTTTTTGATAGCTTCTCCCGTTTCAAAGTTATTTATGAAAAACCAACATTTTCGACATTAAAACATGAATAACCTTTTATGCACACATGGGACTTTTGGGGGACTTTTGACATTTTACTTTAATCGACATTTAAATGCTCTGTACCAATTTTGAGCTCTATGCGAATTATTTCTGGGTTTGTCCTTTTTTATGTACATATATAAATACGTAATTTTATTTGTTCGCTCTCATGTGCACATGCACAGGGTTTATCATCTTTTTTGACATCAAAGGTTTCGGTAAGGTCTTTGCCGACCCTGAGGCCCATTTCACACATAGCCGGCGACCGGCCCGGGTAGCCGGTTTTTCTTCATTCGTTTTCAATTTATTGGTGTAAAGGCGCCCATAAGAAAATGTATCTAGCCGGGCCGTTTACCCGGTTCCCGGGTATGTGTGAAATGGGCCTGACAGAGCAACGTGCATTCTCCATCGTCATTTGTCAACCTGTACAGGCGGATGTGCTTGGCGAGATTGCATGGCTTTTTTCAACTCGTCTCTGTATATACTGTCCTACGGCCTTGAAACCAATGAATAAGTAATCGGTATCGATTTTATGTTCCTGGGTTTTTCTAAGATCTAGCGTCATGTGAATATTTTGTTGATGGTCTAAGGCCACACTAATAAAAACCTATAAAATTGTTGACGAAAGACATCAGACGTTCAGATAATTACGGCAGAGTGATTTTATAGGCGATGAGATGAGACTGATTCCTTTGCAGTTGGTATATTTCAAAAGATTCCTTTCTTACAGATCGAGCAGACAATGCTTAGATTTCATTCTACGGGAATTCTGTCTTCGAAGTAATTTGCTTTAGTTACTCCACCAATAAATCCTTTAAAAGGTCTAAATATTTTATTTTTAAATAAGTAACAAAAAATCGGTTGAAAACTGACGATGCTATAATTTTTTGCAATTTTTAAAGGTATACAAATCCCGACGGCAGACTTATTTAAAAATATTGATATATTGCCGTTAATTGTTAAAATATTTCCAAATTTGTTTATACTAAACACATATTATTATATAATTCCTAGAACTTTGTATGATGTGAAAATACATACAAAAATTCTAGGATTTGTTAAGGACTTAGGACAATTTTGCTTTGCGCCGATGAGTTGTAGATCTTTTAACTATCTACAACTTTAATACATAATATTTTTTCGATAGGTACTTTTCACGAAAGTAAAAAAAAAACGTGTTTTTCAACCCGCCCCTTTTTGATACTAGATTTTTTCATTAAGGTAGAACTATAATTGACTGGAGCGTAGAATGAAACGGAGGGGAACAGCGCTCGTAACCGCACTCGACGGATGAAAATTTATCAAAAAGTCAAAGAAAACAACAACATTTGATTTGACATTAGCTTCCGACCGTTTATCCAATTATAGTTCTGGCTTTACTCATTTTCTGCTAATAAATTATATCAATTTTAGTCTTCCGAAAATGAGATTGGTACTTATCTACAAGATGATTTCACACATTATTCACAATTGAATAATATTAGCCTTGTTTTATTGGGGTAACGGTGTACGTATAAGATAGTAAAATATATCAACAAACAACATTTATAAGAATAAACAAAAGTATTTATTTTTGTGGTTTATAAAGTATATTTGTATGTCCTTCAACAATAAACGATTGCTAAAGTGTTAAATGTGCCCATGATTATGAAAGTGGACTAAGTCACTTTTTGCTTTGTTTAAAGAAAAACTTTCATAATAATTTTCTTATAACGATTTAATTATGTTTCTTTTATGAAATCACTAGAGGAGCAATAAAGAAGTTTATTTACTGCAATTTCGCTTTCAAATAAACTTTACCCCTTAAATAATAATTATTTTAAAGCTAGATTTGAGGCCATTTTTAGGAGTGACTTAGGTCCATTTTCTTCACTCGGAGTTGAACATAACTTGAGAATTTTTAATAATTTGCGATATGTATGTACTTGCTTTATGAAAAAAAGACTGTATCTTTAATTTATCTTTAAACATTTATCCTTTAATTTAAATCTAAAACCTATTTAAGTCCTAAAAATACTTCACGCTTAATAAATTGTTTGGTTAAACAAACTATCAAACATAAAAAAATCAAAAAATAAAATGTATCGGTGATAGCAACGAACAAGTGGAGAACCATTTGTTCATGATTTAAGTTTGAAACATTTAAAATTATTACAGTCGACTCCCTCTAAGTCGAACTCCCTCTAAGTCGAACTCCCTCTAAGTCGAATTTCCCTCTAAGTCGAATTTTTTCACCATTTTTAATGAACAATTTTGAAGAAAAAATATTAAATAAATCCCTCTAACTCGAATTTCTCTCTAACTCGAACCGATTTTCGAGTCCCGTGAAAGTTCGACTTAGAGGGAGTCGACTGTATTTTCTTTAACATTTTTACAGCTTACATAATTTGTTCACTTTGATTGAAACAAATTTGTGTTTGATTCCAAATTAACTCAATTGGAATTTGATTTAAATTTGTGCTTAAAAAATAAGTTTTTTTTTTTTTAATTCCAAATTGCTTTAATTTTGATCAGGTAAATAAGTTTATGGAGTCGCAGAAATTATAATCCTATTCGATTCTAAGAACATTTTTTTTTATGGAATGTACAATTGTACATGTACAGTTCATACATACCTTAATTCAATTTTAATTGTAAATACCTAATAACAGTAGTGGTTGTAAATAATAGAAGGAGTAGTTGTAAATAATAACCATACAGTAGTTTTAACTCAGTCTAATCGCTTCATGCTCTAAAGTTTATATTCATTATAATTCTGAATTTTACTTTTGTTTTAAATTATGAACATTGTGGAGCAAAACTGGCAAAACATTTTGCCTTTTTTGAAAAAGTTTTTTAAACTAAGTGTTGTTATGTTGAAACAAAAGCCTTATTGCAAACCGAGTAGAATTGGTCAAGTCTTAATACGAATTTGACACTCTCTATTTTTGTGCAATTAATTTATTTAAATTTAAAAAGGGATAGCTTTTAGAGCTGTAGCAAATCGTATGTATTCGTTACTAAAATGCGGGTATTCACTTCAGTAACGAGTAACGAAACGTTACTATCTAAACAGTATCGTTACTCGTATGTTTCGTTACTGGGTACTGAAGTAACGAAACATACGAGTAACGACCCCATTCCAATTTCAATACTAAATCATCCGATATATGAGATATGAAACGAAGTAATACTCTCAATTTGTGGCATTTAGCATTTCGTACCGACATCGTTACCGAAGTCAGAATACTAACTCCAGATAATTCTCTGGAATTTATTTTTGTCTCGATAAAAACAGTAGTGCCAAGGTTCAATAATCTTTGTGTTATCGATAATTTATACAGAAATATCAATAGAGACGTTTTGGTATTTTCAATGTGTTTATTAACTTGGTGTTAATGGTTTTGAAATGTAGCTTAAGAATGTACATACACAAATTTTTTGGTTTTTCAAAAATTTGTTTATTTTCAGTGCAAAATTTTCAACTAAAAAAAAAAGCAGAGAAAACGAGGTTTGAAAATCACACTCAATAGAAAAAATAAATGAAAAATTGTTCGACATGGTTGTGTTGAAGTGTTTATATTCTGAGATTTGCGCGATGTACTTTTGAAATAAAGGTCTCTAAAGAATTGTGATAAGATTACTGAACGAATATAAATTACCAAAGTTTTGTCGAATTAGGAAAAAATTCAAAAAAGTTTCAACGTTTTATTAAAAAATAATCGAAAAAAATTCAATATATCTACCTTCAAACTCTTATTAAATGAAAACACCGGAACTAATTTTAATGTTTATGGCCTTAAAATGTAGTTTAGATTATACAAATTGTTTTTGGTTTAAAAAAAAAAAATATACCAACGTATAAAACATACTTAAAATACCAAACATACGAAACGTATCAAATACATCAAATATACGACATGTACGAAACATACGAAGCATGCGAAACTAACGGAAGTAACGAAACACACGAAACATACGAAATATACGAAAAGTACAAAGCATTCGAAAGTAGGGAGTAACGATATGTATTTAATTTTAGTGACCTTTATATTTTAATTAAATATTAGATATTTTGTGACCTATACGCTATACCCCACAAAATATCTAACATTTAATTGTGTCAGTACCTAAGTTCTATAACTCTAGCATCGAGAAATTTCTCGCATGAAACACGCAAACCGGAACAAAAATAATGTGGATCGGCACATTCGCTAGTGTCTATAACCTAAATTTTCTCCACTTGAAACATTTCTGAATAAAACTGTGTCTGTAAGAGAGTTATCGAGATAATTTCTCGATTTAACTAAAAAGGATGCGAGAAATAAAGATGTTAAAAAAAAAATTGATAATCTTGAATTAAATCCAAAAATTTGTGATAACGGCTTTGCCGTTAAACTATGTTTTTAAAATTTTGGAGTTATACATCAATAGGAAGGGATCTTTAAGCTCTTCTCATAACGGAAAACCAAAAGTTTCTTGAACGTCTAGCCTGGTTGAAAAATTATTTGCAATCGAAATATTTTTGTTATAACATTCGGAAGCAAGTATTTTCGGATTAAGCTCTCGAAACAAGTTTTGATTTACAGATATTAGTTCACAATGAGCAGGTCTACACATTTAGGTAAAAAGTAGAGATGCCGCGAACATCGATTTGGCCGAATACCGAATATTCAGCCGCCGAATAAGGCCAAGGATAATCAGAAAAAAACGTTGGTAATTTCAAAAATTTTATACTTTGTCTCAAGAATAGATGTGGCTTAACAACATCGTATTGTAACGATGAATAACTGAACTACTTTTAAGATAATGTCTGAACACACTACCTACTACTGCAAAGGTAGACATCTAAAATCGAATTACATATGAGGCAGTGTTGCCAATAGTGCAGATTTATTTGCATTTTCAAGTTTGTTCATAACGTTGTACAAATTTCCTTCTTGATTTTTACATTTCATTTTCTCAAATGCAAATTGTAACAAAAATTCAGTACGATTTTAATTTTATAGAGGAAAATGGATAACAATACAACTATTAAGAAAATTTAACAATTTGTGCGAGGAAAAATATTCTCGTTATTAATTTTGCTGACACCTGTTCGCAAACTTTCAAATTGAGTGTCCCAAATTTAAAAAAAAAGTCTGCATTGCAGATTTTTTTTCGTCGTTTCAGCAGATTTTTCAAAACATTTTCATGGCAACACTTCTCAAGTTTATGTTCAACTCCGAGTGAAAAAAATGGAACTATAAGTACTAAAATTAAAATTTTTTAATAAAACACACATTTTGGTATAATAATTTATGTATTTTTTCTTCTCCATTCGGTATTCGGCCGAATAGTTAAACTATTCGGCCGAATACCGAATACCAGAAAAATAGGCCGTATACCGAATAGTGGCCGAATAGTTCGCGGCATCTCTAGTAAAAAGACTTCTAATCTATTTTTTTAAGATTTTGTATAAAAAATCAAGGTTTACCCCTTGTCTAAAAATAATGCATTTTCAAAAAAGTCCTCCAAATCCATCGAGTGATACATGAAGTGAAAGGCCTCTTTAAGCTCTATTCGTAACTGAAAACCAAAAGTTTCTTTCAAGTCTGGGTGAAAAAATATTTGCAATCGAAATATTTTTTTTTTTCTAACATTCGGAAGCAAATATTTTCGGACCAAGGCAAGGTCTCAAAGCAAGTTTTGATCCACAGATATGAGTTCACAATGAGAGGGGCCTGAGAGGGGCTTAATTACAAATTACAAAAAAATACAAGATTTTCGAGAAAATATCAAGGTTAACCACTTTCTTAAAAAAAGGCATTTTCAAAAAAAGTCTTCCAAATCCATCGAGTGGTACATCAAAAGAAAGGCCTCTTTAAGCTCTATTCATAACTGGAAACCAAAAGTTTCTTGGACTTTCAAAATCTACATTTTTCTTATATTCGGAAGTAGATATTATCTGCTTCTTGTTAAAATCCAATTGAATGGGAAACAGCATGTTGTCAGTCAGTCTCTAAAAGAACTAATATTCTTCAATCTCCAACTATCGAATCATTGTATTGCATTAACTAAGCCAAGAAAGAAAGGTATGAAAGCCTGTTGATGACTGGTCGAACCTTGCGGTTGCCGTCGTTATATTTTAAAGCAATGCGAGTAAGTTTGACATCAAGCTCTCTTATCGAAAATGCGTGTTTTAATGTTTACACCTTAAAATAAATGCCGGTGTGCCCCTGAGTTGCATTCTATCCCCAACTATCTTCCTCATTATATAAATGCATTTCTTTCCGTAGCTTTTTATAAACTGAATTATTGTTTTGCTGTTGATAAAACTCACTTCTCTGAATCCTTCAGCCTCCTTGGCTTTTGCGGGTAAAATTCAAAATCAAGTTATTGGGTACAATTAATTCAGGTGGTTTCATAACTTGGTTAGAGACAATTTGCTTCAATTTTTTATTTAATTCATCCTATGGATTGATAGCTTCAGAAATCACTGCACTGTTCTTAGGTAGAATACAATGCTATTGATTGGAGTTGGTTTATGGCGACTGATTCGCCTGCTTTGGACAAAAAAGTTTCGGAAAAAATTCAATATGTTTGATACAAACATTGCTATAGAAATTCTTGATGAGTTTTTTTTTTTAAATATAGTAGGTACAGTAGGGTGGGTCAAAAAAATGGAAATTCGTTTTTTTGATTTGGTACTTCGAAAACTCGATTGCTAGACACCTCTAGAATATACTCACCAAATATGAGCTCTTTATCTTAATGGGAAGATCCTCCGCTTTTCAATTTTAAATTTTTACATCAAGCTTCTACCAAAAAAAAATAATTTTTTTATTAATTGACTTTTTAGCCAATTTTTTTACATATTCTTGTAGAAAATTGAACGCTCTACAAAAAAGGTTAAATACACTTTTTTGAATTATCTAACCGTTTAGTAGATATTTGAGGTCCAAAAATCGAGAAAATCTTTAAAAATTCGTTTTTTGTTCTTAATTTTGTAACAAATTGAAAAATTATAATAATCAAACGCGCATGACATATTCTTGTAGAAAACAGATTGTTCCACAAGAAAAGTCTTAATAATTTTTTTCAATAATCTAACCATTCTAAAGATATTCGAGGTCAAAGTTAAAAAAAAATATGAAAACATTTTTTATTTTTCAAAATTTTCTAATTCACTGAAAATTCAATATTTTCAAATTAGCAAGATGTTTTCTTGTAGGGACTTAAACGTTCTATAAAAAGTTCCTTGGCAGCAAATTAATTGCTTTAACCGTTTAGAAGATAATCGTATTCAAATCGCAATGCATACTTGTCATAAGAAAACTATTGAAATCAGTGGGCATTGGTTTGGATACGAATATCTTCTTAACGGTTAAAGCAATTAATTTGCTGCCAAAGAACTTTTTATAGAACGTTTAAGTCCCTACAAGAAAAAATCTTGCTAATTTGAAAATATTGAATTTTCAGTGAATTAGAAAATTTTGAAAAGTAAAAAATGTTTTCATATTTTTTTTTAACTTTGACCTCGAATATCTTTAGAATGGTTAGATTATTGAAAAAAATTATTAAGACCTTTTTTGTGGAGCAATCTGTTTTCTACAAGAATATGTCATGCGCGTTTGATTATTATAATTTTTCAATTTGCTACAAAATTAAGAACAAAAAACGATTTTTTAAAGATTTTCTCGATTTTTGGACCTCAAATATCTACTAAACGGTTAGATAAACGAAAAAAGGGAATGAAGTCTTTTTTGTAGAGCGTTCAATTTCCTACAAGAATAAGCAAAGAAATTTGCAAAAAAGTCGATTTATAAAAAAAATAATTTTTTTTTTTGTAGAAGCTTAATGCAAAAATGGAAAATTTAAAATTTATTATAAAAAGTTCATATTTGGTGTGTATATTCTAGAGGTGTCTAGCAATCGATTTTTCGGAGTACCAAATCAAAAAAAAGAATTTCGATTTTTTTGACCCACCCTAAGGTACAGGTAAAATAGGCATTTAAAAACAAAAACAAATTATTACACTCATGAAACTTGGCAAAAAGTTTGCTTTTGGGATAAGAACCAAAGATCAAAAAAGTCTATAAAAAAAGTTGGGTGGAAGGTTGTTTTTCGCGTGAAGGTAAAAAATGTAGTCAAAAAAATTGCTTGTCGAATACAATCATATGACTGACACATGGTTTTAAGGTATTTTTTGATGCTGAATAAAAAGTCAATACGATTGCTCTAAGAAAAGTTATAGCCTATAAAAAACAAGGGTGCTTGTTTTTTTTTACTTCAACAGGTGAAATAAACCTAATCAAAACCCATGTGAAAAACATGATACATAAAATCATGATTCAATTTTTAATTTAAAATCAAAAATCAGCAATATACCTAACATGTTACAAACGTCAACACAAATGTTACAACCGTGCACATCTCTTTTTTGTATATTAAAAACAGAAATTAAAAGGAACTATTGTGTCGATTATAAAAACACAAACACCATTAGTTTCAGAAAACAATTAGCTTATGTCTATGTTTTTACATATTTTACATTTTTTTTTATCAAAAAATGATAACACGGTGTTACAAAAATGAGGTTTTAAAATATACGCGGGCGGAGACCTATCAGGTTTTGTAGAGCTAGTTGCACTGAATACGAAACGGTATTTGAAAATCCCCTAACACCCCCAAAATCTGGAGTTACGGGCAAAAAACGGTTTTTTGGACCTTCACCCATTGAAAAAATTCTAGCTTCGACAATTTTGTACCCATTTTCGATTTTTTTACAGTTTCTGATAGAAGATAAATATACCTTTTTAACAATGTATAAAACATGTAACTCGGTTAAACCACTTAGAATTTATAAGCTGTCAAAGTTCAAAAATTCATTTTTTTTTGTCATTTGCCCAACTTCGGCATCAATTTAAAGTATATGTTTTCAAAACAACATGCTATTTAAAAAATATATTCTAAAACTATATCTATTTCCCAATTGATCGAGGTATTTTTTATGAAAATCACTTCAAAATTGGCTTAGAAAAAAAAAATTTTTGGATTTCAACCCAGATACAGAAATTGGAACTTTTAGGTATAGAACAAAAATGTTGTTTCGGCACGTAGTAGGATAGCTTGGGCGCCAGGATTTGATGAAAGGTTTTTGTAGAGGAGCTCAATACAAACATTTTTTTTCTTTAGGAGGGGGTCTATCTCCCCCCGTTTAGGTGGGAGGGGCATTTTTCTAAAAAAAAATTATCAAAATAAAAAAAAATTATTAAAAAACAACGGCAACACTTACAGTAATAAATGATACTATTTCCAAAAGGCAAAATTGTGCATTTGATTCTAATTTTTAAATCAATATAATATTCTCAATAGTTTTTGAAATAATCGATTTCAAAGTTAAAAAAAGGGGAAAAAAAATTTTTTAAAACTCATTTTATACTATTTTTGTCCAGACTGTGAATTTTAGTAAATAAATTACTTAAACAGAAAACTGCCTCAATTCATTTCTTATCGAACCGTGAAAACTATATGTTTCTATGTCTTCTAGTTTTTGAGAAAATTGAAAAATAAAAACAAAAAATATTTTGAAAAAAGAAAAATCTGATAAAATAATTTTTCAATTTTCCCAAAAACTAGAAGACATAGAAACATATAGTTTTCACGGTTCGATAAGGAATCAATTGAGGCAATTTTCTGTTTAAGTAATTTATTTACTAAGATTCACAGTCTGGACAAAAATAGTATAAAATGAGTTTTAAAAAAAATTTTTTCCCCTATTTTTAACTTTGAAATCGATTATTTCAAAAACTATTGGGAATATTATATTAATTTAAAAATTAGAATCAAATGCACAATTTTGCCTTTTGGAAATAGTATCATTTATTACTGTAAGTGTTGCCGTTGTTTTTTAATAATTTTTTTTTATTTTGATAATTTTTTTTTAGAAAAATGCCCCTCCCACCTAAACGGGGGGAGATAGACCCCCTCCTTAAGAAAAAAAATGTTTGTATTGAGCTCCTCTACAAAAACCTTTCATCAAATCCTGGCGCCCAACTCATCCTACTACGTGCCGAAACAACATTTTTGTTCTATACCTAAAAGTTCCAATTTCTGTATCTGGGTTGAAATCGAAAATTTTTTTTTTCTAAGCCAATTTTGAAGTGATTTTCATAAAAAATACCTCGATCAATAGGGAAATAGATATAGTTTTAGAATATATTTTTTAAATAGCATGTTGTTTTGAAAACATATACTTTAAATTGATGCCGAAGTGGGGCAAATGACAAAAAAAATTGAATTTTTGAACTTTGACAGCTTATAAATTCTAAGTGGTTTAACCGAGTTACATGTTTTATACATTGTTAAAAAAGTATATTTATCTTCTATCAGAAACTGTAAAAAAATCGAAAATGGGTAAAAAATTGTCGAAGCTAGAATTTTTTCAATGGGTGAAGGTCCAAAAAACCGTTTTTTGCCCGTAACTCCAGATTTTGGGGGTGTTAGGGGATTTTCAAATACCGTTTCGTATTCAGTGCGACTAGCTCTACAAAACCTGATAAGTCTCCGCCCGCGTATATTTTGAGTGTTACACCGTGTAATTGGAAAAAAATTTAACGAAAAACACACCACGGACAAAAAAAAAATTATTATAGAAATTTGGCATTTTGAACTTTATTTGGAACTTAATTGCGCAGAACTCTGCATTTAAAAATGAACGTATACAGATACAGTACATTGTTAAAATTCAGCGTTACAATCGCCATATGTTACTTTCGTACCCACTCTTCCCTACACTGAGGGAAAAGCCACCATAAAACAACGTTATATCAATGAAAACCACATTGATTTAACTTTTATTCGGAATGATTTTGCGTTGAAGATGAACATTTTAAAATCAACGTGGAAAAAAGGTTCATTTTTGATGGTTTCGTATCTTAAAGTCACATAAATAAAAGTTGTTCATCTTTGACACAAAGACGTTTCAACTTCAATTTATTTTTTCCATCAGTGTACTATTTTACCTGTACTATGTGAGGTAAATATACTTCTTAAGCGAACAAACTCTCTGAAACAGCTCCGTGAAGTCAGAACTGCAACCTCAAAATTTTTGAACCAACTTGTCTAATTCTTTTTTCCATCCAAAATTTTCGTTTGTCTGAAATGAAAAATCGTCTAAACGGTCAAATTTTGGGATAGACGTATAAAACCAATTGCAATCGTTATATACATACCAAATTTTATCGCTTTTCAACTCTCCGTTTTGCAGATTTTCAAAAAAAAAAAAAAAAAAACAAACTTTGCACTGATAAATTGAAATTCCCCTAAAATCCTCAAAAATCAATTTTATTCAATAATTCAAACTGCTGTCGTCTGTCCACCTCAAGTTTTTACGTATTCAAAAATCTTCGTTTGTCCACCCTCCGTTTAGGATATTTTTCAAAAAGAATTTTTTTTATAGCAATATACAAAATAGCATTTTTTCTAAAATCCCCAAAAATTTTTTTTTGTTTTTCAAAAATTCAAACGTCTCAAGAAATAGTTTACATGCCAAAAATCATCGTTTGTCGTTTAGGACTTAGGAGACATTCAGAAAAAAATTCAAAATTCCCGAAAAAGTTACGCATACCTACACACTGTGGTGTATGCGTAACTTTTTCGGGAATGAAAATTTCAAGATCCCTAAAATCCCCAATAATATTTTTTTTTGTCCAAAAATTCAAACGACAATCGTTTATCCACGATAAATGCGGATACAAATAAAAAATCCGTACAAAACTTGTACTAAAAAATTCACTTTTCAATAGAAATCGAGGCGGACAAACGACAGAAATTTGAAATTTTGAATAAAATTGATTTTTGGGGATTTTAGGGGAATATTAATTTTTCAGTGCAAAATCCCTAAATTGAGAGTTGAAAAGCGATGATATTTGGTATGTTTATAACGATTGCAATTGGTTTTACTGTGTAATTTTAATTTGAAATTTTTACTGTGGTGTATGCGTAACTTTTGTTGTGATTTTTCAGAACAAAATTATTTTTTGAATATCTTCTAAACGTGGACAAACGACGATTTTTGGTATACTAATAGAACTCTAGGTGTACCAACGATTTCCGTTTGAATTTTTGAAGACAGTAATTTTTTTGGGATTTGAGGGACTTTGTAATTTTCAGTAGGTACACTGTGGTGTATACGTATTTTTTTTTGAATATCTCCTAAACTTAGGGTGGACAAACGATGATTTTTGGTGTGTATCTATTTCCCGAGGCGGACAAACCATGGTCGTTTGAATTTTTGAAAAAAAAAATATTTTTTGGGGATTTTAGAAACAATGACATTTTAAATGAGAGTTGCTAAAAAAAAATACTTTTTGATATATCCCCTTAACGGAGGGTGGACAAACGATGATTTTTGGTATACGTAAAGAAATCTGGGTTTCGAATTGTTGAAAAAAATTTATTTTAGGGGAATTTCAATTTTTCAGAGCAAAATTTGTTTTTTGAATATCTCCTAAATAGTAGAGTAACTAAAGCAAATTATTAGGGAACCCGGCCGAACAGCTGTGATTTTGACGATTTTTTTTTTTCAAACGTAGGTAATTAAAAATACTTTAAAGTCTATAGATTAAAAATTGCCGGTGTTGCCGTATTGTTTTTTAAAATTAAAATTAATTTTTTTTTAACAAAACCATTTTTTGCTTAAATTTCATAAAACAAATGATGACAAAAGATTCTCTAGGTAATTTAAAGAAAATATATAAAAGGCAGTAAGGGACAATCTTCCATCGTTTAAGCGATAAATGCAATTTTCTAACATTCTGACCTCAAACATAAAAAAAAAAATATTTTGAAAACAACGGCAACACCTACACAATATTTTAAAATACATTTTTAAAAAGCCAGAAGCTCATTCTTATCTCTTAAATTTAAATCCACTAAATTTAATCAAGACTTTTTGAAAAAATGGTCCTCAAACTCAGAATTAAAAAAAAAAAATGTTATTAGAAAAATTTAAAATGACTTTTTTCCAAACTTTTTCTACTAAAATAAGAATTTATTTAAAAAAAATTTTTGGCCATAAATATTATCAGTTGAATTTCGAAGCAAAAAAGGTAAAATACATCACACTTTTGAAAAAAAATGAAGAATTACTTCAATTTCAATGGTTTTTTTTTTTATTAAAACTGAATTTTTGCATTGAAATAATTAATTTTCTCAAAGACTGTGGTAAATAGGAACTTTAAATTTTTGCTATTTAACTTTCAACAGTAAGGGTTATTAAATGAATAAAAAATAATTTTATGTTTAGATGTTGAACTTTAAAAAAAAAATAAGTTACATTTTTTTTCAAAACTTTTATTAAAAAAAGTTCTTCGAAAATGAAATACTTTTTAATTTTTTTCATAAACCGTAATACATATTGACATTTCCTTTTATAATTTGAAATCATAATAAATGCGGCCAAAAGAAGAAATAATATGCATTTTATATTACGACCAAATTTAAAAAACGACATGTTAAAATTTTTTCAATAATTTTTTTTTTCAAAAATCTGAGTTCAATTACCATTCTTTCAAAAGCCGTTCATTCAATTAACTTAGTTTTAATTTTACATATATGACTAAGCTTCTAGCTTTTAAAAAATGTATATTTGAATATTGTAGGTGTTGCCGTTGTGTTCAAATATTTTTTTTTGTGTTTGAAATCAATTAATAAGAAAATTGCATCTATCGCTTGAACTATGGAAGATTGTCTCTCACTCCCATATATTTTTTTTCCTTAAATTTCCTAGACAATCTTTTGGCATCAATTAATTTATGAAATTTAAGAAAAAATTTTGAAAAAAATTTGTTTTTGTTCACAAAAGTCTTCAATTAAATTTAAAAAATCAAAACGGCAACACCGGCAATTTTTAATCTATAGACTTTAAAGTATTTTTAATTACCGGCGTTTGAAAAAAAAGATCATCAAAATCTAAGCTGTTCGGCCGGGTTCCCTAATATTGCCAATTTTTGAGCTTTAGTTACTCCACTAAAAGGGATGGTTGAAAAACCATAAAATTTGGTATGCATATAGAACTCGAGGAACGATTGCAGTTTTATACGTCTATCTCAACATTTCAGCGTTTTATGCGATTTTTCATTTTCAGACTTCCTATAAAAAAAAAAATAATTTGCTCTAAAATTTTTGCAAACGAAAATTTTGGGTGGACAAACGAATTAGACGATTTTGGTTCAAAAATACGACAACTATTCTGTTATCGCCCAAACGTTAACGTTTAGACGATTTTTTTCATACGTGAAAAAAATTAAAGCGAAAACGTTATCGTAAAATCCAAAATTTGTGAAAATTTTACGAAGTGTTACGAATTTTGTACATACTATTTTTTTAATCAGTGCAACAGGCTCTACACAACATGATAGGTTTCTGCCCGAGTGTATTTTTGTACCCTTTTTTGTCACGTGTAAGTTAAAAAGTGGCATTCCAATTTAATTTAATGTTTTATTTTCAAAAAAAAAAAAATGTTTATAAAAAAATAATTTTGAAGTTTGTTTTTTTTTTTTATTTTTTGTTTTTGTTTCTTAATGGATTTTACTAAAAGCTTTTAAATTGGATACTGTTATTAGAGCAATTCATTTAAGAAGCTGTTTTTTTTTCATTGTTTCCTTTGAAAGCGAAATTTAATTTTTTATTTGAATTCTAAGAGCAAGTTGGTGTGACCCAGCCGTGCATTTTATTTAATTTCATTTTCAGTTCATAATTACATATTTACTTTAAATTCACAATTTTCATGGAAAATGTAATTTCCTACAAAACGGATTTTAAATAAAATTCTCGAATTCGGCTTCGAATTATACGAAAATATTGAAAACTTAACAGTCTAATTATTCAGTGTTTTAAGAATCTTTTGATTTGATCCTTACATAAGAAAATCAATATCCTATTAGATTAATATATTATTAAGAAGTATAAGTGTGACTATTTACTCAGCATCGGACAAGGAAATTCAGTTTATTTTGATGTTTATGCGTTTTGTTGTTCAGGTCTCACAAATACATAATTGTATTATAATTTTTAATAATAAAAAGCAGGGAACGCAATTGGCTTTAAATAAAGGAAAAGCTCAGAATATGATATTTTACTTTTGAGTAACACTTACACTTACACTCTTGAAGTTAAAAAAGGATACTGAGACGCAGAGTAATGAAAATAAAATTAGAGCAAAAAAAGTATAAATTACATTTTCTAAATCTACTTTGCATGCATTTATGTGAAATTCCATTTACACCTGGTGTTTTTGCACCTCAAAGAAAGAAAATAATCCTTTTAAACTTGGATACTTTTTCTTTTTCAAAAACTTAAATGTGCCTTCATAAATAGAAAAAGAAATGAACCAAGTGGCTTTTTAAAAACATGAAATGTTTCTTTTGTTTGCTGCATTCACACACACAAATGAAAACATAAAATCGAGTGATTTGTTTGTTTGATTGCGAAAACTTTTTCAAATCATGCAATATTTCTATAGCAGCAATAAGAATGTGTTTATCACATACCATGCATTTATATTGGAACATAAAAGGCTTTCTTTCAATATAAAAATATCAAGTTTTCAAAGAAAAAATTGTTTCATAACTTTCATACAAATAGTTCCGTTATTTCTTTTATAATATTTTCCAAATCATATTGTATTTGAACGCTTGATTGGATCTCAAAGAGAAATATAAATGCATTCAATGTGATTCATTCAGATGGATAAGGGAATATTTTATATTGGGATTATACGCTAAACACAAAACATTTAGTCTTGTTCATATCAATACGGTAAGAATTTTTAAAATGTACATATGTAATCTGTACAGGTACACATATGTATGTACAATGTACATATTTAAGGTATAAAACATAAAATCGAATATTAACGTATAAATAAATTACATATAAAAATTAAATATGCCACAGTTGTGATATATGTTTTTCTGCAGTGTTTACAAGAAATGACGATCCTGAATTTTTGGGTAATATTTTCGTCATCATCTCTTACTTCAAAATGCATTGGTTCTTGATAGTGTCAATTTACTTGCTAGACTAAACCCAATAAAAGCTCTTCTTCAAAAAAAGGAACATCATATTCATATCATATCTTTTAATTTAGCACATAAGATATTTTCCAACGAAGCAAGAAAAATAATTTGAAAAAAAGTTCATCAATTCCCGAAAACAATCGTTTTGAACTTATGTATGTATATATGTACAAAAATGAACTGAATGAAATATGAAACTTAAATTAAAGTGAAAATTGTAAAGCCTAGTACATACTTGGTGAAGCAAGTCGTGAAGTGAATTCATACATTTTTTTTTTGGTCACCCGTGAACGTTCCTGTGAACTATCGTGGTGAAAAAAAAAATTGGAGAGTTTTGCTTCACGACGTGAAGTAGTTCAAGTGCAAAATTTACTGGAATCTCTTTCAATCGTGAATCTACTCTCCCTATATATTTTTCCAAAAAAATTAATTTGAAAACAAACAAAAATTGTATGAATTCACTTCACAACTTGCTTCACAAGTATATACTAGGCTTAACATCTGTGTTCTATGTTATTTTAACTTAACGAATTTAATTTGGTCAGAAACAGATGAAAATAAATTAGTACCACTTTTAATAAACTCTGATTGTGAAGTTTTTTTTAATTGATTCTTTGTTTTCTTTAAACCTAAAACAAATAAATCACTTTAAATTCTTTAAAGAGATTATTGGATTAAGTTTTGAAGATTTGAGTGCTAATATTTTTGAGTTACTTCCACTACTTTCAAAATATGTACATTATAAAGCTATTATTTTATCTACTATCCATTATTATGAGAAATATATAAAAAATAATTTTCAGAAAAATGGTACTTTTGATGCACTTTGTCTCTGTATTCATGCTGGCAGATGATCGTTTTATTCATTACCATGTCTAGAACTAAGTTTAACATTAATATGAATCGGTAACCTCTCACGCAAAAAATCATTGAGTTAGAATTTTATTAACTCAAAAGTGTAGGTTTTCCTGCAACAGTGCACTTTGATTAGATTTTCTTGTGAACCTAATAAAATCGCTAATATGTTTGCTTCTTAAGTGTATAATTCTAGCTGTACTGGTAAAGTAAATTATGAGTATCTTTAATCTGTCCCCTCCATCATTGAACATTCAACCTTAAAAGTTGATCTAGCTCATGTAGGTAAACTTATTAAGGAATTACAACCCACTTATAAGTCTGATATTTTAAGCTTTATTCCCAAAGTTTTGCGTTGTTGTGCTGACATAATTTATGTTCCATTAAGAGAACTATTCAACAAAATTTTTTGTATTATTCTGGCCTAGGCTAGATCCAAAACGTTCAAAAAATCTATTTTCTCTAAGCAGATTGCATATTAGCCCCGTAATTGGTGTCCTAACACGACACACCTTCATAGGTAGGCACACCGTAAGACTAGGCGTAGTCTCAAACGACTTCTGTAGAAGTTGCTTTGACGAAGAAGAAATAATCCAACATATTCTCTGGTCATTTCCTGCCCTTTCCAGTAGACGTAAATTACACTTGGAGCAATTCTTTTTAGATACTAGTGAACTAATACTGACATCTTCAACAATGTCAGTATTGATGTCAATACTGACATCTTCGACCTTTATTAAAAGCTCCAACTGGTTTGATAATGATGAAGTTCCTTTCAAAATCATGGTATCACAACGGACCAATAAGTGGTCAAGTGTGTCAGTTGTTTTCCTGCCAGCCATTTTTACCTAACCTATATATGGTCTTGTCTCAAGTGTGTAATTCCCAATACGGGTTTTGGAAGGGCAGATCTACTGTCTCAAATTTGGTTGAATTTACGAATAAACTGTTTAAAAGAAAATAAAAAAAATCATGCAGTTTACACTGATTTTACAAAGGCATTCATCAGCAGGGTCAACCTAAAATTGAAATCTTTCATGATGTTAAGGATCTTGGTATCATCTTTGACGAGAAATTTACATTAAAACTTCATATGTATATATTCAGTTATTTCTAATAATGTTTGGATTTATGTTATATTCTTTATACGTTTATACCTTTTACTGTAATATTGTTAAGCCTTCGTTGGAATATGCTTTTGTTGTATGAAACTTTAAAATAGTCCACAAAGGCTAATTGGTTCAGTTATTTGCTCAGGAAAAAAAAAGTTTTTCTTGCCTAGTAAAAAAATGTTCCACATACACCCCCATGACCGTTTAAGTAACTTTGAAAAACCATACAAAATCAACAAAATTAATTAAGTAACACAAGTTTAAGCTAACTGCACTTTTGTTGAGTATTTTATGCTCAAGTTTTATTTTTGTTTTAATATTCAAAACTCTAATCAGTCACTCAAATAAGTTGCTTTTTTTTTATATTACTACTTTTGTCTAGAAATTAAATTTTGTGGCATTTTTTTCTATAAAGACATTTTTGTTGTTCCCTAAACTAAAACATTTAGAATTTTAATGTTTCATTGGTTAAACCATATAATATAATCCTTCGATTTAAGCTAGAACTACATTAACACAAGGTTTGTTTAATGAAAAAAATCTAGGACAAACAGATCAGAGCAGCACAAGTTTGTAAATACTGTCAGAACAAGAAAGAACAGAAAAGTTCAACTTCGTATTAAACATGATTGACAGTTGTCTATATCAATTGCAAAATCATTTCTTGAAATAATTTTTTATTAATAAAATAAATGATTTACTAGCACTATAAATAATCCCGTATTTTTTTGTTATTAATCAAAAACTCTTAAGAAATTCACTTTTTAAAAATCTTATTTTCTCATATTTTTTCACAATGGGCACGTTCAGGAAATATTAGGGACTAGATATTTAGGAAACGTCATGTTCTGAACGGCAATTTGAGGAAATTGACTAAATTAGTTTGGATATGATGCTATTGTCAAATTTCAAAATTTACTTACATAAGTATTTTACCGATCGCATGGGGAAGACAACAAATTTCACTTAACTTTAATGAATAAATAATATTAATTATAACCGATAATGCACTTTTTACTCGTTTTTCACACAAATAAATTTAATTTTGTTAAATTAATTCTTTAATTCAAAACAATCCGCTGTCATGTTGACAAAAAAAACTTTCCTAAATTTTTAGGGAAAATTTTCTTGCCTAACTTTCCAGTTAGCTTTCCAATAAAATTACCTAAATTGGAAAGATTTTTTTGACAGCTGACCAATCAGAGACCGAGAAATTACCTAAATATTTAGTGCCTAACGTTTCTGAACCTGCCCAATCAAACAAACAGCTGACAATTGACACTTTTCACTCACTTGTTCTACTTCAAAAGTAGGAGCAGAAAAACTTGAACTTTTCTGTGCTGAACAAATTCATGAAACATAAAATGACAGATTAAAGAATAAGCTGGGGCAAGTTTTTTTTCATGAAACACAAAAACTTGTGCTTTTCGGATCTTTTCTGTTCTTTTCTGTGCGGATCAAATTCATTAAACAGACCTACAAAGTCAAAAAAAAGTATAAAAAGTAAATAAAAGTACAAAATAACAAAAACAATTTTATTGATGTGACATTTAAAAATTGAAAAATTAGAAACTTTTTTATACTTTTTTCACTTTGTGTTTCTATGTAGTTCAGGCTTTAGACCGAACTAAATCGAGGGACTTAGGTACTGTTTATAGATTATCTATAATTGTATTCATTGTAATGTAATGTTTATTTGATCAACATCACGACTTCGAATATGAATCATAAAATTGTCATATACAAATTGTAATACATTAGAATCAAAAAGTATCAACAAAAAAAAAAACAGGGTGATATTTGGATCATAAATGTTCTTATCCCTCAAATTATAGTTTTTAACTTAATTTTTTAAATTAAAAAAAAAAAACTTTTTATGATTATTATCTTTGTTCAAAATAAGGTAGTGACGATTTAGATTACAATTATATTACTTAATGAAAAATTTCATTTCCTACAAAATGTATTATGACTACAATTTTTCGAATTCGGTTTAGATTTTGAGTAATTTCGAAAATATTGAAAAGTGAGCAGTGAGACCATTGTCTCACTAATATTTAGATCCTACCTAAACGTAAACAATAAAAGAAACGTGTGAATTCAATACTTTACTTCTTCCCCCAACCTCATATTCTGATAATTATGATAATTATGTATATATTAATAATAATTAAATTAATTACATTAGATTTTCTGTATAAACGTATAAAAATCATTATATTTTTTTAAATAATTTGTTTGTATTTAATTTTTTTTATAAAAAAGTATAATATAATATTGTACTCACCGTGAGAAAATAAACAAATTATTAATTAATTATGGACCGAAATTTGAAATTTTTTAACAACAAAAACAACGGGATCAACAAATTAACTTCGATTGCTCCTTTTTTTTCTACTTGAACTACTCCTACGTTTTTTTGATTATTATTTAAAGAAGCGAATCAGAGTTCCTCTAGATTTTATATAAGTGCATATTCTAACAAACAAATTTAACGATATTTAAATTTAAAAATAACTAATAAAGCATCAGAAAATTTCACTTAAAACTTATTCACATTTAACTTTTGATTTAATGATTAAAAATTGGAATTTAAAAAAATAATATTCGTTGACATACTAATGATCTATTTTGCTTTTTTTATATTTTTTTCTATATTAATAGATTTAGATAAGATTAACAAGAACACATTCTTTTTTTTTAATTTATTTTTACTATTTTTGCTGTATGAAATTGTGTGTATGTTTTTTTTTTTTTTTTGTTAATATATTTTAATGTGTGACATTAGTTATATATTTTTTTTTAATTTCACTTTTTCGTTTTTTTTTATTATTCTTTGCCTTTTTTATGTGTTTTACGCGTTTTTTCGATGAGTTATTGAAAGAAATATTTCTTGCTCCGGGGTAGAGAGAACATTTTTTTTTGTTGTTTTGCGTTTTTTTAAGCAAGTTTGTTTATTAGGTAGATTCGTTGTCACGATGTGCTCTTCGTTTGGTTAATAACAATCTCGTCAATGCAATCTTTTAAAAATCTGAAAGATAAAAGGATTTTTTTTAGTTAAGTGGTAAATGAGATGTCGGAAATAAATTGTTATAAATGTAAATTATTGCAGACCTAAGAAAAATGAAAGAACATTTTTGAACAATATTTTTAATCATTCAGACGAACGTTGAAAGTATTTGAGGAATGCTTGAAAAATTTTAAGTCGCATACATATTTGTGATTGTTTTTTTTTTTTTTTTAGATCATATTATATTATATTAATACATTTTGTTTACATTTTGTAAACATAAAATATTGTATTTGTAACATAGATGAAATTACGAGACAAACATAAAAGCAGTAGGGGGCGATGCAAGATAACCCTGGGATCGGAGCGGTGATTCGAAGAGAAAGATACATCAATAACAAATCTCAAAAGGAGCTTTCCATTGGAACGTATATGAAATTTTGGCATGTTTTTTTATGTATGAAATAGATTTTAAGTACCGTAAAAGTTTTTAGATCGATTTGAACACTTAGAAATAATTTAAGATTATCCCTTCTATGTAATGAAGTGTCTAGAAGTCTCAGTTTAACAAATATAGTTACCATAAATTAGATACATATGTTGCGTAACGTAAACGACATTAAGTCAACCACGTTTAAGCGTTTATATTTACTTAAAACTAGATGAAAAGTTTGGCTGGGTGAATATCGATTTAGGAGTTAAGTTCGCAAACACTTGTTAACTCTTGACAAAGAGTTATTTGCCTCTAAAAAGTTTTTCATTGCAATAAATCCCATCTATTACTCTTTTTCCTTATTATAAAAAGTTACCATTTTTCATGGAATGCCCAAAAATCAAAATTGTAGCTTAATTCTATTTTATTACAAGAATTAAACATCATCCAAATGAACGTATGTACATTAGGGCGTTCGTTATTTAGGTTTTTTTCGGGAATCAAGTTCCTAAGTTGAAAAATTGTTTCTAAATAATAAAAAAAAAAATCCCCTAATTTTTTCAGATTTTTATTTTGACGCTAGATGGCGGCCCAAGAGGGTTGAAGTTTTTTACATTTAGGCTATATCTACAAAAATGGCCTAATAAGTCAACATATACCTATTTCAAATGAGAAAAAACTTTAACCCTCTTGGGGCGCCATCTAGCGTCAAAATAAAAATCTGAAAAAATTAGGGGATTTTTTTTATTATTCAGAAATAGTTTTTAAACTTAGGAACTTGATTCAAAAATAACGAACGCCCTTATGTATGTACATAATGTTCGGAGGCAACATCAATGTTAAGCAGAAGCATTTTTTTACATGGTTCTTTTTTGCGGGTTTAACTAAGTGAAAAGTATAAATAGATGTAATATTCTATAATCCTCAGCCTATGGATTGAAGAACTAAAACCTATAGACGATCGGGGAATTGAAAAATCCCTATTACAATAGGCGATTTTATGATCGACAGTTGCCGACTATACGATCGGTTATTTTCAATCACATTTACGGGGTGGACAGAGTTTTTGCTAAATTGTTTGTAGTTAAAATTGATTCACGTCTCAAATTGAACTTGAGCTAATATGTAGCTCAAGTTCAATTAGAGACGTGAACCATCAATCTCGAAAATGTTATTAAATAAGCAAGGGTATTATCTCTAAGGATAGATTACTATGGGCAACAAACAACTTCGATCAATACAAATCACTTGGTCCAGAGCGGGCCTGGAGAGAAGCTAAGGTGGTTTTTATACTAAAAGTGGGGAAATGTTCTCATGTACATAGACTTATAAGTCTATCATGCTTTCTGGTTAAAGATTTGGAAAGAATGATAGATGTTCATCTAAGACACGAAATGGAACCTTATCTGATCTGTGATGCACAACATGCCTACGCAAAGGGAAAATCGGGGGACACTGCTCTTCATTCTCTAGATAGCACCATTGAATATTCCCCGAACTATAAAGAATACACTTTGGTCGCATTTTTAGACATAGAGTGCGTTTAATAATGTCAGGGATTCAGCAACCATGAATTCTCTACACAATCTTAAAAAAAAAAGAGGACCTGCTTAAGAACATGATGATTATTATGCTTATCAGTTCATAGTTGGGAAACTTCAAAACACGTGACCCCTCGGGAGTCTCGTCACTTCTCTTATGGAGCTTGGTATTCAATAAATTGCTACTAGACCTAGAGGGAGAAGGTTTTAAGGTTATAGCCTACGCGGATGTTGTGGCAATTGGAGTTTCAGGCAAATACAAACAGACGAATAACTGCTGATGTGGATTGGATGTACACGGAGAAATACAAAATTCCGAACTTCAAACCCCCCACAATTAAAGATAAAAGATTTAATCTATCCAAACAAGCTGAATATCTAAGACTCATGATCTGTGAAGTGACGAAATAAAGGGCACTCAGCTCATGCAAAAAAGTCATTGGTGACAAATGGGTTTTTCTCTAATACTGTACATGTCGTTTATAAGACGGGTACTTGCATAAGGGGTGATAGTATCGTGGACCGCACTGGACAAAGCGATAAACTTAAACAAACTTATTAAAATGCCCTTCGGACGCCCTCAACACACTTCTAGATCTAATATCCCTATGCATCTACAGCATACTTAGCTACTCGTTTAAAAGCAACCTTACAGTGTCGCAATATATTGGAAATATCTACAAACGACGCTCTTGTGATTTCGAAGTTGGGTTATTGATACTTTGCGACTCCTCATTTGAGTTCTTATTTTGATATCTTGAAAACTGGAGGTGGGCAATGAATTCATCAGAACCAAATGTCTATTGATTCGTAAAAATATGAGTTGGAAAAGAAAGATATTTAAGATATTGCGGTCTTGTACGTGTTCATTAGATGCACGGCACTTAGAAGTGCCCTTCGGTTAAAATAAGTGGGCTTCTCGAAGCACATTACCTATGGCCATAGGTCTTTGATACAAACATACAATATATTTTCCGAGCTGTAATCGACTACTGACTACATCTCACTCTTATTAGATTTCAATAAAAACTTTTCTATTTTAATACCCGAAAGACAGGGATAGGATCCGAACTCGCTTATCAGTCAACAGGATATCCCCTTGTACGCTTATGATCAAAAACGGAAACTGGAACAAACTCCCAGCCGACTTTAGTGTCTTTCAGGCTGAGATTTATGCTATTGAAAAAGCGGCTGGTACACCAGCAAAAACTAAACTTCGCTGAGATTACATTTTTCGTGAACAGCCAGGCTTCTATCAAAGCCTTAGCCAGTGAGACTATAAGGTTTTAAAATGCAGAAACCAAGTAAAACTTTGGTAGGTTCCCTGGGCATAGCAATATAGAAGGGTCAGCATCAAATAATAGGAGTAGCAGCATCCAATTAGTTATGAGGTCAGATATCCCGATTGACTTGCCCAAAAGAAAATCATAAAATAACTCATGGAGGACCAGAACGACAGTGTTATCTCTAACAGTGTATATCTTAAAACAAATGAAAAGGAAACTCGGTATATGTTTCGCTTTGGAAACAGGAAAACATGAGGAAATTCATTAAAGTACAGGATGGTGTGTAAATGAACCAGTCTATTTAAACCAATAGTTTAAGAACATCTATGCGACATTCTTAGATAAGGGGATCACAATGGACCAATATGCTTCTTGTACCCATCAGCTTAA
This sequence comes from Episyrphus balteatus, assembly GCF_945859705.1. Taxonomy (NCBI): domain Eukaryota; kingdom Metazoa; phylum Arthropoda; class Insecta; order Diptera; family Syrphidae; genus Episyrphus; species Episyrphus balteatus. Next base: position 78,854,183 of record NC_079136.1, on the reverse strand, counting down.
TAAAGTGCCTACCCTATAGCTCCATAATAGGTGCCAAATGGACACTGTCTCATAGGCAGACACGCCGAAAGACTAGGCGTAGTCTCAAACGACTTTTGCATAAGTTATATTGATGAAAAAAGAAACAGTCCAACACTTTCACATATCGTACTCTTTCCAGCAAAAGTAAACTATACTTGGAAAAATACTTTAACATTTCAACTAATCAACACTGACATCTTCAATCTTCACCGCTTTATTAAAAGTTCCCAATAGTTAAATAGTGACGCAATTCCTTGCAATATAATGTTATCACAATCTAACCTAATCATGATCAAAACCATAAAGTTGTCAAAAGACAAAATACTAGATGAAAAATGTTTTGTTTAGTTATAAAAAGTTACAAACAAAAATCAATGGGCAGGGGGTCAATTCCCGATCTATGAAACTGTGAAGTGATACAAAATTTATCATTTCAGTTTTCATATGAAAAATTTTTGAAGTTTGTTTTAATTTTTTTATCACATTTTTGAAGTTTGTTTTAATTTGTTCATAAATCTAGATTCGAATTTATTATGAAAACCTGGGGGGTCATTCCGTAATTTTGAAAACGATAATCAAATCGATGATAATGTAAACTGTAAAACAGTTTGAGAATCTTTAAAGCTATTTAAGTCAATTCTGATTCAAATTTCCTAAATAGTTTATATAAATAAAAGTTTTCGTATCCCTAGAAGTCGTATCACTTCACAGTTTCACAGATCGGGAATTGACCCCCAGGTTTAGAAACGTTAGGGACTAAATATTTAGTCAAGTTTCGCGTCTCTGATCGGTCTGCTGTCAAAAAAGTTGACTAGAAAGTTAGGCAAAAAAAATCTTCCTAACTCGATTTAATTGTTTACCTAACTTTCCATTCAGAAAATGACGTTTACTGAACATTTAGTCCCAAACGTTTCCTGAACGTGCATGCAAAACGATGGAATCGCCCTCAAAATAGAGTGTTTTCGTGACATTCGCATTCATATCAACAATAGATGATGACGATTTTCTAAGATTCAAATAAACATTTGTATTTTTTATTTATAGCTCTCAACAATGTTTTTTTTTTGTTTATTACTGCGCAATATACCTACCTACCTACCTATTAAAATTTAAATAAATAAAACAGTGAAATAAATATTCCTGAAATATATGTATTTAGGGAGGTACCTACAACAAATAATCAGAAACTATTTTAATGGCATTTGTTTTCCAAGATATAGTCTAAATAACCTTGAAAAAAAAGAACTTCAAAATCTTTTATATAGCGAAGTAACGAAGCTCAACTTAATTTGAATGGATTATTATTATTTATTAACAAGTGATTAAAATTACATGGTTGAATGGATTAAAGTCACAATATTCAAATAAATTTTGTTAATATTTTCTTTTTTTGAATAAATGTGAATTCATACATCTCCTACAAGAAAATCCACTTATCGTCTTCGACTGTCGGCAACTCCCAGTCTCCTAAAAACCAGTAATGAATATAAAAAAAAATTATAAATGAAAGTAAAACACGAAACTCTCTGTACAACCCGAAAGGAATGCACGAGCGCAATGCAAACTTTATATTTTTTTTTTTTTATTCTTTGAGGTGTGTGTCATCCTCATCATCATCACAGGGAAACCGACATCGACACCGACCACAAAAAGTTGATGTCGATTTCAATATGAATAAAAAAAAGTGCATTTTATGAAAATGACAAGTTTGGTTTAAGACCAAAAACCAGACCCAGACTAAAAAGACCAATGAGAACCATCGTTATCATAAAGGCCACAATCTACAAGGACATGAAATTATTTATATGGTAAATTGGCAAGATTTAGAAAGGTGTGGAAAAACAGTGGAAACATCTTGGATAAGTCATATTTTCGTTACTCACCTTTGATTATTTCTTTTTAACATTTCTTTCGATTTCTTGCTGCTTTTTCGGTGATTTTACTTCGTGGTTATTGGAAATTAAATCGAAATCGAAATTATAAAATGCAGTGGACGGGTTGTAGTAGCTGATTGCAAGCATTAATAAATTATTATTCATTTTGATTCATTCTCATTCTCTTCCCTTCTCTCGGTCAAGTTGGATACCGAGATTATTTATATGATCAACAAAATTGCATGACGACGATAAATTGATGCTGTTTAAGATCATCTTCAAATAAACAACAACATGGAAATCGAACAAACGATTCCATTCAATGATCATTTGCTTTTAAATGTGCATTATTTTGTTGATGATTGGGCCGAGGGCCGAGTGACAGCGGCGATATCAGTAACAAATAAAGTTTGAATGAATTAATATTTTGTGGTTTGCGATGATGACGGACGAGCGAGAGTAAAGGTAAAGGTAGCAGCCAGCAGCGAGCGGCTGAAGCACCAGCAAGCAAGGAGTCTCCCGTGTCTCCTCTCACTCAGCAAAAAGACATTTCAATTTGTTAGAATGGGAGAGTCGTCAAAAAACCAAATCAAAAATCCTCCTCTTTTTTGCTTGTCAAAAGTTCGTCTCCAACAATCAATACTTTCAATTGTTATAATTAACAGTAGATAAATATAATAAATAAAGAAAAATTGTATTAAAACTTTTAACTTTATTTTAATAGCACGGTTTTAGACAATTTTATATTATTTTTTTTTTTGTTCATATTCATGCATTGCATTGCATTTCACGTTCCGTTCACGCACGCAGGTGTATATGTATACAATACAATAAAAAAAAAATAATAAAATAAAAATTCTTCTTCTCTTCTGTGTTGTGTGTGTTTTGTTGTTTGTGTGTATTAGTTTTTTTTGGACGTTTTATATTGAGATATGCATTTTATTGGTATAATTTTTTTTTTTATTATTTTTAATTTCAACTTTGCGATGCGAGTTTATTTTGTATATTTCTTTTGTGGTTATTCTTTTTTTTTGTTATTTAGATTTAGTTTATTTGTAGATTTTTGTAGAGAGCAATGAAAATTGTTTTTGATTATTTTGTTGGGGGAATCGAAAAAAGTTTCACACGGAAAAAACCACACAAACGCGACACCTTAAAAAATTATGTTCCTTCTTTTTCGATTTTAATGAGAGAGTGTGTGTTGTGTGTGCACTTTGTGAGGTTATGTCAGTTTTTTTTTATTTTGCTCATTTTGAGTGAAGTTGGTTGTGATTTTGTGTGTGGATGTTGCGGGTGGAGGTATTTTTGTTTTTTTTGCTCAAAATAGTCAAATTATTTTTGTTTGTGTTGTTATTTGTTTAAATTAAAAATTATTAATGCAATGAAAATTTGAATTAATAAAGTAAAATTTATTTATTTTTTGCCATTTCCATTGCTTTTTGTATGATATTATGGTCGTAAATAATTTTATTTATTTTAAACCTGAGCACATTATGGCTGATATGTAGTGTTTGGTAATGAAAACACAGATGTCACTGCGTACATTTTATCATTGTATAAATATTCTTATAGTACTCTTATGAAGTAGAATTTTCTATTTTGCGTCGCCACCGCTGGGATCGCTAGTTTATTTTATGTTTGAACATTATGCAGAAAATTGAAGTGCAGATCTACCAAAAGATGTCGCTAAAGTATTTTCATGGATTGATAGAAATATATATACAATGATTTTATCATTGTATATATATATATAGAAATATATATACAATGATTTTATAGATAATAGTTCAAAATTCAATATACAGATGTCGCTTATTTCAATTAACGTGAATCCCCAATGGTTGTGGGATCGAATATAAATGATTTGGTATAAATTGGTAGAGAGCTGCCAGAGCATATTAAAAAATAATAATAAAATACTCAAATAATGGCATTGCTCAGTTTTGCTAGTACATATTTGAAATAATAGGTGTGTTTTTTATTACAACCGGTCTTAACTTGACAAAAAAAACGCAGTCTGAGCTAAGCAATTTACATGTTAAATACAACAACACCTTAGCCCCTTGGGCTTAGTTGTTTAGCCCGGAGATTTCTCTGGGCTTAGCTTTTTGAAGAGTTTTAAATCTGTGCTACCAAACTAATTTTTTCATAAATTGTTTAGAATTTGTTTAAAAACGTGAAAACTCACGTTTGGAAGGACAAAATGTATTAAAATAGTTTTGCTAGCATACATTTTTGTATCTCTTTGTAAAACATATATGAAAAATACAAGAAAATGACGAAAGCGAAAAATATGACAACTCTAAATTTTTGTTGTGTCTGCTGTTTTCGGAACATTCAATATACAGTGCTGCCAAGATTTCAGGTAAAGCCCCGATGCGTTTTTTTTGTCCAGTTAAGACCGGTGGTAATAAAAAACACACCTAATGTTTCTGTTATTTATGTAAGAGAGCAAAAATAAAATAACTTGACACGTATCTGCCAAATTTTTGATTTAACTTATTTTTTTTGGCTTCTCGTGTTTTGTAGAAAAATTACACAATCTTACATTCCAATAAACTGTTTAACAAAAAAAAAACAAATTTAAAAAAACTTTTCTCATGACCTAATCCGTTTTGTATGGCATACTGAATATATTAAAACTGCATACTTTGTTTTTCAAACTAACAAATCTGGATTTAAGGACAAAAAATTGTTTTTTAGACCTTGAAACATTGCAATTGCAAATACTCTAGTTTCGTCAAACTATCTGGTCGTCCTATGGCGGGATCTTCTACTATCTCACTTTTCAGTACCTTTTCTTTAGATCTATCTCAAAAAAATAAGATATATCTCAAGAAAATGTACTGAAAAGTGATAAGAGCTTCAGCTCATTTTTATTGCATACGACCCAATATTATTTGTGTTTACTGCTGTATAACAAAATAACAACTCAAGATATGAAAAAAATTATTAAGATTTTTTTTGTAGAGAATGTAAACTTTAGTTTTTACTTTGTCATCTTTGCGATCGGATTGCAAATAACAGAGATATGATGAATTGGCGCCCCTTTTTATCAATATTGCCGATCCGGCCCTGGAGGTAGAGGTCAGGACTTTTACTGTATGTTCAATAGTAGGTATGCCTTAATTTAGGTCTCCACCAATTTTCTGCTTTTACCTAATTAATTTAGCTATTTTTGCTAATTTGACTGGTACAGCTATTATTTCTAACTAAACATCTTTTTAATGAATTTGATTCACATCACATATCCCTACTAGCAATTTTGCTTCTATAATGCTTTACAGAAGCAACATTTGCATCTGTAAAGCTTTATAGAGCCAAAATTGTTTGTCGGGATGTGTATAGGGCCATATTCATAGACGCTATCTAAGTTGCTACTAAGAAAGACTGGAGATCTGGAGTTCATCCTATTCAAATAACATTGGATAAAACCCAGTCTAAGATAAAATGGGCTCTAAAAACGACTATGAATATGTCCCATAAAGTAAAGGATATGAACTGGCCCAAAATGGCGAAGGCTCGATATGAATAAGTAAATCTTGAATTTAAATACTTAATCATTTATTTCCAAACATCCTTTATCTTCAAAATCTCTTCTATCTACAGCTCTTAAAGGTGGTAGGTATGGTTTTTTTTTTTCTAAATTAAGGTTTTCACAAGGAAATTTTTTTTTTGTTTATCTAAAATATTAAATCCAGTTGATCTTTAATTCTCAGTCTCGCAAACAAAATAATCTTTCAGAACACTTAAAAACTTATATGTTTGTAGATATGAACATAATTTTTATTTTTATAAATGTATGATCTATATGATGCATAACATTATCTCACGGCTTCGAATCCTTTACAAACGCAACTGCAGGATCAAGTCCAAAGTTCATTTTTAGAACATCACAGAATACCGTTAAAAATACAACTGCAATAATTAAATGATTCAAAATATCTGCTGCCTTTCTCTGAAATGGTGTTTTATGAATAGACACCAATGATTGAATCAATAGAAGTAACCCAACTGTCACCTGTGTGTAAAAAATAAAACAACATTTGTTAACATTTAAATAATAACTTTATTACATTTGTATAATATTGTTTATAATAATTTATTATTTACTTAAATAGCATATAAACATAGAGTTAGGTCTGATGTAGGATCAAGTGCCATAATATAAAGGCGAGTTGGGGTTCCAAAAGGTACAGTTCTTCAGTGGTAGGTTAACTTTGAGTTAATTAGAATATGACTCAAGTTAACTCAAGAAACAATTCATTATAAAATATATACCAAATCTGTCAGGGTTAAATCTAGCCCCGCACTGAAAAAATGAAACTTTAAGATTCTTTTATAATTTAAATAAAACATATTTCAAAAATTGTGCACTCTTCAGATATGATAGTTAATAATCGACTGCTCAATTAACCGATATTGGCGGGTAGATCAGTGGATAAGCTTTGTAGAAGTTTATTGAAAAATTTATAAGAAACCTGTATTACCAATTTTTCAAACTGAGACCTATTTTATAAATTTCTAAAAATAATTACTCTTACTCTTTAAGTTTTTACACCTTCACGAAAACAAAACTTTGCTTTATAAATTTAACTATACAAGGTGTACATTTTCAAACGACAAACGACGAGCTATTAGAGATAAAAAGATAAATAATAATCTATTATACTCTTTGATCCTTTCTATTGTAGATATAAAGTGTTACAAATAAACAATACCTACCTATAATTAAGGAAACTTAATTATGTAGGTATAATAAAATTAAGTTTTATTCTTGCACAGTTTTCTTAGTAATGTTCATGTTTGTTATTCATTTAAAATTAATTGTTATCATGGCTCTTTTTCAGTTCGATCAAGAAGTCGTAAGGGTTGCGATGAATATTCCATTCCAAAACCAGAAATAATTACATTTACAATTGATATTATAAAAATTGTAACTAATATAACATCATTCATAATGATTGCTGCTGTTTGATCGTTTTTTCTGTTGATGTTCAAGCTTCCAATGATGACAAAGAAAATACCAACTAGAAGCTACAAAAAGGAATTGTTTTTATTTGTTTAATACATATCCTTTAAGAAAATAAATTGATATGTTATGTACATAAAATAAATCATATACCTAAATGTCTACATAACTGTAAATGTAATTAAATAAGTTCCTATTTTAAAAGATATCTATACTCGGAAAAAAGACCACCTAAAAACAAGCGGATTGTGTATTAAATTAAGCGGATTTCTGCATGTTTTTTGCCACCGTCGTAAATTAAGGCCGTGTGTGAATTGTTTCAAATATTTAAGCTCTGTTAAATTTTTGACACTATTGAGGTGCAAACAAAATTTCAGCTGTCAAAAATTTTATAGGCTCTTTAGCTCTGCGACTTGAACTTGGCTAAATAATTTGTTTAAGCTGCAAAACAAAAGAATAGAATAAATGGTGTTAAAAACTTTTTATAAATTTTTACACAAGTTTTGTTCTGTGAATTTTATTTTTGATTCTCATGCATTTCCAATTTTCTTCATCATCAATAAAGTGAAATATATCAAGGAATATCATTTTTCCCTTGATATGTTTTATGTCTTTCTCAATTTCCATTCTTTATTCTAGTTTTTGATTATACAGGGTGTCCCACAGTCACCGCCCCAAATGAAAACCATGGATTCCTGAGGTCATTTTAAGCCGAAAAACTTAAGAGGTAATTTTCTCGTTTTCGTCCCGTTTTCGAGTTACCACGGTTTTTATGATTTTTGCTCTCTTGTCCTTTAACTGGCCTTATCTTTGCCAAACTACGTTTGATTTGAAAGATTTTTTTTTACAACCAATCAAGAATTTACTACAGTTTAAGTTTGTCTCAAAACTTTTTTTCTGCGGACAACCGTTTCTCCACAATTTTGCATCAAACACAATTTTTTCGTTTTTTAAGTCGTTTTTTACACTTTCATATCATTTAAGTCAAAAAAACACGTTAATGAGTATGGATTTTTTGTGCTTTTTATTAAAGCCCAGTTTATTTTCATAAAAAATAAGTTTTATTTCATAAAAAAGGCTACTGAAAGTAATTAAAAAAAAAATAAACAAACTAAGTGAATTGAAAAAAAAAATAATTTTTAATTAAAAAATTAATTTAAATGAATTAAAAACTTTTTCTGAGCTTTATCTATTTGTTCTTTTCTTAACCACAATAGCTCAGAAAAAGTTTTTAATTCATTTAAATTAGTTTTTTATTTAAAAATTATTTTTTTTTTTTAATTCACTCAGTTTGTTTATTTTTTTTAATTACTTTCAGTAGCCTTTTTTATGAAATAAAACTTATTTTTTTTATGAAAATAAACTGGGCTTTAATAAAAAGCACAAAAAATTAATACTCATTAACGTGTTTTTTTGACTTAAATGATATGAAAGTGTAAAAAACGACTTAAAAAACGAAAAAATTGTGTTTGATGCAAAATTGTGGAGAAACGGTTGTCCGCAGAAAAAAAGTTTTGAGACAAACTTAAACTGTAGTAAATTCTTGATTGGTTGTAAAAAAAAATCTTTCAAATCAAACGTAGTTTGGCAAAGATAAGGCCAGTTAAAGGACAAGAGAGCAAAAATCATAAAAACCGTGGTAACTCGAAAACGGGACGAAAACGAGAAAATTACCTCTTAAGTTTTTCGACTTAAAATGACCTTAGAAATCCATGGTTTTCATTTGGGGCGGTGACTGTGAGACACCCTGTATATTAAAAAAAATGCTAATTATTCTGTCAAAAATTTAACCTCTGAACATAAAAATTTAACCGGGTCCCAGAGCCCATTAAATTTTTTGTAGCTGAAAATTTTGTATTCACCTCAATAGTTACAAAAATTTAACAGGGGTTAAATATATAACCCAATTCACACACGGCCTTAGCAGTCAAATCTATGTACTTAATTTCTGGAATGTGCCCATTTTAAAACAATCCACTTACTAATTTAAAATGAAAATCTTCTTATTTTCATGTGTGCAAGTCTACTTTTCAAATGATCAGAAGAGTAGGTGAAGGTGGCCTAAAATTAACGGTTTCATGGTTTTTTAAGGCTAGTTTTTAGATAAAATATTTACATAGTAGTAAAGTACATAGGGGAGAAGGGGGTACATTTGACACCTAGTTTTTAAAGGTCTGTATTTTCGAAAACTGTTAATGTTTTCCAATGTCTTGTTTTGTATTTGATTTATTGACTCTTCAATAATAATACTAACAGTAATTTTTTTTGTTTTACAACATTACAACATTTAAAAAAATAATGTTTTCTAAAAAAAGTCATTTTGTCAAAAGTGCCCCGGGCACATTTGACTTTAAAAGGGGTACATTTGACAATGGTGGATTAAACCCCGCATCGTGTGCATAATATTTTTAAAACTATCAGCGGATCTTGCTCGTCTATTGTTTGTTTAGTTGGAAAAAAAAAATGTTTGGTTTTAAACAATCTACTAAACAATATAACGAAAAAAATAAATCAAAACATTTTTTTTTTCTAAAAAGAAGAAGAAAAAACAAAAAACCATAAAATATTTCAAAAAATCTCTCCATTTAAATCTTAATCAAAATTAATCGATGTCGATTTATTTTTAAATAATTTTGTAAATATATAATTCCCCAAAATAAACGTAAAACTGTGCCCACATTGCAAAAGTCAAAGGTGCCCCTAAGGAGCCTCATAACTGTTTTTCTTTTTTTTTTTTCAATAACTAATACTATTTTTTTTACAAAACTGGTTTTAATTTACTTAACTTTAAGCATAGTGCTATCAAAATATTGATTCACTTTTAAAAAAACTTTTTTATTAGGTTCAGAAATCGCTTACATACCGGTGGTCAAAAATTAGATCAGAAATACAAAAAACACAAAAACACAAAAGTTAATGAAAGACTGTGAGATTTCGCAAAATTTCTTTAAATCAAACTAAGCTTCTTTCTTCATCCAAACAATTGTTAATTGAGGGCACGATCATACCAAAAAACGCAAAGTCAAATGTGCCCCGGTGTCAAATGTACCCCCGCTTACCCTAAGTATAGATCCCATCCAAAAAAATGAGTACCACTTTTTCAAATCAAATGGGAAAAGAGCTCGAAAATGTGAAAGTATGGTAGGTAAAATGATACTTAATGCCATTTTAACCGAATGCTAAATAGGCCATTTTGCCCGTTTAGGGTTTTTTTTTATATTAAAGTTCTAGTTCAACTTATTTCAGTGAATTCAATTCAAAATTCAGAGTTTTTGTCAGTAATGGCCTGTAATTGCTTACATTTCGTATTTTGAATTCAGTTTAAACCGTGAGTCGCAGGATTTTTACTCACGACTTAGAGGAACATTTTTTTTCTTTTAAATCTTTTGCAGTTTTCTTAATCACATTTATGGAAAAGGCCAATTAGAGGTACACAAACATTTTGCCTTTAATTTAATGAAACAATATTTAAAATTTGTTAAGCCCATTTTGGAAAGGAATTATGAAATGAAACGAAGATGAAAAGCAGTTGCTTGCGGCTGCAAAGAAATTAAGAGCGTAAAACATCCTTTAAACAATTTACTAGAAAAAAAAAAGAATTTCATGTCATTTATTCACATCTTCGTTTATTTTCAACTCATTTGCATACAATCACAATTACAAAACCAAATTTAACAGCACTTTTTCAATTATTCAAATAATCCCCTTGGGAAGGTGGTATTTTTGAATCGAAAGCAGATATAAACAAATTCAACATTGCAGTTAAAAATGCAAATGCAGTTCGAACATGATTGATAATGTTTGCTGATGCATGAAATTCGGCCTTATGCAGACGACAATCTCGTAAAAGACTCAAGGACAAACTGAGAGCACCAGATAAAATCTACATATTTTTTAACGATAATAAAATTTAACTTCAATAAGTTAAAAAAGAGATAAAAAGTAAGAAAGTAAACCAAAACTATAATATTTTTTGTTTTGTTTTATTACCTACCTGCAAAAATATTGATAAGCTTATCAAAATCAACATTAATTTATAAAATTGATGTTGCTCTCCTACTTGGAGAATGTATTTAAGCTGTGATGCGTTTGCTGTGAGCAGCGCAATATCCAGCATACCCTGAGCAATCGTTTTCTTCGTTGCATATCGATTAGCATCCATTGATTTCATCTAAAATAAAAAAAGAATTAAGTATAATAAACCAAAAATGTAAGTAGACGAAAGGTTAATAGTTATGTGTGTGCTAGAAAAAAAAGTTAGGTTTATGTTAAGCTTAGTTTTAAATCAAGTTCAAATGTATGTGCAATATACCAAAACCTATCGAAAAATGGAAGCACGTTTATTAAATTTTCGATTTGTTTATTATAACCAACATTGAAGGTTGGTTTCAGTGTTCCAGTTCACTGAGGTGTATACGTGAGATTTTGACATGTAGGTACCTACATAATTTTACTACTGATTCAATTTTCAAGGTTATCACAAGAAGGTATTTATTTATTTAGGTACTTTAGGGCCATTTGCTACATCAAAACTTAAATAATTTATTTTTTACATAAACTCTTTCTCTGGATTGGGGACAAAATCCCGAAAACCGAAATCCCGAAAACCCAAAATCCCGAAAACCCTAAATCCCGAAAACCCAAAATTTTGGGTTATCGGGATTTAAGGTTTTCTGGATTTTGGTCTTTCTGGATTTTGGATTTCGGGATTCTGTCCGTCTCCCGTCCGAAACGTGTCCAAAATTCGTTCAAAACGCTTCTGAAACGCGTCTAAAACGCGTCCGAAACGTGTCCAAAATGCGTTTAAAACGCTTCCAAAACGCTTCCCAAACGCGTCCAAAACGCGTCCGACTCTTGTCCAAAACGCGTCCGAAACGTGTCCAAATCGTGTCCAAACGCGTCCAAGACTTTACAAGGCTGATATTTTTAAATTTTGAATTTATTATTTGTAAGGATTTTTTTGTTCTGATTAATTTATTTATTAAGTATTTCGGTTAGGTGTGTTAGTATCTGGGCCAAAATTTCAATTCACATTATTTGCATGTATTCCTCATATGAGGAATACATACGCCACAGTGTATGAGGCTCATACACTGTGGCGTATACGTACTCTTTTTTTTTTATTAGTTTTAAAACCGCAAATGCAAGAGTAGGGAAGGAAATGACGGTTGATCAACATCAAGTTAGAAAATTTTAGGTTCATGTAATCTTTTCAAATGACAAATTATTTTAAAGTACTTTATAATGCTGAAAATGCTCGTAACATTTCTTAAAATTATTAAATGCCTAAGAGGATTTAAAATTCTCAGCCACTTTTAATCCATAATAGCAAGAGTATTTATGCGATCCAGTCGTGTATTTTATTTTTTAATAATATATAACCTTAGCTAAAGCGTTATTGCATCACAAATAATGATAATTAATCAGATAAATATGCACTTTTCATTTATTTTTTTCATATAAATACAACAAAGTAAACAACGTTAAGCTCTTAATTTGGAATAGCATCTAAATTCCTTTGGCTTACGAATTAAAAATTTAATCTAAAAATTCAAACTTAGATCTGTGTTTCAGAACAGCTTACCTATTATTTTAATAGTTTGATTAAAATTTTCAAACTTGAACTATACTCAAGTTCATTTACAAATGTAGTTGATGTATTGTATAGAACAGGAATTATTAACAATTTGCATGCTTCATCCCTTATGTCACTGGTATCTAAATTTTAACAACTGTTTTAGTTTAATTTCCTTCATCTTCTTCCCACATAAATAATTCATGATAATAGAAATTAAATGTCAAGTTTGTTATTATAGGAATCGAAATGTTAACTAATTTTAAACTAAATGAAATTTAATTTAAACATATTATTGCATTCAAATTGCACATCATTTAACTAGATATTTAAGCAAATGGCTAAATTTTGCTCCTTAATTTAAGTTATTGAAGTTTACCTTTGGAACCTGAATGTTTGTTAAGTTCATAATACACAATTTATGCATTTTTTGAAGATATAGCAATAAGAGAGAAAAATCAAAACAAACATAAGCTATAAAATCTTCTTTGTTTTCCATATTTGTGCTTTGTTCAAATTCTACTCAAAACTCAGTTTGTACCTCAGTTTCATTGTTCATCATATTTCCTATTGCAGACGCCTTTTCGAGTTTATAACTTGGTTTTCTATTTTGTTTTTTAAACGAAGCTTTGTATTTTTATAATTTATTCCAAATGCAATCCTAGGTATATTTCATATTTCTCAAGTTATTATATTTTGCCAATGATAATAAGCTATGGTATCCACGCAACACAACTTAACAACAACACATACTGAATTAAACTGCCGTCTGAGTCTACCACACTGCCTCAAAACATAGAAGGAATACATAAAAAAAAAATTAAAATTTCAGCTTTAATTTCAGTAGATATGTGCAATATTAATGACTAGTTCGTTCTCGGTTCGTCTGTCATCGTCAGATAGGTACAATATGATGAAAAGAAGAGTGAAATAAAAACACATCAACATCAAAAAGAGTATATTTAAATGAAATTGAGTTTCTTCATTCAGATATTTTTGTAAAGCGGCAAACTCTATACCCAGTTTTATTGATTAAATCCACAAACCAAACCTAGCAACTGACTCATCATATAGGTGGTGTTAAACAATATTCTGATTTTAGTTCAATGTTAAAGAATTGTGCTAAGCAATTCATCCATGACGACTCATTTCTTAAATTTATTTTATAATCAAAAGATTGATGACATTATGTTTTTCTTTTACAAAACAAAATTGGGGTGATGGTTAAATAATATAGTACTAAACAATAAGAATAAACAACTTTAGTCGATATCAAAAAATTTAAAAGAGCACCGTTGAGACGGAATAAATCCATATAACTTCGGGCAATAACAGAGTTTAATCAAAGAACTGTTTTCGTATCTTTCTTATGGATCGGGTTGCAAAAATATAAATTGAAAAAAATGCAATTGAAATTTAAAAAAAATATTTACTGCACATAAAACAAAATTGTATTAGAAACAAATATTTACTGCAACTGAAAAAAATTAGCATTAAAAAAAAAAATTTTTTATTGCAACTTAAAAATATTTGCATTGAAAATAAATTTTGTATTGCAAATAAACAAATTTCTGCAGCAAAAAAAAAAATTCGACGAATATTGAAAACAAATACTTAATGCACACATTTTGCATTAATTTTTTTTTTATATGCGATAAATTTTTTTTTTTAAATGCAAAATATTTTTATTTTCAATACAAATTTTATTTTCAATTCAAATAACATGTTTTTTTAATGCAAATATTTTTCAGTTGCAATAACATTTTTTTCTAAATGCAAATTTTTTTCAGTTGCAATAAATATTTTTTTTAATGCAATTTTTTTTATTCCAATAAATATTTTTTTTAATTTGTAATAGAAAACAAATGCATTAAAAAATGATTTTTTACAACCCTGCTTATGGGGAGTTCCATGGTCCCATTTGTATTAGTGAATAGCTAAATAATATCATTTTGTTTTTCAATTTCTTTTCATATACATATCTATGTAGTAATTAGGATACAAAATTTAAATAGACTTCAAAACATCAAAACATTTGTCGCGCTACAAAATGAAGTTATTGGGCACGTTCAGGAAATATTAGGGACTAGATATTTAGGTAACGTCATTTTCTGAACGGAAACTTGAGTAAATTGACTAAATTAGTTTGGATACGCCATTATTATCAAATTTCAAAATTTACTTGAGAATTTAAAAGATTGCATGGGGCAGACAATAAATTTCACTTCACTTTAATAAAAAAATTATATTAGTTATAACCGATAATGCACTTTTTACTCGTTTTTCACACAAATAAATTTAATTCTTTTGTAATTAAAAACAATCATCTGTCATTCTGACAAAAAAAACTTTCCTAATTTTTTAGGGAAAATTTTCTTGCCTAACTTTCCAGTCAGCTTTCCAATAAAATTACCTAAATTGGAAGGATTTTTTTTGACAGTTGACCAATCAGAGGCCGAGAAATTACCTAAATATTTAGTCCCTAACGTTTCTGAACCTGCCCATTTTTGTATAATTTTTTATTATTTTTCAAAATTCGAATGTTCAAAATCTCTAAAATAAAAAATAATCTCGAATTGAAAAACTCTGAGGCACTCTAAGGGAGTCTTTATCAACCGCCCCCCTCCCGTTTAAGCAGGAGGGGCAGTTTACTAAAAAATTACTTAAAATTATAAAAAAATTAAAAACAACAAAAAGTTATGAATGATAGCTTTTTCAGGTGTTGTGTAAGTGTTGCCGTTGTTTTTTTATATATTTTAAGTAATTTTTTAGAAAATTGGAGATAACTCCCACGCATTGATCGTTTTCGGATCAATGAACTAACTTGAAATAATATGTGGAAAATAATTTCTTCTAAATGACATACCAAATTTTTTTTGAAAAATTTTCGAAAATTTGTATAAACAGAAAATATTTTTTTTTTAAACAGCTCCAATAATAATTTTAAAAACAAAAATTCTTTGTTATATAAGAAATCAGATGGCTTACTTTATTTGGAGATTTAATTCATTAAAAAAAGTGTTTTTGTAATTTTAAAATCAACTTTTACCTAATACTTTTTTCTATATTCATTTCTTGTAAAATTAATAATAATAAAAATTAAAATAATTCTTTTGCGAGGTTAAGAAAAAGCTTAAACATTTTAATAAGCAACTTTAATTTTTTAGAGCTTCCAAATCGTGCATTTTATTTTACTTACTTCTGTGAAGATTCCACTTTTCTTAAAATATTCCGCAACTATTTTCTGTCGGAGAATTTCCGCACAACTGTCAAAAAAATTTTGTTGAATGCATTTTTATGTCAATGCGTTAACGGGCGCTATATTTCATCGGAAGATTCCCCGATATATCGATCGGAACGGTTACCTCGATAGAAAATTTTCCGATTTCGAACAAATCAAAAAAAGTACTTCGAAGGTACACCTCGATATTAATAGGTGATCTTACTTTTAAATTTGGATGTAACTTTTCGGGGTCTGCCAGTCTATAAAGGACTAAAATTGGGTATTTATTTTGTCGCTGGTCTATATCCCACAATGACAAAGACTGACAAAAACCTCGCATTTTACCCGATCAAACTTTTCGAAATTGATCAATTTTTCGCCCAAATAGAGAAAAAAAGCAATAACAATTTTTCGGGTCGAATCTTGTTCACATGAAACTCAATTCTCTTCAGCTGAAGTACGAAAGAAACCATTTTACAAATACATAGTACCTACTAACAAATCAATAACTCAATTTATTATTGGAATAAATATATTTATTTATTTGAAATTCGTCTTTTATTTTTAAGAATTAAATGAACATTCGCATAACAAAGCTTAAACCAAAATTAAAACAGTTATAAAGTATCGATTTATTTTTTTTTTTTGCAATAACGGCACAGATAAAAGATATAGCAAAAGTTTCTGACATTATCAGCTGGTATCCATATAAATATCACCATTGGAATATGGATATATTTATTTTCGATTCGGCTTAAATTGCTATGTAATTTTTTTTTTGTTCGAATTAAAATATTAACTGTTCACAAATCGATACAAAAGAATAACCTATATTTCACTAAAAAAATGAGTATTTTAGAATGTATTTAGATTTTTAAATGACACTTTTCATTTGAACGAAAAAATGCAAAATCTACCATATTGTGCGATTTTCATTTTGAAATACTTTTTTAATATGAATGCATTAGTAGTAAATTTATTCGACTTTATTTTGTATTGATTGACAAAAAATATAGAAAACAAAAATGAATATAAAAATTGGGATTTTAATTTTGTCCTATAATAAATACATTATGCGAAAAATTTTGATTAAAATGGCCTTGAGTTAACAAAGAGCTAGTTTGTTTTTGTAATGATACTTTACCTTCTTGCCATTATTTTTTATTTTTTTTTTAATTAGCAAAACAATGCCTCTACAACGTCAAACGTATGATTGCAAAGTAATCAATGCCGAAAAAAACAAATTTAAATCAGGCTTGGTAGAACATTATAAATACAATTAAATTAAACAAACTAAAAAGTCTTTCTGTGCACAGCTCGTTGGCCTTCTTCTTCGTACTCTCGCTTCGAGATCCACATTTTCTTGAATGTATCTAAAGAAGCGAGAATGGAACCACCCATCCATGTTGAATAAAGACGCTCTTGAGGAGCAGCAATCTATAAAAAAAAAACACATAAACAATAGAACAAACATACACAAATTATAAATCTTACTCTAATCTTCAAGTCCTTTGATGTGTGCTTTTTCATTTCCGAAAGTAATCTATCACCAAAGCCTTTGAACAATGTTGAACCACCAGACAGAACAATATTCTGATAAAGCATCTTTCGCAAATCCATGTCTGACTTCTCTATTGAATACATAAGTACATCTTGGATACCTTCACACTCTTCACCGAGCAGATCTGGCCTAAAGAGTACTTCTGGAGCCCTAAATCGCGCAGGACCAATCTAAAATGAAATGCAATGTTAGATAGAAAAAATACACGTAATTCAATTTCATATTTACCTCAAGTGTCTTTCCATCGGGTAATGTGTAAGCAGCCTTTTCGGTTTCAATATTTTCTTCTTTTTGTGGATTACTGGCCAAATAGCAGACTTTCTCTTTGATAGATCGAACAATTTCGAACTCTGCTGTCGAACGGAAATTGAATCCTTCTTTTCGAATAAGTGTTCTGAGATAACGTGTTACATCTCGTCCAGCGATATCGACACGCATAATACTGTGGGGCATTGCGAACCCTTCGTAGATAGGAACAGCATGTGTCACACCATCACCTGAGTCTAGAACAACACCTGTCACTCGTCCAGTTGCGTATCTTTTAGAAAATAAATGATACAGTTTAGAAAATATTTATAATTTTCAAAAGTAGAAGATGACATACAAACTGAGCACTGCTTGCATAGATACAAATAAGGCGGGAGCATTTATTCCTTCGAAAAAGAATTCAGCTGCCTTTTCGCGATTTCTTCGAGGATTTAACGGTGCTTCTGTTAGCAAAACAGGATGATCTTCTGTGAATGTGGCTAGTTGTTCCTTTAAAATAAAGATCAAATAAATATTCAATTGTTACTTATGTCGTTTTCTATTGACTTTTGAGATTTTTGTGTAAAATTTTCAGATTTTCCACTGCAAATAGAATATGAAATCTAGTTTTGTAATTGTGTGCGAAATCTGTGCGTATAAAAAAAATAAAACAACAATAAATGTTCAGACAAATGTCAAACAGAGAAGTGTATGTGAAAGTGCGTGTGTTTGTATGCGTGAATCTTGATAAAAATCCAGAATCAGATTCTTGAATCTCAGATTCATTTTTTTGTCATTTTTTTGAATCTCAGGACGCAAATAGATCATGAAATCTGAGATTTGTCCACTATTTCCCCTCTTCACCCCCCCCTTTCAGCTGTCAAATTCACAAATCTCATTCTGAGATTCGTCAATAGAAAACGACATTATTCATTAATAAAGTTTTTAGAGTCTTTACGAATTTATATTAAACGCCAAAAATGATATATTAGTATCAAAATTTTTTGGATGACCAGTCGCACAAGATGACGAAATAAAAAAGTATAAACACTAACAGTTTTTAAGATCGTTCTTTCAAAATGGTTTTTTCAAAAATCAATAAAACCAAACACAATTTATAGAGGTTTTGCCAAACTCAAAAAAATACTACGAGGTTTTGCAAAACTAAACAAAATTACGGTTTGCCAAACTCAACAAAGTCTAATTACACCGGCACACAAAAAAAAAAGTGTCATGTACCAGGAACAAGACCTATCTTTCTATATGTTTTTGGCCACGCTGAATCCGAATTTCAAGTCCGTTTGGCCCGGTCACCTTCTAGTTTTGAGCTGTGACTGCATTTTGTTTGAATTTTTATGACTTTTTTGGAGTTTTTTTTACATTTTTCTCAAAATTGGAGGGTGTTCGGGCAAAACGGACTTGAAATTCAAATTCAGCGGGTCCAAAAACATATAAAAAGATAGGTTTGGTTCCTGGTACATGAAACTTTTTTTTTTGTGTGCCGGGGATGACAGCGACATGTCGCTAGTGCCAGCACACAAAAAAAAAGTTGTATGTACCAGGAACCAGACCTATCTTTCTATATTTTTTGGACCCGCTGAATCCGAATTTCAAGTCCGTTTTATCACCAAGTTCATTGGCTGCAGCTTTAGCTATTTCACGGGGATCAACCCCGTATAGATCGATAAGATCAAGTTGTCTAATCAAGATTAGGGAGATTAAAATCAACTAGTACCAATAAACTATCAAGAGCCTCCATGTTGTCACCCAAAATGACGCAAATAACAATACCCAATACAAATGTTTTTCCGCTTGAGATTAATTTTTACACAAATTACTTCAATGTTTTCGTTATTAGGAATTTCAATCAAAGAAACAAGAGTTTACAGGAATAATAGGAACCCCTCTTTCAGTTATGAAACTCAAGGAGCGATAATTTATCAAACTCATATTATATTATAATATTTTTCAGGTGAACCAATAGTAATTCATGAACATTTTTGAGTTAACTGGGGATTAACTTTAACCCCGCAATAAAAAACTGGCCCTACGACTGACCAGATTTGAAATTATATCGCTTATTTGCTACAAATTAAATTCCTCCGCTATTTTTAATTTAAACGTATTTGCGAATGAAGGAAAGATATTGCAATATTTTTATTTTATATATGGAGGTCTCAAACCGGTAACGGACAAAGTAAAAAAAAATAAATAAAATCCAAATCTGGTGCCAAAATCTGCGCAAGGCTTAACTCTATTTAGGTATTTCATTAGTTTGGTCAAAAAGTGATTCGTTTCAAATTGTTATCTTTTCGAGAAAAACATTCGTCATAAGATTCAATGTTAGAGTATTTACTTTAACTCGTTATATCTCCGAATTCACTTTTTGTGATTTGGTTCGCTTCAGCTTTGAGCCCTCCATATAAAATATGATACTCTGTAATTTTTTCTGAACCTGAAGTCATTAATCTTCTATTCTTACCAATAGAACTCATATAGCTCATTTAAGGCACCAACTACGCAAGTTCAAGTTTTTAAATGATTCAAACTAACAAAAAATTTAATAGCAAAACTCTCAAAATATAGACTCGAAATTGTTGTTTTAAAAAGCATATTATTTTGGTTTCTATTTGTTGGATATTCAAGATGAAGGTCTTCAGACTTAGGAAAAATGATAGATCATTATATTTCACACTTTAAGGCTACAACATTGAGACAATCGATATTTTAAGTGTTTAATGCAAAAATGCATACTATCCGTTTGTGAAGTAGGTACGTCACAAGGACAAAACTTCTGCACAATATATGCAAGAATTATCTAGATAAAAAAATAACGAATTTATTCCTGGCCACGTAGAGTTCATGTTCTATACAAATTTGCCCTTTCTCAATTTTATCGTTATGCATCTCAAACAAATAGATTATTTATTACACGGTGTAACACTCAAAATACACGCGGGCGGAGACCTATCAGGTTTTATAGAGCTAGTCGCACTGAATACGAAACGGTATTTGAAAATCCCCTAACACCCCCAAAATCTGAAGTTACGGGCAAAAAACGGTTTTTTGGACCTTCACCCATTGAACAAATTCTAGCTTCGACAATTTTTTACTTATTTTCGATTTTTACAGTTTCTGATAGAAGATAAATATACCTTTTTAACAATGTATAAAACATGTAACTCGGTTAAACCACTTAGAATTTATAAGCTGTCAAAGTTCAAAAATTCCATTTTTTTCGTCATTTTCCCAACTTCGGCATCAATTTAAAGTATATGTTTTCAAAACAACATGCTATTTAAAAAATATATTCATAAACTAAACTCCTGCTCAAAATTAACGCACACATTTTTCGTCTGAAGTTATACCCCTGCATCTTATTTTAAAAGGCTTTAAAATTCTTTGGTGCATTTTTTTCTGTTTTGTTATTGGTTAGCAAGTCGAAAAAATGCTAAACTGCAACAGTATTATCAACCAAAAAAAAGATAAACCAAATTTAACAATTCAAGGTCTGAAAACTGATTATAAAATAATTTTTATTTTTAAGAAGAAAAATTTAAAAAGAATGGAAGCGGGTGACGGTTCTTTCCCATAATTGTATGCAATACTTGGTATAGTCTCCTCTAGCGCATATGACAACCTGGAGTCGTTTGTCCATTCCACTAATTAACTTTTGAAGGTTTTGTTTTAACACTTCTTTCACTGAAGTTTTCAGTTGATCAAGACTGCTTGGAGGTGGATTTCGGTCGCGAATGCATCTTTTCAATATTTCCTACACATGTTCTATTGAATTCAAATCCAGATTTCTGTGTGGTTAATCCGAAGCTGGAATATTAAAATCTTGAAGATATTCTCAAACTATTCTAGCATGCATTATCGTGCATCAGACTAAACTGTGGACCAAATCTAGGGGTGATTGGAACCATATGCTGTTCGAGGGCATCAGTCAAGTATTTTTGGGTACTTAACTTAGGTCTAGAAAGGCTCGCTAACTCCGTAGGTGTTGTAAAGCAGATTTAACTCCATGAAATTTTATGACTCTTCTTTAAAAGGCTCGCGGGTTAACAGACAGACTTCAGCAAATCTCTCCCCAAATCTTCCCGACAAACATATTATTCCATAACTTTAATTTAAGATCACTATTGTCTCATTTGAGAAAATAACCATGATGCTGTGGCATAAAGTAATAGCAGGACTTAACTTTAAAATAAATAGGATGTGCGTTAAATTTGAGCAGGAGTGTATATCTATTTCCCAATCAATCGAGTTATTTTTTATGAAAATCACTCCTAAATTGGCTTAGAAAAAAAAAAAATTTTCGATTTCAACCCAGATACAGAAATTCGAACTTTAAGGTATAGAACAAAAATGTTGTTTCGGCACGTAGTAGGATAACCTTGGCGCCAGGATTTGATAACGGGTTTTTATAGAGGAGCTCAGTACAAACATTTTTTTCTTTGGAAGGGGGGTCTATCTCCCCCTGTTTAGGTGGGACGGTCAGTTTTCTAAAAAAAAATTATCAAAATAAAAAAAAAATATAAAAAAACAACGGC
Source organism: Episyrphus balteatus (assembly GCF_945859705.1). Lineage (NCBI taxonomy): Eukaryota > Metazoa > Arthropoda > Insecta > Diptera > Syrphidae > Episyrphus > Episyrphus balteatus. The sequence continues at coordinate 78,832,158 of NC_079136.1, read as the reverse complement.
AACACTTACAGTAATAAATGATACCATTTCCGAAAGGAAAAATTGTACATTTGATTCTAATTTTTAAATCAATATAACATAACCAATAGTTTTTGAAATAATCGATTTCAAAAATAAAAATAGGCGAACAAAAATTTTTTTAAACTCATTTTATACTATTTTTGTCTAGACTGTGAATATATATTATTAGTATATATTTATCTTCTATCAGAAACTGTAAAAAAATCGAAAATGGGTAAAAAATTGTCGAAGCTAGAATTTGTTCAATGGGTGAAGGTCCAAAAAACCGTTTTTTGCCCGTAACTTCAGAATTTGGGGGTGTTAGGGGATTTTCAAATTCCGTTTCGTATTCAGTGCGACTAGCTCTACAAAACCTGATAGGTCTCCGCCCGCGTATATTTTGAAACCTCATTTTTGTAACACCGTTTTATTTAATGAGATAAATGTTGTCTTCTAATTTTACTTACTTTACTATAAATATAGCTCCAAATTCTTTCCATATCATTCCAATCTGTAACAATACCATGTTCCATTGGATATCTTATGCTTAGCAGGCCTCGATGCTCTTCTGCTTTTGGCCCAACAAATATATCACCTTCAAGAGCACCGGCCATAACTCGTACATGTTTAGGTCTTCCGATACTAAAAAAAAAAACAAATAAAATTACATAATCTACTCACTAACCATCTGTCCGCATACTTGTGCAATTACTTACTAATTTGGAAAGCGACATTTCGGAATATGCTCACCGGCAAAACCAGCTTTAATTACCCCAGAACCCTGTGAAATTTCAATAAATTATAAATTGTTTTTCTTTGATCGTAGAAAATAATAAATTAAAAATATGATAAAAACGACAAACATTCCTCAGGTGGATATGCTTTTGGTATCCAAAAGCTCCCGAAAACAACGTAACAAAATTTTGGATTTTACACCAAAGATCAATTTGGCCATAGTTGATTACAAACGTGATGAAGAAATCGATAGTTTTTATATTAATTGTCAAAATCAAAGGGATTTCTATCGGGACCCTTACCAAAAGCTTCAAAAATTCGACTTTCTAGTTCAAGGGAATTGTGGAGATCGAAAGGAGAACCCCAACGAAACAAATTTAATGCGACCAACACGATGCGTCATCAAACATTTTCCGGTAATCTATTCATTGAGCACAGACGTCACGAAAAGTGGAAGGTGCAAGTAGAAACTTTTTGCAGTAAATTTACATTTTTGTTTCAATTTTATCAAAATTGTAAGCTCCCGAAGGAAATAAAAAAAAATTATATTTTCTTAATAAAAAATACTATTTTATGAAAAAGATTTTTTTAGCTTATAGTTAGACGCAAACCGTTTGGTGATGTCATTTTTTGTGGATGTTAAACCTTTTTTTCCTTTCTTGTAAACGGTTTTGGTTTTTTTTTCTTTAATAACTCCACCTAGATTTTATTTTTAAGAGAAATAACGTAGGGTTTTTTTTTAACTTACATTATCAATTACGACAGGTTGATTTACTACAACATCATAGGGTTCCATTTTTTAGTTTAGAAATTATTTAAATTTTTAATGAAAAATCAACCCAATTGGTTTTTCTTTTGCCAAATATATTTTATGGTAAAGACAAAAGTAAAAGCTTTTTTGCGAAACGACAGTATATTTGACAGAAGCAGTGAATTTTGACAGTTTTGTTGGCAAAACGGGTGAAGTTGGTTGCGGTTTACTACTTGAAATTTCCAATTATAGATTTCTGCAATCAGCATTTACATGAGTCACAAGTAAAAGCATTGAGCAAGTTCATTCTTTGTTGGGATAATCATTTGGGAATGGTCGTCAGATGACCTAAAAAGTGCAAAAGTGGGAAATTTACATAAGTAAAATTTTTTCTTTCTTTCTTGCGCAATTTGTTTTTGGAAAAAAACTACAAAAATTGTTTTTTAAACGAAAAAATAAGCTTTCTGCATCATTATTTTTAATTTTGTGGTTGGAGTCACAAAATGAGTTTGAAAATTTTCACTTTTTGACTTTTATCAAAAAATGGCCGGTTGTAGTTAAGGACATAACTACAAAGAGCTAAAAAGTGGGAAATTTAGAAAAGTAAAAATTGTTTATATCTTTTTAGCTTTATTTGTTTTTAAACCAAAAAATAAGATTTCTGCATCATTATTTTTATTTTGCAAAAAGTATCCATTCTTGAACCAAAGTTGATCCACTGCTAAAGCCCAGTACGCAGATCGCGCTAAACTAAATTTTATCTCGACAATTTTTATCTCTACACGTGTTAGCTAAAAGCCAAGATAAATTTAAATTTAAAAATAACGGCTGAATCACAGTTTCATTTACTTATACCAGCTTACATTCAATATTACATTACATATTTTTTTTACCTGCAGAATACCTTTTTTACGTTCTCATTTTGTTTTATTCCTCTTCTTTTATATATTCCAAGGTTTTTTTTGCCTCTTATTCCTTGCAGCAACAACAACAACCACAAAAATGTCAAAATTTATCTGTGAAAAAATGCGCTGAGCATTATTTCGCGAGCTAAATTGAGTGGAGACTTTTTGCAAAAGTAGTAGATGAGAATTCGAATTTAGCGCGTGAACTGCGTACTACCTGGCTAAAAATCCTCGCTAAAATTTATCTTTGGAGGAAATTTGTATGAAAGATAAATTTTAGCGCGATCTGCGTACTAGGCTTAATCCACCGAAATCGGCGAGTTAAACTCCTGGCACTAAAGGCTTTAAAAAGTCGTTTTTTCTTTCGATGAAAAGTTCACCCGACAAACAATTTTTGTTCTATAAAGCTTTACAAATGCAATTGTTGCTCCTGTAAAGTATTATAGAAGCAAAATTGTTCGTAGGGCAGTGCTCGTTTTTATTTAATTTTTTTTAGCAAATAGTTCTCCTGAATCACTTGAGAAAAATGACAAACATTAAAATATGTTAAAGGTATGATGTCAAAAATTCATTCTGCAAAATCGTGAACAAAGAAAATGCAGTGTGACTGTCAGATTACATATTAAAAAAAATTCGTATAGAAATAAATCCTTAAATTTCAGTGCTAGTTATGTTTTTATTTAAATTGTTTTTTGTTTTTTTTTAGCAAATGAAAATAATTAAACTTTAAGGGCCAGTTGTACAAACGGGGGTCAGCCTCGGTTCAGGAATTTACCTCATCGATTTCGGTGGATTAGCTGTGGATCAAGTCTGGTTCAAGCATGACTTAAGTTATTTTAACATAAATGGACCTGGAACCAGTGCCAAACTGCACCTTTAACACCGATTTGAGAAGATAAAAGTTACTGACCCACGGATTGACGGATTAAATATTTGTACAACTGCCCCTAGCTCGTAGAAACGTCAAACTCGTTGCGCTACGAAGTTGAAAAAAGTTCAAATTTTGAGCTAATCTCTGAGCTACAAGCGACTGCAATCTGTTGCCGATGAGCGACTTCTCATATTTGCCACCATCTGTCACCGAGTGACGCATTCTCTTCAGCTCAAAACAAACAAAACAGTTTTACAATCATCAGAACAAGATGTTGCTAATGTCGTTTTCTCTTGACTTTTGAGATTTTTGTGTAAAATTCTCAGATTTTCCACTGCAAATAGAATATGAAATCTAGTTTTGTAATTGTGTGCGAAATCTGTGCGTATAAAAAAATAAAACAACAACAAAAAATGTTCAGACAAATGTCAAACAGAGGAGTGTGTGTGAAAGTGCGTGTGTTTGTATGCGTGAATCTTGATAAAAATCCAGAATCAGATTCTTGAATCTCAGATTCATTTTTTTGTCATTTTTTTGAATCTCAAGACGCAAATAGATCATGAAATCTGAGATTTGTCCACTATTTCCCCTCTTCAACCCCCCCCACCCCCCCTATCAGCTGTCAAATTCACAAATCTCATTCTGAGATTCGTCAATAGAAAACGAAATAAGATAACTATAGTTAATCCTTTTGACATTCTTGTCAAAAAAGTAAATTTTCATCACAGTACACATGATTGTGTGTATAGTGAATTTTCATACTCCAACGCTGCAAAGGAAGTATAAATTCAAAAATCGCTTCATTTTCGCTTATATCGCTTTAGTATAATAGGGCCCTTAACGCTAAAAATGCGAAGGCACCTTTTCGACTAGCTTGGGATAAAAATTCGAACGCATCCATTTTGCTTTTGTCATTTTGCTTTTGTATTTTGTTTACGTTTATTTTGGTTTGCTCCAAAATTTTATTTTATTTTTTATTTAATTAATTTATTTTCTGTTTATTAAATATAATACCACAATACAAATGACTACAAATCCTATTACAACTGTTCGGGCTGAGCCTCCACCCGGTTTAAAAGCTCTAATCAACCATTGTCTGGCTGTCTACCCCGATCAACCAAATCCACTACAAGTAACCACTGTCCTCAAATACTGGCTCGGTGGTCAAGATCCTTTAGACTACATAAGCATGTATCTAAACAAAGGTGACCCCGAACGAGGCATTCCCGCCCACTGGCACTACATTAGCTTCGGTTTGAGTGATCTTCATGGCGATGGTCGTGTCCATGTTGTCGAACCTGCTGTCGATGGAGTTCGTGCATCTGGAATTGGTTTTGAGTTGACTTTTCGTCTTTTGAAAACTCCCAACCCTTCTGGCGATGAAAAACAAGATCGTCCACCAACGTGGCCAGCAAATCTTTTACAAGCTTTAGCCAGGTATTGTTTCCAAACTGGAAATAGATTTTATGCTGGTGACAATGTACCTTGGCGAAAAGCTTTAGACGGCTCCAATTCCATTATTCAAAATATATTAATGGCACAAGATGCTCAACTTGGTCCTCTGGAGTCGCCATTTGGAACAGTTGAGTTCTGTCAGGTTGTTGGAGTGACCGAGGAAGAAATCGAACAGGCTTCCCGTTGGAATGGTAAAGGGGTTTTAAACTTTTTAATGCAAGACACCAAAACTGGTGGTGATTTCCTTGTCACCGATATGAGTCGTTCACAAAGCGTCTTTGAGCTGTTTCCCGAAACCTTGTTAAGTCTTCTTGATGATTTAGAAAAACAGGGTTCGGATTTGGCGGGAGTTAATGCTGATTTCACATTTCGTGAAATCCCTAAGCAAAACTTTAAAGAAGAGATAGACTCGGAGAGCTTAAACGAACAATGTCTATCGCATGAGAATAATAAGCCACAAAGTGATCCGATTAGAGAAGGCAATGAGTTCTTACAATCAATGTCGATTTGTAATTCATTGCAAAAATCATGCCCTGTTGATTATCAGCCAAATGCTCCGAATTGTATTCCTTTAGATGGAATTGAAATTACACTAGCTCCCTATGCAGCCAAGTTCCTTCTACTATCGATTAAAGATCGCATTCGACATGGAAGACATTTTACATTTAAATCACAAAATTTGGCTCTGACTTTTGTGGCAGAATCAGTTACAGGTTCGGCGGTAACTAAGGATTTTCCTTTTGGAGTTGTGGGCTATTGGATACAAGTTATGATTACAGATGATTTGGTGCTGCGGATGATTGAAACATTCCAGAATTCATTAAAACCTAACAATGAGATAAATGACAAATTGGAATTTGAATTTCCAGATAAAAATTTGAAAATTATTATTGCAACTCCTCAGACAGCGGCTGTAAGTGCGGAGAATAAATAATTTTTATTTTATTTTATCATTTTAAAATTTTTGTATAATTTCGAATATTATTTTATAGTAAAGATCAGTTTTATTTTTTAATCAATTGTTTATTATTTTGTATTTGTTTTATGGTTTTAATACAGTCAAATTGTATTCGGCTTATAAGCTACGAATAAAAAAATATACTACAAAAGGAGAAGGGGTAAAATTTGTACAAATGTCCAACCTGATCAGATGCGGGAACATTTCATGAAAAATAGTATCTTTTATTTAAAAGAAAAAGAGCAAAAATGGAATTATTGTATTAACAATGTAATACTTTTTGTGTGGAAGGAAAATATTCCCCAAAGGCAAAGCTGGTGTTTTCAAATACCTTAGAACATAGGTGTTTGCGGACTTAACAGAAAAATTGTAACTCAAACAAAACCGAAGATAAATCACAAATTGTATGTAGCTAGTACTTGTCATGGGAGAAGATCTTTTTTATATCAGACATTTCGAGAATTCGTGTACTGCATCAGTGTGATAATTCTTTGCCGTCGGGTAAAAAGGGGTAATGTTTTGAATGATAGTTTGCCAGAAAAAAGCTTTTGAAGTTTGAGTAATTTGAGTTTTTAAACATTGATCCGTTTATTGTAGAGTTGCTCTAAATATATGTTTTTATTACCAAATGAAGAATACGGAGGTTGTTCTTATTTGATCAAAACGCGAAAAGTGCAATTTTGTGGTTCATTCGCATCAGCAACCTCAGCTTTTCAAACATTTCTTTTACATATTTAATTTTCCATTGGATGTTATTGGTCTACATAACTATTTGATATTTTCATAAAATATCTATAACTCTTTAAATTAATAAATTGTATTACTGATCAAAATTATTCATGAATAGACTTCGGTGATTGTTAAAGTCACTCCAAAAGCAAGTTACAGATTATTTTGAGGTTTCTTACATATTTCCAAATTCGACGATAAAATGTCCTTGACCCTAAGTAAAAGGATTCAAGAGATCTCGGATTTGGATTTACACATTCAACAAATTCACAAACAATAAAAGCATTTTTTCCATCCATTATGAGATGAAAGTATCCCATTTTTTAAACTTTCTGTTCTTGGTATCCCGAAAACTGCCCATTTTTGTACTTTGAGCGTATGAACAGGGGTCGAATCATTGCATACGTTCTGACGCTATATGTCTTTATCTTTTTCTTATGATTAAATAGAGACAGCAATAGTCAAAACGATAACGTATGATTGGAATCGTATGCCGTAATTCGAACCCAGTTTTGATCAGGAGTATTACATATAAAAAATGCAGACAAAGTTACTATAGGAACTCAAATCTCATTTAATTTTCCCTCGGGTACCGGGCAGCTCAACATAAGCATTTATTTTCCACTTTGTTTTGTTTCCATGTTGCCATGAAATAAGATACCTATCCAAAAATATATTGAGAAAAAAACCAGCATCGATTAAAATGAGACATAAATGGCTTGAAAGTTCATCAATCGTAGAGAACATGAACCCACCTCGGAACATGCTATGAAGATTCTGTATTTTAAGCTATAAATTGATTTTCCAGACAAATCTTTTTTTCAGATTTGTCATATTATCTTGGCCCAGGTACGAAAGTAGGCTAATCAGTTAGAAGCTGTCGTACCTTGGCGAAACGCTTTGGAGTTGAGGTCACTTGAATTTAAAATTGAATCATATTCAATCACTCCACTTAAAATAAAAGAAGTACCCACATAAATTTAACTAATTAACTTCTTATAACTTTGCACTAAAAATCTTAAGTTTACAAAAAAAACAAAATTCAGACGTTCCTCACATGAACACACTCAAATGCATGACAAAACCTATCTCTTCTCCAAACCAAAAATACAAAAAAGGTAAAAGATTGATTTGTTTTGTTTTTCTTTACTAAAGTCTCATTTGCAACTGAAGGAAATGGACCAAATGCGAACGCAATTCTTATTCTAAAAGGAGCACTGTTTTTTTTTTTTTCAGCGATTACTTCTTACTCCTTTAACTTCTAATCCCACTCACGCCTACTTAGTGGTCGTTTCGGTTATCATTCCATGCAACATTAAAAAATACTTTAAAATAATCTGTCATATGGCCAGATTGTATGCACCTATATTTTTTAGCTTGATCAACCGTCTTCTCCCAACTAGTCTTTGATATGCGGTTTAAAAAAATCCATTTAAAAAGATTACGTACACGCCACAGTGGACGTTGACAACGATCAAATAATGTGAATTGCAACATTGGCCTGGATGTTTACACACTACCCTAAACGAAATTCAATAAACACAAAACAAAATGTTCATCTTCTTGTCGTACCTATAGGTGTTAATAAATAAATAGAAAAACAAAATCCATTAAAAAGAATCAAAAATTTTACATTATTTCTTCAGCCTCGTAAATTCTGCTTTTTTTTTAATATTACAAAAACCAAAAAATAAACAAATACAAACCTGTATATATGTAGGTACTATTGGTTAAGCTTAGGATTCTAAAAAAAAAATCAAACACGACATAACAATCAGATATTACGATGATGGAGAATGCCAAAAAAGTAGGTCTGGCAATTCTAAACTACTGCCTGAACTACTGTGGCGATTTTCTTCAAACTTCAGCTTTGGGTGATTCCCTAGAGTAGGAATTGAAATTTTATTTAAGGACCAAAACTAACGGAAATAGAAAAGTAATTTTTTTTTCAAAAACGGCTCTAAAGATTTTGATTTAAATTTTTGGGTGTAATGTTACAAACAAAAAAATATTTTATGAACCGTTATTAACCTGCCATAGAAGTTTTTTTTTTGTTTCTGAACATCTCGTACACGACTTACGATTCTCGATTTCAACGAAAATTTTTATATAAAAGCATTTGAGTAATCGTAATATCAAAATTTAAGAAAATAAAAAAAAACTAATTTTTGGATTTTTAAAAAATACTTCATTTTTTTTAAATCAATTTTTTAAAAACGGGTCAGTGAAATATTTATAAATCTTGTTTTTCAGTGTAAATAAATTATTTCTTTAAAATAGCATACCAATTTTTTTTGAAAAATGTTACAAAATTTGTATACATACATGGGCAGTTCCATTATCGCGGGTGCAACATTTATACTCATTCAAAGTTTATTTAGAAACAAATACAAAGATATTTTAATTAAACTATATCTTGAAAGGGTACATTTAAACCTGTTTATTTTTTATTTAGCAATAAAATTTAAATTAAATAAGTAAATCGTCACTAGGAAGGTTCAAAGTGCGATCGCGGGTGCAACAAAATCGGCCCCACCTTTTTAGACCTAAGTGCAAAAACATAGAAGTCTGTTAATTTTCAAGATCCTGTAAAGCGACTGTAGCGCGCTACATCTCATTGCTAGCTGATTTTTTCTCGGTGTCATTTCTATATTTAATTATTTTATTTTACTACAAGTATTTTGTTTTGATTGTTGGAAAAAGCTTCAAATTATTTTTATTAATAAAAGTGTCGGTCGTAATGAAATAAGAAGAAATGCAACTATTTATTTTTTTATTAAGTATATTAGTATCCTATTCCTTTAAATTATAACTTATATTTTATATCATTTATGTACAATTAATAGTTTTTTTTTTCTATTTAAAATTAAATTACACCCTGTGCTTATTTGAAATTGTGCTTATCAATGCCGAAAAATGCTTTTTATTTGAAGTATTATTGTAGCGTGAAAGAGCTTATTCGTTTATGAATCATCTCCTTCAGCTACACTCTCACCATCCATTGAATCATTGCAAACCGAAAGATCAGATTCAGATGGTTGTCGATTGCTTCCTATTTGTCTTATTTCCTCGCAATTATTTTTGATTTCATCCTCGTTTCCCGTAGGCATTTGTGTCTGCCGAAGGAGTGCCAACCGCTGTTGGGTGATTTCTAAATGATGTTTTCTCCATTTTATCCTTCTATTTTGGAACCACACTTTCACTTGGGCTTCAGTCAATTGAAGGGTGTGCGCCAAATACAGTCGCTCTGGCCCCACCATGTACTGTTGTCGTTCGAATTCGGCCTCTAGTCTTTCTAGTTGTTCGGGTGTGAATATTGTGCGCACTCGTTTGTTTTTCAATGTGGACTTCTTGCCAATGCTTTCTGAAAGGAAACGAAAATTCAAGTGTTTTAAATAGTGTTAGAGACAGAGAGAATTAATGTACTTGTTTTAAGAATTTGAATAGTATTTAACTTTAGTATAGTCAATAAGCTAAATATAATAGATTGCGAAGATAGAAATAATAATTATTTATTAGGGTGGGTAAAAAAAAATCGAAATTCTTTTTTTGATTTGGTACTCCGAAAAATCGATTGCTAAACACCTCTAGAATATACACACCAAATATGAGCTCTTTATATTAATAGGAAGGTCCTCCGCTTTGCAATTTTCCATTTTTACATCAAGCTTCTACTAAAAAAAAATAATTTTTTTATTAATTGACTTTTTAGCAAATTTCTTTTCATATTCTTGTAGGAAATTGAACGCTCTACAAAAAAGGCCGTATACACTTTTTTCGTTTATCTAATCGTTGAATAGATATTTGAGGTCCAAAAATCGAGAAAATCTTTAAAAATTCGTTTTAAAGATTTAATATGGATTATAAAACATAAACAAGAGACGTATCTAGAGTAATTCGGAAGTTATGGGTATTAATATACGAAGGCATATTGAGGTTTTTTGTCTCGTTGGCCCAAAAATTATGAACAAATTTTGGTACGTGTTTGAATTTGGGTTGAGTTTTCCAATGTTACTCGGTTACGAAAAACATCCAAAATTTGTTCGATGTACTTTTATAAACAGTTAATATTGTGAGCCAATTCTAATTTTATCTTTAAACCATTACTCTATTTAACACTAAAAAATATACTCAGACAGACCCTTTCAGGTTTTATAGGGCTTGTTCCACTGACTACGAAATGTAAGTACAAATTTCATTACAACCTCCAAAATCTTAATGTTGGCGTTGATGTAAAGTATTTTTTTTTCGACCTCCGCCATTGCAAAATTTCTAGTTGCGTCGGTCAATTTTCAACAGATTGAAGTGGCCTTACCTGTTTTTTCTCAGTCTATTCTCACCCGATTTTGGAAATAATATTTAATTTGGAAATAATTATTTGGCTTAAATATCAGTACAAAATAGTACATTGGACATTCTTGAGTTTAATATTAAATTTTAAATCTTCCAAAACCCCATTTGTGAATTAAAAAAAAAAAAAAAAAAAAAACAAATGTACATAGGTACAAAAATTGGGTCGATGATTTGTTTTGGAAATTGGGTTTTTATGTGTGAACATTTTGGAAATGGGAAAATTTAGAACCAAAAGAGTTTATTTAACTATCCAAGGTAAAAGGACTTTCTTTTGAGAAGAATAAAAAGTTGGATTAAATAACTTAAATTTAATTTGGGAGTAATCGAAGTATAATATAGTGACATGATTTAAGAAAGGTGAAACAAAGCTTACCCTCCTGTTACAACTTAACCCGCATATGGGGAAAGTTGTAACACAGACCGGGTTTTTTAGTTACAAGGAAAACAATTTAATTTTTCTAGCTTTATCAACTGTCTTCTCTTCCCCTACTATTTCATATGCGTTAAAAAAGTACGTATACACCACAGTGTATGTAGATAACGTGCAAATAATATGAATTACAACTTTGGCTTGGATGCTAACACACCCTAATCGAATTTATATAAATACTTGCATTTATTTATTTATTTATTTATTTATTTATTCAACTACAGACTAAGTGTCTAAGTTGTTCTAAGTTGGCTTTTTGCGACAAATTACAGATTTTGCTGTCTCTTCGAAATAAACACCCTTTCATATAATTTTTTTTTATGAAAACTCTTTATTCTTGCTTTCTATCCCAAATTGCATGTTTTTACCAAATTTCATTAGGGTGATCCATCATTTTTGTTTCCACAAAAAAAAATATCCTTTTGACCATGATATTTTTATATCACTTATCTTTTTATAGGACTTATCACTTTTTATAGGATTTTCTCTATTTCCAAAAAAAACACCCTTTGACCTAAAATATTTGTATAGACTGTTTGGATTCTTGGTTTCTGTTATAAACGAAACATTTTTTCCAATTTTCATTGGTGTAACAATTTTTTCCCAGTTTTTGTGGTACTAATTCCGAATTTCGTCATATCTTTAAAAAAAACACCCTTTCACTTAAGATAATTTTATACACTTTAAAAATTCTTGATTCTTATACCAACCAAAACTTTTTCACCAAGTTTTAAAAATTAATAAAATGTAAGTTAGCTGTTATGATACCTTTTCCACACACAACTAAACCCATCAAAAAAACACCCTTTCACTAAAAATAATTTTAAGAACTTAATGAATCCTTTTTCCCTGCTTTATCTAAAACCTTCATCCCGAATTTTATCAGTGTAGCATGTTTTTCACATGGGTTTCGGATATATTTTACCTGTTGAAGTAAAAAAACAAGCACCCTTGTTTTTAATTGACAATAACTTTTCTTAGAGCAATCGTATTGACTTTATTTTTACCTTGAAAACATGTGTCATATGATTATATTCGACAAACAATATTTTTCAGTATATTTTTGACCTTCACCCCTCCCTCTTTTCCGCGAAAAAACACCCTTCCACCCAACTTTTTTTTTTAGACTTTTTTTTGTACTTGGTTCTTATCCCAAAAATAAACTTTTTGCCAAGTTTCATGAGTGTGACAATTTTTGTTTTTAAATGCCTATTTTACCTGTACTACTCGTAAATTCTAAATTCTACTAATTTTTAAAATATTAAAAACTTGTATTGAAAAATTAAAAGCAAAAACAAGCTTCCAAATTTAAGACAGAAAACGAATCGTCTTTTATAAGCCTTCATCAAGGAATAATAGTGAATATTAAGTTGTTCACTCATAAGATAAACTTCGAAAACTTAACAAGTTTATGAGCGCTGAAAGAATATCGGTCGTATTGTCTTATATTTCACAAAAACAGAAATCCTAGATTGCGGTTAAACCGTGAATTTGTGCGAAAAATTAATGTTTAATGTACGTACCTACATACATACATATATGCGAAAAAAAACATTTAATACAGTCAAATAAGGAGAAAAAAGGGGTAAATCTCGGAATGAATGTTAGTAGAATTTTTTTTTGCTCAATATCTTCCTTTTGCCATTCTATAACATATCTCAAAAGTCTAGAAAAATCTCATGTCCGCTTGTCGCGATTTCAAGGTCAAATCGCGAAATGGAGATTTTCAAAATTAGCAAAAATAGGCTATGGTATTATATACACATATGATACATGATTTCAAGGTATTTTTTAATGCTGATTCCAAAAAATCTAAAATCAAGACAATCTGACGTCTCTGGAAAAAGTTATACCTGTTTTTCATCTGTCAACTCATATTATTATAACAGTTGCAAACTTACTGCCGAAAAACCCTTAAAAGTTATGGTAGATGAACCAAATTTTGCATGAAGATTTTAGAATCCATCATTATTCAAAATCAAAACAATCCATTACAAAAAATATATATAGGGTAGAAGGGGGAGGATTTGCCAGGATTTAGGATAATTGACTTAACGCAAAGTTCTTACGTTTCTTTTAATTTTTTTATATCTGATATTATTATTGACTTAATTATCTTTACTTAAATATTTTTTTCATCTTGATATATTAATTATTTCTATTTTTAATAATTTTTTCAAAAAAACGAAAAGTGATGTGGCAAAGCCTCCCCAGGTGGGAGGCTTTGCCACGGGGGTGGGGAGGGATTGCCAGTTACCTAAATATCAAAGTTAATATAAATAAAACCAATAATAACAAACAAAACTTTTTTTTAGCTGAAAATACGAAGAAGGGATTGATTTTTTTAGAATTCTGTCATCCTCTTTTGAGGAAGCTAGCTTCTGGCAAATGTACCCCATGGGGTGCATTCGCCAGAGCAAAACCTACCCAAAAACAAATGGCAAATGCACCCCACAAGCTAATCTTTCAAAAATTTACTTATAACTTTTTTATAAGTTAAACAGTAAAAAAATCACTTCTACACAGCATAGTACACATAATTTTCAAAAGATATTTGTATGAAAAAGTAATTTAACAAGACAAATACTAAAAATTTACGACGCTTATGTACCTTCATATTTTGGTTCTCAACATTAAAAAACTAACACAAGCGTCTAATTTATTTCGTGTCCAGCCAAAAGCTGTCAAACTTTGTGGGAAGTTTTCAATCATAAATGTACAACAGAAAATGATTTTTCGGTATTTAATATTCTCTTGGTTTGGAAAATAACCTGGGCTGGCAAAGGTACCCCATTGGCAAATGCTCCCCCTTCTACCCTACCTACGAAATAATGGTATTTTTTGAAGGTGGGGCAAATTTTAGGATATGCACTAAAGAAGATTCTTGTTCATCTTAGGAATAAGTGCTAATAGGCTAATTTTTTCATTTTAATCTGTGTTTGGATATTCTTTTATTACCCTCAAAAATCTAAAAAAATCTCATGTCCGCAAGTCTTAATTTTCTTGGTTTGAAGATAAGGTGCAGATTTTTGTGTCCGATCAACATGAATAACTACATTACTTTTCAGGGATGGTCATATTGATTTGTTTGTGGGTTTTGTTGGAATCAGCTTTAAAAAATACCTTGAAATGATATGGGTTATGTTGGTATACATATAAGAATCTAAAGTTTTCTTATTATATTTTTTAAATCTGCACCTAACTTAGTTTAACCTGGAAAATTAGAACTTGCGGACATGAGATTTTTTTTAGATTTTTGACATAAATTATAGAATATCCAAACAAACATAGAAACCAAAAAATTAGCCTATTAGCACTAATTCCAAGATTGTACCTGGATGTTTTTTAGTGCACATCCCAAAATTTCCCCTTTTCTCAAAAAATACCATTTTGTCATAGATATGAATGTTTTTTGCATTGCATTGTTTTGATTCTGAATGATAATGTATCTTAAAACCTTCATGCAAAATTTGGTTCCGCTACCATAACTTTTAAGGGTTTTTCGGTAGTAAGTTAGCAACTGTTATAATAATATGGGTTGACAGATGAAAAACAGGTATAACTTTTTCAGAGACGTCAGATTGCCTTGATTTTAGATTTTTTGGAATCAGCATTAAAAAATACCTTGAAATCATGTATCATATGTGTATATAATACCATAGCCTATTTTTGCTTCTTCCTTTTTCTCGGCGCTGTTATGATCTCGATGTCGAGGGGATCATAACTATCCCACGTAACTGCTTCACACTAGTGATCCGCCTGTGGGGTTCGCCGGGTTGACCTCAGAAATCGGCGGCAAGCCTCCCGGTTTTGTATTGTTCCATTTCTAAGGCCAACTGAATGCTGGTGGTTTTGCATTTGCTTGTACCAGGAGTTTTTAGGCCTACCTTTCTTTCTATTTCGTGTTGGAACGTTGTATGATATTGCTTTTTTGACGGGGTTCTCAGGATCTCTCCTTTGAACATGGCAATACCAACTGAGTCGGTCGTGTTCAATTTTTTGGGAGATGGTGTTTTTAACATGAAGGCTTCCTCGGATCTTCGTACTTCTAATTCTATCAAGCTTTGTTACTCCTGCTGTCATACGAAGCATCTTCATCTCAGCTGCCGTTAACTTAAGGGCCCAACCCATAGAATCCGTTGCGTCCGTTCCGTCGAAGTTTTCAACTGACAGCTCGATAAAATACACACGTTCTTATGGGAAGCGACCCATAAGCGACGGATCGGACGTAGACGGACGGATTCGACGGAAGAAGTAGCCCAACTTTCTACTTTTTCATCCGTCGTATCCTTTGACATTGGTTGTCAACAATAGATCAGTTCGATTTTCTGTTTCTGAGTGCACACCGGGGAATTTCAGAACTAAGAACTGTGTTCTTTTCTTCTCCGATTTTTTGAATTGTGAACTTTAATTGTATATTTGTGAAGAAAATTTAATAAAAGTAACATTTAATGGTATATCTAATAAATTATATCAATTAAATACTCAAATTCTGTTGTAGAGTTCAATTTTACTATGCCAAATTCATACCTACAACTCATAATTTGTTATAAAAAATTGTTTTTAACTGAAGAGCATGTACCTACAGGAAATCTAGTCGTGCATTTTATTTTATTAAAAAAAAGAACAACAATAATAGTTAAAAATTTCTTCCATCAGAGCTTCCTTAGTGCACATTCAGCGATAAAATATCGAACACACCTTGGAATTTGAAGTGAGCTGTCAAAAAGAAATCCGTCATACGACGTATTCTATGGGTCACCCCTTTCTGTCCCATCCTTCAACTTCAACGGATGGATTGACGGAACGGACGCAACGGATTCTATGGGTTGGGGCCTTTACTCTCATACTTTTTGTACATTGTCCAACATTGTGAACCGTATGTGAGTGCTGGACGCACAACTGCGGTGTAGAGTCTTCCTTTCAGCTTAGGGGGCATTTTTCGATCACAGAAGATGGCAGAATTTTCCCGCCACTTCATCCACCCTACGCTTACGCGATGATTGATATCGTCATCACAAGTACCTTCGTTATTTATCATAGACCCCAGATATTTAAACTTTTCACACTTGGGAAGCACTACACCATTCAAATAAATGTCAGGAATAGGCCTGTGTGGATCAGAAAATGGGCAGCATAGGTATTCTGTCTTTTTCGCGCTTATGCGGTACCCACTACCTTCTAGAACATCCACCCATACATCAAGTGCTCGTTGCAGGGATATCGGGTCTTCACTTATGATGGCTCCATCGTCAGCAAAGAATAACTGATGCACTTTTGGGTCCGTCACTTTGCCTTCAAGCAGGTAATCAAGAACGGTAATAAAGAGCAGAGGACTCAAGACGCTTCCCTGGTGTACACCTACTGTGATTTCGAATTCTTCGGTGACTCCAGCTGCACATCTTACTTTAGTTACTGCTCCATCATACATGTCCATAATTATCCGCACATAGGTTTCCGGAACTCCTCGTTGTCTGAGGGCCACCCATATCAGATCTCGTGGTTGTCGATCGAATGCTTTTTCAAAATCAACCAATACCACATGCAAATCCTCCAAGGAATCTCGATGTTTTTCCATAATGATTCTTATACTCTGGATTGCATCTGTGGTTGATTTACCCGCAACAAACCCGCACTGGTCATCAGATAGCCTTATTATTTTTCGCAGTCGGCTACCCAAGACTCGCTCAACGATCTTCATGGTGTGTGACATCAGCTTAATCGAACGGTAATTATCACAGCTTCGAGTATCACCCTTTCCTTTGTATATTGGAAGAAGGTAACTTTCCCTCCATTGATTAGGCATTCGATCACCTCGTATAAGCTTGGAAACAAGAACCATGAGCCATCTAGACCCGATGTCTCCCATCTTTTTCCAAAACTCTGAGGGTATTTCGTCTGGCCCAACAGCTTTTCCCTTTTTGGAGTATTTTACAGCCTCACTAACTTCTTCGACTGTGACATCGGATACTTCGCTTAAGTTAGGTGAAGCTATTGGAAAGTGTAGCCTTGGAAATTGTTCATTTAGAAGTTCGTCACAGTACTGTCGCCACCTGTGGAGGATTTCGTCGTTTTCCACAAGTAGTTGGCCTTGAGCATTGTTAATAAACTTCGGCGAACAGATCTCCTGAGCATTTCTTCTTCTTTGAGCGGCTATTTTGAAAATGGTTGCGCCCTTATTCACGTTTTGTCGTAGCTCTTGAATAGCACCAGCAGTCGGGGTAGAAATTTCATCTAGCTCCCGATATAGGTCTTCCGTATTCTTGGCTTGAATTTGGGCACATATCTTCTTCGCTTCTTTCTTGCAGTTTCTGTATTCCACTTCGAGGCGTGACTTTTGCTCTGTATTATTAGAGGGGCACTTCGACCAAGCTTTGAAAGCCATTTTCTTTTTACTTACAACTGCTTTAGCTTCATCATTCCACCACCATGTTTCTTTGCCTTGTTGGTTGTGTCCTTTTGAAACCCCTAACAGTGTTTTGGCTTTTTCTATGCAAGTTCGCTGTAGGAGGTCCCACATACTTTGTGCTGTACTCTCTTCATTTCGAAAAATGTTGGTGTTGTTATACAGATAGTTTTGCATATTCGAAATAAAAGCTTCGCCTTTTTCCTTATCCAGATTATACCATTTGATCTTCCCAAAAGTCTTTGTCCGTTTGTTGTCGTTCACTGTCTCCATAAAAAATTCTGTCAGTAGGAGACGGTGTTGGTGGGCGATCGCTTCTCCCAGTATCACTTTACAATCCTTGACCCGAGGTTTCATGAAACTAGATACCAAATGGTAATCAATCTGGGTCTCATTTCCACCACTGCTGTAAGTGAGCAGGTGTCGGCTTTGTTTGATGAACATGGTATTTAGTACGATAAGACCATATGTTTTGCACGAGCTCAGGATGTTTTCACCAGGAGAGTTCCTAGTGCCGTATCCGAGGCCTCCATGGCAATCTTCATAGTCTTCGTTTCTTTTCCCGACATGTCCATTTAAATCTCCGCCCACGAACAAAAACTCTTCCTTTGGGATGTCCTTAAGTAGGTTGTGAAAATCAAGCCAAAATGCATCTTTTTCCACCTGCTCACATCCAATTTGGGGAGCATATGCAGTGACAATATTCCACAACTTTCCTTTAATCACCAATTTAAGGGACATCAAACGGTCACTGGATTTCGAAATGGATAATATGCTGCCTAAGAGGTCTTTTGTAAGGATGATTCCGATTCCGTTCTTACCCTTTTCCGTTCCATAGTAGAACATCTTGTAATTTTTTGTCCTTGTATCCAAGAAACGAGCCCTATTTCCCGTGTTACGCCATTTCGTTTCTTGGACACACAAGATGTCTACTCGCCTTCTTATCATCATCTCTTCCAGCTCGAAGCTTCGACCTGTCATACTCCCAACGTTCCAACTCGCAATTCTCAGATTCTCATAGCCTATTTTTGCTAATTTTGAAAATCTCCATTTCGCGATTTGACCTTGAAATCGCTACAAGCGGACATGAGATTTTTCTAGACTTTTGAGATATGTTATAAAATGGCAATAGGAAGATATTGAGCAAAAAAAATGTCTACTAACATTCATTCCGAGGTTAAACCCTTATTTGGCTGGATTAATTGGGTTGATACAAACTGATAGGACAGGTTATAAATACCTGAGGAGTTGACCTCCCTCTAAGAAGGATTATAGCCTGTTACTTCTAAGTTGTATTTTTTTTTAAAGAAAATAATTGGGAAATTAATATGAACGTATGTAGTTGAGAGTAATGTCTAGTCTATACCTTGCTTTTCATACTTTACCCTATCCGATGTTGTAAAACGAGTGTTTCGAAAATATTGAACGAAAAGAAAAAGTTCTTGCTCTCGTACAATAGTTATTTATTCTTCAATGAAAGAGGATTTCACCCGTGATCTTTAGATTTGATTAGGGGAAAATCTTACATTTTTTTCTGTCGTTTAAATCGTTTTTTGTTCTATGTATTCTGTATGTAAATGAATGACCCCTCAAATTTTAAAACCTTAGTCATTTTTGATATAAGAAACTTACCACTTTTCATTTTCTCCCGCTGAAAGCCTAAATTAGCTTGTTGCTGAGCGTGATGTTGATGCAATTGCTGGAGACTTTGCAGAGCGGATGGAGCATTAGCGGCTGCTGCCGCCGCAGCCACAGAGGCAGCTGCCGCAGCAGCTGCATGATGACCAAATGCATTCAGCCGCATGTGTCCTGCTCCATTTTGAACTGCTTCATTCGTTTCCGCAACTGATGACTGTGGCAAATATCTATTAACTACACTATTCACTGAATTCATAGTATCACACTCGTATTTATGTACACTTGCACTATTATTCATTTGAACATTCATACTGTTTTCCGAATGAACATTTTTTGGCTGATGCAGGTGATTCGTATGACTGGAATTGCTTATTGATAAATTCATGACGCTGTTATAGTCCTTGCGGCTATTGTCAATTGCACTCTTCTGTAATCCCAATATAGCTGCTATAGTAAAGGATTTACCAACATCCAAGGACGTATTTGTATCCAAGTGCGGCGAATTGCTTATCACATGCTGATTATGGGTCATGTGTGGGTGCTGGTGTTGTTGTTGTGCATTTTGCACTGTCGTAGGATTATGTAAGGCCAAAAAGTGCGATAAAGGATTCGGATGGTATTTTGAAGGATTTTGCAGCATTATAATATTATTCTGTCTTACACTGCTCACTCACTCATACGGACTGATGCGATTTAAATTTTTTAATTGCGGTCAACACCTGTTCCAGATTCTGCAATAAAAAGAAAAGAAAATATTGTCATTTAGTTTGTTAAGCATATGTATATGAATGAAGGATTAGATGTAAGTGGAGTTCAAAAAAGTACCGGCGCGCATCCATACGAAACATAAAATGCAAGCAAGAAGAATTCCTAACAAAAGACAGACCTGTGTTGGGTTCATCATTCGACTTGGTGGTAATGGAGACTTCAACTACTTGTGTGTAATTGATGCCACTCTTAATGGTTTACGCACTCAATAGGCTCTTCCTTAATGAAAAGTCTTTCTTTGCATATAGAGTGTTTTATTGTTTTACACAGCAGAAACTTCAAAAGAATCAACTTCATATTCACTGCATCACAGTTTGTTCCGCGGGCCGTCGGGCATGCCCTCCTTTTAAACTCAAAGGAAGTCATTAGACTTAAATCATGATGATGGTGACCATCTAATTTGACGTGAAACTTTCTGTGAAAGTGCAACGGAATGCACTTCGTGAAGCTCTGCACTCTTGAAGTGGATATAATTAGTTTGAATCCATCATAGAAGTTCTTTAGCTTTTGATTTACTTACTAAGGGCATTTTCATTAAATTCTTCGATCCTTTCAAATAAGACAAAATGTCATTTAATTCCAGGATATTCAGAGTGTTAGTCTAGATGACAACTTTAAGTAATTTTAAGCATTTCCTTCTATTTAAAACGTGAGTTATTCAAAGAGGGTAGATTTACCATTCATAATGTATTAAGTGTATGTAGATATATTTCAGTCCACATATAAGGCTGTACATTATGAGGTGAATGGTTTTGTGCCGCATTCATAGCATTACATAATATTGTGTTCATGAGGTAGTTGATATTGTGCTTTACCAGTTGACAAGTATAAGCAAAAGGTATATTGTATAGTATTTCACTCAATGAATGGTTTAAATTTACTCTGGAAAGTCGATGACATGGTGAATAGAATGAAACTTTCATGTTAAAAAGAAGGAGTTAAATGGAAATTATAAATTAAAATATAAAATACCTAAACTAAGGTTAGGATTTGAATGAAGAATACTTTAGACGTTGAGGTGTTGGAAGCAAAATTATTTCACTTAAGTAAAAACATTTAAATGAAGTCAATTAAAAACATTATTTTAATAATGGTGTAAGTATTTTGTAATGAATTTAATATAGTTAATTATCATAATTTAAAGATTTTAAAAGCTCTGACCAGGGCCTAGATATGGGCCATAAGTCTATGATTATTTTTATACAGCCAAATTAAAGAAAAAAATCAGTAACATGCACAAAAACATGTAAGTTAAGCCTTCTTTTCAAGAATAGTTAGCGCAAATATTAAAAAAGCTATCCTTAGTGTACAACTATTTAAAAAAAAAAAAACCTCATAGTTTTGAGCCGTTCAAATAAATTCTAAGGTACCTAATCGGTTTTTGGACGACTTTTGTATTTCAACTTTCTTTGTTACACGGAGAAAAAGATCATACTTAAAAACAAGCGGATTCTGTGTTATATTAAGCGGACTTCTGCATGATTTTTTCCAAGAAAAATTCCGTCTTAAATTGTGCAGAAAAATCTTCTAATTTTCTTGAATGTGTTTATTGAAAAAAAAAAAAAAACACTTAATTTAAGAGGAAAATCTTCTTATTTTTATGTAAAGAGATTTTAATTAAAAAAACTAGAGGGCACTGAGAACGATCCTACAAATCTTGGGTCCCTAAGCGAGTGCTTTACCATCAGACTATCTCACTATTTAAAATTATTGTGTTATAGTTATAAGAAGTAGGTCACTTACAATTGTAAAAAAAGAATAGAACAGCTATATTTTATCACATAAGTTACTGAAGATAGTACAGACGAACTGTTCGATGAAAAAAAATGTATGTTTTTGAAACTTATTTTAAATACCTTTCACTTAAAAAATTAAGCTTTAATTTAATTTGATCGGCCATAGCTAAAAAAATAGCGGTACATTTTATAAAAAAACGTAACATTATATGTTTTCTTCATTGATCTGAAATGTATGAAACACATTTTCTAACAATATAACTTTATTTCTTTTTACCGACTTCCAAAAAGGAGGAGGTATTCAATTCGCCTGTATTTTTTTGTTTGTTTGTTACCTCATAACTTTGGACTGAGTGAACCAATTTTGATAATTCTTTTTGTATTGGAAAGCTGGTGGCTGCAATGTGGTCCCACTTTAATTTCGTTCAGTTAAAGCCATAGGAACTATTAGAAATACCATAAAAACATAAATAAAAATTAAATAGAAATTTTTAATATATCATTGATTTTTCTTGTAAAGTGATTCGTTGTTGAGGTGGTGATATTTAATGTCAAAAATATATATATTTTGGTTTGAAGATATTGGAGTCTTAAAAATCGTAGAGGTGTCAAGCAAAAGGAAATTTTAATAAATAGCTTTTCTTAGAATTTATTATTTTCGGAAATCAGGCGTATCTACTTAAAAAATTCCAAAAGAGAGTGGGGCTTGTCCTAGATAATTTTGTTTCCAAAATAAATTACTAAACGATTTCCACG
Source organism: Episyrphus balteatus (assembly GCF_945859705.1). Lineage (NCBI taxonomy): Eukaryota > Metazoa > Arthropoda > Insecta > Diptera > Syrphidae > Episyrphus > Episyrphus balteatus. The sequence goes on along the minus strand of NC_079136.1, from coordinate 78,809,667 downwards.
ACAATCTCGTCTATAAGGATGCGTTTATGTAGCCGTAATACTAAATTATAAGTTTCAAAATACCAACCAATTTTTTAAGAATATTGCTTTTGAAAAATGTTTAGGTATACAATTTGAATATGATAGAGTTCAGAACCAAAATCGTTTATTTCATTATCTTTGTTAAAAGGGTGTACTTTTGAGACTAACATTTTGTATTGCCTGTTTTGTTCGTGCTTGGAACAGTTTTTGGTCAAGGTTGTTTGTTTTGTTATAAAAGTGTTTTTCTTGCCCACATTCTTAGAACGTCCTTTACTATCGTCTCATTTCAAATTGAAGATCTGCTGGCAGCAATGGAAAAAACGTATTTTTATCTTTCACGGAATTCTTTATTCTAAGAGGAAGTCTGTTTATCTTAGCTTTTACTTTTTATCCTTGTTACTTCTAATGCCACTCATCCCTACCCAAAAAATTTTCATTTTTTCATAAAGAGTATTATAAACTGTTTAAGAGTGGTAATTTTGGGTCTCGTTCTACGAAGCATTAAAAATATTGTGCCATATGACCAGAACCGTCTTCTTTTCTTATAGTCTTACAGATGCGATTTAAAAAAAAGCTTACTAATACAGTCAAATAAGGAGAAAAAAGGGGTAAATCTCGGAATGAATGTTAGTAGAAATTTTTTTTGCTCAATATCTTCCTTTTGCCATTCTATAACATATCTCAAAAGTCTAGAAAAATCTCATGTCCGCTTGTCGCGATTTCAAGGTCAAATCGCGAAATGCAGATTTTCAAAATTAGCAAAAATAGGCTATGGTATTATATACACATATGATACATGATTTCAAGGTATTTTTTAATGCTGATTCCAAAAAATCTAAAATCAAGACAATCTGACGTCTCTGGAAAAAGTTATACCTGTTTTTCATCTGTCAACTCATATTATTATAACAGTTGCAAACTTACTGCCGAAAAACCCTTAAAAGTTATGGTAGATGAACCAAATTTTGCATGAAGATTTTAGAATCCATCATTATTAAAAATCAAAACAATCCATTACAAAAAATATATATACCTACAAAATAATGGTATTTTTTGATGGAGGGGCAAATTTTAGGATATGCACTAAAGAAGATTCTTGTTCATCTTAGGAATAAGTGCTAATAGGCTAATTTTTTCATTTTAATCTTTGTTTGGATATTCATTAACTACCCTCAAAAATCTAAAAAAATCTCATGTCCGCAAGTCCTAATTTTCTTGGTTTGAAAATAAGGTGCAGATTTTAAAAAATTGAAAAACTACACTTTAGATATTTGTGTCAGATCAACATGAATAAGGTGCATTACTTTTCAGGGATGGTCAAGTTGACTTGTTTGTGAGTTTTGTTGGAATAAGTGTTAAAAAATACCTTTAAATCATGTCGCTTATGTTGGTATACATATAAAAATTTAAACTTTTCTTATTAATTTTTTAAAATCTGCACCTTATTTTCAAACCAAGAAAATTAGGACTTGCGGACATGAGATTTTTTTAGATTTTTGAGGGTAGTTAAAGAATATCCAAACAAAGATTAAAATGAAAAAATTAGCCTATTAGCATTTATTCCTAAGATGAACAAGAATCTTCTTTAGTCCATATCCTAAAATTTGCCCCTCCATTAAAAAATACAATTATTTCGTAGGTATATATATTTTTTGTAATGGATTGTTTTGATTTTTAATAATGATGGATTCTAAAATCTTCATGCAAAATTTGGTTCATCTACCATAACTTTTAAGGGTTTTTCGGCAGTAAGTTTGCAACTGTTATAATAATATGAGTTGACAGATGAAAAACAGGTATAACTTTTTCCAGAGACGTCAGATTGTCTTGATTTTAGATTTTTTGGAATCAGCATTAAAAAATACCTTGAAATCATGTATCATATGTGTATATAATACCATAGCCTATTTTTGCTAATTTTGAAAATCTCCATTTCACGATTTGACCTTGAAATCGCGACAAGCGGACATGAGATTTTTCTAGACTTTTGAGATATGTTATAGAATGGCAAAAGGAAGATATTGAGCAAAAAAAATTTCTACTAACATTCATTCCGAGGTTAAACCCTTATTTGACTGGATTATACCAAAAAGCACGTATACGCCATAGTGTACGAGGACAAAAGCAATTCATCTAAATAACAAATTGATGTTAGAACACGCACCCTATTCGAAATTTTAAAAAAACATTTGCAGTCATTTACTGAACAAAATGTCCATCTTCTTGTCGTCCAGTCAGTGTCAATAAATAAACAGAAAAATAAAATCCTTTCAAATAAGAATCGTAAATTTAAAACTATTTCTAAAGCCTTTTTAATTCTGCTAATTTCTTATAAATTCTTCGAACTTTAGGTCTTTAGTCTTTACTTCCACTATTTAGTCAGCTGACTGTGCGCACTTTTACAGTACAACCCGACTCAACCATCGGCCAATAGAAAGACTGTATAGTGTGCGGGGCTATAAATCTATATAATTGAGCTAATTTTGAACGAGGTTTGACTTTTCTCAGACACAATATGTTTTTTCAAAATTGTCTTCAGCGATCTTTGTGTTCAGTAGGACCTCGACTATTTCTGACCATCAACTCTCGGATTTGATTGACTTGCTTGTTTTTTCCTACACTGAGAGAAAAGCCACCATAAAACAACATGAAATCAATGAACATTTAAAAATCAACGTGGAAAAAAGGTTAATTTTTGATGGTTTCGTATCTTAAAGTCACATAAATCAAAGTAGTTCATCTTTGAAACAACGACGTTTCAAATTCAATTTATTTTTTCCCTCAGTGTAGCGGCCCTCTATACTAATCGCTTTTCTCGACCCTCTTTGAAAATTGAATACCATTCATAAGGTAATCGTGTTCTAGATAAAGCCTCATTAGAGAAGGTAACAGTTTTTGGCAAGCAAAATTTGATGCAACTTCTTTGCTCAATAAAACCAGACATTGTAAAAGTCGAAGAATAGGATAGTTCTTAAAATGTTCCTTTTTCTTTCCCAATTTTAAACATAGAGGTTTCGATCAATGTATAAAGTGATATGTTAAATAAAGACAAACACAGTAATATATATAACTATCGTGAGTTTCACGTGAACAAGATTCCACCCGAAAAAAAAAGTTTCACTTTTTCCCAATTATGAGTTCCGGGCGAAAAGTTGTTCCTGTTCGGAAAACTCCCGGATTTGGAACTATTTTCAGGTAATATGCGATATATCCGACAGAATTTTTCTCTCTAAAACTTTGGTGGTAAATAAGAAACTAGTTTAGCGGAAAATTTAAATTCCCTTCGGGGTAAAATCACAAAAAATATTTCGAATGGAAAAATTTCCACGTGAAACTCAGGATAAACTAATTTTCATTCAAACCTTATAGACATTTTCACTACAGCCTATTCCTAGTTAAAATCCATAGGTATGATAAAATTAAAAATAACATTTTTGTATCCTAATGGAGCTGGAGGAGGAGGCTGGACTTTTACAAGAAAATAAATTTATGCAGGTAGGTACATACAGTTTATCCAACTATAACGTGTTTCTCCTTTTGGTTGTTAAGTATTCCAAAAAATTGTTTATTATGTTTTTCTGATTTATATAAATCCTTATTTCTATCCTTTTGATGTAGTTTTATTGTTCCGGTTTTAATTTACACTATTTTCAAAAATATTCCACAAATCACTCTTATATCACTTTTATTTTTTTCAAGGTAAAGAGATAAAAGTTAATTTATATTCACGATTTTATTTCACGACCGTTAACGTGTGTTCACATCAGCAAATCCGCTTGTTGACTGAAACGGAAATAATGAAAATCGCGACAAAACAGATGAATATTAATATCCTTTATGTACAGGGAGAAAAATATTTTCCTTATGTATTTATGATTTCACACAAAAACAAAAAAAAACTGATATGCAGCACATCATTGTTGTGTCATCTTCATCTTTGTCGTTATACCTTTCTAACAAAAACACTACACCAACACACAATACTACACCTCTACCATCACCTTCCGCAACTGAACGGAAAATATTTCGGATCTCTAAATTTAACCATCTCCGTCGATTGCCCAAAAAATCACAACTAAACAATGAAACCGGGTTCCGCAGCAGTCAATGCAACACCCACTTACAAAATCACCCTCACTAAAGGTACTGATGGTAATAGTGCTCTATGCTCGCGCTCGTAATGTTGGTGGTACGTTTAAGGACTAGGGTTGAAAACAAAATGGTTTAACCTACAAAACTCCCTTGGAGAGTATATTGGGCAATAGTTCTATTAAATGTATCCCGTAGACACATTTCCACCAATCCACCCCCAAATAAGGAGCAACAATCCTGGCAGAATAAAATATCAACCACCATTCCTCCCTTGCTCTTTCTGAGGTACACACACACCCCGTCATAGTATGTGAAGTGGGAAGTGGGTGGTGTTCGTATGGCACGCACATTTCAATCATCATTAGTGCTAATGTACCCACAAAAATTAGGGGTGCTTAGCTTAGCTCTTGATTTAGCTCTCCAAAACGAGATCTGTTAGTATGAGAGGAGCGATGAGGCTAATATGTCTGCCTGGCAGCCAGCGGCGTGATTGTGCGCGTTTCTGTGCTTGTATTGGTTTTGACACTGAAACGGAAACCCATCAAGAAGAAAGAAAGGGGCCAATATGAGAGCATATTATTATAGACTTTATCAACCTGCTTGTGGGAGGTTGTTTTTTTTGTAGTGGTGTTGGAGAATTCTTTGTTCATTTCATTGTGTGTTTTATTTCGAATTGAGGTTTTTCCTCCCTCAAAAAATAAAGTTGTAGTAGTATTATTTTACCGCAACTTCAGATTTTCGTTCTCTTTTTCACTCGTTTATGTTTGCATACAAACTTGGGATGATGATGGCTTTTTGTTGTGTTGGTGTGCATAAGGCAGCCATTTAAGTTAGGGGGGCTTATGGATTTTTTTTTCAAAATATTTTCTGGGGCTCTCTTCTCATACTAAGAGAGATATCATTTCATTCTACATTTCAAAAAAGGGAAACTTGTACATTATTGTTCGTATAGGTATAGTGAGTTTTTTTGTTGTTGTTGTTGGAATTCTTTATATAAATATTGTTTTGTATGCAAAATGAGTGCAAATATGCTATAGATGTAGGTACCCTAGGCCAGGGCATTGCATAGGTTCCTGCCTAAGTAATGTTTCATAATTTAATGACTTTTTATTAATATGTATGCAGGTGCTTAAAAAAAAAGAAATAAGTTCAACTTAGAAGTTACTTAGGAGATATGATAACGTACGTTATAACTATACAGACAAGTTCTTAAAAATAACTTTGCCTAAAGCTGGGATTACACGGTCAACGCGTTAACTCTTTAACGTCACCAAAAAACATTATCTGCACTCCATCAATGCCCAAAACTTTGTATCAGCGTGAGTTCAACCTCATCGGATCCACTTATTTCTTCATTAAAGCTTTTAAGCAACCAAAAAGATCTGCAAGAACAATATTCTACAAAAATAATGAGTTTATTATTCATTACCCCGGACTAAGATGATAGTTTTCAAGAAATCTAGTGTTTGTATGTTAATTTGTATTACCTTATATTTTTCCATTGTTTGATTTGTAAAATATCTCTAAAATACATTATAAATATAATCTTGCATACCAAAAAATAAAAAATAAAAATCGCCTAAAAATAAATAGTCTTTCGACAGATTTCTTTTCAAATAACTTTTTTTACAAAAATAATACTTCCAAAAAAATAGATTTTCCATTATTTTACATAGATAGAAAATCAAAAATTAGAAAATATATGGTGTTTTATAGCCTCATTTTTGGCATGTGCAAACAAAATTTCAAACGCAAAAATCTTTTAAGTTTTTCTGTAGACAAAAAAATATTACGCATACACCATAGTGACCCATTCGTACACAATAAGTCTGAGCTACTAAATGAAAGTTTATTACCATTAAATATTGATTTTTTTTTGACAATAAATGGTAAGCGAAATAAATTTTAGCAAAGCAATAAATTGATATTTAATGCAAAATGAAAAACTACGAAACAAATTTGGCGAGATTATAAAGTTGTTAGTGAATCAACAACCATAAGAAAACTCGCGAAATATGAAACTTCTTATACGCTTTTCTAGTATTCTTTTCTAGTTTTACGGGCTGAAATCTAATAATATAACTAAACTTTAACACAACTTGGTGTCCAAAATTTTAATTTTTTTAACAAGTGTTCTTTCTGTTTTGTTTCGAGTTGATCTTTTATTATGCAAGAAAATAATGTGAGTCATTATGTGCCGGGTAAAAATGGAAATTGAATTTTTATAAAATAATATTTTTTTTACCGCCACCCGCGGGGAACCACAGCTGAACATTAGCTGTTTTTCGGAAAACTGCAACCGGACTCTGCGTGCGGCTGTGCTTCGGTGGCCGGTGGTTCGGCTACCAAAAATTTTTAGATGATGATACGGCTGTAGTTTAGATATGGATCGGGTCTCAAAAAGCAGTTCGAGGATATTTTTTTGCGTCCAACTATTTTTGTAACCATATTAAACAATACAACTCCTAAAAACGAAGAAAATAGGTCAACTACCTTCAAAAAACACTAAGAAGTTCCGATACGATAATCATCCGCAAATGACTTCGTACTCGGTGAAAATGGACCGTGCGCGTGCGGTATCTGGGGAGGGGGGGGGGGGGGAGAGGCGTGGGAGTATTAAAAAACTAGAACATTTTATTGAAATTTCTGCATATCCATAGGCACCTAGTGTTAATACCTACGTTTGGGAATAAAGACAAAATAATTAAATGAATTAATTAAATTTTTGGTTCAACTAGTAACTACTAATGTCTTTTTCTATAGAGGTACAGTACAGGTACCATGTTTCTATGTAAAATTAGGAAAGTATTATATTTAAATATAAAAACCTTTTTGAGCTATCTCTACAACTAGTTTTTAGAATATTTTAATTAATTTCTACGATTAGTTGTCTAAACAGAACCACAAACAATATTAAAAATTTTACCAAAACACATCCAGAGTTTTACCGCTTCTCATTGGCTTCAAAAATGCAAATCAAATCATTGTGCAATGAATTAATAATAATTTTCATTTATGTTTTGCAATTAAAATAGTATCTACCTATATTGCTTTCGAGTGAAGAACAAAACTATAAATACCTTCAATGGTTGAATACAATAAGAGACCATATATCCCACATTGTTTAACATTAAACCTAAACAAATTTCCAACAAGAGTTCAACACCAATTCATTTATAAAATAGATGAATGCAAAATTACTAATGGCCAGTTTCACAATGTAGGTTTAAGCCAAAACCAATTTTATGCTTATAGCCTGTTTCGAATCAGATAAAAATGTTTGTGTTTAGTGTTTAGTTCCTGGGTCCCTGTTTCTCACTTCTTTTTCAATTTTGGAATTCTTTTGAGAGTGATAAAATTATAAAATATACCTACTTATTAGGGTGTGTCACTTTTGTATGGCCGAAAAAAAGTACCCTAATTTTGATAGTGGTGAAAAGTTTTATTAGGGTCTAAGGTTTAATAATATGGAAAAAAAAATTATAATATCGTTCGTCTTTGGCTCGCTCAAATCGGTTGAAGTTGTTAGGAAAAAAACGATTTTATATGAAAAAATGATTTTTTTTCTTCGCATATTATTTCGCAGCTTCTTTACTAAGTGTTCAATTCCAACAAATATAAGCTTAAAAGTTTTTTCTTATAAAGATATATATTTAATATATTTGTTTTTGTATTCAAACAGCGCAATTAAAAAAAATTTCTAAAAATTCAAATTTCTTCGTTTTCTTCCTATATTTTGAGCTAGCCAAAGATATTTATTAAAATGAAAACTGTGAACGCAGGATTTATTTTTGATGAGTAATGCAACTTTAAAAAGCTATTACATTTGAAAATTCCATACTTTAGCATTTTGACACACCCTACTACTTATGGACTTTTTTTGTATTCTTGATGCCAATGAACATCGAAATATTTTAACCTAATTTTTTTAGATCTGCAATTATTTTAACATGGTGTTTCCGTACTTTTTGCACAACGTTTTTTCTGCCTTTAAAAAGTTCATGCCGAATTTTATGCCTATGTCATCATTTGGAAGTGGGTTTTGCTTCGCATTAATTCCATTAATTTTTTTTCTTGTCTCAACTCAACCCAAAAACCACGATTTATAGCTTTGGCGTTCATAGCTATGGTTTTTCATAACTTCGGATATTCATAACTTTGACCCGAATAACTCTGGTATTCATTAGTTCGTTACTATTTCGAAAATAGTACCTACATAATTATGTTTCCTAAAAAAAATTAATGTTTAAAAGAACAATGTGAACTGGATTCTTAAGCTCAAATTTAAGAACTTAGTTAAGATATTCATTGTGAAAGTGACCATTAGAAACATAAACCCTACCAAAAACACATATATCTACCTATTTGAATATGGGTAAATCTAAAGTGGAACCCACTTCGAGGTGAACCTCATATAGTAGTGCTTACCCGCACCTATTCGAGGATGCAAATGAAAAACACATATTTGCATTTGCATGTTGGGCTAACTTTGATTGATGTACAAAATATTTGAAAATATTTGAAAAGGGAAGAGATGATTCTGGGGATTGGTATGGCTCTCCAGTTTGACGTGAAGCGTATTTCGTTTATATCCACTTTCTAAAAATATGTACTAGATAAAGGTTCGTAACTATATGTATATGTAGATAATATTTGCATTTGAAAAAGCAAACTAATTAGAAAATTATTTGTTTTTCTGGAGCAATTTTGAGATTTTAATTGAAATTTGATGGTTCGCGAAACATCAAAATAAATAAATTCATTTAGAAATGGTTGCCATGCTGAATATATATACTTATAAATAGAAAACTTATTAAGGACCCTCCTGGATGGTTTTAAATTGAAAAGTGAAATAAAGCAATCAAATCTAACGATATTACTATGAAACAATCGCATCAGGAAATGCTTGTATCTATTTGTGTGGCATTTTTAAGTTTGCGTTGACGATTTGAGTTGACAGTTGAGGTGTATAATTTTATAATAGTGGAAAAGGTTAGAACAGTTTATTTTATTGACTATTTTCTAATTACGATATTTATGAACTACGACAAAAATGGATTACGTTCTTAAAACTTTATTTTTTATTTAAATCTTTTATGTGCCTACAAGAACATGTTGTTCATCCGTAAAAAAATTCAAATCAAAATCAAATCAAAATCAAATCAAACATGACATTATGAATATTGAATGCGAAAAATTGGGTCCCGCAATTAATGTATAAGGGGCTACATGATGAGTCGATTTACTTCAAACTCGTTTTTACTTGCGATATAGGTACTATAGCACTATAGGGCAAGTTTAGGATTCGGAAAAAAAAAATCAAACTCGAGATAACAATTTTACATGACATTACGATGATGGAGAGTGCCAAAAAAGTGGGTCCGGCAATTCTGTCTGTCTGTTCGTCTGTCTGTCTGTATGTATCCTCGAGCTACAGCCTAAACTACTGGAGCGGTTTTCTTCAAACTTGGTAGTAAACAGTTTTGGGTGATTCCCTAGAGGACAAATTTAATTATTTTTTAGGACCAAAACTAACGATACCTGTTATATATAACGGAAATAGAAAAGTTACTTTTTTTTCAAAAACGGCTCTAAGAATTTTGATTAAAATTTGTGTGTGTATTAATACACATAAGAACCATCTTATGAAATAGAACGGTTTTTTTCATTCATGAATTTCTCGTAAACGACTAGAGCGGCTTCAATTAAAATTTTTATACAAAAACGTTGAAGTAATCGTTACATAAAAATTTAATTTTTTGAAAACGGTTTGATGAATCTTAACAAATTCATGTGTTAAATAATGTTTTCTTTAAAATGGCATAGCAATTTTTTTTTGAAAAATGTTAGAAAATTTTCATAGTTACAAAATTAGTTCTTAAAACACCGACTCTAACGATTTTCAATTTTTTTTTCTAAAAATTCTTTTTTTTTTTATACAAGAAATCAAATGGCATACTTGGAACCAATGGCACAAGAACCAAGATTTATACTTTGCTAGAGGTTTTTAATGTGCTGAACTCGAATATGAAGTCAGAAAAATTTGATTGGCCTCCGTTTTTGAAATATTACCGTTATAAAATGCTAAAAAACGTCCTTTTGGCTGTTTTCGAAGTTCTGTTTTTATGTGGGGTAATTCATTATAAACAAATTTGTAACGTTGATTATAAGAACAGATATTCTTCTTTCAAAAACTGTTTAAATTTTCACGATATCTCTTTTATTGCTCGAGATATCTAAAGTTTAAGTTAATAAGCCAAAGAAAAACTAAACTTAATCTATAGTTTAAGTCACTGGTCACAGAATTGAGTTTTTTTGTTTCTAAACTCGAATCCGCAATCAGAAAAATACTATTAGCCTCCGTTATTGAAATATGACCGTTATAAAAAACCTTTTTTTTTGATTTTATAACGGTAATATATAACCACTAGAAAAGTATATTTAGGTTCTCGTTGCAAAAAAAGTTTAATTTGGTTTGTTTACCCAACGTTAGCCCAGGATAGTCCAACTTTATTTTTCTTTATTTCACTATTTTTTCAAAAGATACAACAAAAAACTTTTTTTCATACCAGAAACCGAAAAGATTGTTTTCTTGTGAAAAAATCGTTAGTAACCGTGGTTTGTTTGCCCAAGGTTAGCCCAGGATAGCCCATATCTACGGTGACCATATTTGTTGAAGCGAAACCCGGGACAGATAAAAAATTTGTTGGATCGTTTTGAAAACATTGATTTTCCAAAAAAATAAATACAAACAAATTTTTTAAAATGAGTTTTCATAATTTTTCCTTTACTTATTTTTATGACAAGATTTCTTAAATGATTTTATAGGAGCATTTTCGTTGAAGTGATTCAAGTCGTTTACGAAATCAAGAAAGCGGTTTTATAATAAGTAGGTACTGTTAATAACTTCTAAAAATATATTTTTTTAATTAAAATCGTGAGAGCTGTTTTAAACATTTTAAATTTATTTTAAATGATTTTGATATTGTTTATATATCATTTATAATTAAAAAAAATTAAATCCACTGGTATTTGCATTGCGCCTCAAATGTTATTTATTTGACTTAGAATTTGTACTTGATTGAATGTAGTCCATACATTCCTATTAAGAAGATAAACGTCTGCCTTAAAAGGAAACCTCGTAACTCCAGTAACTCCAACTTGTGTCGGAAATGACTTTTGAATGCCATTTTTTAGCAAATATGTCAGCGGAGTAACCCAGAAAATTTGAAGTCATTCCTAAAACTCTAAATAGACTTAAATTCTCTGTTGTTTCTCTCCTCTTTTGTATTTCCTGTAAAATTTTGAGTTTGGGAGTTACGAGATTTCCTTATGAGGCCGACTTTAAGTTGATTTGTTTCAATTCACCTTAAAAACCACAACGTACAAATATTTTTCAAAAACAAATTTTGATTTTTAAGAGGTTGGTAGTTTGAAAAAATTTTTTTTGTCATAATTTTTGAACTAAGGGTGAGCCAACAAAAAAAAGTGATGTAATTTGTTGGAATTACCAAAGTTAGTTTAAAAAGGTCTAAAAAGTTCTATTCGTGCACTGAAAAAAAAGTCACTTCATACCATTTTATATTAATTTCTCTTTTGGAAAATGTATGAATAGATTTTACTAAGAATGTAGCTTTTCTAGTTGCTTATATGGCAAACCAAAAAAAAATCAATGAATTTAATACTTGAAAAATATTTGTATGTTGTGGTTTTTAAAGTGAAATGAATCAAATCAACTTAAGATTTTAGCTTCTTAATAGGGATGTTATATGGACTACATTTAATCAAGTAAACATTCTAAGTCAAATAAATAACATTTGAGGCCCCATGCAAATACCAGTCTTATTTAATTTTTCTTAATTAATCAGCTATTACACGAAGCCTCAAGAGACGTGCCTCTTTTCAAACATAATGAGTGCTAAAGAGAAAAAAGATGAAACAAAAAATTATCCGACCGGAGAGTCGTGGGTCGAAATTCTGAGACTCTTTTTTGACGTTTCTTGTTCCACTTTTTCTTTTTTCAACATTCCCTTTCATTTCTTTTTGCTTCTTGGTGCAATACCCATAAAGATAACAACAACAAATTTCAAATAAATAGAAAAATGTCAAATTTTAGTCAAGAAGAAAGAGGCATCGTGTAATAAATAGTACGTGCCTCACAGAATGATTATCAAAAGAAAATTCGAAAAAAGAGTCAAGACTCTTGAGGCTTCGTGTAATAGCTGACTTATAAATTTTAAAACGGTCACTGTGGTGTATACGTACTTTTTTGTGTGGTGAATAAAAACTAATTCTTCTGTAATTTTTAAACCAAGCGTAGGATGGCGAAAATAAAAGTTGGGCTATCCTGGGCTAACCTTGGGCAAAAAAAACACGATTTTAAACTAACGATTTTTTTCACAGGAAAAAAATCACAATTTTTTCGGTTTCTGATATGAAAAAAAAGATTTTTGTTGTATCTTTTGAAAAAATAGTGAAATATAGAAAAAAAAGTTGGGTTATCCTGGGGTAACGTTGGGCAAACGAACCACAGTGAAAAACCAACAATTTTTACACTGAATAAAAAAAAATTATTTTATGTGATTTTTGAGGTGAAAAAAAAATAATTCCGTTATAATTTTAAAACTAAGGAAGGGCTACCGAAAGACAAAACCTTGGACTATCCTGGGCTAACCTTGGGTGATCGAACCAGACAGGTTTGAAGAAAAAATACCATTTGGGGGTGCCAACTTCACATAGCCGGCTTAAAGTAAAGAGTATCTTTGAAATAAAACGATTATTGTGATAGCGAAGTATTTTCAACGATGATCGTTTTACAAAATAGGGCCCCAGTTCATGGTCATAAGAAGTTTGTTAACAGGTTATACCCCAAAAACAGTCACTTGTTTTAAAAGATAATTACCATCTTATTTGAGAGCTCCCTACTCTATTGAGTTTTTTATTTATTTGAGCCAAATTATTTGGTATATAAAGCATAATTCCTACTCCCATTTTTACCTTCAATGTTATTTTTTAAGCTTTATGTATTTATATGCTTCTTTTAATTTTGTTTATATATTCTATAAATCATGTATACCTACCTCCCTTTCAATTGGGCACTTAATTTGATTTCCATCTTTATTGGTTTAATATTTCATAAAACCAAATATAAACCACAAAATTATTATTACATCCACCCAACCCAATGTTTTTTTGATATACATATTAAATCCACTGAACTTCAATACATAATAATAATTTTATTATGGAATAAAAAGGGCGGAAAATATACAAATATGTTCGAGTATATGTAAACGATTACAAAGACCAAAGATAACAAGAGAGGAAGATGGGATGTGGGGGGATAGAGAATATTATGAACGCATGCGTTTCTTTTACGGATTACAACGTAAAAATTCCGTCCTCTTTAAGCATACTCCGGCTGTCTGACTTTCGGTATTTTGGCAAAATGGTTGAAGGAAGCAGGGATAAATCAATCCCCTTGACAAAAGAGAGCTGTGTAAAAAGCAGTCTACTCGGGAACATTATTATGCAGTAGATACACTAGCACGGGGTAGATGGGTTTTTGGTTATGGAATGGTATTGCACCCCCATAACTATATTGAGATGATGACTTTGTCATGCACTTACAAAATGGAGTCACTTTTAAAATTTTTGTATGATGTTTTACCTTGCGGTTTTTAAGATATTAAATATAGAAATGTCGAAATCATAACAGGTTGGATATGATTATGAACCCAGTGAAGAAACCATTATCAATTACACGGTGTTACAAAAATGAGGTTTTAAAATATACGCGGGCGGAGACCTATCAGGTTTTGTAGAGCTAGTCGCACTGAATACGAAACGGTATTTGAAAATCCCCTAACACCCCCAAAATCTGGAGTTACGGGCAAAAAACGGTTTTTTGGACCTTCACCCATTGAAAAAATTCTAGCTTCGACAATTTGTTACCCATTTTCGATTTTTTTACAGTTTCTGATAGAAGATAAATATACCTTTTTAACAATGTATAAAACATGTAACTCGGTTAAACCACTTAGAATTTATAAGATGTCAAAGTTCAAAAATTCAATTTTTTTTGTCATTTGCCCAACTTCGGCATCAATTTAAAGTATATGTTTTCAAAACAACATGCTATTTAAAAAATATATTCTAAAACTATATCTATTTCCCAATCGATCGAGGTATTTTTTATGAAAATCACTTCAAAATTGGCTTAGAAAAAAAAATTTTTCGATTTCAACCCAGATACAGAAATTCGAACTTTTAGGTATAGAACAAAAATGTTGTTTCGGCACGTAGTAAGATAAGTTGGGCGCCAGGATTTGATTAAAGGTTTTTGTAGAGGAGCTCAATACAAACATTTTTTTTCTTTGGGAGGGGGGTCTATCTCCCCCCGTTTAGGTGGGAGGGGCATTTTTCTAAAAAAAAATTATCAAAATAAAAAAAAATTATTAAAAAACAACGGCAACACTTACAGTAATAAATGATACCATTTCCAAAAGGCAAAATTGTGCATTTGGTTCTAATTTCTAAATCAATATAATATTACCAATAGTTTTTGAAATAATCGATTTCAAAGTTAAAAATAGGCGAAAAAAAATTTGTAAAAACTCATTTTATACTATTTTTGTCCAGACTGTGAATTTTAGTAAATAAATTACTTAGACAGAAAACTGCCTCAATTAATTCCTTATCGAACAGTGAAAACTATATGTTTCTATGTCTTCTAGTTTTTGAGAAAATTGAAAAATTATTTTATCAGATTTTTCTTTTTTCAAAATATTTTTTGTTTTTATTTGTTTTTATTTTTCAATTTTCTCAAAAACTAGAAGACATAGAAACATATAGTTTTCACTGTTCGATAAGGAATTAATTGAGGCAGTTTTCTGTCTAAGTAATTTATTTACTAAAATTCACAGTCTGGACAAAAATAGTATAAAATGAGTTTTTACAAATTTTTTTTCGCCTATTTTTAACTTTGAAATCGATTATTTCAAAAACTATTGGTAATATTATATTGATTTAGAAATTAGAACCAAATGCACAATTTTGCCTTTTGGAAATGGTATCATTTATTACTGTAAGTGTTGCCGTTGTTTTTTAATAATTTTTTTTTATTTTGATAATTTTTTTTAGAAAAATGCCCCTCCCACCTAAACGGGGGGAGATAGACCCCCCTCCCAAAGAAAAAAATGTTTGTATTGAGCTCCTCTACAAAAACCTTTAATCAAATCCTGGCGCCCAACTTATCTTACTACGTGCCGAAACAACATTTTTGTTCTATACCTAAAAGTTCGAATTTCTGTATCTGGGTTGAAATCGAAAAATTTTTTTTTCTAAGCCAATTTTGAAGTGATTTTCATAAAAAATACCTCGATCGATTGGGAAATAGATATAGTTTTAGAATATATTTTTTAAATAGCATGTTGTTTTGAAAACATATACTTTAAATTGATGCCGAAGTTGGGCAAATGACATAAAAAATTGAATTTTTGAACTTTGACATCTTATAAATTCTAAGTGGTTTAACCGAGTTACATGTTTTATACATTGTTAAAAAGGTATATTTATCTTCTATCAGAAACTGTAAAAAAATCGAATATGGGTAAAAAATTGTCGAAGCTAGAATTTTTTCAATGGGTGAAGGTCCAAAAAACCGTTTTTTGCCCGTAACTCCAGATTTTGGGGGTGTTAGGGGATTTTCAAATACCGTTTCGTATTCAGTGCGACTAGCTCAACAAAACCTGATAGGTCTCCGCCCGCGTATATTTTAAAACCTCATTTTTGTAACACCGTGTTATTTATCATTTTCAAAAAATCCGTTATTCTTGTGTTAGTTATTACTTGTGTTAGTCTTAGGGCCGGTTTGTTGACACTCGATTATCTTTTAATCAAGGATTTTTGTATGGAATAATCCTTGATTAAAAGATAATCGAGTGTCAACAAACCGGCACTTAAATTGCTTTTTTTCAGCATCTTATATACATTTATTACGAAAAAACTGTCTTGTAAGAATTTCTCGAAACAATTCTGAAACCAAGATTTTAGGATATTTCTCCATTCGTCCAGCCCCAAAAGTAATTTATCTTTTTAGAAAGAGATTTATATTTTCTTGAGACCCAAGCATGAATTAAACAGCAAAATTGTGTTTAAAACAAAAAATTGTTTAAACAAAATTAAAAGCAAATTATTGGGACTACTGAAAAAAAATCAAGATGTATTAACCCGAGTTACCCGAACGCTTACCCATAAAAGAATTTAATTTTCAACATTCCAAAAGAAAACCTACTAAATTATCTTTCAAATAAGAATCCATTGATCAAGCAACCAACATAAAAAAAAACACGAGTAAATCTAATTTCACTCAACAATCCAATAATTATATAAATGTAATTAGATCGACTTTCAAATTGTAGATCGATTTTTTCACAAAAAATTTAATCTTTGAAATTGAAACTAAAATGATTTAAAAAACGGAAATGACCAAATTTGTTTGGTCATTTCTGTTCTAGACTGTAGTTTTTTACAAAAAAAGAAGCTGTATTCAAATTTTCAAAGCTTTAAAATTTGTATTAACTTTTTTAATCTCCTTTAAAACCCCTCCCTATTTTCCTAATGCTTGTACTGTGTTCACCATATTAAGGGTACATTAACCCTTTTAGTGCGCGTTTATTTTATTAAAAAAAAATACGTAATTTTTTCAAACTTATTTTTAATCGAAAAATTAATAAAAAAAAAAAAATTAATAGAATTTCCCCAATGTTTACCTTTATTGAGAACACATTTACATAGGGTTGTCTTACCAGGAGTGTTCAGGTCGCAGGTCGTAGGGCTGCCACGATTGCAAGATATTTTTTTTTTTTTTCAGATAGGTTTTATTTAAAAAATTCAAATCCAACGTGTATAATATTTTTTATATTTTTATAAAAATTGAGAAACTTAGTTTTTACTTGCCTTTTATATAATTGCATTTATTTGATTAATTTAAATTTTTTCTTCATTTAATTATTTATTAATAAATAAATAAATAATAAATACAGTGAACCTTATTCTACATAGGCAAAGTAAAAACTAACTACTACTTTTCGTTCTTAAACCAACTTTGTTTCTATTAGACTGAGAAAAAAACCTTATATGGTATTCTGGTAAAAGTTGCTTAAAATGTCATGCTTTTTATGTAAACATTCATATATATTTTTTAATTCATTTTATAAAACACGTATCTTTATAAGTATGTTAGATCTTCAAGGACAGCATTGCATTTAATATCTTGTATAATAAAGAATTCTTAGAAAAAAAATAATAAATTGAAGCCGTATTCTTAAATTTATAATTTTTTTATATTAATCGACACATAAAAACAAAACTTAAAAAAAACTCATGGGTCCGTTTTCAAAAAAAAATTGAAAGTTTTTTTTTTAAATTTTTCCCTAATTTCAAAACTAAGGTAAGCGAAGCAATTTTGTACAAAAGACAACTACGTTGAAAAAAAAAACACGTCAATTACCACAGTCAGAAATCAAGATGAAGGTACTTTGGCATGTACCCTTAGTAACAATTCAAACAAAGTTTTTATTTCCGATGTGTACTATAGGTACGGTGACCATCCGTCCCGGTTTACCCGGGACTGTCCCGTATTTCTCCAGCTTGTCCCTGGTTTTTATTTAAGAAACCCGGGACGTATAAGCGTCCCGTATTTTGTTATTTGTCCCGTGATTGTCCCGTATTTGGACATTCTCTGATTTTTGTATTCAATATTTTAAATACTTTGTACGGAAAACAAGAAAACAGTGGCTGCAAATTAAAATTTTTCTAATTTTTCGGATAAAGCATTAAGCATAGTACGCAGCTGAAGCAAAACGAAAATTGTTTTAAGTCTCCAAAGTCAAAAAACTTTCGCTGCAAGAAGAATTGCCTGGACAAATAAATGGGAGTGACACATATATTCTAGCACAGGTAAGAATTTCGTTACGTAAGCTGCGTACTGTGCAACGAAAAGCAACATTTTGTGCTGGTTTTGTATGAGAGTTTTCGTTTAGCATCTAGAGTAGGCTTTAGTTTTTTTTTAATGTTCGTCAATTATGAAGTTCCAGCTTCTGTTTGTCAGTTGCTACACTAGGTAAAATGTTTTCGAATAAAGAACATGTTAAAAGTTGTGTTAAAGATCATAAAATTTCAAAATCATTTAAAATAAAATTAATATGTTAAAAAACAGCTCTCCCGATTTTGATTAAAAAAATATATTTTTTTAGAAGTTATTAACAGACATTATTATAAAACCATTTTCTTGATTTCTGACTTCGTAAACGACTTAAATGATTTCAACAAAAACGCTCCCATAAAATACTTTAGGAAATCTTGATATCAAAATAAAGAAAAATTATGAAAACTCATTTAAAAAAATTTAATTTTTTTGAAAAATCAATATTTTCAAAACGATCCAACGAATTTTTTATCTGTCCCGGGTTCCACTTCCAGAAATATGGTCACCGTAACTATAGGGCAAGTTAAGAATTCCGAAAAAAAAAATCGAACTCGAGATAACAATTTTACATTACGATGATGGAGAGTGCCAAAAAAGTGGGTCCGGCAGTTCTATCTGTCTGTCCGTCTGTAAGTACTTTTAGCTGCAGCATAAACTAATGGAGCGATTTTCTTCAAACTTGGTAGTCAACAGTTTCGGGTGATTCCCTAGAGGACAAATTGAAAGTTTTTTTAGGACCAAAACTGACGGTACCTGTCATATAACGGAAATAGAAAAGTTAATTTTTTTTTTGAAAAATCAATTTTATCGAAACTTCGTTTTTATGTTTTTATAAAATTTTCTTAAAAATGACAAACCATTTTTTTATTTTTTGAAAAATGTTAAAAAAAATTTATACATAGGTATACCTATAAAAAATTAATTTTTTAAAATTTAAAATTTTCGAAATTTTTTTCTAAAATTCATTTTTATGCAAGAAATCAAATGACTTGGTTTCGTGTAAAAGATCATTTAAAATGATGTTTAATTAATTATAAAAACAGATTTTATTTTTTTTTATACTTAAAAATATCATATTTTCCTTTATTTTGTTCAATGAAAAGCTTTAACATTAGAGTTACTTTTACGATAACAGAAAGTACGTGAGACCGCAGTCCTGCATTTTATTTTATTCCAACAGGACATAGCGAAAGTCAACGTATTTTTAAAATCAAAATCGTTAGAGACTTTTTGAGAAAACTAGCTTTACCATTTTGGTCATATTACAATTATTCAGAAATCGCAAAAAATTGTGAGAAAATTATGTCCGGCTTGTATGAAAATCAGTTTTTCAAGGTTCATTTTCCATTTTGTAAATAAGAAATATATGGCGTTTTAGCAGTTTCCATTGAAGGCAACATGTGTAGTTTTCAATTTCATTGAAAAAATGTAAAACATGAAAAACTGAAATAAGGCCTTCTCTTAATTCACTCCCCATGTAAAAAATATGCCTCGCACTGTCTAAATTCATTTACCTAAAACAATTCTTTATATTATTTCTTCTTCAATAAATTGTATATATTTTATTGTAGCTGAATTTTATAATATTTTTTCATTAAAACTAAATTGCACATTTTACAGAGACAACAAGTAATCAAATAAATAACAATTAATAAATTACCATATATGTATGTATAACAACAGGTGAGTAAATAAATGAATGAATAAATCAATAAATGTTCCACTTCAACGTAGGCACAACATCTTCTATTTTCTATATGCCATCTAATAGTTTTCTTAATTTGTGCTTAACAACATTATGATCATGATGTGTTAAGCATCTTGAGCTTGACATTAACTCTACCTCGAATTTATACATCTCAATTCTTATGAAAATGGCCTGTGCCATCAACCAACCCTTTTGTTAGTTAAGTAAATGAAATTGTTCGCAATGACGAGGGTTAAAATAATTACCTCATTTGAGCTGAATTTTACACAAATTCCTTTCATTTTGTTCTACGTAGGTATTTTGTTTTCAAGAAATTCCCATCAATTAGAAAATCTGTAGGGGTAGGTACAAAGAGGAATGCTCCAGATTTTAATCCTTTTTTTTTTTGTTTTTGAAAAATGTTAAGTAACTTGTTATGTTTAACATACAAAATATCAGTACATACCTACTTGGTTTCCTTTAAAATTAAAACAAATTTACACGTCCTTGCTTATATGATTCAAGAAATTGCAATCTTTATAAGAACTTGCAAATATAGATTTTTATAGAAATAAGACAAAATAAATAACACCTGAATTTTAGAAAAAAAATGTTTACAACTCATATTTCTAGCTCAAATGAACATGTTAACTCAACTATTGGTAGGTAGTACCTACAGGTAAAATAGTACAAAAATAAAAAAAAGAAAAAGGTTACCCTCATGAAACTTGACAAAAAGTTTGCTTTTGGGATAAGAACCAATTATCAAAAGAGTCTTAAAAAAAAAATGGGTTGAAAGGGTGTTTGAGAAACCTAATCATATATGACACATGTTTTTAAGGTATTTTTTTAAGCTGAATCTAATGTCATTTTTGTCCCAGTTTTCGTCGTACTAATTCTGCACTTCATCATTTCTTAAAACAACATCCTTTCACTCAAGATAATTTTGTGGTCTCCTTAAATTGTTCGTCCTATAACAAATGAAATTTTTTCACCAGGTTTAAAAAACTAACAAAATTTATTTCAGTTGTTATGAAACCTTTCTCACACATAACTCAACCCCTCAAAAAACACCCTTCCACCAAAAATATTTTTAAGAACTTTATGGATCCCTTGTCCCTGCTTTATCTAAAACCTTCATCCCGAATTTCATAAGTGTATTATGTTTCCCACATGGATTTCGGCTCTATTTTACCTGTTGAAGAAAAAAACAAGCACTCTTGTTTTTAATTGACAATAACTTTTCTTAGAGTAATCGTATTGACTTTATTTTTATGTCGTTAGATTCAGCATCAAAAAAATACCTTCAAAACATGTGTCATATTATTAGATATATTCCACAAATAATTTTTTCACTATAGTTGTAATTTTCCCCCCCTCCTACTATTTCGCGAAATAATACCCTTCCACTTCCACCCTATTATTTTATAGACTCTTTTGATCCTTGTTTCTAATCCCAAAAAGCAAACTTTTTGCCAGTTTTAAGGCATTTCTGCATCCATCCTTTTATGGACAAAATTTTTAGAAGTAGTTTGAAGTAAATTAATTTAAAGAATGAACTACATAACTCAGAGTTGATTCAAAATAGAAAAAATGACTCTAAATAAAATATGTATAGCCTTAATATCAAATGCCTTAAAACTAAATTTTACAATGCATCAAATTTCAAGTCACAATGAGTACCAATTACACGGTGCGACACTGAAAATACAACCGATGAATTACATAGTGTAGGCTGTTCGTGTGGTCGAATAATGCATACAAATATTTTTGTTATATTTTTGGAACCCTCCATTTTTTTTTTATTTACAAAAAACCATACAGACTTTACGATGTAATCTACCAATATCTCAATCATTTTTTTAACAATTCTCAACATGTAATATGTTTTTGGAAAGAGGATTTCCAGACCTTTTGAATAGTGTATAGAAGTCTATTGTTTATACAAATTAAGTGTAGGTTTTTATCCCATAAATCTTGAAAAAGTGATTTTTTTCTCAATATTTTCAACTTTACCCAATTTTTTTTGCAAAATAAAACAAACAAAATAATAAAGTAAAGTTATATTCTGAAAGAATATACATTTAGGCACAAAACTGAGGAATCTATGCTACTTTTTCGTAAATAGAAAATGTGGCTTTTCATGATGTGAATTGCAAGGTGCACAATAGGGTTTGTTATTTTAAAATAATAAGAATTTCTATGCTCCTAGGATCTTATATGGTTGGAAATTAACTAAAAAAAATATTCCCCAAGTTTCAAATCTCTAACTTAATTCTAACCCGTGCCGCCAAGCGGTTGAAGTTTCTTATGGGAATAACACGGGGTTTCTTGGACCTTGTTCGATCAATTTTAAATTCCAGCCAAACCATTCGTTTAAAAAATTTAAAACTTTACAGGCTCAAATTTAATAAGTGTAGCTATCAAGTGAGCATTTTTCACATTTTTAGTTGTTATAATTTTAGAGATTTAGCTTGCTAAAAAAATCATTTTTTTCAGACTTTTTCAAAAATCGCTTTTTACACGTTTAATGCCAAAAAATTAAAAAAACATACATTTTTATTCACAAATAAGCATAGCATGTATATTTAAAATGCATATTCAATTCATTGTTATATAAAAAATTAGATTTCTATACACCATTCAAAAGGTCTGGAAATCCTCTTTCCAAAAACATATAACATGTTGAGAATTGTTAAAAAAATGATTGAGATATTGGTAGATTACATGGTAAAGTCTGTAAAAATGGTTTTTTGTAAATAAAAAAAAAATGGAGGGTTCCAAAAATATAACAAAAATATTTTTATGCATTATTCGACCATACGAACAGCCTACACTACATAATTTCTCGGGTGTATTTTTTTTTTTATTTTGTAGCACAGTGTTATCATTAATATTTTCCAAATAGTCCCAAATAGAGACAAGATTATTTTAATGCAATAAGAATCGTTCATTCCTATGAAAATGCGTTTTTCGATCATCACAGTCTTTTAATGTTTAACTAACTGTGCCTGCTAAAAACAAAAAAAAATAATTTCAATAATTGCATGCGGTATATTTTAAAATTAATTTTTCTGTCTAATGAAACACCCATAATTTTGTTCAAAAAAAGTATATATAACTTGATTTCGAAGAAGAGGAAAGGTATGAAGAAAACCATTTTTTTATACTGAAAACCACTATTTTAGTTTTTCCATTTCCGTAAACAAAACGTTTACAACGTTAAACAGTTCGTTTGACAAAAATGATATATTGCAAACATACATGTAACAATGTTACATTGTAACATGTATGTAGATATACATTGTACAGTGTACAATGTACACATATAGATGTAAATCTACTCAAAATAAATAATTAAAACCTTTTGTCCAATTAAATTTATATACGCCAGTATGTTTTGCAAATTGTGTAGGAGTATGATGAATTCATTTGATGGTTTATGTATTTTTTCTGTCTGACCCCGGTTCATTAAACAAACAACACAATTAAAATGTATCAATTTTTAATCCGACTAAATTGGATTAAGTTCTTTCGGTTTCGCAAAAGAGGACATATAAATGAGAAGTAGGAGAAAAACCATTGGACAATCTGACCAATGTCTACATACTGTGGATGGACATTTGGACATGGATGTCCAGGTTACCATGGCAGATATCCGTTTGTGGATGCAGGACAATGATAGGCTTATTGCAACTAATGAATTCAAAATGTACCGAAAAATGACGGAAGTCAAATAAGTACATTTAAATATACCGTCCTTCTGTATCCTTTTTCTCGATTTGCATTGTATAGGTTTTATCCTTTATACAAAACACATACATAAATTAATATTAAAAAGCAAAAAAAAACAAAATGATAAGCATTTTATAATGCTTCAAAAAAATGTTATTTCATTTTGTTTAAGTGGCTTTATATTGAAAATCAAAAGTACAAACGAGTGTAACCGTTTGTCGCCAGCCGAGGAATGTCTGTGATCTTTGAAGTGACATAGCGCCAGTAATAAGTGAATTCACGGTCATAAATCGTAAACTAGCAATTTTATTACAAAGCAAACACGTGTTCACAGCTCTTTTCTAGTGATGCTGTTTGTGCAGGGGTTGTGAAATAAAAGTAAATGAATAAATAAAATTGCGATTGGAAAACAAATTAACTCACCCTTCCACAAGAAGTGGTTGATATTAGGATGCCTAGATCCGCTTTTATGTTGACCCTTATGTGTACTTAATATTGTCAACGTAATTTTGTGTACAAGGGTAGTAGCTAGCTACTAAAATGTAATATTACGAATACGAGGCATGTAATTCGGAATGAATTTCAATATGTTTGACATTAATTTGTTCCAAGCCAATTGATATCCATGTCTAATCTTTGGGGGTGGTTTGTTTATAAGCTGATTCAAGAATTACCAGGATAATAATGCAGGTGGATTTTTCTCTTTTTTTTTTTGTTGAATAAATGTGGATTACGATTAGGGTTTCACGGTATTTAATTTTGAGCGTTGCTAATCGAATTTTCAACCAGAATATACTGAAGGCTTTACAAATCAGATTTCTTTCAAACGTATTGATAATAAGAGTTGTTTATTTGCCGTCGGACCGGACAGATATTAGTTCAAGTTATATTATTAAATTCTACGCTGTATGTTTTAATGAGAGATCTAGAAAAAAAAATCTATTTAGGTACTCGTTGAAGCAGTGCCGGCTTAAGTACTACCGGCGCCCCTGGGCAAGATTGCAAGTGGCGCCTCTCAAAAAAAATTCATTTTAAAACAATTTTTTAAAATCACGAAAAAAAGCAATAGCAGATTATGTCTTACCTCTCATATACTTGTTAATGCATTTATTAACAATGTGCAGTTTATTAAAGTACATAAGGTTAACTAAAAAAAAAAAAATTAAATAATCATGTCATTTAGGCTCAATTGACAAGTTTACCTTTATATCTGACTTTTTTGTTAAAACACATTTAAAGACTAGGTACAGTTGGTTTTATTTGAACAATAATTTTTCAAAAACTTTTTCAACTAGGTACATTAATATCGTTTTCGATTGGAATCACTCAATGATTCACTCATTCTGAAACCCAATAAAAAAGTTTGAATCGCTTCCACTCAATTCTGAAATTTAATATCTGTATTGGTGAAAAATCAAATAATTTTTTTTTGTTTTTTCACTAGGAGAAAAAAAAACTTGCAGCAGGCTTCTGAATGATTCCGGACGCTTCCGGACGGCCAATCGAAAACGACATACATTTAGAAGTATTAGGTTTGCTCGTTGCGAGCTCTAGGGCACTCTGGGTGGCTCCGAATTCGTTGTCCAAGAGATAATAAATTCGATGTTCGCTAAACTAAAGCTCTGAGGTGTTCGATGAAAAGTTAAAACCCGAGAAACTCTGATTTTTTTGACAGTTAATTGACATGATTTAGAGTGCCCTGGAGGGGAGAACAACGAACAGACCTATTTTTTTATTCTCACACACGAACGTAGTTCTTATGAGAAATGGAGAAGCTGTCAATTTTTGGCTGGATTTTGGGTTTTCGGGATTTTGGTTTTTCGGGATTTTGGGATTCTGGGTTTTCGGAATTTTGGGGTTTCGAGTTTTTGGGTTTCCGGGATTTAGGGTTTTCTGGATTTTGGGCTTTCTGGATTTTTAATTTCGGGATTCTGTCCGTCTCCCTTCTGTGAATATTAGGATTGCCTAAGTCTTTCAAAAAAATTGGGGCGCCTTGTTCTTCAAAGAAGATTTTGGACACCATTGTCCTTCCGGAAGCCAAACAAATTAACCCAAAATTGGGGGGGCGCCTTCATTCTTCAAAAAGTTTAGGACAAACAAAACGAGCGCTGTTGAAAATGTAAAATAGAAAAAATTGGAGCGCCTTTGTGAAAGTAAAAATGAATAAAACATCGATTGGAAAGACTTCGTTATTTATATAACTTTTGTAAAAGTTCGGGGCGCCTGCGGCGCCCCTCAATTCTTGCGCCCCTGGGCGACGGCCCAGGCTGCCCCCCCCCCTAAAACCGGCCCTGCGTTGAAGAAAGGAGAATTCAGGTCCCGTTTAAGCAACATTTCCGAAAATGGGTAGGAAAAGTAAAGACCTATAAGAAAAGGTTCTTAAGAAAATAAATAAGTCATAGTCATGTTAAGATAGATTGGAATATTGCATTTTGTTCAGAATCAAAAGCGCTTTGCCTAAAATGCATCCGACGTTTTTTCGTCTTTTTTGAGTAATGAACATAAATAAGGAATGACCCTCTTGCTTTATGTTAAGTAATTAGCAAAGATACACAAAGGAGATGGGAAACTTTCGTACGTTTTACCCCCCAAAACCCATTTGTTTATTTCGTGTTGTTGTAATTTCTTTTGTATTCGAGAATAAAATTTGAAAAATACACACAGTGTAACCACAGTGTTTTCACGTATACTTAGCCAAAAGCGTCCGTTTTTCACGCATACTATGGTAGCTATCGTCAAAGAACTTAATTTATTAGCTTTGAGTCTAGCCTTTAACGCTTAACCATAACAATCACTTTTGGACCTTTAAAAAACTGATTGAAATTGAAACATTTAAAAAAAAATTGAATTGCAACTTATTGGATTTCAATTGTTCACTTCTTTTGAACACTTTGAAGGGAAAAACGCGAAGCGAAGAAAACGGGGTAACTGTAAAATAAAAAAAAAATCATGTGTGCAATTCACACGTGGTAGAAGTGAAACCTTAAGAAATCATTTTTCTTGCAAAAAAAAAAATAGAAAAAATCTACCTACTTTTATTCTATCACCTTCAAATCCATGTTTTTTTAAATGACAACCTATATAAATTTTATATCATCTAAAAGCTTATTGTCTAAGCTCAAAATATATATATATCGATTAGGTCTATGAGACATCTACAAAAAGAGCTAGAATTTTTTGAACTCGATCAATTTCCATCAAAAAACGCGAAAAAATTACGTATTTTTGTCTTCTCACGCTATTAAATGCATTTTTTCTCTAACAACCTATACAAAATGTTATACCATCTGAAAGCTTATTGTCTTAGCTCAAAATGTATATATCGATCAGGTGTATGAAACATCTACAAACAGAGCTAGAATTTTTTAAACTCGATGAAATTTCATCCAAAAAGCAAAAAAAAACATTTATTTTTATGTTCTCATGCTATTAAATCAATTTTTTTGTTTGACAACCTCTGAAAAGTTTTATACCATGTGAAAGCTTATTGTTTCACCTTGTATAATGATTCATAAATCTTATTTCAAAGATGTCAACAAGAGAAGTTAGAATTTTTTAAAGTCAACCATGTCGAATTTCCAGACTGAGATTACGGTACTTCCTACACTGGTGGCTGGTCATCGCCAACAGATCTCCACAGGTGTTTTGAGGTATTTTTAAATTTTTTTCAATTTAAGATTGTGTAACTTGTGGAGCACGTAACGTTATGTGTGATATACCAAATAAAAGGTTATGTTATCAACAAGCGTATTAAAGTTAAATCTAATTTGTATGTGCACTAGATCAAAAGATATAACGTGTGTTGGAAAAGAACATCTTTTTACCGTTATCTCCGAATTTTGAATATGAAATTAATTGAAGTTTTGTACAGTTATAATTTATTTAATTACCTATTTACAGTACAAATTTCATTCATCTATCTATTAAAACAAAAAAGTTATAACAAGTTGAAGTCGTGTCGCGTTTTCGTTTCATCTTGTTTCAAATCACTACGATACTAAAGAAGTTTTCACTTCAAAAATATTAACAAACTTGAAAACAAATCTGCAGTGTTGCCTCGTAAATTATATTTACAAAATTCGAAAACCTGAGAATTGAAAACGTGGGTTGTATATGGTAAGCGATTAAAAGTTTCCACAACATTGCTATAAAACATTCATAAGTAAAGTATAAAAATACACATAGCTTCCTCAATTTTATGAATTCGGTTAAAAAAATTAATATATAAAATTAAATACCCTGTCTCCTTAACCCTTTCGAAACCACACTATTAATATCAATATTTAAACATTTTTTTTTGTTATTTTTTCAGTATTATCGTGTCAAACACATTACCACTAAGAAGTACGAATAGAGTCATTCCATATGAAATCAACAAATATGGTGTGCGGCATGATTTTTAATTATAATAAAAAAAAATTGAGGTTAATCTTTGAGGTACTACCACCACGATTTATTTTTTTGACTGTTTAGTTTCTGATCAGTACCCATCCGAAGTAAAAAATTCGATCAATTTCACACTGGTGCGTAACGGGTTGTAGCTTTTTACCAACCATTGAAATGGTTGATACTTTTTTTTGAAAGGTGTGTATTTCATGTAAAAAAATAAAACTGAACCAGAACAATTACAAACAAAATGGTTACCATCTGAAATGTTCACAATTTTTCTTCAATTTTACGATTTTCACCTGCGCTCTGCGTTAATACGGTATACAAATCCAGGATTAATTTTTTTTTTTTAATTAAAGTATGAACCCTTCCGATACCATGAAATAATTATCATTGCCCTAGAAAAATGTCTTCTAAGAAAAACTTACTTAATTTGAAAATTTATGTTTTTGGAAAATGCTCAACTTTGGCTTCAAAAAAACCTATATCGTTCCAAAAATTAAAATTTGATATTTTCAGAAAATATAGTATAAATCTTTGTGAATCATGGTCACTTGGTGTCATTTTGTTATTTCTTAGAAGTCATTATTCTAGCAAAAAGTTATTTTCCAAAATAATAATTAGCAAAACTAATGTGTTACTCTCATCTCTCATGTTCCATTTAAGTTAGATACACACACTGTCTATGATGGCCACCAAAAAAAACCAAACAAATGAGAAAATATTTTGTTTATATTTATATTTTTCAAAATTATGACCATATAAAAAAAACTTTTAGCAAAAAAAATGTGCATTTCAGTCCCTTTTTCGATTAAAAAAAAACAATTAAAAGTATGATGTTTGACTAACTTTTTGTATTAATCCCAGTAACTAGACAGTATCTAGTATCTTTCAATTAATTCATCAAAACCTAAAAAATTATTTAATGGAATATTTTTTAAGAATTTTTAAATAATGTTTTATGAGAGTAACGCTAGGCTCAAAAGGATTAACAGAAATGAATTCTTTCAAAACAATGGAATGCAGCTGATCTTACAACTGGAGTTAAATCGTTAGTAAAATATACGGTCTTAGCGAGGTATCCGTCGCTTCGGCGTCGGAGCGGAAAATTCTCCGATTTCATACTATGAGGTGTGTTTCTGACAGGTATGAAATCTAGTACTAGTATGAAATCCGAAAAATTTCAACCTCGCTAGAGTCGATTATGAAGTATCATTTTATTTTTTATTTAGGATTGTATTATTTTCCTGTGTATGCGTAAGTCACGGTTTTTGTCAAACAGCGTTGGGCAAATCGCTCGTCACATCGTCTGCATACTCTGCCTCCATGTCCATTGTTCAACTTTCCAAACGTATTGTGATTAAGCAAATTGAAGTTGTATCCTTCAAAAATTGCATTGCATGCGCAGGGACATAACACCTAATTTTTATTTTTGGGACCTATTTCCCACTCAAATGAGACACAAGACCAAAATTCAGTTCCCTAACGTTGCCTTAACACTGACCGATTCAAACTCAGTTAGTTGAATTCTTTCCAATATTGAAAATTTTGTATTTACTCTTTTTTGAGCCCGTATGATACTTCTATGATAACGGGAAAGGTGCGAACAATGTACTTAGAATTCCTTTCCGTTTTTTGTAATTTTATATTTTTCCGAAAAATGACAAAAAGTAAACAGTGAGACATTATTTTTAAAAAGCAAACATTGAGACATATATTTAAAAAAAATCAATTCTTCCTTATTTCGTGACCTTTCTTTATTAAAATATTTTGTTCTTTTTCGTCGGCTACAGGTCTGATTTGAATATATAAATAATATATAAAAATATATATTCAAATCAGACCTGTAGCCGACGAAAAAGAACAAAATATTTAAAAAAAAATCTTTTATTTTAACATGATTTCAATATGATTTCGTAGAGTTTTTTTTTTTGTTTTTTTTTTTGGCTTTTTTTGAAAAAAAAATGGGTTAGAGTAACATAAATTAATTAATTATATACTTGTCAATTACCTAATTATTTGACAGTTTCGTTAATTTGTTTCACCTTTGATTGTCTCACTGATCGCACCCCTTGCAAACAGTGAGACGCTTTGACTTTTTCTACATTTTAGACATTTAGTCCAATGTGATGCTCTCATTCATTTTTTAACTACAAATTTTTTTGCAACATTAAGATAAAATATGTCTTAAACTGACTTCAAAGTTTGGTTAAGCTATCTTGAAGACATTCTAAGATATACCAATTTAAAAAAAAAGGTGTCTCACTGTTCGCACCTTTCCCCTACTCATTTTTAATGCATTAAATCATATGAAAATGTCAGCTTCCTGCGAAAAACAAAGGATGTCTTTTTAACAAAAATGAACAATGGCTGAAAAATATAAAATCGTTTTCATTTTCATATTAAACAAAATTGTTGTATGCTTTTGTGAAAAACCGGTAAAAATACATAGTTAGATTCTATCGTCGGCAAAGCTATAAAACCCTTCAAACATTGAACTTTCATGACCTAAAAAATATTTAGACTAGGACCATTTTTAAGACATTGCTTTTGACGTTTTTTTTTTCGATTTCACAATTAGGGTCTAGCTAATTAAAAAAACAGACAGACTAAATGAAAGATTTCATGCTAAATTATGAGACTTATTTTCTATATTTACACAATGTTCTAATTTACAGCATATTTTAGTTAAAGGCACCTTTTCTTTTTATTTTAAATTATATTTAACATAAATAAGACAACACTAAATCTTTTCTTTCCAAAGATGCACTTCAAAACCTCAACCCCTCCCTCAATATAATCGTTCACTTTTCTAGAAGCTAATTTCTTGTTAGGTATTATATGAATATACATTATATCCCCCGAACCAAACACACAAGTGCAATTTAAATAAGCTTCCTCTTTCTATTCTTGGCGTCATTTTCATTCTCATCCTTAGCCAATAAATTATGTTCGTAATCGTTTTGCCAACAACGTTGTAACATTTTGTAAACTAAGTGTAAATAATTGAAATCACCAACCACCCCTGTGGCCCAAAGCATCCATGTGATGTGCTGTTAGAGCTGTTATCCTTGCCAAAAAATGAGAGCGCACATTGTAATGGTGCTAGGTCCTGTATTTTTCCTGAGGAGGCAGCCGCATCTATAGAAAGTTCACAACGTATAAAAACATAAATTGTGTTCTGTTTATAATATGCCAACAGAACAGCACCAACTTTATACACACCAGAACCAGAAGCCAGCGCCAGTACCCAGTAAAAAGCCATAGACCTTCCCCTCTTTGGAAGGGGAATTATGGGAATTAATTGAAATTCCTGAAATTCCACAGATCTTTTGTGAGTAGGAATTACCATCAACAACATAAAATAATATATTTAAGCCCGCAAGAACGAGCGCCATAAAAGTTTCGCTTGGAACCGTTTCCTCTTTCCCGCCCGGCGGCGCCCCCTCGCGTAATTTACCTCCTTTCCTTAGCCACAGACCAACTTTTATATTGTAATGGAAATGTATAAATATTTAGATATTAGATTGACATTATTTCGGTTACTTTTATATACAAAGCACATCACATAACTATAACTAAAGTCAAACTGATGGAATATCATGAATATTATAGAACAACAAGAGCAACCCGAATTCATCATAAATACCATCGCAGAATACCTATACAATTTTAGATTTCCATCCTTAACCCACAAGGATTGGTTAAAAAAGTTTTCTACCTAATATCAAAAATTCATCCTTTAGAAAAATAAAAAAACCCATAATGGTTAAAAGTCAAAATGTTTGAGAGATGGAATTAATAAAAAAAAAATAAAGATTACAAAGGTTTAGTAGAAAATTCGCCGTCAAGTGCGTGCTCATAACTTACAATTGAACAAGTCAGCATCGGAGTGCCTGGATAAGGGAATGTTTCAAGCGTACGGGTCATGGCTCATGCACCCTTATATTGAATTTAAATAAGGGAAGACACCCTCAAGCTATCCACATTGCCCTTCGCATCGTTTTATCGTATTTTTATCTAGGTGTATAAAGTTTTTGAATGGCTTTGTAGTTTTTTTGAAATTAATATTTGTGGAAAACCCATCATCAAAAAGAAAAATTCCTCCGTTTTTTTTTTGTTGTTTTTGAAGTAGATACCAGTGAGGTTAGATATCTAATTTATTTTTGCTTTGTTTAACTTTTTGAATACTATGTATTAAAAAAGAAAGTTTTTAATCGAAATTATTGTTTTGTAAACTAAATTTGATTGGCGACTAAAATTATACAAACAAAACAGTTTTGTAACTTTAAAATAATTACGTAATAAAATGCACGAAGAAATATTTAAAAATTTTGTGCTCATTTATTAACTATTTATTAACTATGACGATGACGAAAAGATAAATAATTTGCTCAATTGTTGAGTACAAGTGTTTTTTTAATTTTGATAAGGGTGTTGTAGTAGCATCTTAGGCCAGAGTTTTTTTTAGGCGTATACGTGCTCTTTTTTTGTTGGGTTAGCCTTTTTCAAAACCGTATAGTTTAGTTATGTAAGGGAGGAGTTAGAAAATTCAGCTTTATACAATCGGGCCTTGCGGACAATATTTTTAAGTACTTTACAATGCTGAATGGAATAAGACCCGAAACGACCACTCTAAAAAAGTTTATGAAACGATGAATATTTTTTTAATAAGGCGGAACAGGATTAGAAATAACAGAGGTAAGTAGTAACGGCTAAAGAAAACACTGGTTTTCTTTAAATTAAGAATTCCGTGAATGAGAAAAATATTCGTCCTTTCTATAACTATCGGTAGTTTTAAGGTGATGACAAAATAGCACTTTCGTAACTTTTTGTTTTTTGTATTTTCGGTCTTTCTCTTAATAGAGAATATATACATTTCTGATTGTCTTGTTTTGTGTTGTTATTAAAGGTAAACTCAACTGATATATACAAAAAAAAAGCTGTAAAAATACGGTTTTGTTCTTATTTGTGTTTCATTTGAATTTCTATTTTGTTCATTAAAAGGAGGTCCCAATCTCCTTCAAATATAGGCAAAAAAAAAGTATTACCTCTTCATCTGAAGAACAATATGAGCAATATGTAACGCATTGAAAATAGAAATGAGAAAATAGTTCCATTTGAAATTTGTGCATTATACCTTTGAGAAACTCTTTTTTAGAAACAGTTAATGAAAGGTTATAGGAAATATCTTTGTATAAAGCGAATTTGGCTGATATACGAAAAGACTCGAAAAGACTAACAAATGTTTTTTACGAAAACGCATTTTTTCATATGACGTGAGCAAAATTTTGTCAACATCGTTAGAGGCGTTTTTCCAGAAAATAGCAATATAGCTCAGGGAAATTAGTCAAAATATGGGCATGAAATCGCATTTTTCGCGGGACAACATTTTTTTCATGAAATGTGTTCGGGTGGTTGTCCTTATCATAAAAGTCAATTTGTTGGCATAATTGGAGGTTGGGAACAGCCGCCATCTTGGAAAAGAGATTGGTATCGTTTTTATTGAATAGCTCCATTGTTATTCATTTTAACAAAAAATGACAATGGTAAGACTTATTAACAATAAAATTATCTAAGAAATGATATACAAAACAATTCCGTGAGTTGATTAAATAAAATTTTATAGTTGGTCAAAGTGCGGGTTTGTATCGCAAGGTTGGGACAAAATGACATTTTTTCATATATCTGACGAACTTTTGATTTGTTTGGATAATTCTTCAAGAATGAATTGTAGTACTTATAATTACCTATAAAATGAGCCCACAATCGTTATTGTCACCATCGTATTGTAGAAGTAATCTAACTCCGAAACTCTCCATGTACTAGTCAAAAGTAAGAAAAAAGCTGTTTTTTTGCTAGTAGGCCGAGAAAATTTTGGGAGTAGAGGTTTAACCAAAATATAAGTACGCAGTTTTGCAGCCATACGCGTGTTAATGTCGATTTCAAAGGTCTGACAACTCTAATTTTGTGCTTTATACGGTTTTTGGGGGGTTAAATAACGTAAGTTTTCCAGTTAATGTGAATGGGCTAAATTTATACTATTTGAAATTATAAATATACAAGCTGATGCTCTATTATTTTTCCTAAATCTGGACACCTCAATCTCAGCTATGGGGTTAATAGAACTCACGATATAAGCTTTTTTAACTAACCATATCAGGCTTTTCAATTCAAATAAACAAACAAAAATCTAAACAAAAAAAGTTTCTAAAACATAATCGTATAAACGGCTTATATATAGTTCTATTGGTCACATCCTCAAGATTGGGGTGTTCAGATTTAGGAAAAATAATAGAGCATCAGCTTGTATATTTATAATTTCAAATAGTATAAATTTATCCCATTCACATTAACTGGAAAACTTACGTTATTTAACCCCCCAAAAACCGTATAAAGCACAAAATTAGAGTTGTCAGACCTTTGAAATCGACATTAACACGCGTATGGCTGCAAAACTGCGTACTTATATTTTGGTTATACCTCTACTCCCAAAATTTTCTCGGCCTACTTGCAAAAAAACAGCTTTTTTCTTACTTTTGACTAGTACATGGAGAGATTCGGAGTTAGATTACTTCTACAATACGATGGTGACAATAACGATTGTGGGCTCATTTTATAGGTAATTATAAGTACTACAATCCATTCTTGAAGAATTATCCAAACAAATCAAAAGTTCGTCAGATATATGAAAAAATGTCATTTTGTCCCAACCTTGCGATACAAACCCGCACTTTGACCAACTATAAAATTTTATTTAATCAACTCACGGAATTGTTTTGTATATCATTTCTTAGATAATTTTATTGTTAATAAGTCTTACCTTTGTCATTTTTTGTTAAAATGAATAACAATGGAGCTATTCAATAAAAACGATACCAATCTCTTTTCCAAGATGGCGGCTGTTCCCAACCCTCAATTATGCCAACAAATTGACTTTTATGATAAGGACAACCACCCGAACACATTCCATGAAAAAAATTTTGTCCCGCGAAAAATGCGATTTAAATTACTAATTTCCCTGGGCTAATACCACAAACATTTTGTATTCGAAATTCACGTTCTAAGCAAGATATTAAATTACAAAAGCCCACTTTTGAAATCAGGGTTGTTAAAATACCAACTATTGCAAATAAAAAAATTGCATTAAAAAAATATTTAATGCTACTGAACAAAATTTGCATTAAAAGATTTTTTTATTTAAACTGAAGAGTTTTTTTTATTTATTTCAAATAAAAAATGTTTGCATTAAAAAAGAAAAAAAATTGGATACAAAAAAAAATTATTGCAACTGAAAAGTATTTGCATTAAAAAAATATTTGTTGCAAGTAAAAAAAAAATTGCATTAAACAGTTTGTTATTGCAACTTAAAAATATTTTCAAATAAAAAATTTTCTGCATTGAAAAAAAAAATCAATGTAAAATTTGTACATTAAATATTTTTTTTTTGTAATATTCACCGAATTTCTTATGATTTTTTCTATTTGACCATACATAACCCACAGTACACATAAAAAGTTAATATCTTCCAAACTGAAATTGGTCGCATTCTTAATTGTTTTAAAATACCGTGGAAAAACGCACAAAAACTGAAAAACCAAGCGCACCACTAAGAAAATTTGTTATTTTTCAATTTATAATTTTTTCAAATGACATTTTCCTGTTTACAGCTGTTACATTTTTGACAAACAAATTTTGACAACGTTCAGAAGATATTACCTTATTATGTGTACTGTCTAGGGGAGAGTGGGGCAGTTTTGAACACGGGGCACATTTGAACACTGCATATAAAATTTTTGTATATCAATCTTTTTTAGAAGTATTTCGATATTTGAACCCGTCAACACGATATCCATAAATGTCAACGACTTTCCATCGTTATCTCGGCTGACTTTCAGATTTATAGGTGGAAGGTGATTTTTATAGTGGTTTTGCATTATTTCAGTTTTTTAGTTGTAAGAGTTTAAAAAAAAATTGGTACGTGATTTTAAAACGTAATACAATTTTTGTTAATGGTTAATGAATTTTAAATTAATTGACGGTGAATTTTTGAATGAATATATTAATGTTAAATATTTATTCAACATTTTATGTCGTTGACACAGTGGGGGCAGTTTTGAACAAGTATGGTGGGGCACTTTTGAACATGTTCAAAACCGCCCCGAGCAGTTTGTATCAGACATTTTAAGGACACTTGAATGTGTTTTATTTAATAAATCGTAATGTTCTTATAAAAATAAATAATGAAACTAGCATTTGTGGGCAAAATTAAAGAAGAAATGGGAATATGTACAACATAATTGAAGTTTTAAAAAAATGCCTGAATTCTTCAAGTTCTGCTAGACTGTTCTCGATGAGAACTCGATTATATACCGCTTAAGCGTTATAGAAATTAAAGTCAAGCTACCTACACCAGTTAATGCTCCTGGTACATGAAGAAAATCCGCTTAGTTAACATTTGGATTTAATGTCCAGAAATATATCTATATATATTGAAAATAAATCTATTTTACTCTGAGAAGCATAAATGGTATGAATACCATTTTTCTAATATGTATTTTAAATGAATTTTTCTTGGTTTTTGTTTTTCTTTTGAACTTATAAATGTGATAAACTGATAACTATAGTTTAAATTTTAATGTTATATTTTCTGAGTTTTTATTATTTGTTGGTTAATTGAATATGATATAATAATCAATTTGGAGTTTTTGTATGTTCTTATTAAAAAACTAATTAAAAGTTAAGTATTATTTATTCACTACAACGAAATTAATACTGATGTTCAAAACTGCCCCTTCCATGGGGCACTTTTGAACATAAGATCTAATATTGGTTAAAAATTAAAATTAAATATAAATAATATGCTAAAATAACCAGATATAATTTAAAATCGAAGTTCAATATCACTGCTTCATATAAGTAAACTTAACAGATCAATAAATCGAATAAATATCTTTCTAGCAGTTGCAAAAGCAAAAAGTGTTCAAAACTGCCCCACTCTCCCCTACATAACCTGTTTCAATTACCCATAATATAATATGGTCCAATATCCAAGATTGTAAGAAATTCGACGAATATTAAAAAAAAAATATTCAATGCAAACATTTTGCATTGAATTAAAAAAAAATTTTTTTTTTGCAATAAAAATTTTATTTTCAATTCAAATATTTTTCAGTTGCAAAACATTTTTTTCAATGCAATTTTTTTTTATTTGCAATAAATACTTTTTTAATGCAAATACTTTTCAGTTGCAATAAATTTTTTTTTAATGCAATTTTTTTTCAGTTACAATAAATATTCTTTTTTAATGCAATCATTTGTTATTATAAATAAATATTTTTTTTTCTAATTTGTAATGGAAAACAAATGCATTACAAAAAACTATTTTTCACAACCCTTATACAAATAAACTTTACCAAATTTGGCTGTAGAAATGTGGACCAGTGGTACCACTTTACTTTAACTGAAGTAGATCTACTCCTTTTTTCACTTTACCTTAATTGATCTCCTACTTTTTTTCAAATGAAATTAAAATGTACTACCTTCTTCACACCAAAATATCGAAATCTACATACAGAGAAAAAAATAGTTATTTTTAACTATTTTAAATAGGTAGTAAAAAAATAGTTATTATTTGTGATTATTTTAATAACACTGGTCTGCAAAATTTATCTTTTTTTCTCCTTCAAATAATTTTTTGAAATTATGAAATACAGTTGAAACTCGATTAACCGGGATGGTCGGGACCGAGCCCATTACGGATAATCGAAAATACCGAATAATAGAACTTTTTTTTCTAAAAGAAAGATGTATGTGCATTTAAGTTTTTATTAAAAAAATTAAAAAAAAAAAACTAAAACTAACATGAGATTCTCGTAAAAAAACAAACAACAACACATATCCCGTCATGGTATAAAAAGACAAGGTATGATTTTTAGAGCCGCCATCTTACAAAATGGGGTAATAAGGTTTTGACGTTTGGCATTTGGCAAAGTCAAAAGCAACAACAATTTCCAAGACAAATTTGTTTACAACAACAATTTCAATGGGCTGGGCTGTCAAAACCTTAAGTAGCCATAAGTTTTGACAGTTCTCGATACTGAGTTTTTTCTAATGATCATACCTTCTCTTTTTATACCATGATATCCCGTTACTTCTTTTTGCATGTGCTGAATTGAAGTGAAGGAATATGTTCGGTCTTGTTCTCATTTTACGGATAGAGTAGAGTTTATAACGGGCAATAGAGTTTAAATAAATACATTGTCTTTCTTGTCGAGAAAAAATGTCAAATATTTTTATCACGGATAATAGAGCGTTCCGGTTAATCGAATCCCGGATAATCGAGTTTCAACTGTATTTGACTTTCCTGAATCTAAATCTGGTTTC
The DNA here is from genome assembly GCF_945859705.1 of Episyrphus balteatus. Lineage (NCBI taxonomy): Eukaryota > Metazoa > Arthropoda > Insecta > Diptera > Syrphidae > Episyrphus > Episyrphus balteatus. Next base: position 78,771,367 of record NC_079136.1, on the reverse strand, counting down.
AGAAAAATTCTAGAACGTACCATTTTTTTAAATGATTTTTTAAAAATATGAATAGTTTGTAGAAAATAACCCTTTTAGATTCGGTTGACCTTGTACAAAAGTAAAACTATTATTCTTATTAAGCTCAAATTTGGAGGACTTATTTCTCATGACATGATCTGTCACATGACACCAAATTTATTAAGAAAAGTTTAAACACATTTTAAGATACTAATTTACAAAAACAGCAAAAATATCGAGATCCTGCAGTTTTTAGTAAACTCCACATGAAAAAACTACAATCAAATATGTACATTAAACAAAATTTTTACGTGTTTTGTAATTTAATATACTATTTTTCTATTTAGAAATATCTTATTTGTGATAAACCATTCGATAAACTGCCTTGTAAAGCTTCAGATTTGTTTCTCCTATTAGGATCAAAAGTATACTTTTCTTAGAAAAGTTTTCTAATAGTTTTTGATTTTCAGAGTCACGACAGGATTTTGAGATATATGTACGCATTAAAGGATCACAGAATCAAGTTTTTTTTTAGAAAATCCCAAAAAATACTACTACATAATGTAGGTATATCTCAAAAACCAGAGCTGACCGAAATTTTTTGAGTTCAGATTCAATATCAGCACACTAAAATCCATCAGAAAAGTATACTTTTTTTCTAGGGAGAAAGATGAACTATTTAAATAGTTATTTGTGACTATATAAATAGTCAGATGTTTTGAGGGGCTATGGGACTATATACAATGCATTTTTTTTACCGGGAGAGGGGGATGATATGTCTCCCTCCGCTTACGGGAGGGGAAATTATATAAAGAAAAAAACACTAAAAATTAAAAAATATATTGAATTTTTTTTATCAAGAATCGTTTTTTATACGTAATATGTCTCAAAAGTAATGGTTCGAACGAAATATGCTGATAGGCCAAAGGGCTCGCGGAATTTGGCAGCTTTGATGCACTCTCTGTTCACTGAAAAATTAGTTAATAAATTTGAGCAATTAATAATAATTATTTAATTTCTTACTTTTATTTGAAGCAACACCCTGAAAAATAATTGTATGATTTGACACTGGTTTTCCTCGAAAATAGATACTTTTGTTGAAAGAGAATTAAACAAACAACAGTGTTTAATTCTTTTCAAACAAAAGTCCCCATTTTTGTACCCACACGACTTGAAACTTGTACTCGCACTGTCACACTTCGACATCTTGCCATCTGTAACTATACGACATCTTGTTTTATAAATATGACCACCTAAAAACGAACAGATTGCCTTATTGTTTTATAAGGCAAATCTTATTAAAATCAACTAATAAGAAGGTTTTTTTTAAGGAGAATTCTTATTATTTTTATAGAGAAAATCTTCTTAAAATTTGAGTCCAAACTTAATTTTTGTTTTTAACTTGGCACGATCAATATCTGTATACCAGGTTGGTTCAGATGGTGCACGACTAATGATTTAAAGTCTTCAGTTCGATCCCCGACCTGGTCATCGTTTTTTTTTCTTGGCAAAACCCTACAATTGCAGATTTTAAAACAATAAGGAAAACCCGATTGTTTTTAACAAGGTTTATTTCTTGGATGAAAACCATAGAGAAATCTTATAGTTTTTATTCTATTTTATGTGGTCTATTTTTCTCTGTGTAGAAAAATATATTTTTTGAAATCTACCTACTTCAATTTTCCTCAATATAGGTACTTCCATTTTTTCTTTAAGTCAACTTTGGTGAAATCCACTTTTTGTACTTTTTTTGACACTAAACTCATCTTGCCTTATGGATACGGTGACCATATCCGTCCCGGATTTCCCGGCACTGTCCCGTACTTTAATAGTCTGTCTCGGTTTATTTTTTCGGAAACCCCGGATGTCTATGTGTCCCATATATTGTTATTTGGCCCACTCTTGTACCGTATTTGCAAATTCTTCGATTTTCTTAATTTCAAATGGACATTTGATTTCTGACTTTCTCGTTAACCACTTAACCAATTTTAGCTAAAATCTTTGAACAAACACATTTTTATCTTTAATTTAAAAATAAAGAAAACATTTTCAAAAAAAAGATCAATTTTCGACTTTTTATACAATTTTGAAATACCTATTTCAAATATTTTTTTTTTTTTCAAAATCAGTTTTTGCAAAGGGCATTAATGAATTTATTTGAAATTTTGTTTAAAAATGTGGAAAATAATTCCTTTAAAATTTCTTTAAATTTTCGAAAATTTTTGTATACAATTTCAAATATTTTTTTGACAAATCAGTTTTTTGCAAAGCGGATTTATGAATTTACTTGAAATTTTGTTTAAAAAAGTGGAAAATAATTCCTTTAAAATTTCATTAAATTTTCGAAAATTTTTGTATACAAAAAAAATTTATTTTTAAACTACTCGAACAATTTCCAAAAAAAATATTGCAAAATCAAGTGGATTATGGTACTTCATTTAGAGATTAAAATCATTTTGTGTTCAAGGTTTCGTTTTGCTATTTGTATATGAAAATTTCGTTTTGCTTCAACTGCGTATTAAAGCATGTTATCACTGCAGCCTACAGCCCAAATGAGATAATTTAGCAAATTAGGTCAGTTCAAATTTCAAATTAATTTTTTTTTTACGATTTGACATTCGAAATGAAGTAGTTTGTGAAATATTCTCATTTGTGCTCTTGAAAAAACAGGCTATTAAACGGTAAACGCTATTGAAAGTAAAAAGCCCATGGTATAAAAAGACAAGGTATGATAATTAGAGCCGCCATCTTACAAAATGGGGTAATAAGGTTTTGACGTTTAATATTTGGCAAAGTGAAAAGCAACAACAATTTCCAAGACAAATTTGTTTACAACAACAATTTCAATGGGCAGCTGTCAAAACCTTAAGTAGCCATTTTTAAGTTTTGACAGTTCTCGATACAGAGTTTTTTCTAATGATCATATACCTTCTCTTTTTATACCATGTAAAAAGCCTACGCAGCAGAAACGAAACGAAGTTTTTATATGCAATAGCACAACTAAATTTTGAACCAAAAATTTTCTCTATTGGCGATTGGTAAAGTTGAAATGCGCTACCGGTGGTCAAAACGAAAACTAATTTAACAGGACGGAAGAAGTTAGCATCCGAAATTTTAATTTTTTTTTTTTGTTTAGACTTTTGACACGGGCGCCATTTTTAGAAATACAAAATGTAAACATCCGACTTGTTAAATTAGTTCTAAGTTGTTGAAACTACGATGCTAGTAGTATTAGTATATGCTCCAATCGCCAATATGCTAGATAAATTTTATATTCAGCACACTTATTTTAATTTTATTTCGGCTAAATATTTAACCCAATTATGCCAGAGATACACAAAGGAGATGGGAAACTTTCGTACGTTTTACCCCCCAAACCCCATTTGTTTATTTCGTGTTGTTGTAATTTCTTTTGTATTCGTGAATAAATGTGAAAAACACACACAATGTAATCACAGTGTTTTTACGTATACTTAGCCAAAAATATCCGATTTTTCACACATACTTATCCAAAAATGTCTGCCGGAGCTTGTAGGCAAACCCGTATGACGTCAGAAGTTTCTCATCTCTTTTGGTTATCTCTGAATTGGGCTTTTAAGCAATCTGTCTTTGTCTTTTTCCTTTCTATCATAACTGTTTATTAAAGAAGTACAAGAAAAAACCAACCAATCAAATCAAATCAATTCGGAGGAAAAAAACGCATACATGCATAATACATAAACACATGCATGCACAAGCATATACAATTATACTTATACGGAATTGAAATGTCAAAAGTTTTTTTTTTCTCTATTTTGTTTCTTTTCTTCGACACTGACGTTTGTCTTAAAAGCCCAATTCACACACACATGCCCTTTTTTCGCAAATAAAAAAAAAGTAAATGTCTAATATAAAAATAATTTTCTAGGTAGGTATATGATTTGACATTCAAAATGAAATCAATTACAAAATACATAATCTCATTTAACATCTCAATAAATTTTTGAAGTTATACTTCTTATGGGAGGGTGAGTATGAAAATTTACTTTTTGACAAGAATGTCAAAGGGATTATGACGCGTAGCAGGGCTGTCGTTTCACCTTTAGAGTAGGCAGTACTTTAGTATTTAAAAATGCAGTAAGCCGCAGTACGGCAAACATAAAACACACAACACGTTGCAAGTTACATGTTTCATGTGGCAAGTTGTAAGTGGCAAGTTTTTTGTGGCAAGTTGCATGTGGCAAGCTGCATGTGGCAAGTTGCGTGTGGCAAGTTGTATGTGGCAAGTTGCGTGTGGTAAGTTGCATGTGGTAATTTCCATGTCAGCTCAGCTCACAGCTCAGCTCAAATTTGAGCTAGCTCACTTTTGAGCTAGGTACCATAGCTCAGCTCAATTGAGCTGAGCTGAAAGTGAGCTGAGCTGAAAGTGAGCGCCCCCAACTTCCAACGCCTATATCTCGGAATTTTGAAGAAAATGAAAAAAAAAATTTTGATGCCAAAAGGTAGCGGGGACTCTAACCTACATTTGGGTACAACTCTCATCCCTGTAGGTCCACGCGTTCTCAAACCGGGAGAACTTAAAAGTAAAAAAAAAGTAGGCACGATTCTGAAAAAATAGGCATGATGTGGCGGTTTAACATGGAAGGCGATTTTTTAAAAATCTGACATGGCACATAGCGTAGGCCCATGACACAAGCTATCATTTGGCATCATTTCCAAAAATTGCTCTCAAGCGGTTTAGCTTCTAGGAGCGTTCAAAGATTCGGGGATTTTTCGAAAAAAAATTTTACCCCAACTTTCAAAGGCGATTTTCTCGGAATTTTGAAAAAAATCGAAAAACCGGATTATACCACTATCGGGTACCTGAGAATATAAGCTTTCATATTGCACCACTCCCCTGTCTCTAGATCAAAGCGTTCGAACGCCTATATCTCGGAATTTTGAAGAAAATGAAAACAATTTTTTTGATGCCAAAAGGTAGCGGGGACTCTAACCTATGGATATGGGATGGGTATAGCTCCCATCCCTGTAGGTCCACGCGTTCTCAAACCGGGAGAACTTAAAAGTAAAAAAAAATAGGCACGATTCTGGAAAAAAAGGCATGATGTGCATTGTATATATATTTCCATAGTACTATCATGAAGTAAAACGATCTTAGGAACTCTAGTGGTGACTTAAAAAAGCAGAATTTGTATGAAAAAAACACACTGAGCGCCACCTCAAAAAAGTGGCGACATGAAGAAAAACTAAATTCGACTTCATGATAGTACTATAGAAATATATATACAATGATGATGTGGTGGTTTAACATGGAAGGCGATTTCTTAAAAATCTGATAATTTGCAAAGCGTAGGCCCATGGCACAAGCTATCATTTGGCATCACTCCCAAAAATTGCTCTCAAGCGGTTTAGCTTCCAGGAGCGTTCAAAGATTCGGGGATTTTTCGAAAAAAAAATTTACCCCAACTTTCAAACGCGATTTTCTCGGAATTTTGAAAAAAGTCGAAAAACCGGATTGTACCGGAATTTTTTTTATGATAAAAAAAGAAATATTTTTTAGTAAAAAAATAGAAATATATTTATTCCATTAATAACTAGAACCAAACATCTTAAGCTATGGTGTTTTATAAAAGTTTAAAATATCTTCATATTTCATTATACTTTCCAAATAAAAATCAATGTATCCCCTCACCCATCACAGCTCAGCTCAGCTCACTTTACCTTAGCTCACCCAACAGCTCAGCTCACCGACAGTTCAGCTCACCCAACAGCTCAGCTCAACCATCAGCTCAGCTCACTTTCAGCTCAGCTCAAATGAGCTGAGCTATGGTACATAGCTCAAATGTGAGCTAGCTCAAAATTTGAGCTGAGCTCAGCTAACTTTTGAGCTTTGTAGCAACCCTGCAAGTTCCATTTTGCTACTACTAGTGCTGAAGCACACACAATTCTTATAAAATTACCATATCGCACATTTTATGCGCAATTCATTTACTTTCGTTAACCATACCGTACGTTCTGAACCGCACAACATGAGTAAATTTCACAGAATAAATGGAAAACTACATGGACGCAAGGAGGATGAAAGAATTAATTTATTGTTCGCTTGATAAAAATGTAAAAAAACTAAGTGTGGATTAATTACTTAATAATAGAAATTAAAAATATCAAATGAAATTCATTTACATATACTGAATGAGAAGTATAACTTCAGTCGCGTGTACATGTGTACACACACTCTTTTTTTTTTTTTATAAATTAAGTGAATCCATTAATCTATCGAAATTTGGCATCACTTTAAAGTAATACCAATTTCCATCATTCCAGATTCCACCATATTCACCATTGATAACAAAAACGAACAGAACAAAATGTCAAAAAATCAGTGTTTTCTTTGCACACATATCCAAGGTTTTTTCTTCTTCCATAGGTTCCATAAAAAAAATTTCTACTTTGAAAATTTTTTATCTCTAGAAAAATTTTCCAATTCCAATTATTTTACAAAATATTTATTTCTATTACCAAAAATATATATATCACAAGTGTAATAATACAATCCTAACGAGTTCAAATACAATAAAATTGTTACATTTTTCATTGTAAAAATGTCCAACCAACGTATAAGAAAAAAATATAGTGATATGGAGTGAAAAATAACGTAATGGCCACAAAGAAAAAATACTCTTCCCTTACTACAACACTGTTTCTGTTGCTGGTGCTGTTGTTGCCAACTCCAATGTGAACCATCAAAGTAGTTGCTGCTGTTGGCCAGTTGTTCTCTTTTTTGGAAAGAATTTTTTTTTTCAGTTTTTTTCTTCATTAGAAAAATGCGTGTGTGATTCATCATAGATGTGCGAAAGTATAGAAAAAAAATGCAATTTTTATAAAATTTCTTTCGCTCTGGTTGCACTCAGCTCAGCACCCGCCCATTGCCACCCAAACCGCCCCTCAATCGACTCTCGACGACTGTGTGCTGCCTTTTGAAAATATATAAAATATTCGTGTAGTTTGTGTGTTTTTTTTTTGTTTTTGCTCATGTGTACTTGATTGTTGTGTACACTGCATTTGTTTTTGCACTCAAAATAGAGGAAGTAGCTAGTAGCTACACCAAACGCATTAAAGACTATTAACCAGCCACACAAAAAATAGTGTGGCTATAATAAATAGGGACTGAGAAAATTAAGGGAGAGAGAAAGAAAGATTTAAATTAAATTGCAAAAAAGAACAGGAAGAAGAAGAAGAAATTATGTCCAGTCGTAATCGGACTATATTGAATGTTAATTTGGACGCTGCCATGGCAAATGATCCACTCAGAGAGCTATTTGAAGCTTGCAAAACGGGCGACATAACAAAAGTGAAGAAATTGATCACTTCGCAGACTGTTAATGCCAGAGACACGGCTGGAAGGAAGTCCACGCCATTGCACTTTGCAGCTGGTAAGATTTTGTATTTTTTTTTTCTTTTTTTTATATTGTTTATATTTTTTTTATTTTGATGACATGGACAAAAGGGTTTCATGTAGTCTTTTTGATCTTTTGATTTCTTTCTATTATATTATAAGTATATTAAAATTAAAAATAGAATTATTTTTTTATCGAAAAAAAAAGAAGATAAGTTTAGGGGGTTTTACAGGAATATGAGTATCAAGACCAGTTAATTTGTTCCACTTGATTTGTTTTGAATTGATTGTTAGTCATTCTCTTTTTTTTTGTCTTGTAAAAATTATTACTTCAATGAATTTTCCAAAGTAGGTATGAACGAATGTGACAAAGAAAATATTTTTGTGTCTTTTAAGGTCATTCGTAAATAAAATAAAAAGCAAATACCTAAGGTTAAAGTATTGAAGTCTAATTACGAAATTAACAGCATTTGACTTTCTAGATAGCCTTTGATTTATACAACCTCGTTATTAATTTTGCAATTTAAGCAATAAATGTTATTATTTTCGCTATGAAGCGACATAAATTTGGATGAATGTGGTGGTTCAAGTGCAATGCTACGAAGAGATCTTAAGCTAATTAACTAAGGGCCAATTTATTGAGCCTCCATTAAAATTTGAAATTTATCGTTTTAGTTAACAGCGTCGTTAAACTAAAGTATACGTCATTAAAAATTCATTTAATTCACTCTACATTAGTTAAAGTCTTTACAATTAATGGAAACTTTAAATTTAAAACTCCATTAAAAATATCCTAGGGATTTTTTTAGTTTTTGAAAAATAAAACTGTCAAAAGCAGATATTTGTCAAATCAAATGTTTTTAAATTTGAAGATTTGAAGGAAGGAAAAACAATACAAAAAACATAAGAGTCCCGTAAGTATTTTGGAGCCGTAAAACCATTGAATAATTATATATAGAAGTGACACCGATAGTTTCTAGCGCTACAGAATTTTATTTTTTTCGGCAATCAGATGTACTAAAAAATCCCCAGAGAGAATGGGGCTTGTCTTAGAAAATTATTTTTCCAAAAATTTGTTTTTAAAAAAGGAAATTTCACAAATACAAACGTAACAAAACAAATATCAAATAAAAATAAATTGTATCAACACGTCGACATCCTATAGTAGAAAAAAAAATAAGGAAATTTTACTCACACATAAAACATAAAACAAATATCAAACAAAAATAAATCGTATCGACACATCGACATCCTATAAATGAAAAAATAAAATAAGGAAATTTTACTCATACATACAAAATTACACAAATATCAAACAAAAATATTGAAAAGTTAGTTGACATTATAAATGTATCCATAGTAACTCGAAACTAAAAACAAGAAATTTTTTATTAACGACGAGAATTTGAACAAAATTAAATATTATTGTTGTATATCCTAGGCACGTTATAGCTTATAGGGCATGAAAGTTACCCTTGTTTCAATAGTCCTATTAGCGTAGGTGACAAGGTGATTGCTGTTTAATTTTGCTTTCTGAGTTCGTATCCCCACAGAGATTGCTATTTTTTTATATTATATTTTGTTTTGGAATATTATGAAATGCGTAACAATTAGAGTCTTTTTTTGCTGAATCGAAACTTAAGCATTTAATTACAACATAAATCCTTATGTGACAGTTTACGCCGAAGTTAAAATAGAGCCTTAAAATTTATGTTCAACATGAATTATTTAAGGTTCGTTTCAGCTAATGGCCCTTAAAGAAAAAAAGAAAAACGTTAAGAAAAACTCAATGTAATAATTTAAATGAGGTAAGAGCTCAAACCAATAAGTCGTTTTGGCTCAAACTTTTTGTTTATTTTTGATTCCAAGGAGGGAAATTTGAAATTTTTTAACGGCACCAACTAGAGATGCTGCAAATAATGATTCGGTCGAATACCGAACATTCGACCACGCTTATATGTACAGTGCGGTTCACTTGGTTAGACGCACCAATTTTCGTTTACATAAATTTCATTTTTTTTTGTGTGTGTGCAAGAATAACCAAAAAAATTGTATTTATTAGAATGGTTATTTAGTTCTTAATAGAAAAACAAAAAGAATTAGTGGGTGAGTGGAAGTTAACGGTACTTTTTAGTCCTTCTTGTCCTTGATGTAAGAAAAAGGGCAGCTTTTTTCGGTTCACATGATTGGACGCACACCTTAAATTAGTTAGTTTGGCGAGATCTATTGCACTGATTATTTTAATCTAGGATGTTCAGCATTAAAAAAAAATCACCGAAAAGTTGATGTTCTTCCCGTTAGCCTAGCTTTTTCTTTAATTTTGCTCGGGATAGAGCTGTTTTCGACGCTTTTTTCATAAATTTTCATTTTTCCTGGGGTGTTAAAGCTTCTATTGTTCCTCCTTTGAAGTTTTTTTCGTAGGAGGCACTGTTTTTAAATAATTTCTCTCGAAATAGTCACTTCATCCTATTTTTTTTTGGCAATGGGGCTAATGGAAAGACCTTTGGAATCCAACGCGTCATTTATCCCTTATTCTTTCGCGCTCAGAAATTTTGTTAACAGATTTTGAATGAAAATCACTAAAAATTAACTTCTTGATGTTTAATCTTCCAAATTTAATCAAATCAGTGCAATAGATCTCGCCAAACTAACTAATTTAAGGTGTGCGTCTAATCATGTGAACCGAAAAAAGCTGCCCTTTTTCTTACATCAAGGACAAGAAGGACTAAAAAGTACCGTTAACTTCCACTCACCCACTAATTCTTTTTGTTTTTCTATTAAGAACTAAATAACCATTCTAATAAATACAATTTTTTTGGTTATTCTTGCACACACACAAAAAAAATGAAATTTATGTAAACGAAAATTGGTGCGTCTAACCATGTAAACCGCACTGTACATTCACTTACTATTAGGCTATTATTACTATAATTCACCAAAGCTTATCATTAGTAAATTTGATTTTCTACGAGCCTTACCAATAACACTGGTCTGCAAGGAAATCCTCCTTTACATAAAACTATACTTTTCTAGAAGATTTTTCTATACTGATTCCGAATCCGAAGTCAGAATTGACCTAGCACATCATGTTTTTTAGATATTCCCGTTGGAAAATCTCAAAAACCCATTTTTTCGATGTTTTCGAAGAAATATTTTGGCATAATGTAATCTTTTTCAATTAAAATTGTTATAGTTTATAAAAGAACTTATTTTTTTCTTTCAAATTCAGTTTCAATCTTCTCAATATCTCTTTTCTTCTCCGAGATATCTTAATTTAAGTAAGTTTAGTAGGTTTGGCATATCTTACCATAAAGAAACTGATAACCTAAAAATTATATATCTTTCTCCCTAGAAACAAAAGTATACTTTTCTTATAGTTTTTGATGTGCTGATTTTGAGTCCGAACTCAAAAAATTTCGGTCAGCTCTGATTTTTAAGATATAGTAGTTTTTTTTGAGATTTTCAAAATACTTTAATGCGAATATCTCAGAATCCTGACGTGATAGAATTTTTTTTGACTTCGGATTCTAACTCATCACATCAAATACTATAAGACAAGTATACTTTTGTTTCTAGGAGAAAAAAAAGCATTACAAGGCGGTTTAGTGAATAAGATATTTATAATTAGAAAAATAGTATATAAAATTACAAAACACGTAAAAATTTTGTTTAATGTATTTTATTATGGTTTTCTTTACATATCCCTCTGTAGGCACACCTCTTTTTTTTTTGACGTGATAGGCACACGGGTGCGAATTTGGTTTATGCTTTTTCATGTCGCTAGAACTTTTTTCGGTCACAATATTTTATAGAGAATCAAGCATGAAATTAATGTAGAATATTCCGAGGAATTCGAATATTGTATTCACAATTCCGAAAAAAAAAAATATTTTCACCCTTATAAAGAGACTTTTTTGTGACTACTTTTTTGAAAAATCGTAATTTTTTAATTTTTGTCCTGCCATATTATGAGGAATAAGTACTTCAAATTTGAGCTCAATGCGACAAGTAGTTTTAATTTTATACAAGTTCAAATGAATCTAAAAGGATGATTTTTTAGAAACTACCCACATTTTTCAAAAATCATTTTTACAAAAATGGTACCTGATAGAATTTTTCTGAAACCAGATTTAGATTTAAGAAAATCTAATCTTTCATAATATCAAAAAGTTATTTGAAGGAGAAAAAAATAGTTAAATTTTGCAGACCAGTGTAATCAAATTAAAGGTTCACTTAAATATTTAACTGAATTATACATATTTCTATCAACCAATATAAACAATTTAATACTCAGATTAAAGGCTAAAGCTCGGCTAAATTTAATACTTTAGTTTCATAACCATAAAATTTAACCGAGCATTAGCTTTTAACCTGAGTTGTTTTTATACACTAGCCCAAAAAGTTTAAGGAACAAAGGAAAATTCGTGATAGCTCCAAAACAAGTACCAATTCGATTTGATTTTTTCTACTTAGATAGATTTTTAGAAAAAAAAAAAATTTCAAAATCGTTGGAACCTTATAAATTTAAAAAAAACAAAATTCAAAAATAAAATTGGTATGCAATTTTGTAGAAATTACTAATCCAAAAACTATTATTTTCCCAAATTTTCTTTCTGTTTTATATCTAAACTATATAAATGCTTTTGTATAAAAAATTCGTTGAAATTAAATTGGTAGTTTGGCACGGTTCTACGGTAGGTTAATAATAATTTTAAGAAATGTCCATGATTGCCCAAAAACTATTATATAATTTTTTTAAACAAAATCACTGGTACCGTTTTCGAGAAAATTAAACATTTCCTAAATTGGTTTATGACAGGTATCGTTATTTTTGATAAAAAAAAAATTAGTTCTAAAAACCCCTATGGAGATTCTGCAAAAAAATGCTACATACCAAGTTTGATGTTACTCGGTAGATCCATTTAGCTGTTCCTTTGGGAGGTGGCAAAGTACTACTAATAGTTAACTAGCGATTTTCAATGGAACGCACTTTCAACGAATTCAATACAAATCGTATCCACTCGGGAAGAAGAGCATGAGTAGGTAGATGATAGTACTAGATTAAACAAAAAATCTACTATTAGCAGACTACCACCTCCAGTGGAACAGGGCTATAGTAATCCCATGTCTGATTGTTATCTCAACTTTTTTTTTGTACGAATGCATAGCTTGACTATATCATGACAAAATAAAAAGCATGTAAAAGCTACATTCTTCTAGTTTTAGAATCTTAGAACCAAATATGTATTTTATTTCAAATGGTGAAATAGAAAAATCATTGGAACTATCCCAAAACCACATTTTCTTGCATTTGCGATCAAAATATGCCCTTTTACCTTTTGAGTTTATTTTAACATTTTATTTATAAATATCGTTTAAATTTTAGATAACAAAAATGTTTTAATTAAAAATAAAGAAAAGTATACAAAAATGGTACGAAAAGATTTTTTTTTCAAAATTTAATATTTTATAAAAACTTTTAATTTTTATTTGCAGTTGCAAATTTGAACAAAGCCGTATATCCAGAGTCCTTGTTCGCAAACATAAATCAGTTTAAGCAAATAAACGAGGTTGTTTCGTATTGTATTAAAATACTTTAAAATAATGTGAAATATGGCCATATTGTATGAACTTGATCCCTACCTACTCTTGCGGTTTAAGAAAATAGTAAGTATATGCCACAGTGCATGTGGAAAACATTCAAACAATGTGAACTACAACTACAAAAATCCCTAATAATTTTTTAGAGCAAATGGAGGTTTTAAAAAGGATTTCTATTTTTTCACTCTCCGTTAGCGTCAAATGTCATTTCAGTAATTATGTCATTATTATTTTATTTGAAAAAAATTTGTTCGTGAAATAAGCTAAGAAATCATTAAAACAAAAACAAAAATTATGTATTTATAATAGTCCAGAATAGAATATTTTTGTAGGGACATAGGTATTTATTCATAGGTACTTATTTCACAAATAAGGTACAATTTAAAATGACTACGACTCGCAAGAAATTTTTTTCTATGGGTATGACGTATCAGGGTTAAATAGACAACACTTCATTTAAGATTTTTCTCATCTACTTCGCCTAAAGGTTGAATTTGGCTTTTTAACTAAAAGGGCTTTTAAATTTAATGTTCAATTAGTTAATGATGTCAAACTTAAAAAAAAAATCCTTAACAAAGACTGAATTAAACGAATTTTGTTTTTAATTTTAAAATTCCCTTTTTTAATGGCGATTTAAGTTTAATGGAGAGTCAATAAATTGGGCCTAAATGTCGTTTTCATTCACTCCACTGAGGAGTACCATAATCTCGTAAAGACCCTAACTACAAAACTTTCGATTTTGATTTTTTTGCATATTTGGAGTTAGGGCAATGTTTTAGTCTAGGTCTTGTTAAATACGTCAGAAAACTCAAAATATACATTTGATTTTTTTCATTTTTATATGCAAATTGCGATATTAGATTTACTGTTTCCCTCTATAACTCAGGGGTCGGATTACAGCATACGTTCGTTAACGTATGGTCACTATGTGTCCCTATCTTTTTCTACTGATTAAATAGAGACAGCAATATGTCAAAGCGTTAACGTTTGATCGTAATCGTGTGCCGTGATTCGACCCCAGAATTAAGAAAAATGTAGTTAGGGCCTTTACGAGATTATGGGCAGTAGGTATACTCCGAATTTGACTTTTTTTCTGGAGTGATGGAACGCAAATGGACCCGTTCATGAAACATTAGGGACAAACTATTTAGTCAACCATATTTTCTGAAAGCTAATTTAGTAAGCTGTGTAAAACGAGTAACTGAAATTCTTCTTGACTAACTTTTCAGTCAACTTTCCAATAAATAAATTGTTTTTTTTTTTTTTTTTTCGTTAGACTAACCAATCAGATACCCCATAACCAACATTTGACTAAAATATTACTTCAATGAATTTTCTAAAGAGAAGGTATGTGAAATGTTCAATAGTATTTGCTGTTCTTTTACAAATAATTTTTAATCGATCTCTCGAAAGTGGTGAATTTTTAAGTACATGGAAGCGTTCTACCATTACACCAATTTATAAATCAGGAAATAGGCAGGAAGTTTCAAACTACCACCTTATTTGCAAGATCTCTACCGTTCCAAAAAAATTTGAGAAAAATTGGTTTATGAAAAACTAAGTACAATGGTAAAACATGTTATCTCTCCCTGTCAACATGGGTTTATTGCTGGTAGATCTACCAGCACCAACCTAACAATTTTTTCAAACACCATTTTAAACGGGCTTGAAAAAGGTCTCCAATGCGATGTTGTATGCACAGACTTTTCCAAAGCTTTTGATAGGGTGAACCATGATATATTACTTATGAAGTTGAATAAAATTGGTTTTCATTCTAATTTACTGAACTGGAAACGGGCATATTTAAAGGGTCGGATTCAGTTTGTTCGTATTAATAACTTTCTTTCATCAATGTTACCTCGGGTGTTCCACAAGGAAGCCATCTCGGTCCACTTTTTTTCTTGTTATTAATCAATGACATTCCCAATGTTTTTTTTTAAATTCTAGATGTCTAATGACGCAGACGATTTGAAAATCTTTCGGTGTATAAAATCTGAACATGATTGCATATTGCTGCAAGAAGATCTTCAAAAATTATCGAATTGGTGTTGGGTTAACTCCTTGCACCTTAATATTGCTAAATGTCAAAGTATAACGTTTTGCCGAAAACGTACATCAATTAATTTTTCCTATATTAGAATAATACCTTTCTATCTATAGTAACCTTTAAAA
Source organism: Episyrphus balteatus (assembly GCF_945859705.1). NCBI lineage: Eukaryota > Metazoa > Arthropoda > Insecta > Diptera > Syrphidae > Episyrphus > Episyrphus balteatus. Next base: position 78,756,219 of record NC_079136.1, on the reverse strand, counting down.
AAAGATCTAGGGGTAATTTTTGATCAAAAACTTGATTTCTTAAAACACATAGACTTTTTAGTTGTCAAAGGTAATTCTATGTTAGAATTTATCTTGCGCAATTCAAAGGAATTCTGTGATCCTCACACATTGAAATGTCTTTTTTTTGCGTTTGTTAGATCTACTCTTGAATATTGCAATACTATTTAAAGCCCTTTGTACGAAGTTCACTCTTTTAGAATTGAGAAAATTAAAAAATTTACAAGGGTATTAGTAAAAAGGCTTCATTGGTACATTGATATGCCTTCCTATGAAACAAGGTGTAAATTATTTGGAATCTTGCCTCTTAATATTCGTAGAAAGTTCTCTGGAGTTATGTTTATTCGTGATGTTTTAACTAATCATATTAATTGTTCGGAAATTTTGGGCTTAATTAACTTCAATGTTCCTGCGAGGATGCTTAGAAACCAAAATTTGTTTAACATTCCATTCCACAGAACAAATTATGCTGCTAATGAACCATTGACCAGGTGTTTAAAAGAATCCAATTCTGTTTGCGATATGATCGAATTTTGTCTTGGTAGATTTTCATTTAAAAATAATTTACTCGTTATTTTGAGAAACCTTAGTGGTGGAAATGTTTAATATTATATTTATTATTTATGTTTTGTTTTTTTTCTTCATTATTGATTTTGTATATTATCTTATTTTTATTATTATTTTGTTATCGAGTAATCACTAAAGCATTGTAACTTTGTTCGATGAAATAAAGACTAAAATAGACTTTTCCCTAACGTTTCTAATCCTTCCCAATGAAAGTAGATTGATCGGGTTCAACAAACTATCCAAACTAACTAACTAACTAAAAGTTACCCATCAGAGTTTTCAAATAAAAATTTCCACCTGAAAATCGTAACTAAATATTAATAAACGTTAGGTACTAAATGCCACCTAACTTTGTATCTGACTATTCAGAACTTCTCAAAATTTAGATCTCATTCAGATGTGGTCTGGGTTGAACGCAAGGAAATGATTTTTGACTGTGTGTGTGTCATATGAAAAAAAACTCAAAATAAACAACAAAAAATCAATGCTTAAACAAAATGTCAAATATTTAAGTGTACGTGCAGGTCCATGACTAAAAACTGAAATAAATATGGAGTACCAACTAAAATTACTCCGGAGTAAAATATTTTTTACCCTTTTATGCTTGAAGGAACACATATTTACATATTGTTTAACTTCTAACGAAATTGATGCGCTGTCCGACTACATTCAAAGGATTGTTTCCCTTTACCCCCGGACTGCAATCGTCATTGTGGGCGTTGTCATTCTTCGTGGCTTCGCTATTCTGGCCAGACAACATCCGAAGGAAGCTATGTTGACAAGCCAACTCGGATTTCGGACGTTAATAGTTGAACCGAAAACACAATACATTTGTTTCTTACCTCTGACTCTGATAAATACACTGCACATCAGACCATTATGTCTTATCCGCTTATTTCTCGTGTCATATTAGTTTATTTAATGAAAAAAACACAAAGGAAAACTGTTTGACAATAAGAGAAAGCCAGCAGGGGCTGTCTCAATTCCTCAGCAACCTTAACTGGTTACTATGGTTTGAGTGCAAGAGTCCGGAAAGACCTTGACATACGCAAATCCAAGAGGACTGGGCTCTACCCAAGTATATTGAAACAGCTTTCAGTTTTTCCATTAAAAAGGCGAATATTTTTTCCCCTCTGACTACCGACCAATTGCACTTACGTCCCTTCTTTCCAAGGTCATGGAAACTCTGATTAATTCCAGTATATTGATGAAAGATTCTTAATGAACGGCTTTCGTATCAATACGTCCACTGGTGATCTGATGTTTTATCTCACCGAAAAGTGAAACAAATCTTGACATCGTCTAAGAGAAGTTAAGATTATTGCGCTTGATATTTCATAAGACTTTTGATAGATTTTGTCATCAAGTTTCTTCGTATGATAAGAAATATCTTTTCGAATGGTTTAATACAGATCCAATTGAATGGATTCAAGTCTGAAGACCATAATATAAACGCTGGTGTGCCCCAGAGCTCCGTTTTGTCTCCGATTCTCTTCCACATTTTAATTATTGATCTACTCTCTGATAATAGTGATTATAGTATTCTCAGCTTTTCACATTGGTTTGTGGATTCCAACACATGTCTTTCCAATGTGAAACTTCAACGGCGAAATATGATAAGATCATTAAATTCTTATCTTGAATGCCGATTGAGAGTAAGAAACCGCGTAGTATTTAATGTTTTTAAAATACAATGCTCCTTACTATCGTTAAAATGATCTTTGTAACTGTTCATGAGTGGAACTTACATCGAGGAAAATGTTCAGTTTTCGATCCTAAATATGTCCATTACAAACCACCTTCTGTGGAATGAGCACATATTAAATTTCGCTAAAAACGATGCGAAATGATTAGGTTTCCTAAGAAGATGTGAGACATTTGTTACCGCTTCTGATCTAACTGTAATTTTTTAAATCTGAAGTTTTTAAACTATTTAGACAGACACAATTAAGTTCTTCTATTGAGCACTGTCGTAATGTATCATGACTGTCTTTGTTCTATAGATTTTACTTAAGAAAATGTTCCAAATGAAATAGCCAGCTGCATTCCTGCCCTGAAACACGTGCCGTCAAATATAGAAATTCTTTTTTTAGTAGTACTTCGATAATGTAGAATGCATTACCCGCCTCAGTGTTTCTATCCCATTTAAATGTTCCGAATTTCAAAACAAATATGCATCGGCTCCTCCTCTTAAACCCTTCTCTCCTTTCATAAAGCTCACTCTGCCTTTAATACATTTTAAGGGTACCAAAAACCCCTTTAATGCGAGAATATTATGAAAAAATTTATAAATGAAAACACATTAAACTTATAAGTGTAAAACATGTGTAAAAAAAAATCAATATTATCCATTGCTCACATGAATGAAACTTTTTTACAAGATCACAAAATAATTTGACCAAATTAGTTAGTTTGTGTGATTTGTTAAGTATGGATATGTTCTATGTTAAAAGGAAAAAATCTCTCACAGATATAAGACGTTAAGTGAAATCTATTGCTGCAATGGTGGACAGTAAAAGACAATCAACAAGCACAGAGCACAGCTAATTGCGAACCAACCAAGCGTCTGGCCTACTTAAGTTAACACAAAGTGTTTATTATTCTACATGCATTTGGTGTAAAAGTTTCGATTTTATTCACTGTCAACATGATAACTTGGAGCAAAAGCTAAGAATATTTTATAGATTTTAAGTAAAAGTGAAATTGTTTTCAGTAAAATGGTTTATTATTTTTTTTTTTATTTTTGGAATTACAGAAGTCGTTGTGTTGAGTCATGATGGATAATATCAATTTGCTTCGAGAAGTTATAACCATTAACTGGTTGACAGTTCTTTCTATGACATTGAGTAGATAATACAAAAAGTTGTTACAATTTTTGTGGAAAGTGTTGCACTTTAATTTGTTTTCAAAGTGGCATTTGTTTCTGTTTTAGAAATTCCCTGCCCGGGTAAATATTGCTATATACTGTTTAATATTTGTTTCCTTTTATTTTTTAGTAAAAAGTGTGTTGTTTTTAATTTTCAAAAATAAAAAAAATTAGGTATAATTTACCGGCTTCCAAAAAGGAGGAGGTATTCAATTCGTCTGTATTTTTCCTTTTTTTTTTGTGTTTGTTACCTCATAACTTTGGACTGAGTGAACCAATTTTTATAATTCTTTTTGTATTGGAAAGCTGGTGGCTGCAGTGTGGTCCCATTTCAATTTATTTGAGTTGATAAATACATGTTGGCCATTTGTTTCCTGAAGATTATTTAATTTAATTGCTGACTACGCTTGAAGGTGTGCATAGGAGAAATGCAATTTTTAAGTCACTTTTTAGAACATCTTGTCTGTTATCTTACTCATAACAGGTGTAAAGTTTTCTTCTAAGGGTACAAGTGACGCTGGCTTATCTGCGTAGACGGGTGATTTAAAATTGCCAATTAAAAAAGTCTAAAAACATCGAATCGGTTGATCACACTAAAAAATCACCCTTTAATAGCATATGAGAGCTATTATTTACTTTTGCAAGGTTGATGTCTGTGTCTTATTTTATATTTTGATTTAAAATTCTGGCTTGCATTTTTTTAATTTTTATTCTTATTTTTAAAAATTAAGAAACAAGAATCTTGAATAAATTTTGTCGGTGTTATTCAAAAGTGTTTAACTTTACAAGGCTAGAAAATTCGATCGTTTAGAATATACTCCCAACTTTCGTTGCATCTGACAAAACAAGTGGATTGCATCTGTCTCTTAAAATTCTTCGCATAGTCTCTAAAAAATTGTTTTATCTTTTAGAACGCTCTTCCCCATCACCTCATATAAAAATTGCACTATTAAACATTTTAATTGTTTTACCTTATTCACCAAATACAATCTAAATTAGAGTTGCTAAAATTCTGGAAGGTACGAGTATATGTTCGAAGGTCATGGTTTGTTAAGTTGATGGTATGTCTTTCCTAAAAACAAAATTCCGATGGAGATTCCCAATAGGGAGAAAGGTTCCTGGGAAAGAAAATCTACTCTCAGTTAAATTTCTCACATGAAACTGCCAAATGTTAAAAAAATGTTTTTTTTTTTTCAAAAAATTCATATTTTCGCGGTATATAGTCGCTGTAGTTCTAATACCTCGTAACCCAGAAAAGTCTATTTTTCAGGAGAGGCAAAAAACTAAGTATGAAATGTATGAGAATCAATACAAATGATCTGGTTTTGATTAAGCGACGCTCTGACAATATCGAGGTTAGGCAAACAGGGTCTTTTCTATTACATCCGGATTTTGTTTAACAATATAATTGCATCATTAGTCCAAAATCGCCTTTTTTGGGTTACGAGGTATTAGAACTACAGCGACGATATATGAAATTATGCCGTTTTTGTAGGTATATTCAACGAACTGTCCAAAAAAATTATCAAATAATAGATTTTTTTTTAACTTCAAAAATTGTTAGAAATTGCTTAAAAACTCTTTCGTTGTTTTTTTTTTTAAATGAAAATAGAATTTTTTATCGCTTTATTCGCTTACTTGTTTGAGTAAAAATCGCTTTCATCAAAACCAAAACTTAGGAATTGTGTTTTAATCTTTCTAAATCCAATACCTTCTTCAGTAAGTAAGTAAGTAATCCAGTAATCAAATTACTTTTTTTTATACATTTTTTTTTATTATATTGTGTGGAACCATAAAAAAATAGAAATATTTCAAAAAAAAAAAAAATATTTAAAAACACAAAACACGAAATTAACATATAAGTAATTCATAAATTAATACAAAATAGAACATAATTTTTATAGGTAACGAAACTTAGAATAAAATCGAAAATGGGTGTTCCGCTATAAGATAAGGGAAATTTAAGAAGGTGATTTTGGGTAAATTCTAAGAGAAAAATTGTTTTACAGCAACAATCTATATTCAACGTTGATACCTTTTACCGAAGATTTAAGAAAACAATAACTTTCGTCCACCTTTCCTCATGTTAATGATAATTTCTATGTTAATAATAATGGTAATAACTTAGTAAAGCTCTTTATTTTTAGAGAAAATATTTTGCCTTGAAGGTGCGTTTACAAAATGTTGATATCTTTTTTGGTTGGCCAGATATACATTTTAACCTTTTGTTCCCGGAGTAACTTTTTTTTAATTTTTTTCACGAAAAAATTACAAAAATCTTGAGAAAAAGTTTTGATATTTTCTAATTACACACCAAAACGAAAAAATAATGATTGTACTAGTAATTGCATTGTATAAGGAATGTTTTGAGCTCAGACTACAAAAGGTGAAGTCCATTTTTTAGTAAAAAAAAAAACCAAAAGATAAAAATGCACCTAAAAACCAATGTGTTTTACCAAAAACTCTTATTAAACTAGTATTTAGATTGGAAAAGCAAATTTTCTAATTAAAAACATGTTTTCATATTCCATAGATTTTAGAACCATTATAATCATTCTCTTTCAGTGTTACCGTTATTTTGTACCTCTAAGCTTAAGGCTACCTGAACAATAAATTGAGAAAACCCTCACAAATTCTGCATTTTTTTTAACTAAATATAAACTTTTGTTAAGGGGGGAAATCCCTCCGGAATTTTTTATTTTTGCATTTTTTTTTTTGCGTAATAAATTTATTTATCAACCGAAGAAACTATTTTCAGTGGTCTTAGCCTTAAATGAAGCCTCAAAAGTGCCTATATAGTCCCGAAACCAATGCGCTCCGAACCTACCATAGTACGAAAACGAAAACTTTAAACGCATTTTTTTCGAAACTAGTTTTTTTCCGCGCTGTGCAATGTAACTCAAAAACTAATGAAGCTATCGACTTGAAATTTAAAGCAAATTACTCCTTAAATCATTGGCCACAACATGAACCTAAAAGTTGAATAAAATTTGTACAGTAAATATTTTTTTTTATACTTCTTTGTAAAAAAAACATGTTTTTTTTCGTTTTTTTGATTTCTAATTTTTATTTTTCATTTAAAAAAAATAAATTTAGGTTCATGCAATGCGTACTAATATCATCTAACGGAAAAAATTTCCTTTTTGATTTAAGATGATTTCCTGGACCTGTACATTGCACGGCGCAAACTGGAGGCGTCAACTTTGAAAGGCTCCAGAGCCGCCATTTTGTTATTTTTTCATTTAAAAAATTTTTTTTTTCAATTCTTGATAATGTCAGTAATATCTTGTCTTTTTCCAAATTTCAATAAGTGCTTTCAGTTTTTCATAAAAAAATAGTGAAAAAGGTGTCGTCTGGAGGGATTCCCCCCCTTAAGTAATTAAATTTTTTGTTGTCGTAGTACTCATAATGCAATAGCTCATGCACTAATTTTCAAATTTTTAATTATTGCAACAAAAAATAAAAAAATAATTAATAGGTGGTTTCATGCTGAAACCACTAGGAAGCATGGATGCTGTTCATTTTTCCTTGACCAGGATAATTTTTTTAATTTGACGCCAATTTTCTTTGACAAATGTGTGATTAACATAGATTTTTATTAATTTTTCCTTATAAGGAAAATAATAATAAACAAAAAAGTGTTTAACAAGTTTACCAGAAAACTCATACATTTTAAGATACTTGGAAAATTTCTACCAGTTGTAATCTTCAAAAGATGTTTTTTTTAAGTTTTAGTCTTGAAATGCTAAGAATAAAACATTTATTATTTTTTTCTTTAAGATAATATGAATTTTAAATGCAGTTACAACAAATATTAAGGGTCCCCTCCTTGATTTTGTATGAAGATTAAATCCCGTTTTTTGGGATTTTTTATTTTAATTGCGAATTTTGATTGATGGAGTAGTTGCAAAATGATTTACCAGATCCAATCCAGGGTATTTAATCGAATTAACTTAGTGCATCATATTATCAACAAGATGGGGTTCAAAAATACTACAGTCATACATTTAAAAATTGAATAATGAAGAGTCGTTATTCCTTGCATAGGAAGAAATGGACCTGTTCAATGTAAAAACGTCTTGCCTGAAAGCTTATAACCTTTTCTTCCAAAATTTCTGGAAATTTCTTACAGGTTGTTCTTTACAATGTTTAGATAAGCAATTCTATTCATCAAATAGTCAATTACTGCTACGTTTCGGTGCTACCTTACACACTCATGAAATAAGACTTTTACACTCGGTGCTCTACTGTTTCAGACATATTCAACGGATCAAGCTTTGTGTTTTACTTTCTCCAAAGTTTTTCACGTACTTTTGAACTTTTTAGATATGTTATTTTTTTTTACAAAGAAAGGAAACTCAATATTTACTATGCAGACAGGCATGGTTTTGATTTTTTTTTTTTTATTTCCGCATTTTTTATTTCATAACTTTTAGGTATCTATTTTTACCAAAAAAAAAAAAAAAACTCAATTAATTTTGTTATTCTAGGATATGGTCGCCGAGAAGTTGTTGAATACCTTCTCAACAATGGTGCATCCATTCAAGCTTGCGATGAAGGAGGTCTTCATCCACTCCATAATGCTTGCTCCTTTGGTCATGCAGAAGTTGTACGCTTACTTTTAAAAGCCGGAGCTAGTCCCAACACCACAGACAATTGGAACTACACTCCATTACACGAAGCTGCAAGTAAGGGTAAAGTAGATGTCTGCATTGCATTGTTACAACATGGTGCCAATCCTAATATTCGCAATTCCGAACAAAAAACCCCAATGGAACTGGCTGACGAGAATACAAGGCCAGTATTAACAGGAGAGTATCGAAAAGATGAGCTCTTAGAAGCTGCCCGATCTGGAGCCGAAGATCGTTTATTGGCTCTTCTGACACCATTAAATGTGAACTGCCATGCAAGTGATGGACGCCGTTCGACACCATTACATCTAGCAGCTGGTTACAATCGCATAGCAATAGTTGAGATTCTACTAGCCAATGGGGCAGATGTGCATGCAAAAGATAAAGGAGGCTTAGTGCCTCTCCATAATGCGTGTTCGTATGGGCATTTTGAAGTGACCAAACTTTTAATCAAAGCCGGTGCCAATGTAAATGCCAATGATTTATGGGCTTTCACACCTTTGCATGAGGCTGCATCCAAGAGTAGAGTAGAAGTTTGTAGCTTGTTACTAAGTAAAGGTGCCGATCCAACACTTTTAAACTGCCATAACAAATCAGCAATAGACTCGGCTCCAACAAGAGAGCTTAGAGATCGTATAACTCGTAAGTTAGATCGTAATTTTTTCAGCTGTGTATTTCTAATCTTATTAAATTTTAGACGAGTACAAAGGCCACTGTGTTTTAGATGCCTGCAAAAAAGCCGATATTCCAAGGCTGAAGAAATTCCTCACCTCGGAGACAGTAAACTTTGTGCATCCCTATTCTGGAGATACACCGTTGCATGCTTCTGGAGTTTCTGTAGACCCGAAAAGAAAACAAGTAAGTTGATATAAACTTTATTTTTTAAATAAGCCTAAATTTTATATATATTTTTTTTAGGTTGCAGAGATTCTAATTCGCAAGGGAGCTCTGCTTAACGAAAAGAACAAAGCATTCCTTACACCACTCCATCTGACTGCCGAACATTTGCATTACGATGTTATGGATACGTTGCTTAAAAATGGAGCCAAGGTTAATGCTCTGGATGGCCTTGGACAGACAGCGTTGCACAAGAGTGCTCGCGATGAGCAAGCTTGTCGCTTGTTGTTATCTTATTCTATTGACACAAGTATTATTTCGTTAGAAGGCTATACAGCTGCACAATTAGCATCAGAAAGTGTATTGAAGATCTTAAAAGATCCTCCAGACACTGAAACTCATTTGCTAGAAGCCGCTAAAGCTGGTGATTTAGATACCGTTAGGAGAATCGTTCTCGCCAACCCACACACAGTCAACTGTCGTGATTTGGATGGCCGACATTCTACACCTTTGCATTTTGCTGCGGGCTTCAATCGAGTTCCAGTTGTAGAATTCTTGTTAGAGCATGGAGCTGAGGTTCATGCCGCTGACAAGGGCGGCCTAGTTCCACTGCACAATGCATGCTCTTATGGTCATTTCGAAGTGACCGAGTTGCTAGTTAAACATGGCGCCAATGTGAATGTGGCAGACCTTTGGAAGTTTACTCCTTTGCATGAAGCTGCTGCCAAAGGAAAATACGACATAGTCAAATTGCTTTTGAAACATGGCGCAGATCCGAGCAAAAAGAATCGTGATGGAGCGACGCCTTCAGATTTGGTCAAAGAATCTGACCATGATGTTGCCGAGCTTCTACGTGGTAATTCTGCTCTGTTGGATGCTGCCAAAAAGGGTAACCTCGCGCGGGTGCAAAGACTAGTTACTCCCGAGACTATAAACTGCCGTGACGCACAAGGACGCAACTCGACTCCATTGCATTTGGCTGCAGGTTATAATAACTATGAAGTGGCTGAATATTTGCTTGAAAATGGCGCCGATGTAAATGCCCAAGATAAAGGAGGATTAATTCCTCTGCACAATGCATCCTCCTACGGTCATCTAGACATAGCTGCGTTGTTGATAAAACATAAGACTGTAGTGAATGCAACTGATAAGTGGGGCTTCACACCATTGCATGAAGCCGCTCAGAAAGGACGAACGCAACTTTGTGCTTTACTTTTAGCTCACGGTGCAGATTCGTATATGAAAAATCAGGAAGGTCAAACTCCGATAGAACTGGCAACTGCAGATGATGTCAAGTGCTTGCTTCAAGACGCTATGACAACGTCGTTGGCTGCAAATTCCACACTGAGCACTTCGCAAACATCATTAATTAGCAATTCACCTTCACCTGCCCCAAGTAGTGTCCCTCCTGCATGTGCTGTCCTCTCACCAACCACTGAAACTGTAACACTGCCATCAGGCGCCTCGATGACTCTGAGTGTACCAGTTCCGTTAATGTCGACACGAATGAGTCCAGCTCAGGGAGCAGAATCAAACGCACAAGCAGATATGTGTGAGGAAGTGAGTGATCCAGATTCGATTACGAACGTGGCTAGTTTCCTGGCAAGCCAACAACTTGATCATTTGATTGAATTGTTTGAGAGGGAACAAATAACGTTGGAAATTTTGGCTGAGATGGGACATGAAGACTTAAAACAAGTAGGAGTTTCTGCTTATGGATTTAGACATAAAATTCTAAAGGGCATTGCTCAACTTCGATCGACAACCGGTAAGGGATTTAATAACGCATACATAATAATATTATTTGATATTGTATATATTTTTTTTATTTTAAGGAATCGGAAATAACTTGAATCCAGGAACACTTTTAGTAGACTTACTTCCAGACGACAAGGAATTTGTTGCGGTCGAAGAGGAAATGCAGGCTACTATTCGCGAGCATAGAGATAATGGACAAGCTGGAGGGTATTTCCTTCGATACAACATTATTAGGGTATACTTGTAACTTTTCGAAAAAAGGATTTTTCATTTAAATTTTGTATTTAAAGGTACAAAAAGTACAGAATCGTAAACTTTGGGAAAGATATGTGCATAGGCGACAAGAAGTTTCCGAAGAAAACTCTTTGCAAGCCAACGAACGAATGCTCTTCCATGGAAGTCCGTTTATTAATGCCATTGTTCAAAAGGGTTTTGATGAAAGACACGCTTATATTGGCGGTATGTTTGGAGCTGGCATATATTTTGCTGAACATAGTTCTAAAAGTAATCAGTATGTTTATGGAATCGGCGGAGGTATTGGATGTCCATCGCATAAAGATAAATCATGCTACGTATGTCCAAGGTGAGTTTTAAAGAAGTGAGGTTAATAGAATCGGTATATAAACCCTTGTTTGAATGTACCTTTGTTTTCTTTTTGCAAAATCTTTTCATGAATTACAAAACTGGTTGTGTAATCTCAATTCACAACGTGGTACTGGAATTTAATACGTCTAAAACTAGTCTAACTCTGTTTATGACAATAATTTGATATTTTAAATAATTTATTTTATATTGGGCACATTCGGGAAACATTAGAGACTAAATATTTAGTCAACAACATTTATGGAACGGAAATTTAGAAAAAGGTGTAAAACGAGTTGGGGACATTCTTCTTGACTAACTTTCCAGTCAACTTCCCAAAAATCAGCTACTAGATACCCGAATCTTGACTAACTTTTTAGTCCCTAACGTTTGTGAACCAGCCTATTTTAGCTTATTGATGAAACTCGTTATCTAAACTGACAATGGTCAATTTTGTGACTTACCCTCTTAGTATCCGGGGCCAAAGATATATCAATACAAATAATAGTTAAAAAAAAACACCAAAACAGTCTTTTTCAGAGCAAAAAAAAAAACAATAAAAGTTTGAAAATATGTGTTTATTTGCCTTGAAAAACGCTGTTTGAATTCAAATTGTAATTATCTTTCCTTCGAACTTCGACTTGAAAAACTTTTATACTTTTTTGAAAACTGCAATAACAGAGAAAGTTTTTAAAATAACAAACCAGTGCCACAAAAATTTTTTCCGGATGTTGTTCTCAAATAATAAAAGAAATTGAGTTTTTTATAAAAATTGGAACTGTTAATTAATTTTGTAGCGAAATGAAAGGGTCAAAATCATGAAGGTGGGAAATTTCGATGACCGAATTCTTAAAAAATCAACTTTGTTTTATGATACAAATTTCATGAACGGGCAGAGCACAAAAATGTATATTTTTCAATTTATCGTAAAACCCCAAAAATTAGTACTAGAAAAACGTTCCTCGAAATAGTGGTGATCTGTTCAAAACGACTTTAGAGGTCTAGAAATAGTATCAATGTGAATGATATATTATTATACTAAGATAGTAGGTCTTAAATAAATCAAATATAACTTTATTTCTTGGGGCAGAGACCGATTTCTACAAAAAAATGCTTTTATGCACCTCCGAAACACTTAGGCCATAAGTAATTTTTTCTTTTGTTTTTGTTTTAACTTTTTGATAAAATTGTTTATTACAGCCATACTTAGATAAGATACTGAGTAAAAATACAAATGACAATAGAATGACAAATCTATATAAAATATATTTAAAAACTGCTTGCAGCACCCTTTTGTACGTTAGATGATTTAAATATTGATACATTAATAAATGTTGGTATTATGCGTCATTTTTCTTGGGACAACTTTTATCAATGTATGAAAAATAACAAAACTTAATTTTTTTGTAAGAGATGTACCAATTAATAAAGAGTATTGTGTATATTATGTAGTGTTAAGAAAAGAAATACTCAAAAATAATTAACTTTTATGTGATTTTAAGCCATTTGATTTTCAGTTTTTGAGTTATGACCATGTCCGGGACCGCTTTTTTTTGGGTATATTAGATGCAATGAAAAAGAAATGGAAACTTTTCTAACCGAAACAAATATATTCTTAGATGGTAAATGAGAAAAAAGATTTAAATAAATGTTATTTTGATTAAAAAAAGGGGCTTTTTCTTTCAAAAAGATTACACTCACAACGACGTTAAAAACCCGAATTTATCCAAAAGTCGATTTTAACGAAAATTAAGTACATAGTAATAAAATATACATTTCACTTCAAAACTAAACAATGAAACAGCTCAGCTGTAACTTAGTCAAATTTAAAATGATAGCACCTTTTTAGGTAAGAAAATTTACTATTTATTTTGGTTAAATATGGAAATCTTACTTAGGGCCAACAACTTTTTCTTTCAAATTGCTTTTTTTTTAAAGCTGTTTTAAAACATTTTTGAAAAATTCGTACTCAAACTAAAAAATAAGAAAAATGTTCACACAAAAATTTCGAACTATTTCTATTTTTTTTAGTTACCTTTAACTTTTTAAATCAATAAGAAGAAAAACATAAACAGAGAAAAAAAACAGTTTTTTCACTCTAAATAATGTGTCTGGGCTCGTTATTTGGACTAAAGATCATTTAAAACCATTAAAATTTAATTATTAAATAATGACGAAAAGTATCAATTGGTTTTTAGAAAAACACGATTATATTTTTTGGGCACAATGGAATATTATTCGCTTTGATTCCATTATCTTACACACAATGTGAAATTGAAGTTCCTGAATAAACTTATAAATTTTTTTATTTCATTTGCAGACAATTGCTTCTGTGTCGCGTAGCTCTCGGGAAATCATTCCTTCAATATAGTGCAATGAAAATGGCCCACGCACCACCAGGTCATCATTCTGTCATAGGTCGTCCATCTGCTGGAGGCTTACACTTTGCGGAATATGTAGTATACCGTGGAGAACAAGTAAGCTATATAAATTAATTAACTTTTACAAAATGTTTATGTTGTTAAATATTTAAAGGCTTATCCAGAATATTTGATAACATATCAAATTGTCAAACCTGAAGACAGTAGTAGCGGAAACGAGGAATCATCAAGATGATGGATGCCATCTGTCGGCTCGACGCCAACTTCATCACCAGCAAATCAACAACAGTCACAGCAGCAGCAACAGCAGCAACAATCATCATCCACACAAAAACAACAACCACAGCCGCCCACTGTCCAAGCATCAACATCACAATCGCCACACACAGTTGCCGCCACCGCCGCCTCTGCTGGTGATGCGTCCCTGTCATCATCGACTTCCTTTTCGTCCGTAGATACCAACCAAACGCTTTTGAACGGTTTCAGTAGCGGAGTAGCAACATCATCATCTGTCAATAAAAATCGATCATCATCTGTTTCCAATGGAACAAATCGATCGTATCGCACTAAGTACAGTCAATTCATGATTATCACTCCAGCAGTTTCGATTGATCGAAATTTCGATAATGAGACCGGCGCTCCCGCTGATAATGATGTCGATGAGTCACGCTACTACAATGGCAATTATTTTCGCATGAATTTGATCAATAGCAACAATGACAGCAGTGGAAATGATAGCAGTGATAGTAGTTTCCGTTCGAATTACAATTCAACTCTGCACAATAGTCGACATCATCTGCTATCAAATAATCCTCATGGCTTCTACACATTCTCATCATGGCGCTGGTGCACACTGATTTGTGCTGCAATGCGATGTTTTGGCGGGGGTCGCAGTTCGAATGTTCCCTACAGTACATCATTCTCTCATCGTCCATGCAATGGAAACAATCGAAGCAGTAAGCAATCGTCGACGTTCAATCATCATTTGCCAACATTTACACCGCGCAAGACTCGTGATCATATGAATAATATTACATACGAATTGTGACGCAGATCATCTTTGTCAATCGTCTTGTTGGTATTTGATGTTAAATTTCAGCTTATTAGCTGCATTTTTGATCTCTTCTCTAAACTAACACTGATAATGATTTGTCGATTTATTATTATCGGTGTTGTCGTGTTTGTCGTGTTTTATAATCAGCTTTTTAATACATTATATTATACACACTGTAGGAATAATTGTACACGATGTTTATGTGTGTTTTAAAAAATGAAGCCGTTTACATTCTAAAAAAAAAAAGAAAATAACAAAGTTTAAAGGGTTCAACTTGTCAGATAGTACATTCAAATTACACACAAATTATTAGAACATTTCTAAATATCTAAATAAAAAGTATTCTTTTTTTTTATTAAATGTGCTCCCCATAAACAGAAAAGTGCACTATTATGTACATTTTACATTTTTATTTACAGTCTCTAACTTTGTGTTTCAATGCAAGATAGTGTTTTTTTCAGTTAAAAAGGGTTTTATTTTTCGACACAACATGCTTGGACCTCAACACACTTAGTTAAGCGTTTCTCCAACAGTAAAATTGCTTCCCGGAAGTGAGAGTCTGGAGGACTTTCAAAATATTCATTTATGGTCCTTTTCACTTTTTCATTGGCCCTTAATCGTTTCCCAGATACAATTGTTTTTAGTTTCGGGAACCAGAACTCTTTTCGCGAATTCTGGTATCCAGTTTATCAAGAAGGTTAGTGTAGTATTGTCGGGTTACTGTTTAACCCTTTTTGAGATAATCAAAAAACACGATCCGTTTCACATCCCAAAAAAAAAAAACACGGGCCATAATCTTTCGTGCAGATATAATAGAAACAATTTATTTGGATTTTTTTTTCGAGTAGGTCCCCGGCTTCTATACACTTCTTCGACTGCTGTTTTGTTTCTAGCATATAGTGGTGGCTGGTGGACTAATGTCTCGTCAATGGTTGCAAATCGTCGTACAAAATCAGTTAGATTCCTTTTCAAACTCTCCAAACATTGCCCTGAAATTCTGTTGCAGATCTTATTCAATTTTGGTTCTCACGGATTCAGCTATTTCACTGATCATAACAAGCCTATCGTCCAATACCATCTTATGGACCTTTTCGATGGTTTTTAGAGTGGTTGCTGCTTTGGGCCTTCCTTCACGAGGGTCATCTTCCAGCGACGTGCGGCCACGTTTAAGTTCAGTTTAAGCTCAGTCGCTCATTTTTTGACGGTTTACACCGAAGGAGCAGAGTCTCCTTAAGTTTTAACCATCTTCGAATGAATTACATTTGAAATTAATCCATAAAAAAAAAGAATTTTATCAGAACGATAGTCAATTTTTTACATTTTTAGGATTAAACACCGAGTTTGATTAAGTAAGAAACTTAACAAGAAGAATTCTCCTGGGGCCCAATTCCGCAAGAGTAAGTTTTTCTGCGTGAATTTTTCTCTGCCTTGTTTCTAAGGCAATTTACACTTTTTTTCGTGTACACAGAGGAATTCACTCTTGCGGAATTGGGCCCCTGGAGTAAATGTGAATATTTTTAGTGCTGAATATTGTTTTTTTTTTTTTTTAACAGTCGGTAATATTTCTTAGTCTGATTCAACACTCAAATTCTAATCCTTCTCATTACTCTGCATCTTGGAAATCTGATCTTGCAAGCATGCAACTTTTTTCAGACCAGCAGACTGAAAACTTTGTTCCCATTCCAATTATCAATTTTGTGCTTAAACAACTGTTCCTTAAAGGGTCTCTATTAGTTCTTAATATTTTATTAATATCTCAAATGTACCAACACAAGTCACCTTTCTGCCTCAGCATTTTTTTCATATTTAATTTCATGAGCCAAACTTTCGTGAAGGCAGGGGAATGATAAAAAACATGACTTGACTTTTTTTTGTCAAGAAAAATAGATTCACTTAAATTAACATTTAAAGTACATAATGTACATATATTAAATTATCTTTTGTGGCCTTCCTGCAGTCTGAATATCACAGTGTTAAAGATTCAATGAAAAGAACACAGAATAAGGATAACATAAATATTATTAAAAGAAATTGATTTGATTATTAAAAAAAGTAATGAACTTACCTTTAGGAGAATTGACTTATAATCGATTATAAAAAAACTAAAAACAGAATTAGCTTAGCTTCTAAATTTTAAAATATAGCTCCGAAAATAATTCTAAGTTCAAAAAAGGAAAAACGGTTAAAATTGTACTAATGTAATTTAATTACCAGTATACTATACAATATACTATGGCAACAGATGTATGCATACAGGTAATTTGAAGAAAAAATAAATAAATAGCTTAAAATTATTCATTTTCTTCAACAACAGACACCAAAACATCATTTAGTAATAGCTCCACCAATCGAACTTTTTTTTTTAATCAAGTTGAACCCTTTATTTT
Organism: Episyrphus balteatus; assembly: GCF_945859705.1. Classification (NCBI taxonomy): domain Eukaryota; kingdom Metazoa; phylum Arthropoda; class Insecta; order Diptera; family Syrphidae; genus Episyrphus; species Episyrphus balteatus. The sequence continues at coordinate 78,739,138 of NC_079136.1, read as the reverse complement.
CAGAATGTGCTTTAAATTTATCAATAAATATCAAATATATTTGAACTTATGTGTGCATTACCTTTTCCCTTTTTCTTAAATTAATCTTTTCAAAACGATTTACACACACGTATATAAACAATAAAATCACACAATTTTTAAATTTAAACAAAATAATAAAACCAGATAAAATATGATAACAAAAAAAAAATAATTATGTATTGTAGGTAAGGTACAAAAATCAAAAAATAATTTGTTTTATAATTTATTTTGTTTTATTTATTTTTTTTATCGAAAAATGTATTTCTTTATTTGGGTTAATTTTGTTTTTTTTTTTCATTATTATTTCGTCATAATTCAAATTGAAAAAAAAATTAAAATTTATTTTGCCTTTTTGTTTGCTCTAGCAGTTCTTCTTGTTACTTAATTATTATTGCTTGTTATTATTGCGTTAAGACCAATTTCGGGAAAAAATTATTAAAATAAATATACCTCAAAAAAACAAAAAAAAAATAATAAAAAATCGGAAAATATTTAGCATAAATGTAATAATAAATCTATAGTATTATATATAAGTTTGTAATATTTTTAGGATATTTCTGCAAAAGGATACTTATATGCATTCGTAATTTTATCATATAATAATTATTTCCCCTTTTTCGATCATTGAATATGAATATATATAAAATATACATATTATATAAATATAAATACGTAGATATACCTTAAACCAATTAAGTGAGACATGTGTATTAATTATACAACTTCAAATGCAAAATATTATGATTAATTATTAATCTCAACACAAAAATGACAACAGTCTAAAATAAAATAAAACAAAATACATACAAACAAAAAAACAACTTTTTTTTTGTAATTTCGGTAGCAAAAATCCGTCTTAAAATTTTCGCTCAGAGCTCTATTTGATTTTTTATATTCCATATATCAGACAAGGAATAATCAGGATTATTGTGAGTTTCACGTGAAAACTTTTCCACCCAAAATTTTTTTTTCGTTCAGAATTTTAAAAGCTATTGCGATTTTTTTGGTTTTCACAAAAAATTAAGTGAGAAAAGAGCTGTCGATTACCAAGCATATTAGCGCGAACGAAAACAACTTTTCGAGTGGAACTCTTAATAGGAGAAGAGTGAATTTGATTTATCCGAGTGGAATCTTGTTCACGTGAAACTCAAGATAATACTGAAGAATATGTACCTGACCTCGAAGAAACTTTTGGCTATGAATAGAGCCCTTCTTTTGATGTCTCACTTGATGGATTTGGAGAAAAATTTTGAAAATGTATTTTTTTAGGCAAGGGATTAACCTTGATTTTTCTCGAAAATCCGAAAAAATATATTTGTAATTTTTTTACGTAAATAGACATTTAGGCCTGTTCATTGTGAACTCTTATCTGTAAACCAAAACTTGTTTCGAGACTGATACGAAAATGTCTGCTTTCGAAGTAAGAAAAACAAATATTTCGATTTCCAATAATTCAGCAACCAGAAATCGAAGAAACTTTTGGTTTCCAGCTATGAATAGAGCTTAAAAAGACCTTTCGTTTGCTGTCTCACTCGATTGATTTGGTGGACATTTTTGAAAATTTATTTTTTTATGAAAGGGGTTATTTGATTTTTTCTCGAAAATTCGAAAAAATAAATTTGTAAGTATTTTTACATAAATAAATAGGCCTGTTCATTGCGAACTCGTATCTGCAAACCAAAACTTGTTTCTATACTTTGGTCCGCAAATATCTGCTTCCGAACGTAAGAAAAACAATAATAATTCAGCAACCGGAGCTCGAAGAAACTTTTGGTTTTCAGTGTCTCATTTGAAGGATTTGGAGGAAATTTTTGAAAATGTATTTTCTTAGGCAAAACTGATTTTTTCTCGAAAGTCCGAAATTACAAATCTATTTTTAGATTTTCGAAAAAAAAATATCAATTTTAAATTTTTTTTCTAAAAATTATTTTTATAGCTACAGAAAACCAAAAAGCATTCTTCGTTTATTGGTTAAAACCATTTACGAGTAGAAAATTGATTTCGTGTTTAAATTTGAAGAAACTAATTATATATGTATTATTTTAACCTATTCTTTTAGTTGTTTTCATAAGAAGCTTCTTTTTACCTAATGGCAAATCATGCAGGTTACTTTTTATTTAAAATGTATTTGTTTATTGATCTTGCAAGTGATACAGTCGTCGGCATAATTATTTTGACTAATTTACAATTCTCGATCTAATAAGAATAATTGCTAACGGTTAAACTTTATAAAGGTAAAGATAGTGGTTATTTATTAAGTATGTTATGGTGAATCTTATGGTGGTCAAAGTAAGTCATATGAGTGAAATTTGGCTTTCAGGCAGCTTTTTTTGTATCAGAAGTGCTATTTTTTGAGCGGCATAAGTATTTTGACCAGCATTCTTTTTCAATTTTGGTAATGTAAAGTAATACCTTTTGCTTATTTTAAGCTTGTATCAAACTGTTAAACATGTTAAGGCTCAGATTCATAAAAAAAATTGGAAACATTTCGCAAATAAATATTGAAATTAGGGCATTTATTGTTAGAAGTTGAAATTCCCGTTACCTGTTAAACAAATCAATGGAGAACTGATTTGTTTGCGTCAAATTATGTCTTAGCTAATAAAGAAACACAAGAGTACGAGTACTGAGTAGAATCAGCCATGAATCTGTACAAAACAAAAAATTACACAAAAAAAAGACAATTTTTTTTTTTTTGCGTAGTTCACTTTGAATCCCATATTGAACCCTTATATCATGGAGCTGGAAATGAAATCCCTAGGGAAGAATTCCTACCAGAAAGCAAAGATTCCCAGGAGACTTAGGAAACACAATTTTGTGACTTATTCAGCAAGAAAAGCACTAGTTAACCTCTTGAAAGCATGTTGAAAACTATGAAATTCGCAAAACAGCACGTTTTGGTGAGATTTTTTTTTTTCTTGAACAAAGTTTTCTGTACCACATCCGAAAAAAATTCACTCTTGGTGATTTATGGAGTGCAAAAAAACTTTCATCGGTCCATTAAACCTTAATCCAGAAAAAAATTAGGCTTACCAACGTGCTTTTTTGCGAATTTCATAGTTTTCAACATGCTTTCAAGAGGTTAACTAGTGCTTTTCTTGCTGAATAAGTCCCAAAATTGTGTTTCTTAAGTCTCCTGGGAATCTTTGCTTCCTGAGGAGGAATTCTTCCCTGGGGATTATATTTCCAGCTCCATGATATAAGGGTTCAATATGGGATTCAAAGTGAACTACGCAAAAAAAAAATTGTCTTTATATTGTGTAATTTTTTGTTTTGTACAGATTCATGGCTGATTCTACTCAGTACTCGTACTCTTGTGTTTCTTTATTAGCTAAGACATAATTTGACGCAAACAAATCAGTTCTCCATTGATTTGTTTAACAGGTAACGGGAATTTCAACTTCTAACAATAAATGCCCTAATTTCAATATTTATTTGCGAAATGTTTCCAATTTTTTTTATGAATCTGAGCCTTAACATGTTTAACAGTTTGATACAAGCTTAAAATAAGCAAAAGGTATTACTTTACATTACCAAAATTGAAAAAGAATGCTGGTCAAAATACTTATGCCGCTCAAAAAATAGCACTTCTGATACAAAAAAAGCTGCCTGAAAGCCAAATTTCACTCATATGACTTACTTTGACCACCATAAGATTTACCATAACATACTTAATAAATAACCACTATCTATAGCTATATAAAGTTTAACCGTTAGAAATTATTCCTATTAGATCGAGAATTGTAAATTAGTCAAAATAATTATGCCGACGGCTGTAGGTACGGAAATGGAAGTGGTTCATGTTACGGAAGATTGAAGATTCCTACCACCACCGCTTGGTTTCGATTTCGAATACTGCCAAATATAATCTTTGAAGATGTCCATGTTCACTTCTTGTTAAATAAAATATATAATGATTAAATATTGGCGAATGAAAAGTAGGGATGAAATCGGCTAACGCTACGAAGATTTGAACTCTCTTAACCGAATAAGCAAACTTTATAATTTAAACGATATTGACTTTAATGGGAACGGGTCGTTATTCTGTATTCCAAAATTCTGTATTTCAATAAAAAATTCTGTATGAACATAATTCTGTTTTCCATTATTCTGCTTTTCTATTATTCTGTATTTCAAAATTCTGTAAATCCAAAATTCTGTTTTCAAAATTCTGGAAATCCATTATTCTGCTTTTTGGAATTCTGTATATTCCAATCCCATACATTTTTGTCTTGCCTGTTGCCTGTTGAACAATTTGTATTGTTTAATTTGTTATGGCTTAACTACAATGACCTAAAAAGTGAAAAAGTGGGAAATTTACAAAAGTAAATTTCGTTTGGTAAAACGAAACTTAAGGAATTATGTTCTACATAAAACCTTATGTGACAGTTTACTCAGAGAAAAAATTAGGGAATAAGAGTTTATGTTCTACCAAATATTTAAGTTTCGTTTCAGACCTTACAAAAGGAGACAAAACCAAATAAAAAATAATAAAAAACAAAACGATGAAATATGTATTATGCAGATTCTTGGCTATATATTACTATTTTGGTATTCAAGGTATGTATGTCATTCAAATTCAATCCAATAGCTGTAAGCCATATGCAAATTAATTGGGGAGGTACTTTACTTCAAAGCATTTTCTGCAAAGAAAATACCAAAAATCTGTACTCCAAAATTCTGTAAATGATAAAAGAAAAATTGTTTTGATAATGAAAAAAAGTGCGCACTTTTATCATTTACAGGATTTTGGAATACAGAATTTTGGAATTCGAATTTTGGCACATACAGAATTTCGACCCCAACCCGACTTTAATATGAGCAAGATGAAATTAAAAACTTTCTTTCGAACCAGTGCTCCACAGACGTGATTGCCAGTTAATGTTTTAATTCGATTTTTAAATTATATATCATTTTTAGTTAATATTAATTGTATATTGTGCATATGGATAGTATTTAATTGTTTGTGTCCTACTAAATACTAACACATGCTCTAATGATGAACCCTCTGATAGTAGTACACAGCTTGCTCTAAGCTGACTACATCAAAGAACCTGAAGTGTAAAAAAAAAACGCTATATAGTGATTATAGTTGATAAATCAAAATCAACGATTTTTGGAGCAATATTATCGTTTTTTGACTATCAACTATCGACTATCGCTTTAGCCGATTCCACCCCAGCCCTCCCACTCATGCAATTCATTATTTTTTCTCCTCTTGATACAGGTAATAGACCAGTGCCGATGCCTTCAAAAACATTAAAAAGTACAAAAAAATCATAGTAGGATGAAACCCATTGGAAAAGGAGGGGAATATGATAAGAATGAAAGGAAAAATAAATTACGGGCGAGCCGAGTTCGGGAAGTGGGTGGGTTGAGTTTTTAATGGTAAAAAATGGTATATCTCGATTTCCGGCAAAACTACAAATCCTATAGAAAAAAGTTGTATGGCAAAATTGTAGGTAATAAAAAGATCTACAACTTTTGTATCAACAATTTTTTCACATAACCTCAAAATTTATGTGAAAAATTAAAAAAACCGAGTTTTTGGTTTTTTATTTTTATCTTTTTCAAAAACAAGAATTTTTCTACGAAATTTGGTGAAAACTTACCTTATTATGTCCCAAATACACTGTTATTTATTTGATTTAAAATATTAATTTGTTCACCTTATTTTGACTTAATACCAAAAATACACCCTAATTTTCAATCGAAAATTCACGTGTCAAAATATCAGCTTTTTTCAAAAAGTCGGTGAGCATGACGTTCGTTAAAATGTCTATTTTCTGATGGTGTAAAAAAATTTTTACATTAGTATACTATAGAACATGTTCTAGTAAAATTCAAAAAATGAAAAAAGGTTGAATTCGAAAATATTTTGTTATCATTGTTTACAATTTTGGCCTATTTATTCAAATTTACACTTTAGTTACTCAAAAAACGTAAGATTTCATGTAACATTGATTAATCTTACGTTTTTTGAGTAATTAAAGTGTAAATTTGAATAAATAGGCCAAAATTGTTCATTTTTCATTTTTTGAATTTTACTAGAACATGTTCTATAGTATACTAATGTAAAATTTTTTTTACACCATCAGAAAATAGACATTTTAACGAACGTCATGCTCACCGACTTTTTGAAAAAAGCTGATATTTTGACACGTGAATTTTCGATTGAAAATTAGGGTGTATTTTTGGTATTAAGTCAAAATAGGGTGAACAAATTAATATTTTAAGAGCCAATTTTTCAATCTTCTAATAAACAGTCAGTTATCTGTTCGACGAATAAAGTTATTAGGCTCATAAACAATCAGATAAAAACATTGAGTTTTTCAATCAAGAATAATTTATTCTCCAGAATAACAAAAAAAAATTGTCAAATTCAAAAATATTTAAAATTAAACGTCATTTTTATTCATGATTGTTTTTGTTTTCTTGATTTCCACTGTATTTTTTTCAAAATTCTTTCAAAACAGCTTTGACAACTGACACAATATTTTTGTTGAGATTATTCCTTAGAATAATTTTTATTCGTCTCTGAAAGGAGCAGATAGTTTTATTCTTAGGAATAAGCTATATCTGCTTGTTGAAAAATTGATTTTTTCTCTATCCTTAGGAATAAGTACTAACTTACTGTTTAACTGACTATTGAAAAATTGGCCCTAAATCAAATAAATAACAGTGTATTTGGGACATAATAAGGTAAGTTTTCACCAAATTTCGTAGAAAAATTCTTGTTTTTGAAAAAGATAAAAATTAAAAACCAAAAACTCGGTTTTTTTAATTTTTCACATAAATTTTGAGGTTATGTGAAAAAATTGTTGGTACAAAAGTTGTAGATCTTTTTATTACCTACAACTTTGCCATACAACTTTTTTCTATAGGATTTGTAGTTTTGCCGGAAATCGAGATATACCATTTTTTACCATTAAAAACTCAACCCACCCACTTCCCGAACTCGGCTCGCCCGTAATTTATTTTTCCTTTAATTTTCATCATATTCACCTCCTTTTCCAATGGGTTTCATTCTACTATGATTTTTTTTGGTTTCAAAAATTATCGACCCTGGTCTATAAAGGACTTTTATTAAAAAAAATTCTTAAATGTCATTGAACTTCACCATACTCAAATAATGAAATTATTTTGGGAGTCCATAGGAGAAACAAAAAAAAACAGCCCATTAGTTTACTATGAGTCTGAATGTTTTGCAACCAAGTATAAAATACGCATTACATCGACTTTTTTGTGGTTTTTGCCAACTCGGGTGCCATACGATACAAATTGCTAAACCTTGAAGGCATTTCCTTTTCTTTTTGTCCTTTACCTCAATATGCGCCCTATAATTATATCATTTGGGAAATTGCACTCATCTTCTCATCTGTTGCTGTTAGCCGCAAGAAACCACACGAAAAGGTGCAACATATGCCTCTTCTTAGGAACGTATTAAACAAAAAAAAAGGAAGATAAAAAGCAGGGACTTAATACTTAAATCAGCATTATTCAATCGACCTCAATGACTGACAACTGACAGACTTAAGAAAGCGAATGCAGTAAAGCTAAATTTGAATTTTGCGTGCAAAACAGTAGGTCCAAATATTTGGGGAGTTTAAGTAATTTTTATGGGTTCTTACACGTTTTGTGAAATTGTGTAATTTTTCATGAAATTCCGTAAATTTGCTACACAAAAAGATAAAGAGGATTTAATTTTTCAAACATCAAACAAATTTCAAAAATAAGAACGGAATAAGTCCATTTTGCAAAATTGTTGGGAAAACACAAAGAACTGAATAGCTTCTGTATTTTACTGTTTTCAGATGTTTGACCTTCAGATAAATAAAGATTATGTAGATTTGAGTAGAATAAGACAATAATTTTATTTCTATCGGTGTCTGGTAGACAGGTACATATAACGATTTAAAAACGTTGGACTTATTCCGTTCTTACAACTTACGGTTTGAAATTTTACCCGAAAGCCAAATTTTGAATGAAATAAATATTAATAATTTATTTCAAACAAAAGTTTCAATGATAGCAATCGATTAACTACATATATTGATTGAGTTTGAGTAATCAAAACAAAAAAGTGTTATACATAGTAAAACAAAAATTTTTGTTCTGGTCTATTTTTTACTTGATTAAAACAAAAAAAGGGAAAATAAAGGTAGGTTCGAATGGTCATTAATTGGTTAATTTTCAATGAAAAAACTTTTTTAGGCCATCATTTTGAAGGAAATTTAATCTTCTGTTTTTATTTAGAGCAATGCATATGACTTTCTCAGCACGAAAAAAAAAAAAATACCGTCAGAAAAGCAAAAAAAACTCAAAAAATCGCTTTTCTTTCATGTTTTTTGGACTGTTTTTGTATGGAATTTTTTTTTTTCAATTTGTTTACGACGAGATATATTGAAAAAACACAAAAGGGGGCTTTTGCACCCCTATCTTCAATTTCGACCATCTCATTTAATAGCACTCCTCGGTTAGTCTTCTCTTATAACCCACTCAACGTTTTATGCAATAAAAACCGGTGAACGTCTTAGTTAAGACATAATCAATAGCCTGAAATCCTAGATTTATTCTGTTCTTCAAACTTATAAAATTTTTCAACCCCTGTAACTTCGACATCCAAAATAATTTTTTTGTTTTTTTTTTTTCAACTTGGAAGATGTGTCTACGCCTAAAGATGAAATTTACATCAAAAAGTCAATTTCGGAAAAAAGTGGACTTATTCCGTTCTTACAACTGACGATTCAATTTGCTTATCAGTATTTATTTGGACAGTCAAATTATATGGATTCAATGGATTATATTGAAAAGGTTTTGAACTTAGCATAGAAATCCCTATACGATCATCGTAGATGATTTGAGTTGTATTGATATCGTTATCAATATCGAAAGGAAGCGCTAACATTTTGTGGGCGCTGCTTAGTCGCAATGATAGTTCTATAGATTCTCAGCCTTATTCATTAGATTTCACTAAACAGCTCTAAACGGCTAAATAGTTATACAATGAATAAAGTTTTATGTAGCCTTTATGCAACGTTACATAAATTTCTATTTATAAAATATTTTTTTAGCAATTATAGTTATACTAGGTTTGTGTCCAAATAAGTACTAAAAATGAAAAATCTGTCGATAAAATAACTCCATCTGATTTGAAAATAAACAAAAAAACAAAAACGTGAGCGAAAGTTCTTGATGTCTTATAAAGAAGAAAATCTAAAAAAAAAACACATTTCATTTGTTCTTCTTGCTTACAAATTGTTCACATGCTCCAAAAAAATTACATCAATTAAAAAGAAACATGCATAAATCATTTTTTCTATGTAAAAAGAAAAAGATGAAAAGAAAACCCACATTTGTATATGTACATATGTAGGTACTGCAGCCAAAAGTTCTCACATCTTATATCAGGAAAAAATCTCGAAGAAACACAATTTCTTATAATATTTTGTTTCAGTTGATTACAAAATTATAAATATAATTCAAAAAATAAATTCTTCAATGACATAAAAAAAAATATAAATGATTGCTGTGTTTTCTTTTTCTGAAAATTATTTGATGTTCAAATGACATTTAAGCAAAATATATTCTTATTCAAGCTCTAAACAACCTAAAAACGCGTTTAGCTTATACAAGCTCTATTAAACGTTGCATAAAGTTTATAAATGACAATTTTCTGTTTAAAGACATTATAAAGAGTACATGCTATGTACTGTCTATGATGAGTTTATAAATAGGGCTGTCTATATACAAAGGATCAAAGTACCTACCTAATGTATGCATATACTATTTAAAATTTTTGTTTTGTTTATTACAAATAACAAAATTGTTTTCATTTTTGTGTTTGTTTTTAAATATTTTTAATTTGAATAATTATACAATATCATTACAAAGAACTATTTATACCTGACCACAAGTCTGATGGAACAAATTATGTTAAATAAAATATGCGTAAAAAAATATATAAATTTAAACAGAAAAACAACTTTCAGAATTCCATAAAAATCATCTGTACCAAATTTGAAGAAAATCCGTCCACTCGCTTAGGCTGCCCAACAAACAATATCCCTTCTATAAAGCTTTAAGGAGCTACATTACCACTTGTAAAGCTTTAAAGAAGCAAATTTGTTAGTCGGGTGTGGAAATGTGTACAGATGGAAGTACAGACGCACAGACGGACGAACGGAATTGCGAGACCCAATTTATCGGAGTTCTCCATCATCGTAATGTTTTGATTAAAACTTCAATTTTTTTTCGACACGAAACCAATACTTACATCCGCTATAAAAGAGGTGTAGCGCTTAAATCAATTTTGTATTCAATAGCCAAAAATACCTGAAAAATACTATTTGTATTAGGTATTTCAAAAAATGAATCAGAATTAACGAGGCTAAAGAAATATTTTAAATTTTTTGATTCTTATTTGACAGGATTTTTTTCTATGTAATTATTAACACTGAAGACAAGAGAATGAACATTCTGTTCAATTATTTTGAGTGCAAACTTTTATTCAATTTCGATTCGGGTCTGTGAGCATCTAGTCCTTAGTAGTAATTCACATTATTTGCACGTTTTCCTTATGCACTGTGGCGTATACGTGCTTTTTTTTAGTGGCTTTTTTAACACTTTATATCACCATCTGACAATTCTTTAACAAACCAAAAAAGATCTCACAAATAACCATACGGAGTACCTATGTGAATTGCTTTTGACTTAAATAACTTAATTTTTAAATACTACTTCATCGAAATAATTCAACATGTTACACAGAAATTTCGATATACAGTTGAAACTCGATTATCCGGGATTCGAATAACCGGAACGCTCTATTATCCGTGATAAAAATATTTGACATTCTTTCTCAACAATAGAGACAATGTTATTATTTAAACTCTATTATCCGTAATAAACTCTACTATCCGTAACATAAAACAGAATCGAACAAATTCCTTCACTTTAATTCAGCACACGGAAAAGGAAGTTACGTTATAAGTGCTGTTTTTTGCTTTTTTCGAGGACCTTATGTTTGTATTCGTTCTGTTTATTACATTTTTTAAATAAAAACTTTATGCATATTAATTTTTGTTGAGAAAAGAAAGTTCTTCGTGATTTTCGATTATGCGTAATGAGCTCGGTCCCGACCATCCCGGTTAATCGAATTTCAACTGTAATTATGTTATTGACAGTTTAGTTTGACAGTTTGGTTTTCTTGAAAAGATTACCAAATGCCTACAAAAGTAAGAAATTCGAAAAACATATTCTTTCTAAATATTTACAGCCTTATTTATTAGATTTCAATAACCAGCTCTAAACGGCTGCATAGTTATACAATACATAAAGTTTTATGTAGCCTTTATGTCACGTTACATACATTTCTATTTATAAAACATTTTCTTAGCCATTATAGTTTTGCTAGGTTTGTGTCCAAATAAGTACTAAAATTGGAAAATTAGTACTTTTAATCAAGACAAACAACTCCATTCTGTCGATAAAATAACTCCATCTGATTGGAAAATAAACAAAAATAAACACAAAAAAAAAAACAAACAAAAAAGTGAGCAATAGTTCAAATATTAATCAGGAAATTATACATGGAAAATCTCCAAATTTCTTATTTTTTTTTAGTTGATTTAAAATTGTTCACTTAATTGCAAATAATGTAATTCAAAAATTAAATTCTTAAATGAAAAAAAAAAATATATACAAATAATTGCTATGTTTGTTTTCTTTTTCTGAAAATTATGTGATGTTCAAATGACATTTAAACAAAATATATTCTTATTCAGGCTCTAAACAACGTAAAAACGCGTTTAGCTTATACAATCTCTATTAAACGTTGCATAAAGTTTATAAATAACAATTTTCTGTTTGAAGACATTATAGAGAGTACAAAATGCTATGCACTGTCTATGATGAGTTTATATTTATAAATAGGGATGTTACCTGTTAATAGTTTGTTCTTTATGTTTTCACATTTCTGTACCTGAAAACAGCTATAAACACTTTTTATTTTGACCTCTAAATGTCGAATTATATGACTACCTTAATAATGAAAATATTATTGTTTTTTTAAATACGGGTTTTACAATTTTATTAAAGGCAAGTGCTTATAGGTGGTTTATTTTAAAATACACGCTTTTGACATAAAGGGTTAAAGCGCCTTGTCGCTTAAGATAATTTTGCGGAAAGGAGTCATTATGTAATAAGAAGGCGGTTGCTCTAGTTAGAAAATTTAGATTCATGCTATCTGACAGTGTGACACATTTTTTAGTTTAGTTTAATGTTTATTTAGCGTTTAAAAAAAGCTATTTTTACAATTTTATACATTTGAATAAATAAATAGTTAAAAATACGTAGGTATATACATTAATTACTCAAAAGTTTTAAATAATTAGTTTTTACAAATGTTAATATATTACTTTTGAATCTTGTGATATTATTTTCAATTTGAACATCATTTGGTAGACTATTAAAAATTTGTATTCCCTTATAAAACAACATATTTTGGGTTCTATTATTTGAGAAAAATTGTACATTAAAGTTGTTAGTATTTCTTAAATTATATGGCTGAACATCAGCTCTTCTTGTTAATCTTGTTTGAAGATAACTTGGCTATTTTTTATTATGTATATAAACAACAGTGTGCAAAATGTTATTTAATAACTATTTTACAATGCCAAATGGTTCCAGGATGACCACTCGTAAATTTATTTTACTGTATGAAATATAACCGGGGTAAATTGTAACAACTTGTGCTAACTTCACATAGCCTCAAGAATATTAAATGTTGTTGTGTTTTATTCTATTTTTTTCCACTTTGACATCGGTACACTTGCACTAGAACATGATATTTTTAATTTTTTAATAAATACAACGAGATTCTCCTTATAAGAATCGGATGAGAATCGACTGAGAAAACACAATAAAAAACGTTGAACAGTTTTTTACCTACATCTAGATTTTGGGGGTGTATTTCTACATACCATTTCGTAATCAGTGGAACAACTTCCATAAATGTGATAGGTATCCCAGCCGAGTATTTTTTTAATGTGATAAACAGTATAATGGTTCAAAACTTTTAATTGTTACTTATTTCAAAAGTGGGAATCTAAGAGCTGTTCTGGAACAAAGTAGGTTTTTAGGTAAGTGTTTTATTATTTCTGTATTCTTTTTGATATACCTTCTTTGTTGTTGAACAACTCCTAAAAAGTCCCTCAGACGAAAGTGTCCACGTCACAAATAATAATTATTTGTCAAGGTCAAACGTCGAAAATATCGATTTTAATACTGGGGTCTTACTACAGAACCATTGGAAAAGATGAACGGGGGTTGATTTATGCGGGCCCTTCTGTATGCTTAGGTTCTACAGTTTGTATTATTCGTTTGTTTTAAATCCCCCTTAATCATTTTCGGTTCAAGTACGTGCATTAAATCATTCAACACTTACATATTATATAATTTTATTTTATATTCATAAACATGTTCCCTATATTCATAGGAAACACCGGATTTTAGGAAAATATATACTTACGCCTTTGCACACCACTTACCAACAAACTGCACCGAATGTTTACCGAACCTCTCCAAAATTAACTGATGTGTTATGTGTCAATATTGAAAATAAAAATTAATTGTTGTTCATGTCAAAGTCTGCAGGCCGGGACTTGTGCAATTTGAATTTTAAACCCAACAAATAAGCACGAGGCACGACCTACATAAGATGACGTTTTTTTTTTAATATTTCTGAAAAAAATTTAATAAAATATAATTTTAAAAAAGGAAACATATTTTTATTCTGCCAAAATTAAAAAAAAAACACTTGTTAAAAAAAGTAATTATTTTATTCCAACAACCAACACGTGTAACTTAATACAAAAGTACATAGATTCACGCGACCTTCTAGGTATACAATGAATTTATTGTTACCTTTTCAAAATCTAAACATAATTGTAAAAAAAAAAATTACAATACATAGAAGTTGTTAATTTAATAATAATATATGGTGTACAAACTTAATTGTTTTTGAAAATGAAAAAAAATTCTTGTCATGAGTGGGAAACGTAGAAAACGTTTTCGAATGGATTTCAATTTTTTGTTTAAATCCTTTGGTTTCTTACAAAAAAAACGTTCGAAGCTTCTATTACAAAAAGCAAATCAATCAATATAAAAAATATTTCCTCAAAATATGAGATTTACTTATTTACTCAAAAAATGGCCTCAGCATTTTATTTAATCGTTTAAAATATAAAGAAACAAAGTTAGCAAAAATTCTAAAGAAAAAGATCGAACGATGAAACAAAAAATATCGTTCACATTTTCGTTGATCGACTAAAACAAAAGTCGTCTATCGACAGACAAACGATACTCGCAATAAGAGCCTATAAATATATGTTGCCGTAATGACAGTTAAATAAAGGCTTTATAAATCAGGTGTATCAGGCCAAAAGCTTAAAGAGCGTTTATGAATGATGAAATTAATAATAAATACACAAAATGTAGAAAGTTATTCCTTCACTCAGCAAACTTTTTTTCGCTTAGATCTTCTGCAGGCATGGATTCTTTGAAGATACATATTTATGTATTTTTATTTAGTTGCGTGGACATAATTCTAGCCTTTCTTCCACACATAGGCCTTTGCGTTTTTTTTGCAGCATTTAAAAACTACAATATAGTTTACCCTACGTAATAAAAAAAAAAACACGTATACGCCATAGTGAACATTTTTTTATCGTTTGCTATTTTAATTTAAAGCTCTTGTTTTTTGGCACCAATTGTTAAATTACACTGGTCAACAAAATTTAACTTTTTTTTTGCCACAAGAATTCAAATATACTTTTCTAGTAGTTTTTGGTGCTAAATCCGAATCTGAAGTCAGAAAAATTTGATTGGCCTTCGTTTTTGAAATATTACCGTTAGAAAATGTCAAAAAACGTAATTTTGGCTGTTTTCGAGGTTCTGTTTTTATGTGGGGTAATTCATTATAAACAAATTTGTAATGGTTATTATAAGAACAGATATTCTTCTTTCAAAAACTGTTTAAATTTTTCCGATATCTCTTTTATTGCTCGAGATATCTTTAGTTTCATTTAATAAGTCAAAGAGAAACTAAACTTAATCTAAAGTTTAAGTCACTGGCCACAGAATTTTTGCCACAAGAACCAAAATATACTTTTCTGAAGGTTTTTGAGTTGCTGAACTCAAATCCGCAATCGGAAAAATTCTATTAGCCTCCGTTCTTGAAATATAACCGTTATAAAAAAAACCATTTTTTGCATTTTATAACGGTAATATTTTAAGAACGAAGGCTAATAGAATTTTTCTGATTGTGGATTCGAGTTCAGCAACCCAAAAACCTTCAGAAAAGTATATTTTGATTCTTGTGGCAAAAAAAGTGTAATTTGGTTGGCCAGTGTTGTTTCTGATTCAAAAACCGCTACTTAAACTTTAAATATCTCGGGCAATAAAAGAGATATCGGAAAGATTTAAACATTTTTTGAATGAATAAAACTAGCTCTTATAGGCACCGTTACAAATTTATTCACAATTAATTACTCCACATAAAAACATAACCTCGAAAACAGCCAAAATTACGTTTTTTGACATTTTCTAACGGTAATGTTTCAAAAACGAAGGCCAATCAAATTTTTCTGACTTCAGATTCGGATTCAGCACCCCAAAAACTACTAGAAAAGTATATTTTGGTTCTTGTGGCAAAAACCTTGTTGACCAGTGTTATTGAGGACTTAAGCAAACCAAGAATTAAAAAGAAAGATGCATATTAATGTTCAAAAATCACCTGATGAATGATTAAAATAGATTGAAATTGATTTTATGTTGTTAGGTATATCTACAATGTACATAGATATAACATGGATATAATATGGATGTAGATTCTACATCCATCCTGATTAAAACTTAAATCTAGAAAGTAATAGTTCAAAGTTCAAACATACAATTGGGAAAGTCAACATAGTAGATCTTCATAAACTATACGTTGTCGCACTCTGCTAATAATATTACAAACAAAATAAGGAAACATTAGGGAACTAACGTAATGGTTATTTATTTTTCTTTTAATGCAAAACATCTATACGTTTTGCACTTAAATTAACAGGAATTTATACATTCTTGCTATAATATTTTTAAGAACACAAATGCATTTAAGAGTCTTATATTCTTCCTCTGTCTATAATTCTAAAATACCGTTTCTAATAAAACTCTTATTTTCGCAACCAAGGAAAACTATAAAACTCATTAGCCCAAACTAATATTCATCTCCATTTATTACTTACTACCAATGGCAAAAAAACTAGCATGTTCTTTAATTCTAATGAAACCTCATTTGAAGGTAACACGTCACTTTTGGCCATTTGAAAGAATGTTTGCTGCAATTTAGAAATATTGCAGAATGCATATGGCACGGAATAAGAAGAATATTTGTGTGTGAAGCTTCAGGTAATAAACAACAAATGGATTTTTATTACCTTTATATATATATTTGTAATATTGTATGCCTTTGGCTAACTCAAGAAATGATCTCTCTGCGCACATGAATACACCACTAATCAATAAAATAGGTTCGCACAGTTTTATTTTTTTAAATTAATTTTGTTGGATATTTATTGTTTTTTGTTTAATTTTAGAAAGGATAATAGAATAAATTATTTACTCGAAAGGCCATTCAAAGGCCAAAATCGGAAATGGTATTTAAGATTTATTTCAATCTATTTATGATCTTATGAAAAGTTTGATTGAAATTTTTTTTATCACCACGAATTTGATTTCGATAAAATACAATTTTTTAGTTAAGAAAAAGAATTGTTTGTCGTCTTTGCAATTAAAAAAATATTAATCAACAACTAAAAAAAATCTTACTTATCTACTTATTTTGGAATATTTGATTTAAGAAGAGTGCATTAAGGCTCCCTTTGTTTTCTCTTAGCACCAGCTTAAACATTAGCTAATTTTTTACGTATCAGTATGGACAATGTGTTTTGGGGTGTTTTGACCATACATACCTTTTATCCGTCTAATCCAGTAGTTATAATTTTTGTTTTGGTTTTTCGTAGTTCATAAAAATGTTTTTTTCCAAGATTGGGTTGAAATAGTTCAAAAAATATCCTTATTTTTCAGTTTTGGACAATTGTTTGGCCTTAATTACTGGTGTTTGATCAAAAAGCCAATCGGCTTTATCACGAATTCCATTCGTATTGGAAATTTTCTACGATTCAAAAAAAAAAATCAATCACAAAATCCGATCGTAGTGGCGATTTGTATGAAATTTTCCATTACGAACGGATTCCGTGATTGTTTTTGTGATAATCGTATTAAATTTCCGATACGAGTGGAATTCATGATAAGGCCGAATATAAATTTCAAAAGAAGCACTAAATAAAAAACACGAAAATTAAAATTGAAGGAGCGCAAAAAGAAAAAAAAAATACCATTTCTACCAAACTTGATATGGAAAAAAACTATTCGATTTAGCAAAATTTGAAGATATTTAAAAAGACATATATTTTAGTATTTTTATCAACAATCAATTATTGTAAGTTGACAATCGCAATACAGGTGAATAGGAAATTAGGTTAAAAGTAACAAAAATATCTTTTTAAATAATTTTGACCTGCAGACGAGAAATATATAACAAAGCATTTTTAGAAACAAGAAGTTTAAAATCGTTAGACCCTTTTTTTAAATAATTTTTTTTAAAATACAAATTTTCAGAAAAAAACCTTGGAATGCCATTCAAAACAAATTATTAATTGACACATAAAAACAAAGTCGCAATAAAATTCACTGGCCAGTTTTCTAAAAAAAATAATTCATAAAAATCTAACTTTTCTTTTGAATCCGAAAATGATTTTTTCAAAAAAAAAAACGGTTAGTAATTGTTAATTTTTTTTACTAAGAAAGTACGACCGTTTTTGAGAAAAACAACCTTTTTCATTTTCATACCGTTAATTTTTGTCCTAATGAAAAATTTCAATTTTCCTCTTTAGGGAATCTCAAAAACTCTTGACTGCGATGTTTAAAGTAAATCAATCGAAATATATGTAGACAAATAGAATTGCGGGTCCCATTTTGAACCATCGTCATGCCTAATTGTTATCTCGAGTTCGATTTCTTTAACGATCTGCCTGGTACTTATCGCAATTAAATAAGGCGGTATAACACAAATTTTAGTGATACCAGTAATGTGTTTTTCGGATATTACTTTACAAAAAAAAAAATTTAAAATGAAGAATGTTATCCTCTCACAGAAGTACCTATTGCATTCAAAAGATAAAACACACATACTTTTCATCAAGGGAAATACTAAATTTGGGCGAGTAAGGGAGTCGTTTAAATTCTTAATTAAATTTGAAATTCATATTTGGGGAACTTATGTACGTACATTACCTCTGAACCATCTATTAACCACAATCACAAATTTTACAATTAAAAACACTGAATGTTTCAATTTTGTAGTTATTATAAAATAAATCTTTTTATTCATTTTTACAAAAAAAGAAGAAATGTTGTGCTTTTTAATAAAAATAGTTTTTTAGTTCCCATTTAGAACTTTACACATAACTACATTAAAGTGTTTAATTAAAATACTAAGAGTTTTATGTTCATTAACAAAAAATGTCTTTAAATATATATGTATGTAAGTTTCTTTAAAGTCTATAGTATTTTTAAATGATATAAAGTCAATTTGAAAGTTAAAACTAAAAAAATACTTAAAATAGTGAAACAAAATGATAAGGATGCAATGAGATTAATTTTGTATCTTAATGACAATCATCATCGGAAATGCTAACTGGTTCCTTTCGATCACCGTTCATGGAATGATTTTTTTCAATGAGTACTCTCACAATATCAGATGTGAATTTTTCCACCAGTTTTAGTGCTTTTTCTGGTGGCAGTTCAATCAGTGATGAGGTAACAAATTTCCCAAATGCATCGAATTTTTGAACACGTGTCGTCGTCTCGAGACACAAACGTTTTTCACGCATATAAAGAGGTTCTGCTGGAGGAAGTCTTCTGATGTTTTCCTTCGGTATAATAGTTCTCATCGAATCAATATTTTTGACACTAATGGGTTTTAATAGAGACGATGTTGCATCGCGAGGGCGATTAGAAGGTCCATCGGGTGGACCATCCGTAGGACCATCTGCAGGACCTTCGATAGTTAGATCGGGACCATCATTATCACTGTAAACATTACAAACATAAATAAGATTAAATAATCGAAAAAAACCATGTTGGTCATACTTACGCTAACGCAGAGTTACTTGCATCAAAATTTAAATCTATGTCACCATCGTCAGGATTACTGTTATCTTCTCTAAAAAAAAATCAAAAACAAAAAAAAAATTAAAACTTTGAATAAAATTATAAGAATGGTAATAATTACGAATCGTCATCGTCAAATCCATTCTCCAATTTAATTGTTGGTAAACCGTTTGTGTTTGTGTTTGTGGTATTGTTTGTTCCAGAACTAGATGATTGATTGCTTATCGAATTATGGAACTCTCCCGATGGTCGAGTTAGCATTCGTTTGTAAGAACGACGTGGTCGAATGTGATCTGACAAAAAATGCAGGTGTTCATACAACGGCCATTGTGATTGAATTATTTTGTCTGGATATTCTTCAGCAAGATTTTCTAAACGTCGTTTTTCCAAGTTATAGCGATTTCTTAATTGTAGCATTCGGTCTTTGAGTAAGGCAACTGAAATGATTTTTTTGTTGTTGCAGAAAAAAATAAGTATGAGGTTTGTTTATTTACATTATAATTAAGGAGGTACCACCTATGTAATGTATGTATGTATATTACCTATATAATATAAAGTGTTAAACTGCTTAAAATGTAGACTGTTTTCGGTGATAAAAGATAAAAAAATATTTAAAAAAAAAAACCATATTGATAGTAATGTGTGTCCGTGCAGGGTTTTAAACAATCATTTTTTGATGCATTTGTTTTCCATTACAAATTAAAAAAATATTAATTGCAAATAAAAATTTTTTCATTTATTTATTTATTGCAACTGAAGAATATTTGAATTAAAAAAAATACTTACTGCAAATAAAAAAAATTTGGCATTAAAAAAAATGTTTTTGCAAGTGAAAAATATTTGCATTGCAAATAAAATTTGTATTTTAAATAAAAATATTTTGCATTAAAAAAAAATTATTGCAAACAAAAAACTTTCTGCACTGAAAAAAAAATTCAATACAAAATGTGTGAATTAAATATTTTTTTTTTTTTATTTTCGTCGAATTTCTTACAATTTTGACCATTTGACATTACATTAGGTTTAAGTATTGTATTATACTGCACATAATCTCGTAAAAGCCCTAACTAAAAAAATTTCGATTTTGATTTTTGGCATATTTGGAGTTGGGACATTGTCTCTGATTTATTCTCATTTATTTTTTTTAGCCTAGGTCTTTTAATAAGTCAGAAAATTCCCAATAATTTTTTAATTTTTGTCATTTTTATACGCAAATTGCTGTATGGGATTTAGTGTTTCCCTCTATAACTCAGAAGTATGAAAAATGTAGTTAGGGCATTTACGAGATTATGGGCAATATAGTTGAGTCACTTGGCCAAAATTGTAAGAAATTCCACGAATATTAAAAA
The DNA here is from genome assembly GCF_945859705.1 of Episyrphus balteatus. Taxonomy (NCBI): domain Eukaryota; kingdom Metazoa; phylum Arthropoda; class Insecta; order Diptera; family Syrphidae; genus Episyrphus; species Episyrphus balteatus. The sequence continues at coordinate 78,718,487 of NC_079136.1, read as the reverse complement.
AAAATATTTGAGGCACACATTTTGCATTGATTTCTTTTTTAATGCAGAAAATTTTTTACTTGCAAGAATATTTTTTTTTTAATGCAAATATTTTTTCAGTTGTAAAAAAACGTATTTTTTTTATTAAATAATTTTGTTTTGTAAATTTTCTGTACAAAAAATTAGTGACGCAATAATGGAAATTTTTTGGATATTATCGTGATGATAACATTTTCCTCGGTTTAAACTCATCTGAGCAAAATAGTTATTATAATAACTTTAGTATAGCCCCAAACTACCGCCATTGCTGTATTGTTTTTTTGTTTTTAATTAAAACTATGATTTTTGTGAATAAATGTTTTTTTTTTTCAAAAATTTAAATGTCTAGTTATTTAAAGAAAAACATATCTGGGAGTTAGGACAATTTTTCACCCACAAGTAGTAGAAGCAATTTTCTCTCAAATTGAACATAAAAAAGAATATTTGAACACAACGGCAACACCTACGGTACAATATTAAAATTGTATAATGTCAATTCTTAAAAAGCCAGAAGTTTATTCCTATTTGGAAAATTAGAATCAAGTAAATTTAATGAAGTGTTTTAAAAAAAATGGGTTCTTAATACCTAATTCAACTAATAATATCTACATTTTTAAAAATATAAATCAATATTTTATTACAAAAATTAAAAATAAGAAGGAATATTTTTTTAACAAGTTTTTTTTCTGAATTCTGATTTTGATTTTAATTTTACAGATAAACATTTATGGATTTAAAAAAAAAATTATGTAGGTGTTGCCGTTTCGTTCAAATATTTTTTTTATGTTTTAAGTTAATTAGTGAGAAAATTACTTGTACCGCTCAAAGGTTGGAGAATAGTTCCTTAATCCAATACAATTTGTTTTACTTAAATAATGTAGAAAATTTTTTGTTATAGGTATCTTATTTTATAAAATTTAAAATTTTGAAAAATAAAATTATTTTATTTTTAAAAAACAATATGGCAACACCGAAAATTTTTAATTCAATAGAGGTTAACGAACTTTCAATTAGGTACGAACAATCGAAAAAAAATCTTCATAACCAGAGCTGTATAGCCGGATTCCAAAGCAATTTGCATTAGTTACTATAGGTATTAGATGTCAAAAAAAAAAAAATGGCCCTAATATAAATTTCATACCTATGTTTTATTCGAAACTAAAGTAAGCGGTTCCTTAAAAAAAAAACACCCTGTAAATATAATTCAACAAAAAAAAACTTATTCCAAGGCTTTATATAATTCGAAAATAATCAATTAATTTTTTAACTGTTTATTTACCTACTTACACCTTAGTTACCAAGAGGTAGATACCTAGGTATAAACAATAACTTATCCAAAAGTAAAAGAATAGGTAGGTAAGATAACTATACCTTCATATACCTACCTTATTATAAAAGCTCAAGACGTTTGCTATTAAGGTTAATTTTATTTTATTTTTTTGTTTAGCATACCTAAAAAGCTTTTCTTATTCTTGAAATTTAATAGGTGGGTATGTACTATGTACCCAAATTCCAGACCCACTATTATGATCTCTTAATTAAAAATTGTTGTAAAATGCGGTGGAAAACTATGTACATACCTACATACCTGTCAACCACTTATTTAAAATTAAAGAATAGGTAAATTGCATCCAAATAATATAAACCCTACTATCCTATGAATCCAAATTTTTCATCAAACACCCAAAGAACACAGGTTAATGTACCTACTTACCTACCTACCATTAAACTATAAAATAACTCACTGTATCTACCTACCTACCCTACGTACCAAATATTAATATCTGGCATAATCGTCACCAAAGGCAACATAATAAACAAATCGCTTACACATCTTAAATTTGTTTTTGTTTATTACCTTACATATACTTACATACATAATGTACATACATACATGTGGTTTAATATAATGCCTGTTGCAATAATAAAATTTATATCTTACCATCATATCCCAACATATTTGATATATCTTGCCATGCTTGTGCATTATATATTTTATCTTTGAAATGACGTGAATTTCTATCATAAAAGCCCGGCCGGCTTTCAAATTCTCGAATCAAATTAACATCGAATTCGCTCATATTGTATGAACCACGCGGTCGACCACGACGCGCACCACCACTCCACGAGTAATCAAACGATTTTTCTTTATAATATGCCACTTTAACTAATTTTATTTTAATTTTTCATTCGTAAAAATAAAATTAATTTTTTTTTTTATTTTTTCAAAAGAGAGAAAAAGAGAAAGAAAAGAATGTACAAAAAAAAAATTATATTAGTTTCTCATGGATTCATTAAATGTCGTCATGTAACTTATACAAAAAAATAAATTGAGTTAAAAAAACTTACACAAAGAATAAATTTACTCTTGAAGTAAAATCAAACCACGAATAAAAAACATACACAAAAAAATATGTAGTGAAATCATACAACAAAACAAAAAAAAAAAAACCGAAAAAGTATGTACCAAGTATTTTTTTTTAATGTGTAATTCAATTAAAAGCAAAAATACAAAATTATTATCTTTATTTATTATTTAACTTTACCCTATACTGCCTGTGTGGAACCAAAGACCAACACACACAGACATACAAGTTGAACAAAAAATACACAAGCAAACAATACTAAACTTTCCCAATAAAGCTTCGCGGCGAACAACGTTGTTACACGATTATAATAAACATAAATTTAAAATTTAAAACTGTACCTCGTTAATTAAAATAATAAAAAAAAAAATAATAAAATAAATATCAAAGTATATGTAGGCATGTATTGTTCATTTTTATTCCCCCGTGTGCTTATGTATACTCAGCACATACAAATTTTTTTTTAAATTCTGTTTAATTAATTTTTTTTTTTTTTTAATTTGAAATTAAAAATAAATTGCGATAATACCAAAAGAAAATCAAACAACAAAGCCACAATAAAAGTACAAAAATGATGACGAAGCTACAAAGACGACGACGACGAGTAGTATTGTAATGACGAGTACAACAGCGATGATCCATTCACATCAACAATTTTTTTAAAACTAAACTCTAAATTCTACTTCATATTTTTATTTTGTGTGCATATCGCGCTTAAATATAAAACTAATGAAACAATATAAGAAAAATACACTTACACAAATAAATATTGTGTATATGTGAGTAAATGTGTTGTACGGATACGGAATCGGTGGTTTGGTTTGGTTTCGTGTTGTTGTTGTTGTGTTATCTCTCTGTTTCAGGCAAACACGACGCGCGAACGTTTTAAACGAGTTTTATGTCAGGCAGGCAAGTAGGCATTTCAGGCAAAGAACAACAACAAAAAATTAAAAACTATATAATTTCAGAGAAGTCAGACGGACATTTTGGTTTGAATATGCTGCTGGTACACAGCAGGCTGGCAGCAGATGTCCATACAGTTGAAGAGTTTATAATAATTTCCATGGGTATGGTATGAACCAGGGATGTTAGCTTCATACAAATGTATATTAGGTAGTTTTGATCATACTTTTTTTTTAATTAAGTAAGAGTATCGGATGCACACATTCTGTTTATAGAGAGATTGTTAACATCATTTTACCTTTTTATGTGCTATTTTTTTAGTAATTAAAATGTATATTTTTTAACAAAAAACAAAATGTGTTTAAACATCGATTTTTTGTGTTATTTTCAAAAAGGAAAATTACCTCAGAATTAGTTGCTCCAATTTTGATCATTGTTTTAAAATTGAACTGTTTTAAAAATAATTAATCTTTAAATGAAACTAATGCTCTTGTCGGGAAAAATAAAATCAATTTGTTTAATTAAGTTTTTTGTAAACGAAAGTTTTGAAAAATAAAGTAAACTAAAAACTTTAATACATTTAAAAAAAAAAGAAAATAGAAAAACAATTTTTTAAACTATAAATAGTTTATATAATTTTTTTTTACTAGGGATTAATACAAAACTCTCTGAAAAATTTAACCGAGCTAAAATGTATTCAAGAATTTCAGTCGAGATGTGTCCAGCACTTTCATTTCCCTGTGTACATCTCTGTTATCTGTCACAAAAAGATGGATCTCGCAGTTTGGTTTTTCTGTCTGTCTCTACATATCTCGGCCTAAAGGCCAAACCACTGAAGCCATTATTTGTTTCGAATTTGTTAGTTATGAGTTTTGGAAGATTCCGTAGAGGAGAAATCGAAGTTTTTTCAAGATGAAAATTTACCGAATTCGCCATATGACCAAAATGGAATAACCATCTCTAACGATTTTGATTAAACAACTCTAGTATTGTGGCACATTAGGTCATAGATCCGTTTTTTTTTTATTTCTGACCTTCTCTGACCTTAAGCCTGGTACGCAGCTGAAGCGAAAAGAAATTTTCCATACAAAATTTCGTTAACGAAATCTTGAACGAAAAATTTCGTTTTACTTTTCGTTTTTCAGTACGCAGCTATAACGAAAAATTGGAGAGTTTTAACTCATTTGTCACTTACTTTTTACTGTCCTGTGCATTTTTCTTGACTCCATGATGGTTTTTTCGCTTTTAATTCATTTATTTCTTGCTTCAAAAATTATTTTCTGTTCATTTTTCTTGATTTTAAATTAATTTTGAATTTTTTTATTTTGACTTTGAAAGAATACTCGATGATATTTTTTCGTAAGCATTTTCGTTGTCGACTGTGGAGACTTGAAAATTTTTCGTTTCGCATCAGCAGCGTAAGTGGCTTTATTGTAAACAAAGAATAATTTTCATTATTTTTTGTTTAAATTTAGTGGACTATGGGAATTTTAATTCAATTTCATTTGAGTCCTAGAAGGGTACTACTTCATCTTACTGGTGAGATCAACAGTTGTGCCTGTAATTTAAATTTTCAAATTGAACTTAATTTTAAAATTTAGAAAAAATTTCAAAAATATTAATTTTGGATTTTTTTTAATAGGTACATATATGTAGTTATTTATTTTATTTTTTTTTCTAAACAGATATGTATATTAATTTTCTTGAAATTATTTTGAAATATATGGAAAAATAATTTATTCAAAACGGCATACCAAAATCTTATGTTTAATTTTAAGGCATATTTTAAAAAGAAATTCGTCTCTTCCAACCAGCGCAGAGATGCTAACTGAGGCATAATTATGCCTTTTAGGCATAATTTGATTAGCTAAGGCATTGAGGCTTATTTTTTGCCAAAAAGGCATAATTTTTTTCATTCTACTCTTGATTTATATTTTAAAAGTTTCTTATAATTTTTTAAATATTTTGATAAAAAGACTAAAAACTAATATTTTCTATATCTTTTAAATAAAGGTTGTTCGAAATTTTATCTAAAGAATTTGTTTTTACCATATAACTCTTGGTAGTGTTTAATTTTTCGAAGAATTTTTTCACACTAATCAAGGGGCACGGTAGTGCCCAGCCAAGTTCTCTAGCAACTTTGGCACTACACCCTTATTTACAGGAAACAACTCAGGCCATTTTCGACCCCCCTCTAACTTCCACACCAAAGATGCTAGAAATTTCAAACTCGCTACATTTATTGAGCTTGTCAAAACCAAACTCCTCACAAAATTTAAGCCTCCTACGATGAGTAGTTTCTGAGATATAGGGCTTCAAAAATCGCAAAAACCGTAACTGACTGACTGACTCACTCACTCACTCACTCACTCACTCACTCACTCACTCACTCACTCACTCACTCACTGACAGATCATCAAAATTATGGAGAACTTCCCGTTAACGTAGAAACTTGAAATTTTACACGGTGATAGGGCTTGTGGTGTATACAAAGGGAAAAATCGAAAATTTGAGATTTTCAATTCAGGGGGCGTGGCATCCGCCCATTTCCGCTGAATTATCATCAAATATTATAGAGCACTTCTGACTATCGTAGAATCTTGAAATTTGATAGAATGGTAGAGCTGGTAGTTTGTACAAAGGAAAAAATTTAAAATTTGACAATTTCAGCCAGGGGGCGTGGCAACCGCCCATTTCCGCTGAATTTTCATTAAATATAGTAGAGCATTTCTGATTATCGTAGAATCTTGAAATTTGGTAGAATGGTAGAGCTGGTAGTTTGTACAAGGGAAAAAATTTAAAATTTGAGAATTTCAGCCAGGGGGCGTGGCAACCGCCCATTTTCACTGAATTTTCATCAAATATAGAGATTTTCAATTCTACAGCCATACCTTGCAAAAAGTAGTGAAATCACAACAAAAACATTACTGTTAAAAAAGGAGCCAAGTTCTCCTATGTTGAAATTATGCTGGCACAAAAAGTACTGAGATGTAAAAGTGTACCAAGTTCTAAAGTTTGGGTTCAAATTTGTATCAATAAAATTTTGATTGTTTACTTGGCAATTTTTGAAATAACTTTAAAAATCGGTAATTAAAAGAAAAATTGTCGAGAGAACAATCAAAATTTTATTGATACGAATTTGAACCCAAACTTTAGAACTTGGTACACTTTTACATCTCAGTACTTTTTGTGCCAGCATAATTTCAACATAGGAGAACTTGGCTCCTTTTTTAACAGTAATGTTTTTGTTGTGATCTCTTTTACTAGAAAAGAATCTAATTTTGTTGCTGTAAAAAGATCTAAAACGCTTGCAAATAGGCTAATATTTTTTATTGGTGAAAAAAAATTCTTCCAATTATATGAAGCAACGTCTTGAAATATTCCTTTCGAAGAAAATAAGTTTCCGTTACGTGACAAATAAGTTGCCTTAGCCCCGATTTTTCAATCGTCAGTCTATAAGAAGAATAAATTTCAATATAAAAAATTTTATTCCTCGGAATAATCTCTATCTGAGGTTTATCTGACTATTGAAAAATTGGCCCTTAATGTATAAATTGATTAAATAAACATTTCGTTTTGTGTACTTTTTGTATATAATAATCTTTTAAGCATAAACTAAGAAATTTAAATTGAGGCATAATTTTTTTTCAAGTGAGGCATAATTTTGACTGAATGGGTTGGCAACGCTGCTTCCAACTAAACGATGCAGAAAAAAAAACACTATCAATATTTGCCGCCAAAGGTATGGTACTCCTGCCAGTAATTTTTTTTATTTAAAAAAAAAATAAAAAAAAAAAAAAAAAACAGAAATATAATAGCATACAAAAAACATTTCACCACATTGCAACTTTTAAACTCATTGGTTTGTATATTTTCATTCAATCTCGTGTTCATACATTTCTTGCCATCCCTGGTTCGAACTCTGCAGGTTAAACTTAAATCACGTTTTCTTGTATAGCCATTCCTATAATAGAGTTGAATATGGATGGACTCACTAAATTAAAAAAAAAAAAAACTTAATTTGATGGTGTTGGTTGAGTGCGCACTCAAAAGAACTCAAAATAATGTGAAAGGAAAGCGATCAGAGTGAAAAAGAATAAAGAAATGTTATACATAAAAAAATAAATTTAAAACTGTATAAATTTAAGTCATTAAATATTTTAGATTTTTTTTTTTATTTTTCAATCAAATATGTATGTATAATCATAGGCGGATTTAGGGGGGGGGGCACGGGGGCACGTGCCCCCCCCAGAACTTAAAGTTCATACTTAAAGGAAATCAAACTATAAGAGTTTTAAAAATATATGAATAATAACAGAAAGAACTTGAGTAAAATTCTTGTCTATTTCTGGCTGAAAATGCGAATTTTGTTGATTGTTTCATCCCTTTCCCATGAAAAGCTCCACCTCACAAATAAATAAACGATTTTTCGATTTAAAAAAAAGTGAATTTTCAAAGTGATTTTGGTGAAAAATTTTGATATGGACATCGAATGACATTGAATGATATAAAAAAAATAATTGTACCTATATGCAACTCTATTTTTTCATACAGAGGGGTTAAAAAATTTGGACTTTTTTCGTTGTTTTTTTTCAACATTAGTGTTTTTAAAATAGCGGAACACGTCACAAAATTGCATAAACTATACATTATAGAACTGCAATATATGTAGAACAAACTTGCATTTCAGAAGTTTGCCCAAGTTTGCACCCCGAAAATAAAGACCCCTTGAAAAAAAACTCCTCAAAAGCGACCCTTCCTTATAGATTTTTATAAATATTATTTTATTGAGAAAATTTCTCCAGGGATACCTCTAAAAATATGTAAAAAAAATAGTGTTCCAAATTTCAAAAGAATCGGTGCAGTAGTTTTGAAGTTATGAGGAGCACCGGCGTTGAAAACATTAGTTGTGGGGATAACGATTTAAAGTTTTGAACTTTGGACTAAAAGACTAAAACGTTCCTAAGGGTAGTATTAAAATACTTATAACTTGGTCAATTTGGCTCCAAGAGACCTACGATTTGAACACAATATTCTTGAGGTATAAAACAATTTAACCCCTTGTAGCCCCATGTGACATTTCTGTAACAAACCGAAAAAGATTGCAAAAAAGCTCTACAAACTATTTTTTTTTCTTTTGAAGCTTCTAATATTATAATCTTTAAGTATTGCTTTATCGAAATAGTACTTCAAATTTCTAATAAATAGCACCAATAGTTTTTAATTGACAGTTAATGTTGAAAGTTGGGCTTTTTTTGAAAATAAGCAAATTTGTATAAAAACTACGAAATTCAGAAAAAAAATAGTTTTTGTTAGTAAACCCCACGGGGTTTTATTTTTGGATTTTAGGAAAGTGCCTAAAAATTAATATTAGATAGTTTTTTGCTTGAATTTTTGAATTTTTATATAAAAATAAATTATTTAAACTTTTTTTTACTCCCAAAATATCGAAATAACTAAGTAAATAATGACTTTATTGAATTTTTAAAAAATACGTGTTTTATTAAAGATAGAGGCCAATCGATTGACTTATTAATTTTTAAATTTACGACCTTGGGTTACAAAAGGTTAATGCAAATAAAAAAAAAAAACTGGGTTTCCCGGCAAAAAAGTAGGATTCAGTTTTTTTGTTATTCTTAGGAACTTTAATATTTATTAGAATGAAGTCTTTAGTATTTGACTAAAAACTACTAGGTCATTAACTAATGGTATAATTATGTCCATAATATTGCAAAATTTTATACAAAATCAATTAAAAAACGTAAACATTTTTTTTTCAAAATTTCATCTTTAAAACTTAATTTCTCAAAATCTATTTGGTGAAACAACTTAAGTCAAAAAATTAAACAAAGAATAGATTACTAACTTTAATATAGCACAGAATTGTACGTGCATTTTCTGATTTTTTATATTTTTTTTCTTCCGGCTAATCCAGGAGTAAGAGGGTTAGCACTTAAGTGGCTTTTACTGTAACAAGAAAATGAAAATTTCCTTCCGAATAACTTTTTGGTCATTTGGTACCTATTTGATGTGGGAAATGTGCCTAAATATTTTTGGCCAGGTTTTAGACCACTGTGGGTCGTTAAAATTTTCTGCTTGTTAGTCAGTCGTATGGTACTTCACTTTATTTCTAACTGTTATTGCTGTTTTTTTTTGCCAATCCGTCCCTTGTGCCCCCCCCAGAAAAAAATCCTGGATCCGCCCCTGTGTATAATACCTACTTTGCACATTTTTGTATTAGGTATTTGAATAAATATTTTTTTTATTGAAAAAAGTATGTAATGTTTTAATAGGTGTAGAGTAGATATCTTCTTGGAATAATTATATTCTGAAGAAGTTTTTACTTGGTATACCTACAACCTACACAAAAAAAAATTAAGTAAATTTTTGTTGGGTTAACTCGTGGAGCTGACAAAGGAAAAAATATCAGAGATACCTACCTGAATAATATATACTTTTATGTATAAAATTTTCTACCTACTTTCAAACTTAAGAGAAATAAAAAATATAAGATGCAAGAAAACATAAAAAAATAAAATTAAAATAAAAAAATAATCTCTATAAAGAAATCGCCGGATAAATGATTAAGATACAACCAACAGTCATACATACATTTGTATGTTTACCTATCTATCTATACCTTCATACACAAATACATAAGTACGTACTTGTTATTTGTATGATTTTAAAAGCGAATAAAATACAAACGGTTGACTGTGCTGATAAATTTTGTAGTAATTTTTTGTTGTTGTAAAGTGTTTAGGTTTGCTTACTCAACAAATAGATAGATATATACATTTTTTATTGAATTAGATTAAATAAAAAATCGTTATAAGATTTCTGTTTGTTGGAGGAAAAAAATACTTGTAGCTCTGCATATATAATAATTGTATATATAATTTATTATACTGAAGTGTGACAGATAAGCAACAGAACTATAATGAGTTCATTCTATTTTTATTTATAATTTTATTTTTTTTTTATTTAGCGTAACAAAATTTTAATTTTTCAGCATAGATTTTATAAAAAAATGTTTTTCGAAATGAATTCAAAATGTTGATACCTAGTTAGGTACATAGATAATAAATTTATATAATATAGGTACATATGTGTGTATTATAAATGTGTGTATAGTTATATTCAACATTATGCATACACCTATAGTTAAAATTTAATTTAAAAAACAATTAAGTAATAATTTTGCTGATACAGAGAATCAGAGACTTTAAGAAGTTTTGCGCAAGACAAGAAATAGGTGCCAAGAATGTATGTTGTTATTTAAAAGCAAAGTTTTATAGTAAGATGAAAGTGTGAAACGAGGTTTTATGACACACCCTTATGTGCTTGTACATACATTAATGTTGAATTTTTTTTTCGAAATTCGGAAGTTAGATCTTAAATTAAAAAATTAAATGTTCACAAAAATAAAAAAAACTTGGTGAGAATTTTTTGGTAGGTAATTAGTTAAATCAGAGTTAGGCAGTTAATCTAGCTACAAAAAACTTGGACTTATTTTATGCAGAGTTTTCATTTTAATGCTTTCCTTTAAAAATTAAAAAAAAAAAACAATTAGGTAACTACAAAAAATAAAAAAAAAAAAATTTATTTCAAATGCATTTTTTATTGATTTTTTAAGCGCAGAAAATTTTGTACTAGCATTTTTTTTTTTGCAATAAAAATTTTATTTTCAATGCCAATTTTTGGTTGAAGTAATTTTTTTGACGCAATTTTTTGTTTTGCAATAAATATTTTTTTTATTTCAAATGTATTTTTTTTGTTGATATTTTTAAAATCCTGTTTTGGTGTATTGTAGATAGTACTTGCTTAACAAGCACTCAACATTAGGTTGCTCTATTACATATTAATAGGTTTTGTGACAGTGGTGACAACCTAAAATCGTCAAAATCGGAGCTCCTAAAAGAGGGACTGTCATTTTTCTGTTTATATGTGTCATCTGATTTTGACAACATATTACCTTTTATAAGTGTACTATGGTCTCAATTCATTTTCTTCTTCACAGACATACTCATCAATCAAAAATTAGTGAACAAAATGTTACAGGAACCAACTCAGGGCTAACCTTGGCGGCATTCCAGTCCAGGGTTGTAAAAATATCAGTTAATAAAAATGCATTTGAAATTAGAAAAAAAATGATATCTGTTGCTAGTTAAAAAAAAATGCAAATAAAATGTCTGCATTCAAACCAAAAATTCAATTCAAAAAGTGTACATTAAGTATTTTTTTTTTAATATTTGTCGATTTTCTTACAGTTTCCGAAAAGAAAAAATGAATAATTTTTTTTTTTCAATGCAAAAAAAAATTTTCTTCGCAATAACATTTTTTTAATGCATCTTAGTAGATTTAAAATTGAAGACATGTGCAAATTAATTATTCAAACTAATCCATGTACTTATATTTTCAGTTAATTAATTTTCAGTAGGTAAATAAAACTAAGGCCATTAGTCTTAAAATTTTTTATTTGAACCAAACGTTTCTTTTTGCCTATTTTTTTCAACGCAAATCCAATGTTAACTAAAATTTTTGTATTAAATTTTTTTCATGATTTTGCTTTTAACTTAAATTTTTTCAATTATTAAATATGTTTGTAACTCTTGAACTACCTACACTCTATTTTAAACAAAAAATTTAAGTAGTTACTCCTGCTCAAAGAATGATAAGTACATAGAATTCCATTTTAATATGTATCAATTTCGAAATAAAATTTTATGATCGATATATACAAAAATACTGGTGTCTAAATAAAATACAACAGTATAAACACCGCAGTATGTTTCTATTTATCTAAACAATTTAGATTTTAATACGCATGACGCAATTTAAATGCAAGATTAGATTTTACTAAAAAACTTAGGGTTAGTTTTAAATTTTTATTTAACCACACATAAGAGAAAATATTATTCTGTAGACACAAACTTTTACTCGTTGGAACAAAAAATAAAAAAATAAAAATAAAAAAATAAAACTTTGACTTGTTGGAACAAAAAATAAAAAAAAAAAAAATAAGACACAAAATTTATATTTACTTAAAATAAAAACTTACAAACAACAAGATTCACTTTAATTTGTTTTTCGTTCTTAAATAAGAAAATTATTTTATTATTTATTTTTTTTTTGTACATAAAAACTAGCTAGAGCTTTTTATAAGTGCTTTGTTTTGGCAGATACGTTTTAAGAAATTAATACACAATACTAATACATTTTTGTGCCTTGTGTATTCACACAAAGTTAAAGCTTAAGAAAGCTTAAAGAAAGTTCATTTGCAAAGATTTATTTTGTATTTTTTAAATGAAGTGAATAATAACATTTAATATATTGATTTGTATTTTTTTTTAAATATTTTTTTATACAAATGAAGAAATTTTGTTTGCTCAAAGCAAGTAGATAGCTTCATGTGCTAATAAGTTGAAAATAAATAATAAAATATTTATAAACAAAGATATTTTTTTTTTATTTTATGTTGTTTGGGAATGTTATTTTCTGGGCATTGTTTATTACTCATATTTGTTTTAAATAATGTAAAGAAAGAAAATTAAGATAAGATAAGAAATACACATTCACAAAGAAAAATAAATAATGAAATATGTTAGATACATAATACATATGTATGTTATGTATATAATGAACGTTTATGTGAACTGTACATCATTTATAACCAAAATTAATTAATAGTTCGAGTGAGTAGCACGAATGTTAAATCATTCATATGAAATTAATTAAATAATGAAAATTTAATGATTTGATGATTTTAACGAAATATTAGCTGGGAAATTATATGATATTGATTTTTATTGATACAAGACTTCAGTGCCGGGTTTATAAATTGTAGCACCCAGAAGTAATGAAAAATCGAAAATTGTTGATCATATTATGAATTGATGTATTTTCTTTTCAAAAACTGTGTGAACAAAAACTGAGGAATTCAATCAACTTTGAGACCAGGGTTGTTAAACATCAATTAAAAAAATTATTTTGAAATTTAAAAAAGTATTTGTTATAAATTTAAAAAAATTGGATTAAAAAAAATTGTACTGCAAATAAAAAATTTCTGCATTGATAAAAAATTAGTACAAAATGTGCATTAAGAATTTTTTTTTTTTAATTCGTCGAATTCCTTACAATAATATTGAATAAGAGCAAATAATCAAAATTGTTAGAAATTCGACGAATAATAAAATATTGAATGCACATATTTTATACTGATTTTTTTTTTTGCAATGCAAAATATTTTTATTTTCATTAGGTAAACAATTTTTTTAATGCAAACATTTTGTACATATATGTACAATGTACCTACCAACATATTTGCAATAAAATTTTTTCTAAATAAATATTTTTTATTTCCAATAAATATTTTTTGTATTTGTAATAAAAAGCAAATGAATTTAAAATATAATTTTTACAACCCTGTTTGAGTTTTTAATACCTACTTTTTTACTGGCTTAGTTTTAAGAATAGGTACATTGAAAACTTAAGTTGCATAGCCAAATAAAATAAGAGGAATTTCTAAAGAGTCTAAGAATGTTGTTGTTTTCAATCAAATTTATAGTTTTAATAACAATTTAAAACCATAAAAATCGTTTTTAAAGCAATTAAAATACATTTAAAAGAAAATAATTTAAAATTCGCTTTAAAGCCGTCTTTTAATATTTGCAAGTAGACACACAAATTTTAAAACTCTTGAGAAATTATTAATAAACACCACGCATAAATTAAAAAAAAAGCTTTCGTTTATAAAGACTACACTTTAGAAAAAAAATCTCTGTATTAAGTTTTATATTGATAAAAGCTTATAAGGAGTTCACCGATCCGTATACCTACTATTAGATCATTTTACATAACTACTCTATTTTTTCCATCTTAGAATTTGAAATACTACTTTTCGAACCTTGCGATAGATTTAATTATAGGCTTAACGAACCTTTTGCAAGATATTTATACGAGTACAAGAAGCTAATACTGTTTGGATACAATATTAGAGATATGTATGTTTAAGAAGCTGTTTTCTTTTGTAAGTAATCCGAGTGGTAATACTGTAAATTAAATATAGTTGTTTGTTATTTTAAGGAAATTTGTTTGTTTGGTTTCATTCGAAAAACATTCCCAAGTGGAATACACAGATTTTAGTAAAGAATTTGAAAAATTAAGTCAAAAAATACTTCTGAGTAAACTAAATAAAATTGGATGATCTTAATTTCTTAATATGTACTAAATACATTTTGGGAATGGTGCAACAACAATCGTTTGATTTTAAATATTGTCAAGTGTAAGACAATGCCCCTTAGTATTAAAACCCGAATTGAAAAATAGCTCGATTTTAACTTAACAGAATAATAGTTCATAAACATACATACATCGGGTTAGAAGCAGTTCTTTCACCAACTAAGCACTTTACACCTAAAATTATAGCACTTTTTTAATTTGGAAGTGAGATATGTTCGTTTTATTTTTATTTTTTTTTTTGTTAAAATCGAGTTTTCGCTAAATTTGAGTCCATTACTAAGGGCCAATGAGTTTAACATGTGTGACTATAGTTTTATCATGAATCTAGTTTTTTTTTTATCTCATAAATAACTGTTTAACTGTACTTACCTGATTCTAACATTAAGCTGAAACATTTGACACACAAAATAAACAACACATTTCAATAAAAGTAATTTTATTAACTCTCAAAATTTTTTATTGGTTTAATTTTTTTTTTAATTTATTTAAGTTTAGTACTAAAACTTTAACTTAAAACCTAATTAAAAATATAAGTAAGACTAATTTAGCCTAATTATGTTTTGTTCTTGTTATAGTTTTTTTTTTTTTTTTTTGTTCGGCTCTTATTTAATAAATTTAATAAACATGTCGGTTTGCACAGCTTAAACTTAAAAATCGAACCTCGCGAATTAAATGAAATTTCTGAGATAATTTATGTATAAATGGTCCCTTAATTGACTGTTATTATAGGCTTTAAACTTTAAGTCATAGGCAATAAAAAGAACTTACCTACTTTCCATAAAATCACAGGTAGATCTGAAAAAAAAAGAAAAGAGTTGTTAGATTTTTGATTCGTTGTCTAATTTTTAATACAAAATTTTAAATTTTAAAAATAAACACACAATTTAATAAAAATGAAGCAGTTCACGCTTCGCACATAGGCCGGGACAAGTGCAATATTGATTCAAAAACAAAACATTGTCACCCACCCGTCCTTTGTGAAAAACGTTTATATTTCTTTACTAAAATAAAATTTTGAATATTAAAAAACAAAAATTGTAAAAATCATAATATTTATACAGAACTAAAGAGCGCTACCGATTGTCAGAAAAAAAAATCACAGATGACATCCGTATCCGTTCTTTCATGGTCACTATTTAAATACGATTAGACTTTGCAGACGAAATAAGTTCACCTTCTCTTTTTCTTTTGAACAGGAGGCCGAAGAACAAAGCCAAAGTAGGTTTTTTTGTTTCCTTTTTTCAAAAAATCACAAAAAACTATAGAATAGGTATATGTATGTTTATTTAAGGACGAACAGCATCTTCAAATTCGGATAACAAATAAGATCATATCGCACACTCACTTAAGGATACTAAATACCACATCGTTGGTATACTTTTTTTCAGATATACTCCTCTATATATACCCACATCAAAAACGGTCCAGGCGGGAGGATTGGACAAAAGATGAGAAAAGAAAATATAAAACCTATCAGATCATGCGAATAAAAATTCTAGAGTTTATAACCATCACACATATCATTGTGCTGTACTGAAATTTTTTTTTCTTATCTGTCTTAGCAGAAAATCGAATTCGAAACTCAAGAAACGAAACAAAAGGCGACAACAGGTCTAATCTCAAATTTCAACTGAAATTCACTCAATAACTGGGATTTTTTTTGTTGTATAGATATTAAATAAAGGTATAGTATAGTAGGTACGCCTGTGCGTTATTCTTTTTAAAAATCCAGATTAAATTTCCGCCCTTTCTATTAGGTTCTAAAGATCTTTACTCTTCATTTATTAAAGATTTTTAACAAAAAAAAAAAAAAAAAAAAAATAAGACTACTTGTATATTTACCTGAATGACTGACTAACAACTCAAGTGGAAAATCTTTTTAGATCAACTAGAAGAGTATAATGTGTCTCTGCTTAAAAGAAGAACTTGATCCTTTTGTGTTAAAAACAGTGAACCAGACGATCAGACGAGGCAAGGTAAGGCTTTTATTTCGGTTATAAGACACTTCAGTTTATTTGTGATGTGGGAATTTCTAGATGTATGTAGTTTTTTTTTGGACTTTTATCTGGCCAAAAAATTAAAAAAAAAAAAAAAAATAAATATCGGTTCAGTTGTTTTGAATAGTGGGTGCTTCAACTTATTTCCAAACCTGCAGTTCACGTACTAACGTACATTATGATATATTGTTCATTTTTTATTTGAAAATTAGAACTCGTAGGTGAAGGTGGCCTAAAATGACACCCACCTTTTAAAGAAAATTCTCCATATCTTGAAAAAAAAAAGTTACATTCAACCTTAAACGTTATGTCCTTTTCAAAGTTTAATGAAAAACTCTTACATTTCTTCATTTGCAAGTTAAAAAAGTTCCAAAAAGTATTTAATTTTCAAAATGTCTTCAACTTTCACCGAATTTTTCCCTATTAAGATTGCATATCGTCCCGTTTCTGCTTGAACCTCGTAAAAGATTTAATTTTCTGTTAAACATTGCTCTAAAGCTTACAGAAAGAATAAATACAAAGGTTTAAGTATAGAAACAACTCAATCAATATGTCATAAACATAACTTGATTTCCCTTTGTTCAATTCATATTTTTAAATTTGAGAAAAATGTATATTTATTTTAAGAACTGAACAAAATTTGCTGTGTAGATACGTGTTTCAGGCAGAAACGGGACGATATACTGTCCAAAAATACGTAGGTAACTCTAAAAGCAAAATATAGTCAGTAAGCTACTTTTTCATTTGCTTGTAAAAATTGGTGGTAAATCTTTCCAGACCTTTCTAATGAAACTGTCGTCGCTGTAACGGCAAAATGGTATATGTCGAAATTTAAGTTTTCGAGAGAATAGCACGGACAAAATTTTAAATGGCCATTAATTTATTTTTGACAAAATGTGCCGTTTTTTCTTTAAACCCTTCATTTTGAAAGCAAATGTTTAAAGGTAGCAAACCTTATCACGACATTTTGATTATGGGTAAGGTGTAAGGTTAAATATTAGGTACCTATGTATACAAAAAATGTGTGACACACTTAAACTAGAGATGAGTTAAATCGTGATTTTTCAATCAGAAGAATCACAGGTACATATAACTGTGACTGTGATTTCTAACTCTGCGATTTGATTTTAAATTTTAACCATGATTTCAAAAAGATTATATCGAGTGATTTTACTAGGTAAACCATAGTTATCCGTGGTTTTGTTAAGGAAAATCGTCATTTTGAGCAAACGTCTCTCGATTTTACGGCGGGAGTCGGTGCAGTAATTTTACAAAGAAAACCCTTATTCTTAATGGAGGCAACCTGCGATATTATGTAAGGATCAAAGCCGATATTTTCAAGGTGAATCCCGCGATTTTATCGAGCCGTGCGTAGTTTTAAAGGGCAAAGAAATTATTTATTTTACAGAACCTATCCTTGACTTTAGTGGCAAAGCCAAGGTTTTACCAACAAGGCGCTCGAAAACTCTTGGGCGACCCTTGACTAAACTGTTATTTTTTCTTAGTCATTCTTGATTTTACTGCGGAATTTGTTATTTAACTGGTGCAGTAATTTAACAAAAAAAAAAAAACTGATACTATCGGGCGATCGGTGATTTTTGTTTTATTTTTGTGAGAAAACCCGAAATTTTTCCGAAACAATACCTACGTGATTTTAATAGAGTGATCAGTGGTGGCAATGTGATTAATCGAAGCGAGTTATGATTTTGATCAAAATAAATTGTAGACGTGCATATTTTTTTACGGAATGGACGCAAATGCATTTTGTGATTTTGTCGATAATAACTTTTTGTAATATTTAAATAATTTCTTATGATCGATTTAAGTAACAGACTCGGCCAAATGAAATAATGGAAATGCTGAGGATTTAAAAGTAAATGCTTAATTCACGTTTAAAGTAATCACAGGTTATTAATTAACCGATCACAGTTAGTGATCGTGACGTGATTTACTATTCACAGGTTTAAATCACAGGTCGGTATTTTTTCCTCATCTCTAATTCAAAACATCTTTTATAAAGATATTGCTGAGTACTCTGTAAGAGCTTACAAATTTTTTGAAATAGTTTGCATCTGGGGCAATACAGGAAAGCTGTACTAAAAATTTTTAGAAAAACCGTTGCATTTTAGTGTTGTTATGCATTTAAAATTATGAATGTAGTACTTTTTAATATTCATTTCAATGAAGTATAAAACTGGGGCTATTTTATTTGCATATTCTCCAGTGTAAGGACAAGGAAATTCAATAAAAACTGCCAAAATTAAGAATGATGGTTCTTTTTTTATTTTACTAAACTCGATTCAGATTGTTTGTTTCCAGAACAAAACACATAATAAATGTGGATTAGGTCTACATATCAAGTATAATCACTTCCAATTTGCGATTTAAAATTACAGAGCGCTTTAGCAATTTTTTTTTTTCTTTTTGGTTGTCTACAAAACATACTTTCTACATTAAGATTTAAGACATCACTAATATGATGAATTTTCGTTCACAGACAATTTCTCATGAAATCGCAAAGCATTAAATCATTTTTTTTTTTTTAGGAATTTTTGTTCCAACTTCTTCGTTTTGATATTTGTATATTTATATGTACATATGTATGTATAACTTATAACCAACAAGCTAAAATTTGGCCACAAATACTATGAAAATTGGCAACAAAGATATAAAGAAAAAAAATAAAACAAAAAAAAACCAAACCAATTTACTAACAAAACTGATCTGCAACCTAATTCTAGACTCACCTTTTCGATATCACCACCTTCTTTCAAGCACCCGCGGTACATTTTAGAATTGGTATCTCTTTGCCTTTTTTTTCTAAATGGAGACAGGAAGAAAAAGTCAAAAGGCGCAGAAATGTTCTGGTTCTTTAAAACGTAAAATAGAATGAGCAAAACTCCTCAGAACAGAACAGAACAAGAACAGCCACTGGGATCAGTCAGAGTCGACTGGAAAGACTATGGCAATGGTTCTAGTTGGTGATGGTGATGATGATGGTAGTTATAATAAAGTAAACCTGGCCTAAAGGTATGTCTTCCTCAAGGAAAGAAGTTCGCAAATATATATAGTATAGGTAAAAGGTGTCTGTCTGTCTGTATGGAGAGAAAGGTTTTTCTCTTTATGGAAAACTGGTTTAGTCTTGTATCTACAACTATATATGTCCCCTTACACTTCTTAGACAGTTATGTTTATTTGCTGGCATTTTTTATCTTAAGGTTTTTGCTTCTAAGTTAACAGTAGGTAGATAGTTTTCTGCTCTTGATTTTGGATGGTCAGCGGAAAGGAATAAGGTAAGATACACAAAGTCACTAAAAGCATCCAACACAGATACATTTCAAGCGAAAAAGAGTTGCTGTGGCTTGGAAGAGATCTACGTCCGTCGTCTTTGGTCGCCACCGAGACACGCCAGCCAGCAGCCGCCACCAAGATCACCACCCATTCGGTCCCGATATTTATTATATGGATGGATTTACCCTCGGCTCTGACTGCATATTTTTATATTTATTCCATTTTATTTCATTTGATTCGGTTTATTTTTTTTTTTTTTTTTGTTTACTGACGAGACTTTTTTGCTGCTGAATTTTTGTTGTTGTAATTGATTCTTGATGGTGCTGCAACAACAGATACAAACTGAGATAAGAACTATTCGTTGTCGATCTCTACACAAAGTCGACATCGAAAAGGAAGACCGCGACGACGACCAAGAGACGACCGACGAAGACGACGACTTCAAGCTATATTTTCGTTGTCGTCAGCTTATTTTTGCTTTAAATCTTGTTTAGATGAAGAACTAAAACAATACAAAAAAAAATTCTTTGAAAACAGCATGACAAAAAAAACACTGCCTAATTCGGTCCCGTATCTAATTTAGATCATATTACGAGTCATCAATGAAGCTGCGTTGGAAATACTTTTAAACCAAGCTAAAGTTTGATTAGTGATATCTTTTAAGATGGAAGCAAAATGGAAGAGATTTAAAACCCTGAAGTAACAACAATGATACATGTAACAGAAGTCTCCATTGTAATTTTCGTCGCTAGTTTAATTTGTTTTTTTTTTTTTTGCCTTCGTAAAAGATCTGGTTAAGAAAAGATCACTTTTATGCAAAGAAGATGGAATCATGATGCGAATGGACAAAGCGTAAGACATTTAACAACAAATCTACTTACTATGTTACGCATACCTGAGTAAGAATGAAAATGATTATAAAATTTATTAAATGAATCTAAACTTGTTTAAGAATTTATCTGTAAGTTAAATAAATTTCCAACTTAGAAGTAGTTGTTAAAAGGAATATCATTTTTAATCATGCAGGTAACAAGATTGATAACATTGTAGCAAGTTAATTTTTTACAATGTGTTTAAAAGCAGGAAATAATTTCTTGAAAGGATAAGTTCTCAAAACTTAAACAGGAGCAGGTTCATTGAAATAAAAAAAAAAAAACATATTACATTAAATATATTTTCAGGTTATTAAAGCTAGTTTTTAGCTACTACTGGATAAAGATGAGAAATTGAAGCGAGCATCAACACATTGCAATTCAATTGCACAGAAGCTTTGTATTAAGAATACGAAGAACTAAACTTTTCATAAACGCAATGTGATGGCTATAATTAATAAATGGATATTTTTTAATCTAAAAATGCTGTTGTGGATTTGAAGTCATTCAAAGCACTTATGAAATCATATAACCTTTATATAATTAAATTTGTCTATCGAAAAATAGTCTTAGGTCCTAACATCTTGGACTGCGAGCGCCACATTAAGTTAGTACTGAAAAATAAAAAATAATACGCATACGCCATAGTGAACCGAAAATCGTTCGATTTTTTTCTAGAATGGTTACAGTTTTTGTAAGCAGGAAAATATTTAAAATGCTATAAAGAGTTTGTTATTCTTTTAATAGAAGCAGTATTAATTACAGCCGAAATACCTTCACCAAAAATAAATCTCAATCTATCTATCTAAATAAAATATAGAAAAATCTCCTTTCATTTCATCACTGGAAAAGATATTTAGTAAATTTAAATGTACTCTTGTCAGTTATATATGTATGTTTTCCACATATTGATACAAAGTACATATATAATATAACATATCTGCACATTAAAAAATCGCATGCTTTCATTTTGTTGTTTTGAACAGATATCACAAATTAAGCTTATATCTGCATCATCTTAATTGTATATACCTACTGATAGAGTATACCTAATAAAAATAATAATGCCTTAAAAATAGCTGACAAAAAAAATCGTACAAACCAAAGATATACAAATTTGGTACGCTCAACTATAAATAATCTTTTTAAAGACTCCAATATAACTTATCACTCCGAGGAAAATGAACTAAAGCTTTGCGCGAGATTATGACAACATCGCATTTCTACGAAATCAAAACCGAAATGACATTGAAATTTTAATGTGGCATAACAAATTTCTGTATATGTTTAAACGGTGGGTGCTCGATGGGAATCATATTTCCCACGAGATCCCATTCATCACGAATAAGAGATCATCTCAACGAAAAGAATCACAAAGCGTCTGATCAGCGAATAATATCCAAACCGACACACATTAACTAATGAACGAAAAATTATGGATACATAAAGCAAATAACTATCAAAAAAATATTGTTTCTGCGATCGATAAATAGTGGAACAAGCCGTACCACTCTAACTTTTTTTTTTTATGTGGCTCAAGAATAGGCCTCATTTTAGTATTCATCGCCACATGCGATTTATACAAACAAAAAAATATGTCTCGAGTCTGAATTCGAACAACAAACATTTTCCTCGTTATATTTAAGCTTTATGCAAAGTTCTTTTTAAACCTCATACCTACCAAATACAGCTTGTCTTTTTTTTATAATTCTTAAGGATTAGGTTTTTGGCTTATTACGACGAAAATCAAAGATAATTCTGACCCTTAAGATAAGACGTATACCTAAATATACGGCTACCTCCATTTTGTTCTCCGAGTTTTTTTTTTTTAGTAATTCCATGAAATGGTCGATTGGTGGCGGCAAGATGTGGTTATTTTTCTTTCTTTTTTTTTTTGTGATCACTGATCGAAAATATTTTCAACCAATTTTAAAAGACCTTTTTTTTCGCATAACAACAACAAACAACAGGAATATCGCATGAAGAAGGAGATCGTTTTAGCGCTTGACCATCTCTTCAGTTCGTTTTCAATCTAATTTTTTGAACTAAGATCAATGAAATTATACCGACTCTAAACGATTGCTGGTGCTGGTTCGCGTTTGGCTTTGGAATTCGAAGAGTAAAATATTTTGTAAAATAATATAGAACTGTATGAATATGTATAGAAATTTCGATTGGTATTTTCTGGGAAATATCCCAAATAGATGTAGGTATGTAGGTTCTGTATAATCATCAGTTGGGAATATTCATCTTACCATGCTATCTTTTAGGTCAATTAAACAGTATCTATAACAATTTCCAACATGTGATTTATTTTTGTAAGAATGCTGTGTTGGTTTAAATAATTTTGTTTCTTAATACATTTTCGTTTAACCACGAAGACAGCGAATATTAAAAGGAGAGCAAACTTTTAATTGTTATTTGAAATGTGAAAATATTTTCCTATTTCTAAGAGCATTTAGCCTACAGTACTTAACTCATTTAAATCATCTACTTCCTTCATAACTCTTCCATCTCTACACACTAATGATCCGCCTGTGAGATTCGCCTTGTTGACTTCAAAATTTGGCGTCAAGCCACTCCGTTTTTAATTCTACCATTTCTGAGCCCAACTGAATGCTGATGTTTTTGTACTTGCTTGTGGCAGGAATTTTTAGGCCTATCTTTCTTCTTAATTCGCGGTCGTATTGGAACGATCTACTATATTGCATTTTTGATGGCGCAGCGTTCTCAGGAACTCCCTTTGAACCAAACAAACTGAGTTGGTCGTGTTCTATTTTTTGAGAAATGGTATTTTTAACATGTAGGGTTCCTTCGATTTTTGTACTTCTAATTCTATCAAGCTTTGTAACTCCTGCTGAGCTACGAAACATCTTCATCTCAGCTGCTGTTAACTTACTCTCATACTTTCTGCACATTATCCAACATTGTCTACAGTCTACCTTTCAGCTTAGATTACATCTTTCGATCACAGAAGATAGCAGAATTTTCCCAACATTTCATGCACCCTACGCTTACGCGATGAAGCGATGATTGATATCGTCAACACAAGTACCTTCACTATATTGATGATAGACCCCAGATGTTGAAACTTTTTAAACTTGGGATCTTAGGTATTACGTCTTTTTCACGCTTATGCGGTACCAGCTTTCATTTTAAACCATCCACCCATACGCAAAGCGATCGTTGCAGGGATATCGGGTCTTCACTTATGATAGCTCCTACGTCAGCAAAGAATAACTGATGCACTTTTGAGTCCGTCACTTTGCCTTCAAGCAGGTAATCAAGAACGGTAATAAAGAACGAGGGCTCTAGACGCTTCCCTGGTGTACAACTACTGTGATTTTAAATTTTTCGGTGACTCCAGCTGCACATCTTACTTTAGTAACTGCTGCATCATACATGTCTTTAATTACCTGCACATGGGTTTCTGGGACTCCTCGTTGCCTGAGGGCCAACCATATCAGATCTCAGGTTGTCGATCGAATGCTTTTTCAAAATCAACCAATACGATGCAAATTCTCCAAGGAATCCCCGATATTTTTTTCCATACCTAATGATTCAGATACTTTGGATTGCATCTGTGGTTGACTTACCCGCACTTGTCACCAGACAGCCTAATTATCGCTCAACAATCTTCATGTAGTGTGACATCAGCTCAATCGAACCGTAAGTATCAAAGCTTCGCGATATCAACCTTTTCTTTGTAGATTTTAAGAAGGTAACTTTCCTTCCATTTATTGGGCATACGATCACCTCTGGCCTAACAGCTATTCCCTTTTTTACCGCCCATTGGAAAGTATAGCCTTGGAAATTTTTCATTTAAAAGTCCGTCACAATACTGTCACCAATTGTGAAGAATTTCGACGTCTTTAATAAAAAGTTGGCCTTGGGCATTTGTTTAAAAACTTCGGCAAACAAATCTTCTTCTTTGAGCGGCTATTTTGAAGATGATTGTGCCTTTATTCATGTTTTGTTGTAGCTCTTGAATAGCTCCAGCTAGAAATTCTATCCACCTCACTATTCAGGTTCTCAATATTCTTTGCTTGAATTCGGGCGCACTTCTTCTTCACTTCTTTCTACTTCGAGGCGTGACTTTTGCGATCTGTATTATAAGAGGGGTACTGCGGAATTTAAAACTAATAGAGTTCAGGTTCAAAAATTTTACTTGGTTACAAAGAATTTACATCTCTAAAATCTACCTTTTCAAAATTTCTTTTTGGTGCGAGATATAGGTATCGGAAATTTGTATTGGATTTTACATTATATAACTTTTGGAAGAAAGGTTTCATCTTTCTAACTGCCTTAAATATTACTAAATACTTGAGCGATCGATAGAGAATGACAAAAAAGTTTGCCCTTTCTCAAATAGTTGGGTGATTGGTAACTTCATTTATTTTCGGGAGGTGAATATAAAGTTCACTGGTTAAAAAAATCTATAAAATTGAGATTGTTTCTAAGTCACGAAAGCAAAAGATGTTCAACTTTGCCCCTTCCTCCCCTAATCTATACCAAACAACATCTAAATCTAAACAAAAATTATAAATTAAATCAAAAGATGAATTTTTATAAACAATAAATTCAAAAAATTAACATTCAATCAACTTACATCACAGTTTATTCGCATTGATATGATTAAGCTAACTATACAGCTCAACACTGAAACGTTGACGAGACTTGAGTGATCATGTAGAAATACCTCGATGATCAATATAATTAAAGCAAAATGTATCTTTATTTTTTTTTATTTTGAATCCATGCGTGTATCAGTGTAGTATAATATATTATATCCAAATGAATGAATGTGGATGTAATTCCAAGAAATCGCTTTGTGGGTCGCTTTGCTTTTTTTGCTCCACATTCTCTCAACTTTATCATTATGTTCGTCTGCCTGAATTTGACTCGTATGCGGGCGGAACAAAAGGGGGCGCCTAAGGGTGATGTGAAGAAGATATTATGTTAGACTTCCTATCTCAAAAAAATCGTTGAAATGAAACGCGTTCGCGGATGACAACGAACTGGGCTAAATCATCATAGTTTTTTTTTTTTTTTTTGTTAACATACCTACATAAATAAATAGAGGAAGTTTAGCTGGCTACGGTTCATTTCATTATCGGATTAAGTCTTTTTTATTAGATGCTTTATTATAGACAACAAAGTTTATAATACTACAATCGAAGCAATACATAGAGAATAAATATGAATTCTTTTTATAGTAGATATGTATCTACAATATTTCATCAGAATGTTTACCAAGATTTTGTTGTTGCAACATATCGTTTTATTACTCTCTCAGATCTCTCGCACAAAATGCGTTGGTAGAATTTAAAACAAAAATAAAAGTTCAAAAAACAAAAAAATGTAAAAGAACGCGATTTCCGTTGTCCCTGACAGCTTGAAAATATATATTCAACTCATGATGGGGCTGCAAGTGTCTGCTTGTTCTTGAACTACACACATGAAACAACCCAACCAACAAGCAGAACTCGAGCCCTGCGTGCAAAGTTTTAAATGGATTTGGCTGTCAAGAAAAAGAAACAAATGAATCCAGTGCGCCGAACAATGTTGGCACTTTGGGGAGCTCGCAAATAAAAAGTCTCTCGTCTGATGATGATCGTTGCGATACGCGTGGGGTCCATCCGGAAAGAACTTGACTGTTGTGCGATTTTTAGGTTAGATTTTTTTTATACTGACATATATTGTTTTCCCATACTCATTGATGAATTTTTTTTTCTTAAAAGACAAAGAGATACGTTTTTGCGTCTTCATTTTTAGCAACAGTTCCTATGAGATTATGTTTGCAGTAAACGAAATGCAAACTGGAATCAAAAGAACCATACTAGGTCACATTCGGTAAAGATTTGATATTTTTATGGCTGGCGCGATTTTAGGATTACAAATAAGGAAAAAAAATATTTGAAATCTCAGTCGTCATATTTCAAAAGAGTTAAAAAAAAAACCTAAGCGTTTCCTAAAGTTTTAGATTTTAATGTGACCTGAGGAATTGCTCAATTAAAAAATGTACCCAGATCGTTTATTTATGAAAAATCTCGACTTGATAGACTATGAATAAATTCGCGCGTTTATTAAGTTTTCAAAAAACTAAACACGCGTACATTTTCGAAAGTTTCTTCCTTTAAAACCCAAATTTCAATTTATCAAAACTGCTTTTGAAAGTAATATACTTTACAAAAATGGTGGTTAAACATTTAATGAAAACTGTACTTGTTGCTTGTTTTGAAATTTTAATGAGATAATTTTCTCTAATTCGCGTGAAGTAAAATTATTTTCGAAATTTGGCACAAGTGTTCGAAAATTACTTCATTAAGTTTTTAAAACGATACCTACGTTGGTTTTCGAAAACTTCTTCAAAAATTTTGAAAAAAAATAAATTTATAAAATAAGTTTAATAATCTAATTGTAAATATTCTTCAAACAAAATTCCGCACTTTTCCATTACATGCAAATAAATATGTATTTCTTAAGACCACATCCTTTTTGAAATTAGGAAGTTTTGGATCACATTTTTGTGGATTTTTCACATACTTGGGTGAGTCCATAATTGTTTTGTGAACTTATAACCCACCCAAGTGGATTAATAGTTATGGACCTTTAGCCCGTGGACTTATGACTCTGCACAATTCAAATAGTACTTTTGATAATGATACTCTTCGAGGATTTGTTAATTCTCGCAAGAAAAAAAATTGAAAAAAAAAATCTTTTTTAATTTTATAGCTTGTGGAGGTTGGGAATCGAACCCAGACCTCTGGGTCTCTGTAACTCTGGAACTAACCATGGAACCAAAGAGTACTTCTATGAAAATGGCAATTGCAAATATTAGCTTGAAATACACTTGAGTGTTTTGAGTTATTCTAGAAAAGGAGGGAGGACATTATTATCTAACCTTCGATTTAACGATAAATTCATAAATCCCATTTCACTTTAAATAAAAATACATTTTTGGCAAGACAACGAGAACTCTATGAAAGAAGGGACCTAATAGTTTCGCAACATTTTCTCTATTTACTAAATTCGATATAGAGTAGTACAAATTCATTGACTAGATTCTCAATGACAAAGTCGTATCTATTATAAAATCGCGCCCAATTTCAAAACGTTTACCAGCCCTATTATTAAGACGCAAAATAATTTTATATAAATTTCCTTTTTCCTCAGTCCAATATGATTTGGTAATGTTCAAAGTTGGTTATTTGGGATTTTCACCATGAGTCATCACCATCATCATGTCTATACAACAACACGATGCCACATTACATCTTCGTCGCAGCCGTTTTTTCATTCAAAAGGGTAGGTTGATTGTGTGAGTGTGGAGCAGGGTTCGGACTTCAGTTTCAAAATTTCGAAGCAAATTTGAAAAAAAAGTGAAGTAGATCCCAAATTTCGGAAGTAGATTTCAAAATTAAACTTTCAGAACATTTATTTACAAAAATTTATTCTAAAATAATTATTTTTCAACAAAATTATTTTTCTTTACTTTTTTTATTAGGTATAATCTTTTCCAAAAAACCTTTCTCATCTAGTGGTTGTAACGGTGCTTTGGGGTAAAACGGTTAATTCAGCATAATCTAACAAATTTTTGATCAGGAATTCTCCAAAATCAGTCAAAATTACTTTGATGAACTTTATTTATATCTTGAATTCGAAGAATAATTGACCTCCATTCATCATTTGAGATTTCAGTTGAGCTTTATTTCTCAATGCCTCGACCAGATTTAAAATTGAAGTTAAATCCCTTTCTCTAAATTTATTATTTGAAAAATATTTTTCAATCAAGAAATAGAAGTAGATCCTGAAAAAGAGAAGTAGGGAAGTAGATTTTATTTTTTTCCCAAAATCGAAGTAAATCTACTTCGATCGAAGTAAAGTCCGAACCCTGGTGTGGAGCGAGTGGTTGGTGGCTTGACTTTGTATCCGATGGTGTCCATCATTCTATTCTATATACCCCCACAAGGAAGACAAGGTTGCAATTATGCATAACTTCGTCTTGGATGAATGTACTGTGTGTTGCGTTGTGCCTTTGTCTACATCGAATTTCAAAGTTCCATTTCTTTTATATATTCCAGGGACTAGAAGGGGGGTCGAATGAATGTGATATAAGAGTTGTATGAAAATTCCGTGGGGGATCACAAAATCTTCGTTTTTTTTTTTCAATTTTTGTTGCAGACATCTCTTCCGGTTGTTCAAGTTATTCCTTCTTTTTTTGTTGGTGGTAAACTCTCATGCAATGTTCTGCGAACTAGGTAAATGCTTATTTATTTTCTTATATAGGACATGATTTTGATAATTTTGGTTTCGGTTTTGTGAATAGTGGCGAGTATTCATAGTTGTTCTTTGAATTAACCATGGATGGGTTTTATCCAATGTAATTCAAATAGGATAAACTCGAGGTTTTCTTAAAAATGGGTTGGGTTCGATATCCCGCTTTTTATATTCCCGGTATTTTAGAAGACGGGATTTTCGAAAACCGGGTTCTCTAAAAGCGGGATTCCGATACGCTCCCCTTGAAAATGTATTGTTTCAGAAAAAATTAACAAATAACAAAAAAATTGTTTCGCTAAATAAAACATGACAAAAAGTTTGCTTTTTGTATTAAAATCAAAGACTTTTCCTACCCCGCATGCATCAGGATGAGAATTTTAGAGCTACATTCCCAAATGTATAAATTGCCTGAGAATCTATTTGATTTGATGGCATCAAATTTAATTTCATCAAAAATAAAAATCATTAAAAAAAAAGCTTCGAACTTCTATGGAAAAAAACTATCACTCCTCAGCAATTTTTTACGTTAGCTCGATTTCAGAAATATCATCAAAGAATTATGTCCTAAAAAAAACCTCTAGATTCCATTGCAAGCATTTCTTTGTCTATTTCGCAGTATTATTTTTTACTTTGCAATGTTTGTCTTAAGTTTGCGATTTGATCAATTAATTTATAAAAATTTTAATTCGCAAAATAAAACCTTTCAATAAAAATGGTAGAAAAAAGAGTTTGCGAAATAATTTCTGGTGAATTAAAAAACACCATCTACTATCTGAACTTATAAAATCTGAAATATTTTAGATAGATAAAATTGTTTTTTCTTTTAATTTTTTTAACATTAACATTTTAAATCATTTTTTAAAACTTTACACTAACTCAAAAAATAATGAGACCAATTTTTCATATAAGATCAAAAACACTTCATATTAACAATTTATTTTAATGTTCCAATTTCAAAACAATTAAAATATATTTTAAAAAATTTTTAAACACTTACCATCAAAAAAAAAAAAAAACTGTATCAACATCACTTCTTGTATAAACACAAAAATATCCATGTTCTGAGGTATACGAAATTTTACTATCGCACCCGGAAATTTAAAAACCCGAGTAAAAAAGGTGTGTTGATCAAACACCCTCCTAATAGAAAAATATGTTTATTTAACTCAATTGTTCCGAATAGCCGTTAAAAATCCAACAGAGAATTTGTATGTCTTTTATCACTGCACTTTTTTCAAAAAAAAAAAAAAAACTTTTTGCAAACTTTACAATATACCATATTGTCTGTGATAATGACTGACTGACGTGGAATGTGGCGAAGTTCAATGTAAAAAAGATAGACCAAAGATCATCATCATCATAAACCCAAGTGCAACAAACTGACAACGGAACCAATCATCAATAAAATGTGTTCATTTGTTGCAAGCGCAATAGGCAAGAAAAGAGAGAAAGAATAAAAATCCCTTACACTGCGCTTGATCATTTTTAACGCGCTTAATGAAAAGACGATAATGATCATTGCAAGGAGCACTGTTGATTCAGCTACTGCAGCGGTGCAGAGGCTGAAACGACGAGCTCTTTGATCTATGTAATAGGTATGCCGATTTTTCGACTTTTGTTATTGGATTTTATCATCAATATAGACGAAATGTTGTTGTTGCATCTAATTCCAACTGATCGATATTGTTCGAAAGATGAAAATTCCAAAAAGTTTGTAGCAAGTTTATTGCTAACCACTTCGGCCATCAAAACCATCATTCTCTCGAGAGTTTGCTGCCTCTTATTTCTATTTTTAAGAATAACGGTTGCGATCATCGCTATTAGTCAGTACATAGTTGATGTAGAAGAATTCTAGTTGTAAGAAATTGCAGAACCAGCATTACACTATCTACAGAGAGCTTCCGATTACACACTTCGGGCACACTATCAAGAGTCAGTCACTCATCTTCACATCGTCACAGATCACAAAAAAATTAAAAAAAAAAAAAACCTAAACGAGTCTTCTACTGGTTGGTTTGTTCGTCAGTCGGCATTCATGACAAGCTGAGTTATTTTTCTGGGTGATCGTTCGTTTCGTTACTACTTTTTTACGTTTTTACGACAAAAGCTTGACTTGGTTCAAACCGTCAACTGAACTGATGATGAAAAATCTCTTTGGACAAGAGAAAGAAAAATACAAAATTTCGAAGAACAACAACCATCTTCGGCGATAGCCCGCGCACAAGTGATTCCTATATTCCCTTGGAAATTGTCTCCTGCTGGTTTCCACCACTATTCGTGACGACGAAGAAGAAGACGACGATGAAGAAGAAGAAGACAATGACGACAAACGGCGTATACGATGGAACGGACAAAGACGAACTAAAAGAACCAAGATATGAGTTGATTTGATACACGTAACGTAAAGTAGGTATATAACAACAATGATTTTTTTTTCACTGTGTCTACCCTCTCTGCACAACTCCACATAAAATAACCAAAGAGTACAGGAGTACAGCATAAAAGCGATATAGCGACAGCTGCTGCAAAACCAGAATAGCAGTGCAGTTTTTAGTTCACCAACCACCAATTTTCAAATCAGAAAAAAAAAACACAGAAACAGCAATTTTTGTTTGTTTGAGCAACCAGTGGTTGTTCTTGTTAAGTTTAGATGTTTTGATTATTCTTCAAAACGTGGAAAGATGCAACAATATTCAAGTTCATGGAACAGAGTCTTTATGAACTTGATGCTAGCTACATATGTAAATGGCATTCTGTTGTTTGACTGCTAAATCAAAATATTGCATCTAGCATGTTTGAGCACAAGGCTGTGATATTTTGTTGATTTTTGTATTTTTGATATTGAACAAATTTTAATAATAATTACAAGTAGATTATATTTCGGAATACAATTTTTAGAACTGAGTCCTAAATATTGATTAGCAAAAGAAAGTTTTTAAGGTTTAAGCACTTTTTTTTTCAAAATTATGAAAAAACCTTCCGAGGATATTATTGTTCTCCTTAAAATTTTCTACAACTTTTTTTTTTTGTACCGCTATAAAGCAAAAGTTATTTATACTTTTTTATTAAAAAATGCCCTTCTTTATCTGTGTTTTTTATGTTTAGTTTTTTTCTTAAATTTTTTTTC
Organism: Episyrphus balteatus; assembly: GCF_945859705.1. Lineage (NCBI taxonomy): Eukaryota > Metazoa > Arthropoda > Insecta > Diptera > Syrphidae > Episyrphus > Episyrphus balteatus. Next base: position 78,686,392 of record NC_079136.1, on the reverse strand, counting down.
AAACAAATCTTGAATTTTAAATGATTAGTGAGTACCTAGGTATTTTATAACTTTGTCTTACAAGAGAAAATTCAATACGTGCAATTTTTTTTATTTTTAAGTATCTTCATTTGGTAAAATTGGGGTATAGCAGTTTTGTAGAAAATTTTAAGGTGAACAATCTTTTCTCGGAAGGTTTTTTCATAATTTTGATAAAAAGTGTTCAAAACATAATAACTTCCTCCTTTTTTTTTTACTTTTTTGGCTTGTAACTTTTTTATTATTCAGAATATGAAAAAAAATGTTCTTAACTTAAAAGAAATTTAATTGTCTACGGTTTTTGTGTAACCAACTTTTACCTAGGATAAACAAAAGTCGAGATATAATACATCCATATATTATATGGATTTGGGTCGCTGAAACTGATTCCGAAGTCCTTTTCACCCCATCACGTAAGCTTTGGAGATAACCTCAAAAAAGTTTTTCGTTTCTAAGGAGATGGGATAAAATGAACTTTGGATTCGGTTTTTGTGTGTAGCTGTGTTATTTGAGATATACCTATTCATGTTTTGACTACCTAATTTCAGGTAAAATATAACTTTAATAAAATTAATAAATTTTATTAATATTGTTAACTATTTAGGTAATAAAATTTAATAATATTTTTTGTAAAAGAAAATCAAAAAAGCTCATATCGTCCGTGTGAAGAAGTAAATATGCGCAAGGTGTACGGTAACATTTGGCCTATTAAAGCATTGGATATTTAAAACAAAAATAGTACTAAATAAAGTTATGTTTTGAAAAATCAATTTGAGTTATAATTTTTAATTGTATATGTAAAAGAAATCAAGTTTGTTTTTTTTTTCAAATAGTAACGGATTCTTGTAAAGGATTAAAATACAAGCATTTTTTAATAAACGATGGTTAAGGGGTCTATCTCCCCCGTTAAAGGTTGATGAGCAGTCTTTTAGTTTTTGAGAAAATTGAAAAATAATAAATAAATATAAATAGAAAAAACTGGTACATTTGTAGTTTTTCTATTTAGGTTACTCAAAAACTAAAAGACATGTGGAAACATTATGGTTTTCAGTATTTAATAAGGAATCAATATGCACCCAACATTTATTTTTTTTTAGATAGAAGAGGATTTCGCCAAATAGTTGGTATCTATTTTAGGTGGTCAAAATAAGCGGACTGCTGAAAAATTTTCGGTGTTTTTATCAATTTAATTCAATTTTTTTTATAAGGTCTAATAGTTCAATCAATTCCACTAGATCAAAAAAATCTATCCTTTAACATTGAGGAAGCTCAAAAATGCTTATTTACCCTATTATTAAACCTATAGACCAAATAACAGTACACTAAAGATACTTCTTGTAGTATTTATAGCACTAGGGAGAACATCAAGTCCTTAACTGTCAAAATTTTGACGGAACCTTTAAATGAAATTGAAACAAAACCATTTAATGAAAACCAATATTCAAATCAACATTTCACCTATTAATTTTCTCCCAAGAAAAAAAGTTGTATACATATAAGTCTATAATTGCGTTCCTTTTAATTTTGACCCACATTCAAGAAAACATGTTGGATATTTGAGAATAGCTTCTTATTCTACTGAATCCACGTATACAAATTATAAGCTTTATCAAGTCCAGCATGCTCGAAAAAGTTAGGCACTGCAATGCAAATATTCAATAGATAGTAACAAAGCCTAAAGTGTTAGTAAAATAATCTTTTTACTTATTTAATTTATCAAATTTTTTAATATTCATTTTTTGTTTGCAAAATCAATAGGTACATATATTTAAAAATATTAAGTAATCTTAAACTTTAAAAAATTATTGATTTATAAAATATACGAGTAAATGAGTATTAAAAAAATTAAGAAAGATGTGAGAAGAAACGCAGATAATAAAAAAGCCTAAAGTAAATATTATTCTTTACTCGTTACAAAATAGAGAATTAAAAGCCAAAGTTGACTTAATTTTCGAATTTCAAATTGGCAACATCAAAAGGTAAACTCTTCACTCTGTAGGTCGAACTTCGAATCACACATCTCTTCTCAGCAAAAAAAAAAACGTCTGATTCTGTCTCACTATACGCATAAAAAATTCCTTAATTAATCCAAACACATTGCACATGGCCGGTTGCTATACTAATCGTCATCTGCTCCGTTTCTGCACCATGTTAACTGCGAGTATAGGTAGGTTTGAACTTTCCTTTTGACTGTAGCACCTGCTTTTGGCGTACGCTAATTGATTTAAGAAAAAAAGCACCAGCAAAAAAAAAATTATACAGAAGAAAATAAATTTTGGTGATGAAATTACACATTTTTGATTTTTAATTGACTGCAATAAGAATTGACGATTAAGAAACAAAAAAAAAACTAAAAACAAGTTTGAAACTTGAAGCCGAAATGTAGCAGCCAAGAAAGATGAAACTTAAATGCAGTAAAGTTTCTTATTGCACGTCAACCCTTGCGGCGAAAATTCGTTTCTCGAACGGCGCACATTCGTGAGTCATTAAGGTAATTTGGGAAAGTAGGTATTTTAAATACAAAAACAAATTGTGAGTCAACAAAGAATCCTTTTCGGTAAGCGTCATTGCTTTAGGGGGTAAGTAGGTATGTATCTTAAGGAGAACTGAAAAAAAAAAATATGATTAATTGATTCTTTCAATGTTAACTGAAGAATTTTTTGTTTGTAACAAATAAAATACTTATTAAGAGAAACGTATTTTTCAGAAAGTATGTACCTACCTATAGATTTGGTACATGACAGCAATCGAATGGGAACGGGTCGTTATTCTGTATTCCAAAATTCTGTATGACCAAAATTTCATATCTGAATAAAAAATTCTATTTTCGAAATTCTGCGAATCCATTATTCTGCTTTTTAGAACTCTGTATACATATTCCAAAAACCTATTTTTTCATTATCAAAACAATTTTTCTTTTAACATTTACAGAATTTTAAAATTCAGAATTTTGTATTTACAGAATTTTGGAATACAGAATTTTGAATTTACAGAATTTTAAAATAAAGAATTTTGAATTCATAGAATTGTAAAATACAGAATTTGGAATCCTAATTTTGGCACTCATACCTACCGAAATTTGACCCCAGCCCGAATCGGATATGATCATTCACACAGTTTTTATTCGACTTTTTTTTAATTATTATGTATCAAAAAACTTTTGATTTCTAAAAATCCTGAAAAAAAATTCTGCCGCGGTCAAACCTTCAAAGTTCTGCTATTCAGAATTCTGTGTTTTAAAATTCTGCAAAAAATTAAAAAAGGTTTAATAATAAAAGAATTAAGGAAAGATGTGAGAAGAAAGGCAATCTATGCGTACATTAATAAGGCGTACCTACATGAAACTTGTTTTTGTGATTTAAAAGAAAAAGGAACATAATTTTTTTTAGCAAATATTTTTGAATTTTTTGGCCAACAAAAAAAAAACAACAATTTACTTCCAATTAAACATGTTGACAAACAATGTGTTGTGTCTATTTCAGTTCCCATGTCCCATACAAATAGCCATAGGGTGTGATATTGTAAAAGAATATGAAAATTATATTCAACTCACGTCATGTTATGTTGATAAATGTGTTCGTAAGGGTGTGAATTTGCGTTTGGATTCGGCACGTCCTTCGGACGATCGATTTTTCGTTTACTCTACAAGTCAAAACACAATTATTAATGCATGAGTGATTTTTTAATGCACTCATTATGAAGCCGCGTTTTTTGTAAAACTGGTTTAACTTTTAAGGATCTCAGAAGTGATCACTATCTACGTTTGTTTTGTTGCAAGAAATCCTAAACATTGTGGACCGATGAAAGGTGTGTCTTATGTGATCGTGTCTTTTTCAGAATCTACAGTAGTGTAAATATTTTATTGGATTTTTATGTAACAATTCTGTAAACGATTTGGGTTGGGGTCAAAATCCCGCAATCCAGAAACCCCAAAATCATGAAAATCCAAAATTCCAAAAACCCAGAATCCCGAAAACGCAGAATTCTAAAAATCCGAAATCCCGAAAACACAAAATCCTGAAAACCCAGAATCCCAAATGGGATCCCGAAAAATTATATAAAATGAAAAATTTGAGGAAATTTTTTATTTTATATAATTTTTCGGGATTTCGATTTCTTAAAATAATTCAAAGTAAAAATAATCACGTAAAAAACAATAAAATAAACATGATTTCAAATTCTTATTGTGCTTTTTCAGTAGTATTGTGTTGTGATGAGTTAAGTGGGAAAAAATCGTTGAACTTAAATCAATATAATTGTGAGTTTTAATACCTACATATTTAAGTTTCGATTAAAGTTTCAGTGAAGATACAATTTTGAAGAGTTTTTTACTTTTTCTGTTTTATTTTTGGGATTTTGGGTTTTCAGGATTTTGGTTTTTCGGGTTCCTGGATTAACGGGATATTGAATTTCCGGGATTTTGGATTTTCGGGATTCTATGTTTTCTGGATTTTTGGGATTCTTGTTTTTCTGATGGATTCAAAATTTTGGGATTGTGTCCGATTCCCTATTTATAATTAATAAAATCCTTTGTTGTTGAAGTGTCAAAAATGATGGTATAAGTTTAGAAAAAAAAAAAACAATCGAATACTTTTGTTTATCCTCAACAATAATTTGTTGTCATAATTTGCCGTGCAAAACTTTACTAAACCAAGTTCTCAGTTACCATAAAAACATTAATTTCTCTGACTATCCTACTTGTCTGTTGTTTGTGCGTACATAGTTTAGAATGGAAACAATTCTACTGACAAAAGTAAAAGCCTTGTTATAATGCACCACTTCCAGGTATGCAGTACCTACGTTCTTATTCTTTATTAACCAGTTGAAAGTTAGAACTTGTTGGAATTTCGAATAGAGACTGTCCATTTCCGTATTCTAATCATCTCACTCTGTGGGTAGCCAAACAATCATCATCTTATGAACATAGTAGAAATTGAATATAAGTACAAAAAATTTTAGTTTTCTTTACCATTTTTACCCGCATGACGCTTACGAGCACACATTCCTTACCTACATATCCTACGAACTCAGAATGAAAGTCACCTCTCTTATAAAAACTTCAATGCTTATCTAGTTTAGTTATGTCATATTCATACCTATGGCACAGCAGACCAGGAAGAATATCTGGTAATTATTTTGATGGAACAAAGATTATGACCATAAACATGCTTGTGATAGATTTAAATGAAGAAAATGCCATGGGGGTGTGTACACTCAAATTGGACAATTATGTGCTAGGAACACCTCTAATATAATATGGCCTTGAGTTATTGATGTATGTAAGGTTGGGTTTAGAGATTCTAGCAGTTAGCAGACTTGAAGTATTTTTTGATCGATGGCATCGTTTTACAAACAGTTAGAGGTGTGACTGAGCATGATCTAGGATAACTACGAACTGATCGTAATAACACAAAAAAAATTAAGGTATTTCTTCAAGAAACTTATTGTTTTGTTTTTGTTTATTGGTCTAAGATACAAATTATTAAGGGTGTTTTGTTTCCTCGAGACTTGATTTTAACAAAAAAAAAAATGATAAACTTTTGCGATATAGTTTCCTTAATTTACGGAAAATATCGTCCTTAATTGTGAAAGTAACAAGTTTATAAGAACTATATTCGATCGTGTTCTGCTTAAAGTAGTGTTTTGTTTAAACCCAGGCAAGGTTCATATCAACCTTATACTTGACATATACTTGACAATGTTTTTGTCCAAATTTAACATAATATAAATATATGAGAATAACTAAATTGCATACTTAATCCTCCAGCACCTGTTCTTTAAAACTTTGACCAAACATACACCGATATACAGATGTAGATCTTTCAAGTAGATTTACAACATCAATAGCCAGCCTGTTGCATTTCGTCGTAATGCAAACGAATCGAATATAATCACCATCGGACACACAAAAGAAGTCCAAAAACCAAATAACCCAACAGGTAGAGACAGAGGTTCCGTTTTGTGTTCTCTTCCTTTAAGTTCACCATTGTGAACCATGAATCTCCATTAAGGTTAGCCACCAGGTAATGATAGATTTGAAGGTGGCCTAAGTGAATGTATATGTTTGTATGTATATTTGTATGTTATGGATGAAGAGACTTCTTTTGGTTTGGTCGGTAGCTTCCTTTTACTTCTTTTTGAGTTGCATTTTTCGAATCGAATTGTATTAAGTGAAGTTGAGTGCCTTCTGGGCCTTCTGGCGCACACCATTTAATTCGATACTCCTGTGCCGGAGTAACAGATGTTTTTTTCTTTCTTTACCATTATTATGATCACCTTAGTTTTTGTTCGATTCATCAGAAGTTGAAATTACTTAAATTTTATAAAAGGGTATCGTATTATTTCCGATTTCAATGAGCTGTTGAATAGTATAATTAAAAAAAATTATAATAGAGTAGTATAGAAATTGGATCATAGTTCAAAGAGGTATATTTACATTGTAATTATCTTTCGTGGCTTATTGATGCATAGAAACGATCTTCTTCTTCCTTTTTCTCGGCGCTGTTATGATCTCGATGTCGAGGGGATCATAACTATCCCACGTAACTGCTTCACACTAGTGATCCGCCTGTGGGGTTCGCCGGGTTGACCTCAGAAATCGGCGGCAAGCCTCCCGGTTTTGTATTGTTCCATTTCTAAGGCCAACTGAATGCTGGTGGTTTTGCATTTGCTTGTACCAGGAGTTTTTAGGCCTACCTTTCTTTCTATTTCGTGTTGGAACGTTGTATGATATTGCTTTTTTGACGGGGTTCTCAGGATCTCTCCTTTGAACATGGCAATACCAACTGAGTCGGTCGTGTTCAATTTTTTGGGAGATGGTGTTTTTAACATGAAGGCTTCCTCGGATCTTCGTACTTCTAATTCTATCAAGCTTTGTTACTCCTGCTGTCATACGAAGCATCTTCATCTCAGCTGCCGTTAACTTACTCTCATACTTTTTGTACATTGTCCAACATTGTGAACCGTATGTGAGTGCTGGACGCACAACTGCGGTGTAGAGTCTTCCTTTCAGCTTAGGGGGCATTTTTCGATCATGCATAGAAACGATCAAACTTTAAAAATTCTGACTTATTAAATATCAACATAATATGAACGATTTTCAAAAGGTTAAGTTTTTATGAGTACTTTCAAGGCTCCCTAAAGTTTGAAAAAATCATCGTTTTCAACATCTGGCCGCTCTTTGAAAGTTATCTGTGATAAAGCTAATGATTTCTGTTTTGCGCCCCTGACTAATGTTGACACTTTTTTTTTACCCAAGATTTAGATGACAAAATGAAATGAATGTTTTGCCCGAATCATTGGCTTTTTTGGACTTATTACAAAATTACTTCATCATTGAAAAATCCCTTTCACCCAAAATTAGTTTTTGAAATCTCCTTATTCTTGCTTTCTTTCGCAAATGAAACGCCAAGTTACTTACATTTTTTTTCACATAATAAAAAAACACCCTTTTAACCATGATATTCATATAGACACTTAATAGCGCTTCCGTTTGGTAATTCTTAAAACTGTCCGGGACTGTCCGATCCGGAATTCCAAACGAACAAACTTGGAAACTTCTTTTTGATTCTGAAGTTTGGGTTTCTTTGTATTTGTGAGACGCCAAATAATGCGAACTCCTGATGAAAGTTTTATTTTGTTTAATTTGTTTATTCCATAAAAAGTTATCGTTTTTTTTCTGTTTTCTTTACTTTATTTCAATATAATTTAAAGTTTGGAATAGTAAAAAATCTCAATATTCAAAAATGAAGAACAAACAATAACATTCCATTACTTTGACGTCTTAAGTGTGAACATGTGTGCGTGATCCTCGTTTTGATTCTGTATCGAAAATCGGAATTTTCTCTTCTTTTGAGAATTAGAACTGTCATTGAGTGCCAAACGAACAGTTTCAGAATCGTTCTAATGAATTCCGGATAGTCCTGGACGACCAAAAGAAAACGCTATAAGATTGTTTTTTCCAATCTCAAATGTAACATAATGGCTAAATTTATATTGGCTAGAATTGTTAATACTTACTTTTTGCAATTAACTCACATTTCCTCTACATCTAAAAAAAAAACACCGTTTTACCTATATGAAAATAAAATATATTGGCCTTTAATATTCCTAATTCGAATGGCAAAACATTTTTAACTAAATTCGTAAGGGTACCATTTAGTTTAACCGACTAATCGTGGAGTTTCCTCATGTCCAAAAATAATACCCTTTTACCTTCTTAAACATGTTATAAACAGTGTACACGTACAGTACAAAGCAAGGTGTTCATTATGTTTTCTACAATTAAATCAGCTCTTACTATAGTTAAAATCAGTGCCCATATGTGTCGGAGAAAATAAATTTACTTGCACGCAAATAATGCACTTTCAATTTCCTCCTTTCCAAACTACTTTTTTATTTTATATAACTCATATCTTTAACCCATTTACGCCCCAAAATTGTAAGAAATTCCAAAATTACTAAACAAAATATTAATTTTAGGTACACATTTATGTTCTGGCAACACTGTGAATGCAATCAATTTAAAATACACTTAATTTTACACAGACACTTTTTTCCCAACAAACGTAGCGTCATACAAAAAGAATACAACAGCAAACCAACCATAAAACTAGTTCGACCAGTTTAATGAAACGTAATTATGCTTTGCTATAGTCATACAAACAGTTTTTTATAAACCAGGGAAACCACCCTAATAATAGCATGTGTGTCTCACATACACATATTTAGATTGATAGCAACACATTTCTTCTTTTGGTTGTTTTTGTTTTATCATTATTTCCTGCACTGCAACTTGTTCGTTGGTTTGATAAACTCTACAATCTTCAGTCAAGTTGAATTAAACTTGTTTGACGTTGTACAGTTTCACAATAGGCAACAGCTAAACTATATTTAGTTTGTGAAAATTGTTTCGTGAGTCAAGTTACACACGTGTTCTGTGTTTTCGATTTTTGTGTATACCATTTTTATTTTATTGTTATAAATATGTTTAGACGCGCACCGAAAGCAGATTATATCGCATTTAATGTTGAACTCGTCAAAGCTGTCGAGCAACATCCCTGCCTCTACGATTATAATCGTAAAGAATACTGCAACAGAGAATATGTTCAAAACACGTGGGAAGAAATCGCAAAGCACTTCAATTGCACTGGTAAGATAGATTTTATTATGTTTGTTTAATGGATGCATTTCGTTGCAAATTTTGATAGGTTCATTTTAGTGGGTATTTTAGAAAGTTTTTTGTTGGTTTGCAGCGTACCTACAAATGTGTAAATGTGTGTGTTGCAACATTTCCTTCAAACAAAACTATTCTATATTAATTTGTAAACACTTTTGAATTTAATCTCAAAAAAAAGTTGCCATTACTAAAAATAAAATAAAAACAACAAATAATGAATATGTATAGTCTAGACAAAATAGACATAGGTAAGAGAGTGTAAAGTAAACCCAAAAATAATTCGCATAGAGCTGAAAATTGGTACAGAGTATTGAAACATTGATTAAGGTAAAATGTCAAAAGTCCCCGAAAAGTGCATAAAAAGATATTGAAGGTTAAAAGTCGAAAATGTTGGTTTTTTCATATACATATGTGTAAGTTTGAAAAATTCCATAAAAAAAGTGTTTTATTGCAACCGAAAAATATTTAGGTACATTAAAAAAAAATATTTATTGCAAATAAAAATATTTTGCATTAAAAAAAAAGTCACTGCAGCTGAAATAGGATTTGCATTGAAAATAAAATTTTTATTGCAAATATATTTTGCATTAAAAAAAATTTAATTTTGGCTATTTGACCATACATAAGGTTCAATATTATAGTTGATGTACAAATTATAAGAAACTCAACGAAAAAATATTTTTAACGTACACATGTTGACTTTTTTTTTCAATGGGGAAAAATTATTTTAGTTGCAATACAATTTTTTATTGCATATGTATATTTTTCAGTTGCAATATCATTTTTTTTAATGCAAAATATTTTTATTTGCAATAAATGTTTTTTTAATGCATTTTTTTTTCAATTGATATTTTTACAACCCTGTTCGAAGCGGAAGCATACGGAAGACTTTTAGATTTTGCAACTCCCTAAAAAATAAAATGCACGACTGGGTCGCACGTACTCTTGTAGTGCTCTTGTAGTTCAAGGTATCTTTATCTTAAATATTTATTGAAGATTTAAGATTTTGTTAAGTTTCGAGAAAAAAAAAATAAAAACATTTTTTTTTAATTTAATTTTACAATGTTTTTTTCAAAACCTTTTTTTACATTTTACACTTTAAAATGATAAGATTGAATTTGGATAAAATTGGCTTATACTTTGATGAAATATATGAACCTAAAAAATATGGAACCTATTGAGATATTAAAAAAATAAAAAAAAAAAATGGGTCTAGGAAATAACGCAAAAATCATCTGTACCAAGTTTCAAGCAAATCCTTCCATCCGTTTAGGCCCTAGCTCGATGTACAGATGGATGCACAGGCAGACGCACAGACCGATGGACGGCATGACGAAAACCACTTTTTTATCTTTTTCATCATCGTAATGGTTTTTATTAAAACTTAAAAATTTTCTAAACGAAACCAATACTTGCCCTTAATTTGTGTTTATTTGGTTTAAACTAAAAAATTGCGAATTTATCTCGTAAAATATGAGTTTGGTTTAAAAACTAACTTTATAGATTATAATGTTTTCCACAAAAAGCTTTTACTTTAGAAACACTTATCGCTTGGAAGGTAGTACACTCAAAGGAATGGTATACATAAAAAAAAGATTCTACCTTTTCGTCAAATACTCGATGTTATCAAAAAAAGTTATCACAGCATTTGTGCTCCTCTCATAATATAATTAAATTTTTATTTCTCAGAGCTATAAAATAAAAAAAAAAAATACTTTATTTTATTTGGACAAAAATAACAGTTTTTCGTGCTTAAGACTGGGTTCCCTTTTTCAGCAAAGTCAAATCTCATGTAAAAGCATTTGTGTGTATTAGTGAATGTGTTTCGCTCTCTCGCCATCGAATTCTCTGGTTTTTTACTCTCAGGATGTTGGTTATGGTTTTCATTCATTGTCTCTTTGTGAGATCGCCATCGCACTCACGCGTGCGGGGTGACATGCAAATGGATGTAGGTATACTACATAGATCTTTATATGGATATGGTGTTTGTGGACGAAAACTGGTTTGAAATTCAATATTTTCATGAAAGATTTCTGGAGTGTATACCTATTTATTTTTGAAATGAAAACTTGTTTCCATGTTGCTGTTGTGGATGGCATTTGAGTTTTTTGTGTATCAGAGAAATTTTTTGCACTATAATAATAATTATAGTTGTTCAGCGGAGAAGCAGGTAGAGGATGTGTTATATGGGTGCATTGATATAATATACTTGACAGTATCCTTTGTGTAGTTTGTATAAAAATATGAGTAGATGCGCAGAAGGATTGGTTTTCAGGTTCTTGCTCACTTTGCAGTTGTTCTTCGTTGAGCAATTTTTTATCTCGCACACGCGCGTGCCGGCTGACATGGAAATGTATTTACTTACAATATATAGAATGTTTAGGTTCTTATCTATATGTTGTTTGAGGATGGACTCGATATCAATCCAATTTACTTTCAACACCTTTTTAATAAAGATTTTTTTAGAGTCACCAATGCAATGAACTCAGTTGAATCGATTTTGTTTTTTATTTACCTATACCTACATTATTAGGAAACAAAAATAAGGCAGCATTAATAACACTGGTCAACAAAATTGAACTTTTTTTTTGCCACAAGAACCAAGATATACTTTTCTATAGGTTTTTGATATGCTGAACTCGAATCTGAAGTCAAAAAAAATTTGATTGGCCTCCGTTTTTGAGATATAACAGTTATAAAATGCTGAAAAACGTCATTTTGGCTCTTTTCTAGCTTCTGTTTTTATGTGGGGTAATTCATTATAAACAAATTTGTTGCCAATAGCATTTTTCTGATTGCGCATTCGAGTTCAGCAACTCAAAAACCTTTAAAAAAGTATATTTTGGTTCTTGTGGCAAAAAAAGTTTAATTTGTTTGGCCAGTGCTATTTCTGAGTCAAAGACCACTCCTTAAATTTTAAATATCTCGGGAAGTAAAAAAGATATTGGAAAGATTTAAACATTTTTTGAAAGAATAAAACCAGTTCTTATAGGAACCGTTACAAATTTTTTCATAAGGAACTACCCCACATAAAAACATAACCTCGAAAACAGCCAAAATGACGTTTTTCGGTATTTTCTAACGGTAATATTTCAAAAACGGAGGCCAATAAACATTTTCTGACTTCAGATTCGAGTTCAGCATATCAAAAACATATAGAAAAGTATATCACAACAAAAACATTACTGTTAAAAAAAGAGCCAAGTTCTCCTATGTTGAAATTATGCTGGCACAAAAAGTTCTAAAGTTTGGGTTCAAATTCGTATCAATAAAATTTTGATTGTTCTCTTGACAATTTTTCTTTTAATTTCCGATTTTTAAAGTTATTTCAAAAATTGCCAAGTAAACAATCAAAATTTTATTGATACGAATTTGAACCCAAACTTTAGAACTTGGTACACTTTTACATCTCAGTACTTTTTGTGCCAGCATAATTTCAACATAGGAGAACTTGGCTCTTTTTTTAACAGTAATGTTTTTGTTGTGATTTCACTACTTTTTGCAAGGTAAGGCTGTAGAATTGAAAATCTCTATATTTGATGAAAATTCAGTGAAAATGGGCGGTTGCCACGCCCCCTGGCTGAAATTCTCAAATTTTAAATTTTTTCCTTTGCATAAACTACCAGCTCTACCATTCTACCAAATTTCAAGATTCTACGATAATCAGAAGTGCTCTATAATATTTGATGATAATTCAGCGGAAATGGGCGGATGCCACGCCCCCTGAATTGAAAATCTCAAATTTTCGATTTTTTCCTTTGTATACACCACAAGTCCTATCACCGTGTAAAATTTCAAGTTTCTACGATAACGGGAAGTTCTCCATAATTTTGATGATCTGTCAGTGAGTGAATCAGTCAGTCAGTCAGTCAGTCAGTCAGTTACGGTTTTTGAGATTTTCGAAGCCCTATATCTCAGAAACTACTCATCGTAGCAAGCTGAAATTTTGTGAGGAGTTTTGTTTTGACTAGCTTAACAAATGAAGCGAGTTTGAAATTTCTAGTATCTTTGGTGTGGAAGTTAGAGGGGGGTCGAAAATGGCCTGAGTTGTTTCCTGTAAATAAGGGTGTAGTGCCAAAGTTGCTAGAGAACTTGGCTGGGCACTACCGTGCCCCTTGATTTTGGTTCTTGTGGCAAAAAGCTTGTTGACCAGTGTAACTTATAAGTTACTTTTTTTTAAACCTTGAAATTAATTTTTCAACTATGTAATCAAAGTTTAGGGAAGTTTTCAAAAATAATTTTCAAGCTCAACACTTTGAAAAAAAAATGATCTATTTTTTCAAACTGATATTTTATTTATAAATTCAGATAGGCATTAGCTACTTTTTTGCTTGTTTCCTCAGTAGGTGTAATTTTAAAAACTTTGTTTTTGCTAAGGAAACATACTGAGCATCTTCACCTATTCAAAACTATTTCTATAAATACCATCAGGTGCATTCTAACCACAAATACTCTTATATAACCCTTTACACATTCCCCCGCGAAAATATAACTATTATACCTACAAACCTACAAAAAAAAACCGAATCCGCAACATATAAACAAAGACTATGAAAAACAAAACGATATATTTATATTATATAACCCCGCACGCACGCGCGAGTGTAGTATAATAAACAATACAACCCAGAAATCAACCTAAATATAGAAATCAATCATTGTGCACAAGCACATGTCAAATGTCAATACACATTTTTACACACAAACAAATGCATACCACATATCTAATCCTTTACCTATATCCCCGCACGAGCGATGTGAATATTACACAATGCAAAGAATTTCGCTGACACTAAAAAAAAAAAAAACCCAAAAGTGTCAACTCGCAACCGCGGCCGCGCGCGGGTGCGATATTATAAACACGAAATGAATTGTTAGAAAAAACCCAAGAGTCAACAAGAACAAAACAACCCTTTTTGAAAACAAAAGATAATGATCTTGCAAAAAATATCTACTATCTACCTACTCTCTGCAGCATCTTCATAATTTCATGAATGATTTCTGCCTGCCTGAGTGAGGAAATAGGAAACAAAAAAAAAAAAGTACATATTATGTAAACACAAAAAACAAAAACAAAATATAACGAGAAAATGAGAGCGCAAGAGCAAGTTTTTTTTCAATAAATAGAAAAGAACAGAAAAAAAGAGTTCATCAGCGCCAGCTTATGCGTGGCATTCTTTTGAACTAAATTTGCATGTGTGCGTGATCAATGGAATTTTCAAAGTAAAAAAAGCTAAAATAGACACTTTTTCAACAATTTATATTAAAAATACTGTGAGCAAAATTATATATTTTTTTTTTTAAACTGATTTGAAATATAATGAAAAAAAATAATAAAAATAAATTGTGGATGCTTTGACTGCCCCTTCCTCAAAAACAGAATGCAAATATTGGTTTATTAAAATCAAATTTTTAGTGTGTAAATAAAAAAAATATTTTTTTTTGGCAAACGGGTTGCATGAACAACTTTATTAACTTCTCATTAAAAAATACAAAAACATTTTAAAAAATAATCACGCTTTGCCCCACGACCAAAATGCTAAAAAAGTGCATTTTGACACCTTTCCTTCAAATTAACCGTTCAAACTAACTTCAAATTAAATTTTAGAAATTTTATTGGATTCTCCTAATTTCCCTTTATTGTTTTCTTTTTGTTTCATCTAAAAACACTAATAAACGGTAAAGTTATTCTAAGAAGAGTGAGTAAAAAAACATGAAATTACAACAAATTAACGAAGCTTTTTTTCTAATAAAAAAAAAAAAAAAAAAAATCTGTTTCGCGTACTGCATGAAAACACATTTGATCATTATAAAACAAAAAAAAAATAAATAAAAAGTTTATAAACAACGGTGCCCCAACCAAAATTCTGATTCAATCTAAATTTGCAGGAAAAAAATCATTTTCGACCCTTATAAAAATCGCACAAGAAATGTTTCTAAAATTTAAATGATGCAAAAATATTTGTACGTTTATTACCTTTTCAAAAAAGGACGTTTCATAAGATTATCTTATAAACTGCAAAAGTTATACAACAATTAGTCAACCGTCTTCCATTAAAATGCTATGGAAACCCCCCCTTAAGTCTTCTAGAACGCAGATTTTGAAAAATATTAAAAATTTATTTTTTTCTGTTTTAAGGGAGCTGCAAAATCTACAAGTCTTACTTATACTTTTTTTGATAGCTTCCCCGTTTCAATGTTATATATGAAAAACCAACATTTTCGACATTTAACCTTCAATAACTTATTATGCACACATAGGGTTTTTGGGCACTTTTTAACATTTTACCTTAATATATACATTAATACATTTTTTTAGCTCTAGGCACATTTTTTGTTGCAAATGAACGAAGTATTTCAAACTTGTTACAACTTACCACGGAAAATGTTTGAATCAACCCCGATATTAATGCAGTAAAAAAAAAAACAATAAATACATTTTTTTAAAAGTACGTATACGCCACAGTGTACGTTAAAAACTTACAAATAATGTGATATACAACGTTGGCCTAGGTGCAGACTCACCCAAAAACGAAATCAAAAAACACTTGGTCTCAATAATTGAACAAAATCTTCATCTTCTTTTTCTTCAGTTTTAATAAATAAACAGAAAAATAAAAAATAAAATAATATTTCTTGTGCCTCGCAAATTCTGCTTATTTTTAAAATACTACAAAAAAAAAATAACCAAATATAAACCCAACACTAAACGTTAGAAATACAAAGACAAAAGTACAAATACAAAATTACAAATACAAATAACAATACACATATAAATAGAATTTTTGACTATAGTTTTGGTTACGTAGTAACCAAAAAGTATTTTTCAGGTACCTACTTCAAAACTTGACAGTGTTTTGAAAATTTATCTTTTTTTTCTTTATTTGAAGCAAAAGAATGTAAAGATACATGGAAAAACTTAAGGATAGTTTTTAGCCGAAATATCAAAAAACGAACTTCAGGAACTAGTGGCAGAAAGAAACCATATTATCTGCTAGATAGTATGAGTTATCTCATACCATTTATGAAATTCGATAATTCAACGCCAACGGAACAAAAAGTTATAAATGAAGCAAATCATGATGATGAATCCTCAAGTGATGAACTTACTAGGGACGAAGAAGAAGATGATATAAGTTTTATCAATGCACACAATGATAATAATGCAATTATTGAACACGCAATAAAAGAAGAGTGTGAATCAGAGGAAGAAAGACAGTTTCAAGAAATCCCAAAAGAATTACCACGAATGAAACAGATGAGGCAACATGAAACAGCACATCCAAAAGAATATTCAATAGAACCGCCAAGAAAAAAACAAAGGACACAATTTGTCCCATCTATTTCGTCAAGCATCACTACTGGCTCAAATTATGTCAACAAATTAAATAGATCTAATTATAAACAACAATTTTTACAAAGTCTTTTTCCCGATGTGGATGACATGAACGAAGCTCAGTTTCGAACATTTCGCCTGGAAGTTTGCAAACTAGTCAACAATATTTTAACTTTCCAGCCACCACCAACATCACAGCCTCCCAGAAGCAGAAATTCTTCATAACTTAATAAATATTTGAAGCTGGAAAATAATTAAAATAAAACCTTATACAAAAAAATGTATTGTTTTATTCTAAAAATTAAAAAAAAAAAAAACTGGTAGACTTTCTCTAATAAACAAAAGAAAGAATTTAATGTTTGTTAAATAAATCTTGAGCATATTTTTTCGCTTCAATAATCTTCATTTGCAAGTTTTTTTTTTTTTTCTTAGCATCCAAGATTGCCGAAATTTGATATGCATTACGGCAGATGTTGCGGGACCTTTGTTTTTAAAAAAAGAAGAGATGGTGATGTGGGAAGAAGAAAAACTTCATTTAGGTTTATATTGCTTTATCCTGGGCAAATGGATGCAAAAATTTAAATAAATGACATGAGATTCAGCAGTTAAAGAATTGATTTTGAAAAAAAAGTGGAAACATCTGTTACCTGGATATCCTCATCCAGTAATAAGATTAAAATACGTACATACTTAGTGCAATGTAGGTACATGTACATGTAAGTTATCATTCATCAATATTATTAGTGATTGTTTATTTATCCACAATTCAGGTAAAAATTGCCAGTTATAGTATTGTATATTGCCAGTATTTGTATACTTGAAAAAAGGATACCTATGCTTAAAACTTATTCAGGACAAAAACACAAGATCAAGATGAAATTTTAGGAAAAACTTTGTATTTAAAAGATTTGGGCTAGGTGATTAGGATGAAAAAATTGTGCAATAAAATTGTCCGTGATGTTCACCAACGTTATTTGTTAAAAAAAATTGTTAAAACATTTTTGAAAATCATTATTAACGGTACCTAGGACGGAACCGTTTTGTTTTTTAAAACCAATTTTCTCCGAAACTACTAATTTGATTTCAAAGAATTATTTTGTAAAAAAGCATTAACATAATTTTAATATACCTAAACCAAAAATAAAATTAAAAAAAAAAAATTTTTTGGATTTAAAAAAAAAATTGATTTTTTTTTTTTTTAAAGAAATTTTTGAAAACCGGACATTGAATTTTTTGAAATTTTGGTTTTAGATTAGATGTTGATTTGTGATTTGTACAAAATGGCATGTCAATTATATTTTAAAACTTTTTTTCAAAAAAATCATTTATAAAAAATTTGTTTTTTTAAAAAACGGCTCTAATGATTTTGAATTTTTTTTCTAAAAATACATACATCTTAATAAAAGAAATGAAACTGCATAATTATTTTGGAGGGTAATTTAATTTCAGATATTGTTTTATTATTTTGAAAAACGATTTTTATTTATTTTTTTTTTATATATACATATACCACCATTAATTACATTTACTAAATTTCTATATAAAAAGTCGTACAAATTCTATCAACTTGAACCCTAAGAGCAAGTTCGTGTGACACAGGCGTGCATTTATTTAATGTGTTTTTGGTGCATTATTTGAAAAGTGAGCACTTTTTGTCTTAATTGCACTGGGACGTCTTAATTTATTATCGGGAAATAATAAACTCATAACAGTATGACATACCTATATTTGATAATATTTTGATACATGCACTTTTAAAGTTCAAAAACTGGCTTGTGGGACATGCCGCAAATAAAACGTCTGTTTCCCAAAATTTTGTAATAATGATATTTTAAGGTATGTTTTGCTTAATATTTTTACGACCGTATGGCAAGGGCATCTTCCTCTATGGTTCTCTAATTGAATTAAAGACGTCTAACGTTTGTTTGCGTGATGGTTGTTGTTGTTTTTTTTTTTACAATTTTTGCTATTTGTTTTCTATTTTAAAGCAATTTTTTAGAAAACTACCCCCTCACATAGCTTTTTTGATGAACTAACACGATCTAGATCTTTTTCGTGTCGCTTATACGGAGCAAACATGGACTTAAAAATCGTATGATCTCCGAAAGTACATATACTTAACTCGAAAATTGATGCTCTACAACTTTAAAAATTATGTAACTTTATAAGGTACTGAAAAAAATGCCCAAAACTAAAAAAATAAATAGACATAACCGCAAAACAAATGTTTGTTAAAAAAAAAAAAACATAAAAAACATTGAAGCGTATTTATAGACACCTTTTAAACGGCTTTTAAAAAAAAATTGGAGTTTATTCTATTTGAATTATATTGGATAGATCCCAGGTTAAGTTAAACAAAAACTTAAATACGGAACATTATGTTATAACAGTTTCAGAAATGAAGACCAATTCAAAATGGTGGATTTCCCCAGTGGAGTGGGGTGCTGAAAACCGTTTCTTTAGCTTTTTCAACACCCTTCTTTCTGAAAAGATCTGAAAAATCACCCTTCCTATATTTAAGGCTAGACCACACCGGAGGGTATATGCGATAGCGGTACGGGTAATTGTATGAACAAATTTCTACAGCTGAATTTTGATGTTCCAGTTGGGAATTTTTTTCATACAATTACCCGTACCGCTACCGCCTGTACTATCGGTGTGGCCTTTAGTTCGACAAACCGCCTGTTTTTAACTAAAATTCCTGTACTATTTTAACAATATCAAAGAAAAGAATATAGAACTATCAAAAATTAGTATATGTACCTCTATTCAAGTCCAATTTGTGCTTTGAACTTTGAGAAGATTTTTCTCAGAAACTAAAGGATCTTTTGAAATAAACCGATCAAAAGCTCTATATCTCCAGGATTTCTTTTTTTCATTCTATTTGATATA
This sequence comes from Episyrphus balteatus, assembly GCF_945859705.1. Taxonomy (NCBI): domain Eukaryota; kingdom Metazoa; phylum Arthropoda; class Insecta; order Diptera; family Syrphidae; genus Episyrphus; species Episyrphus balteatus. Next base: position 78,666,968 of record NC_079136.1, on the reverse strand, counting down.
AAACGATACTCTTAATTTTAGAAATTAAAATTTGTATCTGTGATTCTTCATCAAAAAATAGTTCAAAATATAATAAAAAATGAATAAATTTAATAAATTTAATTCTGAAACACCATATTGTTATTAACAAATAACCTTAGAATAAAATTTCATGATCATGTCTTTAAACAAAACGTCAAAAAGTACTATACAAACGTATCTGGACATATTGTCTGTCTTATGATAATGTGATTCTTGAATCACTTATTCACTTATCAATGAAAAGGTAAGAACTACCTAAATAATAATAATAAAGGACAACAAACAAAAAATAAGAATTGTTTTATTTATTCCTGAAACGCTACCAACGGAAGTCGTAAACAATGGGTCAGTTTTCATCTTCTGCTTCTCAATAGAAAGGAGATGCTGGCTGACTGGATGCTTTAACATACAACATACACCACATGGAATATTATCCAAAATACATACTTAAAAACTCAAAAAGGCAGAGATGATGAGGATTAAGAAAAGAATTCCAAAGAAGCAAAGACAAATCTCGTAGAATCTCGTTTAGGAGGAAAAAAAAAAGGAGCAGATGTTAAAGCCACATTTTAAGTTTGCGGGTACAGCTCTCGCTCTCAGTATATTGGTTGGTGAATTTGTGATATTGTGTGATGCAGGAGGAGGTTATGTGTAGTTCAAAATGTATTATAAAAAAGAGAATGCCGAGACAAGTCCAAAGTTTTTTTTTACAAAGCATCTTCTTGTAAGGGCTACTATAACCAAGAAAATATTAATTACAATTGTTCTTATTGGTTTAAAATCAAGTGTAATTTACATTTTGAAAATTCGAGATTTCAAATCAAACTAACAAAATAATAACTAAATAGCAACAGACCAAAAATCTGAAGCAGAGATTGTTCTCCAAGACCACAAAACCATTTCAAAAAGTCAAACTTCCCAATCGATTTGTATTTTATCTTCCATGAAATCCAAAATATCTCGAACACATCCTTTTGATATTTTAGCCTAGAACTAGTCCTGATGATCTTTAAAATTGTCTAAATTATTTTCCAATTTTTAACACATCATTTAAAATTACACACAAATGTTCGATCATTAACGTTTTACACCCTTTGGCAGCCCACCCAAAGACCGATTAATTGTTCCATTCTTAAATTAACTTTACTTAATATTCTCAACTTATCATATCGGTATATCTTTTTAGTCTTCAGTTTGAATCTGGTTTTTAATAGGAAGAATCGTATATAAGCTACGAAGCTATTTCAACATTGAGATTTATGACTTCAATTAAGAAATCAATTGCTTATCGATTTTTCTATGACAAATACAAAAAAAATCTTTTAAGTGTCGTCGATATCAACTCCCATTCACACTTGTTTTTTTGTTAATATCCAGAAATTATTATACATCTTTTTTGTTGAGTTATTTTATTTATATTACCGGATTCTGTTTGTTTGGATTGTGCGCATCCACATAAAGTCGCTAGGTTCTTTTAAAAACTTGTCACTAGAAGTTGATTAAGAGTGTGCTCTAGTATAATAGTTAAGAAGTATCGGTTAGGAGCAATTATTTTAAATCGACTGCTAATATCTTCCTGCCTTCAAATTTTTACAGTCAAACCTGGTTTAGTATGAATCTATAATAACACTCGCTTAAAAAGACTCTCCATACCTTAGCATTTTTTATGGAAACTGAAGAAGATTTCTACATGGTTTTTTGCTTCTTTCGTCTTAAATCGAGCAGACGAATCTTCTCAATTTTTTGAATATTTCAGTTAAAAAGAATCTATTTAATTTAATAAGAAAAAGTTTTTATTTTAATGTGAAGATGGACTTATATTTAAAATAAAGAGTAAGTCACTTAAATAGAATAACTTTTCTGATTGAATTTACTCAAATCTTTTTTTTTTTAGATGGGATCCTATGAACAAAAATGGACAAAACTTTAGTATTACCTACAAGTTTTAAGACAAATTTTACATGGAAATCGTTTCGTTTGCAGACTTGATAAGAAATCAATAATTCATTTTTAGTCGAGTTTTTGTTTAAAGGAAAATACTTGTTAAAATGAAAAGATGTTCATTTTAAGTTTAACAGATTTAAACAGATGAGATTTAAAGTGGACAGCATTTTATTTTAAAGTGCCTTATTTTTCTCCGTGTGGATAAGTCTTTAGAATTTCAGAATATTCTGAAATTTTTACTGTTTTGCCAAATGTACAAAATTATAAACAAATTTTTGGCTAGATTAAATTTCTACGAAAAAGTGAATTAGACTAAAATTCGGAGATGTGTGCCGCTTTAAATTAATTCGTAAAGAATATAAATTTTATCAGAATAGTGCTCATTGGTAACTCCTTTTTATCAAAATGTTAACCTGAAACTATTTAAAATCTTAAGCAAGATTTAAAAATGTTTTGACAAACTTAACGCACTTACCTTATAAAATCAATCCAGCAAAAAACGAGAAAGCCGGTAAAGAAAAAGACTAAAGTATGATCCAATTCCATTTACCACCTCGCGGCTAGACGAGTAAAACTTTATAAACAGGAAACCAGGAATAGAAGTCAAACGTTTACATTGGCAAAGCATGATCAGTCGTAATCTTCCAGTTAAATCTCTTTCAGTAGTTTGGAATGATTTATTACTAGAAAAAAAAAACTGGTAGATCTTATGCAATTCCAGATCTTCTCTTTTCGCTGTACGGATTTTTCTTCTACAAGCTCTTGACCCTATATCATCGACTTATTCTAGGACGATTTAGTTCAATGTGCATAATTAAGAATGTGAACATGACTTGAAACTTTATTGTTTCTTTAGTTTTGCAGATTATCCTTAGTCCGTTGGAGTCCTATTGCAAGAACTTGTTGTAGAGAGTTTGTCTTTACGTACTACATAAATTATAGCTTATTATGGTAGCAGCATAGAGAAGGAAACTAGTGTTTACTTTTACTTCTATAAGAGGAGTGGTATTTGTGGTGACAGAAACAATGCTTTTCATTCATATACGCATAGTATACATTTATCAAACAACACTGATTCTAGCGCAGATGATAAGCGTGTGCCGCCTGCCGTTTCGTGGGTGTTGAACTTATCTTATCGACATACCGAAAGTCGTTTGATGTACTATTTAATACCTACAGAATGAAGTTATCTTTCATAATAGCAATTCTTTAAGATTGTTATATTCTTAACTGTCCATCGACAGTAGTTGGTGTATAGAGTATAGGAATTAATATTCTTTGGAGTACATTTACGCTACGGGGAGTCTCATTCACATATCATATCGGTCATAGCTAAGGTAACAATTATTTTCATATTTTATTTTACGGATTCAGTCTTATCAGACCACCTGGCACCCTCTGACTAACCAAAATAGAATTTATGGTTGATAAGGTCTCTGAGTTTTTGTCCTTTGAAACCCATGACGAATCTGAATTAATACATTTAATTTTAAGATCAGAAATAAATAAAATGGGGTGGTTGCAGGCTTTTTTATATGAAAAGTTTCTTTTAAATTTAAAGCTTATGGGTTAAAAAAAAACTTAAATATAAACATTGAGCTTTGTATTGGGGTCCCTTACTAATGATTGAAGAGGAATTTTTTTAAATGCATTTTTATCGGCAAGAGGTACCTACCCCGTGCATTTTTTTTTTTTTTGAAAATCTGAGATAAAAAATTTGTAGGTAATTTTGTAAAACCTTGTTTCGAGACAGAGGTGTACATTGAGAAAAAAAAACCATACTATTTCAAGTCCGTAGATAACTCCGAATGTAAGAAAACAATGTTTGGATGCAAGCAGACCTCCAAGAAACTTTTTATTTTCAGTTATGAATAGAGCTTAAAGAGACCTTTCTCTTGATGTATCACTCGATGAGTTTGGAGCAAACTTTTTAAAATGCATTTTTTTTATTTTTCTCGAAAATTCAAAAAAATAAAATATTTATTTTTTTTAACTAAATGCTGGTCACTGTGAACTCATATCTGAAAACCGAAAATTTTTTGGAAACTTTGGTCCGCAGATACATAGGTATCTGCCTAAGAATGTAAGAAAAACAATGTTTGCATGCAAATAACTCAGCAACTAGACCTCCAAGAAACTTTTGACTTGATTGATCTTAAAGAGACCTTTCTTTTGATTTCTCTTTCGATGAGTTTTTTTGGAAACTTTTAAAATGCATTTTTTTTGACAAGGGGTACCCCATGATTTTTTCTCCAAAATACAGAAAAATATAATAACGAAGAAAAAATAATAAAAATAATAAAAATTATTTTTATTTTAAGTGGAGCGTACCTGGAGTTGAGGTCACTTGAACTTTAAAAAAAAAACCCTAAAAAACTTTTGGTTTTCAGTTATAAAAAAATAAAAAGAAAAAAATAGTTTTCCCCGGGGTGGGGCCCTGGCATGGCAGATTAACGTACGCCTCTGTTAATTAAGCCAGTAAATTGAAACAATTAAAGTGTTTTTTTTTTTTTATTTTGCTTTTGTTCTCAATATTTCTGTGTGGTCTTTTTGAAAAGTCGATCAACAATGAAGCCATTGTTGATTCGAAAATGACTCCTCACTAGATTCCAGCACATACCAATTCAATGTTACAATTACAACAACATTATAAATTAAACCTGCAAACGTGCTTAGAACAAACAAAGTATTTTCAAAAAGTTTAGTCAAAAAGCCTGTTTTAAGATAGGAAGCGATGATTGAAAATTCATCTTTAATCTTGTTTCGTATCTATTGTTAAGGAAGGTTTTTGCAGAGCACTGAAATGCTTTTTAAAATCCCCTCAAATCCCGACATTTCAGTTTTTCTACGAAACACATGCATTAAACTGAATAAAAAAATCATGAGAAATGGTCAAAAAATAAGTAAAACTGTGTTTTTTTTCATATCGGCATAGACTGCATCGAGTGGGAACTAGAGAAATGAAATAGATTTACAAGTAGAAGAATAAACAAAGAGTTTTTGAGTTAAAATCAACTTCAACTATAAAATCCTCAAAACAATTTTCTTCAAGTGAATCGAATAATGATTTGGTTAAACAAATACGTCAACTTATATGAAGAAACTCAAATAATGAACTTCTTGCTTCATACATTGAACCGATTTTGGCAAACAAAAAAATTTTAAATCTCGATTTATTTGCCATCGTCATTAAAACCATGGGAACAAAACGGCACTCCGATCCTAAGTTCAATATTTTAACTTAAACTCGGTGCAGAAAAAAAATCCCAAATCGACACAATGTTTATTGCAGCTTCCTCAAATAAATCGATTCACAACATTTTCGATCCGTCTTCTTAAAGAACCATGTGAAGCAAGTGATTAAGCCACCAAAAAACAGAAAAAAAAACACTGGCAAAAAGACCAAATAAAAATACAACAAACAAAATCCAAAAAAGAGAAAGATCTCTTCTGTTTGATTACTGACCAGCAGAGACCAACCAAGACCAACCAGACCAATCACCTTGAAATTCACAAAGCAAACCGAAAAACCCAGACTAAGTTGAAATTTTCGGATCCCTATATTCCGCCAACTGATGCACAGTGCATCATCATTAGCAAAGTCATAGTCAAGGTTAATGGGGTCAACAGTGAGCGAGAAAGAAAGCTTTTCGTATCGTCTCGTATAATGAGTTTACATTTGAAATAATTGTCCGATATTTTTCTTAAAAAAATTACCGTCAAATATACAAAACAAATATGATCTTAACCGTTTTCCAATCATAAATTTTAGGTTTTTTTCGAGTTAAGTCTGTGTTGGAAATGTTTGTGGGTACTACCTTTGTTCTCAAAGTCACAGACTTTTGGCCAAAAAAAAAGCTATAAGTAGTTAAGCATACACACATCGCATCCCATCGTCTTGATCATACCAAATGATTGCGGTATGCGGTATCGATCTGTAACGGATGCATGATGCAGGCTGTTGGAGGATATTCACATGATGGTAAAACCGAAATAAAACGACAACTCGAAACCTCATGCAACTGCCTGCAAAATAAATTGCCCGACAGGTGTTTTATCTCCACCAAAATATAAGTAAAACGAAAAACAAAGATTTAAAAGCACCTACATGTTTTGGTTATAACATAATACACTGGGTATCAATGTAGTTTTTTTTTTTTTTTCAAAGTTTGTTTATGGATTTCAGTAAAACATGACTTATTTACACTTGTTACAGAGTTAATTGAGAAAATTCTCACTCATGTAATACAATTCATGTTCACAATTCTGTTCCTTAGAAAAATAGTATAGGCTTTACAATATGTTTCCAATTTTAGATAGAAGAGTAGTATAAAAATAGGTCACGGTTTACGAGTAAGTATATACCTAAAGGTTTATAGATTAAACAAATCATTTCATTGAGGATAAAGGTACAAGCATTTCCTTTTATGTGTGGTTTTTCGTCTTAAAATTGAGGTTAGTAAATGAAAATTATATGTGCAACTGGGTCGCATGGACTTGCTCTTACCTACTACCATCGAATAATTATATATAAAAATTGACATCGGGAAAACCATCCACTATGAATAAGATGTGGAACCATAGTTGCTTTAAAGGATTCTGTATTCATTATAGAAAAAAATCCCTGAAAAAGACTTTTTGGTTAATTTAGTTACCAAAACTATAATACAAAATTCTATTTATGTATATTTTCTTTATTTGTATTTGTTGTGTTTTTTTTTTGTATTATTGTTTTTGTGAGACTTTTAAAATTAGCAGAATTTGCGAATATCTATGTTTTAATTTTGTATTCTTATTTGAAAGAATTTTGTGTTTCTGTTTATTTATTAACACTGACGACACAATTATTGAGTGCAAGTGTTATTTAATTTCGATTTCGGTGTGTTCGTACCCAGGCTAAAGTTATAATTTACTTAGTTTGCAGATTGTCCACGTGCACTGCCGCGAATACGTGATTGTTTAAGTATTAATTTCCTTTATGTAAAACCGCGTGTGCAAGTGTAAGAAGAAGGAGACAGTCGATCAAACTAAAAAATTTATGTTCAACACATTGTTTTTATTATTGTATTTTATAATACTATGACGTATGAATTGAGGCCACCACTATACAAAAAAAATTATAATCCTTTTAATGCATATTTTTGAGTAGGGCAGAGCGGGATAAGAAGTAACAGCTAAAAAGATTGTATTCCTCTTCAAATTAAGAATCGTGTGAAAGAAATGTAAGTATTTTCCATATCTAAAATAAAGTACATTATAAGTGAAAGTATTTCAATTGATATGATACCAAGAAACAAAAGATTTTAAACAATACCCAAGGATTTTTCGATATAAATGAAAAGTTTTGAGTTAAGGAATTATATTGTACATAATTTTTAGGGTAATTTTAATGATGGAATAAATAAAAACGATTCCTTTTAATAATTACATACCCAACAAACAATTTTACTTCCACAAGGTTAGGATCTTTAATTTCTTGCAGCTAATATCTCTACAGGGCTTGTATTTAGTTTGTGAATCGAAAATTCAAACTTCCGAGGCTTAACTTTCGTTAACCGCTTCCTAGAAACCTAGTGCAAGTAAAATTTAAAAATTTCTACAAGCATTAATGAAAACATTTCGTTTAAATTTCAATATGGCCTCATGAAATTCCATTGTAGAAGCACAAGAAATAAAAGCCAATAACTGACTTCTTTTAAATGGCTTTGCAAAAGAAATTGTATTAGAGCTGCTTACAAAATCTTTATGAATGCTATGTATTTTTTTTATCCAATTCGAAAATTATTAGACTCAAAAATTACTTAGGTAGGTTTTTTAGTAAGGTAGAAGTACCAACAACTTATACAATTGCCTTAAATGCATTTATTATTATAGTTCTATATTACCAAAATTATGTCAATAGTATTTGAATTTCAAATAAACCGCAGTTAAACGGTTTTGCCTTTTTAAACAAATATTCCACAAAATAAATGTGTTATAGTTACTCCATTCTAATATTTGAATTAAAAAATTGTTGAATCATTGTTTTTGATTGAAAATTATGTTTAATATCACTTTCAAATATAACGACTTACATAATTGTATGTTTTGCATCTGTGTGTGAGAAAAAAAGAAGTTCAATTTCCGGCGCATGCGCGAAAAGCTTTCAGTTTTATATGTTTGCCTTAGCGAAGTTAGGGGATATTTATTTATATTTGTAGAAGTCCTTTAAGTACAAGCAAAACATTGTAAAAAGCATTTAATTTTATAAGTTTGCCTAAGCGAAGTTAGGCTCCCTAATTTTATTTCTAGAAGCCCTGTGAAAGTGAAAGAACAAGCTAAATTTTTTAAACTGTCAGGCAAACTCATGAGAATAAGAAATATTTGGATAAGTGCCATTATAGTGACCATTTTTGGTTTTTTATTCATTGTTATAAAGAAATAAATGAAAAAGTGAATCTTTTCATATCGGTTATTGGTTTAAAATAGTGATATTAAAAATGGTTTACTGACCAATTCGGAGTTCATATTCAAGTAAGTGGAGAAGAAAGGAAAACAAGATTTTAATCTTCTCCACTTATTTAAATATAAAATAGTGATGGACATTTTAGATTTTTTATCTAAGTTCAAAACAAAGTTAATTCTCTAATTTTTAAGAAAAAGCCAAAAGCCCAAAAAAATTTAAGATTTTTTTTCTGCTTCGGAAAAATGGGGCTTGACGGCATCCGGGTGAAACCTCTAAAGTCTAAAAAAAAACCGAATTTTTCAGATATTCCAGAAAAAATTGTTCTTGAGTAACAAGTTATTCTCTTTCATCTTCTTAATAATGACATAGTTTGACAATCAGTATATATATAATAGGGTGGGTCAAAAAAATCCAAATTTTTTTTTTTGATTTGGTACTCCGAAAAATCGATTGCTAGACCCCTCTAGAATATACACAGCAAATATGAGCTCTTTATATTAATGGGAAGGTCCTCCGCTTTGCAATTTTCCATTTTTACATCAAGCTTCTACTAAAAAAAAATATTTTTTTTATTAATTGACTTTTTAGCAAATTTCTTTTCAGATTCTTGTAGGAAATTGAACGCTCTACAAAAAAGGCCTTATACACTTTTTTCGTTTATCTAACCGTTGAATAGATATTTGAGGTAAAAAAATCGAGAAAATCTTTAAAAATTCGTTTCTTGGTCTTAATTTTGTAACAAACTGAAAAATTATAATCATCAAACGCGCAAGACATAGTCTTGTTGGAAATTGATTGCTCCACAAAAAAGGTCTTGTTAACTTTTTTCATTAATCTAACCATTCTAAAGATATTAGAGGTCAAAGTTAAAAAAAAATATAAAAACTTTTTATATTTAAAAAAAAATTCCAATTCACTGAAACTTCATAATTTTCAAATTAGCAAGATATATTCTTGTAGGGGCTTAAACGTTCTACAAAAAATTTCTTGGAATGAAATTGATTGCTTTAACCGTTTAGAAGATATTCGTATCCAAACCAATGCTCACTGATTTCAATAGTTTTCTTATGACCCGTATGCATTGCGATTTGGATACGAATATCTTCTAAACGGTTAAAGCAATCAATTTGATGCCAAGGAATTTTTTGTAGAACGTTTAAGCTCCTGCAAGATTACGTCTTGCTAAATTGAAAATATTAAATTTTCAGTGAACTGGAAAATTTTTTAAAATATAAAATGTTTTCATAATTTTTTTTAACTTTGACCTCGAATATCTTTAGAATGGTTAGATTAATGAAAAAAGTTAACAAGACCTTATTTGTGGAGCAATCAATTTCCAACAAGAATATGTCTTGCGCGTTTGATGATTATAATTTTTCAGTTTGTTACAAAATTAAGACCAAAAAACGAATTTTTAAAGATTTTCTCGATTTTTTTACCTCAAATATCTATTCAACGGTTAGATAAACGAAAAAAGTGTATAAGGCCTTTTTTGTAGAGCGTTCAATTTCCTACAAGAATCTGAAAAGAAATTTGCTAAAAAGTCAATTAATAAAAAAAATATTTTTTTTTAGTAGAAGCTTGATGTAAAAATGGAAAATTGCAAAGCGGAGGACCTTCCCATTAATATAAAGAGCTCATATTTGGTGTGTATATTCTAGAGGGGTCTAGCAATCGATTTTTCGGAGTACCAATTCAAAAAAAAAATTTCGATTTTTTTGACCCACCCTAATATATAATATTATTTAGTCTTTATTAAATAATTTTTTACAAGATAAAAAAAAAACAGAAAATAACCAAAAATAATAACTTTGAAAAAAAAAACACAAATGGTCACCATATTCTTTAAGATAGTGCAACTCATCAGGAAGTTAAATCGAAGCCCTTAGCCCTGAGTAGCTCGATGGGTAAGGTACCGGACTATCAATCAGGATTAGTGTGGTCCACGTTATAAGGCAAAAAAATAAACCATATAATTCATTAGTTCCCCACGCATTATTTTGCTTCAGACATCAATACCAACACATGCTGAAAGTTTTAGCCCTCTAAAGTAAAAGGAAGAGGGCGCTCATCAGCTTTGCAATATTAGACTTTGTTACCCTTACCTTACCCTTAATATCTGATTATATTGTATTAGGACTTGGCTTGAGGTTGGAATTTGGCTTAAACATGATAAGCACGCATGTTCCCGACAACCATGTAAATGATTTTCATGTTTCTATAATCAATGAAATACGAGCTAGTGACTCAAAACCAAGTCACTAGCTCGTATTTCATTGATTAATTCTGTTTTGTTAACTTTAAGCAAAAAATACTTACAGACGAATTTAAATGAACAAAAATTATTATCTGTGAAAATATCACTTAACTATTGGTTTTTTATGAAAAACTTTACCACATCATAACTTAATCCACTTGATAAATCAAAACAAGAGTTAATTACTAGGCATGAGGACCCAGCTATAACAGCATGTGAGCAAAAACTTTGAGCTTGTTGAGCGCCCACTTACACTTCACCTAAAAAGCTGAAATTTCACGTGTGTAATACAAAACACATATGCAACCAATTTTTGAGTGGGGAACAACGGAAATGTAAAAACCAAAAAATTGGACCACCCTAATCAGGATGTACGTGGTTCAAATCCAGCAAAATGCGTCAAGTAAGTAAGAAGTTTTTTTCTCAATATAATTGTGTTTGGAAATTTAATTTCAGAAGCAAAACTTGTCTGGATCGAAAACAAAGAAGAAAATTAAAAAAATAAAATGTAATAGGTACAAAAAAAAAAAATTAATGAAAAAAAAATATTTTTTTTTCTTTATTCTATTTGGGATATACCTCGTTTAGACTTTCACAATCCTTCGACAAGTCTACTCAGAGCTTCTAAATAATAATCATTTTTGGCAAAAAAACAAAACCGACTTCCATGGATCAAAACTGGGTTTTATGGTTTTTAAAATAGTTCCTATGGCTAAAAATGAACGAAATTGAAATGGGACCACACTGCAGCCACCAGCTTTCCAATACAAAAAGAATTATCAAAATTGGTTCACTCAGTCCAAAGTTATACGGTAACAAACATAAAAAAAAAATACAGACGAATTGAATACCTCCTCCTTAATACACATTTTCAAATTTCAAATGTTGGTTGTTTCTATAAGGCATTAAAGACATGTTATGAGTCTCTCCAATCAACTTGCATATGACTCTTCTAAGGCCTATCAAGCTTCTCGGGTGGGCCAGATGGGCTTCTCTATGGTCGTATACAAGCAATATTTCTAATATCGAAACAGCTTCGTTAGACCCTTGTGGAAGTAAAATTGTAAGTTGGGTAGGTAAACTGTTTTTCTTTTCAAATCTCTTTTTCCAAAATGTTCACACATTAAAAAAAAATTAGTACCTTTACCATTCCATTCTTAAGAAACAAAACATTCATCGACTCATTTTCAAAAAATTTTGTTTTTGTTTTTTAATGCAAAATTTTAATTTTAATCTTAATCATTGATAGGTTTCAACCCGAGTTGGTACTTTTTATGTTTTAAACAGTATATAGTGGTTTTAAAATTGTAGGTAATTGTTACCTATTTCAAAAGTGGGACCTTATTTATCAAAGTACAAAGATTTTGTTTAATCAAAATAGTTATAGCTGTTTTTGAGAAAAGTAGGTATCCCATATTGGTCATATGGGAGGTACCGTAAAGGTTTTCAATGTTTGATTACAAGTTGTTAAGAGCATTTAGACCTATGGGAACTCTTATAGTTTGAAAGTTTTGTATATGGAATTTTCTCAGATTAAAGTAGTTTTAAAACGATATTTTTTGTATGAAGTGATCATGTTTTAATGTTCGTCCTTCTCTAAATTAACTCTATAAAGCGATTGAAATCCATCTTCGGATTTTCATAGATCATCAGCCTTAATTCAACGTTTTTAATTTTAAAACTCAATAGAAATTTTGTACATACATACATATAATCTATACCTCACTTGGAATTGATTTAAATTCGTTTTTAATTCCCTCCGAATGGGATCATAATTTCTAATAACGATCATTTTATTGTCCTAAATAGGGTGATATCAAACACGTGTTCCATTCAATCTTGCCTTTTCTTGGATCATATCTTGTAAAACCGGAACAATAAAAACATACAAATATTTCAAGATATCGTTATACTCATAAATATACGAAATACCTATTTGATCACTTCTTTTTCTATAAAACGAGAAATCATTCAACTTCAAAAACATGTTACGACACGGTGAGTTAAGGAGCTTGTGTTTTCAAAAATGGAAAAAGGTAGGCTACCCATGGATCTAGAACAAGGTGAATATACTATAAATTGTACACACAATAGCTACCTTTCCTTCTTCTTAATTTCTTCCAAACAATTGTAACAAGGATACTATGAAATAAAATAATTCCAACAATATATCAACTCAGTTCTTTTCTATTGCGTCTTCAAAATCAGGCTTTGTTTTGTGTTTCCGCGGATGTGCGTATTGATGTCTTATCCTGTTGCTTTCTCGCGTATAGTTTTCGGTTTCAATTGAAAATTTTAAGGGTGATTATCCAACTCAACATCGGCTTCGGCAGCAAAAAGAATCTTTTCACGAATCATCACACCACAAACTATGTACCCATAGCCATAATAGCTATGTATGCAACCCTTCTTAGAAATATATCAAGGTTATGCAATTCAATGCCCTTCGATGCTTTCATAAGACGCAAAAGAAAAGGAACAACACAAAAAAGGGGGACATCCCTTTATTGGCGATGGTTGGTATTTGAAAACCGTAGAATAACACATACATCATGAAAGGACTTTCAATTCATTTTACATGAGTGCGAGTGGAGTACTAGCTAAAGGCAATACAAAATTACGCATCACAGATTCTCACGCTGGTTCAGTTTCCATATATTTTTTTCAGGATCAAGTTATTATACATACCTACATTATAATATATATTTTTTTAATAACATCTTTTCACAGATATTCGTTGTGTTTTACTCTTATTTTATTGCGACGCAACTTTGTAGCTTTTAAAAATTGAGGACATTATCTACGTAGTTTTGATAATAATTTAAGAACGCCATTATTCATATAAAAAATTTGCTATGAATATCTAATTTTAATAACAATATAAATGCTGGTAAAACAGAGAATATTTGTGTTAATTTAGAAATTTTCATTTCAGCATTTGATACCTATGTACGTACATAAGTTAGAAAACAAAAGCTCGGAGTAGATTTAGCATAAATTTAATTAAATATCTGATATTTCTACTCCATTCCGGTTTTATTCTCATGCAGGATCAGAGTTTCTTTTTTATCCTCGTAAATATCTAACTACAGATATTTTTTTTTTGTTTTCATACATATTTTGTTTCTTCTTTTATTTCAAAATAACGCAGCTGTCTTATGCCAAAAGAACCTTTTTAATTCTTTTGAATTATCTCCTTTTTGCAAAATTATGCAGATTTGTTGTTCCAAAAGGAAAAACAAGTCCAGTAGGATTTTGCAGTTTTTATTGTCAGAGCACCTGGACATTTAAAATGAGGCGAAACTCCTTTTTGTATTCCCTTCCGGATTAGGACGTTCTTTGTTATTTGAAGTTCCAATGTAACATTATATTATTATCCTTATATTTGTTGATGGTAAGTTAATATTTTTTTATTTTTATAAATGTATAGGATATCAACTATTACATACAACCTCGTAAATACATACATGAATAGAAAATATTAATGTGCATATAATTTCATATTAAAATAATTTAACATTTATTTTTTTTTATTTTTTACTTACCTAATTAAAGAACCAAAATGAGTTTGAGTATTAAAACTTTTGTTTCTAAGTTCGACTTCAAATGAATCGAGTAAAGTCAGCATAACGCATTTTTCTGATGTTTTATTGCTGCGAGCTCCATTAGTAAAGAAAAAAAAATAAGTTTGGCCATTGCTCAAGAAATGGATCTAAAACGAAAGAGCTGACGCACAAACCTTATTTAAGAGGATTTTAATAACCTGACTTCTATACATTTACCCACTTAAATTATACATAGCAAATTATCTTGTGGACCGTAGAAGCTAAAAAAAAAGAAGAATTTAAATTATCCATAAACCCGCCGCGCACCTGTGGTGTCACAATTTCTCAAACGATCTGGGGTCGAACTACGGCATACGTACGTTAACGCACTATAATACATTTTTTTAAAGCTTAAACGATTACAGGATGCGCTTTCAGTACTGACTTTGTTTTTAAGTTGGTTGACCTCCAAGATCATGTAATTTAAAACTCATACGTCTCGTACGTATTTACTTGCAAATATTTTTCGAGTTATTTGTCGATAGTGTGACCCAAATTTTTTACTCAAACAAAAAATATTGTCTTAAACAAAGATATACATACATAAATAAAACTTGGTACTGTTAATCGACGTTTTATTTAAATTATTTTACTAGAACATTTATTACTATGATCGTGAAATACAAAATAAACTGCTCAAAGAAAGTTTTCTAATTGTGACTAACAAAATCAGCTTATTTGGGAGCAACTTCGTTTAGTATAAAAATGCCTACGAGTAGGTAGGTATAATAATTTTTTAATGTTTCAATATACTTTTTTCAAAAAGCTTCGACACATTTTTTAAATATAAATTAGGCTCTCCTTGATTTGATCCTCTGATGAATTTACAAACATATTTCATTTTATCTAAAAAATCCATTTTCTTACTGTACCTACATTATCATTCCCCCAATCTTTAAACTGGCAATATCCCTAATTAAGTATGCCTCAGCTATTTAATATTTCTGTCGCCAAGTAGTCCAATTGTTTTCCTTCCAGTTGGAAAAAAAATTCTGAATTAAGATTTATAATACGTGATTCATCTTCCTAACGACCTTACCAGGTGACATAAAATCGAATTTCCTATTCTTGGACAGGGATAAGTCTTTAGATGTTTAGCATACAAGCGGTTTTATGATCAGTGTTTTCATATAACTTAACCTTAATAAAAAAGAGAAATTTTTTATAAGTATTTGTAGGTACCTACCAACATACATAATATATGTACATATATCGTATAGGTAACCGTGTATTGTGTTGCTACCTGAAATTATTCAGCAGATGTTTGAATCTTTTTGTTTTCTTGTTGATCTTCGATTCATTGAACAAGAAAATGTTAAGAAACTCACGTAAGGACATTGTTTATATGTTGAATGTACCTATACGTTTGAATCTATATGTTAAATACGAAACAAAAAAAAAACACATCCTTTTTAAACGACGAAGCCTCGTAATGAAAACACCTTTTTCCCGTTGTGATGGATAAATGGAGTGCACCTTGAGAACTTTAACATGGTCGATTGCTTCTTCATCTGTATGTTGAACAAGCAAAACACGAAAGGATATAATTGTAGCGAATATAGAGGATAGCCGATTGCTATTGGCACGCGCGAATGTCCATCTGGGGAATTTTTTTTTTGTACCATTGCTTAAGGCTGTCCCGTATAAGATCCACTTTTTTTTAAATAATAATACCTACTGTGTTGCAGGACTGTATGAGGGAAGCTACCCTAATTCAAAAAAAAAAAATAAAAAAAAAATATTTTAAGAAATCATCAACGTTTCATTTACTATGCCGATGAAGATTGTTTTTTTTTTATCAAAATAAGTATTGTTTTGATTTGTCTTTAAAACGGCACTAGTACCTTCTTCAAGTAAATCATTTAAATTTCGCACTTGAATGAGATTTTCATTAATACAGTAAATACAAAAGAAATCAGACCCAGTGTGAAATTCACTAGTTTTTTGACAGATTTTTTTTTTAATTTATGGTCCAATAAACTCCTAACTGTCAGAAAATTTTCAGAAATGCAAAATATGAAAAAAAAAACATTTTTTTTAGTGTTAGCATAGTCTAACGTTGGACTGGCCAGCAACAATAGGTCCATAACATTTTCATTTAGGAAGTAGCCCAAAGGAAATTAAGTAACCAAAACCTGACAAATTCCAGAATTTTTGGGCATTTTTCAGAATGTACGCTCGACATTCGAAAACTTACGATGTTAGGCACTCGGTCATAACTCTTTAGGCATGTATTATTATAATAAACACCTGTTTTGGAATGAAAATGACATATTTTTTTATTTTAACACATGGTTATGGTTTCTTATATAAAGGAGAGTTTCATCGTTACGGTCGTGACTCGTGACACTATTCAAGGGATCTATTGTAGTTCCCAGACTTTTTAACTTCAGTCCACGAATTGCACATATTTTTGTATATTTTCCACGGACAATGAATTTCCGAGCTAGATTATTCAATTTCAAAACAAAATTGCAATAGGTCTGTTTAATGAACCTGATCCGCACAGAAAAGATCCGAAAAGTACAAGTTTTTGTGTTTCATGAATAAAACCTTGCCCTAACTTGATCTAAAATCTATCATTTTATGTTCCATGAAGTTTTATAGCACAGATAAGTTCTAGTTTTTCTGCTCCTATTTTTGGGTTAGAGCAAGTGAGTGAAAAGTGTCAAGCACCAGCTGATTTGTTATATTCTGACAAAAGTACAATAAAATGAATTCAAAATATTTGAAATTTCTTTAGAATCTTCTAATATGAAAAAAAAATTCAAATTGTAAACAAACATTCTAATTTATTTTAATAAAAAGTTATAACAAAGAAATTTATATCAAAACTGATAGGCAACAGCCAACCCTTTAAAACAGGATGGTGTACTTTTCTAATCTTTTTTGTTCTGACAGTTTTCACTTATTTGTGTATTAGAACAATCTGATCTGTTCTAGTTTTTCTTCATTAAACAGACCTAATGTCAAATCAAAACAAAAGCAAAAAAAAAAATACAAAAATTGGTAATTTCTTTTATGCTTCCTTTACCAAGAGATTTTTAGGTCCAAGTCTTTTCGAAGGTCAAACTTCCCTTAACTTCTTTAAGTTCATTAACAAAATCTTAGATATCCAAAACAAGCCTTCTTTGGTTAAGCCTGGTACGCTGCTCGCGCTAAATTTTAGCTCCCATACAAATTATCGAAATATTTTATCTGAGCTAAAACGGATCCCATACAAATTATCGATAACTTGTATGGGAATTTTATCTCGGCTAAAATTTAGCGCGAACAGCGTACTAGGCTTTAAGTTTCTTTAACATAATTTAAACAACAATATCTTCATCCTCATCTTCAGCCTTATTTTCATTTTCATCTCAGGCGGTCCTTACTCAGATGTCTTATTTTGACAGCTATGTGAGTCAAAGCCCTACTAACAATTTTGCTTCTATAAATGCTTTACAGAAGCAATAATTGCATCTGTAAAGCTTTATAGAACCAAAATTGTTTGTCAGGAGATGAAGTTCACATTGCTTTCTCGCTTGCACTTGGTGGTGCCACAAGAGGCAAGAAATTTTAAACTCATTTAAAATCTTTGGTCTTACGCCAAAGCTGTCAAAATGAGTCGGTGGAATGAGGCCTATGTGGACCATTGAGCGTTTTTATTTTCGTTCTCTTCTGTGTAAAATTTTCAAAATGGCGTCTCAAGTTTATGGCGTTTGATTCGCAAAGTCAAAAGCAGCAATTTCCACCACAAACACCGTCCAACAAATCCAAAAAATGACAATTCAACAATTATTTTTGGCATAACAACTTATAAATTATGTTGAGAAAAAGAACGCAGATACGGTCTGCCATCTTTCAAATAGCAGAGTGTCATTAAATTAAATTTATTGATGAAAGGAATCTCTGGTTTTATTTAGCAGAAATTGTTTTGATTTAAGCCTGGTACGCTGTTCGCGCTTAATTTTAGCCGAGATAAAATTCCCATACAAGTTATCGATAATTTGTATGGGATCCATTTTAGCTCAGATAAAATTTATCGATAATTTGTATGGGATCTAAAATTTAGCACGAGCAGCGTGTACCAGGCTTTAAGCTTGACGTTCGTGTAAAAATTGTTGTCAAATGACACACACACAATCGCAAAACGAATTCGGTCTGTTTTCATGTTCCTTTTTAACACCAAAAATTCGATTTTTTTGAGGCGATTCAAAAAATTGAAAGGAATTTGACATAAGATTAATACAGAAATTTATATCGAAAAAAAAAACAAGCGATCTTCACCAGAAATATTGGCTACATGTTATATTTCTTGCAATCATTTGATTCAAGTGAAGGGCCAGGGTAAAATTTACACATACTTTTTACTTTTATGTTGAAAATTATACTCTTTTTCAACTTAATACTACTTTTGAATATTCTCCTTCAGCAACACTGTTCAAATGTCATTTATCATTTCCTTTCGATAAAAAAGAACGCATCCACAGTGACAGCAACAGGTAATCTTATCAATAACAAAATCTATTACATTTTTCACTAACCATGAATTTTTTTTATAAACAAATCGTGAATCACAAGAGAAATAAAATATTCCCTGAAAATCAAAATACATTGTATAACTTGTATATCTGCCAATAGTACTCACAATGGATATCAGTAGCATTTTAAATATTGAAAAGCTAGTCCCCAGAAATTATCTCAATCTTGCTATTGAAGCCGGCAGATCTTCAGAACAATCCCGACGGATTCTACTCGAAACGGTAATAAAAATCTTTAAACAAAATCTTCATTGGAAGTCTAACAACTAACAGCCTTGAATAATTTCCAAAGCGTAAGCTACCTGAAAGAGGATGGAGTGAATCGGCTATCGAAAACTTTATCCAATACCTATCATCACTTGACAGTAATAATTTTAATGGAAAAACAGGATTAGGAGAGCGGGAAGCTCGAATTGCCTGTCGTATGTTCACATTACAAATTGTTAAAACTAATAGGCTTGGCGGCCACTGCAGAAACGCTCAAATCATCGAGCTAAAGAAAATCACAAATTGGAATTGGAAGAGAGCTATTAGTAGATACGAAAACCACAGCTCTACCCGTCCGCATCGTCCACGATTACCGTAGTAATACAGCTAAAAAACGATATTTGTGTTAAAGGTAATACCATCTTCTTCTCCAATTCAGACGTTTTTTGGGTTAAAGATTGTCAGTTTCGAAACGCAGCCACTTTAAAGGTTAAAAGCGATGGAATTGAGTTTTTTCATAAAGTCTTGTTATTTTTTTAGTATGTTGGTCAATGAGTTAAGGATTTTTTTCGCTATAAAATAAAAATAAGAGGTTATGTTATAGTGGTTGTCGGGGGAAGTACACGACATACTTAGACCCTTATGGGTCCATTGTGATACCACAAACGATTAGCAAGTTAGGAAATGATTTGCTGAACTACTCGGAGCTTCTTATGAATACAGATAGACTTTTAACGTCCGTTTTCACTTGATCACTAGTACACTAGTGTCCTCGTAGAAAATTCTCTTAGATGGAGTTTTTTTCTAATAGAGAGAGGGCATAAGGCACGGCAGTTGCACAGAAGATGTTGAACAGTTTCCTCTTCTTCGTCCACGCAACTCCTGCAGAAATCGTTAGAGAACACGTCCATTCTTTTTGCATGTCTACTAATTAAACTACAGTGTCCTGTAAAAACACCTATGGTATGGTGGTTTTTAATTTAAAGTTCAATAAACCCTTTGAACGTTTCAAGTCTATAAAAGGCCGTATTTTTACTTGCGATATATGTAGGTACTATAGGGCAAGTTTAGGATTCGTAAAAAAAATCGAACTCGAGATAACAATTTTACATGACATTACGATGATGGAGAATGCCAAAAAAGTGGGTCCGGCAATTCTGTCTGTCTGTCTGTCTGTCTGTCTGTCTGTCTGTCTGTAAGAACCTCGAGCTACAGCCTAAACTACTGAAGCGATTTTCTTCAAACTTGGTAGTTAACAGTTTTGGGTGATTCCCTAGAGGAGAAATTGAATTTTTTTTTTTAGGACCAAAACTAACGGTACCTGTCATATAACGGAAACAGAAAAGTTGATTTATTTCAAAAACGGCTCTAACGATTTTGATTAAAATTTTTATGCTTACTGTTATTGATAAGAGCCGCCTTTGATAATACAAAAAATATTTTTTGTACCGTTATTAACGGTACCTGCTATAGAACGGTTTTTTGGATTTATGAATTTCTCATAAACGACAAAACAGATTTCGACCAAATTTTTAATACAGAAACGTTTAAACAATCATTATTTAAAAAAATTTTTAATTTTTCAAAAAACACATTTTTGGATTTTTAAAAAATATTTCAAAATTTTTTTTTGAAAAATCAATTTTTTGGAAACGGGTTGGTGAAAAATTTTGAAATTTCGTTTTTATGTGTAAATTAATTATTAATTCAAAATTGCATATCAATTTTTTTTTGACAAATGTTAGGAAATTTTAATATATAAAAAATTAATTTTTTAAAAAACGGCTCTAACGATTTTCGAAATTTTTTTTTCTAAAAATTCCTTTTTATACTAGAAATAAAATGGCATACTTAGTTTTTTGTAAAAGAGCATTTAAAACGGTATTTAATTATTTATAAAAATAGATTTTATTTTTTTGCACCACTAACGAAATTCAGTGAAAATATCAAATTTTAATTTTTCCCTTATTTTGTTCAATTAAAAACTTTAACATTAGAGTAACTTTTACCATAAGAGCAAGTACGTGCGACCCCAGTCGTGCAATTTATTCTGGTTGCCAGGCAAGTAAAAAACAATAAAAGTCATTACCATTTAAATACTAAACGGTCTTTTAGGAAGAAGCTTGATAGATTTTTAACAACAAGACGAAGTATATGCAAAACTACCAATAATTCAGGAAAAAGTCTCAAACAATGCGCGCCCCTTTAAACTTACCGAATTAAAAGGCGAATTTAATTTAAAATTAAAGCTAATAAAGTCTACTTTTGAAAACCCGAAGTCTTTGAAGTCAGAAATTGGAAGTTGGGTCATGGTGCCTGTTTTAAGGTAAGGAGAATTTTTCACTCAAAAACGTGATGTGATAGAGTTTTTCTAACTTCGGATTCGAGCTCAGCACACAAAAAACCTATAAAAAAGTATATTTTGGTTGCTGTAACAAAAATAAAATGCACGACTGGGGTCGCACGTACTTGTTCTTGCAGTTCAAAGCACTTTTATGTTAGTTTACTTGTAGATTTTGCGAGCTGCCTCTGTATAACTTTTTAAGAAATTTTGTTGAGGTTGGGAAAGAGCCGACATTTGGGGCAATTTTTTTTAATTATGAAAAAATTTTTTTTTTTTTATTTGACTTTTTTTGGAAAAAATAAAAAAGCAGTTTTATTGCAATAGCTTTGAATATTATGTCTGCAAAGTTTAATCAAAATCGTTAGAGCCGTTTTCGAGGTATTTGGTTAAATTGAAAATTTGGTATGGGAGGTACACTTTCTAAGCGAGATATAAAAAAAAAAAAAACAAAAAAAAAAACAACTTTCAGAATTCCATAAAAATCATCTGTACCAAATTTGAAGAAAATCCATCCACGCGTTTAGGCTGTGGAAATGTGTACAGATGGACGTACAGACGCACAGACGCACAGACGCACAGACGCACGGACGGAATTGCGAGACCCACTTTTTTGGAATTCTCCATTATCGTAATGTTGGTTTTGATTAAAACCTCAAATTTTTTTTTCTACACGAAACCAATACTTGCCCTATTGAGCAAGTAAAAAGTTGAATTTTGTTTACCAGTGTAACATTTGCATCACACCTTTTTTCTAATTTTTCCTGGGGGGGGGGGGTCATTCCGTAATTTTGAAAATGATAATCGAATAGACGATAATCGTTTCATAGTTTGAGTATCTTTAAAACTATTTAAAATCATGTCTCATTCAATATTTTCAAAACAGTTTATATGTATAAATAAAAGTTTTCATATCCTTAGAAGTCGTATTAGTCTAGGTAAGCTAGTAAGCTACTAATCGGGTTGCCGAGGTTCGCCTCCCGAAATTTTTTTTTTTTGTAAGTCAATAATCGTCAATAAATAAACGATAACTAAATAGGTCTCGTTTTCGGAGAATTTATTCGTTTTTGGGTGCAATATTGGATTTTTTTAAAGTGTTAGGAATTTATTCCAATCACTGATCAAATTTCAAACTCCACAAACAAACAAACAAATTGTGACTAATTTCTACTAATTAAAAATGTTTAACTACCACTATACGCATTTTCCAAAATTATATTCAATGTTAGTAAGTTTTGATCTTTGGGTCATTAAAAAAATTCATATCCGTTCAGCTATAGCAAAATGTTTCGACGCATTTGTTTTCGAAAATTAAAATTTTCAAAAATTACTTAAGATACGCATAAGAAGAAGGCAACTTTCTTTGCCTCTTCCAACGCATATGTAAATGCACATGAACATTTTGATATCATATTTACGTTATTGAATATTACTATAAATTATATTATAATACTCACAGATTTGTTCAAAATGCTCGCCTATTCATTCAAAAACGAATAAATTCTCCCTAAAACGAGACCTATTTTGCTATAGTTTATTTATTGACGATTATTGACTTACAGAAAAAAAAAAAAACAATTCCAATTTCGGGAGGCGAACCTCGGCCACTCGATTAAGAGGCAACTACTTGCTCACCGAGACTAATACGACTTCTAAGGATATGAAAACTTTTATTTATATAAACTGTTTTGAAAATATTGAATCAGACATGATTTTAAATAGTTTGAAAGATTCTCAAACTGTGAAACGATTATCGTCTATTCGATTATCATTTTCAAAGTTACGGAATGACCCCCCTGAATAAAAAAAAAAAAACTTATCAACAAATGGCTTAAAAAACTTCTATCACGGCTGTTCTGATTTCCAATAGAATTCTATTTTCTCGCGTTTTCAAATTTTAGCTGCTCCCAATTCCGTATTCGAACAATTTTTGCGGATTCATAATATAAATGTTTCGAAAAACGAACGGATCTACAATCCGATACATTTTTGCCGTTTTCAATCCGGATAGCAATTTGCTACCGGAAAAAAATATTCTCAAAAAAAAAAGTCAAGTGAAAATCAGATCAACCTTTTTTAATCCGTACGAATTCAATTTTCGTTTCCGTTTTCAAATTCGAACGAATATAAGAACAGCCATGTATGCCAGGTAGGTGCTTAGTTTTACCTTTGATTTGATACCAACAAAAGTCCTTAACTCGTCCACGAACACCACCAAAAACAGAAATTTAGCCAAAAACTCATGTTTAGTGCTTCTAAACTTAAAACGGGCTGCATGACAAAACTGTCAGGCTTTCACCCGGAAGAGCTCTGAATTTTGATAGCTGACAATATCTCCTTGAATTTGACACGAATATCGTCTTTTAGCTCTATGTTCCAGTCGACGGGAAGACCTGTGGTTTTCGTAACTACTAATAGCCCTCTTTCACTTCCAATTTGAAATTTTCTTTAGCTCGATGACTTGAGCGTTTCTGCAGTGGCCGCCCTGTCTATAAGTACCTATTTGATTATAATTGATTTACAGGTCTTGTTGCAAAACGTCACTATAACTTTGGTCATGGGATTGGCCGTTCGGGTGATCTTTTAGAACCACAGCCCAAAGCAGCCGGTTCGACTCTAATGTCTAACCTCACCAACAGTTTACTTTTAGATCTCATACACTATCTAGGCGTTGCTAGTGCGAAACTTTGCTTCTTATGTCCTATGGCTACAGGTATGACCCTGAATCTATGCCTTCTCACATTGAAGAAACAAAATCCCAAAGCAAAGTATGTTCTATGGTCTAGAATCGATCAGAAGTCCTGTTTTAAATGTATAACCATGGCAGGCTTGCAACCGGTTGTTATTGATGTTGTAAACGGGCCGAAAGGTCTGCAAACCAACATGGCTGCATTTGAACAAGAGATTCAAAAACTGGGATCTGAAAAGATTTTATGCATCTTTTCTACTACGAGTTGCTTTGCTCCTCGCAACTGTGACAATATATTGGCTCTGTCTCAGTTAGCCGAAAAATCGAACATTCCACATTTGGTTAACAATGCATACGGTCTACAAAGCACATATCTGACTCACCAATTAGAACAAGGCAATAAATCTGGACGAATCGACTTATTCGTCCAGAGTACTGATAAGAATTTAATGGTTCCAGTTGGAGGAGCGATCGTAGCTGGATTCAATGAGGAGACTGTTCGTGCTGTTGCTAAGACATACGCTGGTATGAAAAATCATCATTTAAAAATCATTGTTTTAAAAAAATCTAAAAAAGAATAATTACAGGTAGAGCATCAAGTAGTCAATCGGTTGATGTCCTTATGACACTACTGTTTCTTGGTAAATCAGGTTATTTAGAGTATAGAACCAATCGTTTAAGTTGTTTTGAATATCTTCATTCGAGAATGACTGAATTTGCTTATAAACACTCGGAGAGTATGTTTCTTACCAAAGGAAATCCTATATCAATGGCTATGACATTGAATACGTTTCGGTCTTTAGATAATTTATCTAAATTAGGATCAATGTTGTATACGAGAGGGATTTCAGGAGTTCGTGTTGTTACAACGTTGGATGTGAAGTCAATAGATGATCATACATTTTATGGTGAGTTGTTTTCTTAAAATCCTGTATTATAGTATGTTCATTGACCTTCTCCCAACTTTAAACTAATAAGTTGGCAAATAATTTTTAATATTTTTTTAACTTGCTTAATTGGTTTCGTGTCAAAAGGTTTTAATCAAAACCATAAAAGTGGTTATCGTCATGCCAGGGCGGCTTTTCTTAAAATTTGGTACAGAAGATTATATGAAGAGTCCAGGGGAAAAACGGCACATATCCACTTTTTGTCAAAAATAAACTAATGATAGTCAAGTATTGTAGCACTATCTGATGGCACCCTTTTTTAAAACATATTTAAGCATTGCTGGAAAAATAAATAATTTGTGAGCTTGTAGTACTAAGTTGTATGGAGAACAAAATTTTAAAATGCGTTTTTCTCGAAATGACTTGGAATGGACTTGTGCTGTGCTGGACCCTTCATATGGAATTATGAAAATTTTTGAATAACTTGCTTTGTGCACACTTTTCGAGTTATTGCATTTTTTTTCAAAACGGCTTTAACTTTGCACACGCAATATTCAAAGTAATTGCAATAAAACGACTTTTAAATTTTTCTCCAAAAAACACAAATAACAGAACATGAGTTTTTCGTTTGAAAAAACTGTAAGTTTTGTCGGCTCTTCCCGTATATGTATGTATTAACCAAATTTGTTTAAAATGTATATGAAAATAGTTCTTCTAATCAAAAAATTATCTTAAGACTGCATTAATAAAAAAGTCATTAAAAGACTACTTCTTTGATACCTTTTGCCTATATTTGGACTATTTCCAACAATGAAAACTGAATGTACGTTTAGAGGCGACTGTCCTGTTTAATACTTTCAAAATCTGTTTAACAACATTTAAACAAACATTTCTAGCTTTAAGATAGTTTTAAGGTGATGAAAAATAAAAATGAATTTAAAATTGACAAGCACTTGAAAGCCTCAAATTAAAAATTCCCATTTTACCAGTTATTATGTTTATACCAAACACTACCGAAAATTAGCTGGGTTCCTTTGGATTCCAGTATCTACTGCTAAGTACTTCTGGTTGCATTCAACTCTTTATCTTCTGTAGAACATGAAGTAAATAGTTAATTTTTTTTTTGCCTTTTTGCAAAGGTTTAATAAAGAAAAATTTTACACAAGACAATCACGGAAAGAAAAGGCACAATTATTATTCGACTTTTCCCAAGATTTTTTTTTTATTTCAAAAACAATTTTTTTTTTGTATTTTAACATTAGTTTTTATCTTTTATCAATTTTTATTTGAATTACCAATATTTTTTGATATCGGTTTCAATAAGTAGAATGAAAATTGGAATGCAGTTTTATTCCAATAGCTTTTATTATTACGCGTGCAAAGTTTACTAAAAATCTTGGACACACATACATATATTCACATATATTAGTAGCGACTGCAAGTAGTGAAAAAAGGAATAAGACATAATCTAACCAATTTTTGTCAAAAAAATATTTGAATTTTTTTTCTTCGTTTTTCAGGATGGGGAAGCCACTTTTCAAAATCAGAAGTACCATATATCACAGTTGCTGCAGCAATAGGTATTACGAAAAGTGAAATCGATGTTTTCATGAAAAAATTAAAGGAATGCTGGATCAAGTTATCTAGTTCTTTAAAATAACGTGGCAGGCCACAACCAAAAATAAAAATGTTAATAAAATTTAAAAATAACATAAGTTGAATTTAATAATTGAAAATAAGCAAATTATAATAGTTTAATAGACGACAGCAGGTAAGTCAAAAACTTTTTTTAAGATAAGTATGTACATAAGTATATGCTCGACTGATTTCAGATAAAAAAGTTTAATGTTTAAGCCTAACCGACCACTGTGGCATAATTAAAACCAAACAATAAAACCAGATTGCGGACCATTTACAGATCTTTAAAATTGTATAACTGGTTATACTAAAATAAAACTTCTGAAATCATAATAAAATAAAGTGCGACTTCTATCTTAGCAACTTTTATTATAAAAGTCATAAATTATATGATGAATATAAGTGTAAGAAAACAAAGTGCTCATGTCTATAAAATATTAAAACTAAATTACAAAAAACTACTTTCTTATTAAATAATTACGAATTAATAATTCCATCAGTAATTGGCTTGGAGTAACCTTTATTTTTCTCCATAACAGCTATGGCTTCTTTCATCTATAAAATAATAAAACATTTTATCAAAGAGGAAAAATAATTTTTAAAAATTCTTTACCTCTTTGCTTTTCTTTTCAAAAGCTTCCTTCATACGAATTTCAATCTTCGCCAGCGATGCATCATATTCAGATTTAATTCGA
The DNA here is from genome assembly GCF_945859705.1 of Episyrphus balteatus. Lineage (NCBI taxonomy): Eukaryota > Metazoa > Arthropoda > Insecta > Diptera > Syrphidae > Episyrphus > Episyrphus balteatus. The sequence continues at coordinate 78,639,716 of NC_079136.1, read as the reverse complement.
TTGTATTCCTGTATCATGTGATTTTCTTTATCCTCTGCATAGCGCTAAAATATATGATCTCATAATTAAAATAACTTAAATCAATTCCTTACACTTACTTTATAATTAACTGCTGTCTTTTTTGCAGAATTATACTTTGTCTGCCACGAAGCAATAGCAGCTTCATGTAGTCTTTTCATCTCTTCAATTTTATTTTCCCATTCATACTGGATGTTGTCACTTTTTCTACGTTGTTCCTCCCATTGAGTCATGACAGCCTTCATAGATTGACGTTCAGCTTCTATTTGATGATTTCTTTCATCCAACTCTCGAAGCAGTTCGTTAATTCTTTGAGTTTTCAACTTAAGTTCATCACGACTTTTGTGTAAAATAAGATTTTGTTTCTCAAACAATTCCTTATATTCTTTATCTTTATTTGCTATAACTTCTTCAGTTTTTTCACGTTCTGAAAGAATTGCATGTTTGAGTACTTGAACTTCATTATGTCGCTGTATCAGTTCGGAGTTAATTTTTTGAAGACTTTTTCGAAGACTTTCTAGTTCATCTTCTAACTGTGCTGTCTTCACTTTATAACGTTGTTCGTTATTTCTTATTTCTGCTGCAAATATTTTTGCCATTTCATCACGAACTTTGGATTCGACTTGGCGCCGATTGAATTTCGATTCCAACTCTGGGGATGTTTCAACGCTTTTATCTTCGGATCCTGTTTGTTTGAGTGACGAAGCTCCAGAGCTGCTTTGGAGTTTAATGTATTCTTCAAACTGTTGAGCTTTTGCTTTTAGTTCAACAATTAGTTTTTCCCTTTCATCGATTAGGACAATTTTGTCAGATAAATCTGCGATATGATTTTTAGCTTCATTGAGTTCATAGTTAAGATCACCGATTTCTTTTTGATATACTGTGCACTGACTTGTAAGTTTCAGAATTTGAATTTCCAGCTGCAAAAAAAATGTAAGTTAGACCATTTGACTTTAGTATAAACTGGAAATTATTCTTGCAAAAAATTCTAGGCAAAATGTTTTTGTTATAGCTGCCATTTGAATGAAATTCATTTTGAATGACACCTTATGGTTCCGTTGAACGAATCTGGCAAAGATTAATTGCATATGAGGAGTCAATAAAGTAAGTAGACAATTGCTTCAACTTTGAAGCAATGTTAAAAAAAAAACTAATTTGGAAAACAGTAATTTTCTTATGTTGCCATGCATTGTACGAAAAAACATCGGTTTCTCAGTAGAAAAAAAGAGGCAACAGAAAAAGAAGAGCGTTCGAGCAAAAAAAGGAATACTATTGCAGAAATGAGGCTCGTTTTTTTTCACTTATAAACATTTTAAACTGAAGTCTGCAAAATAAAAAAAAGTGAAGTCGCAGCCAAAGTGAAGAACTCAGAAAAATTACTGCTGCAATCTCTACATTGATAATGATGAATTTCAACCCAAGGCAAATTCAACTTATACAGACAGCCTAGACGGATAGACCGATTAACATAAAACTTGGTTTATAGGGTTTTTGGAATTATTTTTTTGGACCAAAAATAACGGTAGCTGTCATATACCAATTTCTGAAAAGTTTAATTTTCTCCAAAACCGCTAAAAAATTCAAATGTTAATTTTTAGCAAGGTCTATTTTTTCATGGATTTTTTTTTTTTTTTGAAAAATCAAATTTTCGAAAACGGGACATTGAATTTTTTTGAAATATTATTTTTAGTTGTTGTTTAGTAATTTTTACACAATACATACCAATTTTATTTTTGAATTTTAATAAAATCATTTTTTTAATTTTTTTCTAAAATTGATCTTAAAACAAGAAATCAAATTGTATACTTGTTTTAGAGCTCAATTTGTTTTCAGATGTTGCTTTTTACAAAACAATTTTTTTGTTTTTTTTTTTTCATATAAATTTTCAAAATTTCTATTTTTAAAACTCTTAAACATAGAAGCTTTAACACTAAGACCAAGTTCGTGCGACCCAGGAGTGCATTTTATTTATATTTTGAACTGAAACTATGATTTCTTAGTAACATTTTTACTAAAATAAAAGGTGGTGATCCTTGTAACTTAAAATTCGCTTTAGAGATAGCCAGGCGGTAAGTTAAAAATATAGAGAAAATCAGTAATGTGGATTGTGCGTTTTACAGTTTATTATGCCCACAAAAACACTACAAAGTTCTTTTTTTACAATTCATTGAGCCGTTTTGTTTTTTTTTTATTCGAATTTTTGCAAAATAAAAAATGCATCACGATTTTGACTTTAAATGAAATCATTAACAAAATGCAAGAAAAAAAATGTTTTGTTTATGCATTTTTGATTAAAATGTTTGAATTCTTATGTCTTGCACAAGCACAAGAACTACTGATTAGAGACCAATTTTGCATAGCAGAGACAAGATGAAATTGATTTTAATCAAAAAATGAAATGGACTTTCAGCATGTGAAAAAAAGTAAAATGCTGAATGTGTGCGTAAATTGAAATTCTTTTTACTATAAGATTCATTCTATACGATTTAAATTTAATAAAACAAAATTTTTAAATTACCTTTGTACACTCTGCTACATATTCAATACATTTTGCACAGTTGTTTGAAGAATTTTTTAAATTCGAGTTTAATCGATCTGCCTTTTCTGTAAATAAAATGAATAGATACAAATATTTTTACACCTTATAATAATATAATAATTACCATTTTCCAATTTTTCCCTTAATTGAGATAAATCTTTTTCATATGAAATTTTTTGAGTTTCAAGTATTTTTGTTAATTCCGAACATTTTATTTCAGCTAATTTCAATGCCTTATTTAAACTAGCACACTCTTCCCTCTGCTCTTGCAAATCTTTACAGAAATCAGCTTTTAAATACTTTTTAAGTTCTATTGCTATTGCCTCCTTTTCGTTTGATATTTCAACATACAGATTTTTGAGACGATCACATTCTTTTTGTGAATCTTCAAGGCGAAATCTCAATCTTTCGATATCCGATTGTAGATCTTCGTTTTGCTTGTAATTCGCTTTTAAACTATCACGTTCTTGTTTGAGTTCTTCCAGATCAACTTGAAGATCTTTGACTTTTGAATCCAGCATACGTAATTCAATAGCCATATTAGCCTTTGCTTTTTCTGCATCTTCCTTACAAAGCTTAAGGTGTTTCATATTTTCAATTTCATTTTGTAGAAACTTTCTTTCTTCTTTTAAACACATCAATTCATCTAGAATTTCTGTTTGTTTTAAATTCCTTTCATCTTCAACACTTTTCGCCCTCAACTCATCTAACTCTTCTTCGATCAATTTAAGTTTGTTTTTGAGTCTTGTGTTCTCTTCCTGGCACGTTGTGATTTTAACGAGAGCTCTATTTTCTTCCTGTTTTAAGTATTTTATTTCATGATCCTTTCGATCCATTGCCTTTTGCATTTCGCGTATTTCTTCTCGTTTGTTCTTTAAGTTGGACATTGCTCGACACAGTTCTTCTTTGAGATTATTGGCACGTTCTACACCGGTTAATGGAGTGCTTTCTACAACTCTTCCTTGCGTCTGACTCAATCGTCTAAAGCTCTCTTCGTAATTTTGTTGAAAAACGCTATCCATTGCATTAATATCAGCAGTAGCTTGTTCCAAACGAGATCGTAGCTTTTCAATAGTTCCTTCCATATTTTCTATTTGTCTTTGCAATTCAGCAACTAAACGCTGTAATCGAACATTTTCTTGGGAATAATCATGCTTGCACCTTAGTTCTTCACATTGTTTTTGTGCTTCAGTCAATAATCTATCTAGCTCGCTTATTTTTGAAGATTTTTCAATTAGCATATTTTCATGGCTTTGCTGTAACGATTTATAACGCGAATTCATGTTTTCCAATTCAAGAGTCTTTTTCTCAAGTTTATTGGTGGTGCTATCTAAATGTGCTTGCAACATGGCCATTTCAGCCCGATGCCGTTCTTCAACACGCTTGAGATTCAATTCTACATTGCGATCGTTTTTTGTGTTAATATTTTTTTCAACCATATTATATTTGTGTTGAACATCGGCAAGCATATTTTGAGAAGTTTCTAACTTTCCATTCAATTCGTTATTTTCAACTTCTAGGGATTTTATTTCAGATTTTAGATTTTGAATAGTGTTTTCTAAATTGGAGCATTTCTCTTTGCTTTCTACCAAAAGTTCGTGGTGAGATTTTTTTGAGCGTATTGCACGTTCACGTTCTGCCTCAGACATGGCCAAACGTTTTTCAGTGTCTTCTCGCAATTTCTTCTCTTCGTGGGCAATTCTGGTTACATTTTCCAGTTCACTTAAATTAAGGTTAATTATTTTATTAATTTATGAGATTAGAATTAATATATTTGAGGTTCTTATGATCAAAATCAGAAACATACTCATCGGAAGCTTACTTCTTTAACCCTGATAACCTCTTTACAGCTTGAATCAAATTATGTATTCCCTTTCAGTTTGATAGTTTTAACACTATTCGGGATAAAATGTTTCATTCTGAAAGAATTAACTTGTCGAGGAAACATAGTTACCAGTTAAAGTTTCTAAATTAAAAGAGCGTATTGCCAGACAGCTTTCATGGGTGATTTTTCTTTAACTGGATTTATATGGCACTAGAAATATGCAAATATAACACAATGGTTTGATGGGCCTAGAGGCCATAACACAATAACAGAATATTTTTATCAGGGTCAGAGGTAAGGAACAATTTCTGGAATGTTTTCAGCTCAACCATTAACGTCCAATATTCGAGTTCGCTCTTTCACAAGCTGAGTAAAGTAATTGAACTCAGCAAAGATTCCCTCAGATGTTTTTTTGCGAAGATTTCTTCAAATCATTAAAAACTTATTTATATATGCTCTGTTGGAGAGCGATCGAGTCAGAATCAGCTTCTTGGAAAATCAGCCACAAAAAAACAATACTTTACCAAAAGACTAGCCTTTGTAATTTAACACAAGGATTGGACCATCTCACAACGGAAACAAATACTGTGGAGTGATGAGATAGGATTAATAGAGTCGGTTACGACTGCAACCAAGACAAATGAAGCATTCAAATGAAATAAAATTACTAGAGAACAATAAATATTTCCATTATCGTTTTAAATTAGTTCACCATTACTATTGATACACGCTTAGACAAATCATCACTTTTCATAGCAAACATTTTGAGGTAATGAAGAAGTTTTTCTATTAAGAAATAGAATCAAGTCTATGAATGACACATTCTTGGAGATTTTGCGAAATTATCAATACGCAGACTACATTGGAGGGGTTCACATCATTTAACTAACCGGACGGACCAAGTGACAGCCTTTCAGAAATTAAATATGAAATTGTTTTGAATACCCGTCGGGCTTACCGGGCAAGCAGTTGGTTGGATATTTGGGCAAGGGTCTTTCACGGATTAGGAGCCCAATAACTTAGTTAAGATCATCTCATTCATTAGATCAATTTCGCTTCCCAGGGGTTAGGTTGTAGAAAATTTGTATGAATAAGTTGAATTTTTAGGTATTGGTTTGAGGTATCTCCCTGACCCATTCTGAAATTTAAATAAATTTCATATTGTTCTTTAGTGTCAAAGACGAGATGTCATCTACCTCGTTGAAGAAGTATTCCCCGAGAGCTACTTTTCTGGTTCTAGGGTATTCGCAGAGGAAGTGATATGAGCCCTCTTCGTCTTGACACCATCTACACAAGTCAGATGAGATAATAAGGTACTACAAAAGCTCAGGAGTTTTATTGACCTGTTTAGGCGAGATTAACGCGAAAAGATATCTGACTACCGCTAGATCTTATTTGGACCCGTCCATAAATCCTGTCCAAAAAAATGGGAAGTATGTTACCGCTACTGGGTTAAAATCAGTGTACGGGAGAATGTAGTTTCTTTGAATGTTAATCTTAGTGAAGTTCATTATCGTTTTTTTTTTACACTTTTTCCAATTTTTACACTCTTTTAATGGAAGAGCACTTTTCGACGCCAGCTTTTTCGTGAATATATTTCTAGCCCAATTACTAAGTAAATAATGACTAATCACAAGCACAACATAAGCTCACTAAGATAGAATGTATTTGATTCCGTTAAGGAAGTTTGTTTTTAGAGAAGCTTAAGATCTCACATAAATTGACTATAACTTTCAATTTATGAGTACCTAGTTTGTGTTCATGGTATCTATTAAAATATCTTCATAAGTCAGAATGTCAATTTGTTGTACACTCTAGCCTTCCATACATAATTTGAGAAGCTCAATTAAAACCAATTAAAATAAATCATTTGTATAGTTCAATTAACGCAAAAAAATGCACTTACTGAGTTTTTGAATCCAGCAGCATCTTTAACTTCTGAATCGTTTCCTCCTGCAAATTGATATTGTTGCATGGCACATGATTTTGTGGATGTCGATCGTTTTGAGTAGGCATTCCCATGTATCGAATTCCATTTGGAATTATATGTTTATCAGAATTCTGAACTAATAAATCTGATTGAAAATTAGAACTATCTATTGTATTATCATCATCATCTATTAGATCGTCAAAAGCTGTTTGCAAATCTTTATTGAGCTAAAATATTAAAAAAAAAAAACAAAAACTATTTATCGAATTCAAAACAAATTGTTGCAACAAAAATCAAACCTCTTCATCACGCCTTTTCTTATCCTCGAGATCTTCTTCTTCCTCAGCTCTATTTATGCTATTGTCTAGATGAATACTTCCACCTCCTTGGAATATACTTAAACCAGGAGTATTCATTTTTTAATAATAATTATTTTATAACACAAAAAAACTTGTTTTATTGAGAAACTTAAAAAAAAATACATCAACAAACAAAAATCACTGATTTATGAACTGAGAACCACATTTTTGTCGGATACACACATGTAAGCATAAATTAATGTTTTTATTTTATTAAATTTAACAAATTTTTAGATAATAAAAACATAATCTGCAATTTTAATAAATAAACAAAATAACAAACAAATTAGGAATGTTTAATTTTTGTAACGTTTTCTTTTGTTTTTTTGGGCAGTTTTTTTTTTTACATTTGAAATAAACGTCATCTTGCCCGATGGCAGCTCCCTCTGCTTGTCGTGATTATTTTATAAAAAGCAGAGATGAAAATAATTTTAAAATGGTAGTAAATAGTAGTGTAATGTTAGAAGTTGAAAAATGTAGTAGAGACTCATTTTTCAATTAGTTTAATGAATTGGAAACTTGGAAATATGATGCAGAAAGCATAGATTTTGGGTTAGATACAAATTTGGATACTCATTAAGAAAAAATACAATATTTGCTGTGTACTACTGCTAAGTACTTCTGGTTGTATTCAACTTCATTTCTTCTATAGAAAAAATGTCTGAAAGGATTCAGAAGTACTAAAAAGGTACTTTGCTGGGCCCAAAGGAACACAGCCATTAACTAGTTCTTCTGGAGGTCAAAGTCCGACAAGTACTTTACTAGCGATTTTCAATAGCCCCGTTCCATTGGAGTTTACTCATTGAGTAGATCTAGTACTACAATTAACACATTAGCCCTGTTCCTTTGGGATGTGGCAAAGTACTACTATTAGTTTACTAGTGATTTTCAATGGAACGCACTTTCAACGAATTCAATACAAATCGTATCTACTCGGGAAGAAGAGCATGAGTAGATGATAGTACTAGATTAAACAAAACATCTACTAATAGTAAACTAACACCTCCAATGGAACAGGGCTATTAGCAGACTTCCACCTCCAATGGAACAGGGCTATTAATCTTCTACTTGAGGAGATAGGAATGTGTAGTTGTTGTACTAGATTTCTATACTCACGGCATATACTTGGTATTCAGATATACTTTTATGGGATTTTTATTGAGGGAAGAATGTATATCAGACAGGATATTATTTAGTCAATACCACCTTGTCAGCCTGGACCTCGAGTCCGCTGGTATCTTCAATTTAAGTATTTTCTTATAAAGCATTAAAAACCTCAAGAATATAACTCAGTTTAAGTTTTTTTTTTTTTTTTAACTGCTTTTATTAAACTTTGTATTTCAGATATATGAAAACTAACCTATATTTTATACCATTTTCACATGAGGCGTTCAGAAAAATAATTGGTCACTAAAGGTTATATGTTTTGAAGTCATAAAAATTAAGGCTTGGCCACACCGGAGGGTATGCGGTAGCGGTACGGGTAGCGGTAACGATATTTGCATGAAAAAAATTCAACATCTGAACGTTGGTATGTCAGTTTGGAATTTTTTTCATACAATACCGTTACCTCTACCCGTACCGCTACCGCATACCCTCGGGTGTGGCCAAGCCTTTAAGGGTTTTGCTTTATCTTATATTCTATTCGAATTCTATTTTCTACCGTTTTCGAATCTTAGCTGCTCCGAATTTCGTTTTCGAACACATTTTGCGGATTCATAGGAGTTTCGAAAAACGGGCGGATCTACAATCATACAAATTTTTGCCGTTTTCAATCCGGGTAGCAATTTGCTACCGGAAAACAATATTCTCAAACAAAAAAGTCGAATGGAAATCAGACCAAGCGTTTTCAATCCGCACCGATTCAATTTTCGTATCCGTTTTCAAATTCGAACGAATATTAGAACAGCCGTGATAGAATGAAAGAAGGAAATTCTGAGAAAGAGCTTCTCAAAGCTCAGCTAAAGGAACACATTTCAACTGGACTTGACCCATTATTATTCTGAACGCTTCATTTTACGTTCGTGGGCTTGGGCTATTGAAATCTTCGGGACGAAAAATCATTGTCGGTTAAAATGTAAATCTTATCGATAACTACAAGTAGTTTATATTTATTTTATATTGAAACCAATTATGATTTTTAGCCTGGAAGGTTTTCAACCTTCCTAGTAAATTGAAGGTTTGGTTGTGAGAGCCTGTACAGAAATAAAATATCTGTATCTAAAATGATTTAAATATTTTCGTTTTATTGTTTTTTGTTCATGCTTTTTTTTGTTTTTTTTTTTTCTTTTCAAGATCAAAAAAAGTTTTTTTTTGTTTTTGTTTTCGATTTGTTTTTTTATTATACAGACTGTCCATTTAAGTTCATAAACGCACTTATATTGGGACATTTATCTAATTTCTCGGCATCAATTTGAAAAACCTTGGACATTCGTCGCCAAGTCTGTGCATCGAAATAATAAAAGGTTCCACGTTCTTTTGTACCATTTTTTTCATATTGATTAAGTCCCGGAATTCGAGTAATCCAAATTTTCTCTTCTATGTGATACCGCCATTCACGATTATGTCTGTAAAATAATTATAATTATTATTACTGGAAAAATGTGTGTTAAATAAATTTTAATTTACAATTCAGCAGCGGCCATTAATTGCATAACATCACCAATATTCGTGTAAAATAAAAAGAATAACAGGTCTTCTTGCAGTTTTTTAAGAACAGGGTGCGACAGTTTGTCTCTTATCGCAAAGTTGATCAAGTATTCGGGCGGGACGCTATAATCAACATCTTGTGCTCTGAAAACAAAATTTAAAAAATAAGAACAATGTTAATGTGAGAACAAATAAAATTAAATTTTTATTTAAAAAGTAAGCAAATAAAATGATCTCGAAGTCAGTCCAAAAAAAAAATCCTAAAAACTGTTCTTGTCAAATTCACAAAAATTTTAACACGCAAATCTTAACTAGATTTGTCTGTATTGAAAAACACCCCCAGATCTTCTATATATCAATAACATAGAGTGAGTTACTGCAACCACTCTTGGAAAAAGTCTAGGTCACCGAATGTTTCTCCAAAGTTAATAGTCCAGTAAATAAAGGAGTTTTACCCTACAAAAGGTCCGGTAGTTCTAAATTTTTGATATGTTCTTAGGTATGGTTAGTAGATATAAAAACCAAATTTCCACAACCACGCCCCCTCCGCCCCCTTCAGCATCACCAAAAAACCATAGAAATCTGGCACTTTTTTCATTTTTATGCCCCTAACTTTCTTCTGGTGCATTTTATTGAAAAAAAGTTGTTAGTAGACTTGTAGAAAACATAATTTCCTACAAAAATGACTTTGGAAGTATTTTTATACAACCAAAAACAACGAAGTTATGAAGCTTCCAAATACATGTAAAATTTCGGATTTTGCAATATTTTCAGTTTCTTGTCACTTAACATTGCTATAACTCTTTAACAAATGACTTTAACGCAAAAGTCTTCACAATCAATCTTATAGACAATTTAATTAACTAAAATAAAATATAAACCACTTTGATTTTGTGAATCAAATAACCGAGTTAGGGCTAAAATATTAAAAAAGTATTTTTGATAGTTTTCGAAAATTTTTTAACTATCCATTAAATGAAGGATTTGTATCCCATAAAAAGTCGGGTGGTTCTTATTCTATATTTAATCAGGTTTTAATGGTAGATTGAAAAAAAAATTCATAGCCACGCCCCCTCCGCCCCCTTAACCATACTCCAAAAACCAATTCTGCATTTTTTCAGTTTTATGCCCGTAGCTTCCTTCTGGTCATTTAAATGTGAAAAATTAATGTGCAAAATTGTAGAACACAAAATTTTCTACAACTTGCACATCCAATATCCACCAAACTAAGAATTTTTCAAAAAAGTTACAATTTCCGATTTTCTTTATTTTCAGTTTCTTACCTGTTTACAGCGCTACAACTTCCTAATTTTTAATTTTTAGCCAAAAATCCTTTTGTAGGGAATTCATTTTCATGAATACAACTTTTATCTTTTGATAAGAACCTAGTTTAATATCTCATGCGCTTATAAAGCGGTGGGCTATGAGTGGACGAAGGTAAAAGAATTGGGGTGTGAGGGGCAGGGGTAGCAGGTGGGGAAATATAGGAGTAATAGGTGGAGTTGAAGATGGCGAATTATGAGAAAATTTGGCTTCGTTGAATTTTTCTTCAAATTGATCGATGATATCTGATCTTCTTCGTCGTCGTCTTCATAAAAAATTCATGTGGACGATTTTGACAGGATTGTCCACAGCAAAACTTACAGAATGTGAACATTTAAGTCCCTCTTTCCTGCATCTGCCAGCTCCCATGCATCTAGGCACATAGGTATTTGCATGACACAGCTTTCATCAATTTTTGGGGAGCAGGATCTTGTACAGTTTTAATGGACTGCAATACGTGGCATCCTCTCGTCCAGCCCCATTCCAGATGATTTTTCTCAATACCCATCCACGCCATGATCTGAAGATAAGTCCGGAGGAAATGAAAGTGTGCTGCATCTGTTGTAGGCGGTAGTTTGCACAAATTAAGTTTTGTTGAACTGCTCATAAATTTGAAATATCGAAGAGAGCTTAGAGATTGACCACTGTCCTCTCCATATAATATAAACAAGATATGTTCTTCCGCCTCCGATACTTTCTGAACTCTGGCATATGGGTCCTTAACTTCTCTGCAGCTTCAAGTGCAGAGGGGTTTTTGAAACATTTTGCAAAATTTGTTTTTTTCCGAAAACAAAGATGTTTGAGGTGGTGTCACATTCACTTATGGCATGAATGAGTAAGACGTTCTCCATAGAATTGAATGTGAAAAATGAGAATTCATCCAGATAAATTGATCCTCCCAGGTTTTCGAAGGTACACGTTATCGGCCCTAGGTAAAGTAAGTCGATGTCTTCCTCAAAAATCTTTGAAGCTCTATGGTATAGATACTAATTCTGGCGCAACTGGAAGAAAGCATCCGTACGTTCGAGTTGAATCAGGGGTGGTTGTGGTTGCATGATAGTAGAAACTTCAAGTAGCTGCGCCTCGTGGAGACTTGATGAAAAGCCAAGGGATTTAATCATATCAATGAGAAGCTTAGAAAGGGGGGAAAGGAAGGATCGGGGACGAGCAGCAGCTATAACAGCATGGGATAAGGCCAAACATTTCCTTTTCCATTTATCCAAAGGGCCACTCTTATTCTTCAGTATTACAGTTTCAAAAAAAGGATGGGTACTCATCTGTATTAGACCGAATGACTTCCAAAACTGTGCTGCTTTGACTACTCTCAACCTTTTAACCTTCTCCATACTTCTTATCAAAACAGGATTTGACTGTGCTATTATCAATTTTATAATCACCCGTATTGTGATTTACAACTGTCAATCGATTTTTGATAAATACTGGATTTGGGATGGTTAGGAATACAAATTTGAAAAAATTAGGACTTATTTTTCCTGATTTGGAACCATTCTAGGGAGCGTCCCCAATTTTGTATTTCTAAGGAGCACCCTATTGTATATAGCAATAAGGCTGAACCTCCTTCGATCGTACTTGTCAACTCATCAACTCATGTATGAAACTTCATAAAACTGAAAAATGCAGAATTGGTTTTTGGAGTATGGTTAAGGGGGCGGAGGGGGCGTGGCTATGAATTTTTTTTCAATCTACCATTAAAACCTGATTAAATATAGAATAAGAACCACCCGACTTTTTATGGGATACAAATCCTTCATTTAATGGATAGTTAAAAAATTTTCGAAAACTATCAAAAATACTTTTTTACTATTTTAGCCCTAACTCGGTTATTTGATTCATAAAATCAAAGTGGTTTATATTTTATTTTAGGTAATTAAATTGTCTATAAGATTGATTGTGAAGACTTTTGCGTAAAAGTCAATTGTTAAAGAGTTATAGCACTGTTAAGTGACAAGAAACTGAAAATATTGCAAAATCCGAAATTTTACATGTTTTTGGAAGCTTCATAACTTCGTTGTTTTTGGTTGTATAAAAATACTACCAAGGACATTTTTGTAGGAAATTATGTTTTCTACAAGTCTACCAACAACTATTTTTCAATAAAATGCACCAGAAGAAAGTTATGGGCATAAAAGTGAAAAAAGAGCCAGATTTCTATGGTTTTTTGGTGATGCTGAAGGGGGCGGAGGGGGCGTGGTTGTGGAAATTGGGTTTTTCTATCTACTAACCATACCTAACAACATATCAAAAATTTAGAACTACCGGACCTTTTGTAGGGTAACCCCCTTTTTTTTAGCTTCATTTATTGGACTATAAGGGAATGATCGGCAAGCAGATTTAAAAAAACGAAGGCCTGGCGCGAAAGCTAGAGGAGGATTTGCGTTTTGCTTGTAATATTAGTTAAAATTCATCCTTAATATCTGGGAGCCACACTTGATGCCGAAGAAGAATCATGGGTTCAAATTCCAAGTCTTGCATGTACAGGACTACATACTGTCACCAAATGTGTTTTTATTGGTAAAAAAAGAGATACACTCCGCGCAGTCTTGACAGGAAACGGGGCAATTTGATGGATTCTAAAATCTAAGCTGAAACATCTACAAAGATTACGCTTGACGGAAAATTAAAAAAAACTTATTTAAAAAAAAACTATCAAACAAATTCGTCTGTTTCCTCAACTTCTGGTTCTTGTTAAAAAAAAAACAAGACTTCAGGCGGAAATAATTTTAATTATCTTCGAACCTTTGTTTTTATTTATACACAGGGTGTCCCAAAAGTCAACGTGCAAACGAAAATCCGTAAAAGAATAAGTCGTGACAATTATCATAACAATAAAAAAAACACAGCCATGTATTTTATGAATTATGGGCATTCGAAAATACAATCGAAAAAATGATCACCAGTTTTAAAGAAAATACCACTTTTTTCCAACGAAGTACTCAAACATTTTACATGACTCTAATTCAATAGACTGAAGTGTAAACAAAATGTACTACGAAATTTTAGCGAGTTACTTTAAAAGTTGGCGTGTTTAATTCTCGTTTCAAAATGGTATAAAGTTTTGGAGAATATTTCATAAATAACAGAACCAAAAATGTTTTTCTTAAGTATTTCGATTGTTTTAATTATATAATTTTTAAAGAAGCTTAATAAATGCTTACAAAAGTAATTACTGGTAGGCTACGTTTAATCATAGGTTTATGAAATGAAAATAGTGGAAAAAGTTCCAAATTATTCAGATAGATTAATTCAAACAAATGGGATAGAGACGAATTGTCTTCTAAACAAATCAAAACTATGAAAATCATAGTTTTGATTTTATATTATATTATATTATATATATTATATTATCGTTTCATCTATGGAAACCCTTAAAGAAGCTCTAATTTATAAATTGTGCCTAATAGCTTGGGTACACTGCAAGTATTCATTCCACAATACATGATTTTAAGACCAGTTTCAAGAAACACAATGGTTAAGTTAGTTAGTACAAATGCTCAAACAGAGCTTAAAAGATCGTTTACCTGCAGTGTGTCCAGTATTTATTGAAATTTATTGCTTAGTTACCAAAAAAAAATTACAAAAAAAAAAACACAGACAAGAAACAACGGTTAAATGAAAAAGTTTTGGAGAATATTTCATAAATAACAGAACCAAAAATGTTTTTCTTAAGTATTTCGATTGTTTTAATTATATAATTTTTAAAGAAGCTTAATAAATGCTAACAAAAGTAATTACTGGTAGGCTACGTTTAATCATAGGTTTATGAAATGAAAATAGTGGAAAAAGTTCCAAATTATTCAGATAGATTAATTCAAACAAATGGGATAGAGACGAATTGTCTTCTAAACAAATCAAAACTATGAAACTCATAGTTTTGATTTTATATTATATTATATTATATATATTATATTATCGTTTCATCTATGGAAACCCTTAAAGAAGCTCTAATTTATAAATTGTGCCTAATAGCTTGGGTACACTGCAAGTATTCATTCCACAATACATGATTTTAAGACCAGTTTCAAGAAACACAATGGTTAAGTTAGTTAGTACAAATGCTCAAACAGAGCTTAAAAGATCGTTTACCTGCAGTGTGTCCAGTATTTATTGAAATTTATTGCTTAGTTACCAAAAAAAAATTACAAAAAAAAAAAAAACACAGACAAGAAACAACGGTTAAATGAAAAACTAACCTGCAGGGCTGATCCGCAAAAGGTCCAGCGAATGTTGGATGCAAGTTCTCTTGAGAATTCAAATTTAACCCCAGGCCAGTTAAATCCTGTCCCATGGCTAAACTCACTAGATTCGGATCAGATTCAGCTGCCCGAATAAATGTCAACAAACCCACCATTCCAAATTGGTTATTCACCATTGTCGCTGGGATGTTTGTGACTTTGCCTATTAAATAAAAAATTTGTAATTAACATACATATATAAATTCGAAATTAATTAATGAATCAATTATTACCATCAGGCGACGTTTGTACTCCTCTTTTCACAATTTTATCATTGTTGGAATTGTCGTTTTGGTGATCCATACCACCGCCAACGCTCAAGCCGCTACCCACAATTGAGTTCATAGATTTTTCCGTTCCATCTAGATTATTTTCCGAGAGACCGGCATTCGTTGTACCGTCGGAATTCTGAGTGCCAGGGAGCGCAGGAAAATCTTCATTTGACATTGTAAACTCTGATTGTTCAGATGTTGGTTGTTTAACCATCCCAACTGCAAGAAAACGAAATAAACTTGATTGTTGCATTTCGCTGCCTATAGAAGTGAAGGGTAGTATTTAAATATAAGTTAATTTTATTGTGCCTTCTTATTATAACGATATTGCATTTGATCCAAAACCAAAAAAAAAAAAAAAAAAAAAACTACAAGAAAGTAATTTTTTGCGAATAACGAACATGCAAACTAAGGAAAAGAGTGTTCATAAAGAAGTAGACAGCAAAAGACTTTATTCAATTTGTGTTTTCTATGTTCTAACAATTAGATCCTAAAAGATTTTCAACAGTTTATCGGTATTTTCAGAAAATCTTCTCATATCAAAATTTGCAAAATAAAAATCAATTCATAGGTACATACATATATCCACTTACAGTGATGTTCGAAAAATTTTGATCAAACATTTTATTAACCTTTTAAAGGCACAGTTCTTGAAATTCATGAGACCTATGGGTTTTTTTCTTTTGCACCAGGTAACGAAATATGCATAAAAGTCAATGTTGTAAACGACCCGAATTAATTTAGTGAAAAAAGTGGGAAAAATCAGTTCGAAGTGCAAAGCTAATGTTTTGTGTATATGAGGTCTTAATTTAACAACAAGTAAAATTTCTAAAGCTGCGTCCACATAATGTCGATCAACCCTGTATTTTTACTTGCTCTTTAGGGCAAGTATTGGTTTCGTGTCGAAAAAAAATTAAAAAATGATGGAGAACTCCGAAAAAGTGGGCCCGGCAATTCCGTCCGTCCGTCTGTGCGTCCATCTGTACACATTTAGACAGCCTAAACGGGTGGACGGATTATCTTCAAATTTGGTACAGGTGATTTTAATAGAATTCTGAAAGTTGTTTTTTTTTTGTTTTTTTTATATCTCGCTTAGAAAGCGTACCTCCCATACAAATTTTGCAATTTAAACCAAATATCTCGAAAACGGCTCTAACGATTTTGATTAAACTTTGCAGACGTAATATTCAAAGCGATTGCAATAAAACTGCATTTTTATTTATTTCCATAAAAGTCAGACAAAAATGTTTTTTTATTTAACAAAATTTTGCCCTAAATGTCGGCTCAACAAAATTTCTTTAAAATTATATTGAGACAGCTCTTACAATCTACAAGTAAACTAACATAAAAGTGTTTTGGACTGCAAGAGCATTTTATTTTAATAGTTGACGAGCATGCTACTCGTTTACACTCTCAGTTAAGTGTGGACGTGTTATTTTTTTTATGTTTACCGATTTCAATTGGGTTGCGTTCGGGTCAAAAAAAGTTGAGCAGCGCTATTGAGCAACACGTCCACATTTACTCCGCTTTGTTGTCCAAGCGTGTTGGTTATCACAAATCAACAAGTTTAAATGCTGTTCAACAATTTGTGGCATGGAATTTAAAAATTATAGTGAGACCGGTACTAAAAGCAGAAAGAAGGCCTCCAAATAAAGCATTTTTGTATGTTTTTGTATTTGTAAAATAATTTCGATGTGATTACTGGGCCTTCTTACAGTCCAGTGCCTTGTTATGTAACTTTTATCACTGGAGATACAATTTTTTAATGACTATAAAATCCATCTTATCTCATAAAAATTAAAGGAGTTTAGAGTTAAAGAACACGGGTACAGATCTCTATCCAATTGAGATTATCTGCTTGATTATGAAATTTAAGGTCAAATCTAAAGTCAATTGAAGACCTAAAAATTTACTTATCCGGACCTAGAACATGATGCCAGCATTCACATGGAAAAATCTCTCTAAGATGTGCAGCCAACAAAGAACGAGAGATAAAGAAACAATAAAAAGAAAGTTTTTTTCTGGGTATAATCACTTCTTGATATCGTGCCCGCGTGAGAAAAATTTAAACACTTTAAATGTAACGATTTAAACTGCATAATAAAACAAATCCTCATTAAAAAATATGTAGTTATTGCAACACATTTGACAAATTTCGAAAAATAAGTTTGACCAAAATTTTTTCGAACGGCACTATATGTAAACCTCTGCCTGTAAAAGGGTCTTCAAAAAACATTACTTTGAGAGTGTATTCCAACATAGTATTTGCATTATGTTTAGAAATCGTATGTGGTTGTTTTTTAATTTAACTCTTTCTCAAAATGACTTAGGTATATTGCTGTCTGAACCTATTTTTCTTCTTCATTTTCTAACAGTTGTAAAACTATATCGGATAAGTTTTCCAATTGGCCGTTAATGTGACTTCACTTAGATACCGGAACCGAAATAATAAAGAAAATTTTCTAGTTTGGTATAGGATAGCTCGAAACTTGTTGTTTAGATAGGAAATATGTACCACTGAAAGCCAGTGTCGAGATTTAGCTATTTTGGAGAGTGAAGTGAGTCGACTCGCCAACTCGTCCTACTCATCTCACTTCACTCACAAAATCGATTTTGCTATTTCAGCGGAATGAGTAAGTTCGAATTTAGTTTCGAACTCTTCATTAATGTCATCTTTGTATATACATAATGTTATTTTAAACGTCATTCGGCTTTTCAAATATGGAAAATAATAAATGAAATGTTTATTTTGTGGATTTTTATGTTTACCATTAAAATTTTTCCAAAATATTTGGTAAAAAAAAGTGGAGAAAACGAGATTTAAAAAAAAGCTCTCATAGAAAAAATAAACGAAACATTCTTGATATGGGTGCAATGAAATGTTAATATTTCCACATTTACGCGCTGCACTTTTCAGACAAGGGTCTCATTAGAATTGTAATACATAATATTATTGAACAAAAAAAAATCGCAAACAAAATCAATATGGCTACCTTCAAACGCTAATAACATAATAGTCCGAGAGCTGGCACCAATTTTTGGGTAGGTATTTGAGGGAAGCTAAAAAATTGTCATATAGCTCTTCTACTACTGCCCAACATGAAACTGCAGACCTGGCTGCGGGGTAGCGGGTCTAAATCAACAGATACGTTTTTAAAAATATTTTTCTTATTTTTCCAAATTTACTTTTTTAAAGTTTTTTTTTTTAAGATTTTACCTGGTGAAGGTTTTTTCAAGTACATACCACAAAATGTATGAGTTGATTGGTGAACCTGTGAAGCACTTTTTTATTTATTACTATTTTCTTGATAAGAAAACATTAATAAAACAATATGTACACTACACAAAAAACTTGACCTCAAAGTCAAAAATTAGCATGGGTAAGATAAAATGAACAGATTAAAAAATTAATATCTGATCAACCAAAGTAGATATTAACATTTCTTAAACGCATTTATAAAGAATAACATTTCTTCTAAAAATAAAGACCTTTACCAAGTGTCTACCAATAGTATTAACAGAGAAATGATCATTTACATGAGTAAAGGTATACCAAAGTAAGCGTATTCTTAAATCGATGATAAAGTCCCGACTAAATGGACTGGCTTATTTTCTCCCGTATTCTCCTTACATCAAACTACAACATATGTAAATTTCACATTGCCTCAAATACATTTTTGGAAAAATAAGAAAAATATTTTTAAAAACGTATAATGTTGATTTAGACCCGCTACCCCGCAGCCAGGTCTGCAGTTTTATGTTGGGCAGTAGTAGAAGACAATTTTCAGCTTACCTCTAATACCTACCTAAAAATTGATGCCAGCTCTCCTACTATAAGAACGCCGCAACTTGCTAAATAGAGCTGCGGATAGAATTTTCACAAGATATATGTATTAGTTTCTTTTTTCTTTATCTTGGTACGTGCATAAAGCTTGGTTCAATGTTGATATTTGGGAAATCCAATTGCGGATAGCTTTACCAAATAAACATAGCTATTGTTACACTAGTTATACGGTCATGTAATCTGGCCATATGATACATTATTTTAAAGTATTTTATAATGCCAAATGAAATGAGACCCCAAACGACCAACCTAAAAAAGTTAACAATCCTTCTTATGAAAAGATGAATGTTTTTTTGAGTTGGGGTGAGCGGGATTAGAAGCAACTGGGGTAAGAAATAAAAGCTAAAACAAACACTGTTCCGCTGAGAATTAAGAATTCCGCGAAAGAGACAAATATCCGTCTTTTCCATAGCATAGGCCTATATCCTTCAGTTACTAATTAAAAAAAAAACACGACTTTACTGATTTCCATTCGAATTCTATTTTCTCCCGTTTTCGAAAATTTTGTTACTCCGAATTCCGTATTGAAACACATTTTGCGGATTCATAGGTTGGTGGAGTAACTAAAGCAAATTATTAGGGAACAGCTCTGATTTTGATGATCTTTTTTTTCAAAAGTCGGTAATTAAAAAAACTTTAAGTAAGAAAAAGACAATCTTCCATCGTTTAAGCGATAAATGCAATTTTCTCACAAACTGACTTCAAACACAAAAAAAAAAATTGAACTCAACGGCAATACCTACAATATTTGCATACACGTTTCTAAAAAGCCAGAATCTCATTTTTATCTGTAAAACTTAAATCCACTAAATTTAATCAAGAGTTTTTGAAAGAATGGCGCTCAACTCAGAATTTTGGAAAAAAAACATTATTAGAAAATTTTAAATGACTTTTTTTCAAACTTTTTCGTAGTAAATATTATTTTTAAAATTTTTGGACATAAATATTATCAGTTAAATTTCGAAGAGGAAAAGGTAATTATATATTACAGTTTTAAAAAAAATTAAATTACTTCAATTTCATGGGATTCTTTTGATAAAAACTGAATTTTTGCATTGAAATAATTAATTTTCTCAAAGACTTTGGCAAATAAGAACTTTAAATTTTTGTTATTTAACTTTCAACAATAATGGCTATTGAATGAAGAAAAAATAACTTTATATTTAAATGTTGAACTAAAAAAAAATTAAGTAATTTTTTTTTTTTTCAAAACTTCTAATTTTAATTTTTTAATTTTTTTCATAAACTGTAATACATATTGACATTTTCTTTTATAATTTCAAATCATAGTAAATGTGGCCAAACATTTTTTAAATAAATGCATTTCATATTACGAAAAAGTGTTAAAAAGGACATGTTAAAATTTGTTCAATAATTTTTTTTTTTAAATGAGTTTAATTACCATTTTTCAAAAACCATTTCCTCAATTAACTTAATTTTAATTTTACAAATATGAATAAGCTTCTAGATTTTAAAAATGTATATTTAAATATTGTAGGTGTTGCCGTTGTGTTCAAATATTTTTTTTTAGGTCAATTTGTAAGAAAATTGTATTATGTATTTATTGCCTAAACGATGGAAAACTGTCCTTCACTCTCATATAGTTGTTTTCCTTTAATTAACTGGACAATCTCTTGGCATTAGTAAATTTATGAAATTTAAGCAACATTTTTGAAAAAAAAATTTTTAGTTCACAAAATCTTCAAGTAAATTTAAAAAATCAAAACGGCAACAGCAGCAATTTTTAATCTATAGACTTACAAGTATTTTTAATTACCGACTTTTGAAAAAAAAGATCATCAAAAGCAGAGCTGTTCGGCCGGGTTCCCTAATATTGCCACTTTTTGAGCTTTAGTTACTCCACTAGGTGTTTCGAAAAAAGAACGGATCTACAATCCGACAAATTTTTGCCGTTTTCAATCCGGGTAGCAATTTGTGACACTCTTAGCGTATAATCCGATAAAATTTCAGTTAATGCTAACATACTAGTCACAAAATAAATTTTAAAGCTATTATTAAAAATTAAAATTAATTAAAAACTAAATTAAAAAAATGCACGCTAGTTTGAATTTTTCTTATTTTAACAAAAAAAAGGCAAAAAGTTATAATAAAATTTAAGTCTTATTTAAA
The DNA here is from genome assembly GCF_945859705.1 of Episyrphus balteatus. Lineage (NCBI taxonomy): Eukaryota > Metazoa > Arthropoda > Insecta > Diptera > Syrphidae > Episyrphus > Episyrphus balteatus. Next base: position 78,618,574 of record NC_079136.1, on the reverse strand, counting down.
TAAAAACTATATTTTTCTACTAGTTTACTACATGTACATATGCCTATGGTGTTTGGTAGAAACAGATATTTATTAAGATATCATCTCTCTGAACCTGCGTTTTCGTGCTTAAGCATAAATTATAAAATATATACTAGAAGTATGAATTAGGTCGGATTCATAAATGTAAAAGTTCATCAACAAGCGGAAGTTAACGTTTCATTTATTCACGAAAATACTATCTGATAGGAAATTTGTCTGACTTTTTATAATTATTATTGCTGTTAGTTTTTTTTTCGAATTTAAACAAAATTTTCCAACATTTTCTTTAACATAAGCCAATATTGAGGGTTGTATTGTACATTTAAGAACTCTGGGGTCTACCATACACCATACATGTATGTAATATATTTTTATACAATAGAAGAAACTAACATAAATTGAAATAATACATGGCATAAAATACTAATAAAATTATTAGAAATGTATATACAATTACCCAAAACCATCAATATTAAATAATATAATTATATAAAATGAAAATCAAAATTATTTAAAATAAAAACAAAACACTATTGATCGACTTAAAAATATTCTTAAAATTATTATATGTAGAAAAGGTATCATTGAAAAACTCACAAGAGGTAAAAAAATTACCATAAGGTTTACTTCCAGGAGGCTGGAGGGGATTCGTCTGAGGCAGTGATTGATCGTTCTGGCCACGAACATTCGTCAATGAGGGAAATTCTGAGAGATCAAGCAGTGGCGGTGTCGCTGTATCACCACTTCCACCAAAAACATTATGGAAATTATTAAGGGGATTTCCAGTTCCACCAGAACCGTAACCGCGGGTTGATTGCATGAATGATCCCATGTTCGACTAAAAATTGAGAAAAAAAAAATAAATATCAATGTTCTTTAAGAGAATTATTTATTTGATGTTTACCACCATTGGACCACCACTTAATCCTTGCATGGTGCGCCTTTCAACAAATTGCCTTTGATTGAATATATTTGGCCGACCACTGCTTGATAACGCCGGACCTCCAACGGATAGCTGGGCATTACGGTTTGGAGAAAGTTGCGGTTGTTGCGATTGCCCATAATTTGCTCCGCCTATAGGTAGTTGAAGTCCTTTGAAAAAAAGAAGATTCAATTAAATTACTACTACTACTACTATTTTAAGCTAGTAAATAACCTACCCGTTGGAAACATTCCTGATGTAGGTGTCACATGGCCAGATAACGAACTACCACCGAAACCACCACCCGTACTTCGACCAATTGACGAGTTAGCTATGCTTCTCGGAGGTTGTTGAAAGTTTAAATTCGCCATAACCTTAAAAAAAAGTTAAGAAAAATTTAATAAAATTGGTTAAACAACATACTTAACGGTATCCAAACCGTTCATACGGTTGATGCTAACTGACTCATATATTCTAATATTAAAATACAAATTACCTGTCTGAGAATTGCGCCCGCAGAAGAATCTTGTTGGTTGAAACGCAGGTCCACATCTGACAGTAACGCCATCCAAAGTTAAGTAAGAGACTAATATTAGACTCAAGTAGTTACGCAGGTTGTATTTGATTTGAATTTTTTGGGGATTGACTGAAAAATAAAGAAATATAAGTTAAAAAATTAAAAAAAAGAAGCTGGAACAACAAACAATTTATTAAAAGAAGAAAAAACTACTTCATCAACGGCAACATTAATATTACTTATAAAATAAGCATGAATATCAGTCTTAGAGCTCGAAGCAAATCTTTTGCGTAAAATCGAACCATATGAATGATAGAAATAGCAAAGTCATCGTGATAACGAGGACCTCGTCCATGAGTTCGAGCAGAGATATGTACAAGAAGCTTAAATTTCAGCTCAGTTCACTTTTGAGTTAGCTCTTTGTTGAACTTTTTGAACACTGAATTCACGGAATTATGGATCACGAATTGCCCAATTTGATACCACGAACATGCTTTAAACCACTATTCATCCTAATACATATTTTGTTTTCTTATTTCTAAGTCTGGGTGCTCCCATAAATATTCGAACGCATTTAAACCTGGCGATAGGTATAGCTGGTTGGAAAAAAACAAAAAAAGGAGAAAGTTTGGACGGACCGTAAAAACTTAAGGGAAAGAAAAAAAAAAACACAGAGCTTGGTCCTGGCTCTTGCGAGGAATTCTTCACATAGCCTCCAAGAGTATCATTGTCGGACATTCAAACTCGGCGGTAAAGTTTAAACTTTGTTCAGTTTTCCTCAGTGCGGTTGGCTTTAAAAATCGGAAACTTACCTCTTTAACCTTAATAAGCCTAAATATTATCATATGAGTTTTCTATTCGTTTTAAAGTATAAGTCCTGTTCGGGATAAAAAGTTTCATTCCGGAGGGAATCAAATTTGTGATCATATCAGGGTTTGAGGCTACTTCTCTATTGAGGAAGCATAGTGACTAGTTTAAAGTAAGTAAGTAAAAATTATTGAGAGCATCCCAGTTTTCGTATTGGCAAATGGATAGATAGATTAAAGATCCAATCACTGCTTTAACACAGCCAAGGGACAATTGAAGAGTTACAAATTATAGGATTGGCAAATGGTTCTCAGAGGTGTTTTCTCATTAACTGGGTTTGGTAGGCACAAGAAATTTACTGATATAACAAGGATCCGATGAGGCGATAATACACTGAGAAACAGGTCCAGAAGTCTTTTGGCTGGGAAAATTTTGTCCGAAATTCTAGTTGCTTTGTCGGCAAATTGTGTAAGATGGTTAATTTTAGTGAAGATCTTAGCACACATTTTTTTGGACGTTGTTTTTTATTTAAACTTATAAATTATATAGTGTTAACATTTTAAAGTTTTCTCTTATGACATGACAAAAGTCGTCTGCCAGATGGGACCATGGCTCATATGCAAAAAGAATTAGCTTAAGCTCTATCTCACTTTTCAGTACATTTTCTAGAGATTGAAAAAACTAACCAACTGGGTTACACTCCGGACAAAAAAATGTTTGTTATTGTATGTTTGTTTATTCTTTTAAAATTCAGCTTAGTTCTTTTGTTTTTTGCAAATTATTTGGTATTTGTATTTAGATAATGGTAATGAAGTGAATTAAAATTGATGTAGGTATTATTTGTTTGAACCAAAATCAAACAAAACAACTAAAGTGCTTAAAATATTGATTATTAAAGCAATGTCCTTAATTGTTTAAATAAACAAAATCTAATTACATATTAGCCGTGTTTTGGTTGTACTCAGTATTTTACGGAGTAAACATTTTATGTTGTAAACAACAACAAACGATTACTTTTACTCATATTTAATAATCCTTTATTGTTGAAGGCTCACAAATGTATAAGTTTAGAAAAATATTTTAACCCATAGAAATCAATTGTTGTTGTTTCCCGGCAAAACTTTTCTGAGTTAAGTACTGAGTTACCAATAAAACATGGCTATTATAAAACAAAATCAAAAGAAAATGTATTAAAGCTCAAACATTTATCATGTATTTACATTGGTATATAGGTACATAATATGGTTTTTTTTTATATTGTTTATTCTAAAAGCATACAAAAAATAAACATGGTTTAACTTACTCAATTGATTAATTTGATGTCGACAATAATAATAATAATCATTCAATGTTGAGCAAGTAGCGGACACCGCATTTAACATTCCAAACAACACTCTCGTCTGAAAGGATTTTTTCGTCGTATTTCGCCTTTATTTTTTCGTTCGACAGCGAAATTATTTTTAATCATTCATATACAACTTGAGATGAGTTATTTAATTTGTTTCTGGAATGTTTTTTTTTAAAAAGATTTTCTATTGTAATAAAAAAACACAGAAGAATAGGTAACAAACGAACGAAAGAAAGAAGAAAAAAAAAGGAAACACTTGATAGGTTGGAGCAAATCAGTGGAATAAGAAGCAATCTTTTTTTTTTACTTTTCTTTTTTTTTTCGTTTACTGAAGCTTTTTATATTTCGTATGCTTGGTTAAAAGTGAATTTTAAACAAATTTAGAAAAATCTTGTTTTTTTCTAAACAAATTTCTTAAATACTTTTGCATAAAAAGAAAGAAATTTGGAACAAGTTAAAAATGAATTATTTAAAGGGACAGCAAAAAGGTAATGCATATTTTCACACACAGCGAAATGGAGAAGATAAAAGAAGAAAGCCTTTGCGCACCAAGTTCTCTTCTTCTATATAAAAAAAAAAAACATAAAGGGAAATCTTTTTTTTTTTGCTATTGGCTTTCGGAATTGGTTCGAATGGACAGTGCGTCAACATGAGAGCACAAATTTCGCAACAACATAAATTTTGTTCAATTTCTTCAAATAAAAAACACAAATTTGTGTTTCAACACTTTCTTTAGCGTTGCATTATTTTTTTTTTCAAACTCTTGTAATTTTGACATTTCCCGCTGCTTTATTGGATCAATAGATGATACAGAAAAAGTACCCCAAGAGACTCCAAAAGCAAATCACTAGCTTCTTCGTTTTTTCATGCTTGCTCCTTGGTGGTTCCGTTTTTTTTATGTTTCTTACAAGAGCTCTCTCTCTCTCTTTGTTTAATAATTTTTTTTTTCTTTTTTGTTCGAACGAAAGGAAACTCACATATTTTTCTTTTGTATTTACACCGTTTTTGGATGGTGTGATGTTTTAGATTTTTATAAATCGAAAAAACTGAATTTGATTAAAATAATGAAGTAATATTTTTTTTTTTAAGAAAAAAGTATTTTAATGTATTTAAGGTTTTTTTTTATTCTACGATTGGGACAAAATTTGTACACCACTCTTCCGCAAAATTATAGCTCATAGCTCTAAACTAACACAGACAAAATTTTTGCATTGGAATGAGATGGTTGACAGTTGAAAATGTTTATGTATTCACTAATACTACTATATTTATGAAGTGACAGCCTTGTAATATGAGCTTTTTTTTAACAAAAAACGAAAATGGCGAAATGCCATCGAAAGAAAAATATTTTGAATAGTTTAAAGAATTACTTGATAAATATATTAATAAATATAGAATAGTTAAAAAAAGAAATTATGAAAATATATCATTTTTAATTCCAAATTTAATAAATAATAAATATTGGAAAAACATACAATTTTGGTAAGCTCTCTGGAAGTCTCAGATGTAGATGACACTGACAAACAATTATAGAGTTGAATCATTTAATTGAGTGCATTCAGCAAAGAATTATTAAAGATGTGATTTATACGGTGCGATTTTTGTCTGGGCACGACGATGAAAGTTTTTTTAAGCTGCGTCCACATTATGCTGATCAACACTTTTTTTTTTTAATTTATACTTCTTTTGCGGCGTTGGGATATGAAAATATACTTATTTAAAAAAAATTTAAAAGGGATTAGCAAGTAGCACCATCTAGTGCTCATAATTGTAGAACGGTTTTTTTTTTTTATGGTATGAACCTATTAAGTGAATTTCTGTGAGTGAGAAGTATAAAGGCTTGGCCACACCGGAGGGTATGCGGTAGAGGTACGGGTAGCGGTAACGATATTTGTATGAAAAAAATTCCACATCTGAACGTTGATTTGTCAGTTTGGAATTTTTTTCATACAAGTACCGTTACCTCTACCCGTACCGCTACCGCATACCCTCCGGTGTGGCCAAGCCTTACGGTTCGCGTACACTAAAACCGAATTATCGGCCGACATCGGGTCGGAACTACTCGGACGACTTTCTCGGACGATCGTCTGCATACACTGCTTCCGATCTAGGACGTCGCTGCCGGTCTGTAGTCTGATTTTGTGAAACTTAAAGTGCATATAATAATTGTTTTCAATGGAATATTTTGAAGAAATGTATATTTTTGAAAGTTCCTACCGTCAATTTTTGCAAAGAAAAGGCTTTTAGCAATATCTATGTATAAATCAACCCGACAACGGACGAAAAATCCAAACAAGTTCGGATTATGCCGGTTGATCGGTTATTATCGGGCGTCAACGTAAGTCAACGGACGATGTAACTTTCAGTGGTGTACGCACTCTCTTTTCTTTCTATGTGCTTGGTTCTATCGGCCGAGTTCGGCCGACAACGCCCGAGCATAATTCGGCCGATGACGGATTTGGTGTACGCGAGCCGTTAAAAGCTAGACCACACCGGAGGGTATATGCAGTAGCGGTATGGGTAATTTTATGAAAAAAATTCCACAATGGAACTTCATAGTTCCACTGTCGAATTACAGTACCGCTGCTACTGTACCAATCCCAAGTAACAATCTTACTTGCATAAGGTCCATTTTGTTCGATTCGACAAGCTATAGTTTGTATACGTACAGTTTACGAAATAAAATTCAATAAATTCCCTTTTTTTATGCATAAATTCAACATTTTCTACAACACCTTCAACAACTTCTATAAGGCCTTATTATAACATCCTAATGGCCAGTTGTACAAACGTGCCCAACTAGCACAACAGCTTCTATAAATTGAGATCTCGCAGGTTCTGCTTTGTATACAGCTTGTATTGAGCTTGCTTCAGAATTTAATCGCTTATAGAAGCTCGGACTTGTTTAATAACTTCTAATAAGTTGTTTAAATACTGTTAAAGAAACTTAAACGAAGAAAGCTTGTTTTTCGGATAAGCTTGCTTAGTGATTTTATAGAGGCTTTACAGAAATTACCAAGTTGTTATTTGATTTTTGGTTTTGATATTGAATAGGTAATCTAGCTCGGACACTTTTTGGTTTTGACATTGAATAATTTAGCTCGGATATTTTTTGCTTTAACATTTCTGCTATTTGAACTGATTAAGTTTTTGATTTCATTAATGAATATACTGGGATGGCCGAGTGGGTAGAGTGATGGACTACCGCCAAGCAGATACGAAGTTCGATTCCTGGGTGTGGTAAAAAAATACTTTTAAAATTATTATTAATAGATATACTAAAAACTAATGGAATGTTATATATAATATCAGATCAAAAGATAAAAATTCATGATTTAAAACCAGTTAAAAAAGAATTCTTTTTTGTTTTTGTAGTTTTTTTTTTTTAATTTCGATAAGACATGTATTAAAGAGCTATACAAGCTCTTCCGGAGCTATCTGTCAAATCTCAAAGCTTCGGTAGAGCTTCGGTAAAGCTTCGTTTAAGATGCTTATAGTGTGTCAAACTTGTATAACATTCTCCTTTTTCAATGCCCAACAACCTTACTAAAGTTTTAAAGAAGCTGAAATGTAGCTTTTGTAATACCTTAACCGAAGCTGAAATGTTAGTTGGGTGGTTCAGCCTCGAGTCAGGAATTTAACTCGCCGATTTCGGTGGATTAGCAGTGGATCAACTCTGGTTCAGGGATGGATTTAGCTATTTCAACCTATATGGACCTAGAACCAGTGCTAAAACTCAATATTTTCAGCGAATTCAGAAGATAAAAGTTGATGAACCACGGATTAAATATTTGTACAACTGGCCCTAAGCAAGTAATCCGGTTTGTGCATAAGACAAACCCTCTGCAGGAAGACCTCCGTAAGGACATTTTAAGCTGTTTGTCACAAGCTATTAGCTTGTGGATTACCTGTGAAGGAAAGTCCTATGCAATTTCAGTAAAATGCGCCAAAATGATTTGCATAAGACCTTTCCTTCTTGTTATGAAAGCCAAAAAAAAAGGCTGATCCATGTTTGTACAACTGGCCCTCAAGCAAGTCATGAAGTGAATCCATAAATTTTTTTTGTCACCCGGCTCAAATTTTTCAATAATATTTGTATGGGAAGTAAAATTTCGCTAGATATGCGTACTAGGCTTTTTTTCAACTTTTCATGAGTCGATTTTAGCCACACACAAGGTTCGCGCACGCCAAAAATCGGCTCGTGAAAAGTCAGTATTAAGGCTTGGCCACACCGGAGGGTATGCGGTAGCGGTACGGGTAGAGGTAACGGTACTTGTATGAAAAAAATTCCAAACTGACATATCAACGTTCAGATGTTGAATTTTTTTCATACAAATATCGTTACCGCTATACCGCATACCCTCCGGTGTGGCCAAGCCTTTAAGCCTTAACTACCCTGCAAACCAAACCTCAGTAGTTTAGGGGAAAATACAACCACCAACAAAGCTTATTTTGAGGATGTATGTGTTTCCTTAAGGCTTGGCCACACCGAAGGGTACATGCGGTAGCGGTACGGGTACTTGTATGAAAAAAATTCCAAACTGACACATCAACGTTCAGATGGGGAATTTTTTTCATACAATTTCCTGTACCGCTACCGCATGTACCCTTCGGTGTGGCCAAGCCTTTATTTACCAAAATCTCTCCCCTCCAAAAATGGAAGTTTTGTTTCTCCTTAAAAATAAACTCTTCTTTGATAAATGGGAGGAAAAGAGCGTGATGTATGCAATGCACAAAGTTTTGTCTCTTTTGTAATGGCGGCTCGCGTTTGATTTGACTTTTCCTACATTTTATATTTTCTAGTGAAACCAGTAAAACCTTGATAGCCACAGCCACAGCAACATCAAAAAAATGTTTCGCTGCTCCGTTTGAAGAATAAAAATAAAAACAATTTAATTTAAAAAATATATTATCTTCTCAGTGTTGAGTGTTATTTGTGAAAACTATTTTCTCTAAACAATATCTACCACACAAATTCTTCGGCACGCCACAAAAATTTATTTCCACCATCAAAATGCACAGCCTCAGCCTTGTGCATTTAGAAAAAAAAAGTAATACAAAAATGATACAAAAACAACCACCAATTGATTTGGAAAATAAAGGTATGCTGATTATAAAATTGATAAATTATAAAGTTGTTGATTTTTCTGTCTTTTAGTGGCGATCAATTCCAGACATCATTGACTGAGTTTACAGCAGCTTCAGCCTTGAGCATTTAGAAAAAAAAAAAAAAATCAAAACAAGATACAAAAACTACCTCCAAAGTGCAGACTGCAGAGTATTTTTTTCTTTTTCATTTTTCTCAACTGGCCAGGCCACAGTCGCGTGTCCAAGGATCTTTTTTTTATGTATTTTGTTTATAAAAAAAAACTATTTTGTGTTTTTCCAATAAAATATTAAATAATAGTTGTTTAAAAGCACAGTACACATAATAAGGTAATATATTCCGAAAAATGTCAAAATTTGTTTGTCAAAAAATGGGCACCAATCTGTCAGGCCGGCCTTTAATTTGTATATTTCAATCGCAGTAAACAGGAAATTTGTTTTTGTTTTAATTTATAAAATGTCATTTGAAAAAATTATAAATAGAAAAATAACAAATTTTCTACGTGTTTCGTCTCCGAAAATAGTAAATAACTGTTAAAAAATTAGTTGTGTGCGTTTTTCGTCGGTAAGTTAAACAATTAAGAATTACTGTAGTTGACATTGGTCGCCAAATTGTCATGTTTTGACAATTTGGCGACCAATGTCAGTTCGGAATATATTACCTTTTTATGTGTACTGTGGTTTAAAAGCACAGTACACATTATAAGGTAATATGTTCCGAACGTTGTCAAAATTTGTTTGTCAAAAATGGGCACCAATCTGTCAGGTCGGCCTTTAATTTTTATATTTCAATCACAGTAAACAGGAAATTTGTTTTTGTTTTAATTTATAAAATGTCATTTAAAAATATTATAAATTGAAAATAATAAATTTTCTTCGTGTTTCATCGCGGAAAATGGTAAATAATTGTTTAAAAATTAGTGGTGTGCGTGGTTTATCGGTTTTTGTGCGTTTTTCGTTGGTATTTTAAACAATTAAGAATTCGGTAGCTGACATTGGTCGCCAAAGTGTCATGTTTTGACAATCTGGCGACCAATGTCAGTTCGGAATATATTACCTTTTTATGTGTACTGTGGTTTAAAAGAATTGTTTGTTTGTTTTGAAGATTTTTTTATTTTCAGATGAAATTAAAATATGGATTTTAGCAATACGGATATAAACCCATGAAAGTGCTCCAAATAAGTACTTTAAAAGTACAAGTTTCAGTGCTTTTTCTGTAGGTAAAAAAGTACTGGAAAATGTACATCAGAACCACTTCCAGAAGTGCTTCGCTGATGCACTTTTGAAGTACATTTGTCTGTACTATTAATGGAGGGGAAATTTATTTCATCTTGCATGCAAGAAAGAGATAGCTGCTTCACGTATTCTTATATACAGAAAGTATATAACTGAGTTTTTTCCCGAGCTCCTATCTTTTTTCAGTGGAAAAGAAGTACTTCTTTTACGTACATATTTCACCGGTTTTGTTCTGTAGTTCTGCGTTTGCTGGGTACATTGGCTCAAAAAGGGAAAAAGTACAAAAGTGAAAATTTTCAAACGCATTTTTGTATATTTTTTCGGCCTGAAAAATTAAAACAAATGATTTTGATGATTATTTTTTGGTCTAATAAACAATTTGTATACTCTTTTTCACAAAACAATTAGGTTAGGTTAGGTTAGGTAGAAATGGCTGTCAGGAAAACAACTGACACACTTAGACCATTTATTGGTCCGTTGTGATACCATGATTTTGTGAGGAAATTCCTCACTAATTAAACCAGTTGGAGCTTTTAATAAAGCGGTGAAGGTTGAAGATGTCAGTATTGATTAGCTCACTGGTATCTTCTAAGAAATATTTTTCCAGGTATTTTTTACGTCTACTGGAAAGGGCAGGACATGAGCAGAGAAGATGTTGGATTGTTTCTTCTTCTTCCTCATCAAGGCAACTTCTACAGAAGTCGTTAGAGATTACGCCAAGTCTTATGGCGTGTCTACCTATGAAACAGTGTCCTGTTAAGACACCTATTACAGAGCTGATATGCAATCTGCTTAGAGACAACAAATTTTTTGAACGTTTTGGATCTAGCCTAGGCCAGATCTGCTTGGTCGTTTGGCAAGTTATAATGTTTGACCATCGTATGTTTGTTGCCTCTATAGCTTCTTGCTTCAGCATGAGTTTGCACGTTGCGATTGGTATACCAATATTTGCCTTATTGGGTAAAATTGGTATTAGAGTTCCATTTCTGGCGAGTTCGTCTGCTTCACAGTTTCCCAGAATATCTCTGTGACCCGGCACCCAGAAAAGGTGAATGTTAAACTGTTCTGACATCTCCATGAGAGATGATCGACAGTCGCGGGCAGTAACGGAGTTTGTGGAAACCGAAGCTAACGATTTAAGGGCGGCCTGGCTATCAGAGAAGATGCGGATATCCGATGTAGATATCACGTTTTCTTTGAGCCAAGTCAGTACTTCTTTAATCGCCATTATTTCCGCTTGGAACACGCTGCAGTGATTAGGGAGACGGAAGGAGAGACTAACATTAAGTCTATCGGAATAAACCCCGCCACCCACTCCGTCATTGGTTTTAGAACCATCTGTATAGAAATGAATTGAATCATCTCTTAGAAACTCGGCATTGTCCCATTCTGCCCAACTAACATTTTTGCTTACGGGTTGCAAGTCTAAAGGGCTTTTCGCACCTATAAGGCTGGTATACTACCCACGGTAAAAAAATTATCAGTAAACGCTGATATTTATACTTCTAAAAAACTTTTTAGGAGTATCTTATAGTGGGATTATAGGTGTGATGAGAAAATTATCTATAAGCACACTATAACGATGTCGAGAAGCATTTAATCCTATAGGAATCCACGACAGAGGTCATTAAAAGCTTCTTATCATCATAACAATTTTATTCTTATAAAGCTTTACAGGTGTACAAAATGTAGCATCTGGAAGGGTTTATAGAAGGCATGATACTCAGCTTCTCGATTGTTCTATAAAGGACGCCAAAGAACGGGTTGTAACTTTACCTTTTCAAGTACAATATTGAAATAGCTACATTTTGATTCATGAAAACAAATTAAAAAAATAAATACTTTCATAAAAATATATATGTAAAAGTCTACGTGTTTTTAATAATCGCTACATGTTTTTCAATTGACTGCTGACTTTAATTTTTACCTTAATTCTACATTTTTCACAATTCCAAAAACCAATTTAATTGTCAAGTTAAAGGCTAATGCTCGATTAAAATTTATAGTTTGGAAACTCAACTATAAAATTTAACCAAGAGTTAGCCTTTAACCATACTATTTAATTGGTTTTTGGTACTGTGAAATATTTAGAATTAAGGTAAAAATTAAAGCGAGCTTTAAATTTGATTATTAGTACGGCCCTCTGTGTTTATTTTTGTTTCAATTAATAATGTATAAATCTTTTGTGTTATTTGTCTATGGATCAGCTCATCTGTCATCTGTGAAACATTTTTTTAGCTACATTTTGTTTTGTTCATTTTATTTCTATAAAAACAATTTAGTGATCATTTTTGCTATAAAAATTAAATTATTTATTTCAAAAATAGGTACTTATCAACATTCAACAAAATGTCCAACAACATGCACGACATTCGGCGAACAAGAAAATCTTCCAAAATTTACTCAACAAGTTACAACACGTTTGAGTGAAGTTATTTTGTTCTTTTCAACAATAGAAAATTCTATTTTAAATTCCTTTCATTTGTGAACATTGTAGAATATCTTGGCAACTTAAGCATTAAAAGCAAAAAAAAAACGTAAAATCAAAGGAATGCAAGAGAGAAATTCCATATGCCGAACACCTCCAAGAGCTGTGAGAAGAACTGGCCAAGGACCCAATTTGTTTTGGGTGCTACGAAGAGAATGTATCTTGATCTATACTAGAATTTCTCTTTAATACTTGTTTATAATCTCGGTTAGACTGAAATTAAAGATCAATTCTATTTAAAAGCAGCTTCCAAAAGGGTCGACAAAGAAGGCAAATATTGAAAAGAACTTCCCATGATGATTAATTGATGATTATTTGGACTCGAATTCCGATTTAAATGTAAATCCATCTAACCAAAATTAATAATTTTGTTTAATAAATTCATTTACAGGTATGGTCAGAGAAGAGGAAAGTTCTTCAACCGAAGTTAAATGCCTTAGTTGAAATTCGACTGATGATAAGACTTCTATGATCAAATAGCCCACCTGTTGGAAACGTCAAAAAAAAATTATCATTTGAACGATTTGATTGTCGCAAGTCCAGAACACTCATTGCTTAGAGAAATCATCTAGATGCTTAACTCGCTTCAAAATTCTTCAAAGCAGTTGACAACGATGTCCAAGTACAAGGGATTGGGTTCGATTCCCAGCTTAAGTGTGGTATGTAACTTAGTTATTGACTAGTTAATTTTTATTTTCGGGTCAGGAAATTTATTCAATTCAAAGTTTATTGAGACTTTCATTTAAATACATTTTTTTTAAAGTAATAATACTAAGACTAGGTTCATTGCTGACTTGGACTAATCTAGCTTATGCATAAATATTCATAAAATGATTTAGATATCCTGTGTACAAAGTAATAGATAACTTTACTAGTTAGTAACATATATATTTAAGTGTTGTTCAAGGCACTTTTCAGAGTGTACATATTGTGATAAGGTAACTACTTAAAACTAGATAAAAACAAAAATAACAAGAGTCAAAAAGGACACAAATGTCCCCCCATTGACACGAGGAGATTTTTTATTTTTCTAGTTTTACATTTGAACACTTCAAATGTAAATCAGCTGGAACGAAAAATGTATTTTCATCATTTCATTACTTTTTAAAATGATAATCAAAAAGACGATAATCGTCTCACATTTTGAATCTTTAAAGCTATATTTGAAATCATGCCTATTGAATAGTTTATATAAAATAAAAGTTTTATTCTAAAGCCTGGTACGCAGCTCGCGCTAAATTTTAGCTCCCATACAAATTAACGAAACATAGATGGAACATGTTCCTGGTCAGTTAGCTCGTCCAAATCGTTGGTTGTGAATAAGGGTTTCCTGAAGCCAGTATTTAATTTTAATTTTCAAGCCTTGAGGGCGACCCATTCCCTTGAGAGCATTGCGTGCATGATAGAGAACAACTGTAAGATCTCCACAAACAGTAAGGTTAATTGGTAGCATGATTTTTCCAGGTCCAGATAAATATAATCTAAAATAATCAAAATGAATTTCAATTTGTACAAAAAATCTTCTAAAACTCACTTCATTTTTTCATAATCCTGAACTGTATTCATAAGAAGTCTTTCATTGCAATAGACTTCGATCGACAACCATCACGAGCTTTTGTCATACGTGGAACTGGTTGGCATACTAACGAAACCACATTAAGAGTCTTGTAGTGCGGCAGAAGTGGTGTTGTCCTCAGAATATCATCCAAATAATACAAATAGCGAAACTCTGAAGGTCTAATTGGATGTCTTTTGACAGCAAACACTTGAACAGCATCTTCGGGTTCATGAATAAGACCACTGTACATGAGAAGGGCACAAACCATTGTGGCTGCACTGCAGCCACCACTATCACTTGTCTGAATGATAATACTTTTTGGATATGCAGTCAAGAAACCATACATACATATCTTTAGCAACGGAAAACATTCCATGTAAATGCTGTGCTTTGGATTGAGGACATGTGTAGATGGAGCCGTCTCCGACTGTCCGGCGTACCGGTGGAGGTAGACGTAGACAGTTTCGATTGCCAAAATTGTAGACGCTTACTTTTGCTGGTGGATAACGACTTTCGATGGACAACCGGACGTCTTCAATGTTTGTTTTGTAGGCCGATTCGAAGCCTTCAGAGGGACATGGCATCATTAGAATACTTGATGTAATGTAACTTATCTCGATGTCAACTCGACAGGAGGTGTCCTTGAGATTCTTGAGAAAACTGCTAGCACCACCTCGGATTGAGGAGAAAAGACTTCCTGTTTGTGCGGCACCTGCTGCTTTGGGTGGCTGTGGTAGATTTTGTCCTTGGTAGTTGTATTGTTGCATGTTGTTGGTGGCAGCAGCTGGTGGTGGTCTTGCTGGACGCTGCTGTTGATGTTGGGGAAAACTATCTGAGACATTGTTGTCTGAATAGGCCGATAGGTTGGGAGAATGTGTAGGCCTTCGTGGTGTAGGTCGTGAGGGAAGTGGAGAGAGCACAGGTGCATTTGTTGTTGCTGGATTGTTTTCCGGTGAACCACTTGGTGGTATTACTAATGGTTTTTCCCTTTTAATTAAACAAACATGTAAGTCATTTTTTGCTTTTCAGAAAAAATTACTTACCACCAATTCAATTGGTCTCTTTAATGACCAATTTTTCGTTTAAGATATCCCAGCCAAACGATCTAAAATTGTTGAAATGTTAAACCTATTTGAGGGGTTCACAGTTATTCACTATTTGATGACATCATGGAAACAATTAAATCCGGCATCTGATGGCTTTGTATAATTTCCGTTTGTAATTCGTAGCTTGGCTGAAACTTCAAATGGATGTTTTTGGAAACATAAACAATAAAGAACACATCCTTAAGCACAGATATCCAATTTGGGGTCTTTAACATAATTGTTCCAGGTGGCAACCATTTCTGGAGATCTATACATCGGGGTGGTCACGGTTGTGAGCTGTTTGTAAAAAAATAAATAAATTTAATATAAAGTTGGGAACCATGAAACTGACAAATGAAAATTAATATTCTTGGAAGATGAATTTAAAAAAATATTTTTATTTGAAATGAATACTCTAGACACTCGTTTTTCAGCCCCGGTTGAATCGAATTAAAAAATAAGTTTCTTTCGCTTCTTGAAAATTTAGAGTGCAATATCGGTTCAAGACTTTTGAATTATTGGATTAAAATCGTTTGAAGTCCAATGCAACTAAAAAAATCTTTTTTTCAGATACGTCTGGTCGTTGGATAGGAAACCAGCGGTGTGGGTGCTCTTATTGTGATCACCATGGCGTGTCTGAACGGCATACGATGCTAATAGAACTGGCGGGCAATAGATTTCATAAGACAATATGGCATTTTTTACTTGCAAGTAAAACAGACACAGAGTTATGTCTTGGATGAGTTATTCGGCAACATCCTCTGGATAAAATTTGCCTCTTAGGCGGAACTGTATCTTTTTTCTTTACATCTTGGTTCATTACCTTTTTATATAATTTTATCCATGTTAGGTTACCCCTCGAATCGGTATATTGCAATCGAAAGAAGCAAACTTCACGTAGGCCAATTGTCTTAACAACTTAATTGAAGAGCTGTTTGCCGCTGTTAGTCATCTGTATAACGAACTCCCCGAAACATAATAATTGTTTGTTCAGTATTGTTATTCACAGGGTGATAAAATAAGATAATTTTGATCAGATCAATAGGCATTTTTCTTCTTAAGTTTAGAACAGAGCCTGAACTGACAAACAAATAATTAAGTTTCTTTTTTTCCTCTGAACGTTCAGAGCTTCAAATTGTATTTCTTTTTTCATTCTGAACATTTTAAGGAACATGGTCAGAGCGCGCTCAGCGAGATCAGAATAAAATGAATGAATGCAAAACCTTGCAAAATATGAAAAGTAGTGGATGAGAGTAGTCGCTGCAGTACTGAATTTAACCAACATATTTTTTATTACATCTTGAAAGAGGCAGACTAACAAAACTGAAAAAGTTACATGAAAGACTTAAACTTGAATAAAATGGAAAACCTTTTTTTTTTGGTCTGAACTTTCTTTAAATTTATATTTTTAACCATTAATTTTGTAAAATTGTTTTGCAGGCAACGGATGATTCGCAAAAAGACTACAAAAGCATCCCGAAACTATTCCAGCCAGATCGTTGTTTCATCAAAGAAACCTAAAATCCAATATTCGGCTGTTTTGTCGGAAAAGCGTTTTGGAAAACTACGCAATTGGAAAATATTCCACCCGAGCAATAATTGGAGTAAGAATAAAAATGCAATTTTCTTCCCCTATATAATATTCTTTCATTTTTGTATTAATTTACAGGATTAAACAATGAATGCTCAATGCATTTATCCAGGAGCAAGAAAAATCCGTTCGCAATGCCATTGCGCAGCTTATTGGTGTTTCGATTCATTATGAAAAGAAGGGATAATGGATCCAAGAGGTCTTGCAATTTGTATACAGCAATTGCAGTTCGGTTGATCGAAAACAAAGTGAATTGGGATCATCGATCTTTGCTCAATAACCGATGTAGCACCAGAACAATTTGTCGCTCTCATGAAATCTATTATGGTGATATTTTGACCGCTGCTTTAACTGCTACCAAAACCAGTGGAAATATGGCTACTCTTCTAACAATCAAAGTGGAGATGAATCTATCAGCAGTATGGAGGAAATCCAAAGGCAACTAAATGAACAACAGCGTAAGTAAATTGGTTATCTTTCTGCAAAATAAGGTTCCCAATCGTATAACTCTAAAAGAATCATCTTTGTTCAGTTCTATTCTTATTTTAATTATTTTGTTTTTAGATACAATCTTTGAGATAAATGCTGCTAGCTGAATAAAATGCAAAATTCGTTGGAGAAATTGCATCACTTCAACAAGAAAACGATAAGCTAGAAGGCGAAAAGAATTTTCTCAAATCGAAATTAGATCAAATGAAGGCTGAGTTCCATTTGGACATAATCAAAGCCCTGGAAGGTAAAAGCTGCGTTCCTTTGGAAATATTTATCTACTTTTTAGTACTTAAAACTACTTTGATCTACTTTGCTATACTGAAAAAGTAGTTCAAAGCAGCTTTAAGTACTAAAAAGTAGATAAATATTTCCAAAGGAACGCAGCTAAAAATGCTGAAATAAAACGTCTGCAGACTGTTAGTATGGGCCTTCGAACTAAGTGTGATGAAGGGCATAGAAAATGTGCTATTGCGGGTAAATTTGAAGTGTATTTGTTTATAAAAATAAAATATTGTATAAATAATTTCTCGTTTTTTATTTTATTCGGTTTTATTTTTTTCCTCCCTCCTGGTGAGTATTGAATAGCCCTATTATGCTTCCAATAAGAATTCTGTGGTAGGCTTATAGGATCGAATACCACTTTCGGCTACTGATGAGAAACCTTACAGTAGTCTTACAGTGTACTTCTTCGCACATTTATAGGATCGAATACCACATTCGGCTACTGATGAAAAACTTTACAGGAGTATTTCATCGTACTTCTTATAGGTTTAATAGGAGTAAAAAAAGGGGGCCTTTTTGATGATAAACAGGGTTATATGAGTCTTTTAGGTGTGAAATTAGTGATGACAAAAAGCTTCTCACCATCGTTATATCATCGAAATTGTTAGTTGGGTGATCTATTTGGGATGGTGACTTCATAATTATTGCCGAAAACCAATTGTGGGGTGGTGTAGTCGGAGTGACTGTGGATTGATCCGAATGAATTCAGAATATTTGTGTGGCCAATAGAGTTATTGGTCCATTGAGAGATGGCTTGGAGTCGAATAGCAGTGCTCGCGGCCACCTGCTTGCTGAATATATCTATGGGTGGAAGATTGAGTAATATATCAAGAGCGGCGGAAGGTGTCGAACGGAGAGCTCCGCTGATGCACATGCAGGCTGAACGTTGGACTTTGCTTAACTTGTCTCGATATGTTACTTTTTCCAGAGCAGTCCACCAAACTGCTACCCCGTAAGTGAGAATAGGTCTGATGACTGCAGTGTATAGCCAATGAGTTATTTTAGGAGATAGTCCCCATTTATTCCCTATAGCTTTTTTGCAAGAAAAGAGTGCCACTGTGGCTTTTCTTATTCTTTCTTGTATGTTGGTTTTCCAGTTTAATTTGCTATCCAAAATAAGACCCAGGTATTTGGCTTCGCTGGCAAAATTAAGTGGAACACCATTAATAGAGGGGGGGTCTAGTTGTGGAATTTTATATTTCTTTGTAAAGAGGACAAGTTCTGTTTTTTGAGGATTTACCCCCAATCCACAGTTTGTTGCCCATTTTAGTAGCTTATTTAGAGCAGTTTGCATTAGTTCTATTATAGTATGGAGATGTTTTCCTGATATGGCAATGGCGACGTCGTCAGCGTATGCAATCACTTTGAATCCATCTACTTCTAGACCGACTAGTAGTTCATTAACCACTAACCACAAAACAATTGCTCAAGCCAGAAAAAAAATATTTTCACTTTTGTACTTTTTTCAAAAAGTGGTGTATGTAGTTAAGCCTTTAGGCGGAAAAGCTTTTCCGATGTGGTCAAACCTTAAATAATCACGCAGAATAATAAATAATCACGCACTGAACTAGTCCATTCCGAATAATTCAAGAGTCTACTCTAACACCCACCAGGTGGAGCTACATTCTATGAGAATTTGACTTCGAAAGCTTTTACCTTTTCTTCGAGTTCGAAATCGAATATTGAAAAATGTCCCAAATCATATGATCGAAAAAATTTCTTGCCTGGCAAAAATTTTCTTTTTCAAGACGACGAAACGTAACTTTTGGAGTAAGCGCATATAATTTTATCAAGTGTACTCCTTTAGGTGAATATTCTATTTAATAATTATTCATTATCATTGTTAAAAATATGTTTCCAATAAATATATAATAAAAAGATCTAAAGTAAATAAAATCTAACAATAATATTGCATTGCATTACTTTTACACATTTGTAGATCTAATTGGAAATTCGCTGCCCAGCAGTCTGAAAATAAATTTTGTGCATTAGCAGGGTTGTATTATAAAAATCTTCAAAAATGGCTTTAAGCGACGCAGATGTACAAAAACAGGTAAACATGCAATAAATTATATTAAAAATATATACATTTAGTAAAACATAAATATTTAAAATGGATTTTTTTGGGGTGGATGACGTGAAATCATTTGCAAAAAGTTGGAGAAAAACTTGAAAATTTTCATTTGACAGCCATATTAATATGAAGTCATGAGACATTTGTCATGTGAGAAAATTTAACTCGACCAAATACCAGCATTTTTTTGCGCTAATCTATTGTATTTTTTTTAAATATAAAAATGAATATATTCAGCATAGATATCGAATACATTAATCTTGGAAATGAAATTTATTCTCTTTCAAGTTTTTTTTTTCTTTTCCAGTTAAGTTTTTTTTATCTACAGTAACTTTTTTTACGCGAGCAATTTGATTGGTCATGTGACCTGAAGGTTATAGTATAGTAATGTAGTTAGGTAGACTTAAAAAAAATATGGGAGTTCTTACTTTTGCCACCCTTTCACCTAATTCAGCTAAAAAAAATGATGATTTAGTTGTGGACATCCAATATTTTTTTTTTTTTTTCAAAGTAGATAAAATGAAACATGGGTTAAAAGTCTAGTATTTTTAGGTAAATTGATAAAAGCAATTCATCTTCAATTTGCATAATGATTAAGTTGCTGTGGGACTAAGTGAAACATTAAATATGGAAAATTCCATCGATAATACAAATGTGTATAGTAAAATTTGATGAATGAGCATGTTAGTCAGTGGTAGCTGGTAGGACGAAACTTACAACTAGACACATAATTTTTTGAATTAATTTTAGTAGGTACATACCTACCTAACTAATTAATTTTTCATGTTTTTTTGCATAAATCATGTTTTTTTTCAGTAAAAGTTTTTTTTTTTTTTACTGAATTTTTGTAAGTTAATTTTCTTAAGGAGAATGGGAATTTTGGACGTTGAGCGGCCATTAATAAAATTGGTATCAAATGAAAGGACTATAACTTAGGAAAAACTTTTACTATGGACGTTTCGCAGTATTGCGTTAAGAATGTAAGAAAATGCAGTATTAGTATCGTTATACATTATTCAATGTATGAACATTGCATAAATCATGTTTTTTCAGTAAAAGTTTTTTTTTTTACTGAATATACCTAGATATAAATACTGTTTTTTTAGGAATTTTTGTAAGTTAATTTTCTTAAGGAGAATGGGCATTTTGGACGTTGAGCGGCCATTAATAAAATTGGTATCAAATGAAAGGACTATAACTTAGGAAAAACTTTTACTATGGACGTTTCGCAGTATTGCGTTAAGAATGTAAGAAAATGCAGTATTAGTATCGTTATACATTATTCAATGTATGAACATTGCATAAATCATGTTTTTTTCAGTAAAAGTTTTTTTTTTTTTACTGAATATACCTAGATATAAATACTGTTTTTTTAGGAATTTTTGTAAGTTCATTTTCTTAAGGAGAATGGGCATTTTGGACGTTGAGCGGCCATTAATAAAATTGGTATCAAATGAAAGGACTATAACTTAGGAAAAACTTTTACTATGGACGTTTCGCAGTATTGCGTTAAGAATGTAAGAAAATGCAGTATTAGTATTGTTATACATTATTCAATGTATGAACGACAAATTGGTTTATATTTTTATTTGGAACATAAAATATGATGCTCTGTCATTTTCCCTGAGTCTGAAGTCATTACTCTTGAAAATCCGACCAATAGAACTCATAATATAAGATTTTTAAGACAACCACTTCAAGATTTTGTTCGAAAGTTTTCAAACAATTCAAACTAACAAAAAATTGAATAACGAAACTCTCAAAATAGTCTTGAAACTGTTGTTTTAAAATAGTTATAGTTTGGGTTCTAGTGGTTGGATATTCAAGATAAAGGTCTTCAGATTTAGGGAAAATGAGAGAGTATCGTATTTTGCACTTAAAATACACACATAAGATACAACTTTGAGACAATCTGCATAAAGTGTTATATGCAAAAATGCATTTTATCCGTTTTTGGAGTACGTCACAAGGATAAAACTTCTCCACAATATATGTAAACCTTTATTACATCAAAAAATAACAAATTCATTCCTGGCCGCGCAACATCCACATTCCAAACAAACTTGCCCATTCTCCTTTGTATTAAATATGAACGAAAAGAGAAACTGAAAAAATTTTTGATCTTCAAACCAACTATTATTAGGGTTTACTCTCGAACCGTTCAAAAAAGAGGAATTAGAAGAAAAATGAAAACAAAAAAGACCAATTGATTAAAAAAAGCAAAAGCCAACGTAACATAAACAATACAAATTAATTTTTCCTAAACATTTACTTGCAAGTAGGGGTTCTAGGACACTTCTAGGACACTGGATCAGCTGATCAAACAGAATTTACTTTTAACCCTTTGTTTTCCGGTGCTTACAATAAGAAACCACCTTTTAAACTTTATTTTTTTATTTTTTATCCCAATTAATATCAGCAAATACCTAGCTCAGAAGTTTACTAATATAATTATATTTACTAGTGCAATGGATATATTTTTTTCTGGTACGATATTCAAGAAATATTTAAAGTTTTTTCAACGTTTTTTTTAATTTTTTTGAGAAAAAAATTGATCCGGGCAACAAAGGGTTAAAACGATAAAAAATTTGTTTTTGAATATAAAAAAAAATATATATTTTTAGAACATGAGACACCTAGTTTGCACGTCAATAACTTTTCATATGATACATTTTTTAACACAGTATTTTCTTCTGGGGGCCTATTACGTAAAACGATTATCGTTTAAATCGGCTCGTTATCGTTGAAAAGCGACTCCGTAAAACGATTATCGTATAAAAACGATGACACGCGACTGCGTAAAACGAAAATCGTTTAAGGCTGAACGATACTCGTTTTTTCAATACGACTGACATTTTGCTGTCGTTTGGCTTTCGTTTTGGTTTTGTTGTGGAAAATATTTTGCGTGTCTACTAGTGATATTCCTCTTGAAATAACTAAAATAAAAAACTAATTGGAAGAGAAGATGTAAATAAATACATTTTTTATTCGTCGTTTGAATCCGACTACTTAACGGATGCTATGGATTCTATGGGTTGGCCAATTTAACATTATTTTTCCTGAAGCTCGCACTGTGTTTTATATATTAAGGGTATTAAACTCCCTTTAGTGCGCGTAAAATATAAAAAAAAAATATTTTTTAGCTAAACTTAAAGTTCCTTGAAAAATTCAGAATACTTTCACAAATAATGTGGTTTTTAATTTAATATTAATTTTTATAAAGATTTTAAATTTTTGGTTCATCAGAGAATTCGTACTCTAATTTTTAACTTTTGATTATTACAATAGAAAATTAAAAAAATTGAACAGGTGGTTTCGTGGTGTAACCACTTGGAAACAACGATTTAAAACCAAATCTTAGAACTTGGCACCCTTCTACACCTCAATGCTTTTTCTGCGAGAGCGGAATTCATAGTCGTTACTAGAGTTCAGATTTTTCTCAACTCCAGTAAGTTGAGAAATATTTCAAGCAATCGCTCAAAGGAATTGAAAATAGGGGTGTCACTTGGGTAAAGAAAAATCTTGCCTTGAAGAAAATTTTTCTCAAACTCTAAAATTTGAATTAACTGTCCTCAAAATGAGAAAAACATTTTTTTAATAACATACTTGTCGAATTCGTCGTCCCACTCGTACAAATGAAACAAATGTTTGCGATTCATTTATTTTAATATAAATTTAAATTGTTAAATACAAAAAACAAACGCTCGCAATGACACTTGTGTTTTAATGTCAACTGACTGAAAAAAACTTAAGCATTTCCTCAAGTAAAAAAGCCTCCTCTGACGTTCACTTGAGACAAATTTCGACTCCAGTGATGACTATGAATAAGGATTCGCTTTCATTTCAGAGAAAAATTTATTCACGATAGTTCCCATAGTGTTAGTTGCTAAAGACGTTTTAGTGTTTTTTTTTTTTTTTTTTGTTTTTACTACTTTTGTAGTAAAAATGGATTTTTGTTAACAACCGATCTGCTCACATAAATAAATTGATCGGTGGCCAGGTCACAACTTGAGAGACAGTATATGTTGAGAAGATTTGAATTTTCCATGAATATTTACTTGACAATTTACTTTTAAAGAAGACAAAATCATTTTATTTACTAATTATTTTTGTTTAAACTCTTAGATTAAGCATATGATGGCCTTCATTGAGCAAGAAGCTAATGAAAAAGCCGAAGAAATCGATGCAAAGGCCGAGGAAGAATTTAACATCGAAAAAGGACGTTTGGTCCAACAACAACGTCTTAAGATCATGGAATACTATGAAAAGAAAGAGAAACAAGTTGAACTTCAAAAGAAGATTCAATCTTCCAACATGCTGAACCAAGCTCGTCTTAAGGTAAGTTTATTGCAAATTAATGAAAATATCGTCAACGAACAATCTTTTTGAAAATTACGTAATAAGTACCCAGTTTTCTATGAACGACCATCAAGAAAATAGTACATATATTCAGTTTCATATTGTTTGTTCTTTTACTGATGCGTTTTCCTAATAGGCGAATATAGGCAAATTCAAAATACCTCTCGTCTTTATTATTTAATGCTTATCTTTGATATTTATTAAAACACAAACAAAAAAAAATTGCAATACATTAGGTTCTTAAAGTCCGAGAAGACCATGTTCGCAGTGTATTGGACGAAGCACGTCGCCGCTTAGGTGAAGTCACAAAAAATCCTACAGAATACAGGGTTGTTCTCCAAAAACTCATTGTTCAGGCTTTATACCAGACCATGGAAGCTAAAGTCATCTTGCGTTGCCGTCAAGTTGATCTAGCTTTGGTCAATGAAGTATTACCACCTTCTGTAGAACAATACAAGGCCAACATTGGAAAGGATGTTGTTATTTCGGTTGATACTGAAAACTTTTTGCCACCTGATACATGTGGAGGAGTAGAATTGATTGCTTTGAATGGAAGGGTTAAGGTAAATTTTTAGTTATGATAAAAATTCAACCCACTTATTTATGTACATATAATTTATTCAGGTACCAAATACTTTGGAATCTAGGTTGGAATTGATTTCCCAGCAACTTGTTCCAGAAATTCGTAATGCACTGTTTGGTACAAATCCCAACCGTAAATTCACAGATTAAATTATTTCTATATTTTTTTTTCTTTGTTTTGTTTATTTTTTTGTTTCTCCAATAAGTCTTTATGTATATTTTTAAAAATTTTAACAACAGTCAACAAAAGGATCCGTTAATCAAAGAGCATAACTACATTATTATATCTTATACATAAACGTTCATTAAATTTATTAAAAAAAAAGAGTCAGAGTAAAATCTTAAAGTAAAAATTGGAAAAATACAAAAATATAATTATCATACTTAAGTATATCGACTATATGTAGATAAAAAATAAAATGTTTTAAAAAAATTACACCTTTATCAAAAAAACAAAAACAAAAAATATGTATACATACACGTGAATATTTAATGTAATTCAGCAACAGGTTTGTGTTCATTCTTTTTTCTCCTAATCAAATATTATATTGATATCATAAACATTCCTGTTAAAAAAAATGAAAAGAAGTTTTAAATTTCTCTAAAAAAATATCTTTATATATTTGTATCTAACATTTATAAATTGTTTTGTTATTTTCATTAATTTTTTTTTATTGATCTTTTGTTGTCTATTATTAAGAAATATTTTTTTTATTTTTGTCATTTCGTTAACCTTGTTTTTGTTAAGCTGTAGTATGGAAGGCAGAAATTTATTGTCTTGGTTTATTGTAAAGAGAAGGAAAAACAGTTTATATATTGTTGCAATTTCAAACTTCTTGCCAGGAAATCAGCATCAGTATGTTTTGCCCATTGGAATTCTGGAAAATATAATATTCCTCTGAAATAACATCATATCAGTGATGAATTCCTCCGGTCAAAATGTACTTTTCTGGTGAGTTGTTTGGGTTGTATGCAATCAAAAAACAAAAAATGTAAAAAAAAAGTTGTTAATGCGCGTTTTATAGACAATTGTACACGTTTTTATCTTTATCTATCTATCATCTACGCCTCAAAAAAATTCGGCAAGTATGTGTGTTTTGCTGTTGTTTTCATTGAAATAGAGTTCTCAGCCAAATTTAACTTCTCTTTACAAAAAAGCTAAGCGATTGAATGAATTCCTAACATACAAACAGTTTATTTTCTTCCTTAATTGTGTATTTTTTTGTTCTTCCACTTCAAAATAAAAATTCGTTTGTTTGTTCTTTAAAATCCATTACGGTTCTTGCAGTTTCAAAAAATAGAAATAAAATAATAAAAGCATATAAAAAAACGAAGAAATCAGTATTTCATTCATGTATTAGTAAAAAAAAAATTTAAATAAATGTGTCAACGATATAAACAAAATAAATTAAAACAATTTTTTGTTTATTTCTGGTACCACTGACAAACAAAATTAATTGTGTTTTATTTTTCTTCTTGTTTTTTCTCCTTCCTTGATCGCTCTGTTGGCAATACCTTTATTTGTTCTACTCAATAAGTGTTAGATAAACAAATATTATATATATTATTATGTATATGTTTGTATAATATACTCTATGTGTTCAAATATATATGCATATAAATATTAATCATAAATTAGTTATTGATTTGAATTGATGCTTCTTTCGACTTGTTGTTGTTTTGAGATGTTCGATAAAAAATTGTTATAATTAGAAAAAAAAAATCACTATAATTTTAACTACATATTTTACTTGGGGAATTGATCCTTTTTTTAAATTCAGGATTCGTTAATTTTATTTTATTTTTTTTATTTCATTCGAATAAATAATTAAACTAAAATAAATTATATTAGATCCTTGTTAAAGAAAAAAAAAAATATTCGTTACAGTGTTATTATTATTATAAATTGTTATGCAAAATAATGATATTTCAATTAAAAACGAAAACAATAAAAAAAATACTTTAATTAACAATGTCGTTGGTTAAATATGAGTTGAACAACATAAAAAAAAAAAACCATTTTAACTGCTGTTTATTAAATATTTGTAAATAATAACAAAACTTAGTGTGAAATTAATTAAACTGAAATATATTGTACATTATGATAGCCAATAAAATAAACATTAAACAAGAAATGAAGAGAATTTTTGAAAATACATATGGATTGGATGTCCTCCAAATTTCAAACAAATAAATACGCCCGTGTCGTATTGAATAAAAGCGCTGCAAAGATTGTTTTAACTTGAAGCAAGGATACAAAACAAAATTCAGATGACAGATGTGGACTACTGTATTAAACAACTAAATTTGTGATGATAGAAAAATCCAAAAAATTGGTTTTCATCATGATATCAGTCTGTGCGTCTGTTCGTCTAACTGTACCTGAAGGTACAAATATATTTGCTTTTGTGGGTTATGGACTTGATTTGAGTCGATAGCGAAATTGTAAACGATAAAGATCGAACGATGATTCAGAAAAAAAATCTTTTAAAATAGAGATACACAAAATTCATTTTCGATGATCGATTATCAACAAAAATCGTCTATCCATAGAGATTCACAAATACCAAAATTCATTTTAGATAATCGCCCACAGAAAAAAAAATGACATGTACTTTGGTTATCGATATCCGAATTTCAAGTCCGTTTGGGGCCATCAAATCCAGTTTTGAAACTGCTGTTTTTTTTTTCAATTTTTAACTGGATAGTTACCGGGCCAAAGTACATACCACTTTTTCATTTTTTTTTGTGCCGGGAACGACAGCCATAGTGCCGGTGCCCGTCGTACACTACGTGCACAACTAGTTCAACAAACTTCTTATTCAACTCGCAAATTGGATAAACAATTTTATAATCTCGTAAACTAGTATACAAACTCACTTTCTTCACGTTGAGCAACAAAACTACATAGATGTAAAAAGTACAATAAAAATTGATCAGCTCGAGCAACGACTCAAATTTCGTATTCTCAAATCCAAAATTTCGTAGGTATACAACGAAACGCACAACACATAGTTCCGCATTTACCTCAACAAATGCTTACAAAAAATCATGAAATTGGGCAACCAGTTGAAACAACAATGTGCAACACATTTATGTGCAAATGTTGCTCAACGCGTTGATTGACGATTTCCAACGAGCAACTCGAGCTCGTACACTACCAATATACTTGTTGAGAAATTCGTTGAGCAAGGAGCTCCAACTCGTTCGTTGAATATAATTGAGGACATCGTACACTAGAGTTGAATGCGTTTAAATCAAAATTGGTGCTTCGAGCGCTTAGTGTACGATGGGCATTGCCTACAGACATGGTATTTCGACAATTTAATAAAAATTCTTCGCAACCAGATATAGATAGTTGTTTATAGATTTTATTGGCCATAACTCACTATTAATTTTTTTATTTTATTACATTAAGTATGTTATGTACATAGTGAAGGCATTCTTATTACAAAAATTGTTCGTCAAAATTTGAAATAGTAGCCCTGTTCCATTGGAGGTGATAGTCTACTAATAGTAGATGTTTTTGTTAATCTAGTACTATAATCTGCTCATGCTCTTCTTCTCGAGTAGATACGATTTTTATTGAATTCGTTCCAAGTGCGTTCCATTGAAAATCGCTAGTAAACTACTAGTAGTATTTTGCCACCTCCCAAAGGAACAGGGCTAGTATTATATAAGTTTTATTTTATTTTTACTTGCTATATAAGTACCTTTGGCCAAATCAAGGACTCGTAAATTCGTATGTTATATCGTCGGTACAAAGCCAAAATCACGAATCTGCAAAATTGTACTTTTGAAAAAAACTGCTTCACAGTTTAGGGAACTAATGCAATCTTATGGAAACTCGTGCAACGGAAATTGATAGTTTAGGCTTCTAGGCAACAGATGGAGGATTGGGATTGACATAGTTGATAGAGGGACCGATATCAAGTAAAATGACGCTTTTAAGTGAAAAGTCCGAAAAATGTAGATTCGCGGTTTTTTCGTTGTGCCGACGATAGGTTTATAAATTTTTTGGTTTGGAATTTTTTAAAACTCATATGAAATATGTATAATATAAGTTTTATTTGGTCCCCACAATGACTGTCTCTTAATTTACCTTTCGTTTTTCTCTTTTGATACGAAGTTTCAGAAAGTGCAAATTAGTACATATACATATATGTATGTATAGTTTGTGCATAAAAACAAGCTTCAAGTTTGGCTCTGTACAGCATAGGTATAGGTACATCTTAAATTTTAAACAGACTGTCATGAACTCAATTCAAAAGATTAGAAAAAAAATGTTACGTAAACTCCACAGTGACTCATTTTTTTTTAATTAAGAACCTTATCCCACTGAATAATTTCAAATAAAAGTGACACCGCACATTACTCATGCGCCAACGGAAGCAGAAAAAAAAATAAACTTTACTAAAGGGTTCTGCCTTAACATCTCTTTTTTTAAACCTTCATTTAATTTATAAATATTGACCGTTTTGCAGGGTGTCTACTTATATTTGCAAATATTCAATGCTAAAACTTTTTTAACTTCTTAATTTTCTTCAATTTTCTTGAATGATGATTAAAAACCGAAAAGTTTTAAGGTTTTTAATTAGTGCTGGGGTGACATTCTGTTTCGCATAAGCGCCCAAACGTTTTCGAGTGTGCGAAAAGATTTGCTTCATGCCCTGAAGCTTATGTGATATAGAATGTCACCCCTGAATGTTTCAAAGTTTGCAAGAAATACCTGCCCATATTTTTATATTTTATGAGAAATTCAATTCTTTGTTATTAATTAAGTTTCTTTGGGTTCAGTATCTCCTGCAAAGTAGTTTAAAGTACTTCTGAATGCGCCTAAAGAATTTTTTTCTATAGCAGGAAAGGAGTTGAATTCAATCAGAAGTACCTACTTAGCAGTAGATACTAGAGCCCAAAAAAACCTATGCCTTTGAAAAATCAAATTTTTGAAAATTGAAATTTCTTTTTTAATCGTTAATTTTCTTTTTTTTAATTCTTTTTTATACAAGAAATCAAATGGCATAAATATGTACCTTCTTCGTTTGGTTTGGTACCTAATCAAATTCAAAACATTTAAAAAGATCTTTTTTTATTTTAATTAAGATAGCATTTTATTCCTATTCGTTAAGGTTTTAAAAATTTTACATTAAATAATGCGAGAAAAAGAGCATAATATTAATAATAAAACTTTCACTCAATTAATAGTTGTTGTCCTTAGATTATTTAAATTTATTTTGTTCAAACAATTTTATTGTGTTTTGCAATGGCAACTAATTCTCTGACCATCTCTTCATCTGTTACAAACAATGGTTCTAAATCAGCTTCTCCACCACCCATCGATATATTTGTTGTAGTTATAATTGGTGGATCGACTTTTTTCCTAGCAGAAGCATGAAATTCTTTGCATTTAGTTTCAACGAGGACCTCATTTAGATTATTTGACGATATTCCAGCTCCAGGCATTATAATAATATCGTCATGTTGATTTACGAGGTCACGTATGTTATAGATTCCCTGAACACATGAATGTTTAAACCCACTCGTAAGTATTCTTGTGAAACCCAGATTTTTGATTTGATTAACAGTTTCATGCATTTGACAAGGCGCAGTAAGATCAAAAGCCCTATGAAAAGTGACCGGCAGTTTTCCGGCCATCTGCACAACCTGCTTACATTGCCACTCAGAAATGCATCTGCGTTCATCTAGTGCACCGAAGACAAAACCATCACAGCCATGAGACTTGAATAGAGCCACATCATACAGAAGAGCATCCATTTCTGCATTGGAATACATGAAATCATTGCCTCTTCGAGGACGGAGCATACAAAATATTGGAATGTTTATTGGGAGAGACTTTAAAGCTTTTAAAGTGCCCACTGTTGGTGTGAGGCCTCCTTCGCTTAATGCTGAGCATAGTTCTAGACGAGAGGCTCCACCTTCAGCAGCAGCTATTGCTGAGGCTATAGAATCTACACAAACTTCAAGCATTTGCTTGTAAATTTTACAAACTTGTAAGTTGAACAAATTGTACAATACAATAAACAATACAAATTTGTTTAAACAAAAAAAGTGTCTAGAAGTTTGACAAGGTACTTTACTTGCATTTACAAAAATTCTGACGTTTTGTAGGGCTGCCATCAAAATAAAAAACAAGTGCGTTCTTTTTATGGGTCGATGTTAAGCCTTAACTACATTGGTCACTTTTGCAAAAGTGCCAAAGGCCACAAACAAACAAACACTTGCGTTGGCTTTGGTAGAGCTCATAGAAATTAGCGAAGCTACCGAAAACTAGAGCCCCCTATAAAAGCTTCACTTTTTTAACTGCACAAGCTTTCGATATTAGGTGTGTTTTTTGTTTATCTATATAGATTTTAGCCCAGTACGCAGATCGCGCTAAACTAAATTTTATCTCGACAATTTTTATCTCTACACGCGTTCGCTAAAAGCCAAGATAAATTTAAATTTAAAAATAACGGCTGAATCACAGTTTCATTTACTTATACCAGCTTACATTCAATATTACATTACATATTTTTTTTACCTGCAGAATACCTTTTTTACACTCTCATTTTGTTTTATTCCTCTTCTTTTATATATTCCAAGGTTTTTTTTGCCTCTTATTCCTTGCAGCAACAACAACAACCACAAAAATGTCAAAATTTATCTGTGAAAAAATGCGCTGAGCATTATTTCGCGAGCTAAATTGAGTGGAGACTTTTTGCAAAAGTAGTAGATGAGAATTCGAATTTAGCGCGTGAACTGCGTACTACCTGGATAAAAATCCTCGCTAAAATTTATCTTTGGAGGAAATTTGTATGAAAGATAAATTTTAGCGCGATCTGCGTACTAGGCTTTTGTGCAAAAAAACGACATCGGGATTTTTGAAATCCGTCCAAATGTTTGGCACCACTGTACATACACTTTGGCAGCTGTCTGTCAAAAATGTGCAGTGCTCATGTTTTTTTTTTAACTCCGTTGTGGTATGGCCATTACATCCATGATGTATTAAAAAATTTTTTTCACAAAAAACCAAAACCATTCATATGGCCCATTGACTTAATATATATGGACTGCTATAAGCATATTCAGGTTGGTTCCACTTGTTTCTTCGCGATACTAGCGCCCTAAAAAAAAGCGGAGAATAAGTGCAACATTTTTGACGAAGTGCGAAAGGAACAAGTATAGAAAAACAGAGAAAGCACTACCTTTTAACGACAGATGTCATTCACTAAAAGTTTCCTCTTTTCGCCGTCTAAGGTTATACCGCTAGTAGAGCTAGAAAGATGTGGAATCATTTTTTTTCAATTTTTGTATGGAAAAGTCAAACGACTAGCAGTCCATATATAGTAGGTCAATGATATGGCCATTGCATCCATGTTGGATTCAGAAATTTTTTTTTTACAAAAAACCAAAAAATTATTTGTATATTCTTAGCTACATTTTAAACAAAAGCAACATTTTTGACAGACAGCTGCCAAAGTATATGTACAGTGGTGCCAAATGTTTGCATGGATTTCAAAAATCCCGATGTCGTTTTTTTGCACAAAATCTATATAGATAAACAAAAAAACACACCTATTATATTCTCCAAGATGAAAATGACAAGAAACTCATCGAAATTAGTGCCTGGCTAAACGTTGATTTTTCAATTACCTAACCCAGTCAGGTTGATGGCAAGAGGGATGAGGATTTTCCTCTTTTTGACGTTTGTTCCCAGAAAATGTAAATTGGAACGCGATTGGCCACAACACTGTGTAGCCACGGCCTAAAGGCACAACTATAGTTTTTTTTTCAAACTCATTTTGTGACAGTTTTTCTGACAGAATAATTTAGAACAATGATGCAATTTTTTTTTTAGTTTCTTCAAAAAGGAATGGCTCTAGAAAGAATAAAAAAGTTTTTATTTTTGTAAATTTCCCACGTTTTTCAAAAAGTGGCTGTTGCAATTTGACAGGTTTTAACAAACATACCAGTGTAAACGTACCTTTAGTATCGTTCACCAATTCCATTACATTCCGGCACGAGTCTCGAAATAACTGCTAGAAAAAAAATTCCAGTTGCAGCTTTTTTTCTCGTTCCCAACCCAACGAAAAGAAAAATGAATTAACATTACATTTCCCGTTCTACTTCTACGTGGTGTGCAAGTCCGTGCTAGAAGTTTTTACTAAATTTTGGGGTTAAGCTACTATTTTTTTGTTTTAATTGTAAGTATTTTTATTAATTATAATTATCAAAATATCTATTTATTTATATTTTATGTATATTTTATAATGTTAAAAAGTGAATTTCATTGTCTTGAAATTATGTTCCATCATTTTTTTCTTAACAAAAGAAAATGGCCGCTATTTCACATGGCTTTGTCACATTTTTTTTCTGTACTCAATTATACAGAAGAAATACTTTCCAACAATAATAATAATTAATAATTTGCTTAATACAATTTATTTATCAAATCTAAAAATAATTTATTATGATAAATACCAAAAAATAAGCAAATTAGGATAAAAATGTAAATTTAAAACTTTCTTTTCGATGGCAGACATTTTGTATAAATATGCAAAGAAAAAAAAAAAGAAAAGAACTTGATATCTCTTTCACTCGCACACAAAGCCAATTACGACTTGTAAAGTTTCTTTTTCTTTCTTTGTTCTTTCACCAGGCTATCTCGGTATCGATAGCTTTGCTAGATTTCCTGAATACACTCAAGAGTCACGTCATTTGTTCTTCAAATTTATATGTGCTATTCAAGTTTCTTGGTTCTCTTCTCGTTGTGCTAAAAAGCACACGTTTTTTTTCTTTTTATTTCGTTTAAAATTTGTGATCAATTATATTAAATTATTAAATAAAAACGATTTGTTGCATTTTATTGCTTTAAATTTACAAACTTGTGATATTAATTAAGGTTACTTGCACTTGGAAAAACTAGAAAATACTTAAAAGCTAGTTCCTTCTATTTAAATCTTTTTGTGTAACAGTTTCTAATAAAAATTGTTGCTTCATCATTATAATAAAATCAAGGATTTTAGTCAGGTGAAACCTTTGGAAATTTCATTGTTATATCCGCCAAGGAGAAATCGGTGACAAAAGTTTATTACAAAGAAAGATAAAAAGTAAGTGCGACATGTTTTTTTTTTTGTATTAACATTCTCGTTTGGATGGATGATTCATTGCAACAATTTCTTTATTTAATTATTTCAAAAGAGATTCTCTTTAATTTATTAAAATTTTATTTTTTGTTTCATTCGAAATTATGGGCCAAGGGGGGTTTAAGTTGAGTTGAAAGAGTAACCATGGCGGAACCACATGCAAAGTTAAATTAAATTGAGGTTACTTGTTTGCGCTTCTTTCAAATTTTATCGTCCATTTTGGTATTTCCAAAATAGAAATTGGAAATGAGAAACGTGGCAATATAAAATCATTTTGTTTTACCATATAAAATCTAGTTTGATGTCGATTGAAATTGTTTTTTTTTTATATATGGATTTAGGATTATACCTACATATTTTATTGTGTATGACCTGTTGTCGATTAAGCCTATTTTTTTTTCTTTTGAGTACTTTAAAAATAAATGGCGTATTGCAATAACAGGATAACATTTTTTTAAAGATATCTATTTCTCTTAACAAAAGCCGTGTTTTACACGAAAACGCTCGAAAGCCAATCTGAACTTAAAGGTCTTTTTGTTCCATGATTTCAAATTGTTCCAAGATATTTATCCCAACTACAATTTACTGGAAACGAAAAGGACAAAATCCATAGGTACCTACTAAGTACAATTCACAGGCTCGGGCTAGTCTTTTCTAAACATTCTCAACAAGGTTCAGGTCTGTTTATTATTGCATACACATATTGAAGAACATACTTCCTAATTTTCTATGTCCTCCCAATTAGTGCTATGCAATGAAAATGAGCTTAAGATCTTTTCAAATCATGGTATAAAAAGACAAGGTATGATCATTAGAGCCGCCATCTTACAAAATGGGGTAGTAAGGTTTTGACGTTTGGCATTTGGCAAAGTCAAAAGCAACAACAATTTCCAAGACAAATTTGTTTACAACAACAATTTCAATGGGCTGGGCTGTCAAAATCTTAATGTCGTTTTCCAAAATTTTGGGAGTGAATCACTCCTTTTTCGTGCAATTTTGGAATTTGTTCACGAAGAATTTGACAAGTGGAGTGATTTGACGTTTGTTTTGCATGTGTTTGTAATACGAAATAATGAATAAAATAATAACACAATCTTTTAAATTCACTTTTAGTGATTTTTTACAATACTATTTTTTTTTGTAAATAAATATAATTTCCTTCACAAAAAAAAAGTTAAAACAACCACCCAACAATTTGACAAGCAGTCCATGAAGTCAAATGTAGAAGTATTGGTAATCACACCGTCACTCCTTCAAAATTTTGGGAGTGAAGAATTCACTCCAAAAATTCACTCCTTTTTCAATTTTGGAATTTGAAATCACTCCTTTTGGAGTGATTATATAGCTAGGAGTGTCACTCCTTTCCATTTTGGAAAACGACATAAGTAGCCATAAGTTTTGACGGTTCTCGGACTGAGTTTTTTCTAATGTCGTTTTCCAAAATTCAAGGAGTGACACTCCTAGCTATATAATCACTCCGAAAGGAGTGATTTCAAATTCCAAAATTGAAAGAGGAGTGAATTTTTGGAGTGAATTCTTCACTCCCAAAATTTTGAAGGAGTGACGGAGTGATTACCAATACTTCTACATTTGACTTCATGGACTGCCTGTCAAATTGTTGGGTGGTTGTTTTAACTTTTTTTTTGAGGGAAATTATACTTATTTACAAAAAAAAAATCAATAAAGTATTGTAAAAAATCACTAAAAGTGAATTTAAAAGATTGTGTTATTATTTTATTCATTATTTCGTATTACAAACACATGCAAAGCAAACGTCAAATCACTCCACTTGTCAAATTCTTCGTGAACAAATTCCAAAATTGCACGAAAAAGGAGTGATTCACTCCCATAATTTTGGAAAACGACATAATGATCATACCTTCTCTTTTTATACCATGTTTTCCAATTGCTTTAATATTCATTTACTAATAAATATTTCCATGTTTCACGTTTGAATTCAAAGTATCATACTTTCTTCGTTTTTTTAACTATGAAATAGGGATCAAAATGGTTCTTCCTTTCGCAAAACGTTAAAGTGATAGTATAAATCATCAGGAACATTAAAATTAAATGTTTTTCTTTCAAAAATAACAAAAAACACCGTTTAACTTTTAATGTGATACCTACTGGATGTCAAAAAATCTAATTTTACCTATACATTTCTGTTTTTGGATTAGTGATGGCAATGGAACTGTTTACACTCTTTTTACTGTTACAACAATCAAAAACAGTTATTTTAGCTCTTTTAAGTCAGAACTGGTACCGCGTCTGAAAATTTTGTCGTGAATGGTTTTTTTTTTTGCATTTTACCACCCACCATCCATATTTTTGTCCGAAAACTTTGTATCTGAAGTGAGATATACTACTTTCAAACTTCTTTTTTAAAATTTTTTTCTACAGCATGTCAAATGGGTTCTTAATTCTTTATTTAAATAATTATTACGGTATGTTTGCCAAAAAGGGAAATTTTTTTCGCCCGAAGTTGGACATAATTTGAGGCTCTCAAAGTTGAAGCATTACTCGAGAAGAAAAAAATTGAACAAAATAAAAATAATATTTATTATTTTTCTTCCTTATGAACAAAAAAACAATTCTCAACTTTTGTTTTAAGTTGAGTTGAAGTCAAATTTCGAGTTTAACTTAAGAGTTTACTTGAAGTTGAGCAATAGTGAACAAAAAGATGGTCCTAAACGGTTTTGAGCCACCCATTTTTTTTTTTTCAAATTTTAATTTATAAATTTAATTACACTCGGGAAAAGAAAACTCCGGTTATTGGTTTCAATGGTAAATTTTCTCAAAATCTTCAAGAAAATTGAATATAACAAAGAAGTACCTATTTTCCCTCCTGTACAAAAAAATTGATGAATTTTCCCTAGAAAAAAATACTTTAAAACAGAACCAATCCGAAATTTACGTACTCGAAGACGAGTACGCGTCTTCTCCGTTACCCTCTTTATCAGGGAATAGTTTGGCTACGTTTTATTAGTTTTTCGTGAAACTTCTAGAAGATCAACTTTATCATGAGCCCTTGAGACCTACCATAATAATAACATTGGATAAACCCCAGTCTAAGATAAACTTGGGTCTAAAAACGACTGAATATGTCCCAATAAGTTTCTTCTTCTTTACTTGTATACAAATAAAGTTTTATTTCGTAAGTCATTAAAAGTTCAATTTCCGAACCTTTAATCGCCGCAGTTCTTAGGTTAGACAAAAAATGAAATCTTTGTCTAAAAAAAATTTTAACTGTACGCTTTCGAAATTCGCACTTTACTACATGACTGACGTAACTTTGTTGCTCTCAAAAAAATTCTATAGAATAGCAATGTGTTGCGCTAATATGGCAAACAAAATTAATTAAAATAATTAATTATTCCAAAATATGGCACTCAAACATAAGCAATCAATTGATTTAATTTTTACTTTCTTTTCGCTAGAAAGTCAATATACCTACATACCTATTAATCTAATTCATATATAAAAAATTAAGAAATTTTTAAATGTTAGCATAAGATTTCGATTGCGATGTTTATTTAGAAATAAATTAATTTTGAATAAACAACAGTAACATATTAGAATACAATACATATTTCAATTTATTTCTTTTTATTCTTTTCAGCAATTTGTTGTATGAGTCAAAAAATAGAACGACCAGTACTATCAGGTCAGCGCATCAAGACCAGAAAAAGAGGTATAAAATTGAAAGGAAACAAAAAACTAAATTAAAAATTAATACAATTTTTTACTCATGTATTTATAGATGAGAAAGAGAAATTCGATCCCACGGGATTCCGTGACGCGGTCATTGCTGGTCTCGATAAAACTGAAGGCGACCTGGAACAAATTTCTAAATATTTAGATCTTGCTGGCAACAAACTTGACTACCGTCGTTACGGCGAAGTACTTTTTGATATTTTAATTGCTGGTGGTTTACTGGGTAAGAATTTCATGTGAATCTTTTATAAAAATATATGTTTAATAAATATTTTTTGATTTCTAGTTCCTGGCGGATCAATCTCACAAGATGGCGAGAAACCTCGAACAAATTATTGTATATTCGAGGCATCCGAAGATATGGAAGCCATGCGAAACCATGAGCAGGTTTGTTTGTTTTAATTTTTCTTATCATTCTTTTTATTTAACAAAATTAAAAAACAAATATTAGATTAGTGAATGCATCTTATTAGAGCCAATTATCCGTTGCAATTATTCATTGTGATTTTAGGGTAATCGGTGTCGAAAGTATGCAAGAATAATTCGACAATTATACTTATCTTCTTATTCGATCAAGAATTCGCTTTGGAGATTTCTTATATTGTTATAATTATTTATTAAAATAAAGGGTAGCGCTGAATTGTTTTACAATATTTTATAAAAAATTATATAATTCAGTTTTCGTTACGTTAGTGTATTAAAGGCTTAAAGCTGCAAATTTACCAAAACTAAGTTTAGGTCTCTGGTTTTAGATGATAAACTTTTCTAAAGCAATACAAACTTGGAAACAATTTGCAGCTTCAACCCGCTAGTATCCCAGTTTTGAATTTGATCAAAAACATGACTTAGCATACTATAATTAGAGCCAGTTATCGGCAGCATATTCTATGCTAACTACGATAACAGGTGTCGAAGGTGTGCAACATTAAATTGGCCATATACTTGTCTTCATATTTAAAAAAAAATATAGATTTGAAGATTTCTTAAATTGCTACATTATTAAACATTAAGTTTAAGTAGGAGTTAGGAGTTTAAAAGAAAATTATTTTATAAAAAAAAAATTAATTAATTTTATAGAAAAACGTTCTACTAAGTAATATTTTATTTTATTACAGGTATTCATCAAGCTCATGCGTAGATATAAGTACTTGGAGAAGATGTTCGAGGTGGAAATGAAGAAAGTCTTGGTTTTCATTAAAGGCTTTACTCCCAGCGAGCGTATCAAGTTGGCTCGTATGACGGCGCTTTGGATGAGTAAGTACATCAAATTGAATCAATTTTTTTCTATTTCCCTTTTTTGCATTTAAAATACAATATAAACCGTGTTTTTAAAAAAACTCGGATATAATTATTTTGTGAAATAATTAGGGAAAATAAAAAAGTTTTGGTGTACTGACTTTTGGAATTCCTCATTTTCCAAGAGACACAAATCCATGCACATTTTTTTTTTATAAAATTCTGGTTATGATTAATTTAAAATAAAGGTTTAGGATACATTATTAATAATATGATTTTTTTTATTTACAGTTAACGGGGCAATACCTCCAACTGTTTTGTTGGTATTAAATAACGAGCATCTTATTAAGGATGGCATCGCACTTGATTTTCTCGTAGAACTGTTTCTTACATTCAAACAAGAGAAAGGAATGACATATCTTGTTCAAGCTCTTAAAAAAGGTGGACTAGAAAGCAAGTGAGTATTCATTCATTTTAATTTTGTTTAATAAATTAATTTTAGTGCATAGTTATCCCTTATCCATATTGCTATCGAAATGTTAACAAATAATCGATGTTCGAGAAAAAAACAATCAAATGTTGACTTTTTCAAGTCAAAGTATAGGAGTCATTTTTAAAACAAATGCATTTGGCTACTGAGCAAAAAATGAAAAATTATTTCTCAATTAAAAAATGAAAGGAAGCAAACGTTTTCAAACTAATAATCAATTTCAATTAGTTTGTTCATTATATTTGCACCAGTTTTCAACAAACTTAAATTAAAGGAGAGTTTCAGGATGAAATCAATTTATATTCTATTGATTTCTTTAATTTACACTCCAAGATAAACTTTAGAATTTGATTATATTTGCAAATGAAATGTTTTCATTTGTGTTTAATTAAATACTTACAATTTTGTATTTTTTTAACTTTTGACATGCTATTCGATCAGATTTTTCACATATTGCTTGGATAAAACACTATTTCTTTGATACTTTGTATTTTTTATTTTTTCTTTGATGTAGAATATTTTACTATTCAAAACCATGAAAACTGAACTGAAATCTGGTTAAACACTTAAGGCCCAATCAAAATTTAAATTAAAGGAGAGTTTCAGGATGAAATCAATTTATATTCTATTGATTTATTTAATTTACACTCCAAGATAAACTTTAGAATTTTGATTATCTTTGCAAATGAAATGTTTTCATTTGTGTTTAATTAAATACTTACAACTGTTTAATTTTGCTATCCTACTCGATCAGATTTTTCGAGTATTGCTTTATATAGCTGGACTAAAAAATTAAGTTATAAGACTATTTTTGTTGATACTTTTCATGTATTTTTTTACTATTTTGAACCATGAAAACTGAACGTACGTTCAAATGTGCCTTACAACTTACTTGAATTCTTTTGAAAACTGGTTTTCAATGTATGAATAAATATTTAAGTTACAATTGAAATTTAAACTTAAGGAGAGTTTCAGGATGAAATCAATTTATATTCTATTGATTTATTTAATTTACACTCCAAGATAAACTTTAGAATTTTGATTATATTTGCAAATGAAATGTTTTCATTTGTGTTTAATTAAATACTTACAATAAAATTAAAATTATTTTAAGTTTTGTTTTTCAAATTGTACTATGCTATTTGATCATGTTTTTCGAGTATATACTACCGATATACTTTTTGAGTTAGTCCCTGCCACTTGTGTTTTTCCTAATCATTAACATTTTCATTAGAATTGTAATTCTAATTAGGTATTTTATAAATAAATAATATTTTCTATAACACTGGTTAACAAGGGTTCTGTTGCCGGAACAAAAATATACTTTTCTGAAGGTTTTTGGTGTGCTGAATTCGAATCCGAAGTCAAAAAAATTCTAGCAGCTCCCGTTTTTGAGATATTACCGTTAGAAAATGCAAAAAAAACGTTTTTTTTGAGTTTTTCGGACCTTATTCTATTGTATAAGGAAAATTGTTTGAGCATATTTAGTAACGGTTTCTATAAGAACTATTTCCCATCTTTCGATACCTGTTTAAATCTTTTCAATATCTTATGTATTGCCCGAGATATCTTAAACTGAAGTCAGTGAGTTTGGCTTCATATATCATAAAGAAGATAATGACATTATAAAATTTTTAAAAATATCAAACAACTGAGGATATCTCGGGAAGTAAAAAAGATATCGGAGAGATTTAAACAGATTTAAAAAGGTGGTAAATAGTTCTTATAAAAACCGTTACTAAATATGCTCAAACAATTTTCCTTACATAAAAGAATAAGGTCCGAAGTGCTGCACTTTCTAACGGTAATATCTCAAAAACGGGAGCTGCTAGAATTTTTTTGACTTCGGATTCAAGTTCAGCACACCGAAAACCTTCAGAAAAGTATATTTTTGTTCCGGCAACAAAAAAAAAGTTTAATTTTGTAAACCAGTGTAATGAATATTTTTTGTTTTTTTATTTCAGGTTAATGGAATTTTTCCCACCAAACAAACGTACTGAAGAATATTTAAAACAAGTTTTTCTCGAAAAGGAACTTGCTGAAGTTATTAAATTACACAAAGCTCAGGCTAGTCAAGAAGCCAAACGGGAACTACAGCAGGTAATTATTGTTTTTTGTTTATTTATTAAAAAATGTGTATATGTATGAGTCCTTATTAGAAAAATGAGCTTCAAAGAAGTTTTCAAATGAACTTTCTGTCTTTTTAAGGCTATTTTATTTATGCAATTTGCATTTTTGAGAACAAAATTTAGTTCAGAAATGATATGCTATATTTTGGGTTTTAAAAGATGCTAGAAAAAAATATGATTTTTTTGCTTGCCGTGGAAGAACCTAATTTATAAATGGTTTCTGTGGCCAATGAAGAATTAAACAAATTATCAAAAAATTTAATTAATTTTATAAATAAGGTACATACATTGAGGTGGTCCTAAACAACATAAAAATTGAGTAGTTTTCGGTTCTATTTATTTTTTGTCGGTACTTCATTTTTCATTTCAAAAAAAATTTATTTAAGAAAAATTGTGCATGCATTAAATTAAAATTTAAGGAGCTAAAAGTGGGATGTTTCTTAATTTTTTTGGACTTGTCTCTCAAAAACTCCAAGAAAAAATGATTACGAACGGCATCCTGGATAGATTATCATTTTATACCAGATGACTTATGTTTGTGCACATTCGCAATTACTAGATTTATAATGTTTTCAATGTCAAGTACATTTCTTACGAAAAAACCATTAAATAAATAAAAACCAACAATTTTTAGAAATTGTATATCGGTATATTTTTTTAGCTCCACAAATGCTCGCAATGTGTCATGTAGATCCAATCATTTTGTTTTATTTTAGCTCTTTTTTTTATTAAGAAGAATGAAAGTAATCATTCAAATAACCATTATGTA
This sequence comes from Episyrphus balteatus, assembly GCF_945859705.1. Taxonomy (NCBI): domain Eukaryota; kingdom Metazoa; phylum Arthropoda; class Insecta; order Diptera; family Syrphidae; genus Episyrphus; species Episyrphus balteatus. The sequence goes on along the minus strand of NC_079136.1, from coordinate 78,576,622 downwards.
GTGCAGTTTTTTTTTACTATTACTTAGTTTTGTAATCTTTTCTGTGGCCACCACTGTTTGTTCTTGAAATGTAAAATTTAAGGAGCTAAAAGTGGGATGTTTCTTAAATGTTTTAGACTTGTCTCTCAAATACTCCAAGAAAAAATGGTTACGAACGGCATCCTGGATAGATTATCATTTTATACCAGATGACTTATGTTTGTGCACATTCGCAATCAAGTAGATTTATAATTTTTTTCAATGTCAAGCCCTTTTTTTTTAAAGAAAAACCTTTAAATTAAATAAAACCCCTTAAACTTTCAGAAGTTCTATTTCGGTATTTTTTTTTTTTTGCTTCAAATAGTCGAAACTGCCATGTGTCATGTTGATCCAATCAGTTTGTTTTGAACCAATAAGTTTAATTAAAGGAGAAATTTGTATTATTTTATTTAACAATTATTTTTAATAACAAGAATTTGTCAACCTGAAGCAAACGCCCCTGTAATCTTTTCACGTCATTGTTGTTAAATGACCTTTTTTACGAATACGGAAATCAGTTGTTATTTCATCTTAAATAAAACAATTACGTACATATATTAAGTTTTGTTTCTCTTTCTGTGACCACCAATGTTTGTACTTGAAATGTAAAGTTTACGGAGCTAAAAGTGGGATGTTTCTTAAATTTATTGGATTTGTCTCTCAAATACTCCAAGAGTAATTGAATACGAACGGCATCCTGGATAGATTATCATTTTATACCAGATGACTTAGGTTTGTGCACATTTTCAATTAAATAGAGTTATAACGTAAGATAACATTCAATTTGAAGGTGATCAGTACAACCGTTACAGCCTATTTATTAAATCTATTTAAATCGTTAGTCATGACTTTAGATACCTACTTTAGCCTTTTTATTTTATTTAAAGACGAATATTAAATTTTTTGTTTTAATTTTTGTATTTCAGTCCCTTCTTGATGATATAAATGATGAAAAACCACACACAGAAATTGCAGCTGACATTAAAGAATTTGCACTCAAATCAAACATTCCCGAACATGAAATAATAAATATTGTAAGTATTAACCCTTCTAAATTAAATACAAAATTATAACTAAAATACTTCTTTTTTTTAAGATTTGGTCCACAGTTATGTCACTCGGCGAATGGAACAAAAAAGAAGAATTAGTAACTGATCAAGCAGTTAGACACTTAAAAGGCTATTGTCCATTATTGAAAGCATTTGCTTCAACTAATCGCTCTGAGTTGGCATTGATCCTAAAGGTTCAAGAATTTTGCTATGAAAATATGAACTTTATGAAAGCGTTCCAAAAAATTATATTATTGTTCTACAAAACTGAAGTGCTTTCTGAAGAAATCATTTTAAAATGGTACAAAGAAGCACATTCATCAAAAGGAAAAATGCATTTCCTAGAACAGATGAAGAAACTTGTTGAATGGCTGCAAGATGCCGAAGAAGGTGTGTATATTTTTTTTTAGTTTTTAATAATTTCATTGAAAGAATCAAAATGTCGAAAGTGCCAAAAGTCTTGAAATTTTCTGTAGGTGCACAAGTTTTATAGAAAAAAAGGATATTTCAATGCTCGATTGAGTGCAAGTGCTTATATAATAGTTGAGTCAGCCGTGATTTCTATAATTTAGCCTATTATAAACAAAAAAAAAATTAAAAGTTTCCAAAATCTAATTCTCTTTTAGCTTCAATTTTGGAAACGATATTTTTGCATTTTTGCGATTGGGAGCCCCAAAACCATTTCTCCAGGAATTTTCGTTTAGAATAGGCCTGATTGAATTTTTGTACTTTTTTTTTTTGTTACTTCCACCAAAATAAGAGGAAATGATCCTCTTTTAATAATGATTTTACAGAAGTATTAGAATCAATCCGGATTAAAATTATATTTAAGGAATTTTCGTTTAGAATAGGCCTGATTGAATTTTTGTACTTTTTTTTTTGTTACTTCCATCAAAATAAGAGGAAATGATCCTCTTTTAATAATGATTTTACAGAAGTATTAGAATCAATCCGGATTAAAATTATATTTAAGGTTAAATGTATATAAGTGCATCTTTGAGAACAGACTTGCCCAAAAATGGCTTGCTATTTTGTTGTACAAGATGCAAGAAAAATTAAATGAGTTTTTTGCTTGCCTCGGAATAACTTATTAACCAAGTTTCTGTGGCCAATGAAAGCTTATACAATACAATTCAATAATAAATTTTATGTAAAATGGATTCTGATGAGAATCACGATTTTTGTGAAGAATTTTTATTATTTGACTTTCTTTTGTGTTCCTATCAAAACGGGAGGAAATATAAGCCGTGTTTTTGTGGTACTCATTATTTTACTGATTAAACATTTATGCTTTAAACGACAACAAACGATTATTTTTTATTAATTACACTGTGATAGTTTTTAGAACTTTTTTTTTGCAACAAAGCGGAGACACATCGATTCTAGTTAATTCGAGTATGCTGAATTCAGTGGTGGCAACCGTTTTGAAAGTTTGGCTCAAGTTTTCGAGATATTTCGAAAATAAAATCTTAGGTCGGGACTATTAAAATACTGATAATTTCGAATAATTAAGTTTTTTAAGCAGTTTTTAGTTTAGAAGAAAGCTATTCCTGTATATAGCTATATGTTTAACACTATTCCAACCTAGATTGTTATGTTTCGGTCGCTTACAAAGCATTTTATAAACAAAAACTTCACTTTTTCATGTTTTTTTTTTTATTTTGTTGACTTTCAAAGCCTTTAATATGGATGCAATTTGAGTTTAACATTGATTCGGGATATTTTAAATTATTTACATAGCATATAATTCCAAAAATGAATAAAATACTGCAAACCTGAAAAAGTTCACTAGTGAAAATCAGTCTATTAAGCTAAGGAAATGTATTAAATAACACTGGTAAGCAAAATTAAACTTTTTTTTACCACAAGAACCAAAATATACTTTTCTGAAGGTGAAAGGGGTGCTGAACTCGAATCCGAAGCCATAAATATTTATTTAACTTCCTTTTTTTTTTTAAATATTACAGTTATAAAAAGCAAAAAACGTTATTTTGACTGCTTTTATCCCTGCATGATGTATATAAGAACGTTTTTTGTTCTTCCAAAAACTGTTTAATTCATTTATTATCTGATATATCTTAAGCTTAAGCTGAAAATCCAAAAACTATCTTAACTTAATCTTAAGTTCAGGTTTTGATACATTTCCGTAGCTTAATAGACTGATTTTCACTAGTGAACTTTTTCAGGTTTGCAGTATTTTATTCATTTTTGGAATTATATGCTATGTAAATAATTTAAAATATCCCGAATCAATGTTAAACTCAAATTGCATCCATATTAAAGGCTTTGAAAGTCAACAAAATAAAAAAAAAATGAAAAAGTGAAGTTTTTGTTTATAAAATGCTTTGTAAGCGACCGAAACATAACAATCTGGGTTGGAACAATGTTAAACATATAGCTATATATAGGAATAGCTTTTCTCTAAACTAAAAACTGCTTAAAAAAACTTAATTATTCGAAATTATCAGTATTTTAATAGTCCCGACCTAAGATTTTATTTTCGAAATATCTCGAAAACTTGAGCCAAACTTTCAAAACGGTTGCCACCACTGAATTCAGCATACTCGAATTAACTAGAATCGATGTGTCTCGCTTCTGTTGCAAAATCGAACAATCACAGTGTTATTAATAAGGGTTGAAGGGTCAACATTTTTAACTGAGCTAAGTACTGAGTTGCCAAAAAAATACGGTTTTAGATTAAATAATGATTATACGTTAATTAATCCGGATTAAAATTATATTAATTTAAGGGAAAAATATATGTAAGTGCATCTTTGAGAACAGACTTGCCCAAAAATGGCTTGCTATTTTGTTGTACAAGATGCAAGAAAATTTAAATGAGTTTTTTGCTTGCCTCGGAAGAACTAATAACCAAGTTTCTGTGGCCAATGAAAGCTCATACAATGCAATGCAATATTAAAATTCATGCAACGTTATAAATCCCTTCTTGTAAAATAGCAAAGCTTATGACACCTTTTATGAATATTGTCAAGCATTTATTTGAGGAAATTTTCGTTTGGTGTAGCTTAAATTTAATATTTTTTACATTTCAAACTACAGAGGTGTTTAGTGCATCTAACTCAGTTTAGCAATTGATAGAAATAGGGTGAATTCCCTTTCATTGACATTTTATCTTATTCAAATATTTTTGTTATTTTCAGAAACTGAATCTGAAGATGAACAAGCAGAAAATGCTGAAGATGGTACAGAAGACAATGCGAACAAATAATTCTCTTGGATGAAAAATTTACAAGAAAAAAAAAACTTAAAAAACACAGCAAAGAACAACATATACGCGAACAACAATAACTAAATACAGCCCTGGAGAAAACTTAAAAAGAATTCAAACAACAAAGTATACAAGTAAAACATAATAAACTACTCTTTTCCAAGAAAAATGCAGAGTTGAAATTGAATTTTATACCAACGGAAGGAATATATTTGAATGCCAAATAAAATTATACAATGCAACAACAACAATTCTCAATATGTAATTTTTTGACTGCTCTCTATACGCATTCAGAAACACCAACAACCAACAGTTTTTTTTTAAATCATACTTGTTAAAACAAAAAATACATGTAATAAAGTCTTAAAGCAACAACAAGAACATACAAAAAAAAAGAATATAAAAAAGAAATTAAAAGACCAGAGTTTTAATATCGTAAAAAATTCTAAATGATAAATAAAAAAAATACATACATATAAATTAAACAACTTTTTTTATTTTATTAAGTTTGTCCTTGGCAGGGCCCTTGTGGCCTGGATTGTGGAAAAAAGTCGATGGTTTAAGGAGGCGAATGTGAAGTGTTGTATTATTGTTTTCGCGCTTTCGCCCCTATCGTTTTACCTTCCCAAAATAACAATTAAGTATATTTTATTTGTTTTTTATGTTGAACTTAAAGAAGCAAAACAAAGAAGGTAATAAACAATTAAGTACATTCAAAATGTATCCAAATAGAAGAGGTACGTGTTTTCACAGTTTTTACAAAAAAAATCTGAATCCAGTCGAGCTGTCATTTGGCTCGAATATTGGAAATATTCGCTCCGAATTCCATAATTGAGCGATTCGAGGCGAGTCGAAAGGGAGATATCGAATCTTAAACGATCGACATCGTATTCCATAATCAGGCCACTGTTCTGTAACTATCACTGACGATAAACGTTTTCCAACGTCTCTAAAATCCATTTTCTTCCATAAATAAAGCAAAAGTTCTTTCAAATTCAGAATTTATGAATGAAGAAATTAAGGTTTTGAACGAAATTTTCTTTATTTTTATGAGATAAAATAAATTTTAAAGTCATTCAAATATTTTATCTCCAGTGATAAAAGCTACAGAACATGGAAACAGGTTACTGTTAATTTTGGGTTCTAAAAAAATTGCAAAATCCTTTTGGAGTCGTATTACAAATAACGATAATTATCGTTGTCAATAAGGTTTTTGGTACAGACACCAAAATATACTTTTCTATAGGATTTTTGTGTGCTGAGCTCGAATCCGAAGTGTTGACCAGTGTAATAGCCGTACAACCAACTCGGTCTGAACATTCTTATCATAGATATTGTACGAATAACGAAATTACCGTCCCCTTCAGGCCAAAAGCATTAATGTAAAAAAATGAAAACCTCTCGGTTTCAAAAGTTAATCGGTATTGTAAATTGTGAGGGAATTCAACATAACCGATTGGAAAAATACAAAGGGTGCTTTCATAATTGCATGGTTGCTTTGTTTACATGCGGTCATTTGCGATCAGACTAATGTCAGAAAAACTATTTGCGCATGTATTTTACTTTGAATTTATGAACACTTTTTCATCTGTCAAATTTTTTAAAGTTGCAATTCAGTATCTTCTCCAAAATAACAATATATTATCTTAATTCCATCCTTTAAGAAAAAAAACTTTTTTTTAAACATTTCTGTCAATATTTACAAATTTATTATATCCAAGAAATTCGCGGCTATTTTTGTTATTTTGTCTTGAACTTTGAATTTCCAATTAATATTTTGACAGAATTGAGAAACAAAGAAAAGCTGTATCATCTTTTACGTCATGTTTCTTCTTTCTTTAAGTTTAAATTCATTGCGCATGAGAATTTTTTCATTTGCACATTTGCGCTGCAAAAATGAAATGTTGGTACACTTAAAATATATAAAATAATGGCAAGTATAAATTCTTTAAATTTTTTTTTTATTATAACATTTCCAAGTGATCCTAGAATAATAACATTAAAAAATAAATTTCTCTTCTTAAGCAGTGATCAATTTTTCTTTGGGAGTTTCCGACGAACCAGCCTGAATTTCTTCAACTTTCTTCTCCTTTGTTTCAACGGCTTCTTCAATTTGCTTCGTTTCCTCTTCAACCTCTTCAATTACCCTAAAAGTAATAGGTGACGGCTGTCTAGCTGGGAACCAATCAGGTATAATCTTATCATGCATTCGCCACACTCCATATTCATTCGAAATATGCTTCTCCATAACAACGTACTCCAAAACATCTTTAGCAATGATCTCCGAACCATGCATAAGACGACCAAATCGATCATAAATAGCCAACTGCTGTTGAGTGTGAAAACGAACAGTCACTTGAGCAAACATATTTTCTTTTGTAATAATATCAGTGCATCGAGCATGAACAACTCGAGGTGGCTCCAATGACTTCAAGAATCGCCAGTGAATAGTTTTATCTTTCGTGTTGTGAATCATTTCGGGATAGCAACGTTCTGTTACGTGCTGACGTAATTCGTGCTTCTTTTTTGCCGCCATTAGTTGATGGGCGTTAATGTAGATTTCTTGAGCTAGGATCGCAAAATCGTCTTTGTCAAAATCTTCTTCAAAGCTCTTAATCTTTCGTACGGCCATCATACTTTTACCTTTTTTTTCTAAAAACTCGATTTTTTGCTTTGCTCCAGTTGTCGAGATGATGGACTTTTTGCCATCACCTTCTGGAGGAACGTAGGGTTCGAACATGCCACCGGTGCAACTTATATGAAATGGTCTTTCCATCCATGGTCGTGGAGGTAAGACACCTCTTTCTTTCATACGACTGCGAACTTCTTCTTTGGGAAGTTCTTCGAATTTCTCCCGAAAATCGGGAATATCGATTTTAATGAATTTTTGTTTTCGTAGATTTTTGAATTTTGGATTCCAATGTTTGGTCTGACGGTGGCGTACTTGTTGGGCGTTGAGGAGGCCTTGGATTCCTGGAGCGAGGAAACCAGGTTGCAGAACCTAGAAAATTGAAAAGTTGTAGGTTGAGAAAAGAAAAATTAATGAAAAACTATGAATTTTATTATTTTTACTTGAAGGAGTTTAATGCAGTTTTTAGCTGGATTTATTGCTTCCATGATTATTATTAATAATTTGTATTTGTTATTAAATTAAATTGAGTTTTTCTTTTATTTTTCTATATTTTTTTTTATCAACATCGGCGACTGGTGTGGTAATTTTGACAGATAACAGTTTGAGAGATATAGTTCACATTTCAATCAGTTCTTCTCAAACCAAAATGAAAGCGTTCAACAAATAAGTTATGCACGGCTTACTTCAACGACAAATTACCTTCAGCACTGTTTACATGAGAGCGACCAATAAATGAGCGAATAAAGGAAGAAATAAAATTTAACGCATTTCTAGAGCAATTTTTTTTTATAAATATTCTATTAAACAGTAGTAAGCTACTGTTTTTTTTTTTTTTTAATAAGAAAAATATAAAAAAACAAATGGTCGTTACAATAAAAGTTTGTTCGTACGAACAATTAGTTTTCTCACATTTTTCTTATTTTAGAAATTGAAATGTTATAATTTTCTTTGAAAAAGTTAAACACTAGTTAGCTTGCTACTATTAATACAAGTTTTGTTAAGAAAAAAATAATTTAAAAATGCATTAAATTTCATTATTCATTCGCTCCTTCGGTTGGTCACTCTCATGTGAACAGTGCTTTATGTCGACTTTTCACGAGTCGATTTTCGCAGTGCGGCGAAAATACATGAAAGTACTAAAGATTTTATAAACAAAGAACGAGAGGCCTATGGATTTATGCCTTATGTCGTTTTCTATTGACGAATCTCAGAATGAGATTTGTGAATTTGACAGCTGAAAGGGGGGGTGAAGAGGGGAAATAGTGGACAAATCTCAGATTTCATGATCTATATGCGTCCTGAGATTCAAAAAAATGACAAAAAAATGAATCTGAGATTCAAGAATCTGATTCTGGATTTTTATCAAGATTCACGCATACAAACACACGCACTTTCACACACACTCCTCTGTTTGACATTTGTCTTAACATTTGTTGTTGTTTTATTTTTTTTATACGCACAGATTTCGCACACAATTACAAAACTAGATTTCATATTCTATTTGCAGTGGAAAATCTGAGAATTTTACACAAAAATCTCAAAAGTCAATAGAAAACGACATTAACGGCCATATTATTCACTAGTTTAAAAAATACATCTGGATGTAAACAATGTCAAATGTCAAAAATAAATCCAATTCCATAATATTCACCACTTAAATCCAATCTTAAATCCAATTTTTTGAATCCAATCTCGTTAAATCCAAACAAATTTAAACTGCTCTCTGGAGGTCTGTTTAACTTTATAAATCCAGATGTAAAATTCATTTTCACAGTGTTCAGTTGTTTTGTCAAGTATTTTGTGAAGGAAAAATAAAGATAAATCCAAATTTAACAAAATTTATTGAACAATCACATAATTTATTTTGAGTGAATAATAAGAACAAAAAATTAAATCCTTGGATTTATGAAATTCAGATTTAATGGATTGGATTTAAAATTAACTTTAATCCAAACTAAATCCAGAGTGAATAATATGGCCGTAAAAGAGTACATTTTCAAAATTTTATTCCAAATCCATCGAGGAAGGTCTCTTTAAGCTCTACTCATAGCTGAAAACCAAAAGTTTCTCGGAGGTCTGGTTGCTGAATTATTTACTATCGAAATATTTTTTGTTTGTTCTTTTCTTACATTCGGAGGCAGATATTTTCGGATGAAAGTTTCGAAATAAGATTTGGTTTACAGATATGAATTCACAGTAACCAGGACTATGCATGCTAGGTAGAAAAAATTAAATTTTGTTTCTTTCGGATTTTCGAGAAAAGGTTAACCCCTCGCCTAAAAAAAGTAAATTTTCAAACATTTCCTCCGAATCCATCCAGAAAATCACCAAAAGAAAGGTCTCTTAAAACTCTATTTTTAGCTGAAAACCAAAAGTTTCTTAGAAGTCTGGTTGCTGAAATACCTATTTACTATCGAAATATGTATTTTTGTTGTTTTTTTTTCTTACTTTCGGAAAGATATTTTCGGATCAAAGTCTCGAAATAAGATTTGGTTAACAGATATAAGTTCAGAGTAAACAGGCCTATGCATTTATATAGAACAAATTAAATTTTATTTTTTTCGGATTTTCGAGAAAAAAATCGATAACTTGTATGGGAATTTTATCTCAGCTAAATTTTAGCGCGAGCAGCGTACCAGGCTTATAGCTGAAAACCAAAAGTTTCTCGGAGGCCTGGTTGCTGAATTATTAACTATCGAAATATGTATTTTTTTCTTACTTTCGGAAGCAGATATTTTCGGATCAAAGTCTCGAAATAAGATTTGGTTTACAGATATGAGTTCAGAGTAAACATTCTAATGCATTAAAGTTGAAAAAAAATATTTGTTTCGGATTTTCGAGATAAAAATCAATGTTAACCCCTTGCCTAAAAAAAGTACATTTTCAAAAATTTCCTCCAAATGCATCGATTGAGATGTCAAAAGGTCTCTTAAAGCTCTATTTATAGCTGAAACCATGTTTCTTGGAGGTCGGGTTTCTTATTTACAATCGAAATAGCAGCTCCACTAATATCTGCTATTTATGAATTTATAAAAACATAAATTGTTAGATAGGAGTAAACTACTTATAATCCCCCTTGATATTTTGAAGAAAGAAAACTTAAACACCGAGGACAAACTACATTTATAAAATAAGGTTTTAGATTTTTATTTGTAATTTCTGTTATCTTAAGTGCCTTTTTTTTCAAATAATATAAAAATGCAATCAATTTTTTTTTTATCAAAACCATTTTTATTCATATCGAATATTTTTTTTTAAATAATAATTTATAAAGATAAGTTACATATATTTTTTTCTCCATAATATACTTGTTTTTGCTTATTTACATGGTTAATCCTATTAAAACTTTACGAACTTTAAACAGTTACGAGTCACAAAATTTTTCCTCACATATTATTAAATAAAAACCTATTGTCATCATTTTTACTATCAAATTTTATACTTAGTCTAAACAAAACTACTACTTGGCTCATCTAGGTAAGCTGTTCTACCAGTTTGTTCAGATCCAAGATGCTTGCGAGAAATGTCAACCGGAATTTTGCTCGGAAGAGGAATTGCTAGCCCAGTTGTTGGAGAAGATGAAGAACCAACTTGTTTTGAACAGCCATTAGTGATAGTGCTGCTTTGGCCCCAATTAGAAGGCTTAATTGGCAGAACTTTTGGCTTTGGGGGTAGTGGCGGCGGACCTTTGGTAGATAAAGAGTCCTCATCTATTGTTTGTCCGACAACAGATATTGATGGAGCAGCAGCATCTTCTTCATCAATTTTCATAGGTGAAATTGATTGTTTCTTTGTGATCGATAGTCTTGGAGCTGGTTGTGGTAATGGACGATCTACTTGCTGCTGCTGGTTATCTACTAGCACAACAGGTGCTGATTTATTTACAGGACTAAGATTTGCACGGATTTTTCTCAACTTATTGGCTGCACTTTGATTTTCTTTGTTTTTTAAAAAATCTGGAAGTTCAAAATTGATTTCAGTTCCCCGTTGATCTTCCAGTCGAGCACATTGTGCACGCTTTAGTCCTTCTAGAAATTCATCTGAAATTGGTTACTAGTTCATAGATATGTTTACTTAAATTAAAGAAAATGGGACTGTGCCGGTTTACAAACCTTGATTTTCAGCTCGTTCAGTGACTTGAACTTTAACACCAGCTTTCCATTTTGCAATAACAGGTTTTTTTGTCGTTGTTACAGCTGGATCGCTGTTAGTGCTATATAATTGTGTTGAGGTTGTTAGGGCATCATCTGATTGACTTATAGATATTTTGTTTATTTTTTTCGGTCGTAGACCTTTTAGGCCCGGAATGTTTGAGTCTCGTCTTCGGATTCGGTCAAATATTGATGATGTCTCTGAAGCGCAGTCATCTGACTGAAAGGAAAACATTTAAATAATTAAAATTTATTTTAAAGCATAAATAAATTGCATAAAGAGCAAATCTGAAGTTATAGCAAGATAAAATGATTAAAAAGCCAGATGAGACTTAAAAATAAATAGAGAAAGAATTAGTTAAGAAGTCATGGCCTTGAAAATGCGCTGTTCAGATGATCGGAGGGCTTAACCTGCACAAAAACAACTCCGGCGACTTTAAGCGGGATTAAAAAGGATAAGGAAGCTACGATGTATAAAATGTTTTCTTTTATCTGGATATCGGAACGTTCAGAGGAACCAAAATTGAATAAAAGTATTACTTCTCATTGTAGCTTAGCTCAAGATACGAATTTGCAAATCCCAAGGCACAATCAGAGAGAGCAATAATTCTAGATTTCAAAGTAGTGATTGCGAACTCAAGTTCGAAAATAGAATCTAAAATAATGGGACATTGCGTCTTTTAATAAAGGTCTTGAACCCTCATTTTTTATTTTGGATTAAGTGACTGCTGTAACGTTTAAGATAAGAGGTGGAAGCAGAATTAAATGTTACTTAAGTTTGTTTGCGTGATTTGAGTACATCATCAAGTCATGTTAAATAGGAATCTGATCGTTAAAATTCCTTGAGTGCAGTTTGTTATGCAAACAGAAGGACGCCTTAAAACGTCAAACGTTTCCTTGACACACTGCTGCCTTCATTAAAAAGTTTTAGCATCTAAAGCTCTATTTCCAGAGTTAAATGATGTGTTTAAAGATGTGATCAGAGTTGTGAAATCTATAAGACAAGGTTTTGCAAAGTCGACTTTTTAGGACTTTATGCGATGAAATGGGCTCACCCTTCTTCACAGAAGTCACAGTTTTTCTGGGTGTCAAAAGGAAAGGTATTTATGTTTTTAATAGATTCAAAATCTGAAGGTTCAAAAGGGGCTTCTAAAATCCTTTTTCTTTTTTTGCTAAACCTTTTGACCACTTAAACATCTTGAATAAGAAAGAGCCTCCAAAAAAGAGAGGAAAACATTTGAACTTTCATCGGAAGAATCAATATTTGTTAGCTCTCAAATTCCTCTGATGGTACATAGTATATTGAATTTGAATATGAAACTATTGAGTTACTTTCCAGAAATGGATTCCGAGATTGCAAATGGACAAAGGTGGATTTTAAATTCTTTTTTAAATCAGACCCTGTTAGTTTTTTTTTGTGAGAAAAACATTTTTTTCTGAATTCCGTACTATTATATACAATTGCTTATTTTAGTGAAAGCCAGACTTTCAATATTTATTGTTCATTAAAACTTTAATTATGTAAGAAATTAAATATATAAACTAATATTGTAGATAATTTTACTGACAGGGTTTCTTGAGGCAAAGAATTTTCATTATTTAATTGCTATCTGACCAAAACCATCTACGAATTGTGCATACTTTCTCAAGTAGAAATACTGAAATTTTCTGAATAGAAATTTACAATTTCAAATTACTTCAAATTTCCAAAAAAAAAAAAACGATATTTAAAAAAAAGAATAATTAATTAAATAAAAGAATACTAGCTTACCTTCATGGAGCCTATATCAGCTGCCTTTTGATTCCCATCATGAGATTCTACTTTTCCTTGCAATAATTCACTGAAAACTTTATTAGTTATCTCATCAAGGGTGCTCTGTTGTGTACTTATAACCACACTTGGTACTGGACCACCATTTCTATGTGGTTTTATTGCTGGAAAAGATACATTTTTTGGCATAGGTTTAAGCTTAGCTGAATTTGGTGGCAGGTAGTCGGTCGTCGGTTGGTCCGCTTTCAACATTACAACTTGCAGTCTCTGACCATCGGCTATGGTAACAGGTTGTGAAAGATCAATCGGTTCATGGGTATCACGCATTAATATCTGAACATTTTCCATGCAATAGTTATACTTTTGCAAAATCGGTTTAATCACATCGCAAAGAGCTTTCTTCGGTTTACTTTTCACTGAGATTACTTTGGGATCGGGCAGGTCTAATTTAAATGCGACTTTCTGCTCAATTAATAATTCTTTCCCAGATAAAATTTGCGATGAAGCATTCAAATCAACTGTTTTATTTGTGCTATTTAGAATAACTTCAAATAATTGATATGAAATGCCACGTTTTTCGAGCAATCTTTCAACCAATTGACGAACTGTTTCATCGGGTTTGGTTTGAACAATTGTTGTTGCTCCATCGCAAAGTATAACACGACATAGACAACAGGCTTTAATATCATCTGATGTGTTGTTGGTCAATGTGCATTGTGGCAGTGTGTCGAAACTAGATAGAGAGCTGCGTGAACTATGGATATCACTTGTGGAATTTGTTGTATTGGTTATTTTTAAAGAATTTCCTGTTGACTGTTGATATTTGCCTGTTCTGTTGTTAGATGATTTGCTGTTACCGTGATCATTATCAAGTTCATCGCGATCACGAGATTTACAACGAGTTTTGCGATGCCATGGTAGGAGACTCTTTCGACGCCGATCTTCAGCATTGCTAGCCGATTTTTTCAGCTGAAATTGTTAAAAAAGAACTATATTAAGGACATATTCAGCAAAAAAATCATACAAAATAAAATCACTTACCTTAGAATGGGCTGATAGGTGAAAATTTGTCTTCAACAACTCATCCAAGCCTTCTGCTGAATACGGCAGTGGTTGATGTTTTTCTTCGGCTTCAATGCATTTTTTGTACATATCAGATCGAATGAATCGCTGATAACTGTCGAATTTCATCAAGTTGAAAATTTGCTTCTGAGCTTGTCCAAATAAATCTTTTTCAGCTGTTCGAAGATTCTCCTGAGTTGTAGTTCTTGCTTGTGAGTCTACATTTACTGGTTCTGTTGCTCCGTTGGCTAAATGTTTGGAATATATTTCCATTGCCATTGTTGCACGTTCGCTTGCCGATTCAATAAAGCGATACCTTTCGCATGCAGTCCAAAAGTATATATTCTCAGCTGAGAATTCTTTTTTAAGAAATTCAGCAAATGTATGCAAGCCAGCTGGGTCTTCTAAAAGTTTTTCAAATGAGTTACCCCAAGCTGTGACCCCAGCAGGTTGTGATTCTTGTTGTTGAGGTGCGCTACGATTACTACTACTACTAATACTACCAATAACACTTCCGTTGACAATATTTTTGACATCAGCTAACTGATTTCGGGCGGCGGCAGCTGCTGCTTTGAAATCTCCTATATAAGTCTCCATTGATTTGGTGTAAACATCGTTGTCGGAGGCAGTCAAAGAGGATGGTCGGCGTGCAAGTGAAACTTGTGAATCTACAGTTCTGGGAGCACGGAATGAAGATTGTGCCCAGCGACGAAAAGGCGATGCATCTGATGGCAATGCTCTGGACTGCAAAAAAAAAATGAAAAAAATATTATATAAATATGCGAGTAATGTTGTATAAATAATAAATTGAAATGAGTATACATTCGCTGAGAAATCAGAGTGAATTTCTGTCGGTTATATTTAACAATGACGAATTGTACAAATATAGAAGAAGTTTATCGACATTTTTACTGATAAGACATTTTTTTTTAATGAACGTGTGGTGTAAAGCAAAAAAGCTGAACAAACATTGTCTGTGTCTATGTGGAGTGTAAATTAAACTATTGTTAAATCCTTAAAAGAAATTTTTGTAATTAAATAATTAGGTACTTTATATTTTGCGATTTGAAAATGATTTATTTCAAATGATCAGAATTCGGAATGGTCTAAATAATAAGATTCAAAATGATCAAAAAAAAAATTCAAATGTGTCGTCAATTTGGTTAAAAAGTGCTTGCTTAATGGCAACAAAGAGATAACTAATAGACACACTCATTCATTTTATTTACATGTACAGGTTGAATAATACTTGATTTATTTGTTAATTGAATAAAGCTGATATGTACACTGCAGCCTAAAAGTTTGAGTCCAATATAAACAATTATAATTCAATTTTAAAGTTCAAGTGACCTCAACTCCAAATTTATAAAGCGTTTCGCCCAGGTACGACAGTGGGCTCATCAGTTAGATCTGTCGTACCCTTACTAAGACGCCTTATTTTGGTCGATGTTTACCGACTCTATATAAAACTCACAGCATGAATATACTGTGAATTCTAATATTCAAAGGGAATTTGTTTAAATTCTTCGTTATAAACAATTATATATATATTATACCTGGATGTTGATTTTACGAATGGAAGATTGGGTTTTTATAAATTTTTACAATCTTTGGTAGTTCCTTGAAACAGTGAAACGGAGACTGAGAGTCGTTGGACGAGTTGTTGTTCGGCATACCCTTCTTGGTTCTTGCACCACACAACAAAGTGAAACTCTTAGAGTGGCCCATAATGTATAGAGACTGGAAGAAAGAAGGCTTTCACATAGTATAATGGAGCGATGAACCAAAGATCGAGGTATTTTGGTACAAAACGGAGAGAGTTCGTTCGTCGAAGCGCTGAACAAAATGCTACCTGGCTCTATAGTTTCAGCCGTCAAGCATTTGACTCGAGTCATTGGAACAAGGAGGCGTTTAAGATGATATTGGAAGAAAACGCTTCGATATCTGGACAAAGATTAATTGGCGAAGGATTCTTATTTAAACAGCATAATAAATAAAAATGCTTTTGTTTTTAAGATCTTTTTTATTCTGGGGAGATATATTTCGTGAAATGTAAAACAATCGACGAGAAAAAATAGAAAATTAAAAATCTAAATCTATTTTAAGTATGCATTAAATATTTTTCAAATTCTTATGTAAGACTTTTAACCTTTGAAAAAGTCAAAAAATGGTCAACAAAGTTCAACTTCTCACTAAAAAACTAAAAAGATACGCATACACCACAGCGACCCTTTAATTTAAATCGCAAACAAAAAAATACAAATAAAATGCAGGACTGGGTCAAACGTTCTTGTGCTTGTAGTTCATATTTTAATTCCGTTAATGATATATTATGTTTAAGTACATTACATATATCCTCTTTACATAAATATACGTTTTCGAAGCATTGAAATTTTTTCAAAAACGGCTCTTACCATTCCAATCCATTTTTTGTATGTAATGGTCTCAGTCAAAACTGTGTTTTTAACTTTACTCAAAAAATTCAGAAAACGTTGGACTTTTTTGCGAAAACTGACATATTTTTTCGTCAAACTCGCAATTTTTGTCAAATTCTGAATCAATTTTTTTTTTAAATTTAGAGACAAAGTAAAAATATTTGTTTTTCTGGCAAATCAACCAAAGGTTTTAATTTGAAATGGTTATCTAAGATAAAGGTACTCTCAACTAAAAAAGCAGACACGTGCGACCCCCTCGAGCATTTTATTTTTACGTCTTAGTTTTGTATCTCTAACATTTTTAAACAACAAACTAATTATTATCTTCTTACATAGACTCCAAATCTTATTATCTTCTACAAAATAAGAAGTACATACATACATGCATACTCGTTCGTAGTATCTCTGCTAGTATGAAATATATGTAACATCAAAAGAGAAATTATGTTCTCCTCTCTTTATAATAGCTTTGTATATGATAAGTTTTTTTGTGTTCATTTGATATTTTTATTTTATGTTTGCAGTTGGTGGGGTTCTTATTCTTATATTATCTGTTTTTTTCTTTTATTTTAATAATTTACTTTGTTTCAGAATCTAAGATGTGTTATTTTTTGTTTGTGCCTAAAAGTGAAAAAAAGTAAAAACTATTTCCGTTTCAAATTGGACAGACACAGTTAAAAACAAAAATCAATAAAAATTCATTCCGGCATGCAATAAAGACATATCAATTTGAACTCGTTCTGTTTTTTGGGGTCAAGAGATAAGTCAAGTTGTAGAGATATTGTATTCAAGTACTTCACAAGCTCCTCTATCTCATTCGTGTTTACGACGAAAAAAACAATATGACATTGTTATTGACAGAGAGATACCCATAGACATTAGGGGATTTTCTCGTTAAAACACGTAAAACATACAAGCTCAAAATAAACAAAAATGTTTCGTTTTTTTTACTAAAATTGGATTTTTTCTACTATAAATTTGTATTAAAAATTGTTTTAAAACAATTTTTTTATTTCGAAGGTTTTCTTTTATTTTATGAATTATGTAGTTTTTTCAAGGTTTAAAGGAGATGCTCAAATTCATATTATTAAACAAAAAATAGTTTTTTCTTGTTATTTATGCTTTATACCTAATAATATAAATATACATAAAAACCGTATCACTACCACATCAATTTTTTTTTTATTTATAAAGACCACTAGACACTTTCTTATTGAAATTTACCCTCATAAAAGGGGGCAGCAAAGAATCGAAAATAAAGAACGCAAAGAAAAACGAACATCAATTGACTAAATGAAGCAATAGAGTGAAGAATGCTACTTTAAGTGGCATTATTATATAGTACATGTGTATGCACATATAAGCACTTATGAGATCGGAAGTCTGGCTGGACCCTGAAGGCAAACAATATGAACTAAGTAATGAGGCAGTGGTTTTTTTCCTCCTTCCTTTTCATCAAAAAATTTCAAAGATTCAAGAGAGAGTTTTTCAATTAAATTGAAAATTATATACAAATTTAGAAAAATTTGTAAGTTTCTAAGTTTCGGTAAATTCAGTGTATATGATAATATTTGTATACATTATGTTACAATTAATTTTGAAAATGTAATCAGTTAAGGGTTATCATCATTATCATTATACTAATATATTTTTTATATTCGTTGATAAAATTTGTAAATAAGAACTTATGTACTACCAAGCGAACCAGAGTGTAGGTATAACTTAGGATTTTGTTTGTTTTCTATTTACGTCATAGTTATTTTGAATTTGACATTCGAAAAAAATTCAAATTTGGAAATGAATATTTTATAGCCAGTAAGAAATGAATGAATGAATTTGTTAGTCTGACTGTGAATAACAGTACTGAGGAAAAAACGCAACCTAAAATATAAGATGAAACAATGCAAAAAAGTTTTTGCCAGACTTCAGCTTAAGTTACAGTTTTTCACACCAATTTTTAACAGTGAAATAACGTGATTGTAGGATCGATCTCTAGCGGCACATAATCAGTCTGTCAGTCCATTAGGCTCAGTTGTACAAATATTTAATCCGTGGATCAGCAACTTTTATCTTCTGAAATCGGTAGCAATGCTGAAGTTTAGCACTGGTTCAAGGTTCATATATGTAGAAATAGCCACATTAATGCTTAAACCGAAGTTGTCCCGCAGCTGATCCGCCGAAATCGGTGGGTTAAATTCCTGAATCAAGGCTGATCCACGTTTGTACAACTGGCACTTAGTCTGTCAGTTTCTCGGTATAAGGAACGTCAGCCTAAACGGATAGGGCGATTAACATCAAACGTGTTATGCAGAGACTCTCCAGAAAAGTTTGTGGAATTATTTTTATTAGAAAATTTCGAAAATCATTATTAACGGTACTTGGAACTGTTTTTTTTTTAATCTGGTATTCTCTCAATTTCTAATTCAATTTCACGAAATTTTTGTACACAAAAGCATTAATATACATACATAGCTTTAATATAAATAAAAATAAAAATTTTGAAAATAATTTTTGGATAAAAAAAATTTATAGGTAATTGAATTTTTTTTTTGAAAAATCAAATTCTCGGAACTGGGACTTTGGATTTTTTGAAATTTTGGTTTAAGATGTTGATTAGTAATCGCAACAGAGTGTCATATCAATTTGATTTTAATTTAATTTTTTTTTAACGGCTCTAACGTTTTTAAATTTTTCTTCTTAAAATGCATCTTTAAGCAGTGTATTCATCTGTAAGTTCATCAACTGATTAATTGTTTTTTTTTTCTATGGCGTTTTTAATGAGTTTTTTGGAGAGATTATGTAAAAAATTAACTTTGAAGAACAATCGAAGCAATTTTGTATCTTCTAAGTCATTGCATAAATTACTAAACAAAAAATGATTAACCACCATTGTACCAGCGAGTTCATGCAACCAAGTCGGTCATTCTATCTCTAATCAAAGATGGAATTGAGGTTAAGTGTAATGAGTTACAATATGCAATGCTGTTACGCTTTCATGCTCTTTCTTCAAGTGAACTCTCTAAGCAAAAGGTGATGGGAAACTTATCTTAGAAATAAAATTAACTATTTTACATTTGAAACACAGAAAAAGAAGAAACAAAATGAGGAAGCATTTCCCAATGTATGTATGTATATTTTTTAATGTATAAAGAAGAGAGCTATAGTTAATTACTAACCAGGTTATTTTGAGTTGGCTTGTTAAGACAAAAATGAATTTCGTAAATTAGGATAGGTAAACAACATATT
This sequence comes from Episyrphus balteatus, assembly GCF_945859705.1. Lineage (NCBI taxonomy): Eukaryota > Metazoa > Arthropoda > Insecta > Diptera > Syrphidae > Episyrphus > Episyrphus balteatus. The sequence goes on along the minus strand of NC_079136.1, from coordinate 78,557,029 downwards.
GAGTTGGTGCGACTTTGAGATGACGCACGGGTATACACCCATTTAAGTTTAAATATTATTCAAAATGTTTGGGCTTGGTTTTTGAAAGTAATAATATTGATTTTTTTTTAATATTAAATGGTTCACAAAGTAGCATGTGGGTAAAAATTTGCATTTTTTTTTAAAGAGATAACAATCAGAAATTACGATGGTAGAGAGTGCGAAAAAAAATGGGTCTCACAATTCTGTTTATCTCGAGCAGCAGTCCAAACCACTGAAGCGATTGAATTAAAACTTTGTAGTAGAGTTTTTTGTGATTTCCTAGAAGGAAATTCGATTGTTTTTGGAACGACATTATTAACTGTATTTGTCATACTGTTGTTTTTAAAAATCTTAAATCTTCTTAAAGGCTAGTAATTTTACTGTTTGTTTTGGGATGGAAGCATTCATTTCATTAGGTGCGTAACACAAAGAGAGGTTTCTGAGGGCTCAGAGATTTTTTAAGTGAAACAAAAAATGCCAGCTGAGCGCTCACTTTTTTTTCGGAGATTTCTGAGATGAAAATTTTTTAGATTTATTTCTCAGTTTTTTTTTTTTATTGTTTAGATGTTTGTTTTAAAAAACATCTATCCATTCGATATTCAAATTGGTGGTGTGCAGAAATTAAAAAGCTAAAACACATCAAAAAATTAACGATATTTTGAAGAATATGTTATTGTTTTGAGCTTTTTTTCAAAATTGAATATTTGAAGAAAAGTTGCAGTTGTGTGAAGTTACAGTTGAATTGTTGTTATTTGAAAAAAAAATTGGATTCATATGAGAAACGTGTCCGTCAAAATTATTTTGCTCTCTTTCAAAATGACATTGAGCCCTCAGAGATTTTTTCAAAGTTTTCAAAATGCAAAAAAATTTTGAAATACTACAGAATTTTTCCGTATAATAATTAAATCAAAAGTTTAAGGTAGTGAAGGAATTAGTTATGACAGCTGAAAAAAGAGAATTAATGGCATATTTTCATTCAAAAACTCAAATCTGATTTTTGAAGAGCTTGCCAAAATAAATCTTGTTGTAAATCATTTCATGTCGGTTGAAACAACATTTTATATCGTCGGTCTTAATTCTAAATTAAGTTTTGGTGGAAACGTAGTAATGTACCTGCTATCAATTCAGTTCCAAAAATTCATCAGAGTTAAAAAATTGTGTAAATTGTATTTTAAAACAAAGAAATATAAAAACTGTTTACCAATAGTAATGAATGAACATAATATTTATCTTAGTGAGTATTATCCAGTCAACAAACATTTGAGTTATGCTTCAATACCTCTTTGCTTTTTTTTTATTGAAAATGAAAACTATTTCTTATTTCTCTCGCTTCATTAAATGTTCATTAAACTCATTTCTTAATAATGCCTGCACAAAAAAATATAAATAATAAAAAAAAAATAAGAATGTACAACTAGGGTATACATTAGACTGATTCAAAAAAAATTTTTTTTTATTTTGTTCAAAGCATTGTTGAAAATATTGTTGGAAATGACGAAAAAAAAATACTGTAAAAGTTTCAGCCCTTAACGTTAACATTTAGTACCGCCGCATCGCAAATTTCTATTTCCCATACGATTTGTATGGGAAAGATTGTGTATTTGTGTTTAGAATTTTTTATTTTTTTAATGGTTCATTCAAAAGGCTTGACAAAACCATTTTCTATTATAAAATTGTCCGCTCTACAAAAAAGCTCTTATTAATTTTTTTGATTTACCCCCGCGTTTCAAAGTTATTCAACTTTAAAATATAAAATGTAATTTTTTCTCATTTTTTTTCCGATTTTTTGACGAAATTATTAGGTTTTTCAAAAAATTTGGCAAAATTTTCGAAAATTTGTATTCTATGTTGTGTTTTGGTTTCACAGATCCTTTTATATAACTCTCAAACCCCTAATACTATCATATTAGATTTCTTCAATAAATTCGAATTATTCATTTTTTCAACTAAAAATTATTTTAATTAATTTTTCGCGTCCGTTTTTTTTTAATTTTATAAATGCAATTTTGTAGAGCGTTCAATTTTATACAAGAAAATGATTTAATCTAGCCTTTTTGATGAACCATTAAAAAGATAAAAAATTCTAAACACAAATACACAATCTTTCCCATACAAATCGTATGGGAAATAGAAATTTGCGATGCGGCGGTACTAAATGTTAACGTTAAGGGCTGAAACTTTTACAGTATTTTTTTTTCGTCATTTCCAACAATATTTTCAACAATGCTTTGAACAAAATAAAAAAAAATTTTTTTTGAATCAGTCTAGTATACATAGAGATATTTATTACAAACAAAAAAGTTGTTACCCACCGTAGTCGAATACGAGTATATACAACAACAACGAGCTCACTGCTACCTTATTTGCTATTCACACAGGTTATTGTTCTCCGTGTAGAGTATCTACGAGTAGCTTCGGTTAAAATTTCTGATGTTATTTTTTTGTTGTTGTTTTTTGTTATTCCATTTGCTTGGGTAATTTTAACTTTTGCTTTATTCATCAAAAATAACCGCAAATATGCAAAAATAAAAAAAAGCGAATTGAAAGTACATACGAATGTTTCGCTTCAATTACAGAGACAAAAATCTGATACGATAATGTCTGGAAAAAAAGAAAATATTTCTCTCTATATTTCACTTTGTGAACTATTCAACAAACATAAAAAAAAAACAGATAGATAGATACTTTTGATTTCATTGCAAAACATATAACCATAAATTGTTGTATACACACACTATTTTTAGTGGGATGTAAACTGTTAAACAAACACGGCCACATTCATTAATTGAATTCACCTTCAGACTTATTTAAGATCACTTAATTTATCTTTGAGTGCAAATAATATATGACATTTTGTTGCAATGCTTCTCAACTCACTACTGTCATCGTAAATGGAATTAAATTTAATTTAATTGAACAAAAAATGGCAGTTCTTCACTATTTTTTGGCGGATTTGATTTCACGTCCATAATTAGAAGACAGTGAAGGCTCTAATTAACGGTTTGATTTATTTCACAACATTTGACAGGTCAGCTATATACATACATAACTTAGCACTTAAACGTCAACGAATCAAAAACTAGTAAAGCATACTAGTGTTAGCTAGACCTTAAAAAAATGACTAGCGGACTACAACAACAACAACAACTACAGAAAAAACAACAACTTCGCAACCCAACTTAACCACGCGGCGAAACATATTCTACTGATCATATGATCTTTATGCTGAGTTTACTTTTGCGATTGCGAGTTTCGACTTGAAAAGCTTAGTTCATTTGCTGTGTGCTCCTCCTCTGCGGGTTTGTGGGAATAATTGTGGGGCCCATGGAAGGGGGACGTGTAGTACAAATAGTCTGGAGGAGAGCTCTTTTTGTGTCGGGACGGATGAAAGTCTTGTCGATCGCAAACACAAAAAGCGAAGATGGGAATGAACGAAATGGAGAAGTAATATTGCATTACTGAGCACACAAGTGATTCGGTTTGAGTTGGTAATTTTTTTTTTTTTTATTTTGGGTTTGTGAATGAATAAATCCTAGAAACTCTGAGGCGCTGACAGCGTTTTTTTTTTTTTTTTTGGTTTTCTCGATATAGTCGGGTGGGTTTTGTTGTTTTTCTTTTCTTCTTTTTTTTTTTCTTTTTGTGGGAAAAATATTGAGACAATTTAATAGAATTTCTTTGTATAGCTCATTGTTTGCTTTTATATGAGGGCAAGAGAGTATGCAATAGAAGGTTAGATAGATACGAATACGAGGTATAAAGAGAAAATTTGAAAAAAAAAAAAATAAGAATCTTAAGTATATTTTAATTAAAATCATTTTGTATCTTGTTATATTCATGGCTATAAATATGAACAAGTGATGGAGTAGGAAAGACTGCTTTATATGCAATTGGTTCCATTAACAAAAATAAATAAAATTATTATCAATACATAAATGTACTTACAAAATTAATACCATAAATTCCATACATTATTTTTGTTACAATGCATTTCAATTTGGCAAACATTTTTATGGGTTTAGTACGTGACTTTGTTTGAAATTGTCAAAATTATACCCATGTTATACAATCAAATTACAAAATAGGTATAGATGTGCAAAATCAGAGGTGTTAAATTTATGTACATTCCATTTCTGTAAGGGAGAACGGGGCATGGGGACCACTGGGGAAAGAAGATTTTTTTAAACAAATTTTAACAAAAACTCTTTGTTCAAAAATTAAATGCAACAACATACATTTCCTCAGTTGGTTACTGTCTATCGTTTAGCAGGAAGTAAAATGTTAAGTTCATTTGTAAAAAAGTGGCGCCATATTTGCTTTACAAGATTGTGTATTTGAGAGGCATAAATTCCCTGAAAAAGGACATTTTGGTTACTAAGTAACCAAAACTATAATAATATTTTTTTTATTTGTTTTGTGTTAGATTTGTATTTGTTTGTTTTTAATAAAAAAAAAATAAGCAGAATTTACGAGGCTGAAGAAATATTTTTATTTTTTTTTTTATTTGAAAGAATTTTGTTTTCCTGTTTATTTACAATAAATACTGACGACAAGAAGGTGAAGATTTTGCTCAGTTAAGGGTTGCAAGTGATATTTGATTTAATTTGGGTGGGCTGGCACACATGCCAAAGTTGAAATAAACATTATTTGCAATTCGTCCACGTACACTGTGGTGTATACGTACTATTCTTGTATTTATTTGTTTCATATATTGATTGGTCGAAAAAAATAATGCATGAATTAGGTATTAACGCAATATTTCACCCTCTATAGCAGGTTCAAAGTCCCTATCCCCATAGTCCCATTACTGGATTTTTTTTAAATAGCAAGTGCAAACTTTGAATAGGATATGACGGTTGTTGAAGGTAGAAAATGTGTGTTCTTGTTGAATCGAATGAGACCCGATACGACATGAATATTTTTTGAGTACAACAATTAAAATATTAACGAAAAACTTTAAAATAATAGGACGGGATTAAAATTTGGCACTATGGTTTCATTTCTCATTATATGTAAATAAAAAATCAAGAAAGTATATTTTGAAATTTCTACCGAAACACCTTTTAAATAAAATGCAAAAATTGTAAAATTCGGAGAAACAATATGATAACCAAGAACCAAAAGAGTTTATTCAAGGTGAACATTTTTTTCGAAAAATAATAAAAAGTTAGATTTTATATAACATAAATTTTATTTATTAGTAATGGCATTATGCTGTGCATGTTTTAAGTATTTTTTAATGACAACTCGCTTCAATCATATGGGTACTATTATGCTTCTATTTCTCTGAAATTAAATTCAAGTTATAAAATACCTACAACTTTTCAATCTTCTCCAAAGAGCAAACTTTTAATTTGGTTGATCAAATAAACAGTTTTTGTTCTAAATTCACCTATTCTTTAAATTTCTACACATTTGCCAAAAAAATTGGCGTGCCATTTTTGAGAAATTATTATTCCACATATTAAAAAATTTACAAAAAACATCGACTGAGAAAATACAGGTTAACCCAATAAAATCGGTTGAAAATTGACCATGCTAAAATTTTTGCAGAAGCAAAAAAAGCAAAAAGTTAAAAAAAAAAAAATAAAAATAATTACATTAAGTGTTTAATCAAAATCGTTAAAGTCGTTTTCGAAAAAATAACTCAATGATAAAATTCTATCTATGCACGTCGTTTAATAATTTAAAGACTTTGCAAATTAGAATTTCAGTTTTATTATATACATATATCGAAGAAAATTGTGTTTTGCAGTCATTCTTCGTTTACACTTAAATAATAAAAAAAAATGGTGACGGTACTCAGAAGTTTGAGATGTGCACCTATAATTCATTTTTGATGTGGATAGTACAGAATTGAATAAAAAGAATTATAGTATCAATCTGGATATTGATTACAATAAAAAAAAAAAAAAAACAAACATTAGGTGTAGTGTAAAATAGCACCACAATATCAGCACCTTTAATTGTGTGCTGGCTGAGGAAATTTAAGCCGTTATCTTTGTTCAAATTGATTATGTGTGGTAAACCAGGTAAACGTTAAGTGGTCTTCTGTACCCCGTCTTCCCCTACAAATAAACCAATGAATATCAAATTATTGACGTCAAATACCAATTGTGGTTTTGTTTAAGTATTTAAATATCAGTTGGTAACTTGTTGTTGATTTATTGTTATATGTTTAAATCACAAGATAAAGCGGTTTTGAAGATGTACATTATCGACACTTTGCATTAACAAGAATTATTTATTGAATTTTTTAAAAACTCTTTTATATTTCAAGAACAAATTATGGGAACTATTCATTTATATTATTATAAAGTCTTTATTATTTTTTCCTGAGAAGCTTCTTTATCAATTTTGATCTCGAGAACTTAATTCTATAAATCGTTTTCTTTCGATAGTCCAGTAATTTTAGGTTTTATCTGCGGAAAAATTCCTACTGGGCTGAATTTTGGTATACAGCTTAATGACGGCTTTGTTATGAAGATGTGAAAAATCGACATTGATATCGTGTCCGCGTTAAGAGTTATAGGGGTCAAAAGGTCACAAAAACTGGTTTTTCACGATTTTCAGCAAAACGGTAAGTCTTATCAAAAAATATTCAATGCAAGAATTGTAGACCAGATTATTATATATAAAAAGTGTCATGACACTTTTTTTCCTAAGACCCACCGTTTCTTAGGTATAACGATTCAAAAAGTTGAAGTTTAGTTGTAATCGTCATAATCCTATTCCTGAAAAAAAAACTCCTAACTGAAAAGTTAATGAAATTTCATTATTTTTTTAGCTTGAATTTCGTTCCTCAACTGTTAAGAATATGGGGAAACCAAAAAAAATGAAAATTTTCGCCATTTTTCCGATTGGGGCCCTTCTCCCGAAACCATTTCCCTGGGAATTTTTGTTTAGAATATGTCTGAAAATATACAGGGTGTGCAATAGAGAATAGACAACCCTAAAACGGCTTATAGCTACACTTATGATTGTTCGAAAAACAGATAGAAAAAAGTTCTATCGCAACCAGTTCATAAAATATGGACTTTTTTTCGTTCAGTGTATTTTAAATTTTATCATCTTATGTTTTCGTTCACTACAACCACGAATGAATGAATTTTATTTATTTCTTTTTTTTATAATTTTCTAAAATAGTTGGATGAGTACATAAACACTTTAAAAATTTCATAGCTATTGCACATTTTCGTAAAAAAAATTTTGAAATCTGTTTTTTGATGCAAAATGTAAAAAAAAGTATTTTATGAAAAATTTTAAACACCTGTGGTATAAAATAAATCTATAGAAACCTAGGTGGCCATCTTTCTTAAAAATATTCTCCTTATACCAGAATATTTTTTGTGACCTTTTGACCCCTATAACTCTTAACGCGGACACGATATCAATGTCGATTTTTCACATCTTCATAACAAAGCCGTCATTAAGCTGTATACCAAAATTCAGAATTCAGAGTTTCAGAAAAGTTTTCCAGTTTAATGATTTTAAGAGAAAAAAATATTTTTTTGTTTACTATTTTGAAATTAATTTCATCAAACAAGGGATTGTGAGAGTTTTCTGTTTATTGGAAGTTCATGCAAAAATTTCAATTTATCTATTAATGGAAATAGCACGATACCTCTTGACTGATGGTTCTGAAACATATGGTTTTCATAAATAAACATTTTATATAGAACCAATGGACTCCACGTCCGTTGTTGATCGTTGTTAATGTGCTTCGTCATCCTAAATCGTTTTCCCCTTACACTGTCTGTATTAATGATGTCTGATGGGAAATAGCATTATAACATTGGTGCAGCGCGGCCGGTTGCATTAAATCAATGAACAATGGCCATCTATCAGGCCCGCATAAAGTATGAAAAAAAAAAGTATTTAGCCGGAAATTCAATTAAATATAATTTTTGTTCTCTTTAATCGGACATTTTTGACTTTTTAAAGGGGTTGTATATTTTTAAGCGCTATGCCACGGCCTCCACTCGCGTCCGTGGGCGACGACGCGGCCGACAATAATAATATAGTTCTCTTTTAATGTATAACTACAGAACTACAACAGTGATTGCAGGCGGATGCCTGTCGTTTTTTGTTTATTAGCTTTTAAATAGCATGTGAGTGAATTTTTTATGATATTTGTTTTAACTGTTCTAGATTTATAGCTACATATACTATGTGTATGAGCAATTAGAAGGCATTATTAGTAAGAATTCTTAACATAAGAGATAAACAATCAAATTTAACATGTACATTGTAGATGATACCGAAGCCTAAAAACACTGCTTTATAAAATGTTGTCAGTTTTAAAGTCCCCAAAATTATCGAAATCCCCCTAATCGCTTTTTTACTGCATTTTATGTTCAAGAATAAGTTAGGAGTCGTGGTTTGATAAATCTGGAAAGTTTATGTTTATGCAATCTGACCAAATGACGCATTATTTTAAGTAATTTTTGAATGGTGAATGAAATGAGTCAAAATATTATAATAATATTTTTTTATGAAAAGATGAATATTTTCACACTGTGGCACTGTGGTTTCATTTGAAAAACAAATAAAGAAGGTGTATTTTAAGTTTTTCAATTAAAAATTTATTTTTTTTTTGGGAAAATCAGGAAGATTTGGATTTGTAACGAGACCCCTGTGAATTTTGTGAAACTTGGTAAAAACACCAAATGTAAGATCAAGTTCTAACAGGTATCAAATGAAATGAAAACAGCTATGAAAATCATTGGTAAAATATAATGAGATCTTCATTTTCAACTAAAATTTTTTATACAAAAAACATTATATAATTTTAATATAAGCCAAAAATAAAATTTTGAAAAAACTGATTTTTGAAAAATTAAATTTTCGAAAACGAGACATTGAAATTATTTGAAATTTTGGTTTTCCTACAAAATGGCATACTATTTTTTTTTAAAGCTTTTAAAAAAAAAAAAAAAAATATTTATTAAAAATTAGTTTTTTTCAAAAACGGCTCTAACGATTTTTAAAATATTTTTTCTTAAAATGCATCTTGATAACAGAAATTATACTTAATTTGGAGCTCAATTCAATTTAACATGTTGTTATTTTAATTTGAAAAACGAATTTTGAGTTTTTTTTTCATATGCATTTACCAAATTTCTAATATAAAAAGTCTTACAAATTTTAGTACCTTGAAGAGCAAGTTCAAGCGACCCAGTCGTCCAATTTATTTTTTTAAATTTTACATCGTTTTTTATTTCTGTGTGATAATTAATATCACTAATTGACCTATTCTGCCCCACTGTGATTTCATGTTTACATCACAAAGCGCATGATTGACAATTTTTTTATGGTTCAGCAAGTGCAAACGGGTCGTAATAAATAATTGCGCAAATATTTTATAAAAAAAATTGTCTAATTGTAAAATGTGACGAAATGAAATTCATGTAGGTATAACAACAAAGTTTAATAACCGATGTAAAGGGTTTGATAAATTCTCAGAAGAGAAATTTTTAAATTGAACGTTTGGTACGAAGATGATGACCTATGGTGGAGATCAGCGGAGAGAAAGTAACCGTCTCCCAATCTAAAAGGGGAAGAGGGATAAGAGATACTGCGAGTGATGTCACACACCATTAAGATCGTTGAACGGATTTTTGATGGCCAACTGCAAAAAATAATACGGCTGTTTGATGACCAGTGCGGGTTTGTTTCGGGTAAATCAACCATAGATGAAAAAACATCGTGATTTTTTAAGGGATTTGCATATTGTGCTAGTTGATTTCGATAGACAACCGCGAGATCTGATATTGATTTCCCTGTGACAGCGAGGGGTTTCGGAAATCAATGTCCGAAATTCAAATGAACGAGCAAGTAAAAATGAGGGTAAGATGCCCCACAGGAGTCATCGACGAATTCCCGATCAAAGTCGGTGAGCACCATGAAGCGTCTTGAGTCCTTTGGTGTTTATCACAGTCCTTGACTTTCTATTTGAAGGTCATTTATTTGAATGGTGAAAAGTGTTTTCTCTGTGCGAAAACTTCAAACATCTTGGATCTATTATTATCAACAGTGGCGAGAAAACTCTGCCACCTTCTGTGATCGAAAAATGCCCTTTTAACTGAAAGGAAAGCTCTATACTGGAGCATTTGTTTGCCCAGCACTGACAAACGGTTCACAATGTTGAACAATTTAAAAAACGTACGAGAGTAAAATAACAGCTGGTATGAAGATGTTTAGTATGACAGCAGGAGTAACAAAGCTTGATTGAATCAGAAGCATGAAAATCCGAGGGAGCTTTCACGTCAAAAATACCGTCTTTATATAAAATATAAAATATAGCACGACCAACTAATTAGGCACTGTCATGTACAGAGAAAAAACCCTAAGGTCCAAATACAAAAGAAGAAGATTTATACAAAAAAAAAAACCATTGAGAAAACAAAAAGGAACACAGTTGGCCTTAGACATAGAACAATTCAAAACCGGTAGGCCTGCCGACGGTACCTGAAGTGAACCCGGCGAACACCAATTAGGAAAATCAATTACGAAAATCTTTGTCTGTACCTAATCTTTTTTTCGCATCTGTTTCGAAGTTCAGTTTTTGAATTCTTTTCAAAGCTGTTGAAAAAAGGTGTGGGTGAAGAACATTCAGAAAACTGAAATCATCTGAGTTATTTTGAGTGCGGTTAACACAAAATTATACATTTTAATTAGCTCAATTTTTGAAAATGCATTTAAAATATACAAACAAATTTAATACAGGAAGGGGGAAGTGAAGGTAAGGCTACGGTCATGACTTTTAATACAATTAATGACTTTGATTTTTAACACAATTTTCGGATCTTAAAAATTATCCATTTTTATTTCATGGTTTTTACGCCAATTTCTACCTGCTCATCATCAAATCATCTTTAACGCACAAACTTTGTAGCTTCAAGGTTCTCTGCTGACGGTGTCAAGTTCGTAGAAATGTAAAATGCTACAATATCTGACAAATACACATCAGAACGAAATACCTCTGAAGTAAGAAAAACAACCAAATACAAATTTGAAAAAAGAAGAAAACAAAAAATTTACAAAAATATCACACAAGTGATCTTCAATTTTTTTTTTATTCAAGAGCAAAATATTTCCTTAAAACATCTAAAACGTAAAGAAGCTAAAATACTCATAAAAACTTAGCCTTCTACTTATACACAAATCGAAAAAAGCTTTCAAACATTGGGGCAAACATATAGATACCGTCTCTATATACTTATAATTCATTTAGGAGTGAGATTAAAATTGAATTAGAAATGACTCACACGAATGACATCCAAATTCTTTATGGTCGCATCTCCAACTCCACTCCGCTGTTCGATTCTTTTAGCTTTAATAAATTTGTTGTTGTTGTCGTCTTGTTTGGCTGCTGCAGCTGCTGCAACAGCATCCACACTTGTTTGATGACTATCTGGATCACTTAGTGATCTTCGAAGTTTTGAAACTGAAGCACGTTTAGCATGAAACGATCCTCGGATAATTCTCGCTAATTCATAGGCTGGATTACGCTGATGAGTTTTGGTAGATCGCGGTGGAGTGATTTTGAAAGTCGGCACTAACGGTGGTTGCATTTCAAATGAACTATCCGGTGATGTATTCCGACTGGCACTCCGCGATCTAGTTAACGATATTCCATCGTCGTTATCCTCTTCATCCGCATCTGTATCGTGGTGGTAATGATGCAATGGCTTACATCCCAACTGTGCTCTCATCATGACTGGTGAAGCAGTTGCACTACTGCATCGCGATGGTGTACGCAATGTTTGAACCTTCTTTTTGGCCGATGAGAAAAATTGAAGGACTTTTGAGGCTGACTTGCACTGAGTTGGACTGGGAACTTTTAAGTTATCATTCTGATTTATATAGAATGGTGATTTTGGTGATTTCATTGAGCTTTCATCATGACCACCACCACCATCACTTGAACCAATATCTGAATCCGTTGATACTGCTGATTCTTTTCGACGTAAGGAAATCGATAATGTATCCTTTTTTGGTGTGGATGCCATTAAGGACATTATATCTAAATTTTCACTGTTTTGTTGTTGTTTGGTTGGTAAAGTTTGTACCTTAGCTGCTGCTTTGTTTCTCTCTTCGAAAGCTTTAACAAAACGATTAAGGCTTTCACGATCTAATTCTGTGACACATCTGTGGCGGATATATTGCGGTTTAGGTTGAATAGTTTTCACTTCAAAACTTGTGTCGAAACTACCGGAATCATTAACATTTGCAATAGACTGAACGAATCTTTCGACCATGATGGCCACGGATTTTGTATCACAGTTTAGTTGAAAGTCCTTGATGGCTTTTGGTGTTGTCCTGTATTTAAATTTTGGTGGTTCAGTTTTATTAACTTTTACCATCTTTGAATCAGTAATTAAAAAATACAAAACGATTTAATACGAATTTTAAAAAATAATTTATATTTCTCAAGGAATATGCGATGTACTTGACTGACTGAGATCGAATAAATATCAAAAATTTATTTTCGCTTTTCTATTTAAGTGCTTCCGACTTGTACGAGTGCAGATATTATTTTGAGCTATAATCCTCAATGCGGATGTCTATATATATTATAAGAAAAATCTCCCAAGGAAGAGAGAAGAGAACGCTGAGCGCAATAAAGGGGTTGCGCATCAAAATTTCACAATAAGTTTATACAATTCCGAAAATTTTTTGAATTTCACATTGAAAGTCTGCTAGTTATGAAGAACGCAAGTAGGTGCTAAATGTTTATGAACACGTGCGTTTTTTCGCTTTGGATGACGATGACGACGCAACGGATTGAACATACAACTCATGTGATGTGACGATGAGTAAGTAATATCACAGGTACGCCCATTTGTGAGATGAATGCGTAATAAAAATTCATTCAATGTATAATAGATAGATGTAGTTTTTCTTTTTTAACAACAACAACATAGGTAAAGAAATCTGATTGTTAAGTTGCAAGTGAAGTAGTGTCATTTGAATGTGACGGGAGGAGTAGATAGGCATTTGAGAGTTGTTTTGTATGCAAATTATGAACTCAATGGTTTAAGAACTTGAGAATATAATTGTAAATATTTTAATCAAGTCTCTGTAATTATACAAGTATCTTCTTAGGTTGTCACTTCTCAGAAGTATTTTGTTACTACAAAAAAAAAGGTTTACTACTCGAATTATGTATGTTGAATTCATTGTAAATTCAATTTGAATAGACTTCCTCTAAGGGTTCTATTTTCTAGGTGTACATTGGACTCAGGCGCTCAGGTAAACATACCTTCATTATGGGTACCTACGTGTATTAATCGGCCTATTTTGTGTTGTTTTTTTTTTTTTTTATTAATTTCATAGATCACAACAATTACTATCAGGCTAGACTTGTTATTTATTTTATTGTTGTCTCTTAAAGCAACAAACAAAAAATTAACGGATTCCTTTGTTATTATTCTTGTATTTTTTAAATTTCTTATTGCTCGAAACTTTATTTAAGTTCCACATTAAATCTTATGTGACAGTTTACGCAGAAGAAAAAGTAGAGAATTAAAGACACATCCATAAATGAATCTTTGAAGTTGTTGAACTTTAAACAAGCTAACAGCTCTTTAGTTCAAATTCAATATTTAAGCAACGTTGCTAAACGACCACTTAACATAAACTTTTTAGGGCGTTAACCGGTTACTAACAGCCAATTAAAAACTGATTAAGAAATAAACGTCATATTTTTTAGCGAAATCGTTTATTTTTCCGAAAAGGCAACTTAAAACTGAAAATAAAACAGTTTTGCATTTCTTTTATTTATCCGACGACTGATCAACGCACGCGACGAAATCAATTTATTGATGATTTTCGTATGGTTTTGGGGACACAATAGGGACACAATAGGTCGCAGTGCATCTTTTTCATTTAAGGGTCTAAATCAAATCAATGGCTTGTTCGTATAAAAATAAAATGAGTACAGAGAAAATTAAGGCAATCAAGATGATGCTCTTCTTAAATCCCATATGCTTAAAATAATTAGATTTCCAATAAAAACAAATGGAAACTCTGTTAAAATCAAAGTGCATTTCAATACATTATAATAAGAATTTTCTTTTTAAATAAATTTAAGTATATTGTCCTAAAATTAAATGTTTACTCATTACTTGTACATATTGCCTGCGGAAAGTAAAATTGTTCTAACGCCATAGGATTTGTTATGGAATTATAACAATTTTGATCTCCGCCGAAGATGTGTTAATTAGGGCGTTCGTTATTTAAGAATCAAGTTCTTTTTATATTGACGCTGATGGCGCCCAAACTGATTAAAGTTTATGAGGCCAATTTTTTTTTAAATATAGCCTTAAGGTAAAATGTTTGATGAGGTTCTTGTCTACATTAAACACTGTTTTCAAAAGGGTATAAACCATTTTTCTAGGAGCAGGGGTTAAGTCAAGGCATGTAAAAGTTTTTTTTAATAAAAATTGTGTAACAGTATTTATGACAATTTTAATTTTATTTTATGTTTACATTTTTAGAAAAATCAGTACTTCCGCTTAATTCGAAAAGCTCACTTGAAAAAAAAATATATAGCCAAAGTGTTTAAGCTGCTGTACGACATGCGTTCGTAAAATTCGAATGTGCTCTTTTGTAGAACGTAGAACAATTGAATGAGAATCCTGAAAATCTTTTGAGGAAGTGTCTCACTACTTCCTCAAGGAAACTTCCTTTAAGGAAACCACAAAAGTCCAAATTATAGGATGTTTTCTGTTTCCAATAACATTTTTTTTCATGCAAAATATTTTTGTTTGCAATAAAGTTTTGTTTAATGGAAATTTTTTTTTTATTTCAAAAATATTTTTTTGTTATATATTTACAACCCTGCATTTGCATGTTTGAAAAGCGTTGGGAAATCTTCAAAATGCATCTATGTCAAACGCAAATCACATCCTCAATTAAAAAATTTATTCACGTCAGATAAAATATTTTTTCACAAACATTTGCAAGAAAAGAAACGAATTTTTAAGATTCCGAATGGTGGATATAAAACATAAAAGTGTTTCAATCCAGAAGGAAGTATAACAAGCAGAAGATTAAAAACAGCTGTTTATTTGTAAATTTATAATAATGTTTAATTTTTCGTTTATTGAACTCTGACAATTTAAGATCCGGAATTTCATTCTTTAGAGGGAAAAATTCGTTTAAAAAAAATTTTTATGTTCTATAAACAAAGTTAAAACAAAAAAAAAAAAACATTTTGTGCAAGCAAAAAATGCGATATAAATAGAAAAAATATTAAATTAAGGTCATATAAGAAATTAAGTAAGGTACTAAAAGAAACAATTATTCAATTTAATATTTTTTGTAATCTACTGTCAAAAGCTTAAGCTTAAAAGTGTAAAATATACATTTGTGTATCTACATAAGCACATATAAACTCACTCGTACTAAATACCTATTCTACTGATGAGAAACCTGTTATTGTTTTATTAGTGACGTGCGTGTTTTTGCATACTAAACAGAGTATAAACACAATTTATTCCGGATGTACCTAAATTTTTAACCAATTCTCAATGGAAAAGCTTTTTTAACTACCTAAGGGCTTATGAAAAAAAAACTAATAAAACCATCATCATAAAGACCATACCTAATTTTTGACTGGGTCTCAATACCTAAATTTGATCACCATCACAGTCATAAATTGCA
This sequence comes from Episyrphus balteatus, assembly GCF_945859705.1. Classification (NCBI taxonomy): domain Eukaryota; kingdom Metazoa; phylum Arthropoda; class Insecta; order Diptera; family Syrphidae; genus Episyrphus; species Episyrphus balteatus. Next base: position 78,541,339 of record NC_079136.1, on the reverse strand, counting down.
TACAAAAAAAAAAAAAAAAAAACAAAAAGAGGTGTGACGATCTTCGTACGTAACGATTAGTCACTGTTGTTAATTTATGCAAAGAAATAAAAAAAATCACAAAACATAAGGCCAAGACAATAACAATATTTTTGTTGTATGGAACGAATGGACGACCGATCGACGACAGACGATTAACAACAAATCGTTAAAACCCCATATAAGTGATCTATTGATCACTCACAGTCGCAATTCTTAGAAAATGAAACAATTCGTGATCAATAATATTATACATTGTAATTGTTTGTATATTCATTTGATTTATAATTTATATATTATTTGCTTTCCGCAGAGGAAATCAATTTTCATCATCATCATTCGATTATAAAATTAAAATCAGGAAAATCGCAAATCATTTAAAAATCACTTAAAAATTAAGAAACACAAAACGCAATTTTTTTTGCTATTTCAGAGAAAAGATTCTCTCATTCAAGTACATCGCAGGTCATGAAATTCATTTTTAAAAAGTATAGAGAAAAATAAAATTAATATGCTTACAAATGATCATCATTAGCGTCTTCCTTCGAAAATTCTTCGAACCAAAAACAACAAAATTTATTTAACGAAAACCAAAATTATCACTCTGGGTGTTTAAATAATAATTTCCAACAAATTCCAACATTCACACTAATTTCGTTTTGGGTTATACACAAAATTCAATTGTTTCGCACGTCTTATTCAAATTAGCAACAAAAATAAATGAATCACAATGACGTTTTGCAATTTTTTTGAAAATAGAACTTTTTTTGAAAAACTTTTATTATTTTTTTGTTGTTGTTCCGAAAGCGATGTTAAAAACGATAGGAAAAAATCATTCTATACATTCTATGAAATAACAATATTTTGGGTAAAGATTTCTTCGACGGAATTTCATTCAGTGATTTTTAAAATATCAGCAGGTATGCATTTTTTTGCGAGAAAATTGTCTGAAGAAGATGGTACCGAGAAAATATAAGTTTGAATCGCGAAAGGTGGTGGCGCCTTCGACATTCGATTTTATATATACAATGGAATGAGATAAGATACTTAAATTTCAAATCGATTGATTATAAACAAATAGTTTTCTCGCGATCAATTTTTTTTTAAAGATTTCCGCTATAAAGGTAGCGTTCGATGGAAATTGTAAAGTAAACTGAAAGCAGTCGATAGAAATCGTGTGGTTGTGACTCGTGGTTGTTGTTACTGGTGCTGGCTCAAGGTGGTTTTAAAGTACGATGACGAACTCGTAAGATATCATTATGACCTGTGTTGTAGAGAGAGTGGTTGTTGTGTTGTGCGGGGAGTATAATAGCTCGTGCTTCGATACTTCCCGGTTACAGGTGTGTAGATAGTTTTTTTTTTTATATTTCTCTTGTCAGTTGGTGCTGCTGTCCTAGGTTGTATAAGGTGTGTGTCGGCATTTGGTACATTCGATTCGTTGATACAATACGAGTCGGTTGAATAGATGCATTTTCAAAAAGGATATCTTTTATATTTTTTTTTCCTTGCAGATTATTTCGGATTAATATTTAAATGGTTTTTATGCCGTTTGATTTCTCCTTTACAGATAATTTTTTTTATTGTTAAGTATCTGAGTTTTTAAAAAAGGAGGTTTAAAATAAAAGTAAGTTTTGAAAATAATGGTGTAAGACCCAATTTATTTTCTCTCTATTATATTTAAAGTCTCTATTAAAAATACGAAAGGTGCCAAATCGCATACAATTTTTAAAATTTCTTTTTTTAAATGGCTACTTTAAATTTAATATAAAAAATAAAAGTGTGAATACACTGTACTGACGCCATTTTCCAAATTATGCCATTCTAGAAAAAAATTAACTTGCTAACTTGATGCTTTTGACCATAAGAACAGAGAACTCAGGAGAATAAGCTGGGCTAAAACTAGCGACCAAATTTCTTATTCATCTTGTAGAACCAAAAACACTCTTGGCAGTTGAATAGTTTTAATTTTTATTTCCAATATTTTAAAAATATTTTAAAAACAACGCTACTCCATAAAACAATAGTATGTGCTTTTAAGAAAACTTTTAAGATAACTTTTTAAGAAAACTTAGAATTTAGTCTATTGTTAAATTTAGGAATTCAAATAAATAGTTTTTAAAAATAAATTTTCAAACACAAAATTTCGAAAAATTAATTTGTTTCAAAAATTAGTTAAAAATATTTATGCCGATATTGTTGGCGGCAACCCTATAACGTTTTGCTTCTCTCGACTATATGTTTTGGATTAAAAATAAAAGTATTTTTTTTTACAAAAAGTCTAATTAATTGAACCGCATTGTAAACATCGACAAGGAGATTCCTTTAGACACTGCAGCAACATGCCTGTTGTGGCAGGGAATTTTTATTTTATAATGACATGTGTATGAAATTCAAGGAGGGGACAGTATAATATTCTATCGGTTGACTGATTCTTAGGTACGAGTAAGCATATAAAATACTTAAATAAATATGTATGTACATATTTTTTTTATCAATAATAAGAGACAAGTGTATTTTGGCGGGTAATGGTTATGGATCACCTGTTTTTAGTTAATCATGAATAGCCCTCATCTTGGGGGGTTCTAATTTATGTGTACATAATGTATATGAACTTCCTTCCAAAATGCCAAGATGTTGCACTAAATTCTCATGCTTTTTTACAAAGTAAAATTATATCCTTAGTAAAAGTATCACACAGTTTGTTAATATCATGCAGTGCGAGTTTTTTGGTAAATTATAAATGCTTGACGAAAGTAAAAATAAAATATTTTACACTGATCGCAGTTATAACAAAAATTAATCCTCATGTAGATCTATCTTGAAATAATTACATCCTACCTGTAGACGGAGAGTTGAATGTTAAGAACAAAATTTGCAACTCAAGAACGTAAAAAAGATACTTTGTAATTTTCTTTATTAAAAACGTAAATATTTGTATGCTATGCTATTTGTATGAAAGCTATGTGTAAGAAAATTGTATATCTTAAGTGTACAAACATGTATGTTTGTAGAATATAATGTTAGTTTAGCAAAGAGCAGTGGCCTATTTCACAGCTTACAACATTGTTTACATCAACTACATCAATGACTTTAAACATTAGTTTCGGCGGCCTATTGGACTTTCCGCAGCACTTTTTTGAACATTTGCACTATTAAAACCACAACAAGTGTTTGCCGACATTGAATCTGACTCAACTATTGGCTTTTGAGGTTGCTGATGTAGTAAATGTAGCTGATGTAGTTGATGTAGTAAGCTCCGAAACAGACCCCAGGAATTTGAAGCTAAAGGAGGTCAAGTATGCTTTTACATTAGAAAGAGCTTTCCGGTAGGTAGTCAATGAAGACTTAAGCAGGCAATACTTGGAAGACCTAAGAAACAGCTCCGATCATACATACATACATCAAAAACCTATAATTGCTCTTATGATAACTCTTTATGTAAAGCATAATTTTAATTTAATTTTAGAGAAAAATATTTAAAAAAAAAAAACAAAGAATTTGCCTTTAATTTTGTGAAAACATCTTTTAAATACATAGGTTTTGAACTCCAAAAGAAGTATACCATTTGATTTCTTGTACAATAAAGAATTTTAAGAAAAAAAAATTAGATTCTTAAACCGTTTAACAAAAAATTTTAAACATTTTTCAAAAAAAAAAAAAGTTTTATGCATTTCTAAAAAAATTTTAAAACCGACACATAAAAACAAAATTTGAATAAAATTCCTGTCTTCAAAAAATTTATTTTCAAAAAAAAAATGAAATTAGTTTAATAATACGCATCTTCGTTAAAATAGAGTGAGTCGTTTGCAAGAAAGTGAGAAATCAAGAAAACGGTTCTATGACAGGTAGAATCACATGTGAGGGGTTACACACAGTTTTTGTCAAATTCATTAGAGAAATTGAGACAAAAATGCTTTTTTATATTTGTAATTAAATTAAGATTCAGTAGTAGTAAATAAAGTTTGAGCAGAATAAATACCAATATAAACAAGAAAAATGACTTTAAACCGGGCAAAATGCTTAAAATTATTGAAAACAAAAAAAAATTTTGTTCAAAGTCGTACCGATAAATCAAAAAACTAATGATGCCAATCGATTTCTCAATTCCGAAATAGGGAGGAGCAGTCAACAGCGCACTTGTATCAAAATTTTTTTTGGAAAAACTTGCACAGTGTAATTTGTTTCTATTTCCCCTCTAAATAATACTCTTAGTCAAAACTGTCAAATTCAAATCATAACCCTCACCTTTCTTTTGGCAAAGTTGGATTAAAAGCGAGTCAACTTAGTTATAACATACATAACTAAGGTGGGTAACCTCGGTAACAACAGATTTAAATGACAAAAGAATTTGAAAACTTGATAAAATATTTGGTTCTTATCTAAGTCATTAATTTAAAGATATAGCTTTTGAGTTGTGACGCCTTTAATCTCAAAGTCCAAAATATAGGTTACAAAAAATAAGTTTAAAACAAATAAACATAGACAAAGACATTATTTAATTTCAAAATAAAAACTATCAGTATTGAAGAAATACCAACATTTCGAGAGTCTTATTTGGCTTTTACACATTTTATTAACTCATTAAATTAAATCGTCAAAACCTTAATTAGAGGAACTAAATACTTGAAAACAACAAGATAGCACTGTCGCCGTCGTTTCCATAAGAAAACGGAAGTTAATCATCAACCCCTTGTGACGAGACGAGTAGAAACCCTTTTCTATAGAAATAAAACATTGAAGAATGTGTATTATATGACTAACATGCGTCATAGCATAGATATTTGAAAAAAAAATTGTTATCTTCTACATACTATAATAATAACAAATAATGTAGTGACATCAGCATTGATTAATTTTTGTTTTTAATAACCATTATTCAGGCATTTTTGAGAACAAAATATGTACATTTAATTAACATCTTATCGGATTTTTGAAAAAGAAAAAAAAAATCGTATCAATCAATGAAATTATTGATAATAAAAGTCATATACATACGTCAACTATTATGCAACAGACCCAAAAAAAATATTTGAGTTTTACTTATATAGAAAGGTAAACTGTTTATGGAGAAGGGATAGTGGTCTCGATCCTAAAATACATGCATAGGTCAGTGCCGGTTACCTACATTATATGTTTAATGATAGTAGCATGTTGCTTAAAACAGGTGCTTTCTTGTGTACCTTCACTGCATTATTTAAACAAGCGAACCTGAAAACCCCTATGGAATGAAAATGGATTTAAATGATCTCCCTATTCTTTTCTTTAGTTTTGTTTCTTTTGTTCTTTTTGTTGGTAAGAGAGAATGGTCATGGGAAGTGAGTGCAATTTAATGTTTTTTTTTCTTTTCTGATTGATTAAAAAAAACCGTTGAGACCTTATTGTTTGTTGGAAAATTGTATTATGATACATATTTTACTTAAACTACCACTGTTGGAGAGCCCTTACCCCTTAGTAGTTTGACAAAATGTATTATGATAATGAGGTTGAGTGGGTAAAAAGGTAACCCAATACTTTACTTATTGAAGTTTTAAAGATCAATTCAACATTTTTAATGGCGATATGGCTATGTAGGTGATTCCCAGCTAAGTGATTCTTGACTGAAATAATTTATAATGTTAAATAAATTAAATAATTAAGGGCCAATTTTTCAATAGTCAGATAAACCTCAGATAGAGCCTATTCCTAGGAATAAAAGTTTTTTTTTATATTGAAATTTATTCTTCTGATAGTCTAACTGACGATTGAAAAATCAGGGCTAAGAAAATAATTTCAAACAAGAAAAGTACTGATTATGAATTTGAAAAAAATTGCCATGGCAGCAATTTACTCATTTTTGTACATTTCGTTGATATCATTTTTTTAGCAATTGCTCCATTCTATATTATTCTTAAAATTACTCCTCATCCCTTATCAATTATTTATCAATTATTTTATAATATAGGATATTATTTGCTCAATCGTAGGATATGTACCAGAAAGCTTTCGTGTAATGTCTATACCGATTTTTTTTACGAATCCTAAACTTGCCCAATAGTGCTATAGTACCTCTATCGCAAGTAAAAAAACAGGCATTTTGTGGAACGAAATAAAGGATATTATATTTATGTATATTAAAAAAGTTAAAGTCTTAGATTTCGAAACATCACCCTTTGGCGAAATTCGCCATTCTGGAAAACGCGTATTGATTCAAACTATTATTTTGATGTTTTTTCTGTGAGGGAAATATTTTTGAGGTTATGTCATTTCATATTTATTTTTTTTTTGCTTGTTTGAATTTTTCTCAGTTCTTATGATATGATAATTTTTACTCACCATAAAAGGTGTAGTGTTACAGATAAAATATTCCTTTGGCAATAAAAAAATATTTTTTGTACCATTATTAACGGTACCGGCCATATAACGTTTATTTTGATTTATGAATTTCTCGTAAACGAAAAAGCAGATTTCGACCAAAATTTTTACACAGAAACTTTGAAACAATCGTTATATAAAAATTTTAATATTTTTTCAAAAAAAAAACATATTTTTTGATTTTTAAAAAATATTTAAAAATTATTTTTCGAAAAATTGACTTTTTGAAAACGGGTTGATGAATTTTATCGAAATTTAGTGTTCATGTGTTGAATAATATTGTCTTAAAAATAGCATACCAACTTTTTTTTTGAAAAATTTCAGAAAATTTGTATATTATTTATTTTAAATTAAATTATTTTTTTTTAAAAAACGGCTCTAACGATTTTCGAATTTTTTTTATGCAAGAAATCAAATTGCATACTTGGTTTTGTGTAAAAGATCATTTAAAACGATATTTAATTAATAATAAAAACAGATTTTATTTTTCTTAGACTACTTATGGAATTTTTTAAAAATATCAATTTTCCCTAATTTTGTTCAGTAAAAAGCTTTAACATTAACTTTTACCATAAGAGCAAGAACGTGCGACCCCAATCGTGCATTTTATTTTCACTAACTTTGACGTACTGTTTTAAATTAAATTTTAAATTTATAGTGGAATTATAAATAAGTTCGTTTTGATGCCATTATATTAAAATAGCCTTGGTAAAAATGTTAAAAATAAAAACTGTCTCGCAATTGAAGACTAACTAAACATAACGTCAAAGCTTATGAGCATTTAACGGTAAGTTTTAACGTATAATATTAATGTTACTTTTTGAAATATCAATTAATAGATGCTTTATAACACACAAAAAGAAGTCAGAGATTTTATGTACATATGTGTAAAAAAAACAACCCAACGAAAACTTGTTAGTTAGAGTTACACAAATGTTGCAACAGTTTTTTTTTCGATTCTTTTATTTACCAAGCACTTGTTGTATGTGCCTTAAGTGTACTTAAAATGGTAATCGAATTAATTAAATACGTACTAAGAATAATAACACCAAATAATATTATGATTGTTTTGAAAATATATATCACATTTCATGGCAAATACCAAAGTTAGACTAAAATTTGTCACAGCTTACCGTATGGTTGTCCTCAGAGTATAATCCACAAACTAGCTCAAGCATATTATTAAATGACATTTCGCTTGATGTGATATTCCCAGATGCAGGCACTTCCGCCCTTAACACCCACATACACTTGATTTTTTTTTTTGTATTCAACTTTTAAACTCATACATCAATTTTGTACAAGTATTAAATACGCTTTTTACACATCAACTTTAAATCATTTCCTTCATTCAATGACTTTTTTCAAATTTTGTTGTTGTTGCTTTATTATTCGATACAAAAAATTTCACTTCACATGAAAGCTTTTGATAAAAACATTTAAGTAGTTGCAACGTACGTCTTGTTTTGATTGACAATTTTAAGTTATTTCAAAACAAATTCCAAACGAAATGTGAACTTAAGAAGAGATAAGATAATTTATGATAATCTAAGATCTTTTTTCGAAATTCTTCAATTCACTAAATAAAAATGATAACACAAAAAAAAAAAAAAAATTTGATATACAAATACACTTGGTATGCAAGCGAGAGAGCTACTCAGGCTCGTCGTTCAATTTATAAATGATTGACTTAGCTAACGAACGATGTACGGTCAGTAAATTACATTCAAGCACGACCTACAAATTAGGTCTGCATTTCAGTTTTCTATTAGATACATTTGTTCACGATTAATTGGCACAAATTAAGTGAATTAAATGACGCCGCGTTCTATTGTCGAATGTGACAATTTTTGTTTTTACTTTACAAGCGGGGTTATAATTCCGCTTTAAGCTACAACTGAACTTAAAAAAATAACAAAAAGGTATTATAAAAGGGGATAACTTAAACTTATGATGTCATCTATTTCCGGAGATGATTTTTTGTTTTTTGCAAGTTCACATTAAGATGAAAAAACTGAGAGTAAAGTTTTATTTTCTGTAAAGTAATTTTCGTACAAAATTAACAGATGAGTTGAAGGAAGTATTAATATAATTTCCCGACCTATTCAGTGTTCCGTAAATTCAATAGAAGTAGTTTTATACTAATGTAGAGTATAAATAGCCACAGCGAACTGCTGAAATATCAATTTGTAAATGTGGACCTCACCAAAAACCCACCATGCGATATGCGATTTCCAGTTATCAGCTCAAGATAAGAGAGCAACTTTTTTTTAATTTATAATACAAGTAAAGCTTCGAAAGCATTATAATGCTTCATTCTCGGCAAAGCATTATAATGCTTGATTCTCGGGTATTCGTATATGAAACAATTCTAGTCATTGTGGCAACATGCGAAATTAGAGGCACTTGTGCATTTAAATTAAATAATTGTATGGAGAAAATAATAGTGGTGCTAGCCTTTTTTTTTTGTTAATTTTGTATATATTAAAGTTCTCATATTAGGTCACTTTTTTCTGCTTTTGTGTTAGGATGAGATTCTGCAATGAAGTACATAATAACAAAGTATCATTAAGTTAACAAAAGAAGTTTCTTCCTTTTGATATATACAAGGCTTACTGTTGATCTCGGTGTAGATGGGACATGACCAGCAGTCACTACCGGAAGAAGTACGTAGGCTGACATCTCAAGCCATTACAATGAAGACAAGCCTACTCTTTGGGTGACATGACCAGTTCTGAGATCAACGAACGAGGTGAGTGTTTATTTGATTATACATATGTATGTACATAATTATTATTACAAATATCAAATTTTTGGTGCAAAGCTACACTACATACCTAATTTGAGTACAGATATGATTGCGGATCTTGAGACAAAGGTAATAAGCTTTAAAAGATCGATGATCAGTGCTTTTAAGGCCTCATGTCCGGTAAGACATAGAAACTGTATTCCCTGAATTTCCCTGACTTTCCAGATTAGCGGACACCATGAAATCAATCAATCACGGCTGTTCTAATATTCGTTAAAATTTGAAAACGGAAACGAAAATTAAATCCGTGCAAATTAAAAACGGTTGTTCTGATTTCCTTTCGGATTTACTTTTACGTTCTATCAACTTGAGGACAACAAAACATTTTCGAAGTCGTACCGTTCTTAGTTCCTTTTTTAGAATAAAAACATCATTTTTAGTTGAAGAAGAAAAGACCGGAGAAAACGAAGGACCTTTCTCTGTTACAAGATATCTAAACAAGTTGAGGGTAACTTCTACGTGTTCCGACGTGCACTCCTATTTTATCTCTGCATACTTATAAGATAATAATGGATTTATTTAGCATGTTTTATGAAAATATTTTTTGTATCTAGTATGGTGATTTTGAAGGAATGCCCTCAAGTTTTTATTCCTTTTGGAATTATAACTATTAAACAACACTCTCATAAAATATATTAAAACAATTTCCATCTTTGTTATGGCCTCTAAACTTTTTTTCTATTTTACCAATTCAAATAGTAGGCACGCATCTACGAATATATTTGTTTCGGTTAGAAAAGTTTCCATTTCTTTTTTATTGCATCTAATATACACAACAGACATGTCCATAACTCAAAAACTGATATTCAAATGACTTAAAACCACATTAAAGTCAATTATTTTTGAATATTTCTTCTTTAATACAACATTATACACAATACTCTTTATAAATTGGTACATCTCTTACAAAAAAATTAAGTTTTGTTATTTTCTATACATTAATAAAAGTTGTTCCAAGATAAATTACGCATAAAACCCACATTTCTTAAAGTAGCAAATTTTAATCATCTAACGTACAAAAGGGTGCTGCAAGCAGTTTTTAAAGTTGATTTTATATAGATTTATCATTCCAAACCTATTTTTATGGATAAATATATTATAAAATGTATGTAAGAAGGCAGTTTTAGTTTCATTTTTAAGAAGCGTACTTCAATTAACCGTCATTCCGGGAACGCTTGTTTTGGGGTATAGTTAGCTTAAATTTTTTTGTATTATAATCAAAATTGTAATTGTATTATAATCAATAATCTAAAAAATATTTCGTTTTACTTTGTTACATAAAAAATAAAAATAAATTAAGGTCAAAACGTCATTTCCGGGAACGCTCTTAGAATCTGAATAAATAATGTAGTCTAACACTCATAATTTTGCATTTTTTAGGTATTTTTACTCTGTATCTTATCTAAGTATGGCTGTAATATACACTTTTATCAAGAAAACAAAAGAAAAAATTACTTATGGCCTAAGTGTTTCGGACGTGCCTAAAAGCATTTTTTTGTAGAAATCGGTCTCTGCCCCAAGAAACAAAGTTATATTTGATTTATTTAAGACCTATTATCTTAGTATAATAACATACATAATATCATTCACATTGATACTATTTCTAGACCCCTAAAGTCGTTTTGAAGAGATCACCACCATTTCGAGGAACGTTATTCTAGTACTAATTTTTGGGGTTTTGTGGTAAATTGAAAAATATACATTTTTGTGCTCTGACCGTTCATCAACCGACAAATTATAGCTAAAGCGAACATTTGAGCATAAAATTTTTATCATAAAACAAAGTTGATTTTTTAAGAATTCGGTCATCGAAATTTGTATGCCGTGAATGCAGGTGGATAAGATTTCAGTGAAACTTTTTTGCTCTATTCTTTTGTATCCTTTATTTAAGAAACAAATTCATGGATGTTGAAATAAGATTATTTAGACAGATCGTTGGGTCGGGTTAGGTTGCACTCGGCCCACTAAACCGTCGACTAGATCAGGAATATTTTGTTTGTAGAAAATTGTGTATCAAAGGAAACTATTTTATCGGCTGATACTTAATAGTGCCAGTGTGAGAACTTTTATACATTTGCCTGATTATTAAATATTGGTTGATAGAAAGTCTAATCTAAATAAATTACACTGGTCAACAAAATTTAACTTTTTTTTGCCACAAGAGTCAAGATGTACTTTTCTAGAGGTTTTTGATGTACTCGAACCGCAAGTCAGAAAAGTTTAATTGGCCTCCGTTTTTGAAATAATACCGTTAGAAAATGCCAAAAAACGTAATTTTTCGAGGTTATGTGTTTATGTAGGGTAATTCATTATGAATAAATTTGTAATTGCTACCCGGATTGAAATCGGCAAAAACTTCTCCGTTCGTTTTTCGGAACACCTATGAATCCACAAAATGTGTTTGAATGTGTTTGGAGCAGCAAAAGTTCGAAAACGAGAGAAAATTGAATTCGAATGGAAATCAGAACAGCCATGAATGTTTCCTTTTATTGATAAAAAACCGTCTCTAGTAGTTCAAATATTTGATGAGGCACATCAAATGGCAACTAAAGAGGTCCGAATAAATACTGTCTTAAACTAAGTTCAAAGGTAATTTAGTTATATATTCATTTCAAAACAGATTTCTTTAGAAAAGTATATTCAAAATGTTTAAATTTAATAAGAAAACAATTTCACTTACCCCCAAATCTGGCTCACTATAAGTAGCTTCCAAAATTGTTGTCTTCTTCGGTGATGATCTATGATAATTCTCCGTCTTGTGAATATTTTGTAAACTACCCCAAGTTTCAAAATCATCCGCATTTTGATTACCATCTACATTTCGTTCGTTTTTCGAAAAACCAAGTGATTTTCGAGCACAGCCATCCGAAGCCAAATTCTCTACACTTGCCGAATTGCCTTTCGTCTCCATCATCCCATAAACTTTAGGACTCAATTTATTTATATGGAATGAGCGTGAGTCTTTTAGAAAACAACATCCATCTTCATAAGGAGTTTGTTTTGATTTTTTACTTTGTTTCGGTCCCGTTGGCAATGGTGGAATAAAAACATGATCTTTAATTGGTGATCTGCCTGATACATTATCATATCCATGATGATGAGAACTAGAATGTATCGATATATCATCCATCGACATTTGTAATGATCTTCGATTTGGTTGACGATCCATTAGAGACAATACATCATCACATGATCTTGTCGCTACTAAGCTAGATATTGGACTTTTAATTAAATCTAAACTAGCTAATAAATTCGGTCCATTATAACATTGAGGAGGAGCAGTTTTAGGCAAAGGTGGTGTTGCGGCAGCCTTAGGATCTGGCATTGCCCGAACTGTAAGTCGTGTATCCACCTGAGGATTGCTCTGTTCGATATTATTAAATATTGCTGCCGGCCGGGCGCAGGCTCCCACATTTCCAACCCGATTCGGCATCACATGGATTCCCGGGAAGTCAACTACTAAAATCCGATCCGATATATTCGTACAATCATTATGGAATCCAATTCCAGAATCTGAATTCGACGATGTTGTAGTGACTTCACTATGATTACTCGGCTGTGGCGAGTGCGCTTGCACATCCTGAGGCTGTCTATTAGCCTCTGCATTCCTTCCAGGATTCCTTGCAGCTGGAGGCAATATTCTCATAGTATACATGCTCCTAATCAAATTCACCACATACTCCGAGTTATTTGGAAACTCCAAGCACAAATTCGATATAGGATCTTTGGTGCATGTTATACGAAATTCAGCCGCTCGCTGTTCATGTACATTGTGTTCGCAGATTTTCGTATCGACAACAAATACATGGCAACTATTCGATATTGAAACATCTTTTTGAGCTCCATTTGGCTCTTGTTCGTCATCATCACAATTCGATGAATAGATTGCACTAGTGACTAAGCCAAAAAAGCGATTTTCACTTTCAGACGACGAACTAACGTAGTTAAGTCGAGACGAAGGATATGTAGCCAAGATTGTGGCATTAGAACTTTGTAAAGTCAAGCAATTGGGCAAAATCGTCATTAAGACAGTTGTTGGATTGCGCTTTTCTTGGCGCAATTTTCGAATGCAACTCCTTACTGTCTGGAGTTTTGAACTTATTGCAATTTGTTTAGGCATTTCAATTGTACCCAAGTAACCGACAATTGCTCTGTATTCTAAAGTCACTCCATTGAGATTCTCTTGTTCCAAATTCACTCGAACCATTGCACTGACATTCGAGATGTCTTTGGAAGTGCTTGCATTTGGCGAATGAATGATATTATGAGAAGCAGACGAGGATAGCGAAGCAGGTAAGGGAATATCTTCAATAACAGGACGCAAAGCCTGCTCCCTACACCCGCCACTCGTCCCCGCACCTTCACGATGCTTTTGTGGCGATGTTCTCAATCGATTCATTTTTAATTTATGATGCAAATAACTGGGTTTACCCCGATTCATATGCTGAATAGCATTCTCCTCATCAGAACTATCTGAGAAGTAATTTTCAGCAATTTGCATTTTAATACTACCAAAGGAATTGCCAATTAACTGAACGACAGTTTCATGAGGCAATTTTGATACATTCAAATTATTTACTGAAATAAGAAAGTCTCCAGCACGGAGACCTGCCTGATCGGCTGGCGAATTAGCTACAATGCATGAAAGAATGCACGGCTGTTGGCCGGAGATTGTGAAACCGAAACCATTGAAGCCACGACTGACCTCGACGGTGCGAGTTCCATAGTTTGGGCGTTTCTTTCGACGACGATGTTGATGATGGTGGTGATGCATTATAAATGGAGTATATTTTATAAATAAAAGTAGATCATATAAAAAATAAATGTTCTTAAATAAATATGTTGAAAATAACAAAAATTCTTTTCACTTTCAGTTCAGGGACGACGACGAAGGGGTGTTTTTGTTTCGTGATTATTTGGGCCATTTTTTTTTTATGGATTCATTATTGTTTGAGTTGTATTTCTTTTGTTAAGAAAATGTAAGTTCATGTAAATAAAAACAAATAGTTTTTTTCTTAAATAAAATAGGGAATGTTTTAAATTAAATTGTACAAAAGTAAAACCAAGAAAAACAAATTTTTAATAAAGGAAAAAAATAAAATAAATTCTAGTTTTCTTCTTCTCTTGCTTTGGAATGTGTCAAGCCAACATGACAGCAAAAAAAAAAAAAACTTGTTTGTTGGTGGTTTGACAGTTTGTGATAGAAAAGGAGAGAAAACAAAATTAAAGGAGAAGAGATACATATTTTTGTTTTGGCCGTTATTTTGTAGAAGAAGAAATGGAAATGGAAAAATGTAATAGATTTGTTGATAGGTTTGTTTGTTTTGATAATTTTCGTTGACATTATCGAAAAAATTTATCTGAGCTAAAATGGAACCCATACAAATTATCGAGAACTTGTATGGGAATTTTATCTCAAGCCTGGTACCATAGAGGAAGGAATACCTAGAGAGCCGACTCGTACCCCCCTTGCCTAAAACACCCGCAAATTTAATTTCAAATAATTGGCATACATCTCTCTTATTTTTCTCTTATTTTCCTATCTGTGAATACGTGTGAAAGCTATAACATTGTATATATATTCTTATAGTACTCTCATGAAGTAGAATTTTCTGTTTTGCGTCGCCACCTCAGGGATCGCTAGTTTATTTAATGTTTGAACCTTATGCAGAAAATTGAAGTGCAGATCTACCAAAAGATGTCGCTAAAGTATTTTCATGGATTGATAGTACTATAAAAATATATATACAATGGCTATAATGCGTTTAACACCTTCCTTTCACCAGTAGATATCCTCACAAACTTTGAATTTAAACATGATTTTGGTTTGTACATGAACTTGAATAGATCAATTAGCTCACTCCAGACACCCACCTTTCAATAAATATGTACAGAAATAAAAAAAAGGTTCGTGTTTTGAATTTATTATATTATTTTTTTATGAATTAATTCCTCTACTGAGCACTTAAATTGTTTTTAATTGTTTTGAGCACAACTCCACAGTTGAATGTGTTGGTGCCATTTAAATTGCACGGGAAAACTACCACATATAAGCACTGTGGAGTTTTTCCTCTCATTGCAGCTTTTAGGGTGGAAGAGAAAAACCAACCGAAGTCGCGTCTCTAGGTATTCCTTCCTCTATGCCTGGTACGCTGCTTGCGCTAAATTTTAGCCAAGATAAAATTCCCATACAAGTTATCGATAATTTGTATGGGACTCATTTTATCTCGGCTAAAAATTTTCGATAATTTGTATGGCAGCTAAAATTTAGCGCGAGCAGCGTACCAGGCTTCAGCTAAAATTTAGCTTAAAGCCTAGTACGCTGTTGAAGCGAAACGAAATTTTATTTTAAACTTATTTTCTGTTGTTTTTTCTTGAATTTTTTTATTTGCATTCTTATTATTTTTGCTTTGCTATGATACCCCAAGGTATTTTTTTGTTAACATGTTCGCCGTGGACTTTGGAGACTTCAAAATTTTTCGTTTCGCATCAGCAGCGTACTAGGCTTTAAGAAGCAAAGAAAAGCCCTGTTCCATTAGAGGTGGTGGTCTACTAATAGCTGTATTCCTTTGGCCTTAAGTATCTGCTGCTTAGTACTTCTGGTTGTATTCAACTCCATTTCTTCTATAAAAAAATATCTTTGAATGGATTCAGAAGTACTAAAAAGTACTTTGCTGAGCCCAAAGGAACACAGCTCATAGTAGATGTTTTGGTTAATCTAGTACTATCATCTACCTTTCCCGAGTAGATACGATTTGTATTGAATTCGTTGAAAGTGCATTTCATTAAAAATCGCTAGTAAACTACTAGTAGTACTTTACCACCTCCCAATGGAACAGGGCTAATTACAAAATTCCCATAAAGCCTAGTACGCATCTGAAGCGAAACGAAATTTTCCATATAAAAATTGGTTAACGAAATCTTAAACGATTTTAGCAACGTAAAAATAATAAAAATACAAATCAAAAAATTCAAGAAAAAAAAAATCAGAAAATAAGTTTTAAAGCCTGGTACGCAGATTGCGCTAAATTTTAGTTCCCATACAAATTATCGAAAAATTTGTGTCCGAGCTAAAATGCATCCCGTAAAAATTATCGATAACTTGTATAGGAGCTCGAACTGCGTACCAGCAAAAAACAAAACAAATTTAATTTCGTTCAAGATTTCGCTATCCTCATTCACCTTTTACACCTGTAAAACTCGTATAAGACTCTTAAGAATAAAAAAATAGGCGACTTTTTTTCACTCCCATTGAACGCACAAGAAAGTACAATGTAAGACTCCTGTAAATATACTCATCAATAGCTGAAAGTGGTATTCGATCCTATAAGTGTGCAAAGAAGTTCCCTGTAAAGCCTGTTACGCAGCTCGCGCTACATTTTAGCTAACATACAAATTATCGAAAAATTTTATCTGAGCTAAAATGGATCGCATAGAAATTATCGATAACTTGTATGGGAATCTTATCTCGGCTAAAATTTAGCGCGAGCAGCGTACCAGGCTTCAAGCCTAGTACGCTGTTGAAGTAAAAAAGAGGATACAAAATTGTTTTTAGGCAAAAAAATAAGCTTTCTGCGTTATTATTTTTAGTTTTCCACCCGGAAAAACTATAAAAAAATACGTTTGAAAATGTTCACTATATACATATATCAAGTTATGCATTCGTAAAAAATAAATTGCACGACTGGGGTCGCACGTACTTGCTCTTATGCTTAAAGTGACTTTAATGTTACAGCTTTTTATTCAAGAATATTTGGGAAAATTAAAATAAAATAAAATCTGTTTTTATAATTAATTAAACACCGTTTTAAATAATCTTTTACAAAAAAACAAGTATGCCAGTTTATGTCTTGTATAGAAAGGAATTTTTAGAAAAAAAATTTCCTAAATCGTTAGAGCCGTTTTTTAAAAAAATTATTTTTTATATATAAAAATTTTCTAACATTTTTCAAAAAAAAAGTTGGTATGTCATTATGAAGAAATAATTAATTTACACATAAAAACGAAATTTAAAAATTTTTCACAAACCCGTTTTCAAAAAATTGATTTTTCAAAAAAAAATTTTCAAATATTTTTTAAAAATCCAAAAATGTGTTTTTGGGAAATTTTCTAAAATTTTAATATTACCTTTACTTGAACGCTTTTGTATAAAAATTTTAGTTAAAATGGGGTTAGTCTTGTACGAGATATTCATAAATCAAAAAAACCGTTCTATGACAGGTACCGTTAATAACGGTACAAAAAATATTTTTTTTATTTCAAAAGTTGTATCTTATGTGTTATACTATACACAAAAATTTTAATCAAAATCGTTAGAGCCGTTTTCGAAAAAAATTTACTTTTCTATTTCCGTTATATGGCAGGTACCGTTAGTTTTGGTCATAAAAAAAATTTCAATTTCCCTCCTCTAGGGAATCACCAAAAACTGCTAACTACCAAGTTTGAAGAAAATCGCTCCATTAGTTTAGGCTGCAGCTCGAGGTACTTACAGACGGACAGACAGACGGACAGACAGACGGGCAGACAGACAGAATTGCCGGACCCACTTTTTTGGCATTCTCCATCATCGTAATGTCATGTAAAATTGTTATCTCGAGTTCGATTTTTTTTACGAATCCTAAACTTGCCCTATAGTACCTATATATCGCAAGTAAAAAGTTGAGATAACAATTTTCCATGATATTAGGATGATAAAAAAGTGGGTCTCGAAAGTCCGTCAGTCTGTCAAGTTGTCTGTCGGTCTGTATAAGAAGCTACAGCCTAAACGGATGGGCCGATCTACTTCAAACTTGGTATGTAGCAGTTTTTGGATCTTGTACAGAGGGGTTTTTGGAATTATTTTATCTTCCAAAATACTAGTTTAATTTTAAGGATTTTTCTTATGCAAAAACATTTATATATTGCTGAAATATAAATCGAAAACAAAGTTTTCAAAAATATAAATTTTAGATTTTTAAAAAAATTTTAAGAGTGACATTGAATTTTTTGGAATTTTGGTTTTACGTGTTGATTTAGGGCGAAATTCATAGTGTTTACTCATGTTAAGATTTTTCTCAACTTAAGCATTCACTTGAGTAGAATAAAATCTTGACTTGACAAAAAATATTTTTTTCAATCAAACTCACAATGAAATTTGACTGATTTGAGGAAACTATTATCTAAAAATATATATTTTTTAATAATTCCCTATTCGTTTATTTCTTTAATGGTAAATATCGTCTTTCGCAACAAAAACAAAATCAACTCGATGATGAATTAATAAAAAAAATATATTTTCAGGTGACAGCTGGATTGAGAACATTTTTTCCTCAAGTCGAGATTTTACTTTACTCAAGTAAAGATAGCTATATTTTTGCTGCGAATAATGACATAACTTGAGGGAATGCTTAAGTTCAGAAAAATCTCAACTTGAGAAACGACTATGAATTCCGCTCTAAGAGTTTCTACAAAATGGCATATTTTTAAATATTTAAAAAAAAATTATTTTTAAAAAATTTAGGTACTTTTTTTTTAAAAAACGATTTTGAAAATTTTTGAAAAGAAATTAAACTACACATTTTTTTCGGAGCTCAATTTCATTTCAAGAGTTGTTTTTACATTTGAAGAACGAATTTAAAGTTTTTTTTTATACATTTAGGTACCAAATTTGTAAATAAAAAGTTTTTAGTTTTAAGACCAAGTTCGTGCGACCCAATCGCGCATTTTATTTTTATTATTTGAAATAGATTTTCCACTTAGGAACCTGGATCTCGAAAACCCTTAAATAACGAACGCCCGCCCTAATGTACATACATATATAAGTGGAATAATTACTAATTACATAATTGAAAAAGATGAAAAGTCAATTAGTCTTTGGAAAACAAAATAAAACTCTTAGAAGAAGAAGAAGTTATACGACCATCTTGAGACATTTCAATACCTACATTAAAATCTTTACCCATATTTTACTCAACAAGAATCTAAAGGTGATCTAGAGCGGGCGGCCACTGCAGAAACGCTTTACTCATCAAGCTAAAGAAAATTTCAAATTGGAAGTGACAAAAAAAAACTTTAGGTATAAAGTTACGAAAACAACAGGTCTTCCCGTCCGCATCCTGGCAAGATTGGCAAGGTAGGAAGTAGGATGCACTGCGTACATCTCTATACGATGTTGGTGCCAAATTAAATGAAATAACATCTTCTTTCAAAATTCAGGGGCCAAGAAATGGAGATAGGACATAATATAATTTTTTTACGCTTTTGAGATGAAAACAAAATTTCAAATATCACTTTTAGTGGAGCATCCATATGAAAAAGAAAATAATCATTTGTTGGTATACCCTCAGAACTCTGTGCTTTTTTTTATTTCCCGAATTAGAGGTAGAGATGGTTTGGGATATACATATTTCTAGAGAATGCAATATTGTAGGATCATCCCTGACTTCATATCAATGTTATGCACCTACATCTTACAGATTCCTGGCAATCAAAAGCAATTCCATCAGCTAAGCAAAACTATGATATTTTACATAAGACGACATGAAATTCGTTTCAATGCTATTCCTGTGGGATATAATCCGTCCAGCATTACATAGGCTTCCCTTTTGAAGATGTTTAAGAATCCCGGATATTATGTCTAAGAAAAAAAAACTCATCTGAAGAACATTTTTACATTGCGAAATGCATTCAAATTGATTTCAAAACTATTTCTTCTTCTTGATTTTTGTAAGAAGTTTTATTCCATTCACTCATTTCTGGGTTCAAAATTACGAGTATATTGTGTTTTTTTTTTTTATCAACACACATTGCAAAATATTGCAAGAAAAAGTGAAAAACTGAATCACTTCAAAACATTGTTGTCAGTTCATAAGATTTTTGTCACAAGAAGAAAAAACAGGGATCGAATTACGGCATACGATAACGATCATAAGTTAACGTTTTGAATATTTCTCTCTCTATTTAATTATTAGAAAACGATAGGGACACATAGCAACCATTCGTTAACGAACGTATGCCGTAATTCGACCCCAGTTCTTATAGACACTGCACAGTGCGGTATTTTGACCTAAAATGTGGTCATAAATCAAATTCCTCAATTTTGCCCCCCAGGATTAAGCTTATGTCCCATAACAGGTAGATAACCAAATTTATTATTTCATACGAAGGGGTTGAAGTACACACTTAAAAAATTTGCACTTTTTTCGTTGTTTTTTTTTTTTTTAAACATTACTGTTTTTAAAATAGCGCAACACGCTGCAACATGGTCTAACCTATACGTTATTAAAATGCCTGATAAATGTAGAACAATATTGTAGTTTTGAAGTTATGAGGCTTTGAAAACGTTAGTTGTGGAGAGAACGATTTAAAGTTTTGAACTCTGGAATAAAACATTCGTAATCCCAAGTAACAATTTAGCTTTCATAAGGGTCAATGGAAGCTATTTTTTGGCTTTCATAACAAGAAATACAGGTCTTATGCAAATCATTTTGGCGCATTTTACCGAAATTGCATAGGACTTTCCTTCACAGGTAATCCACAAGCTAATAGCTTGTGATAAACAGCTTAAAATTGCCTTATGGAGGTCTTCCTGCAGAGGGTTTATCTAATGCACAAACCGGATTACTTGCGTAGGATGTTATAATAAGGCCTTATAGAAGTTGTTGAAGGTGTTGTAGAAAATGTTGAATTTATGCATAAAAAAAGAGAATTTATTGAATTTTATTTCATTTTTTTTATTTTCTTTTGATTTTTTCTGTTTTGCATTTTCTGCATATTATTTTATTTATTCAAATTTTTTCCTATTTTGTTTCTTTTCCTTTTTTGGAAATTCCACTGCTTTTTATGTTGTTCTGAAATGATGAGAATGTTATTTTAATTGAAAAAGAACACATTTTTTCATTTTCATAACATGGCCCGGCCAGGAATCGATCCCACGTACCTTTGCATACCAAGCCAGCACCTTACCAGTAGACCATGCTCGAATATTAAAGATGAGTGGAAAATTTTTAGCTAATTGCAATGTTTTTTTCTAATGCGTTACAAACATGGCATATCTGCAGGATAAAAACTTTGCATACTTACCTGTTCCTCTTGGAGCAGGTCTTATAGAGGCCTTCTGTCACTTGAAAATACAAGGCTTCTTTAGAACGGTTCAAACAAGTCTTATAAAGGTCTTCTTTAACTGATATTTACAAGGTTTCTTCTTAACACTTCTAGATAGCCTTAAGGAGACCTCCTTTCTTTCCAAAATGGATGACTTGCGTAAGTAAGCCTTAAACTAAACGTATACAGTGAATCTTCTTCGTTGGCTATAGGTCTTGATTTGAGTCTATCTTTTCTTCTTTGTCGACGTTTCACGTGTGCTTACACGCTTCTTCAGGACTAAGAAAAATAATTCTATAAAGCTCTAAAAACGTATAGAATAAATACTTATCTTGAATCCTCTAATGATCCCCAATTGATTGCAGTTGATTAAAGTTTAGGTTTTTTTATCACTCAAATCAAGACCTATAGCCAACGAAGAAGATTCACTTTATTTAAAAAGAAAGGTCACGGAATAAGGAAGTATTTATTTTCTAAACGTATAAAAACTATAGCTTGTCGAATCGAACAAAATGGACCTTATGCAAGTAAAATTGTTACTTGGGAAGCGAAGTATTGAAATACTCAACTTGGTCAATTTAACTCCAATCGTCCTAAAATTTTGACACAATATTCTTGAGATAAAATGCATTTAGTTAAAAATTAAAAAAAATGAAAATAAAACATTTTAATGCAAATAAAACAAAAAAAAAAACAGGGTTTCCCAGGAAAAAAGTATGTTTCAGTTTTTTTTTAAATATTTTTTAGGAACTTTGTTATTTATTAGAATGTATTCCTTAGTATTTGACTTAACACTACCAGGTAATGAGAAAAAAGCTCCTTGATATTGCTAAATTTCAAATATAGAATCAATTAATTAACGAAAAAAATGTTTTCTAAATTTCATCTTTAAAACTTAATTTCTCAAAAACTACTTAATGAAACAACTTGAGACAAAAAAACAAAATTAAGAATAAACTACTAGCTTTAAGAAAAGTTATAGCACAGGACTGTACGTGCATTTTTTTTTTATTTTTAATAATTTTTTTCACGGCTAATCGTGAGGTAAGCACTTAAGAAGAAATTTGATTTTTATTTTTATTTAAACACATTTTTATACAGGCTCAATAATATTCTTATCATCTAGCTTTTAGACGAATAAGTAAGCTTTATTATTATGTAATGGCGAAATTAGAGTAGAAGTAGTATACTTAAACAAAATATTACGTGTATAAATGAAATTGAAAACAAAAACATTCCACTTTGGAAGATACCTGTGGGTTTTGTAATTATTGGATAAGGAATCATGTATTCGAATGTGGTTTACAGACACAAGGCAAACACAAGGTAATTTGAGTGCGATAACAGAGAGAGCATAAGTAAAGGCTTTACATATAAGAGGAATCGAAGATGTTTGGGAGGAAAGGATATTTAATTCTGTCAAAAGTAGCTCCCCCTTGTTGTCTCATGTTGGTATGATGTTTTGGATTACAAATTTTATACAATTAGCCCTGAGAGGATATTTCAAAATGAGCAATACTCGTATGTACAAAGTATATTTTAGAATCATGACCTGAAAGGAATTATCAGATTCAATTTCAAATTGAAATGATATGTTAAGTGGCTCAAAGATGAATGACAAGGAAGTATTATAAACACTAAGGTAAACATTAGAGAAAGTGTACCAGCATCATATCGTATTACTTAATATGATACTTAATTCTAAAGGTTTAAAAGTTGATATTTTGTTAAATGTTTGTTACATGTGATATGATGTACCTTATTCTAATTCGTAAGAATAATATATAAATTAATCTGTTCAGGTTTTTGAGCAAACGGAAATTATATTGGTTATTTAATCTTGCAAATCATTACCCGTAAAGAAATCTGATAGGAGCATTCCTCTCTCGCTATAGTATCGAAAGTTTTTTGGGTAATATGTTTTCCGCATTTTTAGCCAATAGAAGATTAAGTCTTTTTACCTAAACACCAATTTGAGTTTTTGTACAATGCGTTAAAATCTGCGCCTTAAATATTAAAACTCAACTTTGCTACTTAAAGCTGCTACTCAAATATATGCATTATGCGAGCCAAATCTGCGACTCATTTCTTCCACTCAAGTCTGCGACTCATATATCTGACTCCAGCCTGCTATCCGACTAACAATTTTGCTTCTATAAAGCTTTACAGGTGCTATAGTTGTTTGTGTAAAGCTTTATAGAAGCAAAATTGTTTGTAGGGTACTCAAATATGCCACTCAATTTATGACTCAGTTAGTCTGTGACTGAAATCTGTGACATATATTCTTTACTCAAGTCGGAAATTAAAACCATCGACTCAAATCTCAGTCCAGTGGTGTAACTAGTCCTTTGGGGGCCCTGTATCCACATTTTTTTTGGAGGCCCCCTCCACCTTTTAGACATGTTTTAAGCCTTAACAACACTGGTTCGAAAAATTAAAATTTTCAAACGCATTTTTGTATAGTTTTCCGGACTGTTTTGCAGAAATTTGAAGTTACCCAGACCCAAATGAATGTAAGAATGACCTGTCCGATGAGGCATGTCTCTTGAGACATTTCCCATGAGACATGTCCCAGGAGACATGTCTCATGAGACATGTTCAAAGAGACATGTCCTATGGGTACGGTGACCATATTTCTGGAAGCCAAACCTGGGACAGATACAAAATTCATTGGATCGTTTTGAAAATATTGATTTTTCAAAAAAAATTTCAATTTTTTTTAAAATGAGTTTTCATAATTTTTCCTTATTTTGATATCAAGAACGATTTTTTGGGAGCGTTTTTGTTGAAATCATTTAAGTCGTTTATGAAATCAGAAATCAAGAAAATAGTTTTATAATAATGTCTGTTAATAACTTCTAAAAAAATATTTTTTTAATCAAAATTGGGAGAGCTGCTTTTTAACATCTTAATTTTATTTCAAATGATTTTGAAATTGTATGATTCTTAACATGTCCTTGAAAGTCTTGAAACTTATCTGGGTTATTTACTCTTCCATATGTTGTTCTTTATTCGAATACATTTTTCCTGGTATAGGAACCAGACAAACAGAAGCTGGAACTACATATAACACTGGTCAACAAGGTTTTTGCCACAACAACCAAAATATACTTTTCTAGTAGTTTTTGATGTGCTGAACTCGAATCTGAAGTCAGAAAATTGTTATTGGCCTCCGTTTTTTAAATATTACCGTTAGAAAATGTCAAAAAACGTCATTTTGGCTGCTTTCGAGGTTATGTTTTTATGTGGGGTAATACATTATGAATAAATTTGTAACGGTGGCTATAAGAACTGATTTTATTCTTTCAAAAAATGTTTAAATCTTTCCGATATCTCTTTTACTGCCCGAGATATTTAAAATTTAAATAGCGGTCTTTGAATCAGAAACAACACTGGCCAACCAAATTAAACTTTTTTTGCCACAAGAACCAAAATATACTTTTCTGAAGGTTTTTGGGTTGCTGAGCTCGAATCCGCAATTAGAAAAATTTTATTAGCCTTAGTTCTTGAAATATTACCGTTATAAATGCAAAATAAAGGTTTTTTTTTATAACGGTTATATTTCAAGAACGGAAGCTAATAGAATTTTTCTAATTGCGGATTCGAGCTCAGCAAACCAAAAACCTTCAGAAAAGTATATTTTGGTTCTTGTGGCAAAAATTCTGTGACCAGTGACTTAATCTTTAAATTAAGTTTAGTTTCTCTTTGGCTTATTAACTGAAACTTAAGATATCTCGAGCAATAAAAGAGATATCGGGAAAATTTAAACAGTTTTTGAAAGTAGAATATCAGTTCTTATAATAACCGTTACAAATTTGTTTATAATGAATTACCCCACATAAAAACAGAACCTCGAAAACAGCCAAAATGACGTTTTTTTAGCATTTTATAACGGTAATATTTCAAAAACGGAGGCCAATCAAATTTTTCTGACTTCAGATTAGGATTCAGCACCCCAAAAAATACTAGAAAAGTATATTTTGGTTCTTGTGGCAAAAAAAAGTCAAATTTTGTTGACCAGTGTAATTAACGAACATTTGAAAAAAACTATAGCCTAGTCTAGAGGCGAAACGAAAATTTTCATACATAATCAGCACAAGGAAATCATAAACAAAAATTTTGCTTTTCTTTGCACAAAACGCAGCTTAGGCAACGAAATTCTTATCTGTGCTAGAATATATGGAGAGTTTTCAATCGTTTGTCAACTCCATTTATTTTTCCAGGCAATTTTGATTGCAGCAAAAGTTTTTTTGATTTTGGAGACTTAGAAAAATTTTCGTTTTGCTTCAGCAGCGTGCTAGGAATGCTTTATCCGGTAAACTAGAAAAATTTTAATTTCCAACCACTCTGTTTTCTTGTTTTCCGTACAAAGTATTTAAAATATTGAATACAAAAATCAGAGAATGTGCAAATACGGGACAATCACGGGACAAATTACAAAATACGGGACACATATACGTAACGGGTTTCTTAAATAAAAACCCGGGACAAGCTATAGAGACATGTCCCATGAGACATGTCCCATGAGACCTGTCCCATGAGACATGTCCCATGAGACATTTCCCATGAAAAATGTCTCGTGAGATATTTCCCTTGAGACATGTCCCATTAGACATTAGATATGTCCCATGAGACATTTTTCATGAGACATATGTCGTGAGACATTTCCCTTGAGAAATATCTCGTGAGACATTTCTCTTGAGACATATGTCGTGAGACATTTCTCTTGGGACATATGTCTTGTGACATTTCTCTTGAGACATATGTCACGAGACATTTCCCTTGAGACATTTCCCTTGAGACATATGTCGTGAGACATTTCTCTTGAGACATATGTCGCGAGACATTTCTCTTGAAACATATGTCGTGAGACATTTCTCATGAGACATGTCTCGTGAGACATTTCAATTGAGACCTGTCCCATGAGAATTGTCCCATGAGACATGTCTCATGAGATATGTCTCATTAAACTTGTCTTATGGGACATGTTACATGCTAAAATAGACTAGATAGATTGAAAATTTAAATTAAATTTAAACTCCTAGGATTCCAGAAGAGCTAGCAAAGGCATGTGTTATCTATTTTTTTTTTTCTTATTATTATTTACTCGATATGTATTTTTAAGGAATTTTCAAATCATGAATATGGAGCAGAATAATAAATTCCTATGAACTTAGTTGATTCGTATGTGGGTATATGCATGCAGAAGATAAACATAACATATATGTGTCAGCAAAAATTAATTTCCTCAAATTATATCTATATTCATGTAATGCATGCATGGTGTATATACAAATCTTGATTAAAATTTGCATTGTTGCATATTACTGATAAATATCTCCGAAAATATTTCTGGAAGCCAAAAAAAAAAAAAACATATAAAACAAAAAAAAAAACGCTTCGCAATTGGCAGCTTAAAATTTGACTTGAAGCAATCATTGCTGCTCACATATGTATATGAAGGAGGATGCACAAGCAAATGTAAGGTTATTGTTCCGATTCTAGAGAATATTGAAAATTCCAGTTGTATGTCTAAAAATAGCACAGATATGATGGTAGCTGTTTGTACAAACATACATAACTACTCCAATGAATGTCTGTTTGTTTTTTTTTATCAATCTGCATTTTATACAAACTAGGATTCCACATTATTTTTTAACTGATGAACATTTTACTAACGGGGAAAACGATTATTATTATTATTGTTCTGCAAACACAAGTTAACTTTTTGCGGTTGATAGTGAAAATGTATGATTGCTCCATATTTCAGGATTTTTCTTTTTTTACTCAAGCAGACAGACTAAAAAATGCCTCTGACTACAAGTTTGGTTATCGCGATTGTTTCAACGAGGAGTACCATATGGACAAAAAAGAGTCATTTTTTTTTGTTAAAAACCGAGTGAAACCTCTTTAATGTAACCGGATTTTGATTTCCTTTTTTTTCATAGTAAAAAAGGATACACATTTATTTTCTTGCTACCACCTCTTAACTCCCCAATGATACTCATGTATTCTTTTCAGGGCTGAATTGCATAAAAGGGTTTTCTTAGAGATACACTTGCTAAGGTGGCATGCTTTATAGAGTGTGGTAGGGTTCTCACAAGAATCATTTACAACATAAATCTTCGGATCTATTCATTCCAAGAATGTTATTATATACCTTTCTATAGTCCCTGTGAGGTTTGAGAATCCAGTTAAAGTTAAAATGCCGATGACATTATGTAGGATAAAAACACAAGAAAAATGCTTATAGCGAAAAGTCGATAAAGAAAAGAAAAAATCGTTATCAGAACCTGAACAAATAAATGGATTGTTAAAGTGGTGATCTTCGTAATTGACATTTAAATTTCCCTTATATTACCACAGTCTCAAAAAACTATCAATTTTATAAATGTTGGAAACATAGTTATTTCTGAACCTTTTCGTATAGGTTGATATTCTGCATATTTATATTGCGATTAAAGTAATTCATAAAAAAATATGGTTATAAAAAATGTAACAGTTCTTGTAAGTCGATTTGACAGCTAATTCCAGCATCGAGCTGGAATGAATAACTTATTTATGTTCATTTCAAAAAGCTTATCTTCTATTCATTTTTGGCACAAGTTTTTAAAATCCAACTATAGACTATGAGATGTTGGCACCCGCAAATGCAAATTTCTTTCTTCAAACCTGCCTGGTTCGATTGCCCAAGGTAAGCCCAGGATGGCCCCATTTTTTTTTACGCTAGCCCAACCTATAACGAGTTTAATTTTTTTCTGTTCAAAAAAACAAAAAATAATTTTTAATAATAAATGTAAAAATCGTTGATTTTTTCACCTTAACCTTAGTCTAAAGATAACAAAAATAATTTTTTTTCATTTCAGAAACCGAAAAAATTATTTTTTTTCCTGTGAAAATATCGTTACTTTAAAACTGTGGTTTGCTTGCCCAAGGTTAATCCAGGATAGCCCAATTTGTATTTTAACTCAAAAACCACAAAAAAATTAGTTTGGTTTAGTGTAAAAATCGTCGATTTATCACTGTAATTTGTTGGCCCAAGGTTACAAAGGTCAACTAGTTCATTAATTTTTTAGAAAAAAAAAATTGAAAAAATAGTACGCATACACCACATTGACCGTTTCAATTTATATTTTGGAATAATTATTTTTATGAAAAAAACAAAACCGGTTTCCATGATCCAAAAAGGGATTTCATGGTTTTTCTAATAGTTCCTATGGCTTAAACTGAACGAAATTGAATTGCAGCCACTAGCTTTTCAATACAAAAAGATTTATCAAAATTGATTCACAAACATAAAAAAAAAAACAAAAAAAAAATACAGACGAATTCATTACCTCCTCCTTTTTGGAAGTTGTTAAAAAGTAAATCCACTGGTGTAGGCACTACCTGTCAAATATTATTTATTTGACTAAGAATTCTAACTTGGTTGAATGTAGTCCATATAACATTCCTGTTAAGAAGCTTGATTTAATTTGTTTTATTTCACATTAAAAACTACAAAATACATATATTTTTTCAAGAGTAAAAATAACAATTTTTTTTTTGGTTTGCAATATGAGCGCCTAGAAAAGCTACATCCTCAGTATAGTCTATCCAAACTATTTTCAAAAGTAATAACAAATATAAATTAGTTTGTGAGGTGATTTCTTTTTCAGTACACGAATAGTGCTTATTAAACTTGTCTCAACTAACCACGGTAATTCTAACTAATTCCATCTCTTTTGATTTTTAGGAAATTGGTTATTTGAAATATTTTTGAACTAAGGGTGGGCTTACAGAAAAAAATTCAAAGGAGATGACACATTTTTGGGCCACACTGTGTTCACTAATGAAATTGGTATCAAATGAAAGGTGATGATAAGCACATTACGTGGGTAAAATATTTTTCAAATCGTTGGTGGGGTTTTGGAGATATTGGAGTTTGAAGTTTCGGATTTCAAATTCAAGATTTCAGTTATTTTTTCAAACAATTAATCGTAGAATGCGTAATAATAGATGTAAAAAAAAAATATTGGTATCAAATGAAAAGTATTTCTCTTGTCTATAAATCTGTATCAAAAATCTTTTTTTATGTTAAAAAAAATTATACATATTATGTACATTACTTCTGAAAAGGTGATTTTTTTAAGCGAAATATCAAAATATTCAGTGGTGACAGTGATAGAATGAATTTCTATCTTCAAGATTTTTAAATGCCAGCTTTGTGTGTGGTCAAACACAGATATGCAATTCAATAGAACATGTCTAGAAAATGTTGAAGATTTGCATTCGCGACAGAAATCCACCTCTAAGCAGCCTTGATCAACTGAAAACTACATTGAAAGAAAAGTTACAACAAAACCTTCAAATGTTTATTCGTGGATTAACAGAAGACGCTAGAGGAGACAATATCAAGTATTGAATAAAATTATTGAAAAGAATTTGTCACTGACTTCCAATTTTTTCTTAAAAAGCAAAAATTATTTTAATCAGTTTTCAGACCTTGAATTTTTAAATTTGGTTCATTTTTGTTTGTTGATAGTTTAGCATTTTTTCGACTTGCTAAACAATAATAAGCAAACACAAAAAAAGTACACCATTTTAAAGCCATTTATCTGGAAATTAGACAACAATAACTCTTTTACTGTTGAACTTACATAGATACTGACTTATTAGTCTAAGAGCCCACAGCACCCATCGGTAGTCTTTCTTCCCGAGCGATGAGCTCTTGGTCTACGTGCTTGTATAGAAAGAAAAACACTAATTGAAACCTTTTTTAATAAGTCCAAACTGTCCATAGTGTCCCTTCTCTTCCAAGTTTCAAATAAACATTTTTTATTATCAGCACAATCAATGTTTTTGGAACTGAAAAGGAGTCTATAGTCTGCAACCCTGCTAAGTAAATACATTATTGAAAATTAACACAATTTTTGCACTACTTTTTCTTAAAAAACACTGTCACAGTTGTTTCAATCACCGCAATTTTACTATGAAGTATGTCTGCCTTTTTGTTACCACTCAACATTATAAAATTTATTATCTCAATGCACATCATAAATAAAGAACACGAATCTAATACATCTCTGTACAGACAAGTGGACTTTCAAGTTGCATGTAATCGTAAACAAAATTGTCGATGTTATTTTCAAAAAACATTATTTGATGTTGTACCTTCTAATTTCACTTGTATCGTATATCGTGTATTGCCATATTTTTTGTTTTTTGATTAATTACTTTTTAATTCATTGAAATATTTCATTTTATATACTACTTGAGGCAGAGCATAAAAATGAAAGGGATCATGTAAGTCAGAATAAGATATCCTCATATTGAGAGCATATAAGAAGTTTTTCTATTTTAAGAACAATGTAAAATAAAAATTAAGCATTTCCTTAGTAGGATAGGGTTGTGCACTGATGCGATACAATTCCTGTTCACAAGTGATCAATTAATAACATAATGATTCACAATCATTTGGCAAAATATTTGCATTATATAATATTTTAAAGTCCTACATTTGGATACTTTGTAATTGACTTGGTTTATTTTCATAATCCCTCGAATAATTTGATATGTCATTAAAATAGCCTCTCAAATCCGAATTCATACCCGGGCTAATACACATTTGATATGCGACAAGCAATACATTCTCAAACCCAATCAATCACCCACTCTATTTAGCATACACTCAATCTCGCAAAATTCCTTTGATCCTAAAATATCGAAAAAATGACTCAAATGATCGCGGTCGATAAAAGCTCAAGCCCTTGCTGGTATATAGAAAAGATTCCGTATATCATATCGATGTGATCCTCAATAATATAAATAGAAGAAACACAAACCGTTGAATCCTCAGTTCGCCGTGTGTTCCTATAGCGCTTAATTCCCGCGAATTCAACAAACTCATATCCTTTGTAATTTTATAATAAAAATTCATTAGCATGGAACGATGGGTTGGTAAGGTTGCTGTGGTAACTGGCGCTACTGGTGGTGTCGGTTCAGCGATAGTAATAGAGCTCGTTAAAGCTGGAATGATCGTTTGTGGTCTAGCTAGGCGAAAGGATAAAGTAGAGGTCGGTTTAGTTCAAAATTTAATCTGCCAAAACAATAAATTAACAACACAGTTTTAATTACAAAAAGGCTCTTCGCGTAAGTGTTGTTGGTGCAAAGGGTCAACTTAATGCCGTCGAATGTGACATAACCTCCGAGGCATCGGTAAGTACTGCATTTACTTGGATTGAGAAGACATTTGGTGGCATTGATGTCTTGGTAAACAACGCGGCAACAACAAGTAAATTTTTGTTACTGGATAACAATAATATCAAGGATTTTCGCACAATGCTGGATACCAACATTATAGGACTTATAATCTGCACAAAGCAAGCCCTCAAAATGATGAAAGCTCGCGATGTGTCCGGCGTTGTAGTTAACATCAATAGGTTTGTTTATTAGATTACTTATTATCCCCCTGGACGGAGGAGCAACGGTCCAGTTAAAATGCAGAGTATTTAATATTCAAATTGTATTTGCAGTATTCTGGGGCACAAGTTGAATACTTGTGTGCCGGGAACGAAGCCCGTCAACGGAATGTATCCGGCATGTAAATTCGCCATGACTGCTATTACCGAATGCCTCAGGCAGGAGGTGATGTTTTTTGAAATCGCAGCTAAAATAATGGTAAGTAAGTTTAGCAGAGTTGTGTAGTTATGGATGAAGGTTTGTTGCTTGTTTTGGATTTGAAGGCGCACAGAGATGTGTCAGTCAATTAAAATTTGGTTATACGTTTTGTAGAATATTAGCCCAGGGCTTGTAGAGAATGACATAGTTACAGCTAATTCGGATAATGATTTGGTAACGTTGATGCCACGACTGGCCCCAGCTGAAGTTGCAAAAGCTGTGATTTTTGCTATTTGTACTCCGGATAATGTATTGGTATGTGAATGTATTTGTAAATCTATTTATCTATCTACTTTTTATTTAATGAAATGTGTATATGTTTGTAACATTGTTTTGATTTTAGATTCAGGACATTATAATAAAGCCTGGAGGGGAATTTTTGTGAACCACAAAATAGTTTTATACAACAAAAGAAGAACAACAAAAACCATAATAAGATGAAAATAAATCCTTAAATTATACTGTTAACTGTTATTGAAACTATTTGGTGAATTAAAGTAACGAGATATTCTGTTAAAAATGCATTTTAAATGTAATAGCAGGATAAATTATAAGAAAAAATAAAAATAAAATTTGTAACAAGTTATTTATTCAAATAAAAATTCAAGTTTACAAGGACTCCTTTTCGATTTAATGGAAACTTGTTTTTTTTTTTCTAATTTTCATAAAGAAAGAATAACTATGTCATTGGAAAAGTGGTTTTATGAAAGTGAAAGAAAGTAGGACAAAAAGCACTAAATTGTCGAACGACCCTTTTCCGTAATTCTTTATCATGGTTTAATCGAACTTTAAATTGTTAATAATATCCTTGTGCAGCTTCACATGCGGTAACAAATATATTTTTTTAACCTAAAAAAAGAGATACATACATAAATGTATGTAATTTTTTATTTAAAAAATACTTAGGTTTTTCTGAATAGTATGTTAGGCGATATAATGTATTGCCAACGACTCCAACGCCCGAATTTGTCTTAGAGTTCAAGCTTCTTAAAATTTTAAGCATTTTATATAAACGTTTGGTAAATGTTTGCAATTTGGAAAAAAAAAATTAAATATAAGAAAGTCATATGCACATACTTGCTCATTTAGCTCAAAGCACCTACTTATATCTTAGATAACTATTGAAAATAAAAGCTTTTGGAAACAAAAATACGAAAAAAAAATTGAAGCTAAAAAACTTTTATTTTTTTTTTATATTATTTGAATAAATTTTATAATTCAAAATTATAAGAAATATCTGTCTATTTTGAAAAAAAAAATTGAATTACGCTTTAATGAATTCACGCGAAAATCATCTGTACCGAGTTTCAAGAAAATACTTCCATCCCTAGGGCCTAAACGGGTGTACAAATGCCCAACGCGTCGGACCACATAATAGCCAGAAAATTTAACAATAGTGTTTACATTTTATTGTAAGAAAAAGTAATTTTTTTTTTATTTTTGGAAAATAATTTTTTCGAAAACTTGTTAGTCGGTAACTCATTTTTTGAATAGTTTTTGCAAATTTTGTATGGGGCTTAATACATAACAATCATTTAAAGAGCAGGTGTAAAGGTTTTAAAATTAGTTTGCACGAACTAAACCAAGCAAAAGGTGCACAAGTGAAAAATAAAAAAAAAGTACGCATACGCCCGAGTGTACATATTTTTAGATTTTTGTTTGAGAAGAAATATTTTTTTCATATTTTTTTTATTGTTGTTTCTCATTTGGCAACTTCATTAATAACCTCTTTTGACCAGAGCATACAAATTTAGATATGTATGAGATATTCCTAGCCTCATTCCGATGATTAAGGAAATGAAAAGACCGATATGAAATAATGATTTATTGACCTATTCTCAAGTATTGGGTAAGTTTGTAGGTGCTTAATTATTTTTCATATCTAGCTCATTGCGTGCAAAAAAAGGTGGAAATAATGTCATATACAAATTTTGAAAATTTTCTAGGAAATAATTTAAAAAATAAAAATAGGACTCATGCAGGACGTTTACATTTTCAAAAAGTAACTTTAAATTGAACTTCTTTTAAGTGACCTAAAGCCCGATTGAACTAACTTCAAATAAATATTTAATTTCAATTTATAGGCTTGAGTTCTACTTATTGGTTTGCTCCAGAAAAAATTGAAATGAAGGAATGCGTTGTTGTCATTCAAACACAATTATACTTTTTGAGACATGACAATGACTAACGAGAAGTTTGCTTTTTTTTCAATAATTTATTTAATTGAATAAAATCCTTGAAAAAAAAATAAAGAAAATACGAAATCATCCAACACTTTTTGCTTTGGTGATACGATACGCCACATTGATATTGATTATATTTTTCACTCAGTCTGTTTTTTTTTTTTTTTTGTATTTTGGCAGTGCTTCCAGCTGTCAAGTTTAATTTTTTCTTGATAAGATGTCTAATGGCCGTATTTGAAAGACTTTGAGTTAAATAGTTGTCCCCCAGATTTTCTGTTTACATCAGATGAGGGTTTTCTAAACCCCTTAAAATGCATAAAGTCCAACTAGATACATATCTGCAAATAAATTATTTAAACACTGTAGACCCAAGAAATAAAACATTTGAACTGGTAACCCTGTTCAATGCAAATCTAAAGGACGATGAATGTATTTCCTGATTGTGAATGCTGGTCACGATTGTAAGTATATGGAAGTATTTCCAAATGTAGGTTTAAGATGAAATGAAATATTGAGTATTAGGTATAGTTACTCCAGGAGTACCAGAACGCCATCGATAGAATTTACTTACAGTTTTGTTTCATGATAAATATAAAACTATACATGTGTATGTGTATTTATGTTCTCCCCGTTAGTAGAGACCCAACAAAATCATATTGCCAGTGGTATGTAGGTATTTTTTTAATTCGAATTTCGTTCACACAATATGCCGAAAGCGATGACAAAATACACAACCTGCGAGGAATCGGAATCAAGGAGCTATGATATAAGGTAGTCCTGCATGACGGAAAATAACGGTATTGGTCGATTTTGTCATTTTCCCCATCATTTGACCTACGAATTATTTTCACGCTTTTACATTAGGTATATTAAAGCAGATAAACATATTGGTATATGTAACTACAAAATGTTTTTACGTTCGCAACAATTTGCATGCTTTCATCATAACTGAAATCATACGCAGTCAAACCATGAAGCTAGTTCAGTTACGAAAAAACTTTGAACTTTGGTCTTTGGATTGAAATGTAGGGTTATAACCATACAGCGTTAATAGATGGTTAATGGTTATCCGAAGAGCAATTAAAACGTGACAGGAAATTCAATTTCATATTGATCTAATTGAAATTCTGTTTGCAAAACAAGTGGAAGAATTCAATATTTGGGAAGGAAGGAAAGTTGGTATTTGTTATCTAGGATATGATTTTATTATTAGAATAGCACAAGAATGATAAATTAATGTAGGTTTACAAGTATAGAAATAGATGATAAGTCATAAATCGAAAAAATGATTTTATGTGTGTTAAAAGAATCTCATTGTGTGTGTTTGTCTTGTAGGTCATTTTGTTAAAGAATATTCAATATAAATATATGTTTTATTGTTGGGTAACGCGGGGTTTCTATCCTCAATTTATTGATTAAAGTCTTGTGAGCTTTCCAATAAGTTCGCTCTTTTGCGAATTCAATAATTTTCAATTTATTTTTAGGAGGTACATACTTACAGCAGTTAAAAAAATAGTAGGTTGTATGATAGACTCAATGCAACACCCTGAATATCTTGTTATTTTGGGTTCACTTTTAATTATATTTTTTGAAAATACATACATATAACACAAAAAGAAATGTTTCTTTATTTAACAGACACTTGATATTTTTCCCCATGCACCACTTACCCACGCATTATAATTCGTAATTATTGGACGGCTATCTTTTCGCTTCCACATCACCAAATAAGTTTAAGGATAAGTAGTGATATGCGGACCAAAGTCTTGAAACATGTTTTGGGTTACAGAAATGAGCTCAAAGTGAACAGGCCTATGCAGTTAGGTACAAAAATTATTATTTTTTTTTTTCGAGAAAAAAGAAGTACATTTTCAAAAATGTCCTCCAAATCCATCGAGTGAGTCATCAAAAGAAAGGTCTCTTTAAGCTCTATTCATAGCTGAAAACCAAAAGTTTCTCGGAGGTGTGGTTGCTTTACAATCGAAATATTTGTTTTTGTTTTTTTCTTACATTCGGAAGCACATATTTTCGGATCAAAGTCTCGAAATAAGTTTTAGTTTACAGATATGAGTACACAATAACCAGGCCTATACATTTAGGAAGAAGGAATTAAATTTTATTTTTTTTAGGATTTTTGAGAAAAAATCAATGCATTTTAAAAAATTTCCTCCAAGTTCATCGAATGAAACATCAAAAGAAAGGTCTCTTTAAGCTCTATTCATTACTGAAAACCAAACGTTTTTTGCAGGTCTGGTTGCTGAGTTATTTGCATCCAAACATTATTTTTTCCGAAATGAGCTCTGAAGATGGATGGATTTAATCGTGCATAATTCAACTTCTATTTTAAATGTTTTTTTTTTTTTTTTTTTTTATAATTAACGCGCACTAAAGGGAGTTAAATACCCTTAATATGTTAAACACAGTGCGAGCTTCAGGAAAATAGGGAGGGATTTAAAAGGAGAAACCGATGCACATTAGTTTTTAAGCTCTGGACATTAAAATGGCAGGGAAAAACAGAGGCGGGTAATATATTCCACATTCGTGTGGTGCGGCTAAAGAAAGAATCTCTGTATTTGACGGTACGTCCGAAGTTGGGCTCAAGGGTAAACTGATGAGCATTCCTAGAAGCGCGAGTATTACGGTAATATTTTTTTAGGGGAGGAATGCAACTAGCTATTTCATCTGAACATTGTTTATAAAAATAGCGATAAAACAAGGAGAGACATGACACATTACGTCGGTGGTCTAGGGACGCAATTGTCTCAGTTATCGATCTATCATCTATCATTTTGAAAGCACGTTTTTGTATTCTGTCCAAGAAAC
The DNA here is from genome assembly GCF_945859705.1 of Episyrphus balteatus. Classification (NCBI taxonomy): domain Eukaryota; kingdom Metazoa; phylum Arthropoda; class Insecta; order Diptera; family Syrphidae; genus Episyrphus; species Episyrphus balteatus. The sequence continues at coordinate 78,504,415 of NC_079136.1, read as the reverse complement.
TCAAATACGTTATCGGAGCACCTGCCCAGATGTGACAATTGTATTCAAGTTTTTTTCGAATGTAAGCTTTATAGATTACAGCTAGATCAGAAGATGAGAAGAATTTCTTGCATCTTCGGAGAAAACCTAAACATTTCGCAGCGTTTTTGGCGACATCGAATATGTGTTCGTTCCACAGAAGGTGGTTTGTTACACTCATACCGAGAATGGAAAGTTTCTCAGTTTCCTCGATGCAAGTGCCACTCATTGATAGTGGCATGGGTGGAAGGTTCCGTTTTAATGATAGTAAGCAGCATTGTGTTTTTGATGCATTAAATTCTACACGATTTCTAATTCCCCATTGAACAATGCTGTCAAGGTCAGAATTTAATGAGCTTATCATATTTTGTCGTTGAAGTTCCACATCCGAAGGACATGGGTGTGAATCTTCAAACGAATATGAAAAGCTGAGGGTACTATCATCTGCGAAACAATTTAATGGATTAGAAGTTTCAGACAGCAAATCATTAATGAAAATGAGAAAGAGAGTCGGAGACAAAATGGAGCCCTGGGGCACACCAGCGTTTATTTTGTGGGTTTCAGACTTGAAACCATCCAATACGACTTGTATTGAACGGCCCGAAAGGTTATTTCTAATCCAATGAAGAAGAGAATCATCGATACCGAATGCATGCATTTTCGATAAGAGAGCTTGATGCCAAACTCTATCAAATGCCTTTGAAATATCAAGCGCAATAATCTTGCTTTCTCCAAAACGATGCAAAGATTTGTTCCACTGTTCGGTGAGATATACCATCAGATGCATGACAAAAAACCGTCAAGATTTTTTCCATCATTAAACCTTATGTGTTGAAAACAATCTCAAATACTCAATCTTTTGGTTTTCCCGTAAAATTTTCAAATCAGTGTTAAGATGTTCCTAAAATAAATTAGTTTACAACAGCTCCCTAAAAACAGGTCGCTTGACACTTTCCATGTAATACCACTTTTGCACCTTCATGCTTTATTTCGTAGTTTTCACTTTAGTTTCATATAAAAAGCAATTCAGATACATTATCTATATCTATTTAAAAGTGATTTATCCACTTACACCTACTAAACAGTAAATTGTACCAGCATTTTTCTCGTAGCGTGTAGTACCTACCCTTTGTTTACTATTGCTACATTGTAATCTTAGCAAAGCATCCCTTTGGCTATAAAATTTTTCACCTTGAGAGCAATAAATTTATCAACATGAAACCATCATCGCATTAAAAAAAAGACAATAGGTACCTTTACTTTAAAGTTTTTTAATTTTTTTTTTTGAAAGAAGAACCAATTTAGCCTTTTTTTGCGAATCCAAAATGTCCCATTTTCCAAAATTATACAGATTAAAATATGCGTTTTCATTGGATTACTTGGATATGTTTAATTTTATGTTGCCTCTATTTGATATGTTATACTTAATGTTGCATGAATCATAAATACAGAAAATTTTGATTGATTTCCGAGAACAATGAAATTTAAATACAACGCATCTGCGGCGTTAAGAGATGCCGTTTCTAGGCACCAGCATCAGCCAGCAATGTGTTTGTAACTCGTCGAATAGATTATGAGCCTCATTAGTTTTGAATATTATCGTCGATTAGGATTCCTGAATCATTATCATGTACACTCTGAGCCAATGGATTTACATATGTATTTAAAATTTGTATAAGCAGTTTTTGGGAATATCTCTATAATTTGCATATCAATAATAAAATTAATTAGTGTTCTTCGAAGACAAATTCAAACTTTAAAAATTGAATTTCAATATCTTACTACTTAATTATTAACAAAAGTTTTGAAATCAGAGAATGATTCCAACCGTTATTAGTTTATGTGTAATTAAAAAAATTCAATTAAAAAGTTAATCAGTTTTCGCATACCTAAGTTATGATTTTAAATAGGTACCAAATTTCAAATTTTATCAGTTATCAATTGATAGTTGGCAATCGCAAAACGGGTTTATAGTTATTAGGAATTACTCCAAACGAGACAATCATCTCCATTATGAAATTCGAAATACATAACTGGCCTTATTATGGAAATAATAACAGTAAAAAGGCAGAATTGTATGTACGTGACGATAAATTTGTCTGTACGTATTCTTTTGGAATGCCCCTAAGGTTTTTTTTTGCTTTAATAACTATGGAAGATAGAGGTAAAACAAAATCTTTAAACACCGAGAAATAAACTATAAGCAATCAAGTAACGCGCAGTGTATTTATAAATCCAATAGGTACATCTAAATTCAACGAAAAGGATTTTCACATAAATCACTTTAAATTGTGTACAACTACAAGCAGGTGCATTACCTACCATAATAATTCGTTAAATTGGTCTGATGGTAGGCATTTCGCTTTGATTTACAGTTCAATATACAATAATTTTAGTTCTAAATTTATTAATAATTGATAAATGAATTTATTTGTGCCTCTGTGATGTGCCAATGGCTCATTCAGTTTTGCTCTCGCTTTGTTGACTATAGAGTTGGCACACATGAACTTATCGTTTTTGAAACATGATATTGAAGCTTTTTTATATGTAGATATATTTATTGTAATGTAATTAATGGGTTTTTGGGTTATTTCTATTCTTAGTATAATACGATTGATTTAAATAATATTTTCTCTAAAATAGTGCTGGTATTTAATTCAAAATTAATGTTAGAGACAACAACCATTATAGTTTTGTGGTGGATTTGAACGCATACAAACATATGTAGAATGCCGGATATAGTGGTTAAACCATTTGTTTTGTTTAAGGAATTTCACTCATTCATTTTGTGTGCTTAACAATATAATAAATAATACTGGCCATATTTTTAACCAGGCCTATTACCCCAAGTCGACAATTGGTGTATAAATTCGATTGAAAACGTTGCCACAAAAATCGGTGGTAATGAAAATACAGCTTATAGTTGCGAATATATGAAATCCATCTCAATTGAAGGTATTTTAATTAAAAAGAATTCATACTATCTAAGTCTAAAAAATTATAAATTTTAGTTAACAACATGTCATAATATTTTTGTGAATTTTTGTTTCTAGTGTGATTGAAAATAAATTGCACGACTGGGGTCGCACGTACTTGCTCTTATGCTTAAAGTAACTATAATGTTAAAGCTTTTTATTCAAGAAATTTAAAATTCGATATTTTGAAGAAATTTCATAAGTAGTATAAAAAAATTAAATCTGTTTTTATAATTAATAAAACTCCGTTTTAAAATATCTTAAAAAAAAAAACAAATATGCCATTTTATTTCTCGTATAAAAAGGTATTTTTAGAAAAAAAATTTTGAAAATTGTAGGAGCCGTTTTTTAAAAAAATAATTTTTTATATATAAAATTTTTTTAACATTTTTCAAAAAAAAAGTTGGTATGCCATTTTGAAGAAATAATTAATTTACACATAAAAACTAAATTTCAAAATTTTTCATTGATCCGTTTTCAAAAAATTGATTTTTCAAAAAAAAATTTTGAAATATTTTTTAAAAAACCAAAAATGCGTTTTTTGAAAATTTTCTAAAATTTTAATATTATCTTTACTAACACACTTTTGTATAAAAATTTTCATTTAAATCGGGTTAATTTTGTACGAGATATTCAGAAACGAAAAAAACCGTTCTATGACAGGTACCGTTAATAACGGTACAAAAAATATTTTTTTTATTTAAAAAGTTGGCCCTTATGTGTAGTATTACACACAAAAATTTTAATCAAAATCGTTAGAGCCGTTTTTGAAAAAAATTAACTTTTCTATTTCCGTTATATGGCAGGTACCGTTAGTTTTGGTCATAAAAAAAAAATTTCAATTTCCCCTCTAGGGAATCACCAAAAACTGCTAACTACCAAGTTTGAAGAAAATCACTTCACTCGTTTAGGCTGCAGCTCCAGATAGAGACAGACGGACAGACAGACAGACAGACAGACAGACAGACAGACAGACAGAATTGCCGGACCCACTTTTTTGGCATTCTCCATCATCGTAATGTCATGTAAAATTATTATCTCGAGTTCGATTTTTTTTACGAATCCTAAACTTGCCCTATAGTACCTATATCGCAAGTAAAATAGATGATAGAAAAAAGAAGATGACAAACAGTACAGCAACATTTTTTTTAATGTGAATGGATGATTAGCACCTTTTATAAAAAATATGTTATAGTAGTTTAAAAATAACTTTCTCACAATTTAATTAAATATTAAAAAATCAACAGAACGGTAACACTTACATTCCTAAGATATACATTTTTAAATATTAAAAAATCAACAGAACGGTAACACTTACATTCCTAAGATATACATTTTTAAACCGCAAAAGTTTATTATATCTCTTTTAGCCTGATATCAAATAATTTGAATTTAAAAATTGAATAAAATTTTTTTGAAAAACTGGTCCTTAAACTCAGAATTTTGAAAAAGAAGAAATAAATACGTCTTTTCTCAAAATTTTTCGTATTAAAAATGTACTACAAATATTTTTTGTTAATTGAAATCAAAAAAGAAAAAGGTCATATACACGGAGAAAAAAGAGCAACTAAAAACAAGCGGATTTCGTATTAAATTAAGCGGATTTCTGTTTGGTTTTTTGCCAAGATGACTTCAGTCTTAAACTAAGCGAACAAATCTTTTTAATTTCTTGAATGTGCAAATTTAAAAGAAATCCATTTAATTTAAGCGGAATATCATCTTATTTTCAAACATTTTAATAATAAAAAAGAAAAACTGGTAACTACTGCTAACTTACAACTGTTGTGTCACAAGGTGGTGTTTTACCATCACATTATCTCACTGTTTGCAATAAGTGTGAAAAACTGAACTCTGACGATAATTTTTAAATATGTATTTTTTGTTGTTTTTTTAAGATGAAAATTCATATTAAAATGATATCGTCGCTGTAGTACTAATACCTCGTTACCCTGAAAAAGACGATTTTGGACTAATGATGCAATTATATTCTAGAAAAAAATCCGGATGTAATAGAAAAGATCCTGCTCAGGCACGTAGCCAGGATTTCGTTTCGGGAGGGACTTGGTTCAAAATCTTGTGAACAGTTGCTAACCTGCTAAATGTAATGAAAACAGTAGTTAACCGATATGAATTTTTTTTCTCATAAAACCATCCGTGAAAGTTGCAATGAAGATTCTTTATTTCAAATTATGTATGGTGTTTTTTCATGCATAACTATTTTCAGGAAAGTCCGATTTTCTTGGTTTTAGTTCCATGAGATTCATCATCGACATGCTTTTTGATTGTTTTTATGCAAAATACACATGATGGTCTAAGAACCCATTACATATGTGGATCTGTTGATAACATCATATAACTTCCCTGCAAATACAGAGTTTTGCATGAAAAAACACTTGTCATTGCAACTTCCTGAGATGGTTTTATGGGCATAAAATTAAATATTTGAAGCTTTGGCGATGAGAAGAAGTTAAGTGGAAAATTTCGAGCCTCGAGTTGTAGGTAATCGTCGTTTGAAGTTTTTATTTAATAATTTTGTATATATGAAAAATGAGAGAGATTTAGCTAACTTATAAACTAAAGATAATGACACTAGATGAAAGGCAATAATACCAAAATTTAAGTTGTCATTTTCACATTTAACGCCTTTCATTCTCAATTCTTCATTTGTTATTTACGATTGATGGTCTTTCAAACCATATATAGGTCTCATTTTAATCGCCCGTTTTTTTTTTTGGGGGGGGGGGGGCATTCTCTTTTATTAGCAACTTTATTTATTGGTTTATATTCATATTTTTTTTTTCTAGATTTTGTAAATCAATTTTGAAAAGTAAGCAATAAAGTCGGTTCACATGAAAAAAGGCTAAAACAATAATTAGGTAAGTATTGGGGATTGGCCGCAGCTGGAAACCCGAAGAATGATTACACGGTGTAACACTCAAAATATACGCGGGTGGAGACCTATCAGGTTTTGTAGAGCTAGTCGCACTGAATACGAAACGGTATTTGAAAATCCCCTAACACCCTCAAAATCTGGAGTTACGGGCAAAAAACGGTTTTTTGGACCTTCACCCATTGAAAAAATTCTAGCTTCGACAATTTTTTACCCATTTTCGATTTTTTTACAGTTTCTGATAGAAGATAAATATACCTTTTTAACAATGTATAAAACATGTAACTCGGTTAAACCACTTAGAATTTATAAGATGTCAAAGTTCAAAAATTCAATTTTTTTCATTTTTCATTTCCCAATTGATCGAGATATTTTTTATGAAAATCACTTCAAAATTGGCTTAGAAAAAAAAATTTTTCGATTTCAACCCAGATACAGAAATTCGAACTTTTAGGTATAGAACAAAAATGTTGTTTCGGCACGTAGTAGGATAAGTTGGGCGCCAGGATTTGATGAAGGGTTTTTGTAGAGGAGCTCAATACAAACATTTTTTTTCTTTGGGAGGGGGATCTATCTCCCCCGTTTAGGTGGGAGAGGCATTTTTCTAAAAAAAATTATCAAAATAAAAAAAAATTATTAAAAAACAACGGCAACACTTACAGTAATAAATGATACCATTTCCAAAAGGCAAAATTGTGCATTTGATTTTAATTTTTAAATCAATATAATATTACCAATAGATTTTGAAATAATCGATTTCAAAGTTAAAAATAGGGGAAACAATTTTTTTTAAAACTCATTTTATACTATTTTTGTCCAGACTGTGAATTTTAGTAAATAAATTACTTAGACAGAAAACTGTCTCAATTGATTCCTTATCGAACCGTGAAAACTATATGTTTCTATGTCTTCCAGTTTTTGAGAAAATTGAAAAATAAAAACAAATAAAAACAAAAAATATTTTGAAAAAAGAAAAATCTGATAAAATAATTTTTCAATTTTCCCAAAAACTAGAAGACATAAAAACATATACCTAGTTTTCACGATTCGATAAGGAATCAATTGAGGCAGTTTTCTGTCTAAGTAATTTATTTACTAAAATTCACAGTCTGGACAAAAATGAGTTTAAAAAAAAAATGTTTCCCCTATTTTTAACTTTGAAATCGATTATTTCAAAATCTATTGGTAATATTATATTGATTTAAAAATTAAAATCAAATGCACAATTTTGCCTTTTGGAAATGGTATCATTTATTACTGTAAGTGTTGCCGTTGTTTTTTAATAATTTTTTTTTATTTTGATAATTTTTTTTAGAAAAATGCCCCTCCCACCTAAACGGGGGAGATAGACCCCCCTCCCAAAGAAAACAAATGTTTGTATTGATCTCCTCTACAAAAACCCTTCATCAAATCCTGGCGCCAACCTTAACCTACTACGTGCCGAAACAACATTTTTGTTCTATACCTAAAAGTTCGAATTTCTGTATCTGGGTTGAAATCGAAAATTTTTTTTTTCTAAGCCAATTTTGAAGTGATTTTCATAAAAAATATCTCGATCAATTGGGAAATGAAAAATGAAAAAAATTGAATTTTTGAACTTTGACATCTTATAAATTCTAAGTGGTTTAACCGAGTTACATGTTTTATACATTGTTAAAAAGGTATATTTATCTTCTATCAGAAACTGTAAAAAAATCGAAAATGGGTAAAAAATTGTCGAAGCTAGAATTTTTTCAATGGGTGAAGGTCCAAAAAACCGTTTTTTGCCCGTAACTCCAGATTTTGGGGGTGTTAGGGGATTTTCAAATACCGTTTCGTATTCAGTGCGACTAGCTCTACAAAACCTGATAGGTCTCCGCCCGCGTATATTTTAAAACCTCATTTTTGTAACACCGTGTTATTTAACGGATTTCACTTGATAAAATTTCATGAAATATCCTGCCTTCGTATTGTTGTCTTTGGGAATATGTAAAATAATTTTAGAATAGAAATTTTACACTACTCAAGGCCACATGCAATAACCTTCCCAACTGGTAAACGTTTTTTTCCTTTTCGGTTAAAATGTTTCCTTTGTCTCAATGAATCTATTTCAACTGAACTTTCTTAGCCAACATTTTTAATGAATTTCTTTTTATTTTATTTATATTAATTTTAAAACTCTCTTCTACTTATATTAAACATTTGGAAAATTTATAATCTACTGGTCAATAATTTTTTCGCCATTTATTAATAGTAGATATATACTTTTCAGAGAACCATTTCTTAGCCATTAAAAGCAAAGTCTTAGTATAATGGTAGATAAACCAAAAAAACATTAGGATATGTTTTGTTTTCACCAATATTTCTAAAATAGGATACCTTAAGTAAATAAAATACATAAAAGACCATTTCAAATCATTACCGTGCCATAGGCTCATAAAGTTGAAAACAAATACGAATAAAAAATTCTCCGAGTTTCTTTAATAAAATGGCAAAAACAATTCAGGGCAAATAAAGCTTTGGTCTGCCTAAATGATACCGGTTTTGCTGATTTTCTTATTTCTATCTATTTTGAAATTTGTTCTCTCCTAAAAGCCCCACAGCAGCTCCAACTGACATAAATTTTAGTTTCCAACCAAATAGGTATACTAACTACATAATGTATAAAAATAAATTTTTAAAAATTGAAATTTGGAACGAGCCCCTGCCAACTTATATGAAGTAATATTTGGTAGTTGTAGTAGTACCTGCAATGTTTTAGACATATGTTAGGTGTATTTTTTTTATTACAATTGGGCTTAATTGGACAAAAAACGCAGTCGGGGCTAAGCAATTTACTTGTTAAATACAAGGACACCTTAGCCGAGGGGTTAAGTCAAGCCCAGCTTAGCCCCTCGGCTTAAACAAGACCGTGGGGCTAAGGTGTTGTTGTAGGTATTTAAAATTTAAATTGCATAGCCCCGATTGTGTTTTTTGTCCAATTTAGCCTAGTCGTAGTAAAAAACACACCTATTTAAAGAATTTTCTAAACGAAATTGCTAAATGTAATTTTTAGTTCTTTAATTACGTGGAACATTATTAAAAATTGTATAGTGAAAATCATTTCGGGGGGGGGGGCTTCAGCCCCCCCCTGGCTACGTGCCTGATCCTGCTGTTTACCTAACATCGATATTTTCAGAGCTTCGCTTAATCAAAACCAGATCATTTGTATTGAGCCTCATACATATCATACTTAGTTTTTTGCCTCTCCTGAAAAATAGACTTTTCGGGGTTACGAGGTATTAGAACTACAGCGACGATATGTAGTTTTATCTTAAGCTTAGACATACTTCACCTTCAAACTCTACATACTTAAATTTCAAACTCTTTGGATTTAACGTCTATTGAATGAAAAAAAAAACCAAAAGTAAGTTTAAAATGTTTTTCAAACATTAATATAAAATAAAATGCACGACTGGATCACACGGATTTGCCCTCATGGTTAAACTTGCTTATGTGACAATTTTTCCTTAAAAATAGGGTTGCCACATAAAAGTTCCCATTTTAAGAGTGGCAACACTATTTTTCATTTCAGGGGCCCTATTTTGTAAAACGATAATTGTTGAAACTACTTCGTTCTCATTGAAATGCGACTACTGATTATGATAATCGTTTTCTTCCAACGATACTAGTTAATATTTACGACTGCCATTTGCCTATCGTTTGAGTTTCGTTTTTGTTTAGGTGTAATAATATTGTTGCGTCTGGCGTTAGAATGCATGTGAGTCTCAAAAAATTATTTGTTTCGGTTTATTTTGGCCAAACGCCTTTCTCGTTTTACATAATCGCTCTTTGTTATGACTATCGTTTACTTCAGTATCGTTTACTTGCCGCTCGTTTCGTATTATGTAATAGACCCCCAGTATCAACTTATATTTTTTATGACATGATCCATACGTTTTAAAACTATTATATGTATCATTTGTTAGGCCTTTACTCGAATATGGATGTGTTGTATGGCCACCATACTATTCAATACATATTGACAGAATAGAAGGTATTCAGAGAAGATTTATCCGATTTTCTCTCCGTTTTCTACCATGATCCCCCGAAATCTCATTACCTCCCTACAATCAAAGATTTATGCTACTTTATCTCCCTCTACTCTCAAAGCATAGAGAATACTTACAGCTTTGTTACATCATTAAAATAATAAACGATTCTATAACATCGCCATCAACTTTGGATCGTTTACATTTCAGTTTTAGCCATTTACTTTCAGTAGAGTAAATTATGGATTATATAGTCCTCTTAATCAGTTGATTTTAGTATTCAATAAATACTACTTAATGATCTCTTCTGTTAATGATAATTTTAAAAGTATTAAATTCAAACAAACCTTTTTTAATACGAGAATGTAATGTAAATTTAAAATATACTAGTTTTAAGATATATAATAAGTGTTTAACGTTAGTCCTTAACGCATTAAATAAATAAATAAATAAATAGACACCAATTTTAACCTCTTACCCTGGCTTTTTAAAAAAGTTTAAAGTAGTATTTTAGATGCTGCTGTTCTGTTTACTTTTTTTATGTTTGAAGTCATTTGTGAGAAAATGCTCCTATCGCTTACCCACACACCTTACCTTAAATAACCTATAATTTATTTATTTTGTTCACAACTATCTTAATTTTAGTTTTAAAAGACAATGTGGCAATAGCTGCAAATTTTAACCAATAGAGGTTTACTTACTTACTTTAGGAGGCGTCCACAGCCCAGGATAATCTCGGCCTCAGCCTCTCTTTTTTGAGCTTAATTTCCACTATATGGCTTTTTTATTGCAATTTCTTTTTGATTATTTGTTTATATTGAAAACTGTAGCGAATTTATCAGTTAACACTTATCTTGCCGAGATTGAGGTCAAGCTTTAGTTCAGTTTTTAGTTATAAAACTGCGTACTTACATTTTGGTTATACCTCCTTTTCCAAAATTTGCTTTGGGTTTTCGGCCTAAATAATAAAGCAATAAATCGAGCATCTCCCGCCAATTGAATCTTATTTTTAGGGATCGGGTCAAAATTCTGGCTTCAAAATTCTGCTTTTTTAACGAAAATTCTGTTTTTCAAAATTCTGCTTTTTTTCTATTCTGCTTTTCAAAATTCTAACAGAATTATACTTGAACAAAAAAATTCTGCCAATTCTGTTTTTTTTTTTTATAGCATATGCGCTGACTAAAGAAAAATACACCTCATAAATGTAATTCAACATTGGCACTTTCCTAAATTTTTTTGTTTAAGTGCATAGACTGACTTTCTTTCAAATAATATCTATAACTTATGTATTGGAACCGATGTTTATTTGACAAATTAAAAAGTTTTGAATTATTTTCGGGATTGTTTAGTATTAAAAACGTTTTCTTAATATTTTCATATTATTCATTTATAAAACAAAAATTAATATGCATTCAAAGAATGCAATTTATGTAGATAAGTAATGAAATAAGCAGATAATTTTTCAAGAAGATGATTTTACAGAATTTTGCAAAAAATTAAAAAAGGGTATGGGAAATGTTAAAAAGCGCGCGCTTTTTAACATTTTCCGAACCCTTTTTTAATTTTTTGCAGAATTTTGAAAAACAGAATTATGAAAAGCAGAATTTTGAAAAACAGAATTTTGAAAAACAGAATTTTGAAAAGCTGAATTTTGAAAGCAGAATTTTGTAAAGCAGAATTTTGAAAGCAGAATTTTGACCCTAACCCTTATTTTTAAAATATGATAAATCCATTTTAAATGTTTTTTGTTAAACCCACAAAAAGGTTAATATTATTAATTTTTATGAATTCAAATCTTAATCAGCAGATACTTTGATATATACGGATTAGACTGATTCAAAAAAAATTTTTTTTTTGTTCAAAGCATTACCGAAAATATTGTTGGAAATGACGAAAAAAAAAATACTGTAAAAGTTTCAGCCTTTAATATTAACATTAAGTACCGCCGCATCGCAAATTTCTATTTCCCATATGATTTACATGGGAAAGATTGTGTTTATGAGTTTGGAATTTTATAACTTTTTAATGGTTTTTTTTTGAATCAGTCTAATAAGGATAATATTTGCATTTAAAGCATAGCTCAAACTTGTTAAACAAAAAAATATGCTGTGACAAACTTTTCTTGAGCAAATGGACTTATCATGTTTTGAAAATAAATGATTCAATTTATCTAAGCACCAAAAAAATCATGAGTAATGGACAACATTTAATTGTAATGTTGTCAAATACTAAGAGAGAAGGTAGGTACCTACCTAACCTTTTGTTTTCTTAATTTTATCAAAAATTTCCCGAGAACAAATACAAATTAACATCATCTCAAATCAGCCTAAAAACAAATAGCAATAGAGGTTTTTTGTAAGCTCTGTTGTCGCTTACGTTAAAATCGAGGAAAAGGCACATGACAGGTTTAATGACATTTCTCAGGCATAAGTGAAACATTAGTTGTATAGTCGTGTTTTCGTGAGTCCAAAAACAAAAGTTAATGGGAATTATTGCACAATTTTTCATTTCAGTATTCGGATTGGAAACTATGCTAGAGCTTTAAAATTGTATTAATTTTGGAGCGTTTTCCTGAAAAGATTTTGCTAATTTTGTATAGTTTTCACGAAAATAATAAATTTCAAATAAATATTTAAACATTATTTTTTTCCCAGTACGTAAAGCGGTGGTTTTTTATTTATCATTTTCTTTAAAATTGTATTCTATCGTTTACAATATAATAATTATTTTTAAGTAAGTATTTATATTTTATTATATATATATTTATATATAATGTATGTATATATAGCTAAATTCAATTATGAATTATTTAAATACTATTTAAACATTTTATATGAAAAAATAATTTTTATAAATTTACTAAATAAAATTAAAAATAATAATAATTATTATTATTAATGATACTTAGCCTTAGTATAAAATAAATTTATTCAATAAATAAAAAATAAATATACAAACATTATATTATTTTGAATTTTATTATTTATAATATATATTACAAAAAAATGTTAATTTATTATTTAGTTTAGTACTTAATATAACTAGAAAAGAAATTATATTTTTATTTTATAACAAATCAATATTTTTTATTTCTCTGAAATAAAAAGCAACTTAGAATGTAAACTAATTTAATTATAATTATAATGTTTTATTTGTTTTAAAAAACTGCTTCAAAGGAACATATATATGAGTAGACTTTTTTTTTTATTTTTTTAATATTTTGAACTGTACAAAAAATGTATTATTATTATTAATTCTATAAATTTATGTATAATACTTTTTTTTCTTAATAAATTAAAAATTAATATAATGTACATGTTTATTTATAAGCAGAATTTATTTAACCGCTTTTTTAATTCATTGATTTTAATGATTTAATTTAAAATGAATATTTTTAACAGGTGGTGCAGTATTTAAGTACTATAATGAGTTTTGCATTTATGTGGTGACTGGTGGTTATCGATATCAAAATAATTGTATTTTAAATCGCGAATAATAATAATTCTGAAGAATACGTTTTTTTACTGTTTTTTTTTTTTGTATGTATTGTATATCTTATGTAAAATTGGTGATATTATTATCAATGGTATGTTTGACCCAAAAATGTAATTTATTATGTCCGAAATATTTAAAATGAAAATTTACAAATATGTAACTATTAGAAATTTTTACAGTTTTTTTTTAAAGTATGCTAATCAGTCTTTTCACAAAATAAAATTCAGTGCTAGTTGTTGAAATTATATAACAAATTTGTAAGATGAAAAAATAGAACGTGTTTTTGAAGAAATTTTGTATTGTTTTTGTTTTTTTATACCTTAGATGAAAGTTTGTATGACAGGTTAAAAAAAGATTCGAGTTTGAACAATTTCGCTTTCTGCTGATGAATTATATTTACTTAGTTAGTGGAAAACTTATTTAATTTGTATTTTACTATCTAGAATAGTTTTAATTTTATTTGTCATGGAAAAATCTATAAATATATTTGTATTATAAGTTCTATAAAAAAAATTCTGAAGAAATTAGGATTTTATGACATTTTCATGTTTTCTTTATACTTTGCAAAATATTATACTCAGAACTACTCTTTTTATCATATTTAATGAGCTATCAACAATTTAATGAATGATTATCAATAATAATCCATTTTTGTTCAGGCGTGTATATTTGAAAAGTCAGCTCTTTTCGCAAAATACCGAGGTAACCCGTGAATTAACCGAGGCGACCCGTGCTTAATTCACCGTGGGTTAACGTGACATTGCCGGGATAATCCGTGATTTTACCAAAGCGACCCGTGATTTTACCGCAGTAACCCGTGAGTTTACCGGAGCAATCCGTGATTTTAGCCGGGCAAACCGTGATTTAACCGGGACAACCCATGAATTAACCAGGGAAACCTTAAACTAAATATGTATTTAAATACGAAGCTGTTTTATTTATTTTTAATTCATTGGAACGGATAAATATATTAAAAGAAGATATCCAAAATTTTAAAAATTATATAAATACATTTACAAAACATGAATTAAATTTAATTCATGCTAATTGATTCTCGTTAATTCATGAATATAATTTACAGGGATGAATTTGATTTGCAAAAGGGTGAATTCAATTTCGAAATGAATGAATTTAATTTGAAAAAGTGTGAAGTTTGTTTGTAGAATGGTGAATCAAATTTATCAAAGTGGGAAGTTAACTTTAAAAAACCTGTATTAATTTTGTAAGGATTTTGGGAATGAGCTGATCAAATTATCAAACACAAAGATACATTTGATTTAATACTTTTTTTTGCCATCAATAAACTTTCATCTTCACCTTTACCATTTTATTTTACTTTAAAATTAACAGTACTTAAACTTAAATTTAAATACATCCATTTTTGTTGCTCTTAAATTTAGTAAAAAGATATCCACTGATGTGATGATTCTATTTCTATATGTTTACATGATTTGATGTTAAAAAAGATATTGTCCCGTTTTCAGTTTCCATTTAATGTTTTCTTTTTAAGTCTTTTTGATATATGTATATGGTAGATATTAAATTTGTTTTTTTATTTTCAAAAAAAAAGAGAGAGAAAAATTAAAACTTGTTTAATATTAAAAGCAATACTATCAGGATTAACGATTGTTTTTATTTTTTGTTCTTGACTTAAATATTCTGATTTAAATTAAATTAAACAATATTATTTTTATCTTCTCTAATCAGCTTCTTTAGTATTATCTCTGTTTTATTATTTTTTTTTTTTGTATATAGACACATATAAAATTACATCTGTTAACCTCATTTTTTCAAATATAATATGTATGTATAATAATAATATATTTAATAATATACATAAATATTCTTATTATAATTTAACAAAGTTTCATGATATTTTTAATTAATGTTTACTGATCGTATTATATTTTTTTTTTGGTATCGCATAATGGGATATTTGCCTAAGTTTTTATTTTTTTTTAGTTTGCAATTTAAGCTTGCAAATTTTTGTTTTTTATTTTTTTTGTAATTCAAAATTTGTAGCTTTTCCGAGGTTAAACAGTTTTGTATTTTTATCGTTTTTCTTTTTTAAGTATCAAATATTTTCTGTTTTATAAATTGTATGCATTTTTTTGGTTTTATTTTTTAAGAATTTATTTAATAAAGTTATTTTGTTTTTTTTTTTTTTTTAATTTAGTTTTAATGATATTGAAGTTCTTTCTGTTTATAGTTAAACATTGCTTAAGCGAATGGTTTCTCTATAGTAGTAGTAGTAGTAGTATTTTTGACTGAGAGCAATAGTGAAGCTAAAAGCATGGTTATTTGACTCTAACTTAATTAAAATTTTGTTTGGTGATTTTTGTTTTTTTTTGTTATATAATTTGACTCATAAATAGATTTGTGTTTCTTTTTTGGAATTAATATTGGAAGAGTTTTTGTTTTGTGGATCAAGTCATTTTTGTTTTGTTTGATATGATTTTTGTTTTGTAGAACAAGTTTTTAAAATTAAATTAAAAATGTTTTAGTAATTTTTTTTAAGGTTATGGTGAAAATTTCAAGTAGAAAAGGTTAGCTTTTAATACATATCTCAGAAGAAATTGATTGTTTATAAACATTTTGGACAAATACAAAGTGCTTTATGATTTTTCTGATACAGGAATGAATCTCAAAACTTGGGTAAGGTAATGATTTGACTATGATTAGAAAAGGGTCTTTTTTTTAACCTAAAACATAATTTCAATAATGGAAATGAAATGCAAAATGGATACGCTATGAATGCTATTCTTATTTTCATCGTGAAAGCTTAGTTTTCTGTAAAAATTAGGTACCTTTGTTATTTAAATTTGTACCAAATAATAAATTATATCAAAATTGAAAAAAAAAAAAATTAAACGAATTTTAAGGTTTCAGTTAAAAAAGAAGTTTGAAAATTCCTCAAAAGGACAAATACTTGGCAAAAATGTTTTAAATCGCAGCACAGATGGTCCGTTTATGCAAAAGTGTTTTCAATATTCATTCTTCAGGTGGGTCTATAATGCAAAACTTTTTAGTTCACAGGATTAATAAATGTTTGGAGCACGAGTGATGTCAAAAAATGATTCAATTCAAGTTGATAGTTTTTGATGATGAAAAAAAGTTTTTTTTAATAATTTTTTTGTTCACAGCTTTGAGTGTGTATACAAAATATGAAAAGGGTTTTTTCCTTCATATGTTTTGTAATTATATGGATACAAAATTAAAAAAAAATATTTGCTTTGCAATTTTTTTGAATCTATTAGGACCAAAGAGGCGGGAATGAGAAGAAAACAAGAGATCCAAAGGAGTTTCTTAAAGGTCTCAATCTCGTAGCTGAGTTATATCTATCAAATTTTGTTTTCTTTCATTCGGAAAGAGAATTCAGCGGACCAAAACCTTGAAACAAAATTTGGTTTACAGGTATGATTTTCATGGGAAACAACCTATGCAAAAAATTACAGTTTTTTTTTCAGATTTTCGAAAAAAATTCAAAGGCCGAAAAAATTGCATTTCTAAAAAATTTCTCCAAATTCGTCGAGCAAGACATCACATGAAAGGTCTCTTTAAACTCTAATTTCTATCTTCGTGATCTTTTTTTTGAACACAAATTTAAAACTAAAACAAATAAAAACAAAGAAAAACCAAAAAAAGCTAGAGGTTCTTAAGATTGAATTCTTAAGATAAGAAGACAAAATACTCTCCCTGAAGAAGACTGTAAACACAGTCGAAACGTCGGAGAAAAGATAGGCAAACATTTATAAAAAAAAACCACCTCAAAGTCTTGATTGAATTTGTCTTTAAACTTTATTCACAACTGAAAACCAAAAATGTATTGCAGATCTGGTTGCCGACTCATTTCCTTCCAAACATTTTTTTTTTTTACATTCGGAGGAAGAATTCTGCGGACCAAAGTCTGGCAAAAAGATTTGGTTTACATGATATGAGGTCATAGTGAACAGGCCTTCGCGCGTGGTAACAATTTTATTTTTTCCAGATTTTTGAAAAAAATTCAAATTCAATTGCATTTAAAAAAAAATTGCTCTAAATTCATCCAATGGTACATCAACCAAAAATTTCTTGCAGGTCTGGTTGCTGAGTCATTTGCATCCAAACATTTTTTTTCTTACATTCGGAGTCTCGAAAGAAGTTTTGGTATACAGATATGTTCAGAGTGAACAAGCGTGTTGAAGATTAAGTTTCTTATATCTGGAAAATCAAATCCGATAGCGAAAAATGAACTATCAATTCAAAAAAAATATATGAAGTTCACTTATTTAACTTTAGGAAATGCAACCATTTTTTTCGAATATGAACATGAACACACACACATAACTCATTTCAAAACGCATTTCGATTTTAACTGAAATATAAAAATATGGTCTTGAATGTTGAGTGTATAATAATTCCAACATTTTCATATTCCAGGAAAAGAAATATTGGCATAAGAAATTCGTTCCATACAAAGCACGTTTCACCAACTGTCACGTTTCAATGCAGACTAAAGGTATTTTCTTTCCAAAACAAAAGCTACCAAGACTTAAAACAGAAACCAAACTCATGGTTTCTTTAATGCTTTAATATGCCTCTTGGGAAATGTGTAAGATATATTAGTGCAGATTTACATATCCAAACTCAAAAAAAGTCAATACACACCGCCCGTGTACATATATTCACAGCTACATTATGATATATTATTTCTATATAGACTCAGATGTGTATATAGATCAGGTTGATATCCTTCATAAAAGAAATAAAAAAATACATTATAAGATGTTCTTTGCATCAAAGTACATTTTGAATCTCAAAATTCTTTGTTTTTTTTTTAAGAATAAAACAGCAACAACATTTAAATCCGATGTGATCCTATCGTACAATAAATTCATCAACATTGGGATTGAAATTGAAAAAAAAAAAAATCATCCTATATCCACCAGGAAAGTACCCAGTACCTGTGTGTCGTAGGTACAGGTTCAAGGAATAAAGTTGACGTAGAGAGTGGAGGAGGTCAGCAACCCATAAGATAACGAACAAGAGAATATTTCCTATCCTTTGTTATAACATCAGAAAAACCCTATTGATAAACTTGCAATCTCTCTTTCACTCGCTTTCTACTTTACTATAAGTCTGGTAGGTATAGTATAAAGTATTCTCATCTCCAAGGACATCCAATATCTCTGGATTATCCTTTGGTTAGATTTAAAAATGCAATCTGTTGACAGGAACGATTATTCATACTTTTTTTTTTTTTTTTTGTACTTCTCAACTCACTCACTTTATGGTGCTGTTCAAGCTCAAGGTTTCGAACAACGACGAGGACGACCGACCGACAACGATTGGCATAGGAAATGTGAAACTTTTATTATGATGGTAAAAGGAAAAAAGGGCTATAGAAGAATGAATCGCGTAAATCCTTTAATTTATTACAAAGTATCCTTTGTATTTTTTAAAATGTCTTTCTTTCTTGAATTTTGTATTTTTTTTGTTTTTTTTTCTTTTTTATTTGTTCTTACTTTTTTACCTGAAAGAAAGTAAATGATAGATGAAGTAAACAAGTTAAACTCAGAACAAGGAACAGGAGATGGAAAATAGCTACTACCTTATCTATAGACAATGAGCACTTCAGAGAGAGTGACATCACTTCTCTTTTGTGGATTAATGATGAATAAAGGATTCAGGATCAGACGAAAAAAAAAGTATCTTTTTAACTAAGAAATGATAACAGGTAGCTATAGACAAAAAAATGGCACCACCTAAGGGTTGATGGAATCCATAGTAATTGTATAGATCTTTGTTAATAACGGATATTTCAACTTGAACTTCAGGGTAGAATTATATTTTTTTTTTATTTTAAATTGAAAAAAAAAACAATGTTTTTATAATGTATTGAATGACATACATAAAACTGATGGATGGAATTATTTGAATATCGAAAATTGTTGGTCGGCATATTAAGTTTAACTTAATTCATGTTAATTTAAACTTTAAAAGTTTTGTAACTAAGTTTTCATATTTTAATCAAGTTTGTTTTTGAGTGTAGTTTAAAAATTGTTTTTCAAATAATTTTTCATCCCATAAACAAATGTATTTTAATTATACTCAGTTTGTTTTTCAATAAATAAATTCTTTAATAACACTAGTTTACAAAAAAAAAATAAATTTTTTTTGGACACCAAATGCCGTTATACTTTTCGTATAGATTTGAGCCCAGAAAACTCGAAAATCTTATTTAAAAAAATATTTATGGATAGGTTTTCGAGATATGATTTTTCAAAGTTTTTTGTCGTTGTTTTTTTCAACCTACTTAGTATTCGGGGTATATGACGAAGATTTTTTAATGTTTTTAGCAAATTACCAAACATTTTAGTGAGACATTGGAGTATTTTTTGCCTCAATTTCTGGCAATTCAAAGAAAATAAAGAAACATTAACCAACAACCACTGTTGAGCCAAATAGGGATATGCAGGAAATTCTTAAAAATGCACAAACCGCTTTCTTGGGTTAGAAAACAACAAATGATGAAGATGTGATTTTTACTCCATCTAAGAGTCATCGGTAAGAGATCTAAGATTACAATTTTTTTATATACTAAAAGGCTTAATTAAACAATAAACTACGACTGCGACTCTCTTCTATCAAAAAAAATGCGCCACCTCTAAAGTACAAAAAATAATCGGCAACCCTACGCAAATACTAAAAATCACAAAATATTTTTTTTTTCAGCCAAAATGTATTATATTTGATAGTATTAAATGCATTTAACTTACCTATTTTAGTACAAAAATTAGTATTTTTAGTGTTTTTAAGTATTTGAATATAGGGTTGCGGAATACTTTCTCGTATTTTAGAAGTGGCAGCATAGATTTTTAAGAGTGAAAAGTTTGGTTGTTTTTTTTTTCATTTGCAAATTTCTATATTTGCAAATTTTTGTATTTGGGCAATTCCATGGTAACTCACGTTACATTCACAAAAATTTCCAACACATAAATAATTTTTTTTTTTCAATTTTAATGTAAATTGATACGAAATTACTATCCATGAATGGAGCATAACTATTACTTTCATAATTAACTAAAAAAATTTTCTTTATTTTTAACATTTGCTTGGGAAAAATAAAAGTTTGATGGTAACTCACGTTACAAAAATCGGACGCGAATTTTAAGAGTCCGACAGTATGAAGTTTTTATGTGAAATTAAGAATCTCAATTTGTTTTCAATGAAGATTCCATACATACAAAATTACAAGCTTTTAATATGAGTGACAAAACCAAACATTTTTTCAATATTTCGAGGAAAAATTTTAAAATATTTAGGTAACTCACGTTACATTATTTTGGTAACTCATGTTACCTGCGATTTGTGGTCCCAAAAGTAAAGAAAAGATGCATTTTCACTCAAGTTTTTTTTTTTAACCGAATAGTGTGTAACGAAGCTTGCTTAAATGTTAACTTATTTTAGCACTCAAGAGGATATTGTCATCGTCACTATTAGACTCATCATATTTTCAGTTTGCTTGTTTTTCCGTCATTTTCATGTGAAATTCTTCTGTTGTTGGCAAGCTCATGCTATAAAAATGCTTAAAGATTATTAAACTCCCTGAATCTTATGTCTATCCATGAGGGAATACAACTAAAGAATCTTTTCTTGCAACTTGCATAAAGAGTTGCCGTTTGTAAATAGTAATTTGCTAATAAAAAAAGTAAAAAAGACTGCATAATTTGTTCAAAATTCGTGTCAACTTTTTCATGGAATTACCCATTTGATTAAATATAAATATATGACAGTATAATGTAGCTATGTCACAACTTTTCGTTTAAAATAGGGTTGCCACATAGAAGTTCCCATCCCTTTTTTTCATTTTCAGTATCAATATTATCTTTCATTTGACACAAATTTTAACTTCTGATCTTATAGAGAAAAAACCCAAATACTTCAAATCGATAAATACCTACCATTAGTTTAATCTATTTTAAAGTCGCTTATAATAATTTCAATAGTGCAGATGCAGATGTAGACATAAAACAAAGAATAACCCTTGCCAATCGCTGTTTTTTCAGGGCTGAAAAGGCATTTAAGCAGATCAAAGATCGAAGGAAGTTCTGAACAAGACGGTATTCAGATTTGTGAAAGTGTTAAAACTAGTGTTTTTATGTAACAAAAAACTCACTGTCTATTACCCAAGTTTTGTTTAGGTATTCATTGTATCATTCAATTACTATATAGTTTTTTTATTTACTTCGAAAAACACTTGAAATTAGCTTTTTTTAAAACTTTTATTGTGAAAAAAAACTAAGCTAAATTCAGACTGTTTTTGGTAAAAAAAAATTATTAATATTAAAAAAGAAAGAAAAAAATTAATTAATCTACTTAAGTATGATATGATTTGTTTCAGCTTACCTTAATTCCTCATTTTTTAGTATTATTGAACTGGACTGTAAGTATAAATAAATTCTTCCGTATGTTTCTAAGATTTGTGCTAATCGGTAACTTGTATAATCACATTTTTGGGGCAATACTGGGGGTCAATAAAAATTAAACTATTACATCTAAAAGGATCTCAAAAATATAAACTTAATACTATCAAGGGGGCATATAAAACAATAAAAAATAATAACTAAACTCTTGGATGTTAATGTGTGAGTTCATATTTGCAGAGGTATAGTATACATGTGTTTTATTTATGTTGGTATGTGTGTGATTTCAGTGGGATGGGGGTGGTTTTAAAATTATAATTAACTAATTACTATAGTGATTCCTATACGAATAGTAACCCTCAGTTTGCATGTTGGTGCTGGTGCTGATGCTGATGATGCTGGTGTTGGTGTGGATGATGATGGTGCGTCGTCGTCGCATAGAGACAATCTTGATCGGAGGACATCGAATAGTTGGCCGAATCTCTGTCTTCTGGAATGGATGTGTTAACCAGACTGTGAATTTGCATTGGGTCTTGTAGTAGTTTCGAAAATGTATGATGGCCGGCCCCCAGACCCAAATGTCCGTATGGAGATTCGGCTTTTGTAATGTGCGGGATGCGTCGCAGGAAATGTGGATTCGAGTAACGTACACCATTCGGTAATGTAGTGTGCGATACGTGTTGCTTGGCCGCCACCACTCCAATTGAAGACGTCACCGATTGGGGTGAGTAGCCTTGGGGTTTGTATTGTAACGACGCTTGACTGTGACACCCCAATGGCAGTGGCATTGTACTGCAATGGGAATAATCGATTTTTTGCTCCGGCATTGTTCTTTGGAGCGGCAGAGTAGCGCTGTTGGATTTGCTGTTGCTATTGAGGCTATTATTGCTGCCATTGCCATTTGTGTCGTTGTTGAAGCTGGACATTCTCATATTGGTTGAGCGACCGTATGGCTCTTCGGCAATTGGTGGTTGAGGTGGTTTTGGTGGTGGTTTGCATATAGCACGTGGACGGATAACAACTTCTTCGCGTTCTTCGCCAGAATGTACACCACTCGAAGATTCGGATGGTGCACGTTCTGGTGGAGATGTTGTGCTTTCGGTTGTTGAAGTTGTATCGCTACGTGGTGTAAGTGCTTCATTGGGGACACCAGAATCGGCTCGTCTGAGACATCGTGGAGTAGAGCTGGAAGCGATCTGTAAAAATAAGTACAAAATGTTGTGAAAAAATATAAAACATCATTTAAAACAAATGGTATTGTGGTGATTTGGTGAGGCTTTTCAAGAAAATATATCGCACTAGTATTACAAGACTGGTCGTAACTCAAATCTCTATGAATTAGCGAAAAACTGTTTATTTACAAACTATTCCAAATTATAAATAAATTATTTTTTATCAAGTTCCTTTATAAAAATAATGCAAATAACTATTCAGCAATTATTTAAAATATTATAGATATATAAATATAATGTTATTGTGTAAAATATGATGTAACCTCAAGCAAAAAAAATTTTGAGTTTTAACAGTCTTGTTATACTAGTGCGATATGTATATTTTGTTAATTGTTAAACATGTGTAACTTTTAAAAAGAAATTAAGGTTCAGGAATTGCACATTTAACTTAAAAAAATATTGTTTTTTCTAGTTTTTTACCACTTTGTAGTTTATAAAGGTGAAATAAATTAAAACCGCTTAGTGCTTATGATTAAAGTTGGCATTACGAGAAAATGCTAACGTTGGGCAAACGAGCCATAGTGAAAAATCAACGATTTTTACACTGAACAAAAAAGTTATTGTTATCATTTTTGTGATGAAAAAAGAAAATGATGAAAAATTTGGAAATAAGGGTGGAATTAGGAAAACTAAAAGTTGGGCTATCTGGAGTAACAAACAAACAAAACAAAAACTCGGTTTTAAACAAACGATTTTTTACAGGAAGAAGAAACCATAATTAATTTGGTTTCTGAAATGAAAAAATATTTTTTGCGTCTTTTGAAAATATGATAGGCTAAGGAAAAAAATGTAGGGCTATCCTGGGGTAACCTTGTAACCATGCATGTTTGCAAAAAAAATATTTGCATTTGGGGTTTCCAACTGGAGCACAAGTAAAGACTAAAAAAAACTTGCGACTCACATCAACATACCAAGCTTTTCAATACATTGGTTTAAAATGACATAATTTGCCTATGCTCATCAATTGTCTTCAAATAATTTTCTTACTATCTCCCTTTCTCATAAATGGCTTAACTGATATAAACGAAAGTTTCGCATGCCAATTTTTTTTTTTTTGTTGAAAAAATGTGTGAACATTTTGGAAATGGGAGAGTTTGTAACCCAAAGAATTTATTTAATTATTGTAGTTAAAAGGGTGTTCTTTTGAGAAAAACTAAAACTTGGATTTGAAACTTAAATTTTATTTCGGAGCAATACACAACACAGTGTGAAATTTTTACATTTTTTTATTTGCAATAAATATTTTTTTTTAATTCAAGTACGTATTCCATTGCAATACTGTTTTTTAATGCAAATTTACTACTATTTGCAATTTTTTTTTTAAATTTGTAATGGAAAACAAAAATGCATTAATATAAATGATTTTTTACAACCCTGATAAAAACACGATCCCAAACGGACCTCATATCAGTGTACATTTGGGTGTGTCAAAATGCTAAACTATGAAATTTTCAAGTGTAATATCTTTTAAAAGTTACATTGCTTATTTAAATTGCATTCTGCGTTTACAATTTTAATTTTTATTAATATCTTTGGCTCGCTCAAAATATATGAAGAAATCGAAGAAATTTGGATTTTTAAAAGATTTTTGAAATATACGTTGTTTTTTTTTTTAACTGCGCCGTTCGGATACAAAAAAAAATATATTAAATATTTTTAGGCTTTCTCGTGAAAGATAATTCTAAGAAAAAAATTTTAAGCTTATATTTGTTGAAACTGAATACTAAGTAAAGAAGCTGCGAAATAATAAGGGAAGGAAAAAAAATCATTTTTTCATAAAAAATCGTTTTTTTCTTAACAACTTCCACCGATTTGTGCGAGCCAAAGACGAACGATCTTATCATACTTTTTTACTTATTATTAAACCATAGACCCTAAAACAACTTTTGACCACTACTATATTGCAAAATTAGAGTACTTTTTTTCGGCCATACAAAAGTGACACATCGTAGAGTACATCTTTTCATTAAAGGAGTGTTCGTGTCAGGTCTGATTCCAATCAGCGCAGCGTTATTCTTCAGTAATTTAAGTATCTTATGGGCAGATTGTATTGAACCTAAATAGTTTAGCTTGATAAACCGTCTTCTCCTCTCCTACTTTTGCATTTGTTTAAAAAAGAGTTGGTAATAGAAAAAAAAGAGTACGTATACGCCACAGTGAAATTAAATAAACACTAACTTGCACTCCATAATTGAAAAAATTGTATTCTTCTTTTCGTCAACGTAAATAAATAAACAGAAAAACAAAATTTTTTCAAATAAGAATATGAAATTTAAAAAATATAGACAAGAGAAAATGTGAATATTAATCGAGCGCAAGTTTTAAACATTCTAGTGGCTAACTTAAAACCTTAACTATGGAAAATTAAACAACATTGTAGCACAACGATGATATTTTAAACTTGAAACCCAAAACTTCCAATCTAGAACCCGCATATTAAATATGTATAAATGGAATGTGTAACCACCTATCTGATGGTGCAATATTAAAACAATATTTGAAACTGAAAAACTTACATGTGCTTCATTTGTGTGCAGAGTGACTGTAACCGGAGCCAAAGGACTAATCAAATGCTCTGGTGACGAAGCTAGTTGCATATTTTCAGGTTGAGCTTGTGGGGCAATTCCTATGGGTGATGTGGCATTTGAAAGTGGTGGCGGCGGCAAATGTGAATTTGAATGGGGATGATGGGGTGGCTCCAAATCTCTAGTCGATGCATACGTAACACTATCATCACGAACACAAGCCAAAAGTTTTCCTTCCTCCGAGGTATTATCGTCCAAGTACTCACCATGTGGTGGCGGGGGCGGTGGCATCAACAGTGGCGGAGGGGGTGGAAGTTCATCATATTCACTCAAGTGGAGTATTTTAATACTGCCACCGGCCACTGTTGAAGCACCTCTTAGTGTGGCATAGTCTCCGTCATCAATTTCCCCCGCAACACCGGCAATACATATCGTGGCTCCACGGGGCGAATGGCTATATATTTTTTTAAATTATACATAAAATTTAAAAAAAAAAGAAAAATTATTATTTTAAATTTATATACTTTTATGAAACTTTTTTACATTATTTCAAATAAAACATTTAAAATACATTTCAAATTCAAAAATAATATAACAATTTAAAAATAAAAATAAAATAAAAACAGGCGACAAGCGGAACCAAATAGTTTCTTCACACACAATCAAGATCAATCAATTAATTATATAAAAAAAATGAAAAAAATTAAGCTGCTAAATGTGCAACAAAATGATAAAAAAAACAACAATTTCGTGCAGAAAAAATAAATTAAGAAAAAAAAAAACAAAACAAATTTTGTATTCATTTTTGGGGAGGGAAAAACGATTTTTTACCGCTTGCCATCTTGTTCGTCACCATCGTCACACGTACTCGTTACTTCATTGAATGTTACTTTTAATTTCGGAGAACTTGGTGTCAATTTGGGCCAATAGATGTCCTCAACTCCGTCCGTGCTCGATGTGGTACTAATTGCACTTTTTTGTTCCATTCCACCAGCACTAACATTGCTATTGCGGGTCGATATTAAAAGAGGTTGAGTAGCACCTTTTGTTATACCATAGTGCTCAATGGGTGGCAGTTTGAAGCTCCAACGACGTTTGGCTGTTAGTCCAAGCCAAATTACTATCCAGAGTAGAATGTGGACAACAGACATCAGAGCTATATAAAAATGTTTTTTTTTTTGAGTGGTTTGGTGGGGGGAAAAAGTAAAAATGAGAAAAAAAAATCAATATTGAAGTTAGAGTTGGATTTATTGAATAAAAATGAATTAAAAACTTTGTTTTTCGTTTTATGTACTCTATTCAAATAACTAGTTTTTTTTTTTTACTTTTTTGCCATCACCATGGTACGAGATTTAACTTTTTGGTGAACAAATAAAAAAGCAATTTGTGGTTTTAGCCCAGTCATTTTAGTCATTTTTAAGCCCAATCTGCGGAAAAATTCCTACTGGGCTGAATTTTGGTATACAGCTTAATGACGGCTTTGTTATGAAGATGTAAAAAATCGACATTGATATCGTGTCCGCGTTAAGAGTTATAGGGGTCAAAAGGTCACAAAAACTGGTTTTTCATGATTTTCAGCAAAACGGTAAGTCTTATCAAAAAATTTTCAATGCAAGAATTGTAGACCAGATTATTATATATAAAAAGTGTCATGACACTTTTTTTCCTAAGACCCACCGTTTCTTAGGTATAACGATTCAAAAAGTTGAAGTTTAGTTGTAATCGTCATAATCCTATTCCTGAAAAAAAAACTCCTAACTGAAAAGTTCCTGAAATTTCATTATTTTTTTAGCTTGAATTTCGTTCCTCAACTGTTAAGAATATGGGGAAACCAAAAAAAATGGAAATTTTCGCCATTTTTCCGATTGGGGCCCTTCTCCCGAAACCATTTCCCTGGGAATTTTTGTTTAGAATATGTCTGAAAATATACAGGGTGTGCAATAGAGAATGGACAACCCTAAAACGGCTTATAGCTACACTTATGATTGTTCTAAAAACAGATAGAAAAAAGTTCTATCGCAACCAGTTCATAAAATATGGACTTTTTTTCGTTCAGTGTATTTTAAATTTTATCATCTTATGTTTTCGTTCACTACAACCACGAATGAATGAATTTTATTTATTTCTTTTTTTTATAATTTTCTACAATAATTGGATGAGTACATAAAAGCTTTAAAAATTTCATAGCTATTGCACATTTTCGTAAAAAAAATTTTGAAATCTGTTTTTTGATGCAAAATGTAAAAAAAGTATTTTATGAAAAATTTTAAACACCTGTGGTATAAAATAAATCTATGGAAACCTAGGTGGCCAACTTTCTTAAAAATATTCTGGTATAAGGAGAATATTTTTAAGAAAGATGGCCACCTAGGTTTCTATAGATTTATTTTATACCACAAGTGTTTAAAATTTTTCATAAAATATTTTTTTTACATTTTGCATCAAAAAACAGATTTCAAAATTTTTTTTACGAAAATGTGCAATAGCTATGAAATTTTTAAAGCTTTTATGTACTCATCCAATTATTGTAGAAAATTATAAAAAAAAGAAATAAATAAAATTCATTCATTCGTGGTTGTAGTGAACGAAAACATAAGATGATAAAATTTAAAATACACTGAACGAAAAAAAGTCCATATTTTATGAACTGGTTGCGATAGAACTTTTTTCTATCTGTTTTTAGAACAATCATAAGTGTAGCTATAAGCCGTTTTAGGGTTGTCCATTCTCTATTGCACACCCTGTATATTTTCAGACATATTCTAAACAAAAATTCCCAGGGAAATGGTTTCGGGAGAAGGGCCCCAATCGGAAAAATGGCGAAAATTTCCATTTTTTTTTTGTTTCCCCATATTCTTAACAGTTGAGGAACGAAATTCAAGCTAAAAAAATAATGAAATTTCAGGAACTTTTCAGTTAGGAGTTTTTTTTTCAGGAATAGGATTATGACGATTACAACTAAACTTCAACTTTTTGAATCGTTATACCTAAGAAACGGTGGGTCTTAGGAAAAAAAGTGTCATGACACTTTTTATATATAATAATCTGGTCTACAATTCTTGCATTGAAAATTTTTTGATAAGACTTACCGTTTTGCTGAAAATCGTGAAAAACCAGTTTTTGTGACCTTTTGACCCCTATAACTCTTAACGCGGACACGATATCAATGTCGATTTTTCACATCTTCATAACAAAGCCGTCATTAAGCTGTATACCAAAATTCAGCCCAGTAGGAATTTTTCCGCAGATAAAACCTAAAATTACTGGACTATTTGTTTTGTGGCATATAAGCTTATAATTTTTAATCATCATCAAATGAATAAAACTAACCTGCAGGCGATGATGATGGTGTGTTTGGTGAAAAATATTAAATACCTATTAATTTTTGAACATGTTTTTGAAAAAAAAACTTTAGTTTTTGATGAAGAAGTTTGAGCAATTAGCTGCAAATGAAATAACACTACTTAATTATCTACAAAAATGAGGGTTGTAAGGTAATGCTTAGGGTAAAAACCTCCTAAATATACTGTTTTTTGAAAACCTTATGTAGTTAATAAAAAACAACTCCTAGATTTTTTTGGAAAAACGTGAGCAATTTGGCAGTTATAAATGCTATTAGTATCTACGTAATTGCATTTTATTTTTAAAAGCTTTTATTTCCGGACTTATTCCAGATGTAAGTAAGCTATGCATTAACTTTCATACACATATTAAAGAATTGGATGCTCCATACTCAATTTTTGAACTGCTTGTTGAACTCAAGAAAATGAATGATAACAAGGCTTAGACGGTATCCTTGCCGAGTTCTACAAAAATCCATTCAATTAATTGTTATTAGAATATATTTTATATATTTATTGTTCAAAGAAATGTTAGTTTATTTTCGCTCTCCTCCCAATTTTGAAATCTTAAACAAAAAAGTAGTCCTAAGATTTCTGAAAACTGCAGAGGAATTTCCATTCTTAGTTCTCTGAGGAATGAATATTCTAATG
Source organism: Episyrphus balteatus (assembly GCF_945859705.1). Taxonomy (NCBI): domain Eukaryota; kingdom Metazoa; phylum Arthropoda; class Insecta; order Diptera; family Syrphidae; genus Episyrphus; species Episyrphus balteatus. The sequence goes on along the minus strand of NC_079136.1, from coordinate 78,474,873 downwards.
ATTTGTTTAAGATTTGTGAATTTTGTTGAAAGTAACAATACAATAAGCTGCTTTGAAGCTGGTTTTCAGGCTAAAGACCAAATGTCCGCGCTCACATGTGTTGCTAGACTTAACCCTTTGTTGCCCGAATCATTATAATTTCTTATTTTAAAATAAAAAATAATGAAATAATGATAATTGGCATTAACTTAAGCTGTATGAATATAAAAAAAAATATACGGCTTTATATTCCATGTTTTTTGTTGGTGGTTTCACATATTAACCACTAGGCTTTAAGTGATTTTTTATTCTGAAAATTATAAAAATAAAACTTGTTAAATGAAACAAAATTTATGGAAAAACTATTATTATATACAATATTTATTTTTTATGAAACTTGGCAAAACAATTTTTTTTCTTTTGACAAACATAATGCCACTTTAAATACTGAACTGGACCATTTTGAACGATTTGGTTCTTTTTTTGTGCTGCAGAAAACAAAAATTACACGTTATCCATAAAATGGCCAAATTTTATGAACGAAACTATGTACACTCACTATAAATACCCACACATAAATCTATTTACGGCAAAACTTACCTAACATTTTATTTCAATATCGGAAAGTTTCAAATTTATTATTTCAAACTTCAAGCACCTTGCACGAATGACTAAAGACTTTCAATGATCTTCACATATCCGATAATGCAAGCTTGTTTTACAAAACTATTAATTTTTGCTATTGTAAAGAACTGTATAGATAACAGTAAATGTGGCGGTTTTTCATTAAACCCAATGAATGACAAGGAAAAAATTATTGAAAAGGTGGTTTCATGCTGTAACCACTGGAGAACAAAGGGTTAAACCATACATTAAGACATACACAAACCCATTCTAAAAAAAAAATAATTTTTGAGAAAAAACAAATCTTTTTAAGCATTTTTCATGGACTAAAAAGCAGTCTTCGACATTATTAATAGAGGCTCGCAGGTACTGGGTTATCAACCAAATTTATAAAAGTTAATAAGCAACTTCTCTTTAATATGACTGCTGTACTGTGGTTTCTAACTGCAGGAACAAGTCCAAAAAATTAACAAGTTGAAGTAAAATTGGTCATCTGTGGGACTTAAAGATTAATACTTCTAAGTCTAAAATTATGATTTTTAAAACCCAGAAACGTAGAGCAAAAAATGATTGCTCTCGGAATCTCAATGGCTCTATCATAGAAGTAGTTAAAAACTTCGAAGATTAAAATGTACAATTTTTCACAGTTTCAATCTTTTAGTTCACATCAAAGACAATTTAACCGTAGCTTAAGCAGCTATCAAATTTAACTGTTCAAATTTTTTCAACAGCAAGCGTTTGATGCTGTTTTTGTTATATTAATGAAATTTACGGATACAAAGAATTGGAATAGAAATGATTTAGAGATTTTTTTTAAAGCGTATCTTAATCTGAACTGCCTCCAATTTCCATTGAATAATAATACTTTTCTTCTTTTTTCGCCAAACTAAAAGCTCGAAATGTATTTTAAAGCCTAGTATTTGTTAAAATTATAATTTTGTTTAAGCTTAACTAAAAGCCCGAATTTATTCCATAAAGTATAAACATAATTTAACTAAAAATCATTTTGTCTCTATTTCATTTAAATTTTAAAATTCATAAAATGTATCTTTCTGGCACATTGTGTATTTTTATTTTCATTTATTTTGTAACCAGCAAATATAAATAATTTGTACTTTTTCAATTAAACACTAAATTATTTGAAAAAATAGAAATTAGAAAAATTAGTACTTTTTTTCACTTTTTTTCACTTTGTGTTTCTATGTAGTTCAGTTTTAAGGCTTAAAGAGACCTTTCGTTTGATGTGTCACTCAATGAATTTGGAGGAATTTAAATTTTTTTTTTTTGGGAAGAGATTTTTTTCGAAAATCTAAAAATAGACATGTTGATAATGAACTCATATCTTTAATTCAAAACCAATTTCGAGAGTTTGGTTTAAAGATATCGGCTTCTAAATGTAAGAAAAAGAAAGAATAAAAAATGTTTGGTTGGAAATAAACTAATCAAAACAAAAGATTTATTTTGAAATTTGCCTAAAAATTACTTAATTGATTAACATCAAAGCGAATCAATGAATTTTAGAGCTTACATGTATATGCACAATAAATCGTTGTTCAAAGCAGTGATAAGTTCTTATACACTATTACATGTAAGCTTTACAATTGATTTATTCGCTTTGAGTTAACCAATTAAGTAATTTTTAGGTAAATTTCAAAATAAATCTTAAATGGGCCCTATTTTGTTTTGAGAAATTTATCTCAAGAACCAGACTGCCAAGATACTTTTGGCTTTAAGTTTTGAATAGAACTAAAAGAGACTTTTCTTTTGATGACTCACTTGATGAATTTGTAGATCATTTTTGAAAATGTACTTTTTTTAGGCAAGGGGTTAACCTTGATTTTTTCTCGAAAACCCGAAAAAAAAACAAAATTTCATTTTTTCTATCTAAATGCATAGGCCTGTTTACTATGAACTCATATCTGTAAAATAAATCTTATTTCGAGACTTTGATCCGAAAATATCTGCTCCGAATGTAAGAAAAAAAAAAAAAACAAAAAAAAAATATTTCGATAGTAAATATTCTGCAACCAGACCTCCAAGAAATGAAAATGTACTTTTTTTAGGCAAGGGGTTAGTCTTAATTTTTTCTCGAAAATCCGAAAATAAAATAAATAAAATTTAATTTTGTCTACCTAAATGCATTTGTTAACCAAATCTTATTTCGAGACTTTGATCCGAAAATATCTGCTTCCGAAATTAAGAAAACAAAAAATATTTCGATTGTAAGTAATTCAGCAAAAAGACCTCCAAGAAACTTTTGATTTTCAGCTATAAATAGAGCTTAAAGAGACCTTTCTCTTGATGACTCACTCGATGGACTTGGAGCAAATTTTTTAAAATGGATTTAATTCGGCAAGGTTTTGATTTTTTTTTTTCGAAAATTTGAAAAAAATAAATTTGTGTTTTGTTTACTTAAATGCATAAACCTGTTCTCTGTGAACTCATATCTGTAAATCAAAGCAAACTAATTATTTTGTAACTTATTTTTACCTACTTTATATGAAAAAAAAATTGAAAACGTTAAATTATTGTTTATATTCCAATTTTAAAGCAAATGTGTTGTTCTTGTTCTGTTCCACAAAGTCTCACTAAAATAACCTTGATTGGTTTACGAAATACAAAAATTAAAATCTATTTTTGCAGAATTCTAATTTCGGTCAAAAAAAGTTCTTTCTTTCTATCTTTATAGGTATCTATCAACACATTTGTTTAAAATTAATGTCCAAAGATACATACATTAATAATATAATTTACTCGTATAAAATATATAAATCAAAAAAACTCATTTCTCGCCCTTATACTCCAGTCAAAGCGTCGGAAAAAAGGGCCTCACCTTGCGCAGAGAGGCACTGTCAGTTTTTATTTCATGGATCGATGGGGGTATATTTAAAAGGCTTAAACCCAATTTCTCACCACCTGATCATTCTTTTTAGCGGAGTTATTCACAAAAATGCATTTTTTGGGATATTTTACTTCTAAGCTAATATCTTTGCTCCAGATTGTCGTAGACCGAAAAATAAACATACATTCTCTTCCTTATAATATTTTCTATCGTTGTATGTAAATTCATTGTATTTGAGTGAGTAAATATAAAATGGCAGCCATTTAAAGTCAAATTCTTGTTGTTAAAAAACACATTTTTGTCATTATTTCGAAAAAAGCTTATATCATGATTGACATTTTTCTAACCTATTTTGTAGCCCTGTTCATGTCCTGCATTTTAAAGGAAAAATGAGCTCTTTATCACCAAAGATGGCCGAGCTATTGATAAATGAACGCATGCAAAACCGGTGTGAAAACACCCAAAAATATCGTTTTTTGGGAATAACTCGACTTCAGAATGTCCTACGGCAAAAAATAAAGCAATGAATTGTTCGTTACAACGTTTTCTATCAATTTAGTGCACAATTTTTTTGTTGAAACAAATAAAAAATATGTAATATTAAGTCAAAGTCGTTTTTTTGTTTAGCAAACTCTTGCCTTATTATTTTGCAAACGGTGCGAGTATTGGCTAAGAAAATAAAATATTATTGTAGTCCTTTAAATTATCTACAATTAAAAAAAAAATTTAGCTTTCTACGACCCACGAGAGCCGAGAAATTAATTTTTTAAAAAAGGTACAAATGCCCAAAGAAAAAACATAAGACAAATTCTCTTATAACAAGAAACAATGAAACAACCCCTCTCACTGAGAACAAGTATTCGAATCATAAACAAGGGAAATTTTTTTGAATTTTCGTACGGATTAATGCTTTCTTAAAATTATAATAACTCGGCTCTCGTGGGTCGTAGAAAGCTAATTTTTTTTTTTTAATTGTAGATAATTTAAAGGACTACAACAGTAATTTATTTTGTTCGCCAATACTCTCACCGTTTGCAAAATAATAAGGCAAGAGTTTACTAAACAAAAAAACGACTTTGACTTAATATTACTTATTTTTTATTTGTTTCAACAGAAAGATTGTGCACTAAATTGATAGAAAATGTTGTAACGAACAATTCATTGCTTTATTTTTTGCCGTAGGACATTCTGAAGTCGAGTTATTCCCAAAAAACGATATTTTTGGGTGTTTTCGCACCGGTTTTGCATGCGTTCATTTATCAATAGCTCGGCCATCTTTGGTGATAAAGACCTCATTTTTTCTTTAAAATGCAGGACATGAACAGGGCTACAAAATAGGTTAGAAAAATGTCAATCATGATATAAGCTTTTTTCGAAATAATGACAAAAATGTGTCTTTTAACAACAAGAATTTGACTTTAAATGGCTGCCATTTTATATTTACTCACTCAAATACAATGAAATTACATACAACAATAGAAAATATTATAAGGAAGAGAATGTATGTTTATTTTTTGGTCTACGACAATCTGGAGCAAAGATATTAGCTTAGAAGTAAAATATCCCAAAAAATGCATTTTTGTGTATAACTCCGCTAAAAAGAATGATCAGGTGGTGAGAAATTGGGTTTAAGCCTTTTAAATATACCCCCATCGATCCATGAAATAAAAACAGACAGTGCCTCTCATCGCAAGGTCAAATGACGCTTTGACTGGAGTATTACTATTTCAGATAATTTTTTAATTATTTAAATTAAAAACTTAAAAAGTTCATCGCCTCTGGATCACATTTTTTAACCTGTTGCTGACTTGCTGTTTCTACCAAACCCACAAACAAAAATGTACCTAAATAAACCCAAAAACTTACCCGCAAAACAAACCATCATTAACCAAAAAAATGTGTTTAATTTTTTTTTTTCTACTTACCCGAAATAAAAGTCGGACAGTGCAAATTATTTCTGTAGGTAGCACTTAAGTCATTTAAAAGCGGTGCCTTAACCACTGCCAAAGCCAGAACAAAGCACAACGACGCGCAATGTGCAAAATATATCCACGTCTCACTCGTCTTCATCGTAATAAGCGAACGATCGCGCATTTTTGCCGCCAGCCTACCATGTCCATACAAGTACATGATCATCGAAGACGACAACACCAAAATGGTAGCCAATATGAATAAGGATAGCGTCACAACTGCATTTAGTATTAACCCGGGATTATGCACAGGTATAGCCTCACTGAAGATCTGCAATTTATACAGGTTCGATATTCCTATAAAACTGAAAATAATCTCCAGAGACGAGGCAACCATTTGAACGCTAAATATGGTAGCAAAGGGTTTAGTTGTCGACCAGAATACAGCGGGATAGCGGACGGACCAAACAAGCAGCGCCACAACCAGATTCATAAATTCAGCACTCGGTGGATGGGAAAAGACCGTGACATCGATCTCTTTCTCGATGCCAAAAAAGGTCTGCAACATTCCCGAGAATCCGTCCAGTCGGACAAGACCAGGTGGTGTATTACCATTGCCATCGATGCCGCCGCCATCGACGATTCCAACACCAACACCAATGCCAACGATGTCAGTGGACTCATTTAACGGCGGCTCCCCAATCAAGTACTCTGGCTCGATCTCCACCTGCAATTCATCATCTGCCATGCGTTTGACTTTTTTCGACTTTGTTTTGATTTCAAAGATCTTCGAGTTGGATGCGAGCGGTGTGGCCGGAATGATTTCAGGCAGTTTTTCTGGTTTCACAATGTGGATATTGCTGTCTCTGAGTGTGGTGGTGGTTTGTCTGGTTGTGGTGGTCGTGGGTTGCCTCATGATGCCTCCTCCTCCGTATTCCAACTCTTCTTCCACACTGTTTGGTCGCTGTTGTGACGATGTGGGCACTAACGACGACTTTCCCAGTCCTGATGATGGGTTCTCAAACACGGTTACCATTTCCAGGTCCTCTAAGCGATTAAAGTCAATAGCCTTTGAGTGGCGCAATTCGAGTTCCCTGTCGGTCTCTTCGGAGCGTGATGTCCGGGATTCTTCGGACTTTGAGGAATGTTTTCTATGTGACCTATTCCTGTGCTGTCGATTACCATTTCGCCTATGCGATACTCTGCTGCTGGTGTGGCCGCCACTGCTGCCGCTGACAATAGATGATGAGGACTTGGTGATAGTTGATGCTCCCTTGGCAGTTGTTGGAATGATTAGCGTTGTAGAAGTCGTCGTGGTGGTGGTCGTCGTTGTCATTGTCGTAGTTGGCGTCGTTCTAATAGTCGATTGTTTATTTGTCAGAGCAGTGGTTGTGGTGGCAGAACTCATTGGCATTGTTGAGCGCATTTTGTTCAGGTCCTCTTCACTGGCACTGTTCTCGTTGCTATTGTTTGCGTCGAGTAGGTCAGGCACCTCAAAGAACGCTGACTTTGGATAGGATATCCTGTATTGTTCTTCATTGCTTTCGGATAGCTTATTGTTGTTTGCTAGGAAGACAGTGTCATTGTAGACCTCGTCCTCTGATATGTTTTGATATGGCGATGATATAACCGACAGTACGACAAGATTCCTCCGATTTATGGCTATAAAATCCAGTTCGGTTTGCCAGATGTTTTCTGTGGGGGAAAAAAAAATATAAAACAAAAGGAAATGAATGAAAAACCAGACTAGAGGCAGAGTCATAGGATAAAGGTTGAACAAAATGCAGCATGGAATGATAATAATCAGTTAAAGACATCGTTTCGTTGCACGGGAGCATACATATATACCTACAACGTTTTTATTTCGCAAGAAGAAGGATTGATAATTGCACTTTGCAATCCGATTAAAGTGGAATAATCATTATTTCAGGTCACTGGGTTATTTTGTCGCCAAAGGATTGTAGGGATTTTTGCATTTTTTCGCATTCGGATATTATAGTTTTGCACGCACATACTACACTGAAAATAATAAATTTCGTAAAATTACGAAAATCGTTTCTACACTACATTTTCGTTGGCCCAACGAAACTTTCGTTGGCTCAACGAAAATATGTAATTTTTCGTAATATGAAAACCTTCATCAATTAATGAAAACGTTTCATACACTTTTTCTCCCTTTTTAGTGCCAAAAAATCCAATTCAATGAAAAGATTCATCAATTAACGAAAAATTTCATACTCATTTTAAAGAATAAAAATAAGAATTTTTTCCTTACTTTATTAAAGTTTTAATTAAGTAACGAAAAAATTCATTAACTTATGAAATTCAACATTAACTAACGAAAATCTTCATAAGCTTATGAAAATTCTTCATATACTAATGAAATATTACATTGGCTTATGAAAAAATACATCAGTTAACGAAAAAAATCGTTGCCTTACAAAAAAAAACGTAGACTTGGGTGCATTTCTGTTTTAATGATTAAAAATTGAATCTTGCTTTATATAGTTCACATTAGGTTTTTGTTTAAAAATCTATGTAAGCTGAGCTGAATATAAAAAATATTTGCGTATTGACAAGGTGTCTCACGATAAGTCGGACTCATCAGTTGACTTAAGTGAGCTCCACCGGGTCGAAACGCCAATTTTTGGTTTGGACTATATTAAATTAATAATTTAACAAGTCCAATAAAAAAGTACAATTAATACAACGAAAAGTTTCGTTAGCTAACAAATATTTTTTCGTAATTTAATAAAAATGTTCATTAAATTTACGAAAAAATTCGTTAGCTAACGAAAGTTCTTTCATAAATTAATCAAAAAATACATTGACTAACGAAAAATATCACCGTGGTTAATTAAATTTTACGTTAATCTATGAAAAATTTCGTAAAGTGATGTAAAAATTCATTAACTCTCGATCAAAAATTTTTATGAAAAATTTCATTAAAATACTACAGTTTTCGTTGATTGATGAAGTTCTTCATTAACGTATGAAAGCCATTTCGTTGAGCCAATTAAATTATTCATCGGCTGAAAATTAATTAAATTTTCGTTGGCTCAACGAATTTTTTCGTTGTATTTACGTAAGGATTTGGTTCAGTGTATGTCTTCATAAATGGTTGTTTTATATATTTTTTTGTTTTTATTATTTCATTATTAACACTTTAAATGGATTCTAGGAGGATTTTAATATAAATTAAAACAATAAAATGGTATTAAAATGGATTAAGAGATATGAATTCCTTAAGCCGTGTTGTTTTTATATTTAATTTCGTTTAAAACAAATGTTTGTAAAATTTAATTTCATTTTAAAATTATTATTTCTTAGAAATTGTATAATTTTAACCAGGAAACTTTGATTAAGTATAGTAATTTAATTCAATTTTAAAGTTCAAGTGACCTCAACTCCAAAGCTTTTCGCCCAGGTACGACAGTGGGCTCATTAGTTATTATAGTAATTTAAATGAAATTAAAGTTTTTTTCCAGAAGAATTCGTTTTCAAAATAAGCAAACAAATGAGCTACGTTATACTCGTACCATTAAATAATTCTGTATATAATATAGAAGTGACACCGCTTTACAGGATTGTGTAAAGCCAAAAATCCCTGAAATCCCCTGGTTACTTAAACCAAAACTAAAATACAAAATGCTGTTTATGTTTAGTTTATTTTTGTTTTTATTTGTTTTTATTTCTGTTAGATGTGTGTTTAATTACTATTCTGTTTTTAAACAGGCTGAAGAAATTTTTAAATTTTTGATTCTTTTCCATTTGAATGGATTTTTCTGTGTATTTATTAACACTGACGAGTGACGACAAGAAGATAAACATTTTGTTCAAGTGTTTATTTAATTTCGATTAGGGTGTCTTAGTCCTTAGGTCAAAGTTTTAATTAACATTGTTTGCACGTTGCCTATGTACATGTACACTGTGGTGTATACGTACTATTTTGTTTACCGCATTAGATATGAACTTTCAAAAAATGTACTGTATTTCTCTTTTGCTTAGAACTTTCAGAGCCTCAAAATTGTGTATATTTTTTGTTCAGAAATTGTGCACAGCTTGTTCAGAGCTACGAGCTCATAAAAACATCGACCGAGAATCCTGAGCGAAAAAACCTAAACGCTTTACGTCCATGCATAAAAAACAAAAAAAAAAAAAAAACAAGTGCACAATTTATATAAAAATAGCGTTTGAAGCTATCAGCTACACCGCAGTAGATAGGCTTAAATAATAAATTACTTAAAAAAATAATTACTTTTTTCATTCTTTCAAAAATAATAGAACGCTTTTATAATGTCTCAAAAACACAGAGCCCCCATAAATCCGACGAATGCGTCACAAATTACTCAAATATTACAACTAATCTAAAAGTGGTTTTGTTTAGAAGTAGTAGCTCTAAAAATTATTATTATTTTTGTCATATTTTTCTTCGTTATTCTAACAATTCTCTTTTAAAAAGTTCATAAGCATTTTTCTTTTAAAAGTAACCATTTATACGAAATTGCGTTTTCAAAAATGTGAAAATTTCGAAAATGCGTTGAAAAAAAAAATACATCTAAGATTCGTAATAATTGAAATGTCTCATAAAATCTATTATACAGGGTGTCCCAAAAGTTAACGTCGAAACGAACACGGTAGATCGGTGGTGATAGTTATCAGAAAAATAATAACAAAAATCGCAGCCATATATTTTGTGAGTTATGGGCATTTGAAAAAAAGTCGAAAAAATGGTCACCCTGTAACGGTTTTTCATGTGCCGTGACTACAAATCTTAATTTTTCTCAGTTTTTTCTTTTGTTACGGAACCTTGAATAACCCTGCTACCAAATGCATTAAAAATGTTTAACTTAGCTGCATCAGGTTTAAAGCAAATATTACTTTTTTGCCCAACTAAGTACTAAAATTTTTTACATGACTCTAATTCAATGAACCGTAGTGTAAAAAAAATGCACTATGATGTTTTGGCAAGTTACCTTAAAAGTTGGTGTGTTCAATTCTCTTTTCAAAATGGTATAACATTGTTGAGAATATTTCATAAATAACCGAGATAAAATTTATTTTCTTAAGAAATCCGACTTTTTTATTAGGTAGTTTTTCCATATTATTTAAGTTTTGAAAGGAACCAGACATATCTTTCTACTATGTTTTTGAACCCACTGAATCCGAATTCCAAGTCCATTTAGCCCGGTCACCTTACAGTTTTAAGAAAAATGCAAACGGGCCAAACGGACTTGAAATTCGGATTCAGCGGGTCGAAAAACATATAGAAAGATAGGTCTGGTTCCTGGTGCATGACACTTTTTTTTTGTGTGCCGGTGTTATTACAATCTCATTTTTTATGAGCTGCTTATTTTATCGAATCCGTAAAGATAGTACTGCTAAAAAAAAATCCTTTTACATCTTCCTTTTTTTTTAACTGATAATAACTGCTTTCAAATAACACAATCCTGTAAAAATATACACAAAACCAATTTAATGATGCCAGCACAAAAATCAGCGTCATAAAATATAGATACATGTATTGTATATAGTTTCTTTTAGAATCGTTGATCACAAGTTATAAACCCGTACTTTGTCGTATTTAAGATGTAAAATCACATAGCTCTTAAAAATATAACAAGATGACAACAGTTATTGTATTGTCCTTTTCTAGTAAAAATTATATAGAGATCTTTAAGGGTTTTACTTATTTAACGATTAAAACATTCTAACAACCCGACAAATGCAGGCACAGTACTTATCCTATAGACGACACGAAATATATTTAACTCAAACAAAAAGGCATTGTTGTGATGAATGATATTAAAGCCACACAAGAATAAGAGAAATGCTCATAAAATCCCAAACAAACATTAAACTGAAGTAAGAAAACATGGCCAAAAGACTTAGTGGTGTGGTTGGATGATTGCAGATTTTGAGCTATCATGAAATCAGCCATCAAATTGCTATACTGACGATGGTGGTGCAGGCCATAACGACATTTCTGTGTCTGCCAAAGTGCCATGGCTTATCTTCGGACCCCCTTCTTCATTTATTTTCCAAATTACCATCATCGTAAATAAACATAATTTGCACAACAATCAAGTATAATAAAGCTTAAACGATTGTCATAAATCTTGTTAAATAGGCCCGCGCAATACATACTATCACAGCCATCGCGACGCGTCACATATTTCCTAATTTCAATCTAATGCCCATACCCATCATTTAAAGTCAAAATGGTATGATATTTGGGCTGGAGTATATGCTTCCAAGGAGCGATTATCTTTGTTATAAATTAGGACATACTATTCAGAAATTTTTCACAATATAACTTTCTTTTATATCAAACAAAATTTTGAGCTTGAAAGCCCTATTCGAAAGAATTGTTTGATGACACGTCGAAGATACAACGATGTCTTTTGAGGTGTGAAGTACAATATTAAAAGTTATTATCATTTTATTTTAAACTAAATTCGAATTTAATTTCTTCTCAAACCATAACGCCCTAAAAATAACAAAAGCAAATTAAAAAAAAAAAAATAGAGCAACAGAGCCAGCTTCATGTCCCAACTAATATTTCCCCATTAAAATTAATCTCCCACGGTAGATAACAACATCGAACAAAGGCGAATGCAGCAGCTTCAAGTCTGATGAGAAAAAAGGACGTGATGACGTAGTGGAATGTATTGCCTCATTCCACCATCACACCATCACAGCCACCGCCCAACAAATCTGGTACTTCTGTAGCTTCAGCTTTGCAGCTGGTTTTTGCTTACTTGCCCCACTAAGCCATCAATGAAACGAAACAACGAGCAAAGAATAAATAAACTTTATGTGCTTCCTGAATTCCCCCCCGAGAGAGAGGGCGAGCCAGCAAAAGGAGATGAAGGGACAAAGCATCCAGCGAACCACACTGATGCTGCCAAGTCTCCAGGAATTTTCTATTAACGCTCGCGTGAAAATAAAAAGAAAAAAAAAATATCCATCCAACCCAAGCCGATATGGAAGGAAGCAAAAACCCAATGTTTATAATCTAGGTCTTGTTTTTCTTTTGGGTCGACGTCCTGAATGATATCGGGTTGGATGGTGTTGTTATTGCCAACATTTTCTTTTTCTTTTTTTTTTCTTTCTTTTGTTATTTATTTTCAATGAAAACTTACGACAGAGTAGAGGTTTAAAAATACTAAAAAAGGAAAAAAAAAGACTCTGGTATATCGTGAGATTGAGTGCCCATGTTTTCATTTAGAGTCACAGCTAATAACTTCTAAGTTTGAAGAGGACAGTAATAATAGTTATGATTGAAAATTTGAAATCACAAAATTAAATGAAAAATAAATTATTATTTGAATAAGTAATCCAGTCAAATTGTATTCGGACTCATTTGGAAAAGGAAAGTTTTGGTCTAATTGATTTAAATGGCTAACTTTATTTTTTTTTGGGGTGCTAAACAGGAAACTGAATTTGTCCAACAAATTATATCACAACAATTATGGGAAATAATTATGGTAAAAAACAAATTTTACCTACAATGTATGTACTCAAAGGGCTCCTATGCAATTATAGAGCTTAAGAATTTCTCATTTTCTGTAACAGTAAAAGAATTTAACAATAATGCTTATTATTTATTTATACATACTAAAAAAGGTACAGGAAACTAACTTCACGGGAACCACTTTCAAATGGGAAATAACTTCACTAACAATTGGAAATAATTTCACTTTTTTCATGTAAAGTGGATTCACACTGAATTTGAGAATTAATTCCACTTTTTTGTGGGAAAAAAAATAATTTCACATTTTAACTCGCAGGATTATTTTATTTTCACAGCTCAAATTTGATTTTAGGTGTGCAAATTTTGTTCGGCTTCGCGTTTAAACTTTGGACTATAGTGAACTAAATCCAATCGAGTGCTAAACTTTGCGGAAGGCTAAACTTTGTTAGGGTCTACAAAAATCTCTGTCAAAAAGTGTTTTGTTGCAAAGATGACAAAGGTAATATTGTGGGCACAAAGAAAAAACCACGAATCTGCAAAATTGTTGTTTTGAGAAAAACGGCTTCGAAGTTTTGGAAACTCATGCAATCTTATGGAAAATCGTGCAACGCAAATTGATAGTTTAGGCTTCAAGGGAACAGATGATGGATGGGGATCGACGCAGTAAATAGAGGGACCGATAACAAGTAAAATGACGCATTACAGTGAAAATGTCCAAAAATGCAGATTCGCGGTTTTGGCGTTGTGCCGACGATATCTTCACGATCTCTGCACCTTAAAAAAAGTATATATTGTTATTCTGTTTCTTGCTCGTATAAGTAAATGTTAAAAAGCGATTTTTAATATTTTCCAAAACTTTGAAAATTGAGAAAAACTGGCATATTTACAATCAGGCACTAGCCTTACCATTGCAGACAAAATTATTTAAGACTTTTTTTTTTTTGTTGAAAACTAATAAAAACACATGTGTAAGCATAAAAAAGTATATTTAAGAGTGAATTTTAAAAAGTACAGAAGTATCATAGCAGTTAAACACACAAAATTTGATATTCGGCTTAGTTTGATGGATTAGAATAACTAATGTGTTAATTTTTCCTAAACGGTTTTTCTGATTTCAAACATTTTTTCTACACAAAACCTTTGTAGATACCTTTACATAATTTAGTTTTAAAATTTTCAAAAAAATTTTTTTTTTAAGTTTAAAAAAACTTGTAAGTTAAATAAATTAGCTAAATTAAAAAAAATAAATGAAAACTTAAAAGAATGCACATAAAATTATCAGTGCGACCTTGCCCGGAACGAAAAAAAAAAAAACAATGAAAAAAATTTCCAAACAATCAAATAAAGTCTAACTTTCAACTGCTCTCCCTTCGCGTTATTTGGGTTTAGGTAATTTTTAAAAACACTATATGATAGGTGAATTTTTTTCCGAAATTTTTAACTAGGACTTTTGACCGATTTTTGAGGGTAAATTCTTCTTTGTGCTGCTGGTAGAGGCCCAAAAGTACCCTTGAATATTTTTTTTGAGTATTTTTCCCGTAATTGAATACGCAACTTTTGACGGGTCTTACGTGAGGATCAGCAGCAAAAAAAATTGATGGTACATATCTACCTAAAAATGATATTCTTAAGCTGCGTCCGCATAAAGATTAATAAACCCTGTTTTTTTTTTTTAAATTGTTGGCCAGCATGGTACTCACCCACATTCTCAGTTAAGTGTGAACCAGTGGCGTAGATAGGGGGGGATCAGGGGGATATATCCCCCCCCCATTGGGATCGATAATTGTGCAGTATAAACAGTCATGAATAAATAAGTTGAAGAAGCGCACTTTGAAAAAAAACGCTATGGATTTCGAGTTCTTGATTAGCTTAAAGGTTATAAATATGGTTTACCAACTTTCGTTGCCATTAAGTCGGTGTTTCAAAGAGTGAATTTAGACTTGGTCCAAGCAATGGAGCTCGCTAAAGATTTAAGGGATCAACTAAAAATTAAACGGGCAGAAGACGACTCATGTTCGAAAGTTTTTTGTATATGGGAAAAATTAGCTGAAATCCTTGACATAGGCGTTAAACATAAGAGAATAGTGAAGCGACAAAAGAATCGTTCGAACCCTTCGGTTCAAAGTACAGTAAAGAATATTTTCGTGTTACTGTTTTCAATCTTTTTCTCGATTTCTATGTAATGGGCCTTGGAGAAAAATGTACAAACCATGAAAACACACTAGAAGGGTTTCCGGTTCTTTCTAAGGATTCTTCGTCTGAAATAGACAAAGCAGCTAAAAAATTTAATGAAACTGTTGAGTTTTACCAAAAATTGACCACATAAAATAGAACAAAAACAATAAGATTTCCTTATAGTTTTCATCCAAGAAGGAAATATTATTTAAACAATCGGGATTTCCTAATTGTTTTACCGACTTCCAAAAAGGAGGAGTTATTCAATTCATCTGTACTTTTTTTTTTGTGTTTGTCACCTCATAACTTTGGACCGAGTGAACCAATTTTGATAATTATTTTTGTAGGTATTGAAAAGCTGGTGCCTGTTCAGTACTATTAGAAAAACCATAAAACCCAGTTTTGATCCATGGAAGTGGGTTTTGTTTTTTTAATAAAAAAAAAATACGATCATGTACGGGATCACCTATTCCAATTTACTATAGAAATATTGGTCACAATTTTTGTTCTAGTGCCAAGTTGGAAAAAATATGAAAATTTTACAAAAAATTTTGAAAGATTTTGTACATGAAAATAATAAGAAATCTCTATGGAAAAACCTTATTAATTGTTGATATTAATAAGGTTTCTTCATAAAATAGTTTAATAAGGAAATCTGTTGGTATTTAGGTGGTCCTGGTCATATTTTTCTCTGTGTGAAGAATTAAAAACTCAGAAAAGATATTTGATCAGACGGAAAAATACTTTCCCTATGAACTTTCCCTATGAAGCGCTCGAAAGCTGCACCGAAAAAAGTTGTCCTGGTATTTATATTTTATTAAAGATATTAGCTACACTGCTGGTTTCTACGTCAACTACCGAAAGAACTTTCTCCAATTTAAAGAGAATAAAAACAATACAAAGAAGCATTATTAAAATTTAAAAAAAAATTTGCGAACTAGATCTATCCACCCCCTTAGCAAAAAGCTATCTACGCCACTGGTGTGAACATGTCATTGTTGATATTCAATGTAAGTGAAATGTCATTTTTGAATTCAACTGCCATTTCACTGTCAAAACATGCAACATTATTTGATCTTTACCGATTTCAATCGTATAGCTATCAGCACTTTTCTATGGCCTTTAGATTTTTGTTGAGCCTAAAATAAACTTCGTGTTTGCATAATATATTTTGTATGAAAAACTTTAAATGCTGATTTCTGAAATATTTAAAAATGTCCCTATCTATAAGCATAATATTGATTTCATTTCAACGCAAAAGTTATCTGCAGCTTTCAATCAGTTAATTATAATTTTACTACCAGTTGAAATAACCATGTGCATTAAATAAATTAATGTTATTAAAAAATTTTTAATGATGAAAAAAGACATTTCTTCCATAAGAATATTTGTTTATGCACTGATAAATAGTTTTAAAGAAATGCATAAAGAAATTTCATTTTATTCATTTATATACAAGTTGCTATGAGTTTTAAATCGAAAAATGAGAAAAATTCATGCAAATTTCCAATTGATTGATTGATTACTTTTTCTTTTGCTGTTTTCTTACCATCCTCTTCTTCTATAAAAATATGAGTCTGATTTTCAATATTTTCCATGTAAACCATAATTTATTCAAAAGACACAAAAGACCCACGTCGAATCAAGTCTGTATGAAAATAAATTAAAACCCCATCCTCTTTTTATACACACAAACTGACACTTTTTATCAATTGATTAAACTTTTCTCCTATTCATTGAGGTTCATTTAAACCCGTTTGCCCAGCTCCCCAAAGAACGACCAACTGACCAAACTATGAGTACCGAACCGAAATTCTGTTTTTTTTTTTTTTTTATCATCAGACTCACCGTTCATCACCTTTATATTTGCTCAGAACCTCCCCTGTTTGACAAATACCAATCACATTCTGGTGGCATAATCCCACAACCTTCATCCGTGTGTATATATTTAACGAAGCTCCAATGATGTCCGAATTAAATGGCCATATAGTTCGATTACTCTCACCCACCCACACACACACACAAGATTCATTTGCTTTTTGTTTCATGTTTGTCATATAGTTTCAGTTAAATTACCTCGTGGAAGGAGTCCGTTTTCAATTATTCTCGCCTCTAATAGAAGCCGGGGCAGCAAAAGACACATTGCAATCAGTATGTGGATAAAGGCTGCCGTTGGACCGCCATGAGTCCAGAGAGCTCGTAATGTACCACCACGGGCTTCCTCGACTAGCCCGTCATGCGGCGATAAGGAACATCTCTTTTCTGTCAGACCAGCCAATTTGACTCCATCGTTGGCCAAGTTGCCCACCTGAAAGAGTTAAAAAAGAAAATATGGAGAGAGATAGTATAAATGAATGAAAAAAAAGCTGAGCTCGGTTGATGCTTTCTAGTGAACTAGGGCTAACCCCAAAATGGATATAAATAACTTTTGCATCAATAGTGTAAGTTTGGTGAAATAACAATGTGAGGTAAAGGGAATCATAAAGGCCAGGACAATATGGGTAGCGGCGGCAGCAATTGTTCAAAAGGCTTTTTTTTATCAAAATCGCACATAATTGCACATTGCTTCCGGCCACCATACCAACGTCGTCGTATCGGGGTTTCCATTGTTATGAGTTTATTCATTAGTTGGCGGCTGGCTGGAACACCGACAATATTTGTGGGGTGTTGTTATGATGCAGAGGAATTTGTTGGCAACCAAAAAGATAGATAGGGTAATGTAGATTCTCGATGCACAAATGTGCACACGGCAAAAATAATGGAATCGATTATGGTGACAAACAACACGCGGTGATTGTTTGGAAAATGCATAAATTTAAATAGTTGTCAAGCATAGTGAAAGAATAGGGCCACTATCGATACTTTAATATTAAGGTGACCATTTCTAGGAAATTATTTGTGGCTTCTTATTTTAGTTGTTCGGATTCGGTAGAAAATTCCATCCATTCATCCATTATTTCCGACTAATAACTTGCCCAAAGTTATTTCAATGTTAATAGTTTAACGCACTTATAATTGATTAAGCATAATTTATTATATTTATAATAGTATCTACAAAAAAAACCCAGTATGGTCACCACAATTACCTACCTACAATCAAAGGACACACATATTTTTTTGTTTGCGGTTAGAAAATACTTACTTTGAAAACTGCTGATGTAAAGAATAGTGGCAGTAATATAAAAACAACACCACAAAGGACAATTTGTAAATTAAGTTCGGCCACTGGTTCTATTTTCCACTGGATGAGTGAGCAACCTAAAAATAGATAAAAAGTTTTTTTTTTTGTTAAAACATTATTCATAACTATATTTATGATAGCTTTAATAAAATTTAAATTTAAAGGAAGAAGCTTTTTTGTTGATAATATAAATATGTATTTTTTTTTTAATTTGGAAAAGGCGTTGTTAACACTTTTGTAGTTTGTTTAAAAAAAAAGTAAAGATTATATTACATGACACGCTAAAATATTGAAAGAACATAATAAGCTCTTGAGTTTTTTTTTTCAAATTATGACTTTTCAATATTTGGTGCATTTATGAACAAAACTTTAACCCCAAAGGAAATCTTAAAACATACAATGAACTTTTTGAGTGACATCTTTCAATTTAATGGAGAGTGATTAATGGAGAGTCATACAAGTCATATGCTTAAGGATATTTTAAAACAAAAATAATTGTCTTGGAATAACACGGCAAAAACCTCGTCTGGTGAATATGAGTTTCACAGGTAGGTATACAGGGTGACTGTTGTGTAGGTTTATGGAGGAGGATTGGCGTCGGTTGGTTGTAACGCTTTGTTACAATATACACTAGCCCAAAAAATTAAAGGAACAAAAAAAAATCGTTTTTTTTTTTTAGTGATTTTCAGTAAAAATGATCTTATCATGACAAAACAAAAAGCATGCGAAAGCTTCATTCTTCTAGTTTTAGGACTTTTGTATTAAATATTTTAGGTATTTCAGTATTTCAAGTGGTGAAATTGGTACTATTTATAATTATCCAAAAACCAATTTTTTTTTAAATTTTTTTCTTAAGAAAGTGGGAAAATTTTTTTCCTGATAAAATGATTACTCTTTTAAGAAAATTATTCTTTGTTTACGTTTTTTCTGTTATTTATTAACCTTCAAGTTTTTTGTTTTTTGAGGCTGCAATATCAGTCATCAAACCAAAACCATACTCTTGAATTTGACTCTCAATACCTCCAACAACAAATCACTTTACATAAAATTCAAGAATACAATTTAAAAACTTCATTTAGTTCTCTACAAAGAAATAAAGTTTACTGCGTGAAAAAAAAATATTTTCTTACATTTTAAATCAATTTAGAAAAACTTCCTAAATAGACTTTTTTATGGTTGTTTTTTAGAAAATTTACCGCTATTTTTAAGCTGTGGGCGATTAGATTTAAATAAGGCTTAAATATAAAATATTAATTGCTGCAGTTTGCGTTACACAAAATCGCACTATGATTCCTTTGAGATGACTTAAGTTAGTAAATACATAATATGTATGTCAAAAATAAGTCGATATTTTTCCTCAAATTTTTTTTTTGTTATTTAAAAAAAAAAGGCAAAGAAATTTTGTTATATATAATTAATTTTCGCTGTTTATGCACATTTCTTATAACTTAAACTTAACAAGACAAGCGTACAAATTACAATTGGAGCGATTATATTCAAAACATTACAAGAACATTTGCTAAAAAAAAAAGGTTTCTGACAACATAATTCTTGTGTTTAGCAATTTTGTATGTTAAAATGTTACGTATACGCCCCATCTGCCCATTTTTTCTCGGAATTTAGATAGAGAGGCGTAATTTTTTGATCAAAACTTGATGACATTTATAAAATGGCTTTTTATTCAAATTCAAATGCATATCTTCTCTAGCCATTAATGGACCTGAGGGTGCAATCAATCTTATTGAATAATGTTCAAATGCCACCAATTTCAATTTTAAAACTTTTGTTTCTGGTGACTTTTAACACTCTGTACGAACATTTTAGAAATCAATTATAACAGTAACTTGATTTTTTTTTTAATTCTTCAGTTTTACTTCTTAATGATTCCTAAAAGATAGAATGTAAGTTTTTTTTCAGCATCAAATTTTCTAAGTAAAAAGTTTTTAGAGTTTTCACGATTCTGTTTTTCCTCAAAGCCAAATGCAGAAAATCCTCTTCTAAACTCGGTCATTTAAAACAAAAAAAGTTCTTTTTTGACCTGTATTAAGTAATTTGCTTTTAATTGACACTATTTACTTATTAGTATTCACCCCCAATCAATCACACAATACTTTAATTTGTCGTTTTTCAAATAAACATTGATTGTTCTTTTTTCGTTTAAAAAATTAAGTTATTATATTATAATTTCAAATTTGTATGAATGAAAAATGAATTAAATTTGCTATTTTGTATACAAATCAAAATACGATCACAGCAGTGGCGTATCCAGAAAAAAATTTGGGGGGGGCTGAAAAATTTTTCAAAAATTTTTGATAAGGTAAATGTACTACAAATTTGTCTCTTTTTTTATTCATCTTTGATCGAGAGAAAAGCGCTGTGCTGCGGTACTAAAAGTCGTATAGTAGCATTTTACTGCTCCCGACAACTTCGTACTACTGTCTTCTTTCGCATTCAAAGTAGCTATTTTTCCAAGTTCTTGTATCCCAAACATTTTACACAAACAGCAAGGTGTTTAGTAAATTTAGGAGAATCGGACTTTTTTTTACAAAAACTTAAATAAATAATTTTTGGGAACTATTATTGACTTTTTCTTTAACTATACCGAAATATAAATAAATAAAGTACATTATACTTTAAGAATTATTCTTTGTTGATATTTGACGTTTCTGTGCTTTATTTTGTGAGAAAAAAATAGTAATCTTAAAAAAAAAAAACACTTTTTCGTTAGAACTTTTTCATGTGCTGAATTCAAATTACAGATTTATTCCTATCACGTCTAGTTTCACTTTTTTCGGTATAAATGCCCATATTTCCGCAATTCGACCGAAAGTGAACTGGCATCACTTTTCAATTTCACGTGAAATTGATCTTCGATCGATTTCGAAAACTTAAAAAATGCTTCGAACTGTCAAAACTAAAGGATCATCCATTTTTATTTTGTTTCTAGAGTTAAATTACTGCTATTTTGAACATGGATGCAATTTTATTGGCAACTTTATTGGAAAAAAGCAGAATTTGAAAGAAAAAATAAGAAGTCACATTTTGCGAGACATATGAAATATGTAGGTAAGTGAAAAAAAAATATAAGTTTTGATAATATTTTGTCCAAAAATTAGAGATTCGTTGAAAAAGATACCAAGTTCACGAGCAGAAACAAAGCGAATTAAATTCGATCAGAAAATCGAAATGAGCGAAAAAATGTAGAACAAATAATTTCACTATCGGCAACGCAAGTGAATGCTCAAAAAGTGAAATGCAGAACGAAAAAGTCTCAAAAACTAGTTTTCAATGAAATATTCTTTTGATGTTTAATCCGAAATATATATTTTTTAATAATATGTTTCTTTTTTAATACAAATCAGAAGCACAAACTGGAATTTGCTTAAATAAACCATTAGTTATGTTGACCACTAAGATATTGAGATATAAAAAATTTGTATTTCCAATATCTTTGAGAAAAATATTATTTTTGAAAAAAAGTAATATACTCAAGACAATAAAATACGACGTGATTGCATAAGAAGCTTTGCAAAATTTAACGGTGATGTTAATCGACGTCAAAACAACAAACACATTATTTGAAGAATTCTGAATTGGACTAAAATCCTGAAAATCCCAAACCTCAACGTCAACTGAGGCACTTACTCAAACAAACACAAACAACCATTTTAGAATTTGGAGGGGGCTCGATCATTTGAGCTGTCTCTAAATCTCTACGATTTACGAAAAAGTTTCAGTTAATCATGTAGATTATGATGAAATCAGCTAAATAGTAACATGATTTTGGAGGCTTGGGGTGGGCTTGAGCCCCCTGAGCCCCCCCCTCAATACGCCACTGGATCACAGTACCATATGTGCCAGAAATTTATTATTTTAAGAGATACGGATAACTAATTTCGTGCTTAATTATTGTCCTGTCGTCAACGGCTGTAATAAATTGTTGGTCGGGGCCATGGCTTATTCTTGTGGGAATATATACACAATAATTTATCGTTTCCAACTACTAGAACATGGTCTGTGTGATTTTTCCCATTGTCCGACATTTGTAAGCAGTTGTGTATAGAGAGATATACATAGGTATGATTACACTTGGGATTGAAGCATATTTAAGGATGGAAAGATTGGTATAAAATGGTATACAATATGTTATACAAATATATGTATTTACAACATTTTTGATTGGAAAGGCTACGGAATACTTTTTTTAAAATTACTTTTAAATAAAATCAAAAGGTGGAACTTCAATAGTTACATACAAACAAATCTGAGATGGCGATGGCGCCTGGAAAGAAAAAGAAGTTATATAGTGAAATTGATTTGAAAAAGAAAGCAAAAGTAATAAAAGCCTTTGAAATTTGTTGGTACCTGTATTGGCAGTAATTTTTTACGTGGTTTACAAGTATGAATGAGAAAAACATCTTTCTAAATGGACAGGTCCGATTAAAAAGGAACCTCTAATCGGACCACTTTTCTTGGTCCAAAGGGTGGTCCAATTAAACAGGTTTTACTGTACTATGTATCAAAGTAGGGCTGTAAAAGTAACAACAAAATGAGTACCCGCATGTATATGTTACTTTTGGCTCTTTTACCCGCAACAATAATATCGCTACTCTTTGCCTTCGCATGTTTCGTATTTTTAGTATGTTTTGTACGTTTACTATGATGAGTGGAAATTTTTTTTTGAAAAAAAAGAAAACAGAACAATTTATATTGTCTTCGCTACATTTTAAGGCCATAAACATTAAAATTGGTTGCGGCGTTCTCATGTTATACGAGTTTGAAGGTATGCCTATTGAATTTTTTCCATTTTTTTTTATTCAAAAGTGGAAACTTTTTTGAATTTTTTCCTAATTTTTCTACTTAATTTTATGTTTATATTCGTTCAGTTATCTTATAACAATTCTTTAAAGACAATTATCAGAATATTAACGAAATTCAATACAGACATGTGGAACAATTTTTCATTTTTTTTCTATTGAGATGGATTTTCAAATCTCGATTTCTCTGTTTTTTTTTTGTGTTGAACCTTTTGAAACTGAAAATAAATAAATTTTTTGAAAAAAAAAAAAAACAAATTGAGTGTATCATACATCGGATTTAATATTGAAATGGGAGTCTCGTCGTTACTCGTATGTTTCTTTACTTCAGTACCAGTAACGAATCATACGAGTAACGATACTGTTTAGAAAGTAACTTTTCGTTACTCGTTACTGAAGTGAATAACCGCACTTTAGTAACGAATACGTACGATTTGCTACAGCTCTATATCAAAGTTATTAACAAATTTCAGTTCTGTGCAAGTTTTGTTTAGCAGATTGAAAAAAAAAAATCCATATCTAATTTGAAATAAGTTATAGTTTTTATATTTGTCATGGTAAAACACATCGTACTTAAAACCTCAAGCTTTAAAATTTTATAGTTGCATATCACACTTTATATTTAGGTAAGTGCATTTAAAGTTTAATCCTAAAAGCCATTTTAAGCCACTTCAAATTTCTAAATGTCCTCTTTTACAGTCTTAAAAAAAAAAAAAAAAAAAAAAATACAAAAATACTTTTTGTAGCACTCAGCAAAAAAATAGTATACCTATTAGTCTAAGAGCCGGCAGCATATTTTGGCAGTTTTGATATAACCGAAATTCGAGTGTGCACATATCTAGATATGCACCACAGTATGTCAACGGAACAAGTCTGGCAGTGATCTTTTTCAGCTTTCCCTTGCCAGACGCATCCAAAGTGCAGCAAAAAATCAATTTTTGGCGTTTTGGTATAACCGAATAAATGATACACCAAAAAATCATAAAAAATCCCCTGATTTCGAATCTGTGGGTACCGCAAGTTTCTTTTTCAGCTTTCCCCCCGCCAGACCGCTTTAAAGCATTTTTAAGTGCATTTTTCTTATAAAAAACCTAATTACTTATTTTCTGTTAGGTATAACCGTATGATGGTAACAAATTAATATTCTATGTCTATTCCAGGTCTAGAAAATATAATTTTTAGCCAGCTATTTTTCAGCCTTCCCTCTGCCAGACGCATCCAAAGTGCAGTCAAAAATCAACTTTTGGCGTTTTTCTAGGTATTACCCCAAAAAATGATACACCAAAAAATCATAAAAAATCCCCTGATTTCAAAAATGTGGGTACCGCAAGTTTCTTTTTCGGCTTTCCCCCCGCCAGACCGCTTTAAAGCATTTTTAAGTGCATTTTTCTAATAAAAACCTTGATTACTTATTTTCTGTTAGGTATAACCGTATGATGGTAACAAATTAATATTCTATGACTATTCCAGGTCTAGGAAATACAATTTTTAGCCAGCTTTTTTTCAGTCTTCCCTCTGCCAGACGCATCCAAAGTGCAGTCAAAAATCAACTTTTGGCGTTTTACTAGGTATTACCCCAATAAATGATACACCAAAAAATCATAAAAAATCCCCTGTTTTCAAAAATGTGGGTACCAGAAGTTTTTTGTAGCTTTCGCCCCGCCAGACCGCTTTGAAGCATTTTGAAATGCATTTTTCTAATTAAAAACCTAATAGCCTATTTTCTGTTGGGTATAACCGTATGATGGTAACAAATTAAAATTCTATGTCTATTCCTGGTTTAGAAAATATAAGTTTAAGCCAGATATTTTTCAGCCTTCCCTCTGCCAGACGCCCTTAAAGATTTCCCAAATAGGTTTTTCCATAGAAAAAACACCTAGTTTCTGTTTTTTTCTTATAAAATTGAAATAATATTTTTTTGTTTATAGTAACCATATGATGGCCAAATATTAACTTTCTCTGCCTTTTACTGATTTAGAAAATGTAAATTATTTCAAGTTTGTCATACATTGTTTTTTTTTTGTAGGTTCAAAAATACGCGAGTTATGTGAAAAACTAAAATTTGTATTAAACAAAAATGGCGGCCAAATGACTCTAAGTGCGATTGAACAAAATTTGGTTTACGACTCGTGTCTTTATGCCTTTCGAGCCCTGAAGTCAAAATGCATTTCGGATTTTTTCCCAGACCCTCATGCCCCATATAGCAAAATCTAACTTTCCCGTACTATTGAAATACCTTTTCGGGCGTCTGGCAGAGGGTAGGCTGAAACAAAACTGGCTTAAACTTACATTTTCTAAATCAGTAAAAGGCAGAGAAAGTTAATATTTGGCCATCATATGGTTACTCTAAACAAAAAAATATTATTTCAATTTTATAAGAAAAAAACAGAAACTAGGTGTTTTTTCTATGGAAAAACCTATTTGGGAAACCTTTAAGGGCGTCTGGCAGAGGGAAGGCTGAAAAATATCTGGCTTAAACTTATATTTTCTAAACCAGGAATAGACATAGAATTTTAATTTGTTACCATCATACGGTTATACCCAACAGAAAATAGGCTATTAGGTTTTTAATTAGAAAAATGCATTTCAAAATGCTTCAAAGCGGTCTGGCGGGGCGAAAGCTACAAAAAACTTCTGGTACCCACATTTTTGAAAACAGGGGATTTTTTATGATTTTTTGGTGTATCATTTATTGGGGTAATACCTAGTAAAACGCCAAAAGTTGATTTTTGACTGCACTTTGGATGCGTCTGGCAGAGGGAAGACTGAAAAAAAGCTGGCTAAAAATTGTATTTCCTAGACCTGGAATAGTCATAGAATATTAATTTGTTACCATCATACGGTTATACCTAACAGAAAATAAGTAATCAAGGTTTTTATTAGAAAAATGCACTTAAAAATGCTTTAAAGCGGTCTGGCGGGGGGAAAGCCGAAAAAGAAACTTGCGGTACCCACATTTTTGAAATCAGGGGATTTTTTATGATTTTTTGGTGTATCATTTTTTGGGGTAATACCTAGAAAAACGCCAAAAGTTGATTTTTGACTGCACTTTGGATGCGTCTGGCAGAGGGAAGGCTGAAAAATAGCTGGCTAAAAATTATATTTTCTAGACCTGGAATAGACATAGAATATTAATTTGTTACCATCATACGGTTATACCTAACAGAAAATAAGTAATTAGGTTTTTTATAAGAAAAATGCACTTAAAAATGCTTTAAAGCGGTCTGGCGGGGGGAAAGCTGAAAAAGAAACTTGCGGTACCCACAGATTCGAAATCAGGGGATTTTTTATGATTTTTTGGTGTATCATTTATTCGGTTATACCAAAACGCCAAAAATTGATTTTTTGCTGCACTTTGGATGCGTCTGGCAAGGGAAAGCTGAAAAAGATCACTGCCAGACTTGTTCCGTTGACATACTGTGGTGCATATCTAGATATGTGCACACTCAAATTTCGGTTATATCAAAACTGCCAAAATATGCTGTCGGCTCTCGGTCTATATGTAAATATTCGACTCGTATACATTCTATCGAAACGGAAATTCTATATGTTTTTATTTTAACATTTATTCACAAAGCACTTTGACACAATACAACAGCTGCATTTAGAGATACAAAATCTATATAAACGCATCAACCATACACAAATCCAATTTTACGAATACTCAGAGTAGGTACACAAAAAACCACTTTTCTAATTCCAATATAACATTGTTGCCAGAATTCTCTAATTTAGTAAAAATTTGTATTTATGTTTGCGGTTTACATTTATTTTTGTAAAAAGTTTGTTTAGAGTTTTATCCAATTAGGTAACTCGTAACAATAAGGGTGTGACAGTTTTACAGATAAATTTATTGAATTATTTAGCAACTGTTCAAAATGTTCTTGATAGTTAAAGACATTTGTATTTATTTATTTTGGTTTATATTGATTAAAGAAAAAAGTTTGTTAGAATTGTATCCATATTGTAACGGGTGTGACAGTTTTACTGATAGATTTATTGAATTATTTAGCAACTATTCAAAATGTTCTGGATAGTAAAAGACATTTGCATTTATGTTTTTGGTTTGATTCTAGAAAAAAGTTTGTTAGAGTTGTATCCATATTGTTACGGGTGTGACAGTTTTACTAATAAATTTATCAAATTATTTAGCAACTATTATAAATGTTTTTGATAGTAAAACTCCAAAATATTACGTTACGGGTGTGACATCTTGAGTTTTTCGCAGGAAATAAAAATATTTAACAAAAATTACAATACAAGAAGGTGTACAAAAATTAAGTTTCGTAGGTGCGGACATTAAAAGTTATGATTTTCGACCAAACCTTGATCGTGTGACCAAAAATTTGGCGGTCGTACAGGCTGATAGGATAGATAATAAATATAATATATTTTTTATTTATTTAAAGCAAGCAAACCATTAAATGTTAAAAATTCTTCACCCTAAAAGTAGGAAATTGTATCAAGATGGCAACTCTGCCAAAAAAAAAAGAAAATACTCACCCAAAAATCGATAAGCGCCATGCACAGCCAAATATCCCTGAAAAAGTGTCAGCAATACGCCATACCATATAGACCACAATGAATTCAAATGCAGATAGTTTTTGTGATCCTTGCCGTAGGGCGGCGCTTGCTGCTGATGTTGTAGATACTTTGCTGATTTCCTTTTTGAATTTGGATATTTTGCATTGTGATGACTGAGATTACTGCTAGTCGTCGTGATGACCGAATTGTTTATGCTCGAATTGAGACTGGGGCACGTCTTGGCCATTGAGCCGGCGGAGGTATTCAGAATTGAACGGGACGATGCTGATGTAGATTTTTTATTATTGCCAACTTCGTTGTTGTTTTCATAACCAACAAGAGAACCAGTTATTGACATTGTGTTGGTCTTCTGTTCGCAATTCTGTATGCTTTGACGTTGTTTTTTTTTTCAAATAGTTTCAAAACGTTAATTTAACTCATCGAATAAGATTTTTCTGAATTTCGTTTCACTTAAATTTCTATAATGATTATGTTTGTTTCCATGATATGCTGAGTTCTTTGCGTGCATTTGTTGTGATTTTATAATATTGCAAGTGTCGACAGTATCTGCAAATTAAAAAAAAAAAAAACAATCTAACATTAATGTGAATATTATGAAGGACTACCACTTTATTTTTTGCCTTTCAGTTAAAGTGGAATTTTATTTCAGTTTTATTTAAAAAATATTAAAATACAAGTTTTTTTGTATCCCTTGCGTAAAAAGGATGAAACAAAGTTTTGGAATTTATTTTTTTTTAAATAAAATATTATTTTGTTTTATTTTATTTTTCACAGCTCGTAGAAACTTATTCAAGATAGGTTCACCGAGTTGAAACGTAGTGAGTGAAATTTTTTCTGTATTTAGAGTTAAGTAACGGCCTTAAAGGAGTAAATTTGTGGCTGGGATTTCAGCATGGATGCATCATTTCTATTTTCATTATTATGGCTAAATGCAAAAAAAAAAAAACTATCTACACAATGTAAGGGCAAGAATAAAATACTGTAAGTACTTTTTCATCTTTATTTTGTGGTGTAGGGTGTAATTTTAGGTTTTGCTACGGGGGTTTTAATAAGATGTAGAAAAATAAGGGCTGTATTTTCCCGTCAGTCTGCATGTCTGTCTATTAAAATGTTTCTTGTTCACTTTCTAATTTTTTATTTTTCAGGAGAGACAAAAAAGTGTGTAATAGGTACCTATATTGTAAGAAAAATTTTCATCGGTTTTTTTTTTGTCCTAGGTATTTCAAGTGACTAATAATATCAAAGTAAAATTATTGATTTTTTGTAGTGCCTTATTCCAATTTCAAAGTTATTTATAAAAAAAACCATAAACTTGAGCAAATATTTTACATTAATTGATTTTACTATTAAGCATTAAGAATAGCTGTAACAAACGCGTTAATTTTGAAAAAGGTTTTATGAAAATATTTTTGAAAATTTTTGGAGCGGTTTACATTGACATTACGATTATAGAGAATGCTTAAGAAGTGGGTCTTGTAATTTTTGGACGGGTATTGTTCGGCTTTTCTCATAAAGGACTTAACTGATTCCAACGAAAACTTTTGTACAAAACATTTTTATAGCATTTATAAATGTTATTTAGAAAAAAATTAATTTTTTTTTATTTTAACAAAAATTAAAAGTTTTTTTGGAAAAATCGATTTTTGAAAACGGATTGATAAATTGTTTTGAAATTTGTTTTGGTCCTTTTCGGGATCAGTTCTTAGACTTCTAAATTGGGCCCAGGACATGTGGAACAATGTCATCTTTTTCGATGAACCGCAGTTCAAGCTGCATGTTGCAGATGGGTGCATTCTCGGAAAAAGAGAACTAAAGAAAATCCAGAGCTCTGATCGAAGTTCATTGCAAAAGTTTATCTACGAGTCCTGGAAAATGTAGCTCTAATTCAGAGAGCTCCATCTGAATTAGAGCTTTTTAAGAATACTTGCAAATTTCTTTTTTTCAACAGGATGTAAACCTCAATCTAATCAGTTGTAAACACATTTCTTTAATACTTTAAAATGAGGTATTTAGGTACATTTTCAAAAAAAAAACTTATTTTCGGTTTAAACAATTTTAACTCCCGTTACCAAGTATGAAAAATGATAACTCAATAATATATGTAATTGTATTATAAAACGATTTGAGCCGCACAATAAAACAAGTCCTTATTATAATAATTGTAGGTAGTTATTGAAACAAATTTGACAAAATTAGAAAAAAAGAATGACCAACATTTTTTTAGTTAAGATCCGTTTCTTGAGAAATTTCGTTCCAAGTAATATACTAAAAAAAAAAACAGCTTTTAGAATTTCATACAAATCTCCGTTCAAAATAAAAAAAATCCATCGGGCGGGCGCACTAAAGCGACAATGACGGAACGACTGAAGTTTTGGTTTGCTCCATAATCCCTATTTTGTTTTTGATTAAAACTTATTTTTAATAATACTTGGCCTAAAGAAAATGTATAAACCAAAATCACACAAGTATACAAAAACGCATTAGATATTCATATAAATAAGTATGTACGTTCATGTTCAATGGGTTCTTATTCCTGTTTCGTCGATTTTGGTTTTTGTAGTACTGAAGTAGTGATTATATTTAATGTTATTTAGGTTTATATTCCGTTGGATTCACTCCAGTTTGTCTATTATTCGATTAGTTTTGGACTGAATAAATTTTATAGAGCATCTCATGATTTTATAATCGTTCATAGTAACAGAAATTGAATACTTATGTTCTTTCGTAATATTTCCATCGCACCATGTTAAATAGTTTTTTTATTTAACAAGAACAATATTTGAATCAAAAAATTTAAATCTCTTTGAAATCCTTATTAATCTTCAAAAAGCATAATATAGCGATGTGTGATGTCTATATGCCGGAATTATTCAAAAATCTTGCAAAAGCTTTCTCATAATTATGTTATTTAATAAGTTTAAGTACAAAATAAATGTTGCTTCTATTATGTATATGGCTTCTACCACATAAAAAAACAGAAACCTTTATTAAATCATTCATGATTTATTTGACTATTTAGCCTCACAGCACCACATAATCTAATTTATTTAATTAAATTTATTCCCTAATCTCCCTGGCTAATTGAAATGCGTAAATATTTGAAGAAGTGTAAGTTAAAGTCACTTCCTGAAAAAAAAAAAACATGAAAGGAAGCGAAATTGCTTATCTCGAAACAGAGCCACCAGGGGTGCGCTTTACGACGTTAATTAACGCAGGACTAACGAGTCCTTATACTAATCAGTATCCGCTTGTATCCTTAGTAACAGCAACAATTTTATCTTCTTACTTATATAGTATATCTATATAATTACCCAAGCATTATTCTTGTCCGAATGCATTTTTGTAAGAGGATTTTTTTTTTCTATCCCAACAAACAGAAAAAAATATAACTTTCTCATTCGCTGCCACCTCCACACCCTCACAACATACGTACATTTTTTTTTTCTTTTCTGCTTTTTGATGTAAGGAAAGACTCTATGAATAAAATAGCTTTTGGATGAGGAAATTAATTAGATTTTTAATTAAGCCTTCTTCTAAATACGCGTTATATGCACCTCCTGTCATATTTTTTTTTAAGTCTGGGATGAGGTGTCTGTGTCACTAATTATATGCTGCTTTAACAAATTATCCAAGTGGAATAAACAAATTATTTATAGAATGTCAGTGTTGCTTTTAACAAAATAAAAGTAGTATACAAAATTTAAAAATAAAAAAACAAGTGTCCTTGCAATGGGTTCCTATGCCTATATATTTTTTTAGAGATAAATATGTCATGTTTCTTTATGATTATTATTATCTGACGGTTGCCTTTAAAAAGTATTAACAAATGAATTTTGATTGAAGTTTGTATAAATTCATTACGAAACAAAGAAAGTAAATGTTCAAACCCTCTTTGAATTCAAATGCTAAATTCTTATAAAAAAAAAACAAAACAAAACAAAACTGGGGTTTATGGTTTTTCTCATAGTCTCTATAAGCAGAACTAAGCGAAATTGAAATGGGACCACACTGCAGGCACCAGTTTTCCAATACAAAAAGATTTATCAAAATTGGTTCACTAAGTCCAAAGTTATTAGGTAACAAACATACCTACCTTTTACCTTTTTAAAGGAAAAAACATCTAAAATAAAATTGATATCCAAAAAAGTATGAAATTTTAGTTCTATTATTAAGATGCATTTTTCGAAAAACATAAAAATTCAAAATTGTTAGAGCCTTTTTCTTAAGTTTTTGAAAAAAACAAAAAAGTTTATATAGTTAGTACCTACACCTATACCAAGTTATTGGAATTACTAATCAATACTCGAGACTAGAAAAAAATCGTATGGGAGGGGTAGGTATGGGAATTTTTCTTTATATGACCGGCGCCGCTGGGTTCTAGCCATAAGGACCTTAAGGCAATAAAATTGTATATTTTCAAATGAAAAATATTAAGAAATATGAAAAAAAAAAAAAAAATTGCTCATATTAAAAGGAATTTTTAAATTTTTAAAACATATTTTTGATTTTTTTAAAGGTTTCTTTCTAAAGAATCATTTTTTATAGATACCAATGAATTGGGATGCTCATTACTCATTAGTGTGGTCCACGTTATAAGGCAAAAAAATAAACCATATACCTAAGTCATTACTTCCGCGCCTATTATTTTGCTACAGACATCTATACCAACATACACGCAGAGAAAAAATAACTATTTTAATAGTTCTCTCAGTGTATGCTGAAAGTATGAGCCCTCAAAAGTAAAAGGAGGAGGGCGCTCATCAGTTGTTAAATTTTAGACTGTGTTACCCTTAGGCCGTGTCCGAATTTCGTTAAAATGTTGGTTAAATCATGACATTTGATTTAACACTAGTGGTTAAATTTTGACGTTTCTCAAGACAGAGAAAAAATTGCATTTGAAATTATTTTTAATTTATTTATTGATTTTAAAATTAATGAAATTTAATGAAAATTAATGCGAATTGGTTGTTTTGTTTTATTTTGTTTTTTTTTATTTAGTTTGTTGAAAGTTGTAAACTAGTGCTCGCAGACTGCATAAGCAAGATATACATACACAATGATATTTTTTTTCGTAATGATAGGGGAGAAAATCGATGCAAAACATAAAATAAATGTAAATCAAATTAAGAAATTTGTACTTTATTCGAATAAAATTTTTATTTTTATACATTTTAAACTGGTTATCGTATAAAATATTTATTTTCTTGAATAACAAAATACAAAAGTGGTTAGGGAAATTTCCTAAATCTTGCAGGAATTTTAACTAAAAATCCCATTTAACTCATTCTCTTTTAACGCAGTTCGGACACCAAAACATTAATCCCCGTTATACCAAACGTCAAAAATTTAAACTGTTTTAGAAAATTTTTACGCAATTAGGACACGACCTTAATATCTTATTATATCGTAATAGGATTAGACCTTAGAGCATTGACAAACTATACCCAGACTGGAAAGTTTCATACGTCTCACCTACCAAAACCCTTTTGTTTGTACAGTACAGTGTCTGTGAATATATGTGAAAGCCACCACTGTGGTAAATGAGGTTAACACGCACACATAGATAGATTCACGACATTCAACACACCTCGCAGCTTGTAGGCAAAAGTTATTTGACAGCTCTTAAAACAAAAAGGTATATGTTAAAATAAGTCGAATCCGCTTAAAATCTTTTAATTTTAAGGTGGACTTAATTTCATTTAAATACTAATTTTCATCGTAAAAAACAAACAAAAAAAATTGTTTAGTTATAGTCTGACTTTAGCTGTAGTTTATCATACTTATTTCCAACAGCGCGCTGCAGCGCTTGACTAGTGAGCTCATTTTTTTTTTCAAGTAAAATATTTCCACATCAAAATAAGATGACTTCCCGATTAAATTAAGTGGATTTCTTTTAAATTTGCGCATTTAAGAAATTAAGAAGATCTGTCCGCTTAATTTAAGATGGAAGTCATCTTGGAAACAAACCATGTAGAAATCCGCTTCATTTAGGTAATGTGGAATCTGCTTATTTTTAGGTGGTCTTTTTTCTCCGTGTACCTGCTTTATTCTCTATTTCTGTCATTAAAAAATTAACTCCTACAAGAATTGTCAATATTCTGTTCTATTGAAGTCACAATAATTCGATTTCGAATGTTTTGAATACAATTTTCTTAACAAAATTATAAAAAAGCATTTCAAGTGAATTTTAAATAAAATTCGTAATTTTCTTTAAATTTTTTTCCGCAATGCTTTATAAATTATAATTATAAAAATAAATAAAATACTTTCCATACAAAACTTTTCAACAAAAAAGCGAAAATCACGCCATGGGTTCAGCGCGGAAATATCTCGGTAATTTGATTTCTTTTTTTTTAACGTACTATGTGCAAACCAATAAAAGAGAAAAAAAAAAAAGAAAAACGACATTTTCAAGTTTTAAATACTTTAAAAAAGTTTAACCCATTCAATGCGATGCGATTACCAGCAATCCAACAAAGATATATTATAGAGATACACAGATACACTTGGCAGATAAGAAAAACGAGGGCTGCTTTATGCGAATTGAAGAGAAACGAAATAAATAAACGGCTCATAGCTCATCCAGGTCGATGGAGATGGAGATTCAGAAGAGGAGGAAGGCCAAACGAAACGAAGGACGAGAAGAAAAGGCATCATCAGGCATTTGTATTATTGAATAAGTTCGGTTTGGAATAAGTATTTCAAGAATTTTTTTGTTGCCTCAGATAGCACGTTTAACTCTCTAAAGGAATGCAAGAATCCCATTCAACATATATTTCCAACCATTTCTATTCATACTACCTACTTCTACTATTGACCTGTTTTCTTCATTTTGTTCAGCTCATCGGCTGCTGATGGTTTATAGGAATATGGAAATGTGTGGTGAAGGAACCATATCGATGAATTCATTACAGAAGAACCTCCATTGATTTCTCATAGTCAATGATTCTTCATCGCATGGATATATGCGAATGACAAGTGTATGTAGGTACCCACTGTTCATAGGAAAAAAGCCCCCCTTTTTAAATAGATATGGAGCATTTTTAATTCAATTTCATATTCATGCCTGGGCTTTTGAAGAAGATGCGTCTTTTGAATGCCAAGAGGTCAACGGAAATTGATAGCGCTTTCTTCCTAAAGGAATAGGGAAATAATTACTCCTCCATAACCATCAATCCAAACACTATAAAGCTTGAAAAATATCTGAATAGTTTCTAGGAATCTAAAGGCATTTAACTCAAGGATAGATAAATATAATCCTTTAGCTACAATTTTATTGGAGAGTCGCACGGAAATCATTATTGTTCGGAACGATTTTACGCTCGTTATCACTTTAATAGGTACAATTATGGGCGATAGAAGTTTCTTGAACAACCGTAAAAGAGGTGAATTCTCTTTTACGGGTGTTTTTCTCTCAGGGGTATTAGGAGTGATAGCAGAGGTTTGGTTGTTGGTTCTACTGCTTGGTGATGACAGTGTTTTTTTTCTTAGAGGTGTATAGGAAAAGTTTTTCCATTTCCTGGCATTTGAACTTTAAAAGAAAATGTTTCAACATTAAAGAAGTAGTTTTTTGGGAAAATGGATTAAGATGAATTAATTTTCTTTGCAAACAGATAAGATAAAAAGGCAATAATGAGAAATTTGTGGAATTTTGAATATTTGCTTTCAAATTTATTTGCATTAATTGTTTGATTAATTTTGACTTTGTTTTGTGTTTTTGTTTTTGTTTTTAATTACATAAAATCAATAAATAATATCTTGTGAATCAATTACTGTTTTCTATAGCCCATCAAGGAGAAGGAGGTTTTGCACGAGTCGACTTTTTGTGTATTGTTTGTATTGAATTTTGAAAAAATGTTATCCAATTGCAACGTACCGCTGCACATAGGGGTATTTAGTCAATTTAGGCGGACAAAACACGAAATTTTAAACTGATCCAAACGTGAAAAATCAACATCCTACTAAAAGTAGATATTTTGCTTAGCATTTTCTTATAGTTTTAAAATTGATTATCACTTCAGGTGATTAACAGCAGCGGTCTAGAGTTCAAAGTTTTCAGCCCAAAGATAAAATTAATTTTTTTTTGTAATTTAGCGACTGTGCTTAAGTAAGTACTTTTTTTTTTTGAAGTGGATGTAGAAAAAAGTTTTTATGGAATATTGATAAGGAGATACGAAACTGTCTACTAGATGTTGTATCTTAATGTTGTATTACTTTATAAATAAAAAAGTGATATGTTGAATCTTAATACAAATTAATCGTAAAAAACGTAAATTTCTGTGTTGGTAAGGAGATAAGTTATACAATTTCACATTATTGTGTGCTAAAATTGAATGTTTTCTAAAGGTTAAACTCTTATCTAATTGAATCTGTAAAAAACAAGTGCAACTAAGTGCAACTTCGACACTTTTGCCCTTCTTAAAGGTTTTAGGTGTTTAAAAATGGCTACCTTGTATTCAGCATCCATATTTTAAGTTTTTTTTAAAGATTCAACTTCTTGAATTACAGAACCTGAATTCTTATGATTTTTCCTAAATTTTAAGACCTTTATCTTGGCGATACCATTAATAGAACTCCATTTATAAACTCCATAACAAACCATTGGGATCCATTCTTGACACTTTTTTGTTTGAAAAAAAGTGGTTTAGGAAGAAAAATGTTTTCATTGAAATCAACACTTAAAACACTTTATTCCAGTACTAAATACAAGCTTTTACCTTGTTGATGAAGATAAACCGGAAAAATAATTTTTTCCGGGTAAAATTTGCAAATACCCCTATGTGCGCTGGCTGTTCCAATGCTGGAGGTAGACCCAGCACATTAAATGAGAGTGTGAAATAAACCCTTTTTTTTAATTTGATGTTTTTGAAAGTTGTTCCACCATTTTTCCGATTTCTTCCGTAATGCTCTAATTTTTTTTTTTTTAATTTTCAAAAATAGAGGTTTTAGAGTCAAAAACTGGAAAAGGTTTTTCCAGATCTTATTGGTTATTTCAAACAATGTTCCAATTTTTTTGTCCTCAATAATTCTAAAGTTAGGGGTCGAAAAAAAATTAAGTCCCTTTTTTTTTGGTTTTTTTAAAGATTTTATACTCTCTTTGAAACTTTTAAAAATTGCTCCAAAAACTTGAAGGCTTAAAATTTGTTCTAAGATATCACTTACCAAACTTTTTTTCAAATTTTTTTTTGCATTTTCTTTTTTTAAAACATTTGTTCTGAATTCGAATATTTAACTACATGTGAGAGAGTTTTTACTGTAAGAGTGTCAACTCGAAAATGCTTTTTCAAAGTAAATCGGGTTTTTTTTTAACATTTTCAAAAATTACCGCATGCCCCTTTTAATCGATATGAAAAACAAAGAACTGGAGATTTGAACAAAAAATATTTGTGAACTCTTACTCTACTTTTGCTCGTTTGATCTTCTGTTACCCTAAAATATATTTTAAAGATATTAAAAGCCCCAAAAATTACAAAAAACCAACCTGTAGCACTTGAAAATCGATAATCTAAAATTT
Organism: Episyrphus balteatus; assembly: GCF_945859705.1. Taxonomy (NCBI): domain Eukaryota; kingdom Metazoa; phylum Arthropoda; class Insecta; order Diptera; family Syrphidae; genus Episyrphus; species Episyrphus balteatus. The sequence continues at coordinate 78,437,809 of NC_079136.1, read as the reverse complement.
TAATTATTCAAACCAAATTTCAAAAAATAATCAAAATCTAGATTTTACAGTAAACAAAAAAAAAAAAAACAGTTTTTAAGATAGAAAGTTTTCAAATGGTAAAACTATAAAATAAAGTTTAAACATTCGAAACTTTAAAGAATTAAAAAAATAATTGTATCTAATAATTTTATAATTTAGATTTCGAATTTCAAAAATTCAAAACTTATTCAAGATTGTTCGAGGGCTCTTCTCAAATGGTTGAGACTTTCGGTTCTCATTATTGATTTTAAGTAATGTAAATTTTCGTTTATAGTATTTTTTCAAAATCATCTTTTATTTCACTTTCTAATTTTCTACTATTTTCACTACCATTTAACCCTTCTGTTTTTGAATATAAAATGTTGTGCTTTACATGTGGAGAACAAGAAATAAAATTCTATGGTTCCTATTCGTATATACTCTTTTAAAGCTCCATAAAACATAACAGGGGCTACGTGATATTATTAATGGCTTTGTGAAAAACAACAAAGTACAGTTTTTTTTCTTCCTAAATTAAATTATTACACACCCATTTTCATACAAAAAAAAAAAAAAACACTTTTGAATAATTCAAATGACCAAAGACCAAATAAAACAAAATATCTCTGATTCTACCTTACTCCAAACTCCAACCAAACGACACACACTCTACAACACCGACTTCTTTTTGGTCCGTCCTGATAAGTGCGAGATCACTCACATCCGATTTTGCAAAAAAAAAAAGAACAAACAATAAATACCATTCAGTAGCTTTTTTTCGTTATGGCTTTGTATAAAAGAGGACATGGATTTTCGGTTTTTTCCCTTGGGAACTTTTTGTTATATCCTTTTTTACAATACAAAAAAAGGAATATTTTTTAAAAGGCCGGAGCATTTATGCCAAATTTTTTTTGTGTGTGTGCATTTTTTCACGATGTTATCCTGGTTTTAGCAACACGATTTTTTTACAATGAATGTGGGACCAATCCGAAGGACAGATGATAATCTTTTGCCTGCGCTCTTTTGCGTTCGCAGAGAGAATGCATGTTGATAATTTTAGATGGTCACTGGCGTAAAAGGTATAGAGTGACAAGCTATCTGGGCTTAGTAGAGTGGTGTTTTATCAGTGAAAAGCGTCAATCTAGCACAAACTGAAATATCCGGCACTTTTAGTTATAAAATCAGTTTCGGACCACAGGTTGGCAGACAAGCTGTCCATTTTTTTTTTTCTTGGAGGACACATGTTCTCGTGTCCAATTGTATATGAAACTATACAAAATTCCTATGCCGCTGCATAAAATCTGGATAACTGGGAATCATTTATACAAGTGCTATCATGAAATGTTCATTTCATCTGTGGATAATGAAAGGAAGAGGACCCCCCCGAGCCACTCCTAGTCGGCCAGTCATTCGAAAGGATGAACAGAACAGCACGACTTTAATGCGATTCATGAGGGGAAAATTGATAGATACAGAATCCCTGTCGGCCGACGACACGCAGTCATTTTCCACCCTATTTTACAAAAATCTATTGAAATGGATTGAAACGATAACATCCTTTACACTTAGATTTAAAAAATCTTAAGTAAAAAAAAATGTGTGCGATGGCTATGGAAGGATGAACGAACAACACTCTCTGATGTGCAGTAGCACTTTGAAATCCACTGATTTTACTCGGTTGTCGTTTTAAATTCTTTTCCTATATTGCACTTAGGTACATTAAATGTTCGCTTCTTTCTAAAAAAAAAAAATATATCGAATGAAAACGACGTAGGTACTCGTATTTAACATTATGAACTTAGACACTTTGTCCAATGTAGTTACATTTTATACTTCAACACAATGAAAAAGACATCTTAAGTGGTTTGCTTCCAATTTATGTAGTTGTAAGAAATTATTTCTGCTTAAAGCTCAACCTTTGGCGTATAAGCGTAAGACACAAAAGATATTAAATAGATTTTCTGTTCAAAAAAAAAAAAAACAATCTTAAATTAATCTAAAGAGAAATCGTATAAGTTAATAATAAGATAAAATTGGACGAAAATTAAATTTTTGATTCAATTAAAAGTCAAAGTAAAAAGATTAGGAATAATCAAAAATAAAAAGATTCTACGAAGCTGAAAAATAAAGTTGTCAATTTTTCTGATCATCGTATCAAAACAAATGAGATATGATTTGTTAAAGTGTCTAAGTTTCTTAGTGATTATCGTTATGATTCGTGTCAAACAAAAACTTGAGGTTTTACTCAAAATTACATTACTATGATGTTTAGAAGCTCAAAAAAGTTTTGTTTGCAGTCCAAAGGCTTGTACGTTTGTAAGACGCCCAATGTGACGCACAGCGGTGCTCCTTATGAATTTTGGAGTCAAAAATCATTTCCATGGCTATGTGTGCACGAAAGGAATTTGGCACACTTAACCCCTTGTAGCCCCATGTGATATTTTCTGTAACAAACCGAAAAAGATCTCACAAAAGCTGTACAAACTATATTTTTTTTCTTTTAAAGCTTCTAACACAATCTTTAAGTATCGTTTTATCGAAATAGTACGCTATATTTCTAATAATTGGCACCAATAGTTTTTAATTGGCAGTTAATGTTGAAAGTTGGGGTTTTTTTTTGAAAATAGGCAAATTTGTGTAAAAACTACGAAATTCAGAAAAAATAGTTTTTCGGGATAAACCAACGGGGTTTTATTTTTGGATTTTAGGAAAGTTCCTAAAAATAAATATAAGATAGTTTTTTGCTTGAATTTTTGCATTTGTATATAAAAATAAATTATTTAAACTTTTTTTTTGCTCCCTAAATATCGAAATAACTATAATGAATTTATCGAATTTTTAAAAAATACGTGCTTTATTGTAGGTAAAGCACAATCGATTGACATTATTAATTTTAAAATTTACGATCTTGGGTAACATGGGCCTCTTACTTCTTATTTTACAAAATGTCAACAAAATTTATCATTTCAATTGAATTTTCTTTTTTAAACCATTGAGAAAAATTAAAAAAATTTAGAGAAATTGAATATTTAAATTTTGGAAAAAATATCCAATTTAGCGAGAAATATGCCGAAATGATAGAAAAAAAAAACTCTATTTTCGGACTTTTTTTTTTAAATGAGTAACAATTTCGACGACTTTCCTCTCAATTTTCATAAAAAGTTTGACCTAGTGCGGTTAAATGTACCATTGAGTAATTGTATGTACAGAAGTGACACTGGTAAAAAAGTCAGAAGTTTTGTTCAATAATTAAGTTCAAATATTTATTAAATTTCGATTAGAGTGTGTTAGCTCCCAGGCCAAAGTTGTAGTTCACATTATTTGCACGGTGTATGCATGCACTGTGGCGTATACGTGCTCTTTTTTTAATAGTTTTTTTTGCCTCATATTCAAGAGTAAGGCAGGAGAGGATGGTTGATCTAGCAAGAAAATTAAAGGTTCATGCAATCTGGCTATATGACACATTATTTAAAAGTATTTTATCATGCTGAAGGGAATGAGACCCGAAACAACAACTCTAAAAAAAATTAATAATCCTTTTAATGAAAACATGAATATGCAACTGGTACCAAAACAATCTGTGAATAAAATGCAACTCCTGTGAAATTGTTCACGGTGAATGAGCGTTTTTTACTTGCGATATAGGTACTATATATCAAGTTATGCATTCGTACAAAAAAAAAAAGTTGAGATAACATTTTTCCATGACATTACGATGGTAGAGAATGCTAAAAAAGTGGGTCCCGGAAGTCCGTCTGTCTGTCTGTCTGCCTGTCAGTCTGTCTGTCTGTCTGTATAAGGAGCTACAGCCTAAACGGATAGACCGATTAATGTCAAACTTGGTATGTAGCGTTATTTGGCGACTCTCCAGAGGGGTTTTTGGAATTCATTTTTTTGGACCAAAAATAACGGTACTTGTCATATACCGATTTTAGTAAAACTGAAATATCTCAAAAACGGCTGTAACGATTTTGTTTAAAAAATTCAAGTGTTAGTTTTAAACTAAGGTCTATCTTTCGATGAAAAAATTTTTTTTTGAAAATCATTATTAACGGTACCTGCCATAGAACCGTTTTTTTTTTTTTTTTCAAATCCGATTATCTCTGAAACTGCTTATTCGATTTCAACCAAACTTTTTGTGAAGAAGCATTTGTATTACTTTAATATAAACCAAAAATAAAATTTCCAAAAAAATAATTTTTGGATTTTTAAAAAATCAAATTTTCGAAAACGGGACATTGAATTTTTTTGAAATTTTGTTTTTAGATGTTGATTAGTGATTTCTACAAAATGGCATACCAATTTTATTTTAAAACTTTTTTCCAAAAAATTATTTATAAAAAATTAGTTTTTTAAAAAACGACTCTAAAGATTTTGAAAATTTTTTTTCTAAAAATGCATGTTAATATATCAATCAAAACTGCATTCTTGTTTTGGAGGGCAATTTAATTTCAGATTTTATATTATTTTTTTTTTAAACGAATTTTATTTTTTTTTTTTCCAAATTTCTATATAAAAAGTCTTAAAAATTTAAGCAACTTTAACTCTAACAGCAAGTTCGTGCGACCCAGTCGTGCATTTTATTTTCGAATGAAATAAGAAAATAGATTTTATAGTTTTAATTTTAATTTTAATTTTATTTTGGAATTATGGAATTATGTTGTGCTTTATGCACAATCAAGGAGAATTTTAAAATGCTGAGCTATATATAAAAAAAAAATTTTATTTTTTAGAATCAGATTTTTTGCTCAAATTCTGTACTATACAGTATAGGGTATCCTAAAAGTAATGGTTCAAACGAAATATCTTATAAGCCAACCTAAAGGCTACCAGAATTTGATAACTTCTACATCCCAAATTTGCTCCGAAAAAAATGTGTATGGTTAGCACTAGTTTGTTATTTTAAAAACTTGTCCTGTTATTGCAGTTTGCAAAAACAAATTTAAAGTTTCCAAAGACAAAACCGGGTTTTCAGAGCAAATAATAAACTCTTTTGATCAAAAAGAAACATACAACAGTTCAAGAAAATGTGTTTATTTATTATTTGCTCTGAAATGCTCATTTTTTTAATCGTTTTTTTTTCGAATTGTTTTAAAATTGTTAGGTAATTCACAATGCTGCGAAATTTTGTTCTTCTAATGCAAAAAATGTCTGATTGTCGAAAAAAAAATTGTAGCGTTTGAAGAACTATCGATTGGTATCATTTCTATTTAAAATTATTCTATGCTTTAATCCTTTCCGAACAAATTTTTTGATTCGATCAGAATATAGTCATATGGAGTGCGGATGTGCGTTGTGTCTCTCAAAAAAATATAGTTATTTAAAAATAGCCAAAAAGGATTTTATTTGACAAAGTTTATAGGTTTGCATGAATTATTTTGTATTACATTGCATTTTCCATATTTTCAAATTTTAAATAAAATAAATCAAGATTTATAATATAGTATTTTAGTTGGATTTTCTACTTTCATTTCATTTAACACTATGTTTTGTTTTGTTTTTAATCGTTAATTTATATTTTATTTAACTGTTTGTTTTAAATCATAATTTTTTGGTTGATGCGATAGACACACTAATTTCCATTTCAAAAATATACAAAACTATCACACACTTTTTTGTGAATTGTAGTTAAGTTTATTGATTTTATCGCTAGCCTAGGGCTTTAGGTTAAGCATGGATTTGTATATATGCTTTATGCAACAAAGTGTATAGTTTTTATTCTAAAAAAAATACATCTATCCTTCTTTACAGACAGAGCGAATTGGAGCGTGGAAAATCCGAACAAAAAAAAAACATAAACAAAAAAAAATACACAAACTATGGAAACAGAAATTGAATTACCTAAGTGACTGTGTGGCTCACACAGCCGCTGTGGTATATACAACATATACAACGGCCTCTAGCGATGGGTGGTAATTTTGTTCCCTTTTGTGATGTGTCGTTGATTTTTTGTTTTTTGTGCAATTTTGTATTATACTCTTTTCTTTTTTTCCAGATGGCGCTTTGTCGGAAAAGTTCAAATGTTTATTTAAAAAGCTAAAAACTTTAAGGCAGAGGGATTGCTCTACGTTTTAGGTATATAAATGCGATAGGATATACTTTTCGTTGACTTTTGCATAATTTGTATATGAGTTTCTTAAATTTCAATCAAATTTTAGCATGTATTAATTTTGTTTGTTGAAAAGGTTTTAATGTTGTTGAATGTAACAAATTTGTTTGATGTACATTTGCACATAATAAATCTTTATTGCATATTTATATAGAAATGATTAATCAAAAATAATTTTAAGAGGGATGCCATGAACTTATGTGCCAGTTTAACACTTTAATAAACAGTTGTTACATTGTAATTTATACCTACACTTTCGAAAGAGAAAGAATCTTTAGCATTTATTGAAATATCAAAACAAATTATGAGCATATAAATAAACACAATTTTGTATGACATTTGTAGACTCATTAATAGATAGTAAAAACAAAAGCGGCCCCAAAATTGAGCCCTGAGGTACCTTTGCTTTTATTCGCTGCACTCGATTAAGAAGATAATTGTGCAAGAATCATAGCGAAGTGGCAACAAAATTAAATTTGCCCTTAAGTTTAGATAAAATGATATCATTCAAAACTACTTTATCTAAGCTTAGATTAGTATGGGTTTAACACGCCTACAATTATAAAACTTCGATCATTATCTTGATAACTAAATAATATTTCCCAAAAGACTTAAATATTCAAATCACTTATTTTTAACATAAAATCGTATGAACAGGTAAAAAAAATAAAAAGTTTTGGCAACGTTTTTTTTTTTCTGATTATATTATATTTATACAGTTTAATGAAAGTCTCGCACATTTTCTCAAGGTTATTAAGGAACTCTCTTATAATTTTCATGTTTACCTATTTACATATTAAGTCTTTTAATATAAACTTTTCAATAATATCAACATACCACCCTTAAAATGTATGATATATAGTAAAAGACTTAAGGACATCCGTGTTGTAATTAGAAAAGTTTCTTGACTGCCTTCTTCATGCAACAGTAGCTTTCAACTTATTATTAAAGGCCTCTTCTAGAAACTATACACAGTCGCATATGTATTCCTCGAGCATAAAATTCACCAAACTTTTGTGAATTGCTATAAGTCAGAAATAATGAAACAGGAGTAGCAAAAAGTTTCGTGACATACGACCTCTGAAAAGAAGAATATTGTTGCGGTAGAAAGGATTAGGATAAGCAAGCAACCGTATAGGAATGAATATATCTTTGGAAAATCGAGAGTGTAAAAGTGCACAAAAAGTTTCACATAAGAATTTCTCCTCGAATGAATGTGGTTATCCTGTTAGCGAGAGTTAGTTTGTTTGAAATTTTGAGAGAGAGAGAGAGTACAATACGAATTTTTTTTTTTTTTTTTTTGGGTTTTCAACTTTTAACTCATGACAAGGAGCAAAATTATTTCAAACCCGTTTATATTCTATAAGAAAAAAAACTTCTTATTTGTTGAAAACGCGTTGAAGTTTAACCATATTTATAATGAGAATGATTTGTTGTGGATTTAAATTTTTTTGGTTAAAGTTTTTAATATATCTGATGAAAAAGGATATTTGACTTTTTGTGTTGCAGACAAGAAAGGAAGAACACTTGCTTGAAGAATTTCAGAGCAAAATTAATTATTTATTTTGAAACTGATGTGGTTACGAAAATATAAGCTACTCAAGACTACACTGACAAAAAATACTTTAGCAAAATTACCATAACATTCAACATTGCAAACTGGCACTGGATTAAATTCACAATTTTCATAGTAAACGTAATATTTTTTTCGACAATTCGAAAATTTTAACTTGATAGGTAGTCAGTTTCGGTAGTCAATTTTGGAATTTGAAATGACAAACACAGTTACCACAGTTGATAGTCAACATGACAACTTGACAATCAATATGAATAGTACAGGTTAAATAGTATACATAAAATCAACAAATAAAAAAAAAATTGTTACAGTCATGAAAATTGGCAAAAAGTTTGCTTACACCAATGAAAATTGGTAATGGAAAGTTTGTAATACTAGAGTAATAAAGGTGGTACCCTATTGAAATTCAGCAATTATGTTACTTTTGAGATAAGAAACAAAAATCTTAAGTTACTATAAGAATATCATGGTTAAAGTGATGTTTTTTGAGTGAAAACAAAAATGATGGGCCACCCTAATGAAATTTTGTAAAAAAATATTGAATTTGGGATAGAAAGTATGAATAAAGAGTTTTCATAAAAAAATTTTTGGTTAAAGGGTTTTTTTTTCGAAAAGACAGTAAAATCTGTAATTGGTCCCAAAAAGCCAATGAATCAATACCTGCCATGTTTTTCCAGAACTCAGAGGGTATTTCGTCTGGAGCAATCGCTTTTCCTTTCCTCTTCGAATGTAAAATCGGGTATACTTCTTCTAAATTAGGTTTGGCTGTTGGAAAGTACATTCTGAAAAACTGCTTATTTAAGAGCCCATGATTTTGGTCAAGCTGACTATATTTCACACATTTTTTTGGCATCATCAGTTTTATAGAGAAATCAATCGAAAAGTTTTTTTTGTATTCTCTATCACCCTAAACTTGCCCTATAGTAACAATACCCAAAGTTAAATTTAAGGATCTTTCATACAAATGTTTACACTAACTTTTTAAATCCTTTCAATAATGCACAAACTCTACAGGAATTATTTATACTTCTGACAACAGATACAATAGAAAAAAATAAACTCTATCTTTTGATTGTGTACGTAAAAATAGATAATGGCACTATAGGAAAACAACGACACATTTTGACTGCATAAAATAGTATTTCGAAGGCAATGCGTCCCTGAATAAGAGCTTCAGGCTAGAGAATACCACAGTAAAAATAGAAAGCAAAAATACAGAAAAAAATAAAAACTTTGACAAACCCTTGACATTTCTGTTATTTTTTTTTTTGCTCATCCTTTTTTTTATATCTTCTATTGTACATATCTGCATATTGATTTCTTGCATAGCACAAAACCAACAGAAAGGACATGTCTTCAGGGCTGTTTTGTACTCTAACTCTATGCCAAGTCAGACATTGTTGTTCCATTTTCCGATGTGAAAGACATTCAAAAAATCTGTTTGCATTTTGTTGTCGGGAGAAGAAGGATACCGAATCTGATGCAGCAGATAATAGTTTGTTCTCTAATGGAAAAAGTTTAAGGATCTCTGGCAGTTGAGTTGATAACAGAGTGCAGCCAACGAGAACGACAACGATGGTGTTATTTCACTTCGATTTCTTCTATTTTTTTTTTCTATTTTTTTTAATCTACTTTCTAACATTTTACTTGGAAAATGCATTTCGAGTTAAATGCAATTGCATTCAATATTATTGGTATGTTTAGTTCAGAATGTTGCTGAACGAACATGATTCTTGTATAGATTGTTGTTGGTATTAGTACAAACATTATACAATGGCAAGAAGAAGAAGAAGTGGGAAAAAGTTGTATACTCTATCTGGAATTATCTCTGTTGAATTAATTGAACGCTTATTCAATAATACTTGAGATTAATTGCATTTTTAACTCCAAACTGGGTCAAGAAGAAAATTTCTAAGAAAATGTTGTAAGAGAGCTTAAGAACTTACTTTACAAGCACTTTAAGTTATTATTATTGTAAATTCATTACTGAAACTTTATTTATTTTTTTTTTTTTAGTTTTTAAACGATGTTGTTTTTTTTTTTTTTAATTTCTTGGTTTTCTCAAATTCTTCTTATATATAAGTTTTTGGTTTCAAGTTTTTAATGAATTTTGAAGAGCTTGCATACAAAACTAAAAAAGTTTATGAAAATATTGATAAGATTGCTTAAAAACCACAAAGATTAGTAGTGCTACGGTTTTGTATTGTAAATAAATAAGTTTTCAATTTTAGAAACAGTGGAAGAGGCAAGCATAAGATTACTCAACTCATATGGTTAAAAGTTTAGATTATTTTAACATCAATCAGGTAATTGCGGACAATGTATTAAACCATAATATAAATACTTGAGACGCAAACAAAAGAAGAAATATAAAAGTACTCCAAATACATAGATTTCTCGAAGGTACTTAAAAGCAAAACTGTAAATTAAATTCTTCTTGAAGTCAAAATTGTAAAAATCAAAATGAAGATTTCTGATTTTCGAAATGAGGGATTTAAATTATAAATGAGATTTCTTCTTTGAAGTTACTAGTGAAAAAAGACGTAGTGTGGGTGGTTGCTTATTTGGCAGTTCGTCGTTACATCTTCTTCGAAAATGTTTTTTCGAAAACTGTTTAGCAACTCAATTTTGGAATTTTTGCAAATTTTATGTATGGCTACATAATTCATAATTATTTTAAGAGCAGGTTTAAATGTTTTTTAAAATTAGTAAGAAAAAAGTACGCATACGCCTGAGTGTACATATTTTTTAGGTTTATGTTTTTGTTTGAGAAAAAATATTCGTTTTATAATTTTTTTTTTTAAATTATTGTTTCTGATTTTGGAAGTTATTTCAAATCTGTTTTTAACAGAGAAAACAAGGTAATTTCTAAACAAAATTTTTCGCCTCATTTCGGTTAAAAATGTAATGTAGAGGCTGATATGACCTATTGACCTTTAGCAAGAATATTGGGTAAGTTTGTAGATGTTTATTTCATATCTAGATCATTTATTGCAAATAAGGTGGAAATAATTTCATATAAAAATTTTTAAATTTGTATAGAAAATTATCTCATTTCTTAAGTAGCACAAAAGTCTACAATACACCAAAATATTTGGAGTATTTTTTGCACTTTCGTGATATGCATTTTAAATATAAAAAATATACCATTTTCTCGTATATAATAAACTCCGCTGGTTAAAAAATTAAACCGATTTCGGTATATAAATAGAGCTAGTGGTATAAAAAATGAACTGGTTTTTGGTGAAAAATTATTCCTTTGAAATTGAAAAATACACAATAAATCTATGGATAAAATACACCATTTAAATTATTCTGATTTATAATTTGAACCAAAGTTTATTTTTTAACCTTAAATAGTTTGATGAATTAAAATGTACACTATTTCTTATGAAATAAATGAAAATAAATTATTCTTTATGGCAATACAATTAACTAATGATTAAATATAAATTTGAGTGCCGAATTTAAGAACGAAACAAATTCCATCTACTGATTTTAGATACTACCCCGTCTAAAAATCGAGCGCCTCAAAAATTTCAATGAATTAATGATTTTTTTGTTAGATTTTAAAAATCAGTTTTTCAAAAATAATAATTTTTTTGTTGTTTTTACATTTTTTTAGAAGCGTTCTCTTATTATAATATAAACGAATAGAAAAAAAGTAAGAATGCGGGATAATTAGGCCGATATAGTACTATTATAGTAAAATAATTAAACGCTGTCTTCATTATTTAAATGGCGGCCATGGAAAAATATGACGTCTCCCACTTATGCAGTCTGGTGAATTTTTTGTCCATAGGGTGTACTTCCTAAACCAAAGAGAGTGTACAAAATATACCGTTTCGGTTCATTTGAGAATCGATTAATTTTATGCACCAATAATCGTTTATTATAAAAACAATTGAATATCGGCGTATTTTTTGCACGGAATCTTAAAAGAAATGTTGCAATTTTGCACAGAAAAGATGATGGTATAATTTGTATACCATCTTTTTTGATAAATACACTATTTTATTCAAATTTCTCAATTTTACACCAAAATTAATGAATTTACACCAATTTATACACCAGTGTGCTACTTGAGTTGGCTTGGTGGAAACAGGCTACAAGAAATGTTACTATAACCCAACAAATATTTGAACAATAAATATAGGCCTTATGAAGAACTAAATTGAACTTCTTTTTATAGACCTAAAGCTACAAAATTTAGGTTTTCGCTTTACATCTCAGTCTAGGTAACTTTAAATTTCTGCAAAAAAAATTTGGATTTTCGAAATTTTTTTGGATTTTGAAAGCATCAATTACTGACAAAAGAAAAAAATGAAAAAATTAATATTTTTTTAAATGTCTCCCCTGGCCTGATCAAACTGGAAGTTCACTTCTGAAACTTTAAGTTGAAATAAACAATAATAAACAATGACTGAGAGGAACTACATAACTTCAATCTTATCTTAGAAGAATTTAGAATAACAAAAAACTGTTGAGGCTATAAAAACCGAGTTTGTGGAATTGAAAAGTATTTGAAAAGTTACAAATTTGGAGGTCAGCCAAACCTATTGTTTTTTAATAATTTTAGATTTTGTCCGCGAACTTAAGGCTTATTTTGGCGGAAAATTCAATGAATGAAATGAGATTATTTTTTTATTTAGCTACAAAGTAAGGGACGTGATTTTTTTTTACATTTTTTGTTTATTTTCTTGATAAGAATTTACATATACATATATTTCAGTGATACTTAAATAAGATTGGGATTAAAAATACCAAAAACAAGCACAGTATGTTCAAAATTAGATATAACACCAAAAAATGAAATTTTAAACTATTTCCCAAGATGCATGTCAAAAATTTTATCAGTAAATGAGAAAAAATATTTAAATTAATATCATTTTGATTTTTAAAAAATGCCAAATTTTCCAACTTCATTCATATAATCCCAGGTTTAAAACAGTCAGTATTCAAATGTAATTAATTGTCAAATGTGCATCTGTTTTTTCTATATTTTCTATGTTTAAAAGTTTAAAGAAACTCTAGGAATGATATTTTTTACAGGACAGGTATTCCAAATGATTATTTCTTTCTATATCATCCTCTGTCAATTTTTTAAAGTTTGATCACCTTTTTCAGACTACCTATGAAATAATAACAGATTTGTGATTTAAACCTTTATAAAAGACTTGAATGTAATGATTTGATCAAATATTGAATCATTATATTTACACAATCTTTTTGTGCTGGTAATAGTTTCCAATGCGAAATATCATAAAAAAGTACCAAAAAGTTTTGTTTTTACCAAACAACACTAATCTTAATATTACATATGGAAAATCTGAAAAACCGTTTGACTATTTTTGAAAACCAACGACAAAACAATGTTTAACCATACCATATTTCATAAAGAGAATTAATGCATCACGATGTAACATATTATATTTAATTGACAAACTTAAACAAATTTTAATAACGTTTTCTAAGAATTTCAACCTCTTATTTTGAATTTTCTTTGATGTAGGAGCTTAAATAATATGATGATGTTTAAAAGAAACTGAGATGAAACACTACTCATAAACCTTACCGACGACGTGTGCAAATAAATGTGGGAGCACAAGCACATATTAGGTTTAACTGTCTCAAAAATATACTACAAAAACCAAAGAACACAAGTAATGTGCTACGCACTGTAAAATGATTTAATGTGTGGGTATAAATGGGGAATATGATACATGTACGAGTATGCACATAAACCGCACAAAAACAAAAAGCTATACAAAGTTTTGCAAAGTCGTTATTACGAGTTCTAAACAGGATGTAAACGTTTTTTCCAGCAAACCAGAAACTAAAATTTAGCCTTTTTCAACAACAGTTTAATACTTTTATCTTGTCACTTAGCTAATTTTAAACACCTATTTTAGTATGGCTTTTTTTTGAGTTTTCAGTTTACAAATTAAGTGGATGTACAGGCATAATTTCCAAATTCAAAATAATTCAGTTATGTCAAACTGTAAAATTTTGGAACACCCTTTTCAAACATACATACAATTGTGTTCATTTCGTTCCCCAAAATTTACATTCTAATAGTGTGTTCTCTCTCTGCTTATGACATCTGTGTTTCTTCTAATAAACCTTTCGACAGCAGCCGCATGTGTGTATTTTGAATAACTATTTTCCAGATTACGAAGCAATTATGTTTGGATTTATGTAGATTATAGACACGAGGGGCATATGACGCATGAAGCAAACAGACTGAAATGTTTTCTGAATAACCTAGAGCCTAGACTTTGGCTCGATATACGAATACCTCGCATATTAAATGTATGTTTATTGAATAGTGTTATGTAACTTTGTCACAAATTATTCCTAAGTTTTCCCATTATTAAAGGTGCTAAGGATATTTTCATTCATTTATTCACGAAATGTTTATACAGTTACATATTCAGTTTGAATAGAATTTAGGCTCTTACCAAAAAGTATCATTGATAAATTCCTTCGGTCGACAGATTGTTTAACACGTACAACAATTCTAGCCCAAAAAAGCAGACATGTATAATTTTTACAAGTTTTTCTATTTTCTCAAAATTGTTTTTGCAAAAAAAAGACACGTTTAATAAATGTATTCATCCTCGAATAAGAATCTAAACTGCAAGTTAATTCCAAAACAAAGAAATAAGAACACCAAAAAGCAAGCGGATTCCACATTACATTAAGCGGAATTCTTCATTGTTTTTGGCCATCTTAAAATAAGCGGAAAAATTTTCTTAATTTCTTGACTGCGCAAATTAAAAAAAAAATCAATTTTTTTTTTTATTTGGAAACATTTTAATTATTAAAAAATAGAAGCCACCTACAACTGTTGGGTCAATAGGCGAGTGCTTTACCACCAGCCTGTCTCACTGTGTTGGAAACAAGCATGATAAACTGCAACTAAAGCTGAAGTCGGCCTATTTTAAATTTTTAAAATTTTTATTTTTGGTCGGTTTTTTTTTAAGATGAAAATTCACATTAAAATAAAATGAAGTTCACTCTAGAATAAAAGCGAATTCCACTTATTTTAAGCGGGATTCGTTTTGTTTTAGGAGGGTGGGATTTTAGGTGTATTTTATTTTAAGGTGCCCTTTTTTCTCCGTGAAATAGTCTACCGCTATCAAAGTTTAAGGCCAGTTCATTAGTTAGCCTTATGATGTTGCTTGGAACGTTTGTTTAGTTACAGAATTTTTGAAAATAGTTTTATTTCATATATGCTCAAATTTTCACTTGATCGCCCTAATTTTTTTTTTATCACAGTCTGCCTTTTATAAAAACAGAAACCAAATACCTTTTTTATAGCTATGAACAAAGGTGAACAATTTTCTATCTATTTTACTGCAATTTTTGTTTAATTCCACATCATTTAGATCGCGATCGCAAAGTTGTTAAAGTTGTTACCCAAGTTACTGTGGACTGTACTAAATTTCCTAGTAATTGCTTGGTTTTTCCAATTTTAGTTCCCTACCCTCTTTAAAACAGCGACAATTTGACATTCAGCTTATTAAGTTTAAATTCACGTTTCGTAAAGATATTATATCCATTCAACCGCCTTCACAACGATGTTAATTTTAAATTGCATACAAATATCCTGATTCCTTTATAACAAAGTGCTATAAAAGAGCAAGCGTTTAATGAACTCTTCTGCTCAACAAATTCCATTAATGCTTGAATTCATGAATGTCGTTATCGCGGCACTTCTTGTGGGGGTTGATGAAAAGTGGTTCAGGAGGAACCCATCACATAAGGCGTAAGCTTTTTTGACGAAATTAAATTTCGTTCCACAAAAATTTACCCGAAATAGTGCGAGATACCAGTATGCGATGATGACAAGCAAGAGAGACTGCATATATCCATTTTATAATCGGAAACAGAGGGTTATCAAAATGAGGGTTGAAGGTTTCGAAGAAGATAAAAAAAAATCAATATTATCCACCATCAATGGAGTCTTTCCCAAAAGAATTCTGTGTACTTTTTAGTGCAGTTGATGGGGAAAAGGCAGCGTAAATATCAAACAAAAACAAGGCATGGCGAAGAGGGTTGGGTTGATTTTAAGAAATATTCGAAACTAGTTCGTGTTCTACGATGCCGTCATTTGTAAAAGGAATTTGCTTTGAGAACCAACAAAACAACAACAGAAATGGTCCTTATTCAGTAAAACAGTGAACATTTTACTCATCCTCTTTTTCTTCCACAAAACAACCATACCCGACAATAAAGGGAAGCGGGTGGGTATGGCTGTGCCTGTTTATCTTTGTTTTTTTTTGTGTGCATACTTTTGAGTAACAAAATTTCCTGCCTTACGGAATTTAAATCACCCTTCTATAAATATATACATTGTGTATGTATAAATTTAATACACATTTTGCAATGCAGTATAACCCAAGGAAGAAAGTGCGCGTCAATCTGCAGACACTCTGGGACGCTCGCATACTTAAGGATAAGGATCAGTTTGATGATGCATCAAAGGATGATTTTGTGATGGAATCCTTTTTATGAGTGTATGTATATGAAGTTCGAAAACTTTGAGGTGGCTGGGGGTATGCTTGGAATGTAAACACTAACCTGATTTCGTGCGACAAACTTTTCAGCTGGTACATGCACAAGGGTAACGGAATTTTGTTGAAAATATTAATATTTACTTGCATAACATAAATATTTAATTTTTTTTTATATTTATTAAATGACTGACTGAGCTGAATAATCTTGGTGCATGTCCAATCAAAGGTAGGATGAGATTTTATGTAATATATTAATTGGATTAAAGTATAAAGCATTTAAAAGATTCCGCATTCAGGTTGAATGGCTAAGTACGGATCTAAATACTTTGTTGAAAAGGTTTAGATAAGATGTTATTTATGAATATAAGAAAGAGAATCGGAAACAAATTGGAAACGTGAAGCACACTAGCTTGAGAATGGTAATTAAAAATAAAATTTACAGGAGAACGAGCGTTGAAAGTAAGTGTATGCGGTTTGCATACACGTTTTTAAAAAGCCAGAATCTCATTTCTATCTGTACAATTTAAATCCACTAAACTTAATCAAGAGTTTTTGAAAGAATGGTCCTCAACTCAATATTTTGAAAAAAAAAACCTAATACAAAAATTTTAAATGACATTTTTTCAAACTTTTTCGTGGTAAAATATGAATTTTTGACCAAAATTGTTTTTTAAATATATTCATATTTCACCACGAAAAAGTTTGAAAAAATGTCATTTAAAATTTTTAAATAAGGTTTTTTTTTCAAAATATTGAGTTGAGGACCATTCTTTCAAAAACTCTTGATTAAGTTTAGTGGATTTATATTGTACAGATAGAAATGAGATTCTGGCTTTTTCAGTGCCGGTTTAAGCACTACCGGCGCCCCTGGGCAAAATTGCAAGTGGCGCCTCTCAAAAAAAAAAGAGTGTGTGTACACATGTACACGCGACTGAAGTTATACTTCTCATTCAGTATATATAAATGAATTTCATTTGATATTTTTAATTTCTATTATTAAATTAATTAATCCACACTTCGTTTTTTTACATTTTTATTTATGAACAATAATAGTACAGGAAAGTTAGTAAAAAAACAAGCATATTGTGGAACGAAATATAGGACGGCTGAATTTTTCAAATCTGAAAGAGGGACACTAGAAAAGCTTAAGTCCTGGTTTTCGGGACGCCACCCCCCTGGCGAAATCCGCCATTTTGGAAAACGCGAATCGCTCTATATATCCAAAACTATTTATCCTAGAGAAATGATTTTTGGACCAAAGTTCTTTGAAATTTAATTATCTTTTTCTTTGTAATACATTATTCTTCTGAGCGGCCAATAGTTTTAAGGTTATGTTGTTTTAATTTATTTTTTTTTCGGTTTTTTTAAGATTTTATCATTCCCGGTATTAGTTACATAAATTTTAATAATGTTAAAGTTATAGACCATCAAATTTCCAATAATTTGGTATATTTTTGAAAGTCATGCGATGTAGAAGTCGAAAGTTATTGATCTGAAAACTATAGTCTAAGTACAGGAAAGTTAAAGTTAGTTGAGAGGATACATTGATTTTTATTTGGAAAGTATAATGAAATATGAAGATATTTTAAACTTTTATAAAACACCATAGCTTAAGTTGTTTGTTTCTAGTTATTAATGGAATTATTTTAACACATAGATATTTTTATAAATAAGACAGATAATTTTTCGTGATCTTTTCTCTTGGTGTTTTTGATAGTAAATATATTTCTATTTTTTTAGTAAAATATTTATTTTTTTATCATAAAAAAAAATTCCGGTACAATCCGGTTTTTCGACTTTTTTTAAAATTCCGAGAAAATCAGTTTTGAAAGTTGGAGTAAATTTTTTTTTCGAAAAATCCCCGAATCTTTAAACGCTCCTGGAAGCTTAACCGCTTGAGAGTAATTTTTGGGAGTGATGCCAAATGATAGCTTGTGTCATGGGCCTACGCTTTGCACATTGTCAGATTTTTAAAAAATCGCCTTCCATGTTAAACCGCCACATCATGCCTATTTTTTCAGAATCGTGCCTATTTTTTTTTTTACTTTTAAGTTCTCCCGGTTTGAGAACGCGTGGACCTACAGGGATGAGAGTTGTACCCAAATGTAGGTTAGAGTCCCCGCTACCTTTTGGCATCAAAAAAATTTTTTTCATTTTTTTCAAAATTCCGAGATATAGGCGTTGGAAGTTGGGGCGCTCACTTTCAGCTCAGCTCACTTTCAACTCAGCTCAAATGAGCTAAGCTATGGTACCTAGCTCAAATTTGAGCTGAGCTGTGAGCTGAGCTGAAATGTGAGCAACTGGCAACTTGCCACATGAAAATTACCACATGCAACTTGCCACATGCAACTTGCCACATGTAACTTGCCACATGCAACTTGCCACACGCAACTTGCCACATGCAACTTGCCACACGCAACTTGCCACATACAACTTGCCACATGCAACTTGCCACATGCAACTTGCCACATACGACTTGCCACATGCAACTTGCCACATGAAACATGTAACTTGCAACGTGTTGTGTGTTTTATGTTTGCCGTACTGCGGCGTACTGCATTTTTAAATACTAAAGTACTGCCTACTCTAAAGGTGAAACGACAGCCCTGCTACCCAGGGTGATCGCGTCATAATCCCTTTGACATTCTTGTCAAAAAGTAAATTTTCATACCCACCCTCCCATAAGAAGTATAACTTCAAAAATTCATTTAAAAAAAAAATTTTTAAATCACGAAAAAAAGAAAAAAAAGCAATAGCAGATTATGTCTTACTTCTCTAATGCATTTATTAACAATGTGCAGTTTATTAGAGTGCATAAGGTTAACTTAAAAAAAATTAAATCTTTATGTCATTTAGGCTTAATTGACAAGTTTACCTTTATCTCTGACTTTTTTGTTTAAACACATTTAAAGAGTAGGTACTGTTGGTTTTATTTGAACAATATTTTTTCAAAAACTTTTTCTACTAAGTACATTAATGTCGTTTTCGATTGGAATCACTCAATGATTCACTCATTTTGAAATCCAATGCAAAAATTCGAATCGCTTCCACCCAATTCAGAAATTTAATATCTGTATTGGTGAAAAATAAAATAATTTTTTGCTTTTTCACTAGGAGAATAAAAAACTTGCAGAAGGCTTCTGAATGATTCCGGACGCCAATCGAAAACGACACCTTTATAAGTATTAGGTTTGTTCGTTGTGAGCTCTAGGGCACTCTGGGTCGCTCCGAATTCGTTGTCAAGCGTTTTTTGTAGCTCCTTTTTCAACCAAAGTTATTTCCTCTCTGTTCGATGTTCGCTGAAGAAACTAAAGCTCTGAGGTGTTCGATGTAAAATGAAAACCCGAGAAACTCTGATTTTTTTGACAGTTAATTGACATGACTTAGAGTGCCCTGGAAGGGGGGACAACGAACAGACCTATTTTTTTATTCTCACACACAAACGTAGTTTTTATAATGGAGAAGTTGTCAATTTTTGACTGGGTTTTAGGTTTTCGGGATTTTGGTTTTTCGGGATTTTGGGGTTTCGGGTTTTTGGGTTTTCGGGATTTAGGGTTTTTTGGAAATTACCAGCTATGATTTAGTGAATTATATACCTATAGGGGCGCCTTTGCAAAAATTATATTGGTTGGTGGAATATTAGGATTGCTTTAGTCTTTCAAAAGAAATTGGGGCGTCTTGTTCTTCAAAGATGAACGAAGATTTTGGACACCATTGTCCTTCCGGAAGCCAAACAAACTAACCCAAAATTGGGGAGCGCCTTCATTCTTCAAAAAGTTTAGGAAAAACAATACGAGCGCCGTTGAAAATGTAAAATAGAAAAAAATTGGGACGCCTTGTGAAAGTAAAAATAAATAAAACATCGATTGGAAAGACTTCGTTAGTTCGGGGTGCCTGCGGCGCCCCTCAATTCTTGCGCCCCTGGGCGACGGCCCAGGCTGCCCCCCCCTAAAACCGGCCCTGGGCTTTTTAAAAACGTGTATGCAAATATTGAAGGTGTTGCCGTTGTGTTCAAAATATTTTTTTTGTGTTTGCCTAAACGATGGAAGATTGTCCTTCACTCTCATATAGTTGTTTTCCTTTAATTACCTAGACAATCTTTTGGCAAAATTTTTGAAAAATTTTTTTTTGTTCACAAAAATCTTCAATTAAATTTAATCACGTTTTTGGGTTCGTCTGTCGGGTGTTTGAGCGCAGCTAAAACGTCTGTCATGGGTATTTTTGTAATCAGAGAGTCAAGACCAACAGAATGAGACTCATTTCAAGTGGTTACCCCAAGCCCTTGCGTTCGCGTAAAAGATCGCATTTTTGGGTTCGTCTGTCGGGTGTTTGGGCGCGGATAAAACGTCTGTCATGGGTATTTTTGCAATCAGGGAGTCAAGGGCTACAGGATCCAATTGTTTTTAGGTGGTTACCCTAATCCCTAAAAACGCGTAAAAATGCGCGTTTTTGGACTCGTCTGTCGGGTGTTTGGGCGCGGTTAAAACGTCTGTCATGAGTATTTTTGTAATTAGGGTTACGAGGGCGTCAGGATCCAATTATTTCTAGGTGGTTACCCCAATCCCTAAAAACGCTCTGTAGGTCCAAAACTTTTTGAAATACATTACTCCAAATGAAATTGCTAAAGACAATTTATAGTTTATTACTTTTTTGTATCACGAAAAGATTCCAAAAAATTCAATACCAAATTATATATATTTATGTTTAATGGTGTAACGTTTTGAATTTGCTCAGTATTTTTCACTTTCAAAGGGAAAAAAAAGAAGAAAAATGGAAACAATACAACTGTGGGATATATGTAAGTAAACTCCCTGTAAAACAAGAACCCTTAAACACGAGAAATGTAATGAAAATTGCATAAGCCCTACTTAAAATTTACTGCATTATTACTTTTAGTTTCATATTCTTTCATTATTATCCACAGTTGTCACACCCTCTTAAGGTATTTTTTTCTTTTTTTTTTATGGAAAATAATCCTTTTGTTATCCGTTAATTTGCCAAAGGGCTCAAATTGACTGTAATGTAAGTTTTTTTTTGCAACAAAGACTATAATTATTATTGAGGAGTTACTTTTCATTAGGGGACAGAATACATATAAATATATGTACAAGAATGTTAAATTACATATAATTAAAAAATCGAATAAAAAAATCTTATTGCGGTCATACCTATTATTTGTTGCGTTATGTGTGTTTTACATAATATGTAGCCCCATGTGACATTTCTGTTACAAACCAACAAAGATCCCACAAAAGCTGTACAAACTTTATTTTTTTTTCTTTTGAAGCTTATAATAAAACATACATAATTTTTAAAAATTGCTTTATCGAAATACTTTTAATAAATGGAACCAAAAGTTTTTAATTGGCAGTTATAATGTTGAAAGTTCAGTGTTTTTTTTTTTAAATAAGCTTATTTGTGTAAAAGCTACGAAATTTGGAAAAAAAAATTGTTACTTTTTTTGTGACTTTTTTTACAAATTGATATTCAAAGTGGTCGATAAACACATCCGAAGCATTGACTGGAAACTATAATTGATGACAAAAAAAAAAGAACTTAAACTCAATAATTGTTAGTTTTATTAATTAATTTTATTAATGCAAAAAAATTAGTCTGTCTTCCTCTATATGACTTTCTTCAAACTTGTAAATTAGAGGTTTTGGGTGATTCCTTTGAGTGAAAATTGAGATTTTTTGTATAGCCAAAATTAACGGTTCCGTCCATATAACCATAGTGGAAATATGTACCTTTTTTCCAAAAGCGCTCTAAAGATTTTGATTCAATACAAATTTGTGTATACTGACGCAACGTCATATATTTAAATAAAAATAACTTTAAAAATATTTTTTGAACCGCTATTTCCGGTCTCTTTGATAAGTATGTAGAACTTAATTTCTCTTTTTTTAGTAGACAGCCGTAATTGTAAAATTTTACTATTGATAAATTATACATATATGTATAATGTATATGTATGTAGAAGTGACACCGGGAAAATTCCGTTGTGAACGACTAGAGTGAAAAGTTTTTTTTACAGTATTGTGTATTCAATAGCCAAAAAATCCCTAAAAAGTACTTTTTGGGCTTGTTGATAATAACACTTGGTTTATTTGTTTTTTTTTGTCGTCGCCTCAGAAGCAAAGTGTCCTAACTCGAAATTTTGCGATTTTGAGTTAAGTAATCAGAAACAATCTGAAAACAATAAGCTATTTTTTGGTCAAACTGTCATTAAAATACTTCTTAAACTGAAGGCGTGAGAGCATAATGTCGTTTTGTATATAAGGTACCCTTCATGTTACTAAACAAAATTATCGGTTTCATTTCAATGCAAAACGACACTTTTTCAGGCATTGCTGAATAGTAACTATGCGAAACGACATAAGTCTCTCTATTTTTTTTTTTAAGATATTTTTGTTCTACGACTTTAAGCTCTTCGCATAAACTTTAGACGAAAATTATAGTTTCTTAAGAACACAAATACATATGTATATACACATGTACAAATCGCTTTTCTCAAAAACTCTAGATTTTTAGATAGGATGCTTTGCTTATGAGGCAACGTTGTGTTGTTTTAGGTTTGTATTTGCTTATTTATTTGTTTTTATAATATGTATTTTAAAAATAAACAGAATTTTCGAGTTTGACAAAATATTATTGGATATTAATTTTTATTTGAAAGGATTTTTTTTCGGTTTATTTATCAACACTAACGACAAGAAGATGAACATTTTGTTCAACTACATATTGGTTTTAAATGTTATTTAAATTCGATTTGGGTGTATTGGCATCTAGGCCAAAACTGTAATTCATATCATTTGCACGTTGTCCACGTGCACTGTGGCGTATACGTAATTAATTTTGTAGTTATTTTTGTTTTTTTTTTTAACCCAATGTGTTGACAGTTGATCAAGCTAGAAAACTTGGATCTATATATTTTTTTTTCTACCGGAATAGAATGCAATTGTATTGATTTCGTACAGTAAAACTTTGCACCTGTTAAAGAACAGGTCATACATATTATTTTTTTATTCTATAATTTACACTCAAATATTTCTCTGACAACTCTTTTTCTAATAGACTCAACAATTAAATTAATTTCATTAGAATCAAATCCCAATGATGGTGAACAAATGAACATCACATAATTAAAGAGCTAACTAATCCTTTTCCATTTCGCCAAACAGTAATAAAATTTCAACACACATACATAGTTTATTATGGATGTAAGTATATTAAGATCCCAAAGTAAACACTCATTTCAAGTTGAACTTTTAAATACTTTCAACATTTTTGGTGGTTTCAAATACAGAAGCAGTAAATAAACTCTCAATTAAGTATACATGCTAAACAAAACAATTAATTAAAATATTCGCTAAATTGTTAATCGAAATAAATTGTAATGCTGTGCCTTGTTTGGATATTCGAACAAAATTCGATGATAGTGTGGGCATAATACAAATACAAAGGTGAGTAGTTATATTATATAGCTATAAATCTTTGTGCTTTTGCACATGAGTGTGTTTGGGGGAATCCTTCCGGTGTACAATATATATCTCTACTACACGTAACGGGAATATTCAGAGCAGATTACACACTTCAAAAAAAAAAAAAAATTAAAAACACACAAAAAAAAAAAGAAGAGATAGAGCTCTTAACGAAAAAGTACTATAAAATAGTGACACGCAAAATTAAAGCTTTTTGTTAGGAAAATAATTGCTTTTGGATCCTTTTGTATTAAGAAGGACAGGAACATTGCGACAAGGACCCACCTCATCCTTTTTCAAGTATCTACTACCGAAAGCACTAAAAACAATTTAAATGGGATTTGCATAAATTTTTCTCATTATCTTTGTGCCTTGTTATTATGACTAAGGTATAAAATTGAGCAAGAGACTTACTTGAATAAAAGTTTTGTTCGCTGTTGTATAGTCGCTATCAGATATCACAGGGAGAGTTGGCAGAGTTGGCAGAGTCCTTCATATCTGAAAAAAAAAAAGAAATGATAAATAAAGAAAAAAAATTATAGTGTAAGCAATTAAGCATTTAGCGAGATTTTTAAATGGATATAATGTACTGTATACGAATACATGTGCAAACTTATATACATTAAATACACATTAATATAAAATGGGACAATTAATTATATTTTAAGAAATGAAATTTAAATGACAATCAGATAATGAACAATATAATATGTACCTAAGGAAAAAACATTATTGATGACAATCAAAAAAGGCTTGCAGATTCACTGAGCTATAATATTTTCTTCGTTTTTTGTCAATACCTATGTATATTTTTGAATCACGTTCTTTAAAATAATTATTTATCTTGAAAACTGTCTAATATCAAATTAATTGTTTAAATTAAGGAAAAAATAATTTTTTGATAACTAAAACTGTTCTAATATGATTTTTTTCTTTGAACAAACTAGAGCCGAGTAAAATTTGAAAATGAAAACGGAAAAATTTCAACGGTGGAGTGTTCAACTCTAATCACAGGTAGATCGAAAATTAATAAAAATAAATTGCACGACTGGGGTCGCACGTACTTGCTCTTAGAGTTAAAGTTGCTTAAATTTTTAAGACTTTTTATATTAAATTTGGAAAAAAAAATAAAATTCGTTTAAAAAAAAAATAAAATAAAATCTGAAATTGAATTGCCCTCCAAAACAAGTATGCAGTTTTGATTGATATATTAACATGCATTTTTAGAAAAAAAATTTTCAAAATCGTTAGAGCCGTTTTTTAAAAAACAAATTTTTTATAAATGATTTTTTGGATAAAAAGTTTAAAAATAAAATTGGTGTGCCATTTTGTAGAAATCACTAATCAACATCTAAAAACAAAATTTCAAAAAAATTCAATGTCCCGTTTTCGAAAATTTGATTTTTCAAAAAAAAATTTTCAAATTTTTTTTAAAAATCCAAAAATTATTTTTTTCAAAATTTTATTTTTGGTTTATATTTAAATTATATAAGTGCTTCTTCACAAAAAGTTTCGTTGAAATCGAATAAGCGGTTTCGGAGATAAACGGATTTGAAAAAAACGGTTCTATGGCAGGTACCGTTAATAATGATTTTCAAAAATTTTTTTTCATTGGAAGATAGACCTTAGCTTAAAACTAACATTTGAATTTTTTAAACAAAATCGTTGGAGCCGTTTTTGAGATATTTCAATTTTACTAAAATCGGTATATGACAAGTACCGTTATTTTTTGTCCAAAAAAATTAATTCCAAAAACCCCTCTGGAGAGTCGCCAAATAACGCTACATACCAAGTTTGACATTAATCGGTCCATCCGTTTAGGCTGTAGCTCCTTATACAGACAGACAGACAGACTGACAGACTGACAGACTGACAGACTGACAGACTGACAGACTGACAGACTGACAGACTGACAGACTGACAGACTGACAGACTGACAGACTGACAGACTGACAGACTGACAGACTGACAGACTGACAGACTGACAGACTGACAGACTGACAGACTGACAGACTGACAGACTGACAGACTGACAGACTGACAGACTGACAGACTGACAGACTGACAGACTGACAGACTGACAGACTGACAGACTGACAGACTGACAGACTGACAGACTGACAGACTGACAGACTGACAGACTGACAGACTGACAGACTGACAGACTGACAGACTGACAGACTGACAGACTGACAGACTGACAGACTGACAGACTGACAGACTGACAGACTGACAGACTGACAGACTGACAGACTGACAGACTGACAGACTGACAGACTGACAGACTGACAGACTGACAGACAGACAGACAGACAGACAGACAGACGGACTTCCGGGACCCACTTTTTTGGCATTGTCTACCATCGTAATGTCATGGAAAAATGTTATCTCAACTTTTTTTTTTTGTACGAATGCATAACTTGATATATAGTACCTATATCGCAAGTAAAAAGTATGGAGGTTTTTTCCACTTACAAAATAAGATCTCCCAATATTTAAAAGCATTAATATATTGTCTGTTGTCGAGTAGCTTGCCCTGAATCCCTCCTGACTTTCAATTAGAATCTTTTAATATCTAACCAACACGTAAGTCTTTGCAGAAGTATACTGGCAACATGGCGACAAGGAGACAATGTGACATGGCGACACGGCGATCGATTAACGTAAAAAACGAGCATTCTTCAGAGGCTTCCCGAATTTTATTTTTCAATTGTCGAATGAAAAAAAGTAGGTATCAGGATATGTTTAGAAAACCACAACGCATAATCCATGCACGCAGTGATTTGAAAGAAAAGTCCAAAAACGCTCCACTCTACTGTATACACTACACAAGTTTCTTAAAAATCATCTCAAAAACGATTGAAAAGTTAAGAGAGGATACACTTAGGCTCGGTATCTATTTATTGACCTTTTTCAACAAAAAAAATTCTTCTAACACCCTTTTTATTTCTACAAAACAAAAAAACAAAAAAAAAAACTTGCCCAACACGTAAAACATGAAAAACCATACGTGACCTAATATTTCTTAGGAAAAAGTCCTTGACGCATTATGCTTGAGTAAATCAGAAACTCATTTTGCCTATAAACATTTTGATTGATATGGGTACACACAATAATTTACTAGAAGTGTCTTATAAATTCAAGTAGGTATCTATCTTCCGTTCAAGTGATTTTCTTCAAAGTTAATATTTCATATTAAGACAAAGAAAACCGTTGTCCAAATAATTCTCAAGAAAACTTTCATAATAATATAAATTGCCAAAGCAACGTGTCACTTCTGATGTTATATTATGTATTAAAATGTGTAGGTATAAACTTCTACCTTTATCACTTAGCAATTATTATTAAAGTTTATCTGGATGTGATAGGTAATCTAGGTTTTGCGAACCTTTAGAAATTGAAAAGATGTAGAATGATGCTATAGAAACGGTCCATGCATGTATTCTTCATAATAGTTGTAAGGATATTGCTAAATTTAAATGAAGAAAAACCATTGTTTTGAAAACCAGAAGAAATAAAATACATCTTGAAAAAGATACCTACACCAAAAACACAACACTTAAGCCTTATTGAAGTGATAAGAATAACTCTTAAAGTATTTAATTCTTCGTCGTATCTACTGCAACATGAATTGGGCTTAAACTAATTTTAGACAAGGCATGTTTTTTTATTTTGGCTAGACAAGTCACGTGCTGTACCACTCTCAACTACACGGCCAACTTTAAAAGTTCTCTTTGTTTTGTACTTTAAAGAAAAACATTCGCTCTAACGTGCAATCTGTGAAACAAAATATAAAAGCTTCCACGGGAACCTCAAAGCTATGGTGATTGAGACAAGGAACAAAACATGTGGACGTGCATTTGGCTACACTGCAGTAAAACAAAGTTTGTGGTCTTCGCGAGGATATCCCATAGAGGCTTGAGGCGTTTCCTTGTGCGGTATGTTTGTGGTGTATTTTGACTATCTAAGCTGCAGCAACAAATTAAAAGATGAAAACACTGGTGGGGACATGTTTTTTTGTTTTTTTATTTCTGGCTGAATTTAACGTGGGGATTAAAAGTGGGGGCAAGCTGTTGCAAAAGACTTTGTTTTGCTAACCCTTCTTTAAAAAAGAAAAAACAGAAATTTTGTATGGGAGTTATTGCGTGATAGATACTTCAAATGAATTTTTCCCTTTCTCCCTTCTTCTTTGAAATATATAAAAAAAAATCAGCCGTTGTAAGGATATGTGTATGTGTAGGTATGTGTGTTTTTGTATATATCTATTTAACAGGATTATTTGGTGGCCATGTGGATTATTTTCCACTTGAAAAACTTTTTCGGTTTCGTATGTCGTATATCCTTCGCCTTTTACCTCAGGTGGTTTTGTTTTGCTATATAGACCCCCAGTAACCAGGAGAAAAAATAAAATGAATGGGTCGGTAAATCTATTAAATATTGAATTGAATTCTTTTACTTTTTTTATTGTTCTTTCGACAGGAAGATGCTCAAGCACACTTTATAAACATAGATACATAATAAAACACATACATTAAGGCTATGAGTAATGTGAGTTTGTAAAGTTTTCTATTTGTTTGAAGTTTTTTTTTTTGAATAAACGAACATTTGTCAATATAATAAATTTAACTTGTAACTTAAATCTTTTGTTTTCTAAAAATGCGACAGAGGTGTTTTTCGAAACTAAGGAACCACATTGGTTTTATGATAAAGTTTAAGGTTTGAATAAAAAAGTAAATGCAACAAGTAGGTTAGGTACCTACATATAAGATAAATGCACCTATAATAATCTGAGAAAAATCATAGAATTAATATCAAATTTTTCATAGCGCATTAATTTGATTAATTATTTGAAGGAGAATAAAGTAAAAATAGGACTTCGTTTATAATTTAATTAGAGAGGACTCAGTAACGAATAAGAGGACTGTCCACTCTAAAGAAGGACGTAAGTATAATACAGTACCTTGCCATATTATTAGGCCCAAGAAAAAAAAAAAATACAATTTTTCATGTTGGTGCATTATTTAAGTTTTTGTTGAAATATCTTTAATTTTTTTTGTCTCATTTACTTACACTTATCATGTAGATACGGATTGACTTAAACAAAATTGGATATTGGAAACATACTGTGAATAACTATGCTCGTCTGGTCTTCTACGAAAAAAAAAACTAAGAACATTACGTAATAACCAGACGATCAGAGCTTCTATATTAATGCAAAATGGGGCGTTTGCCATAAAGTTGAGAATGTCACGTTATTCCTCGATACAAAAATTTAAGGACCTGACTGGAAATTTTCCGGTTATGAATGCCATAGAAAACTTCTTTTGGAGCATATTCCCTTTTGCAAAATTTATGAATTCTTTAACTTTTTTAAGTCAATCCGTATCTACATGATAAGTGTAATTAAATGAGCCAAACAAGATTTAAGATATTTCGACAAAAACTTTAAAAATTCAGCAATATGAAGCAAAAAATGATATGGGAAGGTACTGTAAGTGGCAATTTCTCATAAAATGAAATATCTATGTATATCTTCTTGTTTTGCAGAAAATCAACGGTTCATTACTTATGTACTTGTGACGTACATTTGGGAGATAATGTGTAAATTAAAATTAATTTAGAAATTAAAAAAAAAAAACACCTTCACCATTTTCAATAATTACACCTTAGTTTTCACAAATAAAACTTTCAAGTTGCTAAACTTTTTAAGACCAATATGGTAGGAGTAGGTAAAAAAAAATTTTAAAAAACATAAAATTCTTTCTTCAAAGGAACAAACCAACATCTTCAATCAAATTGAACTCCAAAACAAGTAGGTATGCAATTTTTTTTTTTTTTATAAATATGCATTTTTAGAAAAAAATTCAAATCCATTAGAGTCGTTAAAAAAAAAACTAATTTTTTATAAATAATTTTTTGAAAAAAAAAAAAAATAAATAAATTGATATGACATTTTCGCAAATCCAAAGGTGCACAAGTGAAAAGTAAAAAAAAATACGCATACGCCCGAGTGTACATATTATTTTTAGTTTCTTTTTTGTTGAGAAAAAATATTGATTTTTTTTTAAATTACTACTTCTGAATTGAGAACTTGAAAACAAACAAAATAATACAAATAATTTCCAAAAAAAAAATAAATTTGGATACGAGATAATTTTCGATTCATTCCGTTAAAACAAGCAGTATTTAAAGTTATTTAAATAAAATCCATAGTAATTCATATAGATAAAACAACAATTCTTTCTACTCGTTTTCAGTATAACTCAAAATTTGTTCTTTGTTCACCTTTTTAAAGTATGTACCTTTATACTTAAAAAGCAAACCAAACATTTTCATTACAGAATGCCAAATCTTCTTCCCCTTCAAATCCCAAACTATCATCGTAGTTACACGTAGGTACCATATGTGCTGTATTGTACAAAATCATTACTCTCTAGGCAGTAAACTTTTTGGAGCTCGAATTTATTTCAGTTTAAAACTAACAAATAATAACTTGTTCCTACCTTCACACAGATAAATATTATATCTCTAACCTTTTTGATAATTTTACAAAATGCAAGAATGATTACTTTCAACTCTATGCATATAATAACTTATACGTTCTAGTTATTCACTGGTTTATGTAAATGACACCAACGAGAACGACACTGAGTTTACTAAACCTCTCTTAGCTCAGCTGCTGCTGTTGCTGCTGCTTCTCCTACTGTTACAACTATTTTTTATATTACTAAAAAAAAATACTGTTCATATTCTTCTCTTTCTCTCTTTATTAATCTTATTTTAGTTTTTTATTTTTAAAACTTTTTTATGTAACATAAGTCGATGCACATCCGCAAAACATTGCACGTACAAAACCAATCTACTACACTACACCTGCTATAAAGAAGAGAGCATTATCCTCTACGTCTACGATATAATGCATCTGTGTAAAGGGTGCATTCGTTTTATGTAAAATGTATGTTTGTATATATTTTGTAAAGGCTTTATTGTTTTTATCTTGATATGAGTATTATGGAATTCATTTCGCTTTTTATAAAAAACTTTTCTCGCACGACTTGTATTTCATAAATAAAATGACAAGAAGTAAGGCTATACAAATTTCATTGAAAAATTAATGTCATTCCCAAACACATTTGCATATTTTTGTTTCTCTCAGATTTGTATTTATTTGTCAATGTATTTGAGATCTTTACAAGAGCTTAAATGAGGAATGCTTATTCGTAAATCAAGGACTTCTTGTCGACTTGATCTATTTTCGATAGTCTTTTGAGTCTTTAAGGCTTTGTTTTTAACAGAAACAAAAAATAATAATTCTTCTTAAAAAATCTTGTTTAACTCCTCCTGTTCTGACGTACAAATATCTTCAAACTAAATAATATCATCTTTCGGTCTAGAAAAAAAGAAATAAAATGAAGCTCCAAACGAACCTTTATGATTATACCTAGATCTCTTAATATGATAAAGGATAAATAAGATTATATCCCTTAAAAAATTTACTCCTCTTATCTATTTGCTCGAAAAGTCCTTTTTAATATCAAGAACAAATAGATTGGATGGGTCGATGAAATCTCGCACAAGGACCCCCAAGGCCAATGTCAAACTAAGCCAACAGCAAAGCCATTTTATGATATTAAAACAAATTCCATCACATTTTACTCGGCTTGCATTCATTTGAAATTCCATTCGTATTTTTTTTTTTATATTGAATTTTCTCTCAAATAACACAACACGACCACACATTTGCAAAACAAGTCTTGCATATTAATTTAAATACAAAAATTTGAGAGGAGGTACAAGAGCACCTTTGGTTTGCAAATTAGTTTTGTTTTTTATTTGTATTTATTTTATATTTTAATAAAAAAAAAAAAAAAAACAAAATTCTATTAACTTAATCTTTGGTAAATAAATTATAATCACATAATTTATGAAATGGATGCAAATGCTATTGCGACAACAGCATCATAAATCTTTTGCATTGCTGCTTTTCCAAAGGACATGCCTTTAGCTATATAATATATAGAATATGTGATAAGGATATTTTTGTGCTATCCTAGGTTATGTATATTTGTTTGTGTGTATGTTTGTTTCAGTGTACAATTGTACAAGAATAGAATTACAGTGCTGTGATGACAAGTATGTTTTAAAAATGTTTTTAATGTTGTTTAAATTGTTTTTATTAAAGTGATAAACAAAAAATAAACAACATTATCAAATATTGAAAAAGGGTTTCACATTAAATAACGAAAAAATATTGGATTGGGGACAAAATCCCGAAAACCGAAATCCCGAAAACCCAAAATCTTAAAAACCCCAAATCCCGAAAACCCAAAATCCCGAAAACCCAAAATCCCGAAAACCCAGAATCCCGAAAACCCAAAATCCCGAAAACCCTTTCTGGATTTTGGATTTCGGGATTCTGTCCGTCTCCCAAAAATATTGCTCATGTTTTTCTAGAAATTAAAAGGCTAAAACTTGTTTCGTCTGTATTTTTATGAGCCTAGAACATTTTTTGGCCAAAGTTTGTTTTTCTACTCAATAAGTTGACAGTTAGCGGGATTTGGTACCAAACAACCAAAGTCTTGCAAAAAAAAATATGCAAAATAGAAGTAAAATAAAACACAATAAAATGTATGACTGTGTCGCACGTACTAATTTATAAGATTTTGTCTTACTGTGTTGACATTCAATAAATAAATAAAAAATACTTGCTCTTATGGTGTTACTCTTATTTTAAAGGTTTTTTTTAACGGAATTGAGAAAAATTTATTATTTGATTTTTTTAAGGAATTTCATAGCTCATTAGTAATTAAAAAAAAAATAAAATCTATTTTTATAATTAATCAAACACCGTTTTATGATCTTTTACACAAAACCAAGTATGCCATTTTAATTCTTGTATAAAAGGGAATTTTTAGAATCGTTGAAAATCGTTACAGTTTTTCTAACATTTTTCAAAAAAAAAAAAAAAACTGGTAGGTATGCAATTTTTAACAAAATATTATTCAACTTAAACAAAATTTAAATGAATTTTGTTTTCAAACTATTTCGTAATAGAATATGAATTTATTTTTAAAAATACTTTGGCCATAGATATGATTAGTTAAATTCCGAAGAAGAAAAGGTAATATATATGATAATTTGAAAAAAAAAAAATTAAAAATTACTCCAATTTCATTGGATTTTTCGATAAAAACTGAATTTTTGCATTGAAATAATTGATTTAATCAAAGTCTTTGGCAAATAAGAACTCTAAAATTTTGCTATTTTACTTTCAACAATTAGGGCTATTGAATGAAGAAAAAATAACTTTATATTTAAATGTTGAATTTAAAAAAAAAATTAGATAATTTTTTTTTTTTTTTTTTCAAAACTTCTATTAAAAAAGTTCTTCGAAAATGAAATACTTTTTAATTTTTTTCATAAATTATAATACATATTGACATTTTTTTTTATAATTTCAAATAATAATAAATGTGGCCTAAAAAATTTTAAAAATAAATGCATTTTATGTTGCGAAAAAGTTTTAAGTTTTTTTTTTCAAAAATCTGAGTTTAATTACCATTTTTTCAAAACTATTTTCCTGAATTTACTTAATTTTAATTTTATAAATATGAATAAGCTTTTAGCTTTTTAAAAATGTATATTTAAATATTGTAGGTGTTGCCGTTGTGTTCAAATATTTTTTTTGTGTTTGAAGTCAATTTGTGAAAACTGCATTTATCGCCTAAACGATGGAAGATTGTAATTCTCTTCCATATAGTTGTGTTCCTTTAATTGCCTAGACAATCTTTTGGCATTAGTAAATTTATGAAATTTAAGCAACATTTTTAGAAAAAAAAATTTTTTTTCACAAAAATCTTCAATTAAATTTAAAAAATCAAAACGGCAACAGCGGCAAATTTGAATCTATAGACTTTTAAGTATTTTTAATTACCGACGTTTGAAAAAAAAGATCATCAAATCAGAGCTGTTCGGCCGACTTTTCACGAGTCGATTTTAGCCGCACGATATGTCGGTCGACTAGGATTTTTCTATGGGGAATGTCACTTTAGTCGCCTGCGACTTACGTCGAAAAGCTTCGCCGCACGGCAAAAATCGACTCGTGAAAAGTCCCTATTAAACTCAATAATTCGACAAATTGTTTATCTTCTTGTCATCAGTGTTTATAAATAAACAGGAAAAAAAAAATCCTTTCAAATAAGAAGCAAATATCATGAAATATTTCTTGAGCTTCGTACATAGATTCAACTTATTTTCTAAAGGAGATGACCCATTTTTCTATGGAGCCTGGGTCCGACGCGTACACCGACGGGACTAGTATCAAATGAAAGCATATATTGAGCTCTATAAGTGAGCCAAATATTTTCAAAATTGGTTTTGGGGATTTCAAGACATTTCAGTCTGAAGTTGGGGACGGAAAAATCAGAAAAATCGGATATTTTGGAAGCAACTCTTCAGAGTACCCGAATTATAGAACTTTGGTACCAAATGATAGGTTAAAGTACCTAGTACCTTTCGACTTTTTTTTTGATAAAAATTTCTTAAGACTGATTTCTACGACTGATATCTCGAAAAAATAAGTCATGACACATAGGTACTTTTTTTTACACCAAAAAATTAACAAATAAAAACTTAACACAAAACCAACAAAAATAAACATAATAAAAATAGCATTTTAATTAAAGATTTGTTTTCTACATATGTAACCAAGAAGTCCTTTTCAAGGATTTTTTGGCTATCCAATACACAATCCTGTAAAGACACTTAACGCCACATATTTAAATGCAGTTTTATTGCAATTGTTTTGAATATTAGGTACCTACTTTTGCAAAATTGTATCAAAATCGTAAAAATCATTTTCTTGAAAAGTGCAAAGCCTCGAAATTTTTTCCGTACACGAAACCAATACAAGTACTTGCCGAATAGAGCCCGTAAGACGGGGCCATATTCATATTTTTTGAAAAAAAAAATTGTTGCCTCCTAAAGGATCCAAATTTTTTTTCATTTACAGCACTGTATTGCCACATATATTTTTAGATATTTGATAGCCTTATAGCACAACACGTACAGCGACACAACCTAATACCCAAGTCCTCGTACAAGACATCTATCCTCATTTTATTTTGTGAATAAAATGAACATTTCAGAATTTCATTTTATTTCGTGTTCGGTTGTGCGAGATAGCTTTATGTTATCGAAAAATATAAAGTGAATGAATGTTTTGGCTGTAGCTATATTCTGATGGTTGGGTTTGGAAAACGGAATTTTTTGATTCGTTAGTCTTGGCACGTTTTCTTGTCAAAAAAATGTCGAACTCACTGAATGCAGAAAATATAAAAAAGAAAATATATATAGATGAAGGTAGGTTTGTATGAAGAAGATAAGCGAATAAACAAACGAAAATTTTTCCCAAGATACAATTTATTTTGTTATTTTTTTTGTTTTTTTATTTTTCATACAAAGTACAAATTTTAAAACTTCAAGCCTACTAAATCAAGAGAGGCAGCAATGTGTTGCAACGTTGTGTTTAAGCGGGATATTAACGATGGTGTGTTTTGCACATTAAGGATTCCGAAAAGAGATCCTTTTCGTGCTGCCATTTCGATATACGTTTTTTTTCTTCTTTGTCTTTTTTGTGTATTCTTTTTTTTTTTAATTTGACCGAGAAAATAAACGACGAAAGCTTATCACACTCACACAAACACAGAACAACAACATGGAGTTGAAATACGGATATGATTTTGGGTTTATAGAAAGCAGACGATAAGCTTCCGACTAGAGATGTTGAGAGCTGATAGCTGCAGGTGTAGTATAGAGAGCTCATTAAAAATAAAAGAATATAAATGATTTCCTTTTTTTTTTTTGCTTGGTAATTAAAAAGAAGGATGTTCTTGTGGTCTACAGTCTACACAAGAGAGAGGGCAGAATAGCTAATCATTATATTAAAGGATAATGAGAACGACAAAGCATAAGAATGTTCACAAAACACGAGATAGAAGAGAGAACATTTTAAAGGATGAAGAATAGCAAGTACGCTTTAATTATTTATCTGTTTACCAGATGAAAATTTTCTGCAGACTTATAAAGATGAAATACCTTATGAGTATTTCGTTATATACCTATACTTAAACTCTTACAAAGATGTTTTGTTGTTTCTTTGATGTTAGAACTAGTAACAGGGTGTTTTTTTTGTCGAAGGAAACACTAGTATTTGGATCTAGTGCATTTTAACACCCTACAAAAGTGATAAGCAAAGGTCAAAAGGTCTCATTTAAATATGGAATACTACATAAAGGGTGTTTCTTTCCTAGTAGAATGCAAATATAGATTTTAAAACAAAAATTTTATTTCGAAACAATGAAAATTAATTGTGAGTATATGATTTAACGAGTTTTACAACCAAACTTACGTTATACATAGAATCTAGTTCTTCATTTCCCTAGAAAAAAACACCCTTTTCCTTTAGGAAGTTTCAGAAAATTTAAATAAACAAAAGGCACCACATTATAGGTACTTGCCAACATACAAAATTCTAAAAAGAGCTTTAACTAGCATTAAAATACCGCATCAACCCAATTAGGTATTATTATTGTGAGCTATTAAAATAATATAATCAACAAATCTCTTTGACCTTATTTGTGGTTTGCAGGAAAATTAATAGATACCATATAAATAAAAACATATCCAGCAATTATAATAGGATACCATTTTCATCAAAAGAAAATCCTTTTAACAATGCCAAAAGTATACAAGTTCATTGTCTCTCGAGACTTAATTAGCCTTTAAAGAAAACTAGAACAAGTTATTATGTAAAAGAAAAACAATCATTCATAGAAATCTTTTGACGAGTACCTAACCTTATGTACATAAATACAAATAGCTACTGAAAGCTTGTTTATACAAAATAAAAGATCTAGGTATGTCATAGAGTTCCAATATATGGTTTATGAACTGATAAACACAATTTAAGCAGTTGAAAGTCGTTCTGGCGTAAATTAAGTCAAACGTAGCAAAAACAAAACAAAAAAAACTACACACTATGGCACTTACATGACAGGCTGCCAATTTATTGACAGAATCCTATTCGTAAGGGAAACTCTTTCTCTTGAACTTGTGTGTTACGTATTCTACTATCCCCAAACGTCTACCGCACAGTAGAGTGATATATTTCAAAAACAGGAAAAAATCCAAACCAAAGTGCTATCAAGCTTAAACTAAGTTCTCTGGGTTCTATTTGTTAGTCTGTAAAAAACAAGCTAGATAAGTTCAAGTTATCCGGTCGTAAAAAATGTTACGTATACGTCAGAGTGACTTAATAAAATACTTTCTTTGTATAACTGGCTCAATAATTCAACCAGTTAACTCTTATTAGACACAACATCACATTTAATTTAAGGCTAGAATTTGATAATATTGGGTGTTCCATTTGTCAATAATGAATATTTTAAATAAATATTGGCTGTCTGTAAAGTCGTAACGAAGGAATTTTAAGAATTTTTTTTTAAATCGTAAGAGCGGTTTTTAAAAAATTAATTTTTTTTATAAATAAAAAGTTGATATAGTATATTAATTAACACTAAGAAACGAAATTTCGAAATATTTTCACCAACAAATTTTCGAAAAATTGATTTAAAAAAAAAAAAGTTTGAAATATTTTTTATAAATCCAAAAATGTGTTTAGTGAAAATTTTCTATAATTTTAATATTACAGGTAGGTACTTAAACGCTTTTGTATAAAAATTGTCCTTGAATTGGGTTAGACGTGTACGAAATATACAAAAACCAAAAAGACGGCAGGTACCGTTAGTAAAGGTTCAAAAAATGTTTTTTTTATTTCGAAAGTTGGGTCTCATTTTTAAAATTACACTCGAAAATTTTAATCAAAATCGTTAGAGCCGTTTTTGAAAAAAAATTTACTTTTCTATTTTCGTTATATGGGAGGTACTGTTAGTTTTTGTCCTAAAAACAAAGTTTCAATTTCAATAGAAAATCTCCTGAGTGAGAGAGTGAGTCACACTTTTTCGTGCATGCACCCAATGTTAGAATGTTGGTCAAATTCGAAATGAAATATCTTAAGATTTTAGTATAACAATAGAGACATTTCGATCCCACTGTTCAGTTTGCACAACTTCTTCAAAACTTTACTTGTGTGCTACCAGTTTGCACTTTTCCTATACCTAGCTTCCTACCTTCCTCTGATTATATCAATCGAAACTATGTTTTTCAAAGTGTTCCTTCCCGTACACACACACACATATACATACACCATTGCACAATGAGGTAGAAAAATCCTTTTTCAATTGAAGCGTATATTCGTATTTTTTTATTGCGAAATGCCAAGAAGGAGGAAGTTGCTTTACCAAACTAACTTTGTCACGCAATGTCAAACATAGAAAATCGGTATATATTTTCATTTTGGAAAACAATTTATGCACTCCACAGATTCGATCAATATTTACCTTACTGCTCCTTAAATTCAATTTAAAAAAGATTTTTTTGAAAAAAAAAAGAGAAAAAACAAAACACTGTCGTAGGTATTATTCGATAGTTTATGAGCTGAAAATTTGAATGCCAGAATTCTTTCATCCAAAAACCGTACCTTTGGATTATCCTGTCGTTATTCAAATAGGACAACATTTTCAGTTCAATGGAATTCAACAAAACATATTTAGATATCTAATTCAATTAATTGATTCCGGCTGGGTTCTTTGGTTTAGGTATGGGCTTGATGTTGATGGTTTTAATATCCTTGTTCGTATAACACACCCACACAAATCATAACCGAAAAAGTACCAATGCCCAGCTATAAAAAAAGAAGGATCGGAGTTTGTTGTGTTCGTTCTCCCAAGAAGTTATTCTTTCGGGATTATAGCTCAATAGCTGTTTAGATGAGGATGTCTGATGACTAGGTAACAAATTTCCGCTACAAGTACTTCTACGGAACGGACCAGCATAAAACGACCTTACTGAAAATTGTTCATGTGAGTTTGTTAGGTGTTCGAAGTTCAGAGTTCCAGTCCCCCTCTTCTAATCTGGTGAAGAATATTCGACACTATTGCATGCAAGGTAGCCATAAATTTCAACACACAAAGTTTGAGTTTGAGAACACAAGAATATAGAATGAATATGTACATATACAAAAAGAGGGTAAACGACAAACCACAAAGTTAGTCTAAGGCGATGACGAAGCTCTAGGGGACTGTGACTGGCTTTTGTTTTTCAGAGTTTTTCTTCTTTCTCTGATAGGAAAGGTTGGTATTTGCTTTTATTTTTCCTATATGCAGGTAAAACAAAAACTATATAACTTTTTATATGGTTTTATACTCCCTGGTGTTTGACTCGATTTAAGGTCACAAAAAGTTTTTTTTTGCAACAAATGTATATAATGTTTGTGTCGATGTCAAAGTATGAGTGTGAGCTTGGGTGAAGAAGTTCAAAAATTATTATATTTGATATGGGTACAAAGGATGTCTGAATGATTTACGGTGTAATTTTGCAAAGTAATATTGCGCAATTTATGAAGTTTGACTATTTCATAGTTTTAATCTCTTTTTAAGTTAAGTGTTGAAAGGAATATAAATTAATAATAAATTAGAAAACTAGTAAAATTATTTTACATCAAATGCTAAGATCTTGTTGCCAGGTTAATACATTCTGAGTACTGAACTTGTCCTCTAACTCGGGCTGATAATTATCATTCACGTTCAGGATATATTAGGAACTCAGGATATAATAGGGACATAACATTAAGCCGCCATCATTTTCTAAACGGAAATTTATGATTTGGAGCGGGTTAAAATTTTGACTTCAATACTCTGGTTTTCAAAATTCTGCTTTTTTTATGAAAATTCTGTTTTTCAAAATTCTGCTTCTTAAAATTCTTCCAGCATATATTTGAAAAAAAAAAATTCAGCTAATACATAATGCGCTTACCAAACAAAAAAAAACTACACCCCATTAATGTATTCAAATTTCGTACATTCTTAATAGTTTGTTGTTTAACTGCGGCAATATTTTTTTAAAATGCTCAGACTGACTTTCTTATTCTACATAAAAAAAACGATATTGTGTGATACATAATAAATAAAATAAATGAACAGTCCCAGTGCCGGTTTAAGCACTACCGGTGCCCCTGGGCAAGATTGCAAGTGGCGCCTCTAAAAAAAAGCAATAGCAGATTATGTCTTACCTCTCATATACTTGTTAATGCATTTATTAAAAATGTGCAGTGTATTAACTTAAAAAGGTTAACTTAAAAAAAAAATTAATTATTCATGTCATTTAGGCTCAATTGACAAGACTACCTTTATCTCTGACTTTTTTGTTTAAACACATTTAAAGTTACAGTACAAAGTACAGTTGGTTTTATTTGAACAATATTTTTTCAAAAACTTTTTCAACAAGGTACATTAATGTCGTTTTAAATTGGAATCACTCAATGATTCACTCATTCTGAAATCCAATAAAAAACTTTGAATCACTTCCACCCAATTCTAAAATTTAATATCTGTATTGGTGAAAAATCAATTATTTTGTTTTTGTTTTTTCACTAGGAGAATAAAAAACTTGCAGCACGCTTTTTCATGATTCCAGGCGCTTCCGGACGGCCAATCGAAAACAACATACCTTTATAAGTATAAGGTTTGTTCGTTGTGAGCTCTAGGGCACTCTGGGTCGCTCCGAATTTGTTGTCAAGCGTTTTTTGTAGCTCCTTTTTCAACCAGAGTTATTTCCTTTGTGTTCGATGTTCGCTGATGAAACTAAAGCTCTGAGGTGTTCGATGTAAAATGAAAACCCGAGAAACTCTGATTTTTTTCACAGTTAATTGAAATGACTTAGAGTGCCCTGGAGGGGGGAACAACGCACAGAAACGTAGTTTTTATGAGAAATGGAGAAGCTGTCAATTTTTGGCATTTCTGGATTTTGGGTTTTCGGGAAATCGGGATTTTGGGATTGTGGGTTTTCGGAATTTTGTGTTTTTGGGTTTTCGGAATGTTTTCGCCTTTGTGAATGTAAAAAAAAAATAAAACATCGATTGGAAAGACTTCGTTATTTATATAACTTTTGTAAAAGTTCGGGGCGCCTGCGGCGCCCCTCAATTCTTGCGCCCCTGGGCGACGGCCCAGGCTGCCCCCCCCCTAAAACCGGCTCTGAACAGTCCATTTCTTATTAATTTTTTTGAATATTAATGTTCTTTGATAAATAAATAAATTTATTATCATTAAAAAGTAAAAACCTCAACTCAATATTAAAAAAAAAATATTTTTAAATTTATTGATTTATCAAAAAAATTTGTAAAGTAGGTAAATTAGTAATCAAATAAGCAGAAAATTTTTCGAGAAGATGAATTTTCAAAATTCTGCAAATAACTAAAAAAGGGGTTGGAAAATGTTAAAAAGGCTGTGAATCAGAACTATAAAAAGCAGAATTTTCCAAAACTGAATTTTGAAAACTGATTTTGAAAAGCAAAATTTTGAAAGCAGATTTTTAAAAAAGAATTTTGACCCCAACCCAAATCGAGTTGTGGAGATTTTTCTTGCCTAACTTTATTGTCAACTTTTCAATAAAATAGCCTTAATTGGAAAAAAAAATTTTTTACAGTACAATTCAGAGTTAATCATATGTTATTTTGGTTGCTAAAACCGAATCCGAAGTCCGTTTCACTCGATCATGTCAGATTTTCTAGATAAAGCCTAAACAAACAACTTTCAAGTCTCCAAAGTCGACAGCGAAAATGCTAACGAAAAAATATCATCGAGTATTCTGTCAAAGTCAAAGTCAAAAAAAAAAAAAAATCGAAATTTATTTAAAATCAAGAAAACCAACAAAATTAATTTATAAAACAAGAAATAAATAAAAAAGTGAAAAAACCGTCAGCACTGCACAGGACCAAGAAAAATGCACATAAAAAGTAAGTAACAAATGAGTGAAAACTCTCCAATTTTTCGCTAGAGCTGTGAAACAAAAAATTTTCAAGTCTCCAAAGTCAACAGCGGACATGTTAACGAAAAAATACCATCAGCTATTATAGCAAAGTAAAAATAATAAAAATACAAATAGAAAAATTCAAGAAAAAAAAACATCAGAAAATAAGTTTTCAAGCAAAAACAAATTAATTTCGTTCAAGATTTCGTTAAAGAAATTTTGTATGGAAAATTTGTGTGGCTGTGACAATTTTGGATGTTATCTCGAATACCTTAAGTAATGGGGCAGAAATGACTTCGGATTGAGTTTTAGCGACCCAAAAAACATATGATTAGCATAGTTGCACTCCCACCCAGGTCAGAACTTTTATTGTTTTTTGTGGCTGTGTAATCTTAGGTCTCTTTTGGTTTACAAAAAACTCCAATAATTAGCTAATTGAAAGCATTCAAGATCCCTTCGCAAAATAACGGTAATAATAATAGGTAATGTTTTCTTACAATTTGAAAATCTTTTTACTACTTAGTTCCTCGATAAAGTTTAAAATTTTCTAATAAAATGGAAAAGTAAAATGGCATGTTCAACTTCATTATACTCTTAGCGGATAAATTAAGTCTTCTAAGATCTCTAACAAACGTGTGCTTTTTTTTCATTTGACTTTTTCATTCTATAAAAAAAATATACCTACATATCTCCAAATACCTACAACAAATATAAAACCCAAGTACTAACGAATCAATCTTATAACTTCCAATTAATATACTGAAATCTATATCTACTAACCAAAACCATTTCAACTATCCCATTTCATACCATTCCTTCCATACCTACTTGGATTGTTTGCCCTTTAAAGTATGGCTATATGTTTGTATAAAAGGTAGAGGTACTTTTGCCCAATATCCCTCACCAATCAAATCAACTTAAATGGCTAAAATGTCAAAAGCACACAAAAATACTAAAAGATTTTCTTCGTTTTCTTTTTTTGTTGTATTTTCTATTTATTTTTCCCATTCTGAAATCCTGATGGGGTATGAACCCTATGACTAACTCTCCATCCTATCTCTCCACGCTCAATTTTGCGGCAAATACCGTTAGCGGTGCTGAAATTCGATGGAAAAAAGACGAGTTAAAACAGCAAATAAAATAAGATGTTCAACTGGGTCGTATGTTTTTGCTTCTTAAAATTAGATAGTAGGTTTTGGGACTTTTTTCAGTAAAGTATAAAGTTGTAAAAAAAAAGGCTCGGATCTAGAGTTTTTGACTTTTTTTACATCTCTCTAGAACCCAGGGAAAGAAATAATATAATGATTTGTAAAGAGGAATCTTGGAACAACATTTTTATTGAATATGGAAAACTCCTAACTAATTATAAAACTTCACACCCGTAACGTGTATTTGTCGCGCCAATAACAGTGTGAATGATTTTGATAGTTCGGATACTGAATATTATTTGAATATTTTATGAGGTTATGAATACCAG
Source organism: Episyrphus balteatus (assembly GCF_945859705.1). NCBI lineage: Eukaryota > Metazoa > Arthropoda > Insecta > Diptera > Syrphidae > Episyrphus > Episyrphus balteatus. Next base: position 78,394,719 of record NC_079136.1, on the reverse strand, counting down.
CGTCACACCCATAACGTTGGTAACAATATGGAAATTTAATTTTTCTATTCAAAGGTCACTCATGTAACGTGACTTATTTGGATATTTAATAATGGATGAGTATTACAAGAAGTTATGAGTAACAGCGTCACACCCGTAAAAATGGTAAAGGTATGAAAATTTAATTTTCTATTCAAAGGTTACGCCCGTAATGTATTGAATAATGGTTGAATATTTCACAAGGTTAAGAGTACAAGCGTCACACCCGTAACGATGGTAAATGTATACAAATTGATTTTCTATTCAAATGTAACGCACGTAGCTTGTTTGGATATTGAATAATAGTTGAATATTTCACGAGGTTATGAGTAGGTACTAGCGTCACACCCGTAACGATTGTAACGGTATAGAAATTTGATTTTCTATTCAAAGGTAACGCCCGTAACGAAGCTAATTTAGGTATTGAATAATGGTTGAATATTTAAAGAAGTTATAAGTAGCAGCGTCACACCCGTTACGATGGTAACGCCATAACGATGAACTTGCAAGGGTTACTGAATAAGAAAGGAATGACAGATAGATACCTAAATCTGTACATATGAAGTGAGAACTAGGTTGAAAAAACAAACAAACATCTGATAATCTTGATAACACTTATAACTAAAACATTTTTCACACGAATCCAATACATGTCCTGAAAAAAAAAAAAACTAAAATTGAGTGAAATTCTAAAGCCCATGATTGCGGTTGATTTTTTGATTGCCTGCCAAAACATATACCCTGAACTTGGCATTTGATTATTGGGGAGGAACATAAATGTGGAGTATTTTTTTTTTTTCTTTCGTTTGGTTTAGTTTGACTCAAATCGAAACGAGTGAGGAGAGGGAGGGAAGCTTTGTGGGTTATGATATGAAACGATCGATAAAATGCAATTCAAGGAGTAGGTATTAGGTACTGTGAGAAAACGACGTTGTTGGTTGGCTCCTTAGAATGAAACGAGTAAGTTATAGGTAGGTGGCCTCTCTGTGATGATATCTATATAGGGTAGTTTCATACTCCTTCTGCGAGTTTACCATTCTTTGCTACCAAATATATCAACGACAACAGCTTGAGCGATGAAATATGTTTTCAGTGATACTAAAAGGAAGTGGGTAAATATTTCTAACATCAATACAAGAGTGACTCATTCCATTTTTATAGTAACCATATCATCATCGTCATCGTCCGTGCCTCCATCGTCCTCATAATGTTGTTCTCGGAATACTTCAGAGCTGGAGCATAGTATAGTTGGTATATTTATATTACTTTAGATTTTAAATCGATGTTAGATATTAGATAAATATATATTAGACTGTGTGTGTGTTGTGTATGCTTTATACGTTGCTTTGCTATATGCCCTGAAGTTTTGAAGCCCTGATGGTGTCTGTCGTCTTCTTCATACATCGTTGATTGTTGCCGAGATTGGATTGCTGTTTGCAGGAAAACCACAGGACTTGTTTTGCTTTGGTTTAATAAAGGTTTTAAAATTTCATTTGACACTCACACATACATACATAATAACAGAAGCGTGGGCTAATTAATGAAATAATTGAGTTTAAGTGCTGGAATATGTTGTTGTGGAGAGAGCACTCAGCACAGACTAAAAGAGGTCTATAAGTATAAAAGCTGTAGAATATAATGCAATATTTGAAGCTTTTTGCAAAATCAGAGAGAGAAATGTTTTAACAAAAACATTGTATATTTATTATTGAATCCACTTAAAAATTGTTGGTTTAGGAATTGGTCAGAACGCCCAGCTATATAAAGAGGATGCTTGCATTAAAATAAATTTATAACATTGTTAAGTTGAAGGATGTCTAAAGGAATTAACTTTGGGATAAACATTTTTTGATTTAAGGGGGGAAATGCCTCTGGACGACAGCTTTTTCAATAATTTTTTTTTTGGAAACCCGAAAGCATTTATTGAAATATGGAAAAGTATATGCTATTATTGACATTATGAAGTATTGATACAATTTTTTTTAAGTTAAAAAAAAATGGCGACTCTACAGCTCTTTAAAGTTGACGCCTCGAGTTTTCGCCGTGCAATTTTTTTCCAATAAAGTATATATATACGCATTGCATGAACCTTAATTTAGTAAAAAACCGGGCAAATTAAAAATTAGAGACCAAAAAAACGAAAAAACACAATGTTTTCTTATAAACAAATTGTTAAAAAAAAAATGACCAATGAATTAGCGAGTCATTTCCAATTTATTTCAATTCGATAGCTTCATTAGTTTTTGAGTTACCTACGTTGCACGGCGCAGAAAAAAACGAGTTTCAAGGAAAATGCGTTTAAAGTTTTCGTTTTCGTACTGTGGTAGGTTCGGAACAGATTGGTTTCAGGACTATCTAGGGACTTTCGAGTCTCATTTAAGGTTAAGACCACTGAAAATAGTTTCTTCGGTTGATAAATGAATTTACAACGTAAAAAAAAATAATTCAAAAAAAAATTCTAGACGGATTTCCCCCCTTAAAGGACAGTAATAAATATGTATATGTAAGTTCATTTCATAATATAAAAAGGATTTGGGTTAAAAACGCCATCATATCAGAGATAATTATACTCAAATTTTTAAATATGCACATAAGTTTTTTTCAGATACAAATGAATGAAATTGGTAGCAGAAAAAGTAGGAATCTGCAGAATAGTGAAATTGATGGAAAATCAAAAACAACCGAAGACATCTGCTGCAACAAGTACAAAATTTATACGGATCTGAACACATCAAACGCCAAATACCGGACAATAAGGAATGAGTTCCAATGCGCTACAATCATGGTCCGTAACTTCATTCAACACCACAACAACACACAGATCCAGAAATGACTGCGACTGTTGTCAATAAAGCCCGGGCCTAATGCCTTTCAGCACATTAACGGAATTGTTGGTCAGAAATCACCAATGCCAGAAGTGGCGATTCTAAGAACGCAATCTCCAATTACAGATTAATATCTCTTCTTAACAATCTAAATAAGTTCTTGGAAGAGTCGATACACAGGAAGCTAAAGAAGTTTTTTTAGTGATAACAACATCATTCAAAACATGCAGTTCGGCTTTAAACAACCATTAAGTTACTGTCGCATGCTTTCTTCTTCTTCTTCTCCATTATCGACGATAGTCATGATCTCGGATGGGGTCACAACTCTCCCACTTTACTGCTTCACACTACGGCTCCGCATGTGGGGTTCGTCACATGCTTTCTGAATGTTGAGAAAGCATTTGGCAGGACAGAAGCCCTTATGCATAAATGTCATAAACTAGGCTTCCATTAGAAAGTTGCCCAAAAGTCTAAAAAATTGGCCAATCAGATGAAACACCTGCAAGAGTGTGCGAGAACCTTCCCTACGCCGACGATTCACTTACATACTGCAAGTTAATCTCGCATATGATAGCTGCCAGGAAGGTCGAAGCTCACATTCGGAAACTGTATGAGTTCTCAGAATATGGGATATCCGAATCAACTCATCTAATTCGGAACTACATATATTGTACCATAGACGAACATATGAGGGTGAGGTAGTCGATCAGCTGCAAACTGTTGAAGCATCACATTGACACTTCCAGATGGAATTAGATTGCCAGCTCCTGAGATTCAACAATCACTCTCATTTGGTCCTCAGGAAAACCAACTTTAACTTCCATCGCCTTTACCCCCTGAATGATAAGAAGAGCAGTATTAAGTCAACCAACGAAACTCTGCAACTACAGCTTTCCAGCATGGTACACCATTTATGTACAATACAGCGATATTTCATACACCAAATGTATGCTTTGACGATCATAAGATAAAATAAGAACAGGTTAATAAAATTGATGGAACAATAAAAGTAATAGTTTATCTATATTAAACTCTAATAAACGCATATAGGACTAATTTATTCTTTCATGTCAGCAAATGCGAGTAATCAGTCGGTGTTGTCTATCGTTTATTTTTTCTTTATAAACAGGCATAACATACAAAAGATTTATTTCAAAATTATCCTAAAAGAAGAACAAATAACAAAACAAGTAAATAACTTGTTTAAAGTGCAGGTTCCTTTCCTATCCCAATCAACACATTAATCTACCTGAGAATGGAGTTCAATTTAAGTCAGCCAAAAATGTTGGTGTAGACGTGTATGTCTATATGTATATTGGACACAAAATACAATGCAAACGACAGGTGGTACCCTTTTAGAAAATCAGGTAAGTTTTCGTTACATTTTTGCACCTGCTGTTAAATCACAAACAAAGCAAAGGAATAAAAACCCTCTTCGTTGTTGCTGAAATGCGATGAAAACGCACAGGCACACAAAAACAAAAAAAAAAACAGAAACCCGCTTTTGTTAGCGACATGTGTCCCGCCACTTCATCATCACTATCACGGAACTGTACCTACTTCTTCTCGAATGTGATGAGGATGACGATATGATTTGCAACAACATTATATTGGTGGACGCTGCTTCAAGTTGTCCCTGTCCCAGTTAAAGGCACAACATACAATCCGAAAAGTAAGCTAACGAAGGCAGACGAACAACTTGATCGGTCAGGAATCAAATTTCGCGAATATATCTGACAGAGGGAATGTTGTTGTTGTTGTTGTTGTTGTTTATCTACAATACCAACGCTTGTTGCTGTTGCGTAGTTTATCGTATGAACATTCACCTATTGCCCAAAAAAAGAGAAAGCAATGAGTAGATATAATTTTTGTTTTGGAGTGCAAATGTTCACAATACGAGTATCTGGGTTCTATGAAAAGAAAGTATCAAATATCAATCTAAAACTGAAGTGTTTTTGAGTGTTTTATGCCCTCACATGTGCATGTAGTTTAGTAGAACCATCATCCATTATACTTATACGGAAAGAGGAAAAATCACTCAACTGGATTATGAAATCGAAACATATATGATGAGATTTCAAGGACTCTTTAAGTACCTACGTAACTGCTGCATAACAATGTCTATGATCCCAATCTAAAAACATATACCTACTACCTTTACTAGGTACACCGATGTGAAGAGCTATAGTTGTTTTCCGAAAACAGATTTGAGCATCATTGAAAGTTAAATTTAATACTATTATGCATAGGTCAGTAATTAATGTAGATATAGCTATCTTGCGTTAGCTTAAAGACGCATAATCCTTTGATGAAACAACAAAAACTAAGTTACAAAATATACACGTTGATAAAACGGTACCTATACATAACATTGTATCTTGTGTTTGAAGTGACTATCGAAAGCACTGAAAACACTTTAAATGTTAAAAATGATATACATATCTTCGTATACAACTCAAAAGCATGATGTATCCTTTCTCTTCAACCAAGCATAAAAGAAATGATAATATCAATTTAGTGAAATTTTCACTTAAAAGGGATAACGAGTAATGTTTTTATTTAGAATTGAATACGCTCAAAAATTCATAAAACGTTAGAAGTTTTAAATTTTCCACAAATTGATGATAATGACAAAATATTCCAGTCAAATTGTATTTAGTTTGGATTGAAATAAAAATATGAAGTTCTAATGTAATTAGGCTTGTTTTTTTGGCCAAATTCGATTTACCAAAAAAACGTATCCGCAGTTGCCCATCCACGGCTGTCTAGCTGTCAGATAATAAAACAAAAACAAAAAAAAAAACAAATTTTATTCAAGATTATTATTTTGAAAAGTTAGAAATAAAACAAACCAAATAAAATTGCTAAAAATGGATTTTCCTGATTTTCCATTTGTAAATTCATCTGCATTTGTTCAAAGTTTGATTTTTTATTTTGGTTTTACGTTCGGATAAGTTTTTGACATATTGGGGTATGCTCGTAGATTTGGTGAGTCGGTGGCCCGTTTATATGCAGGGTCGAAAGATCGAAATTGAATTTTTTTTAAATTTTTGTGTAAAAATCTCAGATTTTTCCTGGTAGATGAAATCTAGTTTTGTAATAATTTTTAACGAAATTGTTTCATATAAACTTAACATTTGAAAATAAAACAATAACAAATGTTCAGCAAATGTCAAAAAGAGAAGTGTGTTTGAAAGTGCGTGTGATTTGTACCTATGTGTGAATCTTGATAAAAATCGAGATTCTGATTTTTTAATCTCGAATCCATATTTTTGATTCTCAAGTCTCAAATAGATCATAAAATGAAATGAAAATTTTGCACCCCAAAATTAAAAGCAATTATGCAGACAACATATTTCTTTCGATGTCAAAAACAATTATTGTAGTTTTTGAGCAACTTTGTGCGACTCGTTCCTTGATTTTATTTCACTAAAAAGCATTTAAAGAGTAGAGTACCTAGGTCAAGTTTCAATCAACGGTAAATATGTATATAAATGAAATGTAGAATTAATTGTATGTGTTTTAAAGTGCGTTGCATTCTGCGAACATAGCTTTCGAAACTCTTTGAGTTATCCAATTATCCGAAATGTTCTTCGATCGAGTATCGATACTCGAAAAAATGTCAATTTCTTATCCGCAGCCAGATTTAAGTTTTAGTTTTATCCGCAGCTGGATGTTGTATTTGTAATACATGGAAGCTCCCACTGCAGATACGGATAGGCAGAACGTCGTTTTTTTGACGTTTTCTGAACACAATATTGCTCAGCAAATTTTCTCACGTCAACCATGAGAATATATCGAAAAAGGCAAAACAAACGAGTTTCTTGTTTTTTGGCGTATAATTTGAAAAGTGAATCCAATGTTTGATTTCGAAAAATTATATAATATAAAATATAATAATAAGTGTTTTGAAGTTTTGAAGCTTACACGTAAAAAACAATATACATATGTAACTGTACAATTCCGCTAATATGTCTTTGAACTTGATTTCAAAATCTTATTGTGCGTTCAGGAGTGTTGTGTTGTGATCGAGCTAAGTTGGGGAAAAATCATTAAACTAAAATCAATATAACTGTGATTTGTGAGTTTTAATTCTTAAATTTAATTATTGTATCAAATGTTTAAATTTTTATTTAATTGGTGTTTTATTTTATGTTTCAATTAAAGTTTCAGTGAGCAGACAATTTTTAAAATTTTTTTACGTTTTCTGTTTTATTTTCGGGATTGTGGGTTTTCGGGATTAGGGATTTTCGGGTTTTGTGGATTCAAAATTTCGGAATTGTTTCCGTCTCCCGTACGACAGCTCAAATTTGCTCTGAGTTTATTATTTAAAGTCTATTTAAAATTGATTTAAAAAAAACACATACACTAATTAACTCTATTTAATTTGCTTCATGATCTTTGAAAAAGTCGCGTCTGAAACTTAACACATTTATGTACAACGTGTACACATTTGAAAATCGAAGTGTGGAAAGAGTTAAAGCAATGGAAGCATGTTAATTTCCTTAGCTGTATACCATTTGGGCAAACAACAAAATACGAATGTTCCTTAAATCATTTTAAAAATATTCTTGATCGCTCTTTTACATATTCATTTGATTTACGACTCTAAAATAAAACTCCTTTAAGCTTATTTCCATATTTTGGAAGCAATAAATTACCAAACATTCCCAACAGAACAATAGGTATTGGCATCAAAAAATAAACATTCTTGAGAAAAAATATTATATTTAAATAAGCTTTCTGATACTCGGACTCAATCATGATAGAATGATTCTTCTTTTCTATATTTTTTGATAATAAACTCACACTCGTGCTAAGAAAATAGAAATATACACATTCGAAAAAAAAATGTTCACATAATTGTGTACCGCTAGGCAATTTAGGGGAATCAAATAAATTTTCCTGAATTGATTTATAACGAAAAGGTTTTTTGTTCTTTTAACTTCCTCATTTTTAAGGGTAAAAGTATTGGATTTGCAAAATGCAAGTTTGATCTTTTTGGAGGAAATACAAAAATGGATTACCATAAGGCAACATGTGAAACATATATAACCAACTTTATCGAACCTATCCTAGAACCTTTTTTTGTCAAAACAAAAGTTTTCCAAAGCTGTTTACCTTTTTTTTTTCCTTTATCCTTCTACTGTGTCACAATGATATTTCTCGATGATTGATTATTTCTTTGGGAGGCTAAGCAGTCAGCACACATGAAATGGTAGAATGGTATATGTATATTTCTATATGTCTTTTTGTATATTTCAATCTCAAATATTTGAGATACCCCCATCGCCAACACCATAACATATATATATTGTGTATTTCCGTAAAAAGGATACCATCTTCCCATTTAAGTTTTCTGATGGTACGAGTGTTTGTCGAGATATACTCGTAGAATGAAATATAATTTTCTATGCGCATAGTCAATCGGAGTTTCCTTTAAAATGTGCATCGTCCATAATAGAAGTTGAAGTTTTAGGGTGTTTCTATGGCAACATTAACTCGATATAGGATATTGAACAAAAACTATGTTTGTATGTATGGGTAATAGTAGAGAGAAAAACCATTTCGTGTCCATTTGATGGTAGCACACTATATGGATCTATATGTACAATATTCTTTCACAAGTCTTCGTATAATACCGTTTTGCCAGAAGCCATTACTGCAGGTTACAACGAACAAAATTGGTGATGGGAGAAGCGAAGGGAACCTTGGTGCTTTGGTAGAAAGCAAGGAATGAAAGGTTTCTTTTGTTTTTATACTTCCGAGAAAGTATAGTTGGCAAAATGGGGGAGAGTCGCACTCAAAAATTAATGGAACGGAAAGTGTGTAGATTAATCACAATAAGATCAACATCCTTTTTTTTAACTTGTCTTTCCCACTACTCCACTTTACTATATTCGTCTATATTTTTTCCTTTTTTTTTTATTTCTGTTTAGTATACGGTACCTCTTCTACTCTTGTCCTGGATTTTTTTGCTTTTGATTTCTTCTTTTATTTTTGTCGTTTTAAGATTTCTTAAGTTTTTAGTTGCAGAAATCACTTCACTTCAAGCTGCTGCTATAACCATTAGCAGACCCATGAAGCGCCCACCCACAATCCATGTGCATCCTTTCGTTTTAATGAGTATAAAAAGCATTAAACACAAAAACTGTGTTTTAGTTTTCCCTTTTCAGTTATTTTTCTTTTTTGGTTTTGAATGAGCTGACACAGTAAAATGTGATGTGGGCACACCTTTAAATATCGTTTTGTGTGTTACACCCTGTCCCGATAACACATTCATTTTATAAACAGAATGCCAGGATAGTCAGTTTTTGGTTTTCGTGAAATAACGGAATAAGAAATGAAATAAGCTTAGATTAGGCTTAGGCCAGGAACACAAAATGCGATTTTGGTCGCGCGATACAGTTTTAAAAATGCATCGCAAAGGTTTCACTGCCTATGGGGACAATTTTCTAATTTCTAATCGATGCTATTTTTGGAAGCATGTATTCACAAGCATTGAAATCCTTAGGACCCATTTTTGAGACTAAATATAGTCGCGCGATCAAAATTGCATGTGTGATCCTAGCCTTAGGCTGGTCAAGCTGAAGAGTAAGTTTTGTCTTGTAGTGTGTCCACCTCCTGGTCAGTTGTCTAGAGAATAATTCCGTAGTTGAATAGTTTTTAGAAAAAAAAAAAGTGTTTATGGGAACAAGTTCGTGCAGTGATCCTCCTTTAGATCATATTCATTCGAAGATCGTTGTTCTTTACGAAAGATCTATTACATCTTCATATTTTAGAGTCGTTTTTTGGCCTACACTCACGTCCCCAACTTTGGCGGACTAAACAAATATAAATCTTAGTAATTGAAGCTAATTAAATGCTAATTTGTTGCTCAACCAAAAATTTGTAGCTGAAATCTGAAATGATAAAAAAAAAAACAAATAAAAAAAAAAAAAACAATAGGTTTGGCCGGCATTCAAATTTGTATGATATTAAAATCCATAAACTTCGTTTTTATAGCCTCAGTATTTTTTTTGTTTTTATAAATTCTGCTAATAGTAGAGTATCTGAAGCACATTATTAGGGAACCCGGCCGAACAGCTCTGATTTTGACGATTTTTTTTTCAAACGTAGGTAATTAAAAATACTTTAAAGTCTATAGATTAAAAATTGCCGGTGTTGCCGTATTGTTTTTTTTTAAATTAAAATTAATTTTTTTTTTTTTAAAACCATTTTTTTGCTTAAATTTCATAAAACAAATGATAGCAAAAGATTCTCTAGGTAATTTAAGGAAAATATATAAAAGGCAGTAAGGGACAATCTTCCATCGTTTAAGCGATAAATGCAATTTTCTAACATTCTGACCTCAAACACAAAAAAAATATTTTGAAAACAACGGCAACACCTACAATATTTTAAAATACATTTTTAAAAAGCCAGAAGCTCATTCTTATCTCTTAAATTTAAATCCACTAAATTTAACCAATACTTTTTGAAAAAAATGGTCCTCAAACTCAGAATTTAAAAAAAAAAATGTTATTAGAAAAATTTAAAAAGACTTTTTTCCAAACTTTTTCTAATAAAATATGAATTTATTTAAAAAAAATGTTTGGCCATAAATATTATCAGTTGAATTTCGAAGCAAAAAAGGTAAAATATATCACACTTTGAAAAAAAAAAATGAAAAATTACTTCAATTTCAATGGTTTTTTTTATTAAAACTGAATTTTTGCATTGAAATAATTAATTTTCTCAAAGACTATGGTAAATAGGAACTTTAAATTTTTGCTTTTTAACTTTCAACAGTAAGGGTTATTAAATGAATAAAAAATACTTTTATGTTTAGATGTTGAACTTTAAAAAAAAATAAGTTACATTTTTTTTTCAAAACTTTTATTAAAAAAAGTTCTTCGAAAATGAAATACTTTTTAATTTTTTTCCTAAACCGTAATACATATTGACATTTCTCGTTATAATTTGAAATCATAATAAATGCGGCCAAAAAAATTTGAACATAAATGCATTTTATATTACGACCAAGTTTAAAAAACGACATGTTAAAATTTTTTCAATAATTTTTTTTTTCAAAAATCTGAGTTCAATTACCATTCTTTCAAAAGCCGTTCATTCAATTAACTTAATTTTAATTTTACATATATGACTAAGCTTCTAGCTTTTAAAAAATGTATATTTGAATATTGTAGGTGTTGCCGTTGTGTTCAAATATTTTTTTTTGTGTTTAAAGTCAATTAATAAGAAAATTGCATCTATCGCTTGAACTATGGAAGATTGTCCCTCACTCCCATATATTTTTTTCCTTGAATTTTATAGACAATCTTTTGGAATCAATTAATTTATGAAATTGAAGAAAAATTTTCGAAAAAAATTTGTTTTTGTTCACAAAAATCTTCAATTAAATTTAAAAAATCAAAACGGCAACACCGGCAATTTTTAATCTATAGACTTTAAAGTATTTTTAATTACCAACGTTTGAAAAAAAAGATCATCAAAATCTAAGCTGTTCGGCCGGGTTCCCTAATATTGCCAATTTTTGAGCTTTAGTTACTCCACTATAAAATAAGGATGAAGTTAGAGGACAAAAATAAGAAAATTATTGTTTTTTTGATTTGTTGCGCAAAAAAATAATTTTTGTAATTCTTGAGGGTAATTAAATATTTTAATTTTAAGTTTAGGTTTAAAAAGTGCATTTCCGGCTTGGTCAGGCCATTTGAGACATTTTTGAAAAATAACTTTTTTTAAATGTTTCTTTTGTCAGTAACTGTAGCTTTTGAAAACAAAATTTTTGGTGGTAGTCCAAACACATTCAAAGTTAAAAAAAAAATTAACTTAAAAGTAAGCATTCAAAGTCCAGCCCATGCAAGGTACTTAGTTTAAAATTTGATGACATTGGTGCCTACCTGGCGACTTTACACACCCTAAGCAGAGCGTGATGATATAAAATAATCCAAAATTTTAACAAACAAAAAAGATACATTTTTTGTCTTATGACTGTTGATTCAGGGTGCTGTGCCTTTTTAAGCTGCAGATATTGACAAAAAAACGATTGCATCAGAAGTGTAATATTGCATTTTGATCGAATGAAAAGAAAGCAAAAGATACCGAGAAGTGGAACAAATGAAATGAATTTACAAACATTTATTATTAGCTAGGGTGAACATCCAAAATTGGCCAACAAAATTGATCAAATGAAAAACTTAATCATTTGGATGTTTGTCATTTTTGTTTTTTCATTAGATGATGATTTTTTGAACCAAAGAACTTATTGAAACAATGAATTGTTGGAAATACTTTATAAATAATGGGGCGTACTCATTCCATTTAAAAAAACTGGTGTTCCTTATAGATCTTTTTGGCGCAGCTCACTAACTGATTTCGTATGAACTTAAACGCAACATTAATTTATATTCAATCGCTCATATTAAATATACAATAATTTTCAACATGTTTTCCTTTATATTTAATAAATTAAACTTAAAAAATTGTTACATTTTAAATCTTAAAGCAAATATTGATAAAATCAATCCAAAAAAATACATCACTTAATTTGATTGATTCCAATTGAAAAGATTTCCCTATCACAGCTAAATTCAATTTTTTTCTGTTTTTCATTTTATATTCATAATTGTTGATATCCTGTTTGGGGATTGAAAGTGAATGACATGAAAAAATCCATCGATTAATTTTTATTATTTAATCTATATAAAATAATCTATATAATATTTTATGCATGCATTGAACAAAAAAAAAAAGACAATAACAACCAAAAAAAAAAAAAGTTGAAAACTCAATTGCAAATATTTACACAGAGAGATGCTCGTTATCGTTAGCAATTTCTCAACAAAAAACAATATACTCTTATAAATGTTTGCATATGTGCATATTTTACTACACTTAATCCTGCCACAAATGAATGCTCAACCAGCAACAAAAATCGTTTATTCTATATATGAACTGAGTGTTCATTTTTGTTTTTTGTTTGTTTTTTTATTTTTTTTTTTTTTGTTTATTTTGTAGTGGAACGAGGCAGGATGGTAATAAATTTCCATATATCCAATTGTGTCCTTTAACTCCTATGGTAAATATCTCAAATATCACACGAGGCAATTTATTGCAAAAACGAGCTTTACAATATTATATCCTGTGACATTTTGGTTTGTGCACTGAAAAGTTCATTCTAATCTTTTATGGTTGACAAATTCCATTTTGCTTTGTTTAGTTGTGTGTGTTGTGTTGCGATGATGATGATGATGGTTTTGTGTGTCGTTTAGAATTTAGATGACAGAAATTTATTTCTATTAATGATTATATACGATTTGACAATGACAAACGGAGCCGAAATCATTAGGTTTACCTTGACAACTTTTGAATAAATGATTTATAATTTATTTAAACCTATAAGTTCATGTACATTTAACCTTTTCGTAGTTTGCATATTATTATACGGAATTTAAAAATAAAGTATGGCAAATGTAACTGAACCTTTAAAAAGTGTCGACACTATCTCAGAAATGAGTCAGAATATGAAATCAAAAACTTTTTCATCCTATTCTGAACGTATAATTCCTTTTTCAGCAAACAAATCTGACAGCAGGATGTGATTACATTAAATTTCATTTTTGACATGTGGTTTTACTTGTAGAAAACTAAAACTTCATTTTATATGTTATCAGCAACTTGACTACAACAAGGAAGCGATCATTATTTCAGGGCGGAGTAGTAGGTACTCAGCAAAAAAAAAATTAAATTTTCAAAATGTTTTTCGAAATGTTTTTTTTTTTTAATAATTTTAATATTTATTTTCTATCAGACAAATATTGAGTCTTTAAGATTCCATTACATGTTTTTTAAAAGTTTGCGAATGAGTTAGATCGGCATATTGAGTAATTTAGCTTTTTGTTTGTATATTTCACTATTTTATATGTAGGTAGCATTACTTTAAAAAAGGTTAAAAAGATAAAAAAAAATATGAGACAAAAAAGGCAATAATGAGAGAAAAAGCAAAAAAAAAAACGAACGAAAATGCAAAAAAATAACGAAAGAAAATGGCTATGTGAAGTTGGCACCCCCAAATGCTAATTTTGTTTTTCAAACATGCCTGGTTCGATTGCCCAAGGTTCGCCCAGGATAGCCCAATTTTTTTTTTTCGTTAGCCCACCCTTAGTTAAAAACTTGTCTTAAAATATAAAAAAAAATTTTTTTCAGTGTAAAAATTGTGATGTAATTTGTTGGAATTACCATAGTAAGTTGAAAAAGGTTTAAAAAGTACTATTCGTGTACTGAAAAAGAAATCACCTCACACACCATTTTATAAGCATGTTAGCTTTCTAGGTGCTCACCAAAAAAATCAATGATTTTAACACTTGAAATAAAACAAATCAACTTAAGCTTCTTAACAGGAATATAAGAATTCTAATTCAAATAAATAACATTTGAAGCGCAGTTCCCACACCAGTGAATTTCCGTTTTCCAAATTTTTAAATTTAAAAAGTTCACTGTGGCGTATGCGCATTATTTTATTTTTTTTTTTTACTAAAAAAATTATGAAACTAGTTGGCCTTTGAAACCAAGTAAAGTTGGGATGACGAATATAAATGGTGGTTTGGCTGGTGCTAATATTGGGCAAACGAACCACAGTGAAATATCAACGATTTTTACACTGAACAAAAAAAAATATTTTTTGCAGTTTTGAGTTCAATAAAAAATAATGCTTGTATAATTTTTATCGAAAATAAAAGTTGAGCTATACTTGGCTAGCCTTGGGCAAATAAACCAATCTAAATCTAAGGAACAAAAACCTAATTTTTTCGGTTTCTGAAATGAAAAAAAAAAAAGTTTTTGTTATCTTTTGAAAAAATGGTAGGAAAAATTGTTGGACTATTCTGGGCTAATGGATATCCTGAGCTAAGGGAATACGAACCGCAGTAAAAAAAATCAACGATTTTTACACTGAAAAAAAATTATTTTTTGTAGTTTTTGAGTTAAAAAAAATTAAATTCATTATAATTCTAGAACTAAGAGTGGACTAGCGAAAAAAAAGTTTGGCTTACCTTGTGCAATCCATTCAGACATATTTAAAAAAAAATTACATTTGGGAGTGCCAACTTCACATAGCCAAAGAAAAGGCATACAAAAAAAGTAAAAATTCCACAAAATCTTATCCATACTGATGAGCTTTCAACGCACTAGTATACAATTTTGGATCAACAAGCTGAAGCACAAAATTTCATTCTACCCAGCATATACTAATAAATTCAGGATTCCAGGTAAGTAATATTTTTCCCATTTTAACTCATATAGACTTAAAGTTATAAAAATCGAATAATTTGCTTTTCAAATGTTAACTGCGATTCTGCAAAAAATCTGCAATGCGTCCAATAAATTTTGTCAGTGACTGTGTGATTATATATGCACAATATCTTATTTTCCACATGCTTAATCTTATGACGATGACAATGATAATGAAAAGAATATAACAGTTTAAAAAACCCCACAAAACATTATTACATCTCTAACTGCTGAACAGGAACTATGTCCTTATACACTTTTTTTTGCATTTTTCTGTGGCTTTATATAGTACTAACCATTATGTGTGTGGGCTTTCCTCTCCTTTTATTTTTTATTTTTTCTCTTTTCCTCTATTTGAGGACAATTAAGTGTCAGCCCTTAACATAATGCGGTGCAAGTGGATTAAGCGGTTCATTCAAAAGCGGCTTACAAAACACACTCAATGTTCTCGTTATGTCGCGCACAAGGGTTTTTCAAACAACCAACGACGACGAGCGACGACAACGCTACGAGAGTGAGCGACTGACAGAGAAAAGGAGTCTGAGTCTGAGTTTTTCAACAACTGCAGTCATACAATTGTATAAATGCAACAAAACGAGGATTGTCTTTAGGAGGCAAAAAAAAACGAGGAGGGTTAAATAAACATGAAGCTCACTCTTTCTCTCTCCTTTTGTTTTTCACCAGGTTTCCTTACAGCACAGTTCAGTTTTTCATTTCATTCATTTGTTTTTGCTTTGCCTTTTTTTTGCAGCAGGACATTGTAAGATGTTTATAATTAGCATTTGCCTGGCTGATTTGAACCGCATAATTTTAGCACAGCATAAATTCATTAAAAGAAATTGTTCATTTATATGTTAAATAAGACCGCTAGACACACCCCGTATCCGGAAAGTATACATATGGCTTTGTCATTTTTGTCCACGGTGTTTTTAATGAAGGAATAAGTAATTAAGGTGATTTTGAAGTGAAATAGAACCAGTTTAAAATATTTTCCAGGGCCGTAGTTTAGGTTATTCGTTTTTTTTTATGTACAGGTAGGAAGATAAGGATACCAGGATACAGGACGCCTTTACCCTACTCCAGGAAAACCCTCCCTGGCTACGGGTGTGGTTGACTCATTCTGATACTCCACCCTCTATTACGTAGTTTTTTTTTTTGACAGATTGTCATTATTATAGGTTATTCTGGGAAACCTGCCTAAGGTCACCAACGCAGGAACAGAAGAGCATAACCCAACCCATCGTGTTTGATAAAAATTGACATTCTTATTTATACATATATTTTAGTACCTATAGCTAAAATATTTTCTATTACCCGCTTGTTTAATGCTTGGTAAACATCTTCTAATTTTTTTTTTTTTTTAGGGGGGTGTTTGAAATTGATGGGTATCGGAAATGACGAAACGACACACACAAGAGGGAGTGAAGCAATTTCTTTATTATACATATTTTACAAGACTTTTTCCTGCAGGAGTCATCAGTTCAGTTCCATTTTAAGGAAGGGAGCATCTTTTTTGCTTCAATCTGTGTGTTCAAAAGAATGTTGGCTCGTTTCCGGAAATAAATTAATATTGACGGTACGGTCATTATGATATTGGGTGGGTTGGTTTGAAACAGCTGTTGTTCTAGTAACGGTAATCGATTTTGAAAACATTCCAAAGTTCTTATGATTTTGTTGTTGTTGTTTTATTTTTTTTTTTATTTAATGTTCTTACAACATGAAATCTAATTGGATTCCAACAAAAAATATAGGTGGTATCATTAAAAAGAATGTTCTTCATTTTCTTTGGAGAATAACAAAGAACAAAAAATACTTAAGAACATTTTTTTTTTAAACCTTTTTGATTATTGCTACTTTTTCAAATGTTTTCTCAAGGAATTTAAGATATTATAAAAGATTAATCTTAGTTGTACAAGGAATTTGGACAAAAAATGTTATTTAAGAAAATAAAAAAATATAAAAAACAGTTACATTCACGACTTAACGTTAAAGGTTCTTATGTTGTTAGAATTTGGGTCCAAATCGAAAGTTTCAAATTCTCTATCATAGAAATGGCATGTTCAATTGTGTGTCTTAATGAGTTGTCAATATTTGGACCATCTATATCCGATAAACTGACTAACTCCCACGTTGAGAAGTGTCAATATACTGCTCTTTGACCTCCCAAGTCGAAGCTTACGCCATTGGGGACAAAATTTAAAAACATTTTGCCCACACCTTTTAAATATGCAAAATGTATCGCCTCTTGATGAACGGTGAATTAGTCAAGGAAGATACAAACACTACATTTAGAAGCGTCGTCAAAGACGAAAAAAGGATAATTTGCAATCGTTTAGCTTTTAGCTTTTAGCAACTAAAGTGGGCGTGGCAGAGGGTGGAAAGGTTCAAAACAAGTTTATATTTTTGAACTCAACTAGATAGGTAATCAAATTTTTTAAATTTGGTGCAAATGGTACAAACCGTTTTTAAGATATAAACAAAGTAGGCGTGGCAGGGGGCGGAAAGAGTAGAAACTATTTTTTCATTTTTGAATTCATCTGGATAATTAAATATTCGTAATTTGGTTCAAATGGTGCACGCCGTTTTTTAGATATAAATAATCATATACAATAGTGGGCGTGGCAGGGGGCGTGAAAATTTCGTCAAATTTCTTAGAATTTGTTTTTATTATACCTACAACAATTTTTCTTTGCAAAGTCAATTCCTTTTTGGAAAATTGATTTTTGTCCACCATCTCCATACAATCGCGGCACTTTGCGCCCCAACAGAAAAAAAAATGTTCCAAGCTCCGTGAAGCGAACTCAAAACTTTGTAACCAAACGTGTCTAATTCGTTTTTTTTTTTTTTTAAATTGCACAAAACCTGCATTAAATCGAGAACTGTAAAGATTGTGGATGAACAAGTTCCCAAATTCTAAGAGCCCTTCAGTTGGTGTTTCAGAATATTTCGTTTGGACATAATGGTCCAAACGAAATATTCTGTCACAATATTTCTCTTAAAAGGCTCTAAAGATCGAAATTAATCCTTAATTGTTCTTTTACAACACTTAGAAAACATATCTATCTTTACATAAAAATGTTAAAGATTGGCGAAGATTCAATTAAGTTTTTATATCTTTCTTCTAATGCTTTTTCCACACCAATTTGTGAAGTTTAATTCTTTAAAAAAATTTCATTGAACTAAAATGAAAAATTCTAAAATCTCAATTGAACGAGAAAAACTAGAAACTAGACCTACAATGAAATTACAACCCACAGACAAGAGAAATGTTTTCTCTTGTCTATTACAACACAACATCTTAACAAAAAAGAAAAGAAACAAAAAACCAAAACAAACAAAGCTATATAAAAAACTTTTTAAATTACATTTGTCGGAGTAATCCTTTTTTTCCTATTTTTCGTAGAAGAAAATATCTACAATTCACTCAGACGGACGAAGAAAGAAAACAAACTCTAGAGCCAGTTCCGCAAATTAAACATCCTTTTCAATGAATGTAACTTCGTTTAATTACATTCTCCAGTCTTTTTTTGTCTTTTTTATTTTGCCCATTGGCGCTACCATTGTAATTTTGCTCTTTTTATTTTGTTTGTTTTTGTTAGTATTTAGGTTAGTTTGTCTATGCGAAATAATAAATTGATTTGTGGCTTGAAACTCGAATAGTATAAATGACTTTTTTTTTCATCTGCTCGTGTTAGGCCTCTGCTTTCTTAATTCATTTAATCTTTTCAAACATTCTTAAATATTTCATTAAGCTGCTCTTAGACATAGAACTTAGAGAAATAGAAGTCCTTTTTCCTAACAAAAAGTCTACTTCTTTTTTTTTTTTCCTAATGAAATATCTACTTCTTTTCAATATTTTCATTCCTTTTAATACCATTACAACTAAACGCATTTCCTTATCACTGCCTCAAACCCAAGGTTAAAAAAGAATGTATTAAGTTTTAGGTATACTAACTTAATACTTAATAACTTTCCGATGGACCCAAAAAGGTGTAAGGTAACTTTGTTGAAATACAAACCCTTGCGTGATTAATCGGCTTTTCCCTTTTTATATAGTTCAATGCAGTAAGTAGATAGCATTTGAAAAGTTTGAAAATGTTTACCCAAATTTCTTTTGGTACTTATATACTTAGTTTAAGCTTTCAAAAAAGAAAAATACCAAATGACTTGGATTGGACAGAACAAAAAAAGAAAAACAAGAAAGGTTGATTTTGTATTAATTACTCTTTATGAATGAATGATTATAATTTATAAATAATATACAAACTCACACCTTTTCATAATATGGTATATGGTATAAATGTATAATTAAAACTATACAGTAAAGGTCCATTTTATTTGGGTTCAACTAACAAACATAACAATAGGACTCATGTTCTCTATAGCCTATAGGGTGTTTCGCATAAAATTTAAAAAAAAAGCTAGCAAGAAAAAAAAAGTTTAAAAAGGTGTCCTCAAACTTCAAAAGGTAAGAAGGGGGTAATTTACTTTTTGAAAAATTTACGTAAAATCCAAATATTAAAATATCACGCTTTAGTTCGACATTTAGGTTAACGTTGTTAATTTAGTATGTTCTATGTTTGTCTTGACCCAACATGCACTGCCGTATTTACCCCGTCACTATTTCCTTTCCTTAAATTAAGTTCCTTTTATGAGTAAAATAAAGTTGGTCATTATTTTCCCAGTTCAAGAACCTGGGGTACTCGTTCCTTTTTTTTTTTGTTCATTTTATTACGATACTTCATGCAATAGGCATCCTTTTCTTTACAAAGCAAGAAATAAAGGGAAACGTTCTTATATACATCTGAAAAAAGAAAAATTCGGGATACTTTTTCATGTTCCTATTTATATAAGGGGTAATTCCATAGAGTTGAAGCTATAAAAAGGAACGTAAACAAATTTAATGGAAGCAAAAAAAAGCTGCTTCAATTTATTCACTAGGACCAAATCCCATGGAAAATTTGAGAAAACTGTATTCCAAGGGTACACATATACAAAAGACCATTAGTTACTTTACCTTAACTATGTCTTAAATGTTTAGTTAATGAATCTCGTTAGCTTTAATATCGAATTTTTGGTTTTATTCATTAAAACAGGTACCTATTGACAAAAAAAGGATTCTCTTAAAGTATAAGCGTCTTTAATGATTGTTATACAAAAAATATCAACATTTTTGGCAAACAAAATTGGAAAATTGTCATTTGTGTAAATGGGGCATTAAAGCTATAAATAATTCTTTGGTAAACAGAAAATTTTTCAATTTGCTCTCGTTTGTCCACCCTCCGTTTAGGAGAAATTCAACAAACAAATTTTTTATCATACAA
The DNA here is from genome assembly GCF_945859705.1 of Episyrphus balteatus. Taxonomy (NCBI): domain Eukaryota; kingdom Metazoa; phylum Arthropoda; class Insecta; order Diptera; family Syrphidae; genus Episyrphus; species Episyrphus balteatus. The sequence continues at coordinate 78,374,261 of NC_079136.1, read as the reverse complement.
AAAATCATTTTTTTCTAAAATTCCCAAAAATTAAGTTTTTTTTTTCAAAAATTCGAACGGCCATCGCTTGTACACCGACAAATGAATACAAACCAAAAATCATCGTTTTCCCACCTTATGTTTATCAGATAATAAAAATACAAATTTTTAAAATTTCCAATAAAAGTTACGTATACACCACAGTGTACAATGTACATACTCAAACTCCCCTAAGGTCCCCAATAATTACTTTTTTCAAACTTCTCTCGTTTGTCTACCTGGAGTTTTTTATATATATACCAAAAATCGTCGTTTGTCCACCCTACGTTAAGAAGATATTAAAAAAACAAATTTTGTAGGTACTGAAAAATTACTTTTTTTTCGAAAATTCAAATCTCTGGACAAACGAAAATTTTGGGTGGAGAAATATGGACAAAAGGTGAGACTAGTTTGGTTCAAAATAATTGGTACGGATTTTTTTAGTGTTACACTGTTAACTATGTTAATTTTTTTTAACTTTTAAAGTGTTTATTGACATAGATAATATTGACTGCATGTCGTAGGTATGAAGTGAAAAAAAAAGTAGAGAGAGCTACTATTCATTTTTTGAGTTCGTTTGTTTCAGTCGTTTAGGGTCTTGGGAACTTAAGATTCTCTTAATTTTTGTTTAAAAAACTAACCACTTTGTGATAAGCTGTTAGCTTCCAAATTTGAGAAATCGTCATTTGTCCACCCTACTTTAAGAAGATATTCAAAAAACAAATGTTGTACTCAAAAATTCAAAGTCCCCTTAAATCCCCAAAAATTACTTTTTTTAATTGAAAAGGACAAAGGAAAATTTTGAGTGGACAAAAGGTGGGCCAACGAATAAGACTTGATTGGTTCAACAATTTGGAGGGTGCAGTTCTGGCTTTCTCGGAGCTAACCCAACCACCTCCAAAGCTATTGCGGCTTAAATGAAGAGACCAAAAAACTGACTTATGGATAGCATTAAAGATGAAAAATTTTATCTTCACCAAACGATCTATGCTGGTGTGGTGAATCACAGTTAAATTGCATTTTCATAAAACATCGAAATCTTAGTTGCGCACCTTATAGATGTATAAGTTTTTGCAGTTTAAATTTATCATGAATCTTCCAGGAAAATTCTTAACTTTTTTTTTTGCATTTTATATACAAATATAAATAATTTGTATGGATTCAGAGAAATATTAATTTTTTCATGAAACACGAACACGAAACTTGTTGAATCATCTTCATCAAGAAATTTCGTGCAAAAAAAGGCTTCTTTGATAAAAATTGAGACAAAGTTGTTATGGTTTTTGTAATAAGTACTTTCATACCAAACAAAAATACAACTGAACACATAAAAGGATAATGAATTTCATTCATTTATAATCTTCCTTTATTTCTACATACAACCATCCTTTTAACCTCTGACGTATAAAAATTTTTTCTCATATTTCTCCTCTTTTGCATACATTATCCCACAGCTCCTCCAATGTGGAGATGTACCTCTACACATTCTCTCTCCACGTTAAATACACTTTTGTGTTCCACCGCACATTTTTCAAAGTTTAGTCCTTGCCATTCCTTTTACGAGTTTAATTTGAAGTCATCAGTCGGTGACTTCTGTGGTTAATGTATTCTCACAAAAAAAGTACAAAAAAAAATTAATTTTCCGCTGAGCTCAGCTGTAATTTGAGTGAAATAAGTAAGTAAGTAATGTTCCCCTTCGTATAACTTTTGGGGTTATGGTTTTTTTTTTTTGTTTGAGAAGACGACGAAAAAAAAAACACCCGCTATGCCTATCTTCTCAAAAGGAAAATCAGGAGAAAAAAAAAGAGTACCTATAGGTATGCGTTCAATTTTTTCTGAGTTGTGGACAAAATTCAAATTGAATTATTATGGAAATTTCTTTCCTTTTTTTTTTAGGGGATGGGATGTCGCCTACTTTAAGTGCACTTGAGTTTTTGAATATTTAGAAAAATGTGTTTTATATATAGACGTTCCATATAATATGAATGTATATAACATTTTTGGTGATAAATCGATCAGGAATCCAAAAGCAAAATCCGTTTAGAGACAGGAAAAAGTAACAAAAAACAGTTTAATTCAAATGTATTCCACTCAATTAAATCGTTTGTGTTCGTGGTCAAAAATTTCATCCAAATCCAACATATTTTACATTTATATTAAAATATTTTTGATTTACCCAATTGAAATCGTCGTACCTACTTACAAACTTGAATCTGGTTTAACATTTTATTTGATTTAACATTTGTGTCCATGTTGAATTCCCCATTGTAAGATAATATGGAAATTTTCGAGTTTTTTTTGCACCTTTGAGGATAAAGCTAAAGACTTTCGTTTAATGTTTTAGATGTTTTTTTTTTTTTAACTTTGGGGCAAGTTTAGAAGTCGTACAAAAACCTAAACCAACGTTTGAGATTGTTTTGAGATTTACAACAAATTAAAGTTTTTTTTATGTTTTTGTTTAAAAATTAAAATTATTCTACTTTATAAACAAAAAACTAAGCAATTTTAAGAGAATAAATTGATCTTTCATAATCAGAAATACATAAATCAAAAGAAAAAAAGGTTTTGAAAAGTAAAACAAAAATTATAAAAATTTCTTGATAAAAATTGTAGCCATTAGATGTGGAGGAAAAAGTTTTGAGAGAAGTTTAAAACGTTACTAATTTTTAAAATCAGTTGAAATATATTTTGTGAATATACGACCAAATGGATACCAATTATCTCAGTAACGGTACACGATAAGAAAAATCTGATAACAGAATTGAAAAGACCAAATTTTTAAACATATTACTACACATATAGTTTGAAAAAGTGCATTGTGGCGTTTACTACAAAACAATAGGTACTCGGGCGACGCATTGTTTAAGTCTTCAATTATTTCCCAAACACAATTTTCAAGAGGACTTCTACAACAAAGTTGTACATGTGAAAGGATGAATTAAGCTCATTTATGTACAAGTACATCGTTCATGGTAAACAGAAGAGTTCCCAAAATGTATCCTCGAGGAAAACCTCTGGTTAGTGCAAAGAATGTTGACATTTGGTTATTAGCAACAACTGCTTGATATCTTGACGATAAATACGAAAAAGTTAGTTTCGTTAAAGATGAGGTAAGTTGAAATTTTTCCATCAGTTTGTTACATAAAATAAGTTAACAGTATCAAATGACTACACCGAAAAAAAAAATTTGATAATAACAGCTATCAAATTAACATTTTTCAGTGACAAAAGTCGTCCAACAATTAAAATATCAATTTTGATTTTTATCATATCATTTTGACATTTTTTAATTTCAGGTGGGATAGTGAAAATTTCACTTTGACAATTAAAATATCATTTTGACATTTTTTTAAGTTTAAGTGGATAGTGAAAATTTCACTTTGACAGTTAAAATATCAATGTTGACTAGATTTTACGTTTTAGTTTATTTTAATGAAACCTATTTCTTTCCTTTTCATTTTTATTATTTTTATTATTTTAAGAATTTTCTTTCTTTTTTCAAAACATTACTGAAAGGGAATATTCTTTACAAAATAATGGTGATATTATTTTTTCTATTATAGGTGATATAATTGTTTTGTTATTTTCTCCCAAACTATGTGAAGTAAAATCTTAGTATCAGTAAATCATACATTTTACTTCGAAAAAACACAAAGCGCCTTTAAATTAGTACACATTAAGAATTTTTTATTTAATATTTTTCAACAATTTGGAATGAGAAATTGATATGAAAAAATGATAATAAAATATCAAAAAAAAATTCCAAAATGTGACATTTAAATATCATCCTGATAATAAAAATGTTGTTTTAACATTTTAAATATCATAAAACACATTTTATAGAGCATTTTTGGCTGATATTTAAAAAATGTTAATTTGATATTTAAAAAATGTTAAATTGATATTGTTTTTTTTTTGGTGTAAGAAAACGTCTAGCAGCATTAGAATAATTACATTGTTTCAATCCACATTTTCTCTTATTTCTTCGATTATATTTATAAGAACGGTCATGCAGGTACGAGGGACGAAAACCGGGTTGGTATCATGTTATTTTAACCCAAGTGACTTCTTATCTCCGAATTTAGTACTTTTTTAAAAACTTTCGATTAAAATGGCAAAACATCTATATGTTCGTGACAGTTTTTCGACACTGGAATGCGTTTAGCTCTTTTCCAACTATCAAAGTAAAATTATATACATAAAAATAAAGAAAAGGTGCTTATTAAGTACTTATCTAGGTACTAGATACTTACCAATAAGACATGCAATGATGTTCAACTGCATTTATCCATTAAAATATAATTGTTCATATGCGAACGCACGATACTAAAAGGTTTTATTTTTTGTATTTATTCAACACCTTTAACCAAAATTGTAATTAGCACTGTAATTTTGATTTAAACGTAGATATCCAATCAATGTCAAAGATATCCCACGTTACCACTATCAAAATTTATTGACAATAATATTTACATTTCATCAACATCAACCACAGTATTTATTTATTAAGTAAATGGCACCTTACCACTTTCCTCTAGGTACGTTTACGCTCACTCTTTCACAAAATTATGTATCCTATATCAATAAGAGTAGCAGACACAACAAACTAAAACCGGAACCAACCCTTACTATACACAAATCTTATACACCCGGTTAATGGGAATTATATCGAATTTCCTCACAAATTATAATTATCAAGGGGGGTTTGTTGTTTCTTTTTGGGGGGCTTTCAATCACACTAAATTAGTTACACATGGAATCTGCAATAATGGCAAAATGCATTTTTTATAATAGATATTTTTAAAAAGTAGATTTTTATCTCAAATTTGCACAAGGATAAGTCTACACACACCATTTGACTTGACGTCTACTATCCATATACACCACCCACAAAATAAAGAACACGTAGGATATAAAGCTTTAATCACTATTATACAGGTGGGAAGTTTGAAAGAGAAAGAAACGACTGACTGACGTCGACAGAACAGAGAATATTTCCTGCTTCTTTTGCCACCCTTTTTTTTTTTTTTGAAAAACAGACGAATAAAATCTACGATGTTGACTATCCGATCCTTGGCGGTTGATAGCACGAATCCCACATAGTTACAAACAACCACCAACGTTTTTTTTTTTTGGTTTTCTTTTTTTGTTGGAAAAACCCTAGATATGGTTCTTCCTTATTGTGAGTTTTGACTTTCCAAGTTTCGTCGATTCCGACTATGCCACCCCTTAAAAAGGTCGTTGTTGCCACTGTTAGAGCATTCACTATGGCTTTGGGAAGGACTCGTGGTAAACTCAAACTCTATGCCACAGCAAAAAATCGATATAAGACAACAACTACACAAGCTTACTCATTCACTATAATGGAAGCTCTTTATACATATATTTTGCGTTTTATTTTTACCGGCATAATTTATAGTAGGTATACAATAAACTGCACATTTGTTTATATTTAAATTTAACATTAAGATAATGTGCGAACGGGTGGGAATTATTTTTAATCAAATTGTCCCTATTTCGATATGGATTTCTTTACATTCAGAAATGAGTTTATGTATGTTTTAATTTGAAAACCGTCTGGCTTTTTTTTCCAGGAGTGAGATACAGATACACAGCAGAAATTATAATCTATTTTAGTCCTGATGACAAAAAAATTCCGCCACCCGAACTGGCATCGACAGCGATTACTTTACGAATGAATCTTTGAGTTTGAATGCATACCGGCAAGTTCGAGAGAGAGTGCCAGAGAATGAGAAGAGAATTGGAGAGAGAGAGAAGGTCGACGCATTCCAATTTCCATTTTATTCCATCGGCGCATCTTTATTTCCAGTTTGCGGGGGTGGACAAGAAAGGACGAAATTCAGAGTGAATTATTTGTTTGGTTTGCAAACCTCTGAACTGAACACTACGTAGAAGCGAAGCCAGCTTGGTGATGTTGATGATGCTTGGTACATCGGAATCACAACTTCCGCAATCCTCTGCATGCTGTATCTACCTGCGCTGCGTGGGGATTTTAACGTTCGTCGTTTAACTTGTTTGTATATAAAAATGTGCGAGTTGATTTTCAACGTTGGTGTATGAAATTTGTTTTTGCATTGAACAAGTGTTTAAATTTTGTTGTTTCCCTTTGTCGCTTGAGGGTGTGTATCTGCGTTAAATCTTTGTTAAATTAAACAGATGTTTATGTTGCGTAGCTCTTTACAGTGTTTAAAAATTAAAAATAAAATATTAAGAAATCCTTAAAAATAAACAAAAATCAATTTGTGATGTTCGGCAATCTCATTGTCACGGGTGTGACACTTTGTATAGTGAATTTATTATTTTCTTTTCAAATTGTACCTAAGTACTCATAATTGGATAAAATTAACATAGGCTTCAGAAAATAATAGAATTTATTTGATACGTGTACATTAGGGTGGTACTTATTTTCCTTTTTTGCGAAAATTGAGTGCGACGCCATTGGTTCCAAATCAGGAAAAAAATGCCCTAATTTTTTCAAATTTTTATCTCAAACCCATTTTTTTTTCTAAGGACCACCCTAATGTACATATTAGGGCGTTCATTATTTAAGAATCAAATTCCTAGGTATAAAAACTATTTAAAAATAATTTAAAAAAATCTGATAATTTTTGCAGATTTTTATTTTGTTGCAAGATGGCGCCCAATGCGGGTTAAGTTTTTTTCTCATTTGAAATATGTACCTAAATGTTGACTTAAAAGGCCATTTTTTTAGATATAGCCTTAAAGTAAAAATATTTGATGAGGTTCTTGTCTAAATTAAACACCGTTTTCAAAAAGGTATAAACTATTTTGTTAGGATCAGGGGTTTAGTCAGGGCATGGATGTTTTTGTTTTTTTTTTTTTTTTCATTTTATTTCGTCCCCCCCATTAGTGGTTGCCAACCCAAAAACCACGTTTTTTTGGTTGGTATTCATAGCTCTGGTTTTTCATAATTTCGGTTTTTCATAACTCTGTCGCTCATTACTCTATTCATAACTCCGTTACTATTTCACTTTTACCGATCATATTTCGAATGCATATTTTGAAATAAAGCCCTTTACATCCCCATTCTAGGACTAAAATTCCAATTTTAAATTAAAATAAAACCCATTCATGCCTTTGAAGCGGGCCATGCAAATTACTTTTTAGTCAAAAAGTCGACTTGACATACCCTTACCGCATCAACGCTAAGTTATAGAGTAGAGGATCAGAAAAGGGAGTGAGAGCTATATTCCTCAGTGAATTTAGTTTCTGGTTAATTTGGAAATAACAAGATTTAAAAATGAAAATTAAGTTAATAGTCTATTGAATAGACCCTTTTGGATGGAACAAATTCGTTCAAGAGTTTTTATTGGCGATTATGATTCCTTGGCATACAAGAATACTCCAGCCAAAAGTGCTACTAAATCCATTGGTGCATTTCTGAGAAAACGGCAACACTGGTCGGTTTTCAGTTTTTTTGATTTAACTCGAAAACCAAGCCTGACTTTGAAATGGTTCAAAGACACTTTTCATAGCAAATTAAATTTTCTGTCAAGTTAAGATGGTTAAAAAATTTTAAAAATTATTTTTGTCTAAAATTCTAACCTAAAATCAAAGAAAAAAAAGTTAAAAAATTGACAATTTTATTTTTTTTTACTAAATCAAGGGGCATTTTGTGTATGTAGCCGGGACGTCCAAACTTTGTACTAATGAAATAAAGTAGAGGTAAAATCCTTTGATAATATGCAATTTTTAATTTTTTTTGTCAAGAAACAACTTAAATGTACCTATTCAAAAATTAGCACTTTTTCTAAATTTTTGACTTTTTTAGTTAAAAGCAAGTTTTTAAAACTCGATAAAATCGTATTAATTGGTAACTTTTAGACTTTTAAAGTAAACATACTTCGAGGGATTGATTTAATATAAACTAAATATGACAAACAAAAAAATTTATTTGCATCCTTATGGCCTTTTGTGCAATTTTGTGTATGTGCATTTTTATAAATTCGGGTCGAATGGATGGACGGAGAGCCATTAGCTTTGGTCTATTGCATAGAAGAACATTTAATACCAACTCTTTTACTGTTTTCAATGGCCTGAAAAACAATTCTTGTAAAATCCGCGACCAACGAAAAGTTTCTCTTGAAAAACGAAAAAAATACTCTAATGAGTTTGAAACAAAATAGCTCAGGGAAATTAGTAAATCAAATTGCACTTTTCGCGGGACAAATTTTTTTCATGGAACGTATTTAGGTGAATGTCCTTATCGTAAAAGTGAATTTTTTGGGATGATAAGATATCGGGAACAGCCGCCATCTTGGAAAAGAGGTCGGTGCCGTTTTTATTTTATAACTCCATTTTTACTCATTTAAACCAAAAATGTCCGAGGGTAGACTTATTATCAATTAAATTATCTAAAAAATGATATACAAATAAATTCCGTGAGTTAGTTAAATTCAATTTTATAGTCGGTCAAAGTCCGGGTTCTTCTCGCAAGGTTAAGACAATATGACATTTTTTCAAATATCTGAAGAACTTTTGATTTGTTTGGGATTTTCTTAAAGAATGAATTATAGCACTTTTAATTATCTATGAAATGAACCCTTTATTGTTTTTGTAACCATCACATTGTAGAGGCAACCAAACGTGGAAGTCATGATATACGATTTTTTAACTGAACATATTTGGGATTTCAATAGTTCAAATAAACAATCAAAAATTAAACACAATAGTCTCGAAAACATAACGGCTTACACACCTCATATCTTGAGTTATACTTATCGTAATGCTGAGATTGAGGTGTTCATGTTTAGGAAAAATGACAGGGCATCAGTTCTTATATTTAGAATTTTAAATAGTGTTACTTGAGCTTATTCACATTAATTGGAAAATTCACTTCATTTAAAACCTCGAAAACCATATAAAGGTTAACATTAAAGATTTCAAACTTTGAATTCAATATTTAGACGAATATAGTTAAAAAACTGTTTACTTATATTTTGGTTATACCTCCACTTCAAAAATTTGCTCGGTCTAATAGAAGAAAACTTGTTATTTTCTCACTTTTGGATAGTAGAATGTGAACTTCGACGTTAGATGGCTTATACATTATGTTGGTTACAGTAACGATAAAGGACTCATTTCATAGATAATTCAAAGTGCTATAATTCATACTTTAAGAAAATCCCCAACAAATCAAAAGTTCTTCAGATATTTAAAAAAATGTCATATTGTCTTAACCTTGCGAGAAGAACCCGGACTTTGACCGACTATAAAATTGAATTTAACTAACTCACGGAATTCATTTGTATATCATTTTTTAGATAATTTAATTGATAATAAGTCTACCCTCGGACATTTTTGGTTTAAATGAGTAAAAATGGAGTTATAAAATAAAAACGGCACCGACCTCTTTTCCAAGATGGCGGCTGTTCCCGATATCTTATCATCCCAAAAAATTCACTTTTACGATAAGGACATTCACCTAAATACGTTCCATGAAAAAAATTTGTCCCGCGAAAAGTGCAATTTGATTTACTAATTTCCCGGAGCTATTTTGTTTCAAACTCATTAGAGTATTTTTTTCGTTTTTCAAGAGAAACTTTTCGTTGGTCGCGGATTTTACAAGAATTGTTTTTCAGGCCATTGAAAACAGTAAAAGAGTTGGTATTAAATGTTCTTCTATGCAATAGACCAAAGCTAATGGCTCTCCGTCCATCCATTCGACCCGAATTTATAAAAATGCACATACACAAAATTGCACAAAAGGCCATAAGGATGCAAATAAATTTTTTTGTTTGTCATATTTAGTTTATATTAAATCAATCCCTCGAAGTATGTTTACTTTAAAAGTCTAAAAGTTACCAATTAATACGATTTTATCGAGTTTTAAAAACTTGCTTTTAACTAAAAAAGTCAAAAATTTAGAAAAAGTGCTAATTTTTGAATAGGTACATTTAAGTTGTTTCTTGACAAAAAAAATTAAAAATTGCATATTATCAAAGGATTTTACCTCTACTTTATTTCATTAGTACAAAGTTTGGACGTCCCGGCTACATACACAAAATGCCCCTTGATTTAGTAAAAAAAAATAAAATTGTCAATTTTTTAACTTTTTTTTCTTTGATTTTAGGTTAGAATTTTAGACAAAAATAATTTTTAAAATTTTTTAACCATCTTAACTTGACAGAAAATTTAATTTGCTATGAAAAGTGTCTTTGAACCATTTCAAAGTCAGGCTTGGTTTTCGAGTTAAATCAAAAAAACTGAAAACCGACCAGTGTTGCCGTTTTCTCAGAAATGCACCAATGGATTTAGTAGCACTTTTGGCTGGAGTATTCTTGTATGCCAAGGAATCATAATCGCCAATAAAAAGTCTTGAACGAATTTGTTCTATTTTTGCTCTGGAGCTCGGTTCTATTAAATAGACTATAAGAATCTGGCTTTTGAAAAGGGTATCATTCATAACTATAAATATTTCCGTTATTTTATTTAAATAAATGATAGGGTCAATGTGGGTAAATGTAAACAATTTCATGTCTTTTTTTTCTTTCGACTTTAGATTTTTATATGTTTTCACGGAACAACTTGAATGGTATCTTCAAATGCAAATATGAAATGATGGCAATTCTTCTTTATAAATATAAACAAATATTTCCCAAATTGTTTACATTACTGTCAAAAATGGAATGTTTACAAATACCCCACCGTGTTTGTGTTTTTTTACAAATTCGGGGTAAATGTAAACGGTGGTTTAAAATTTAGAATTTTCTCTTTATCATATGGATAACAACTTGAAAAACGTTCAAGAAGGTATTTGACAAAAACTTTTTCAAATTCCAATAAAAGTTTTTGTTTTCTTCCTTTGATTCTTTATATAGGCGCCCAATATGCATCCTGAGCAGCTCTGAACGTCATATTTTTTGTTTTTTTACGTCATCATCCACTGAAAATGATGGTGTTGGCTACTTTAAAATGTGACTTCGCGGCACTTTAGCAATAGTAATTGACTTAAAATACGTTATTTTTATTAAAGCCAATAATTTCAGCAAAAATATATGTTTATATTTACCCCCAGAATACGTTGTTTACATTTACCCATTATGAAAAATATTCTGGGGTAAATGTAAACACATGCAAATCGACATAAATGTCCTGTATTTTAAAATTTGCTTGTATCACATAGAATCTACATCAAAATTAAAAACAAAAAAGTATTTGCAAATTATACTGACTTAATTGAATCTGCAAAAATATTTAATTTTTCTGAAAGACTAACGACTTGTATGGCACTTTAAAAAATTATCTTTCACAGAAAACACGCTCTTCGAATGAATTCTCTCTTGACAGCAATGAGCTTGACGTATAAGTTAAAGGATACATGCGTCCGCGATTTGTACTTATGTATGCATCAAAGAGATTTAACTTAAGCTTGTTATGAGCCATGTTTTCATTTACCCCTGTTTACATTTACCCACATTGACCCTATTATATAAAGAATATTTGCTTATACTCATAAAATGTTGTTTATTTATATAGTCTCCAAAAAAGTAATTTATTACTTATTAAAATTTATTTTATTTTATTATTTTTTTTTTTTTTAGATATTTTTTTTAGAAAATTTTGTTATTATTATTAACTTTTATAAAAATAACGGCTAAATTACTGCTATATATGCATATGTAGGTACTGTGCTATACTGTGACTAATTTTTTTTTTATTTTGAGAAATTTTTTTAGAAAATTAGTCCTCCCGACTAAACGGGGGGAGATAGATCCCCCTCTCTTAGAAAAAAAAATATTGTATTGAACCCCTCTATAAAAAACGTATTCTTGGCAATAAGTTATCGGAATTCAAATGGTAAAAAAGGGGTTTTAAGAGGGGGTTAACTTGGTGCAAGGGGGTTGCACCCATAGAGAGTTTTTATCAGCATCACGTGAACTTCAACATACTAAAATTTTATTAAATTCGACTGAAATCACTTTTTCCGTACTACCTATGGGTCAGGGGTCATTTTAGGGTATACACCATATCAAATTTTGGTGTAAAACTGTGATTTCATATTCTACTCCATCAAAGGAACCTAACTGCATCAAACAAAATTTGTACTTCAATTAACTTTGATCAGGGCCGTCTTTAACTATCCTGGGGCCCTTGGGCACACAAGAATTTTGGGGCCCTTTTGGAAAGTAAAATATGTACAATGGTTGGCTTAAAGGGAAGGGTTATGGTTAAAAAGGGGTGCCAATATATCGTTTCATATAAAGTAAAGGGGGTGCCAATAATACGTGCATCGAGACATCAATCGTTGCCACTGCCAATAATTGTACCCTGTATCCGTTATAAGTTTCAGTTTGAAGAATTGGAAAAAAGAGCTCAAACGGATTGATAGATTTGCTAAAAACTCGGTACAGACGATTTCTACGTAATTTTCAAGAGCCGTTTTTTTTATTTTTTGCCTTTTTATTTTAATGTCTCTTTTTCAACGGATATCTCCAATATAAAGTTTTCGAGATATTGCAATTTTCTCAAAAACGTATAACGATTTTGCTTTAAAAAAAAAATATGTTTTGCCGCAAATAAGGCCGCACTTTTGAAAGAAGAAAAATATTTTTTGGACCGTTATTAACGGTACCTACTTGCCATAGAACCGATTTCTTAATGAAAACGACACAACCGATTTTAATGAAAATTTTTACATAAAAAGGTTTATACTGATATTAAAACTAAGAAAACTTAAAAAAAAATTATTTTGGATTAAACAAAAAAATTAATTTTTTTTTTTTTGAAAAACAATTTTTTTTAAGGCTTGGCCACACCGGAGGGTATGCGGTAGAGGTACGGGTAGCGGTAACGATATTTATATGAAAAAAATTCCACATCTGAACGTTGATATGTCAGTTTGTAATTTTTTTCATACAAGTACTGTTACCTCTACCCGTACCGCTACCGTATACCCTCCGGTGTGGCCAAGCCTTTAAAGTTATTTAATGAATTTTATGTGTCAATCTTTAAATACGAGAGCAATTCGCAATTCAAATTAAAACCATTGTACCATGGCGTTTTCCATTGAACCAAAACATTGATGTACCGTCGACGAGCCGGCAATAGTTTTTTCTCAAACGTTTTCCAACGGAAAAAGTATTGATGTTTTTTGCCGACGAATTGATTCTTTTTCGTCTTTTAATACGAATCTACTCATATTTTTACACTGATTTTAACACACACTACAAATTTGACAGTTTTGCAAACTTCAAACGAAATTATTATTTAAGTAAAAAGATAATGGAAGAGCATTCGTTGTTTTTATTAATAAATAATAAATAATCTTACCTACAGTGGAAAAAAAGGTATTTTTCTTGTTTTTTGAAAATATTATTGTCTTATTTTTTTTTTTTTGAAAATTGAATTTGGGTTTGGTGGTTTGGATTTAAATTTTTTTCCGCATACAACGCCACATATTTTGTTTTCTTTTTGAAAACATATATTTTCCGTATAGGTGTAGAAAAAAATGTATTTGATTGTTTGGTTGCCATATAAAAACTAAAATTTTTTGGTAGATGGTCTGACCGACAAAAATGTTTTGAGAATATAATATTCGTTCCTTCGGGGCCCCCTGAGAATGGGGGCCCTGGGCACGGGCCCCGTGTGCCCTTATGGTAAAGACGGCATTGACTTTGATAACATTTCTGGATTGATCGGGCTATACTGTGACCATCCGTCCTTTTTTTCATTAATACTAGTAATTAAAGAAAGGCATACAAAAAAAGTAAAAAAAAGTGGCAGAACATATTTTTTGAGTAAGATGCATAGAAATTTGTTCTTTACAAAAATCCAACAAAGGCAAATTGCATCTCTTTGCAAGCATTTTGGATCACAAATCGATACATTTTCTACCAAAATGTCAATATTTCAACCGCTTTTTTTTTATTAATTTGCGCTTTGAAAACTCATGTTAGTTTCAGCAATCTGAGACTAGGAGAACATTTTTTGACTCTCGATGACGAAAACTGTTCGCTGTGGACTGAAAATTGTCTTCCCAAAATTCTCACCAAACCGTATTTCGTAGCGAATTGATCGATAATTTTGAGTAATGCAACAAGATTGTGAAAATAAATACTTACCTACACTGGCACTGGATTGAAAAACAAATTCATACATAGCAGCGTAATTTTTAATTTTTGTTTTTAATTATTTTTCAATTTCTTAAATAAATAAAAAAATTAAATAAAAATATAATTAAAAATTGTATTTTATTTTAAATTTTGTTTTTACGTTTATCTTTATTTTGTTAGCATCTGTTCCAAACTCAATACCTACTATCGTGCAACTTTGAAATTTTTTTGTGTAGGTTTCTACAGGGTTAAAGAAAATTGATCTACTCCTTAACAATAAAACTCAACTCTTCTGATTAATAAATTATTGTCTTAAGGAAACAGCAAACTGCGATGAGATGCCAAGCAGATGTTTGTTCGATCAATTTTATATCGCCATCATGAGGCGTGCCTAATGCAATATGTTTGCTTGATTAGAAGCTACATCTACATAAACCATTAAAAAAAAAAACTTTAGGTATACCCACGACTAATCTTCCACATTTTTCGTTCGCAAAAAAAGAACAACTCTTTCCCGGCAATCCTAATTATAGAATAAGAATAGGAAAATCTGCCGCTCGATTGCATTTTAAATGCAAAGGTGAAATAGTTTTGTTGTCAGGTTTATTTTAAGATAGGGAACATTTTACATTCCAATTGGGAGTTTGTATTTTTGATTTTGTTTACCAATTGCGTAGGTACTTCCTGAAATGTACAAAGTTTTTGCTATGAATAGGAAAAATAATAATAATATTCTGTATCTTTTGTTTAAACTTTAATTCAAAGTGTTTTGTCATAGAGACAAAATAAACTTCATCCCACTAATTTGATAAATCCTATAGATTAAAAAATAAAAGCATAATAGTTAGGTAAATGCTCGTCTAAAATGTAAATGCCAATTTAGACATTGAATTTTAAAAAGCACTATAAAGTTCAAACTCGATTTGGCAACGAGATCAATGAACATCATTGCATTCAACAATTTCTTTAAAGAGCAAAAATTTTAGTTTATTTATATTATCTAAGTACATATTACGCTAACTTTGGCGCCAAATACTGATAACGTTTTTTTTTGGAGCGGTTCAATACAATAATTTTTTATGATGGAATCGGTTACAATTTTCTTACAAAATGATAAATAAAAAAAAAATATTTAGAAACAACGGCAATACTTACAGTTATGAATGATACCTTTTTCAAAATCTATCGATAGTGGAGTAACTAAAGATCAAAAATTTGCAATATTAGGGAACCCGGCCGAACAGCTAAGATTTTGATGATCTTTTTTTTCAAACGTCGGTAATTAAAAATACTTTAAAGTCTATAGATTAAAAATTGCCGGTGTTGCCGTTTTGATTTTTTAAATTTAATTGAAGATTTTTGTGAACAAAAACAAATTTTTTTCAAAAATTTTTCTTAAATTTCATAAATTAATTGATGCCAAAAGATTGCAAAATTCCCTAAACCAATTCTTCGGACTTCTCCATCTTTGTTATGTTGGCTTTGATTAAAACCTCGAAATTTTTTCTACACGAAACCATACTTGCCCTGGAGCAAGTAAAAATCTGCGCAAACCCCGATTTGCGTAATTTTTTTGTGTCGTTAATGGCCGAATAAAAAGAAAAATTTTAGATCAATTAAAAAACAAATATGGTAATATTTTGAAATAAGACACATTCTTTTATTCAGACTGTAAACATGAGCTTTCGAAAATCTTGCATTAATTTTTTTTTGCAAAAACACAAAAATATAGGTATAATTATAAACTATATTATTATTCAAAGAAAACTTAAAAAAACAAACATTAAACACTTCTATTAAGTCAATACTTTTTTGCAAAATACATCCATACTATACAAGAAATCAATGCAATATACAATATGAAACCACTTTTGTCATTTTTATATAATTAAATATATGCTCAATTAATATTTTCAGTATGTATATTAATCGCAGAAATATTTCATTACCAGTTGATGTCCGCATGTATTTTGCTTAAAAGATTATGCTTACTTATTAAAAGTACATACATTTGAGTTAATTAATACATACAAATTGTTTGACAGAGAAAATAAGAATTAATGACGACTAAAAATAACTTAAAACTAGCCTTTTTTTGTTTTTAATTTTCATTCTATTACCACGTCATCGGTATGTCCATTACAATCAACAACTTTCGCTGGGCCTTTATCCTGTTCCTGGTTGGGCTTATCATTATCAGTATTTTTGGCCAAATAGGCCTGCACTAATTCCGAAGTAAACTGATCTACCAAGACTAAAGCTTCTTTTTCTGGCAACTCTATAAGTGATGATGTTAAAAATTGTCCAAATGCATAAAACTTGTCACTTCCCGGCAAGCGTTCAACTGGTGTAGGAAGCTTTCTTTGGTAAAGCGGTGGCGCATGTCTAGATTGATATACTTGCCGGGGTATGCGTGGAAGCCGGGGAAGTGTTGGAAGGGGTGCATTGCGTGGAGGTACTGACGAACTATTTGTAATTTTATAATTTTTCAATTGCACGAAACTGCCATAAGTTCGAGAAGGTTGTGCTGGATCTTTTCGAGCGCTTCTGTAAGATTAGATTAATAAACAAATAATTAAATATGTTTCCCTAATATTTTCTATGAACTTTTATCCTAATTCTAATGATAACATAAATATACATAGTAAGTTAGTCAAAGCGGCTTTTCTATTACTACTATGAGAATGAAATAAGCTATTGAACCAATTAAAAGGCTTGGATTAGTGTTATAAACTTGCGTGCCGAGGATTGGAAAACTAGTTCTCGAATACTAAAGTAATACCATACTCTCAACCCTAGTTATTCGAAACCCATAGGTCCAAACAAATAGTGGTCCCACTATCGCTTTATAACCAACGATATAGCAGAAACTAACATAGCAGCAAAAATGGATCCGGAAGGACAAGAACGAAGGAAAAATGAGATTCTCAAAGGAATTCAATGATCCTTACATTCTAAAGGTTCTTTATTGAATTATGGGAATTTACAAGTGATTTCTTCAAATAGTATGGGCACTTCCATTGTAAAGCACGTTACATTCACAAAAATTTCCAATACATAAATAGATTATTTTTTGTCAAAATGTAATATAAATTGATACGAAAATACTGTCCATTAATTAAGCATAACTATTACTTTCATAATTAAGTACCTAATACATTTTTCTTTATTTCAAGCATTTGCTTGGGAAAAATAAAAGTCTGTTGGTAACTCACGTTACAAAAATCGGACACGAGTTTTAAGAGCCCGACAGTATGAAGTATTTCTGTGATATTTAGAATCTTAATTTGTTTTCAATAAAGAAAACCAAACATTTTTTCAATATTTCGATGAAATATTTTAAATTATTTAGGTAACTCACATTACATTAATTTGGTAACTCATGTTACCTGCGATTTATTGTTGCAAGAATAAAAAATAAATGCATTTTCGTTAAAGTAATTTTAAAATCAGAAATTATTTCACAAAGCTTTCTTAAATGGTTATTTATTTTAGCAATGAGAAGGGGATATTATCATCGTAACTATTAGATTTATCCATGCGCGTAGGAAGGGGGGGTCCTGGGTGGGCCAGGCCCACCCTAGAAAATCAATGGCCCACCTTAGAAAAACCGACAGTTCTACGGAACTTTTAGTCTGGTATTAGCTCCCACTAACATTTTTTTTAATATCGCTTGCTGAGAATTATAGGGCTGTATGTATGTTTAATAATTTAATTAATTTTTTAATTAAATTTAATTTTTTACAAAATTAAGATTTTTGGACGTCAAATATCTTTTAAACGGTTAGATAAACGAAAGTGGTGTCCAAGGCCTTATTTGTAGAGCGTTCAATTTCCTACAAGAATATGTAAAGAAACCAGCTAAAAAGCCGATTTATAAAAACATGATTTTTTTTACTAGAAGGATAATATAAAAAATGGAAAATTGCGAAGCGAAGGACCTTTCCATTAATACAAAGATTTCATATTTGGTGAGTATATTCTAGAGATGTCTGGCAATCTATCGGAGTATAAAATCTGAATTGCGTTAAATAGTTGACAGCATGTAAAATTTTTGACACTATTGAGGTTACTAAAAAATTTTCAGCTGTTAAAAATTTTATTGGGCTCTGGCACCTGGTTAAATTTGAGTTAAATTTTTTTTGCAGATGCTTTTGTTTTTTTTTTTTTTTTATTAAAAAGGAGTATCATGGCAGAAAAAAGGCAGACAAAATTCTAAACAATAATCCATACAGCTGAAATTTTTTTTCTTAACCTCAATAGTGTCAAAATTTTACACGGTGTTAACTATTTAACGCAATTCACACACGGCCTTAGACCGTGTGTGAATCGGGTTAAATACTAAGCCTAGAATATATTTTTGACACTTTTGAGGTGAAAGGATAATTTCAGTTGTCAAAAATTTATCCTGCTCTAGGAGCCGGTTAAATTTTTATTTTCAGAGAATAAATTTTTTGCAGAATTTTCTGTGTATTT
Source organism: Episyrphus balteatus (assembly GCF_945859705.1). Classification (NCBI taxonomy): domain Eukaryota; kingdom Metazoa; phylum Arthropoda; class Insecta; order Diptera; family Syrphidae; genus Episyrphus; species Episyrphus balteatus. Next base: position 78,355,671 of record NC_079136.1, on the reverse strand, counting down.
TTTTCAATAACTAATCAAAAACTGAAAATAAAGAAAGAAAATTGAAAAAAGTAGTACAACATTATGAGTGATTATTATTAGGAAAAATTTATATTTTTCAATATATTTCATTTTATTGATGATGAAAAAATTTGTTAGCTACCCATTACTGGCAACACAAAAATAAAATTCACATGACAACGCGTGTTGGAAGTTTGTAAATTGTTAATATTTTTACTTTTTTTTTTAAATCATTAATTCTTTCGATTTGCAGAAAAATAAATTGCACGACTGGGGTCGCACGTACTTGCTCTTATGCTTAAAGTAACTATAATGTTAAAGCTTTTTATTCAAGAAATTTAAAATTTGATATTTTGAAGAAATTTCATAAGTAGTATAAAAAAATTAAATCTGTTTTTATAATTAATTAAACTCCGTTGTAAATTATCTTAAAAAAAAAAAAACAAATATGCCATTTTATTTCTTGTATAAAAAGGTATTTTTAGAAAAAAATTTTCGAAAATTGTAGGAGCCGTTTTTTAAAAAAATAATTTTTTATGTATAAAAATTTTTTAACATTTTTCAAAAAAAAAGTTGGTATGCCATTTTGAAGAAATAATTAATTTACACATAAAAACTAAATTTCAAAATTTTTCATTGATTCGTTTTCAAAAAATTGATTTTTCAAAAAAAAATTTTGAAATATTTTTTAAAAATCCAAAAATGAGATTTTTGAAAATTTTCTAAATTTTTAATATTATCTTTATTTACACACGTTTGTATAAAAATTTTCATTTAAATCGGGTTAATGTTGTACGAGATATTCAGAAACGAAAAAACCGTTCTATGACAGGTACCGTTAATAACGGTACAAAAAATATTTTTTTTATTTAAAAAGTTGGCTCTTATGTGTAGTACTACACACAAAAATTTTAATCAAAATCGTTAGAGCCGTTTTTGAAAAAAATTAACTTTTCTATTTCCATTATATGGCAGGTACCGTTAGTTTTGGTCATAAAAAAAAAATTTCAATTTCCCCTCTAGGGAATCACCAAAAACTGCTAACTACCAAGTTTGAAGAAAATCACTTCACTCGTTTAGGCTCCAGCTCCAGATAGAGACAGACAGACAGACAGAATTGCCGGACCCACTTTTTTGGCATTCTCCATCATCGTAATGTCATGGAAAATTGTTATCTCGAGTTCGATTTTTTTTACGAATCCTAAACTTGCCCTATAGTACCTATATCGCAAGTAAAAATATTTATCTACGTTAAAAATGTATTCAAATTCACACAGATAAATTAAGCCAAAGATAATTTTTTATTCACCAGACATTCAAATGTCAAAAATGTATCCTCTGCAAAATATTTAACATACGGCCCTAGAGTCACATAGTCACCCGCATACAACAACTTTTATTTACAATTTTTTATTTTTATATGTACCTACACTTCTGGCTTAAGTTTCAAGAGAACCTTAAACAAAAAAAATAAAGCAAATAAAATTGAAAACTTGGTAGGGTCAGTTTTTAAATCCAATCGCTGTCATAAATTGCGACTGAATTCAACTTTTGTGTCCCTCAAAATAAAAGTGATGTAACTCCATCCAATTGCATTTCCATATAACAAGCTTTTAAAAAATGGAATACCATATTACACTATAAAGTATAAAAAGAAAAACCAGTACCTAACTATCAAAAATATATTGCGTATTTGGAGTTGATTTCTTTTTATATTAAAAGATATTAACAAAATACGATACCATTGAGCAAAAAACACACATTTTTCAAAAAAAATTAGTTACACCAATATTATTTAAAACAACACATTTACCGATCGAATATATTATTAAAAATAAACTTTTGGCAAATTTTAAGTTATTAAAAACAACAGAGAGTGGCGAATTATTTGCCAATTAAAGGAGCAAGTAAATAAAATGCACGACTGTGTCACGTAGTTGCTGTAAACTAACACTTATGTTAGTTTACAGATTTTAAGGGCTTCCTTTATATAAATTTCAAAGAAATTTTGTTGATGTTGGGGAAGAGCGGACATTCAGGGCAAAGTTTTGTTAAATAATTTTTTTTGTTATTAGACTTTTTTGAGAAAAACTAAAAATGCAGTTTTAAGCCTGCAAAGTTTAATCAAAATCGTTAGAGCCGTCTTCCAGTTATTTGGTATAACTTGAAGAATTTGTATGGGGGTACACTTTCTAATTAAGGTAGAAAAAGAACAAAAAAAAAAAAAAATTTTAAGAATTCTATAAAAATCATCTGTACCAAATTTGAAGAAAATCAGTCCACTGGTTTATGGCTATGGAAATGTGTACAGATGGACGGAAATGTGTACACGGACAGAATTCCTAGTTGGTTTTGATTAACACCTCAAATTTTTTTTCGACACGAAACCAATACTTGCCTTATATAGACCTAGTAAAAAAAAATTGCGCACTCGTGGTTATGGCTTCAGGTCGATGATAACATATGGCCCACCCTAGATAAAATCTCTAGCTACGCCCATGGATTTATCTCGTTCTCTGTGGGATCTTTTTTCCGTCACATGCATGTGAAATTCTTCTGTAGTTGACAAGCTTATGCTTTAAAAACGCTTTAAGATTATTTATACTCCTTGAATTTAATTTCTAGCCTTAAGGGAATATAACAAAGAATCTATTCTTCCAACTTTCATAATGAGTTGCCGTTTGTAAATAGTAATTTGCTATTTGAAAAAGTAAAAAAGTCTGCATAATTTGTTCAAAATTCGTGTCCACTTTTTCATGGAATTATCCGTATGAAAAACTTTTTAGCAGGTTACGTTGTAACCATATAAAATGTTTTTATTGACCTGGAGCTCACTAAAAGGTTCTTTATGAGCTCTTGCTCGTCCCACCGTTGTGGGATTTGTTCAAATAATATTTTTAATTTTGAGCAAAATGTATATTTCTTTTAAGAACTGAGCTAAATTTGCTGTGCAGATACGTGGTTCAGGCAGAAACGGGACGATATGTAGGTTCTGTAGGGCAAGTTTAGGATTCGTAAAAAAAATCGAACTGAAGATAAAGCTGGCCCTAAACGACGAACATGCTCGCCGAACTTGGTCGTGCTCGCTTTATATTCGTCGTGTAGGGGCTTGTTCACGAACGGCTCGCTGTTGGCGAAAAATTTCGATTTTCTTGTGTTCGTTGGCTTCCATGTTCGGCATGTAGGGCCATGTTCGCGAGCAAATTTCATTTTTGCTGTGAACTTCGTTGAGTGCACATGACAAAATTTGAACAAATCATGAGCGTAACGACTTGCGCTTCTTTATCACACATGATGTTTATTCTTTGGAGAATCGGAAAGAAATGATGTTCGCAGAATATGTTCGCCGTGTAGGGGCAAACGTAATCGAACAAAATGCATCATGGAAATTTTTCGTTTGCAATTTTAAGCAAACAAAATGGTTATATGGGGTATCAGCAGAAACATAATGAACAGTGGCCTGATTATGAAATACGAAGTCGATCGTTTAAGATTCAATATTTCCTTTGGACTCGCGTCGAATATCTTAATTATAGAATTCGAAAGCGAATATTTCCAATTTTCCAGCCAAATGACGGCCGATTTCATTAGATTTGGTCTGTGGAAACACGAAAAAAAATATTTTTATTTTGTGTCTTTAATTTGTAAAAAATATAACTGTTTATTATTAATTTACGATGTTAATATACATATGTTTAGAAAAATAAAAAACTGAAAGTGTATTTAATAAAATAAGTATTTCATTAAAAATACCAGCAAAAATATCTTTCGTCGGTCGAAACAAAAAATCCGTCAAGAAAACGGTGTCGTAAATCCATGGGAAGGTAAAACGTAACGGTCGAAAGCGAAAACAATAATACAAAACTTCAAATTCGCCTCCCAAATCGATCGACATCGTATTCTATAATAAGGCCACAGGTGATTTTCGTCTCCAAATTTCGAATGCAAATCGTTTCATTGAAAATATTCGAATTTCTTTGTGGTCTAATCTATCAGTTTTTGTTTCAATGATTTACTCTAACCTCAAATGTCTACCTGCAATAGTTAATTTCACTGACAGGGCTTTCCACTGATAGAAATTTTTCAAAGATAGCTATAACTGACTTGCCAAAAACCACTCCAATAATTTGTTTCAATTATGAATTTTAATGATAGCTATAACTGCCCCCTTAATCTAATTGTATTTAAACTGTAAATACGAAAATGGGTCGTGAAAAATCTTTAAGCTGGAAAATAAAAGAAACTTGTGAATTAGGTTGAAACCACCGATGAATCGGGAAAAAAAAGTAAACAAAAGTTAAAATTTAGTAAGCAGTTATCTGGGCAATATCAAAAGTATAGAAACAACTAGTGTCCGACCGAAGCTTCGGCTTCGGCCATCTGTTTCGGCCGGATTCGGCCAAAAAAACAACATTCGGCCAAAAAAACAACATTCGGCCAAACCTTCGGCTTCGGCCATTTTAGGCCGAAGTTTTGGCCGAAGCCGAAGAATCTGTTTATTATATGGAGCATCGTACTAGGCGCCGGAAAATGATCAGAACAGCATGACTTCAAAGAAATTTTTACGTGTCGCAAGGACACTTCGAAGCATGATTCGTTTGAAATCGGAGAATTTTCCGTTCCGAAGGATACCTTGCTAGGGCCGAATAATAACAAATAAACTGAAGTAACCCGGCGAATCTCACAGACAGATCTCTAGTGCCAAGTAGATCATAACATAACGCAATGAGGAAGAAAATAAATCCTTGCAGGGAAATCTGGTATAATTGAAAAGGTACTTTAACGGAAAAAACGTATTGCAGCCCGTTTTTAAAGTTGGTATTTACAAACTAACCGCGTCTGCATAGTATAGCAGTTTACAGAAAACTATTTGTTAAAAAAAAAAAATGATTCGACAGTTAACTATTCCACAAAAAAAAAGGATTCTTAATATAAAAGTAAGAGTGCTAACATACCTGTATGCAAATTCTCCTTCCCGGTCAGCATCTCTAAACCAAAAAAAAAAGAAAAGATATTCATAAGTAAAATGAGCAATTATTTTACAAGTATTTTTTTCTTACGATCCATCTGTATCTGCTTCGCTTTTCATCACATACTCACTCTCGCTGTACTTTCGCCTGCAGCGCATTGTTCGAAATGAACGTCTTATTGGAATGTGTTCCGATAGAAAAGCCAATTGTTCATATAAGGGCCATTTGGATTCGGTAAAAGCTTTTGGATTATCAATTTTAAGATTTTCCAATCTCTTCTTTTCGACATGGTATTTATTTCGAATTTGAACCATTCGATCTTTGACAATGCTTACTTTAAATAGAGATGATTTAAATCAAACATTTGTTGTCTATTAGAAGGGTCAATTGACTTACCATCGTATCCCAAACAGTGTGACAATTCCTCCCACAATTCATCATGATATGCTTTATCCTTGAAATTGGGTGCATTTCGATCGTAGAGATCAGGACGTTTTTCAAATTCTTGAATTAGATGTATATCAAAATCATCTGTCAATTCCACACGACGTGGACGTCCTCGTTTTCTTTTTATGGTCGCCAGATTGAAAAGTTTTCAATGTCACTGAAAATTCGGGTAGAGGAAGTGAAATTTATGGAATTTGTCCTTGCTTCCAAATTGTTGGAAAGTGGGTAGCTTGTGAATGGAATTAATAGTCTGATGGTGAGATTGTTTCAAATATTTGCTTTTGTTTACTTTCTAAAAAGTTATATGTTTATGGAATCATGCAAAAAGTTTAATAGTTTATTTATTTATTTCTCACAAAACGACGCTTTGTCTTTTTCTTTAAAATTTTCTGTTTGCATTTGATGTCATTTTGACAGTTGAATCTAGGATTGCCATCTTAACTCAATTTAAATTGAATCCAATTGGAAACAATTTTTTCAATCACAATGTTCTTAAAGATTTAGCTATTTCTTTTAAATATTGAAGTACAATTTTCTTAAGAAAAAAAATAAAAATGAACTTATTTCAACCCAAATAGTCACTATGTTTTGTTAGTTAAAACTTTCGTGATTGAAAACCATGGTATAAAAAGAGAAGGTATGATCATTAGAAAGAACTCAGTATCGAGAACTGTCAAAACTTATGGCTACTTAAGGTTTTGACAGCCCAGCCCATTGAAATTGTTGTTGTAAACAAATTTATCTTGGAAATTGTTGTTGCTTTTGACTTTGCCAAATGCCAAACGTCAAAACCTTACTACCCCATTTTGTAAGATGGCGGCTCTAATGATCATACCTTGTCTTTTTATACCATGATTGAAAACATACCTAATAAATTTCTAAAAAAAATTATTGGTTCGAACTGAATAAAAGTTATACATACGGCAACACTTCCTACTGATAGCTGTCACATTTGAGCAATTTAAAAAAATTGTACTAGATCAAGGTAATGCGTTCCCAGTTTGAGCAAAAATTTAAGACATGTTTCGACTAATGAGGTTATTTTCATAAAAAAAAAACCTTGAATATGAGGCGTTCAGAATAAATTATTATTATTAATAATAAATAATTATTATTAATAAATAAATTATTAGAATAATAATGGGTCAAGTCAATTTGAAATTTGTGAATTATCCAGAACTTTAAGAAACTCTTTCTCAGGAACTAAAGAAAGTTTCGAAAAAATGTTTGAGCAATAAATATGTAGCTCTATATTAGCCCTGTTCCATTGGAGGTGGTAGTACTATCATCTACTCATGCTCTTCTTCCCGAATAGATACGATTTGTGTTGAATTCGTTGAAAGTGCGTTCCATTGAAAATCGATAGTAAACTACTACTAGTACTTTGCCACCTCCCAATGGAACAGGGCTATTATTTCTTGAATTTGGTTCTTCCATTCTTTTGATAAAAAAAAAAACAAACACCTAATTTTTTAAGACCTTAAACTTATAGAGAATTGGACTTGACCAAGTTCTTTCTAGCGCTATTTGTTTATAAAAAAAACTACAAAAATTGTTTTTTTTATACAAAAAAATAAGCTTTCATTATTTCTGAATTTTGTGGTCGAAAAAACTGAGTTTGAAAAATTTCACTTTTATAGCCTGGTTATAGCCTGGTACGCAGATCGAGGTAAATTTTAGTTCCCATACAAATTATCGAAAAATTTTAGCCGAGCTAGAATGAGTCCCATACAAATTATCGATAACTTGTATGGGAATTTTATCTCGGCTAAAATTTAGCTCAAACTGTGTACCAGGCTTATACATTGGAGGTAGGAACAAGCACGCAACTTAGCGAAACACCAACTTTCAAAATTTTTTTTTAAGTTTAGAAGTTTGCCGCTTATTTGTCGTTAATTTAATGTGGCAATATCAATTTATTTCTCTGTTTTCGATAACATCTTTGATGTTTTTTTTTTATTAAAACACCAGTTTACAAAGATTCGCTTGAAAAAAGTGGCTTAGAATTAACGTCTGGCTTAGGTATACGTAAATTTGCCGCTCGGGACCCGATTTCATACGAATCGAAGAGTTTTTACTTGTCGTACTTGATTCGGAGAATGTGTTGCCAGAATATATTTGTTCTTACTTTTTTATTTTTTAGTGATTTTATCGTAAAAATTTATTTTATTATTCTCATGGGCTTTTCTGGTAAATTGCCTTCTCAAACCAAAGTAGCAGAGTTTGGCAAATGGCAAAAGTAATTCTCATTTTGATTTCAGCGCTGGTTTTGTAGTCTTATAGCGATGCATTGATAGACGAAGTCCTTTACTGCCTCGAAGTTATGGCTGTCCATGATGACGTTTTGCCCATTACGTCGGTGTTGAGTGTCCTTTTTGACAACAGCATATACTTGGTTTTGCACTCATTGAACTATAAACCTATAAACTAACAAAAGCCCTACTGATATCAAGCTGCGTTCTTCCAATTATGTCAATATCGTCATGAAAACAGACTTTTTATTTTTAAATGGATAGTCAAAATTAAACATAGTCTTTATAGCAATAGCAATATTTAATGTATTTTCTATTAATTTCGCAACTGCGTTTATATAATTTTTATAAATATACATAAATATTTTTTTATTTGTTATAATTATAACAACTTACAATACATATACTTTAATTGGAGCCAAAACACACACACAATACTTTTTTTAGGTGTTGTTTTTTTTTTTAATAATACGAATATCGTCAACAATTTCATAATATTATATAGACATACCGTGAAATATTATATGCGTTAAGCGCTTAGCGTGAGTCTTAATTTAACTACCCAAAATACATACATACATTTTCTATAGTAATCAAATAATAATTATTATATTATAATTCTTATATTTATTTGTAACAAAGCTTTAAAAAAATAGACTAACTAAAGACATACCAATTGATGACAGAAGTTTTGCTATACCACTGATAAGACTCCGGAAGGCCAGAGCTCTAGACTGATAAGCCATAAGAATACTTAACAATTTGAATGGGAATAAACTGTTATAATTGCTACAAATAGGCATGTCTCTAGTTACAAACTTAAAAAATATATTATACAACTACGCCAGTTGGCGGTTTAGCACCTAAAATGTCGGAGAGTTTTTGCTGGAAACCAGCAAGCGTGTTCGAGTCTGCAATACCACGTGCTTTGCACGACAATTGAAGGGCGTTCAAGTATTGCATTTCACTAAATTGAGCTCCTTTTTCAATTATACTGGTTAATATGTCCTGTTGAAAAATAAAATTTTATAAAAACAGTTTTTATGGTTTAAGAGTTTACATACATCTGGTTCCATGCAGAGGAGATCATAAAAGTTCTTGGCCTGATCAAGAGCTACTTCTCTGGATGCAGTAATGTTGCTCAAAGTTTGCTGTAGAGCTAGTGAGTTCCTGCACATTTGTTGAATGATAATTTGATCGATACTTTCTAAATAATTGGAAGCTTGAATAAGAATTTTTGCGGCTAAATGTGCTAGTCCTTCAAAGATATACTGAAATAAAACAAAAAAAAAAATAAATGTTATTGAAGCAAATATGGTAACTGTTACGTTAATTATATTATATATGTATATATTAAGTAAATGGTGTTGATATTTTATTTATAATTTATACAATCAAGTTTTTTGTTAACGTCATGTTTGACTGTTTTCAGATCACAACTTCAATTGTTTATCTTTAAGAAGACATTACTTAACTTACAAGTAAGTATATTAACTTACAAGTAAGTATATTAAAACAAAAAAACTTACTCTTGTTTTCCTAGGGTGCAATGTTGAACTAAAAGCCTCATCCATTTCGGTTAGAATTTTTGTAAGTTTTTGAACTTGTCTATCTGGTTCGAGAACATCATCTTTTGATGTAGCATAGTCTGGTTTGACGGTTGGCTTTGATCTCAAATAATGAAAACATTGAACACGAACCTAGAATAAAATTTCATAAATCAAAATCTAGTTCACGATTTCTGTAAACCTTATTCAAATATTCGATTTCAAAGTCTAAAAAATCGACCATTGGTATAAAGTTGAATTTCTTACTTCTAAATGGAGAACTAAAAGACAAGTATTAGCCAATTCATCAAATTCTAGTGCTAAATTAGTCAAGACTTTAATAGTGCCTTCTTTTATTGTTACTGATGAACATTCAGTTGTTGGGTTAAGACCATTCATAATAGGACGTCTTAGTTCGTTTGCAAATTCAGATACTCGACACGAAAACCATTCCATACTCTCTTGCATTATTGCGAGCTCTTTAAGAACTCCAATGTCGGAAAGAATTTCTTGTTGAGTTATACCACCTTCTCCTAGATTGCTTGTTAGCATTTCAGCCTCACGCACATTACGTTGTTGAACTTGAATAGGACTTTCCTCTTCAGATGGCTCAAATTGTCCTCGATGTAGTTTTTTAGCGTGCTTAGCACGATTACTTGAAGTCTTTAAATCAGTCCAATTAGGAAGTGTTCTATAAAAAAAATTTGAAAATTTATAGCTCAATAAAACACTTAAAAATCAAGATATTACTTTAAAAATCGACTTATGTCCTCATCTTTCAACCAGGCAACACTGTAGATTCGCTTTTCTTCTGAATCGGGTTGAACAATACTACGATAGGCAGCTTGACATGTTTCTCGATATGTCTTCAACAATGAACACACCATTTTCAAAAGATCCTCGGAGAAGCATGGCAAATCTTGAATAAGGTTTTTGGTTTCTGTTAATCTCCGTTCTACCATCACTGTAGATTGAAGCAAGGGACGAGGGATATTAAGTGATTTAACTTCTTCGGGCATCACAATTGCACGCCAAGCATCTTGATTTTTGGACAGCGATTCTATGGTTAAGTGTAAATTTTTAAAGTGACCCTTAGCAAGGAATGTTTCTTTAATGTAATTAGCAATGAAATCATGTAGGCTACAAGGTTCCCTATAAAAATAAAACAAATTTATGGTTAACAAATCAGATCGAATCTTTACATTACTCACCCAAGTTTACATTTCATATAAACTTCAATTTGTTGAATGTATCCCATAAGTGGGAGGTAAACTTTAGTGATGACAGTTTGATCTGGTTCACAGATGAGAACCTTTTCTCTTTTTTCTGCTCCATTAAAGGCTCCTAGATTCTCATCGTTCGATGTATTGGATGGATTTCTTCTGTGTCCTTTAAACGAACCAGATTGTTGGTTTTGTGCAATGTGAGATGATTTGTCAAATTTAAAGAGAATTCTTTTGTTGCTGTTAAAAAATAAAGGAAACAAAAATTAATAAGTATTAAATGTAAACAAATTTGGTAATTTTGTTTTATTGGGAGAAGACAAAGGTAGCGTTTTTTTTCTAAATTAAGGCCGTGTGTCAATTGCGTTAAAATTAGGGTTAAAATTTCACCTTGGCTAAAATTTTAGCCTGCTCTACAGCAGGATAGTTTTTAACCTTTTTTATTCACCATGCAAGTGTCAAAATTTAATCAAGGTGCACATTTTAACCCAATTTGAAGGCAACTGAAACACACGATCTAAGGTATTAAGGTACAAACTACATTTCCGTACTGACCCTCGATTACAAGTTTGCCTGGTCCACACATAGTTACGTAAATAATAAAACATAAAATATTAGTTTATCTTTGTAAACAATGATAATATTTTTATTAATTATTCAAAAAACCAAAAAGAGGAAAAAAATTCAAATTTGATCACAAATTCCACATGGTGGCATAATGGTCATATTACTGATAATTATAAGTTTCAAAGCTAGTATGATTTCAACCGTAGTAGTTAAAAGATAGAATTTTTAGATACCATCAGAAACTGGTAAGTTTTTTCCTTTAAATAGGTACATTGTTATTAATTAAATTTAATTAACTTTTCGGTACAATGCAATACAATTTTTGACTATGTGTTTTTTCTGTACCTTTGAGGTTTTTTTTTTATCAACTAATTGGCCTTAAAACCAATCTCAATTTCTAATAAATTGGACTCATTATACAGATCAACCGCTAATATTATGTAGAGATCCTTTCGTGCAATCGTTAATGTGCAACGCGTTGAAGTGCAAATAAATTATCACCTTAAAGCAGAACTAGTCTCAGTCACAATTTCGAAAATTGTTAGGTTTATTCCTAAGCAATTTTATGTCTTGCAATTAAAACTGTGAACGATCAACTGCCGTGCAGAATTCAATTGGCTTTCTTCCATAAATAGATAAAACGAAAATTTGTATTTTTGGACTTAGGCTATTTGTGCATTTAATTATTTAAAAAAAAAATCATATAAAAGGCAGAGCACCAGAGGCCCTGATTAAACATTCGAGGCCAGTCTTCATGGCTCCATGAAGAACATGAAGACATTATACCCTAATATCAAAAAGTTGCATGGCATATGGATCCGTCTCTTTCCGCTCTTGCTCGAGTTTTTTTTTTTAATGAAAAATTACCATTTGTCCTTGTACCATTGACCCTTGTAGAAGTTTATGTATTTTTCAAAATCGTATTCCGTTCGATAACGACCATGCCTTTCGTTTCATTCAAGTAACGAAATGCCAAGTCTATTAGCCCTATCATCGACGCAAATAACATAATTTTCAGATTTATTAACAGCTTCAAGGAGTTTACCATGATATATGAAAATTTTGTTTTTCACAACTCAAATACTTTTCCCAGCGAATTAAAAAAAATGATACAGACAAAAATTCCTCACCGCTTTCGAAATTCCCTATTATCCCTGAAGCCTGAACCCTGACTTTTCCTGATTTTCCAGTTTATCGGACATGATGAATCTATACCACACTGCTAACAGGCTCAGGTGGAACGTGAGGATGAGTCACACTTTTCCATGCATTCAGCTAGTGTTCATCGATTTGTAAGACTATTTAACTATTCCTTTCCTTTAACTATTCATTTCGAAATAATGAAAATTTATCTTTGGTTCATATTCAGTCGAAATTTTAAGCAAAAAAAAATATAATTTTGACTTTATTCTACGATTTTAACACCTGACGGTCATGACTTCTTGTATACCTTTTTTCTAATCAAATTAATTCATAAATATAAAAAAAAACATAATATTAACTTACCTTTGAGTTTTTCTCCTTACAAAATATGAATTCACATTAACTGCTGGTTCATTAAAGTTTGCCTGCGATGCTTCATCTGCAGATTCATTTTGAATATCCAAATAATCGGTCAAAAGCAATTGCAACTAAAATAAGTATCAATTATTAAAAAAATACTTCTTAAAAATATTTATTTAATATCTAAATATACTTACAACAGATTGTGCCTGAGCCCAAAAATCACTTAAATCATATGGGCTAGCCGATACCGAGTATTTCTGTATGACACTTAGATAGTTCTTTAAAAGTAATGCATGAGTTTTGGCAATGGCCTTGAACTGCTTGAATAAAACTTCCAACAAAGCTAATAAAGGATGTCGATCGGTGGGCACCAGATTCAAGGCAATCATTTGATTTGTTGTATTACGCACAACATCCAGCAAATGTGATTGAATTTGAACACGTATTTTCTCAATGGAATCCGGAACACGATTTAACATCCCAAAACACTCAACTGTTATGGAAATGAAATATGTCACACTGAGGTCAGCATCTATCAAATGAGTGTCATCTATAGTTTCTGATTTTTCAAAGTCAAAGCCCTGCGCCATATCGATCAAAGCCTTTCGAACGCGAGCATTCGCTTCCATTCGATCAGTGGAGCGTCTAGCGAAATTTCTTGTAAAATTGGATGCACTATTGCGAGCGGAATTTTGCCTTTGGAAATTTGTAAGCACTTCACCGGACGAATGTTTGTATAATTGTTGGACAATTTCCTCGTGCAGTTTTAGATAGAGCTGATTCTTGCGTGTAACCAAGTCATTTCGAAAGTCGGAGAGGCCTTCGACGTCCTTCAAAGGTCCGTCACAAGTAGCAGAAGCATCGCAAAGGGCTTTAGCGGCATGTAGATATTGTCTCTTGGAGGAATATGCTGTAGCTTTGTGAGGCACTTTACGAAGTTCAGTTCTAATTGAAATAAAAAATTAAATTAAAATGTTTTAAAGATATCATTTCATGCGTGGGAACCGGGCCGTTCCGGAATAATGTATTTATTTTTTAGCTTAAATTTCGCTATTTGTTAGTTTTGAAAAACATGATAAGGATAACTCATTCATTCAAATGTTTATCAAAACATTAAAAAAAAAAAAACTTTTGAAATCCTCAAACTAAATATTTTTTCAGGGGTAATATCACTTGCGAGGAAGAGTATCAATCAGTAAGGACTTCTCGTCATAGACGTTCGGACATCGGACTCGACAACAAATTGTAGGTTGTTAAAATGTTGTAAATTTGCAAGAACGTTAAAACACGTAACTGAAAAATTGTTAAAAATTTGTAAATTGTATTTGTTAAAAAGTTCAACGAACTAATAAACTTTATTATTATTATTATTATAGGTTTTTAATTCTACAAAAACATTTTTAAAAGGTTGTAAATTCAATCTTCATTTGCAAAGCAACATAAACCTGCTGAATGTCTTTGCACAAATCAGATGTATTAAGCACAGATCATTCATCACATAATGATAATAACAGATCATTGAACTGTGATTGATAAGAGCCTCAATTGAAAGTGTAAGTTTAAATAAATTGAATTAAATTATGCTTTTCGTTATAAATTCGGAAAGAATTCTTGGACTTAAGTAATTATGAATTATTGGGCAATTTTCATAAACAGTATTTATGAGAACTCTGGTGCATTTTTGTTAATTTACTGATATCAGTACCATGAGTTTTGTTCGGATAGTCAATTGCTGATTCATTCAATGTTATATGTTGGCATTTCTTTTTTTTACTAGGATCTAAGAATAAAGACTAATTCTTTTGCTCTATTTAGTCGTGTTATCTTGAATTGCTTTGAAATCTACATATATCTTACGCATATTATATCTTTGGCGCCGGGTACAAAGAATTAAGTTACAAAATTTAACTTTAACATACATTTGGAGATAGTCTTTCCCATAGAAATAAATGCATCAATGCTTATCGATTTTCATACAATACTTAAACTTCGAGGATTTTTTGTGCAGAACAATCACTTCTGACCCGGCGCCAAAGATATATGACTAATATGTGCAAAATTTACGCCACTTCTGATTCGTATATTAGTTTATTTATGCGCAATATCAACAAATATATTTTGTCTTTGCAAGATGCAAAATTAAGAAAACAAAAAAATAAAAATAAGATAAATAAGCATGCAGAAGCACTTGTTAGATTTGTAAAAAAAAGAAGTCTAGTTTAAGATCTCTTTTAATAAGTCATCTTTAGGTTCCAGACGACTATAAAGTACCATTCAAAAGGTTTTTTGTGTGATTTTGCTATAAGTGCACTCAAATATATTACAAAACTTTTATTAACATTCCTAAGCACTCTTGTAATCGGTTGATTTCTGCCATAAACTGTGAAGAGCAACCTTACGACGTTTTTCTAGAGATTGTAAGTTAGTGATCCACAACCGTTCTTTATACAGAGGCCAAACCTGGCTAGAATGTTCAAGTAAAGGATTTACAAACGTGTTATAAAATGATTTCGTAACGTAAGACCAGCTCTTTCCGAAATTTAAAGCAAAACTAGCCCTGGATACTTTATTAACATAGTGGTGATGTAAATTTAACTATCACAATTAACACCCAAATACTTAATAATAGTTGCTCTTGAAACAATTCATTCAGTGATATACTTGTACCGCGGTGGCGGACACAAACGTTTACAGGAATATGTATGCTTGGCATTTTTCAACTTGATGTTTAAAATATTTTTCTGATACCAAACCGATTTGCAAAAGTAGGTCGTCGTTTGACAAAGAAATTATTCTAAAGATTTTCATGTCATCAGCCTGCGTAAAAACTTAAGAGTGCTGAACCACTGATTCTACATCAATGGTTGTCAGAATAAAAATATTAGGGCTTAAATGACGCCCGACTTGGCAATGAAAGGGTCTGATATTAAAGATAGATCGTATAGGTACGACTTCATCCATTGAATGAAATCAGGAGGAAATTCAAAAGCATTAAGTTTAAACGATTCTATTGAGTTCAAAGTATACGATATATTATTATATTAGTGGTCGTTGTTTTGCCTTTCAGGAAGCCGTGTTGTCTGGCTGAAAACAATAGTCCTTAGTAATAGACCCGAATTTAGTAAAAACTAGATTTGAACAAAAAATAAAACATACATCTCACTTACAAATTAAAAAAGTGCTATGATTTTAAAACCGACTTAGTTATAGGTGAACTCCTTCTAAGCCAATTCTAGACGTCAGATGTATGATTTATTACTATTATTTTTTTTTTTTGTTCAAATCGAGTTTTGCTAAATTCGAGTCTGTTACTAGGGGCCAATGATTTACAATGAAAGTAAACAGGGTCGACGATAATACTTTCGAAAAATTTTGGGATGCACGATAATTGGCAATTATTCTGTAGTTGGCAATATCTCCTTTACATTCCTTTTTGTGAATAAGGATGATGAATGCATACTTCTACATTGATGTTAAAAACCTTGAATTAAGGATTTTTGAAACAGAGTGGCAATAGGTAAGGCTAAATTAAATTGGCTAAACAATTTTGTAATACAATCGCGGGCAAACCATCTAGATTCAATAATAAATAATTTTTAAGTTTATAAATCTTTTGTATCAAGTCTTCAACATTAATGTTAATTGATACAAAAGATGTTTGGTTACAATTATTCATGCAGGCGAAGTAGTTCTTATAAGATACAAAGTTGCTATCGGAAAAGGCAAGACTAAAAAAAATTGGCAAGTAAATTTTCCACTAGACTTTCTTTAGATTTAATAAATTGTCAAAAAGATTTTGGATTTGAAAGTTTTGAAAGACCCGGAACTTCATTGTTTACATGCCTATATAGAAAAAAATCCGTATCAAATCTAGATCTTAAACATTTCCTCCATCGAAGGTTTGAGTTGCGAAAAGTAAGAGGCTACCTTGAATACCATGGAGCTGATGATGACATATTTTCTGTTGTGTATAGTATTATGTTTATTTACTGAATCGTTTCAAAATCAAGCAATATGAATCAATAAATTCTTGAAAGTATTATAAGATCTTTAGGTTTCGAGCTTTAATATTTATCAACTAAATGGCGATACATCTTTAAAAAAAAGAACAAAGATCGTGTTTAGGTAGGTATCTATAGAAATTGCTAAGAAGCAATTAGGGAACAAGAAAATGTTATTTCTCTTAAAACTACTTCTAAAGAACTTATTCCTAGAAATACACGGTAGTGTTAATAAAGACATAGTAATTGTCTTATAGGTATGTAAATACTTACATTTGGTCCAACATTTCCAAAACAAATTTATGCTGAACTGCATCCGTCCATAGTTTCTTGAGTTCATCGCGACGACACTGCAAAAGTTGTTTGCACGCAATAAGGTTTTCCTTAACCGAGTGTATTTTCTCGCGGCTTGTAGTTATTTCATTTGAAACCTGACTAAAAAGAGGCAGTACCCGGGTTAAGTTTTTGTCATGTTTCGAGACAAGTTCGTTCAGACGTTGGTCTGACTTTTTGAACTCCTTTTCGATGCGTTGTTTTTCTTTTTGTCTTTCTTCGTTGGTCTCGCTGAAACCAAGCGACTTGATGACGTTAACAAGGAAACCGCAACCAGCCTAAATGGAAAAAAATTGATAAATGGGTTTTTAAGATATTTATTTATTATTTTTTATTTAATAAGGTAAGAACGCCTCTTTTCCAAAAGAAAGATGTTAATGAGGAAGATATTTTCACTTGTCAAATTCTATGATGGTTTTTGGGATTCATTTGCAGGGAATAGATTTTTTTCGATGAAATATTTAAACATGCATACAAATTATTTATATTTTTTAAAGAACAATAGTTTAAGGAAGCAATGAATGCGATTTTTTTGTAAGAAATTGATGAATTACCTCATCTTTTCCATATTTAACACCGCGCGGAGGTTTCGTTGGAGGTGGTGGCGTAGCCATCTTTGTGCAAACTGAAATGAATTGACATTTCATTTGATGGCAAATGAAATGTCAAAAAATCTTATTTCAGTGCTGCCAAGTTTATTTTATATAAGAATGGGTGAGGTTACAATAATTGTATTGTATAAAGTAAAAAAAAAAATCAAAAATCAAAACAGCAAATTTAAAAAAAAGAATACCTAATTCGTTTCGTTTTTTATATACAGGCTGATTCAGGAGGAATGGTTGGGTCGAGACAAGAAAATAATCGAATGCGAGGGGGGGCCTTTACAGCTAGAATCCTTCGGCGGGGGAGCCCCCAAACTTACATTTCAGCTTCGTTAAAGGTGTTACAGAAGTTACATTTCAGCTTATTTTTAACTTTAGTAAGGTCGTTGGGCATGGAAAAAAAAACGTTATACAAGTTTAACCCTTTATAAGAATGTACTTGTAAGGTCTATAAGAAGCTTGAACGAAGCTTTACCGAAGCTCAGATAAGAACTTTTTTTTGGTTTTTACATTTTTTGAGAATATTTCAAAAACCTGACGTGATACGGCAAAATAGATTCGGTTTCGGTTTTAGCACCCCCAGATAAGAACTTTTGTTTTTTTGATTTTAACATATTCGCACATCCAGATCAGAGAAAACGGCAAAACGGACTCGGGTTCAGCGACCCAAAAACTATATGAAAATCATAGTCGCAACACCAGGTCAGAACTTTTTTTTTGTGTGGCTGTGTAATTTATCTCGATTTGCGTGCTAGGCTTTAATCTGAAATTATACAGGGTCGATTCAGGAGGAATGTGCCAAAAAGCTAGAGTATGTAGGTTGAGTCGAGACAAGATAAAAATCGTATGGAAGGGGGATCTATTCCCCTTCGTTTGGCGGGGAGGGGCACTTTAAAAAAAGATTGACTTAATATTTAAAAAAATTATAAAAAACAACGGCAAAGCCAAGAACCTTATCTTTTATACAAATTTTAAATAAAGCCATTTTATGGCATATTTTTTGAAAAATTAATTTTCAAAATCAAAATTTTGAAAAAAAAAATTGTAAAAATAACTTTTAAACTAATTTTTTTCAAAATTTTATGTATTTAAGTACTAATTCAGTTATTAAAATTCGATGCTCTTATTTGTTTGTAAACAAAAAAAAAAACCAGATCCAAAAATATTTTGTCATTTTTGAGAAACTAACAAAAAACCAACACTACTTTTTTCTAAGAAACCTTTTTATTTTTTGGATTTTTTGATAAATCAATTTGTGAAACATTAACCATTCCTCTATTATTTTTTAAACATTCAGATTTAAATGAGCATACAACAAACACAAAGTGACGCAGTATTGGATTAACCCTGAATTGATCAACTTTTTTCATTGATATAACACCTGAAAACTCACTTCACTCAAAAATTCTAACTGTAAGGGATTAATTACTCCAAACCAGGGCCAATTTTTAAGATAGCTTAAAAAAATGAGTTTTGGTTTGGATAAACACAAAATCTACAATTTGTTTCCCAACTTTGATCGTACACATCGTAAACGCCTATTTGCTTATAGAATTAAAAACGCTAACAATTTTTGCACAACTTTAATTTATTAGGACTAAAATGCTTATTTCAACTAGAATGGTTTTTAACTTTTTAATTTTAAAAGTCTTCTTCAGAAATCACACCATCAGATACAATATCACCTTCAACTTCTTTAAAATCAGTTTCCAATGTTGCCAAGTTCTCTCTAGCTTCGACAAACTCATCCGATTCCATGCCTTCAGCCATATACCAATGTACAAATGCTTTTTTAGCAAACATCAAATCAAATTTCTGATCAAGTCTACCAAATGCTTCAGCGATAGACGTTGTTGATGCTAACATAGAAGCTCCTCGCGTTACTGCAGCTAAATCACCATTTGGTACTACAGACGGTGGTTTGTAGTTAATACCAACCTTGAAACCTGTTGGACACCAATCTACAAATCGAACTTTGTTTTTGGCCTTCACTGTTGCGATGGCACTATTGACATCTTTTGGTACTACATCTCCACGGTACAGGATACAACAAGCCATATATTTGCCTTGATTTGGATCACATATTACCATTTGGTTGTCATTTTCAAATAAATCCGACGTTAGTTCGGCTACACTTAGGCCTTCATGATTTGATTTTTCAACTGGTAAAACGGGTGCATATGAGGCCAAGGGAAAATGAATTCTAGGATATGGGACAAGATTGGTTTGAAATTCGGACATATCAACATTCAGGGCGCCATTAAATCGCAAGGAGGCGGTTATGCTGGATACAACTTGACTTATAATACGATTCAAACTGGGGTAACTTGGACGTGGGATATTTAATCTGGAAACATACCAAATTAAAACAGAAAAAGAACTTTTTAAATTCATAGCCGAGTTCATACTTGTTTTTACAGATCTCAAAAATTGCTTGATTATCAACCATAAATGCACAGTCAGTTGTATCTAAAGTGCAGTGAGTAGTTAGCACGGAATTATAAGGTTCAACTACAGCTGTGGCAATTGCGGGTGCTGGATAGACTACAAACTCAAGTTTGCATTTTTTTGAAAAGTTTTCACCGAGTCTTTCCATAAGTAACGCCGAGAATCCCGAACCAGTACCACCACCAAAAGAATGAAACAGGAAGAATCCCTGTAAACTATTTGCTTGCTCTGCCATTTTTCGTATTCTGTCAGCAATTGGCTCTATCATTTCCCTTCCAATAGTATTAAATCCGCGGGCAAAATTATTCGCTGCATCTTCTTTGCCAGTAATTAGTTGATCGGGATGAAAAAGATCCTTAAACTGACCATTACGAACCTCATCTTAAAAAAAGAAAGCTCTTGTTTACTATTTCAAGACCATTTTTCGGAACACATTAGTTTAATTACCAATTACTGTTGGTTCCATGTCAATGAAAATTGATCGTGGAACGACCTTACCACCTTGGGTTTCATTGAAGAAGGCTGTGTAACAGGCATCTGAATCACCATGTGGATGTGTTAATGATCCATCTGGAGATATATCATGCTCTAGGCAGTAAAGCTCCCATGTTGCATTTCCAATTTGAACCCCTGCCTGGCCGATATGTACAGAAATAGTTTCGCGATTTGAAAAAGACTTTAAAAAAAATAAAAAAATAAACTTAAAACTGAAATTATATAAAATTTTATCTATTTTACCATTATTAAGAATCTATCCAAAAAAATAAACTTCTAGATTTTGAATATAAACTATAAAATTTGGACGAATACGTTCGATTCAATTTTCGTAAAAATACTAATTTGTGTTTTTCATATTATTTTGTTTTATTATTGCTGTGAGCTACTGATATAAGCTAAATAAAGTATTTGAATGAAAAGTTTTTTTTTCTAACACAAAGCTATTAACAATTTTAGTGGTAAAGGTCACTTTACAAGCAGTAATAAAGAATTTACACTGGTCAACAAGGTTTTTGCCACAAGGCCCAAAATACACTTTTCTGAAGTTTTTTGGGGTGTTGCACTCGAATCCAAAATCAGAAAAATTCTTTTTGCCTCCGTTCTTGAAATATTACAGTTAGAAAATGCAAAATAAAGTTTTTTTTAAATAACGGTTTATATTTTAAAAACGGAGACTAATAGAATATTAATAATTTCGGATTCGAGTTCACTAACCCTCAGACCTTCAGAAAAAAATATATTTCGGTTCTTGTGGCAAAAATCGTGTTGGCCAGTGAGCAGTGACATAAGCTTTAAATTAAGTTAAGTTTGTTTTTGGCTTATTAACTTAAACTTAAGATATCTCGGGCAATAATAAAGATATCGGAAAGATTTAAACAGTTTTTGAAAGAAGAAAATAAGTTCAGATGCACGAAACTGCATTTTGTTAAATAACTTGATGGCAGTTACTTTCAAAAGAAAAACATAAATGAATTACTTGTAGACTTTTTCATATGAGTATAGTATAGATGAGAAGCTAAACTCGCTATATCCATAATCCTTCATTTTGAGAAACCCTCTTATTTTGATATTAATCTTGAATTTTGTAGGGATTTGACATTTGAATGATTTTTTCTGTTCAATGATGCATACTCTATAAATGTGCATCAAAATATAATTTTTCGAAAAAATGCGTTTTGCTTTAAAGTTTATTAGAAACTATATCTATTCAGCAGAAGGCAAAATAATCATATCATTACTCTTAAGAAAACAAATACATATTATGAAAGAGCAATAATATGTCTTTATCTATGTACATATCTATCTATTCCATAGAGAAAATAAATGGTTTTGATTGTTCCAAGATCGTTATTAAAAATGTATACGTTTAGAAAGAAAGATTTTCTGAAAACCAAAACAAACGAATACTTTAGCTATCTTTAGCAATTATTTTTGTTTTTGTTTACCGTGCAAAATTTTTACTGGGGTAAGTAGATACTGAGTTTCAACCAAAACACGATTATTATATAGTAATCAATCTGTTCGCAAAGAGAACTTGAAAGCTGAAAATAAACAATCTTAGTTTTCGGGGTCAGCTTATTGTTTATACATTTTTTTTAGAGTTTCTTTGATACTCTAATAACCAAAGTATGGTTGAAAGTAATGTTCCACTTTAATACTGGACTCCTAGACTCTTAAAGATTTGTATTCGTTCAATCCATGAATCCCATAACAAATCGATAAATTAAAAAAAAAAAATGTTACACATACGCCACATTGAATCACTTCTATAAAATAGTTTAAATGAAAAGTGTTACTTTTGGAACTCTATTTCGATTTTTAGATCTGAGGATTCAAATGAAAGCAATAAATTAGTATTTTAAACTCTACATTCTTTTATTATTAATTAATAATATAGGTACCTTTATAATTAAAGAAAATTAAAATTAAACTCATCACCGATACTCATAAAAACTTCAATCCCAACACACTAATTGATACAAGACTGCGGTCAGTGACGAGTTTATCTGCAATAAAAAAAAATGAAATTGCTTATGTAATGAATAGCTCATCTTTTACAAAGTTGATTTAAAATAGTGATTTTATGCAAGGATGGGACAAAGTCCACATTTTATATAAGAATTTTTATATTAAATTTGATTGGAAGCTGTAAGGTACCTACCTATTGCTGAATTTTAATAACACAATTTTAAGAACAATGTTTTAGGCTATAATTTCGGTGAAAGCGATTTTAAGTCACGCAAGTAGACATAACAATAAGCTAAGCATATTAATAAGCTCTAACTGAAAATAATTTGAATAAATTATCAAAATGCTTGGTTCTTACTGACCACTTACCTTAAAAACAAAGTAAAGATATTATTGAAAATCACTATCAGAAATGTTCTGATTTCAATGTCAATTTAGAATTTTCTTAATATATTTATAAAACAACATTATTTAACCTATACAAAAATGTTGCGCACTATTTCAATGTTGAAATCCTTGAAGCCCTGCTTAAACTTGTGTCGATTTGCTCATGTGATACCCGAACATTTAAAAGGTATCGCTGAATCAAAAAATCCCGAATTTTCTGCTATGATTCAATACTATTTCCACAATGCTGCACAAATTATGGAAAAGGATATGATTGAATACCTGGGAAAATATCCTCAGATGAAGCCAGAAGAAAAAGAAAACCGTGTTGCAGTTATTCTAAATATGATTGGAAATACAAGTTGTTGTTTGGAAATAAACTTTCCCATAACGAAGAACGACGGAAAATATGAAATTATAACTGGGTATCGAGCACATCATACTTATCACCGATTACCTTTGAAAGGAGGTTTGGTTTAAATACATGTCAATGTTAAGACAACAAACAAAAATAATATTTTGATAGGTATTAGGTACGCAATGGACGTAGATTTGGATGAAGTCAAAGCCTTGTCCTATTTGATGACATTCAAAACAGCTTGTGTCAATGTACCTTTTGGAGGTGCTAAAGGAGGTGTACGAATCGACCCAAAAACATACTCTGCTCGTGATCTCCAAAGAATTACACGACGTTACACTACAGAACTGCTCAAGCGTCATATGATCGGTCCAGGTATAGATGTACCGGCTCCAGATTATGGTACATCGGCAAGGGAAATGTCTTGGTTGGCAGATCAATACCAGAAAACATTCGGTTATATGGACATAAATGCATTAGCTATAGTAACAGGTAAACCGATTCATAATGGTGGCATTCGTGGTCGAGAGGCAGCCACAGGAAAAGGGGTATGGAAAGCAACGGATATGTTCTTGAACGATGAAGATTGGATGAAACTGGTTGGTTTAAAAACAGGATGGAAGAACAAAACAGCTATCGTACAGGGTTTTGGTAATGTTGGAAGTAATACTGCAAAGTTTGTTCATGAATCTGGATGCAAGGTAATTGGTATTAAGGAAATGGATTGTTCGTTGTTTGATCAGAAAGGAATTGATATACCGGTAAGACTAAAAAATAATCTTTTTTTCATCTTTTTTTTTCAAAAATTAAGTACACGTAGGCTTTGATTGAATATAAGAACCTTAAAAACACAATTAAAGGATTTCCGAAATCCAAAGAAACTACGAATGATCTTTTGATTGAAAAATGTGATATTTTATTTCCCTGTGCGACTCATAAAATATTAAACGCTGATAATGCTAATAAAGTTCAAGCCAAGATTATTTCTGAAGGTGCTAATGGTCCAACAACGCCTGCAGCTGATAAAATTCTTAAAGAGAAGAATGTCCTTATGATACCAGATCTCTTTTGCAATGCTGGTGGTGTGACAGGTATAACAAATGTTTTTAAATTTTTAGTTTTTTTCCCGCACTGAAAAGAACACAGTCAATGTTCTCATAAAACAGGTTGTTAGGGACGTTAGGGACTACCCAAATATTTAGTCAAAATCCGTTCTCTGATTGTTCAACTGTCAAAAAGAATCCTTCTAGTTCGGCCAATTTTATTGACTGGAAACCTATGCAAGCTCACCATTTACTCATCTACCTAAATTTCCGTTTAGAAAATGAACATAACAAAATGTCTAGTCCCTAGTAGTATTTTTCGAAAGTGCCCAATAAGTCTTAAATGCCTCTTTTTTTATTTGAATTGATTTTCTTTCCCGTTTAGCATCTTACTTTGAATACTTGAAGAATATAAATCATGTATCATTTGGAAAACTCAGCAGTAAACGCGACCAAAGGATGATTGATGAATTACTTAACTCAATAACAGAATCCCTTCAAGAAGGTGGAAAGTGTCTTGTAAATATTTTTGAAAAGACAGAATAATTTTATCGATTGGTCTTCTATAAAATATTTTTTTGGTTTTCAGAAAATGCGCCCTAATGAAGCTCTACAAGAACTACGAGATTGTAATACAGAAGCTGAAATTGTAGATTATGCTCTGCAGTTTGTTATGGAAACATCAGCTATTGGTATAATGGAGACGGCAAATAAATATGAACTTTGTAATGACTTGCGAACTGCTGCTTACATTTGGGCTATTTGGAAGATCTTTATGACAATAGAAAGTTCGGGTCTATCTATGTAAAACATTTTCTTAGGGAATATATCATCTTTTCTTTATACAAATAATTATTTTTATGTGAAATAAATAAAAACCATTCGGGCTCATACTCATTATTGTATAAATTTATTGTTTTTTTTTTAGCTCTAAAACCTATCTTCCTTCTTGGCCCTGGATTCCTCACCATGATCTGTCCGAAAAAGGATCTTTTCTCTCCAAGATGTACTTCAGGTAGTGCTTAGTTTCCAATATCAGAACCAGAAGCAGAAGTTCCCTCCTGGTAACGCCATAGTTTCCGTCTTGTTTCGAGAGACCTTTTCTTCCCCATCTTGGACTTTTGATAAAACCAGCACCAATTCTTACATTAGTTGCATATATGCCTCGATGAGGAATGTTTTCTCTATAGAGTTGGAAAGGTGAGCACAGGATCTTCACATTGGTGCAGCTTCAGTTCTTAAAAGCTTTTCTCACACTTACTTGATTATTTGAATAATTAACCCTTCCCCCCAAGCTGGTGCAAGCTTTCAGTAAATATAATACGTTGCCAAACCTAGAAAACTTTGGCGGCGTTGATTGTTCTCCAGAGGTTTTAGTCAATTTTCACATTTGCAACTATTTCAGAATCGGTCTTTACTTCTTTGAATGAAAAGCGCGGATTATACTTTAGATATGTGCTGCTCGAAGGCTCTGTAAAACATCATTCGGTATTCGACCGAATGTGGTGAACTATTTCACCGAAAAGCGAAAACCAAAAAAAAAAAAAAAAAAAAGCCGAATACTTGCGGCATCTCTACAATTAATGTCCCCGGCAATTATTTGTCGAAACTTCGCCAATTAAACTGGTATATGTAATTTTAAGTTTTGCTGGTTAAACAACGTACTTCAGACAGAAGGAAAAGCAAAAAGAAATTTTTCGTTTCCGATAAATTTCCTATTTAAATGGATTTTATCAATTACCAGTTTTACAAAAAAAAACTCAAGTAATTTTATAAGTGCACTTTTATTGAGTCACACTACAGAAATAAAATACTAAGGTTTATTTTTTTTGAAACAAAATATAACTGTATTAGGTATGTAACTATTTTAATAATGTTTGTTTTTGTATGAACTTCTTTATTAAGTTTTCATACTCTTACAACTAATTCATTATAACATTGTATAATCTATATCTAAGGTACTCTTCAAAATAAAATTTTAACAAGTGTTATAATAATAAATATTATACCGTGTATAACTAAATGAAAAACTAGGATTTAAGTAAATAACAATAATAAAGTAAATCTCCAATAGGAAACTATCACCCGTATTGCGATTGTCAACTATCAAGTGATTTTTGATAAATACTAAAATTTGGTATTTTAAAACCTTATTTATGAGAAAATTGTCCAACTTTTCAATTATTTTCAATTAAGAACGGTTTGCATCATTCTCTTTTTTTCAAAAATTTTGTTAATTTAGTAATAAGATATCAAAATTTAACTTTAATCAACTATCAATTGACAATTGTAAGCCGCAGTAGGGTGAATATTTATGCTTAATAAATTACAATGATATATATAAGGACATGCAATTTGTGCATTTCAGTTTTGCATATCTCTGTAACTCCGACTCGTAACTTTTTTCTGTATATAATAAATTAATAAACATTTGTAAAATTTTTGTATACCTGTTTTAAAATTTTGAACTCGAAAAATATAATATTATTTTTTTTAATAATCTTCAGCATTTTGTAGATTTTACAATATGAAATGAGGTACATTCATAAATCGGAGGTATTGATATTTTAATGTATGTAGTTGTTAATTTTTTGGTACAATTTTTTTCATGATTTTTTTTTTTGGCAACAATTGATGTTCAAATTATGTACATTCATTAAGATTTATCTTACTTTCTAATCGGAGGAAGATCATTATTGACAGTTACACTTAAGCGACGAATGTTTGGTT
Organism: Episyrphus balteatus; assembly: GCF_945859705.1. Taxonomy (NCBI): domain Eukaryota; kingdom Metazoa; phylum Arthropoda; class Insecta; order Diptera; family Syrphidae; genus Episyrphus; species Episyrphus balteatus. The sequence goes on along the minus strand of NC_079136.1, from coordinate 78,328,791 downwards.
TGTCATATTCTTCCATTGAAATACCACGAGAAAGCTTACGATTGCCATTTGTGCCTTCAGTGGATCCTCCAGAGCTAGTTGAAAATGCCCTTGATCGATCCACACCAGGCATAATGACAGATGTAAGTAAACCAACTCCTTTGCAAAAAAGCAGTATTGACTGAGCCACTTTTGCAGGCTAAAAATTAATAAAATAAATTAGTCAAGTAAGAATTACATATTTGTGAAAAAAATCATATCATACCGCATCAGCAAGAACATCTCCAGCTCGTTCAATTTTCAGCATTGTTGCTTTTTCTTTTTCAACGTCACGATGTAGTTTCTCTACCATTTGTGCATATGGGCTGAGCATACCGGTAATAAGTATAAGATCAACTCTGCAGTCTCTTAAAGACAAATCCTTTCGACTTGGAAGTAAAACAAAAACAATTAGGTATGTTAAAAAAAATGAAAATACTTAATAATGATGGAAACATACTTCATAAATGCTTTAACATATTGTCCAATATTTTTGCTGTTAAGTGAACTCCTTAATCTCTTTTGATACTCAGCAACAATTTTATCCTTGTCTGGATTATCTCCAACAAATTGCTATTTTATTATAAAAGAAATGTATATTATCTAATGCAATGAAAACTCTGGTTAAAACTAAATTGAGTAAGTTAGATACAATAAATAAAAAAGACATGCGATTTATTCTATATATTCTTATTTTCTAAGATTTTATAAGTTCTACAATCTATACCTAACTGTCCCATCTTATTTAATTAAAAATAAAGGATAAAATGAACAAAATGTATCATTCAATATTTTAATAATTTTATATTATTTTTGTTATTTTTTTTTTCTTCGTTATCAAAATGTATCATGTTGGAAAAGATTTTTAAAGCATGTTTCCCTTTTAAAAATAATAATAAGAACAAAGTATTGTTTAAGATTTTTTTTTGCATTTTATTAAAAAAAACCAATGGAAATTCTCCAAAAATTTTGAAATTCTCACCGAAATCGAGTGATTTGTGACTAAAAATTAAAAGTTTAGTAAAATTATTTTCTGGGTTATATTTTTTGATCTATTTTATATTTTGAATTTTTTGTTCGAAATCACTTTATAGTCAAGACCGTGCGTCAAAACTGGTAGTTCTGAATTTAGGCACAGTTGTTTATAGATATGACCCAGTAAATACACATGTCTACATTTTCAAGAATTCCCTTTAAAAATTATGTGGAAGTGCAATTTGTGGAAGTAGCCATTTTGTTGGAAATTTTGACCTTTAAAGTGAATTCGTTCTTATTTTTACATGTTGTTTGGAATTGAATTTTACTAAAAAAGCAACTTTTTAACATCGAACGTTGATCTAACATTTTTTTTAATTTTAAATTTGTTTTAATAAATTGTCCCTCGCGCCTAAATGCGGAGGAGATAGACCTACATTCTTTATTAAAATAGGTACTTGTACTGAAGACCTCTACAAAAAACCGTTATCAATTCTTGTCTCCAAAGTTATCGTACTCGTGGCTTCGTCCACGTACACTGTAGCGTATACGTGTTCTAATTTGTATTGTTTTGTGTTCCATTTGTCTACAAACATAAAACCCGATCAAAAGCGGAGCAACAATATGAAATATTATAAAAGTAATGGAGATTATTTGAAGATGCCTTTATCTCTGTAATAAAGACTCCAGTACAAAGCTGGTGGAATTATTTTTAAATGATTTTTTTAGGTTCAATCTAAAATTACAAACAAGCAAATGAAAGAGATAGATGTATAAGTAAAGAAGTATATATCCAAATTTTGATTGTAAATTAAAATTATTTATTAAATTAAAGTAAGCAGAAAACTATCCTATGATTTAAAATTTTTTATTTTGAACTATTTACATATGAAAGTGAACTTTTTAATGAACTTTTTAAATTTAAAGCTCCGTTGAGATAAAAAAGTAATTAATATCCTTTTATTTAACTCTTATACATACGGAAAAATGCATATCGTTCTCCTTCATGGAAAACATACAATTCAAAGTTATGGTATTTATCACTCTTCCAAGACACAAAACAACGAGCAAACAAGTATATTAATTTAAAACATGTTTCATTTTAAAAACTTACGTGTCCAAATTTATGGTACATCAAAAAGCTCTCAGCAGATTGGGCAACTTCATCATTATTCCACGTAATAAACTTTAAAAAAAGGAAAGAAAAATTAATTAAGAGTAACTAATATCAAAATTCCCAAAAAAACTCACTCTTGTTTTGAAAGACTGCAAAACCGAAGCGGCACTTCCAGTGCAGTTTATTAAAATCAGACCCAATAATCGCGATGGATGGGCTAATCCAAATCGAGCCAAAATATTTGCTCCAGCACCTTCACCCAAACCAATTACATATTTTACGTGCAAGAAATCCAATACTGTTACTAGATCCTCGCCCAAAGTTTGCAATGATGGAAACTGAAATCTATACCCACAACCATATGTATGTTTTTTTTTTATACATAAGAATCATCCAATCTTAACTTACGATTCTGGTAATGTTTCAGCTCCGTCAGCATGTCCTGGTACGTCAATATGAATAAAACATGATCTTTCCTTGATTTCTGTCATACATGGACTGTTAACGAATTCCTGAAAGGAATTATCTGGAAATAGATTGACACAGGTTGTTTTGTTTGTGATTATATTAGATTAGACATATAGAAACATATATGAGATCTGTATTCGGTCCAACCTCCAAAATTTTGTCATGGTAAAATTAGATTGATAAATTGAAAGGCTGAAAGTTGTACTGGACCAAGTCACAAAAAGTGTACCCAGACATATTATAAAGATTTAAAGTAAATACCTTTCCTTTGATAACTTTAACTTTTTATGTGGCTTGTTCATTGACTTCAAAAGTTGAAACTACAATGGCCACTTTTTGCAAAATTACAAAGTGGAAATGAGTAAGTACACAAATTGTTTTTGAAACCTATGGTTTCAAACTTTTTATGTGGCTTGTTCATTGACTTCAAAAGTTGAAACTACAATGGCCACTTTTTGCAAAATTACAAAGTGGCAGGGACGTACACTCCCTTGGGGCAAGCGGGGCGGCGCCCCGGGGCCCCCGACTGACCCTAGGGCCCCTACTCGAGACATTGCAGAGAAGTAAACTGTTAGCATAAACTGAGTTTCGAAATAAATTAAAATGTATTTGAATCACTTCGGATACAAGGGGAAAAAATTATGTCATTCAGTGTAATGTATAATGCATTGGTAGCCACACAATATATATTCATTTAATAAAAAGGCTACCTCAGGGGCCCCAAAAAAATAAACTGCTTTTTTAAAAGAAAAATTATAATTTTATCTTAGGGCCCACAAAAATATTACTTGAAAAATAATTGCAACCACAAATAATACATTAGGGGCCCCAAAAAATCGCCAGGGGCCCCAAAAGCCTTTACTTCAGGGCGTCAACAAAAATTTAATTAAAAAAAATTGTTTTTTAAATTAAATTACATTTGTTGATGGATTACTAAATATTTCCTTAGGAACCCCAAAAAATATGACTTCGGGGCTCCAAAAGTATTATATGAAGGGTTCCAAAAAATAAGTTTTCAGGAACCCCGTTAGTTTAGAGGCAATCAAATATTAATTTGGGGGCCCCAAAATCTATTACTAAGGAGCCCAAAAATATTCATCAAATTTTCAGATGACATGACAAATATTATTTGAGGATCCTCAAAAGCTATTACTTCAGTGGTTCCAAACAATCAAATGGAAAATTAAATATCAATTCAGGGGCCCCAACATAAATATATCAGGGCCCAAAATAAAACTATTACGTTATTGGTGGCATTCCGAATATTACTTCAGAACAGAGGCCCCAATACCTATTAATTCTTGGCTCCAAAAATATTATATTATATTTTAGGGGCCTCAAGGCCCCAAAAATAATTTTTCACTGGCCCCGAAAGAAATAAACTATGTTTGATGATGGAAAATCAAATGTGTACATATGTATTACTTTAGAACAGAGGCCCCAAGAACTATCAATTCTAAGCTAAAAAAAATTTATTTTAGGGGTCTCTAAATATTTAATTTAGGGGACCCTAGTACAAGTATTTACTTCTTTTATGATAGAAATTTTAAGTAAGTGGGTATATCAATGTGCATTACGAACTTATTAAAACATTAAAATAAACCTAAAAATAAATAAGCCAACAAAAAAAATGTATGGCGTATACGTATTTTTTTTTTTTTTGTACCTAAGGGGCCCCAAATATCAAAGGGGCCCCAAAATTTAGTCTTGCCCCGAGGCCCCGGTGACTCAACGTACGCCACTGCAAAGTGGAAATGAGTAAGTACACAAATTGTTTTTGAAACCTATGGTTTTAAAATAAGTTTTAAAATTTTCACTTTGACATATAATTTTGAGCCACTGTTAATGTAAAAAAAAAGTTTAAGGATACTTATGAATAGTAATGGTACTTACGATTGCATCCTAGATCATGAACTGTAATAAATACTGCTCTCTTTTCTTGTTGTGTTAAATCACCCTGCAAATATTTTTATCATAAATATCAATTAATTTCTATTACTCTAATATCTAATTAATAGCGGATTGACTTGAGACCTGAGACTCCACTAATTTCGATTGATAACAATTGGGTATTAGGAATGGGATTAAAGGCCCAATTATAATAGGCATGAGCTCGCATGGGCTTAATGTCGAAATATAACGAACTGTTTCTTCATAATTTCTGACAACATGAGGAGTAGCCATCATAATAAACATGCCCACACAGCTTTCTGTCACAATTTACGTTTACGGACGACTATTTTGCATACAACGTTTTTCAACGTCTCTAAAATCCATTTTCTTCCATAAATAAAGCAAAAATTCTTTCAAAATCAGAATTTATGAATTAAGAAATTATGATAGAACAAAATTTCTTATAATAAGAAATTAAAGAAATGATGTAGGTACATATGTTAGCAAAAAAAAAAACAATATTGGGACTTAACACCAGACCTCTGGTGTAAAAGACAAATCGTTCAACGATCTGCTGACCCTACTATGGATATCTAAAGTTGGAGTTGGCTTTATATGAAAAGTAAAAAAACCATTGCTTTCATTGTTCTCGGCTCAAGTGAATCCGCTTTTTCAATTCTTGTAGTACCTATCAATCCTGGTATAAATAACTTACCTGAACTGTAACAGTTAACTCCCCACTTTTATCTGTATTTACTATATATTTCTGCAAATAGAAAATCAAAAAAGATTAAATTCAGGCTTAAAATGATAACAAACTGACAAACAAAATAAGAAACACTGCTTTGGGAATTCAAAAGCATTCAAGATTGTATGAAATGACCAAAGTTATGTGCGTTACTGCTATGAATTTTGCTAATACTAGGGGTTGGAAACAAACATAAGACAAGAGTGGTATTGATTCAAGCAAATGGGCATGAAGGAATATCTACGAGTATCTACCAAGGGATTTTTTTGTATTTAGCTTAGCAAAATCCTCTTTAATCTTATACGCTCGAACCATCATTCATTTCAAGAAGCTATAAAAGTGTTCCTTGGTCATAAAATTGTCTTTAAAAAATTGATGTAGGTAACGATCAAAGAAAATAATAGTTTATAAAAACAATTAAAGGTGATTTATTATCGTTGATGATGTCGTCCAAGGATATCTTTTTATTATAAAAATGTTTTATACATATATTTTTTATAAAAATTTTTCACTAAAAAAATAATAAATAATTGGTAGCAACATTCGGTTTAATTTTTCATAACGTGCCTGCAAATCAGACAATTTTTTGTATTTATCTATTACATAGTTTGTTATATCGAGGTCTTCAAGTGAAGAAATGAACAAGGCTTTCCATTTTATACCATTCCGATCTAGATTTATCCGAACTCCATTAAAGTTCTAATGAAATTCAGTGAATAAATGATTACGCAAGCCTTTCGATTTGAATAGATACACGTATAATATACGTTGTGTCATGTGCATCAGGGAAGGTGAACTTTGTGTATAAAATTATTTGGATTTTAAATTGATGGCAATTGGTTCATTCAAGTGAAACCAACCAGAAGTCTTATTTAATTTACTATAGATACAATGCTGCATGTTTAATAATGTTGTCAAAAATATCTAATGAGAAAATGGTAAAAAGTTTCCTTTTGCAATAAGGATGAAGGATCAAAAAGGTCTATAAAAAAAATATTGGGTGTGAAGGATTTTTTTCGCGGAAAAGAGATAAATGTTTTTTTTTATTTAAGAGTTGAGTTATCGTAAGAAATAAATTTCCTTTAACTTGGTGAAAAAGCTTCTTTTTTTTATTACAAGAACCAAGAGTCTAAAGAGTGAAAAAGTCTATAAAATCTTGAGTGAAGATACCTTAAAATCTGTGGCAAAATGATACCCCATTGAGTATTGGTAAAAATGTTTCATATATTTACTATGACAGAAACCAAGAATCTAAGCAGTCTAAACTCTGAGGTGGGTTTATTTTAAAAAACTAAGTATGTAATAGTAATGGTATCCTATTAAAATATGACCATTATGTTACATTTGAGATATAATTTGTAAAAGGGTGTTTTTTTTATTGGAAAAAAATTGATGTGTCACCCTTATGAAATATTAGGTTGGAATGTGACATTTGCAATAGAAAGCCAGAACAAAGAGATTTCATTAAATAATTTGGTGTTATTTTTCGAGGATGGAGTAAATTCTGTAATAAAAATACTTCCTTATTCCGTGACCTTTCTTTTTTAAATAAAGTTAATCTTCTTCGTTGGCTATAGGTATAGAAGATAAGATAGAATCAAAACAAGACCTATAGCCAACGAAGAAGATTAACTTTATGTAAATTCTGTAAAGCCAATGATTCTTTTATAACGCCTTAGGACTTAAGTATAAACGTTCAATTTATCATCGAAACTAAAAATAAAATTAATTTTTAAAGGTTTTGTTTTGGGTGAAGGGAAAATGGTTATTTATCATTTAAAAAAAACAGAAGTTTTCGCAGTTGCTTTTTATAAATTCGTCAAATTTGCACACAGTTATAAAACCCAAATTTTAAGCGAAGAATTTTAAACAGAACAGAAGAATTTTTGACAGACGACTTTTGCCATGTCATTTAAAAATTGCATAGGTACACATATTGAATTTAAATACTAAATATTGAATTTAAATAAAATTTAGTGCCGGTTTGTTCACAGTCGATTATCTTTTAATCATGGATTATTCCATACAAAAATCCTTGATTAAAAGATAATCGAGTGTCAACAAACCGGCCCTTAACCTAATTTAATGTTAATCATCAAAAAAAAGTTTTGAAAGTGGTACCTGATTGAAAACCAGTTATAATAGCTGTGTTTTATTTTCCTCAAGATCCAGATCAGATCATTGTTTTTATTATCTTTACAACAAAAGCAGGATTTTGTTTTGTTATTGTTTAGCAAATAAATACAATGATCTTATGTGGATCACGTGGATAATAAAACACAGCTAATGTTTCACTAGGATTTGAGTAAATTATCTATTGATACAATTAATTTGATAAAAAGGGTGTTTTTCGAGCGATTGAAATGTAGACTTGGACAGAAATTTCATTTGGAGGTATTTTAGTTTTCAACACTTAAAAAACACCCCTTTACACAAAAGCTAATTTTATTTTTGTTCCCGCCTTGCATTGTTAAGTTCTTTACGAATCATTGACTTTTTGGGACTTATAACAGAATTTACTCCCTCTTTGAAAAAAGCACCCTTTCACCTAAAATTATTTTGGTCTTTTATATCTGCATCTTCTCCATTTCCACAAACTCTTTGAATACCCTACCTATGTCGATCATCTCTTCATCATCTAAAATTCACCTTTGTTGAGTGCCGGGTACCAATACTAAACATGTAGTCCTACTGTTCAAAATGAAATTTATATGTTTTCATTGAGAACACAAGAAATTGGTTAAGCTGTTTAAAAAAAAAACAACATTTGTTTTAAAATAACGTATACATTCGTGACTTTAAAGAATATGTACGTCAAATACTCTGAGATTCAAGTAATATTAATTCTAAGATCTAAAAACATCAAATAAATTTTAATAGGTACATATTTGTTAAAATTTTAGGGCTGTATCCAAATTAAGAAAATAAAAAAAAAAAAAGAATAACAATAAGAATTTCTTGAAATCTCTTTAATACGATAGAGATAGATACGCAATAATTATATTTTAAACGAGACCTAATTAAGTCAATAGATTATGATCTTATTGTCCTCATACAATATCTAACTCCCAATGAAAACAAACATGTTTGTGGTAGATTTAATGTATCATCTTCATCACTTATTTTGATGATGATATGGTTTACTCATATCTATTCAGTACGTTCATACGTATGATCTAGTTATATCAGAACTTCATTAAAAGTTCAATAGGAAACAGGCTGCACGATATTTAGTAAACAATAAATTGTTACACAAGCCTTCCATTTGTATCGGTATAGGGTATCTACCTTATAAGGAAGGTGAACTTATTTGAAGTTAAATTGATAGCAATTGGTTCGTTCAAGTGAAACAGCTTACAATCGTAAATCTTCATTATTGTTAACTGAAGATGCAATACTAAAACATTAAACGGCAAACAACGAGTCTCTTTCGAGAAAATTAAATTTTGAAGTCGAAGGTGGCTATTAAAATTAAAAAGAACGACTCATTCCGTACGTATTATTGAGCTACCCAGAGCTATAGAGCTTTCCATCAAACAAATATATTACATCATTTTATTAGTTTATAAAAATTGAAGATAATATGGATAGTAATAAATTGTAATTAAGGTCAACATCGGTTTTTTAACTGGACATTGAATTTTTTTTTTAATTTTCACAATTTTTATTTTTTTTTGCAATTTTATTCACATTGAATCTTTCTATTACTACAGTAAGGCTGTTCTTTTTGTACAAATCACTCATGCAACATTTCAATTTACCGAAATTAAGTTCAATTCAGTTCATTCAATTGAAAGTCAAAGATTTCTTTCTTTCCACGTGATTATTTTCAATATTTTATCCTTGTTACTATTTGTTACTATTAGAATTGAATGCAAGTCACTTGTTCGTTTGTAGTAAAAATTATTCATTCAAAACCTTTACTTTTTAAAAAGATATCTACATATAAATAGCTACAATTTTTGCTCGTTAAGAGTTTTTTTTTTAACCAAGCATTTTTGTTGCAAGAATGTATTTTTATTTTTATTTACATTGAAATTTGGAGTGGATTTCCTTTCATTTCTCTTTAAGACTTTGAATAGAAGGCTAATGATCAAACTTCTTATCTCAGAAAACGGAAACATTAGGATAAGTTTTACAATGTCACACTTTTAAATAGGATTTAAAGGTCAATTAAACTTATTGAACATAAATTGAAGAACTTTTATTGGACAGTTCCCATATATCTCTAGTAAAAATGAAATCATTTTGTTCCCAAATCAACTTCTAAGGATACTTTTCGTTATGTATGTACATATTTTTTTTATTAGTACAGTGCAAGTATAATTACCTACAGATTGCATTATATAGGGAGATATATTAATAGTTCAATTGTTTAATTATGAAAAAAGTAATTTGTTTTTACTTTTTAGTTCCTATAACAAAAAAAAAAAATACAGCAAAACCTCCTTGATAATGAAATTTAAAAAAGTATTTGAATAGACTAACGTAATGGTGTTCTGGGTCATTTCCATTCAAAATGAACTTGCCATTATTATTTAGACGATATAGCTCTAAGAATAACTAGAGAATATTAACACAAGGAGGGTGGAAGTTCATGTTTTCATCATGTAAGAAGTCCGATATTTGTTCTTCACAAAAGATTGCCAACTATAAATGACTTGCAGATTTGTCGTCATTCGCATTTCATTAGAAATAAAATGAAATGCATGACTGGGTCTCAAGTACTTGCTCTTGCAGTGGGTCAAGGGTTTAATATTAAAGTTAAATATGACATTTTTCTTAAATTGTTTAAAATTTTAACCCAATTTACAGCATTTTCTAAGATTCAAAAGGTTAAAGAATAAAAAAATTATTTTTGAAAACTTCTATTTCAAGTGCAGTTATAGCCAGATACGCCATTGCCAGCCTAAAAAACAAATTTTTAACATTTTTGAGAATCCAATTTTTTTTCTTAAAATAGAATGGGTAGCTTCGAGAAAAGCCATTGGTTTCTTTCGCAAGCCACTGTAAGTGGCACGAATGAGGATTCAAAATTTATTGAACAACTATGGCTTAAAACTGTAATGTTTTATGTCTGTCCCGTAAGGTTTACCACTAAGAACATACGAAAATTATATTTTTAATTAGCGATATCTTTCTGAAGCCCTTCTAAAAGCTTATTCATGTAAATAAAACCTCAAGAATTGTGTCAGGTATTTAAAACCAATTCTAATTTAAATACAAAGCGAACCTTCCATCTGGCAAGTAGAAATAAACGCCTTCACATTTTTTAAACATCTTTTTTCTTGTAATTAACAATGCAAACAAGTGTTTTTTTTTTTTCTAATTCATATTCACACAAACACAAGAGAAAAGGAGCACTTAATTGCTTGATATTATCGATACAATAATATTGTAATATTATATCAGCTGATGAATACAAACCAAACCCTTAAGGAAAATCGGCTATCCCAATGGGTTATAATTTGATGGTAATTATATTCGACTGACCTTGAATATTTTCTTGTGCTTTAATGTTTTATATTGGAGAACAGAAATTTAAATAACTAAGCAATAAAAATGGCAAAATATTTCTACAGGTTATTATTAAAGATTTTCAATAAATAGTTCTTTGAAAAGTGGCAGAATGTTTGTACATTTAATACTGCACCAAGCGATACACGTTGAATACTTATCCTTCTGTATCAAAAAGAAAAAAGAATTGTGTTACGAAATCCTCCCACTTAGGATGCACTTGGAATTTCATCCATGTAAACAAAGATATATTAATTAAAAATGGGTTTTTAGCCAAGAAGACTTTAGTAAATTGATATAAAATAATCGATAATTTTTAATAAGCAGAAACATCTTTAAATATTCTTTAATAAATACACAATTAAATAACTCTATAGAGCTTTTAAAGAGCTATTTATGTATAATATATATAATATATAAGTGGTGGCAAAATAATTAGAAACATTCTCCTTTGTTTACAAAATTTTATTTTTTTCTTACTATAAATACAAAATATTTAACAAATTTTAAGCAAACACGAGTAATGATATAATCGTTGTAACATTTTAAGAACAAAATTTTAGAATTTACCCAACAAAAGAAAAATATTGCAAAAAATCTAAAATATAGTCCAACTTTGTGTGGAACTATAATTAGAAACACTGAGGAAAAATTTTATTAATATAAGGAATATCCAATTTTTGATTTTTAGCATTTGAATTTGTCAAACTTGGTCAATTAATTAAACGTACAATTAACAGAAAGGACTAACACTAACTAATTTCCATAAGTAGGTTTATGTGGTTGCAGTCCTCGAAAAATGCCACTTGTTCCAAAAAAATAAAATAAAACGCTCTTAACAATTCCTGACAGACCAACCCCTTATAATTTAGGAAAAGAAGGTGCAATAAAGAGGATATCCTTAATAAAACATCGATATCTTCAAATGTCACTGTTAAAAAATATTTCTAATATTTTTTAAATATATTAAGAACATATGTACATACATTTTGAAAAGAAAGATTATTATTTTTCCACCACTGTATATATTATATAAGGCATCAAGATTATACTTATACGGATGCGGTATTGTATACAATATAAATTTTTCTTCAACTGGTTTTTTTTTACAATTAGCTAGCAAAATAATTTGCAGTAGGTATTATAATAGGGTACCTACCCCTATTATGATTAAGCAAGGAACGATGTGAACTTTACGATTTTTGATGAATTTTCTAAAATATATTTCTCTTCTGTCGGAATTGAAAATAAATGTTTTTAGGTTAAATAACAAAAATTTCTTTTTAAAACTTAAGCCTACTACCTTTTTACTTTATAAGCTACTCTAATCGAAATATATATTTATTTGTTTATATAAAAATGAACCCCACAACATTACCGGCATTTTTGCCTAAATATTACAAATCCACGTACATTTATATTTTATAGATAGTACTATAAAACAGAAATAGTCTATTCAGTATAGTATTTGTACAGATGTTTGTTAAAATTGAATTTATGTGATAATGACACTTTATTAAACTATATTGTATAGAGATTCATTTAGACGTTAAAATATTTGGTTTTGATGGTTTAATAGCTCTGAGCAAAAAAAAAAAACTTCTAAGATTTTTTAGAATCCTGGAGGTCTCGAAACAATAAGTTAATTCATGATTTCTTTTAATAAGTAAAAAAAAGCATTAAAATTAAAAAATCATATAACTGCACTCTAAAATTTCAAAATTCACGAATGTGAATACAGCTACCTTCACTATTTAGTTACGTTCTAGAGTTTAGACCCAATAAGATATTCTTAGGTTTAAATATGTTCAAATCGAAATGATAAACTAAAATGCCGGCTAAATTAAATACTTTGTAAACTTTTAGCTCAGAATTATGAAAATAACATAGATTAGTAAAACTTTATTAATAATTTAAAAATAACTTACACTGACTTTATCGTTGGATATATGCTGATGGTGCGTAAGGTGATGATGCCTATCTACAGACAACATTCTTAAAAGGTTAAATTAAATCCTTGACAGACAAAACAACAACAAAAAGAACACAAATGTCAGAAGTTCACGCTAATAAGGGTATTAATTGAATTAAATACTATTATATAAGTCGAATTAGATAATACAATTAATCTGCATAAAGCAAATACAAGAAATATACGAGTGAATTCAAAATATCAAACGAAGGAGCAGTTAGGTTGTGAGCGGCTTTGATACTTTCTTTAAACTAACCGCTAAGTTATAAATAATTGACTATGATACTGGTATTTAATTTATAACGTGTATCATAGAAGAAGCATCTATGTTCAAATTGGAATTTTAAGCTTTTTCGGAGTGATGCCTTTCGAACTGCGAACCTTTCAACTGATTTTTAAACTTTTATCGATACAGTATAGAATGAAAAGCTTGAAAAAAGCTATATATGGGGAAATGTGTTAAGATACATTTAGTTGTGGTTGCAAAATGCGTTTCTTCTTCTAAACATTTTTAATAGTGTTGCCGCTGAGCAAGAAAAGATCATGACAAAAACAAAATAAATTCGTCTTATTTATTTTATTGTTTAATCTAGGTCAAAGAGAGCCTTAACTAGTTTACTCGGAACCCGTCGACTCAGGGCCAATTTATATTTTCACAGGTAGTTTTCAGGCGATTTTAATGAAAAAAAGGATTAATTCAGGGTCATTACAATACTGTGTCACTTTAGACCTCTTCCTTTGGGAGGTGGCAAAGTACTACTAGTAGTTTACTAGCTATTTTCAATGGAACGCACCTTCAACGAATTCAATACAAATCGTACCTACTCGGGAAGAAGAGCATGAGTAGATGATGGTATAAGATTAACCAGAACATCTACTATTAGTAGACTACCACCTCCAATGGAACAGGGCTTTTATTGTATCTTCACTATAATAAATAAAAATTGAAAAAAAAAAATAGTTCGGAATTGTTTTTTATTTGAAAAATTTTGATTTTAAAAAATAATTTTTAAAAAACAATTTCATAAGTTACTTTATTTGAAAACGCAATAAAAGAGAGATTTTACTTTACAATGTTTTAGAAAATGGAGACGAATAGACATCCTCCCTCCACATCCCATACGATTTATTCAATCTACACGCTCTAGAGTTTTGGTCATTCTTCCTTAATCAAACAGTGTGGTTGAAAATTGTGAATTATTTAAAAAATAACTTACGAGTTCATTGGACTCAATAGTTACCACTTAACGCATTTATACCAAGCTAAAATGGTGGAAAAAAATGGTGGATGAGTTCGACTATAGGATTTCTTGAGGTAAAACTAAAAATCAAAAAGTACGTCACACAAAAACTCTTAAAATTGGTCATCCGATACCTCGTATATTGTGTTCATTGTTCTCACCCTTTCCACAAGGCTTTCTGCTCTTCTAGCAAAGGATTTTCTTCGTTCTTGAACGGTTGACATTCTTCACAGGCCACCTAAAAAAGAAAATGAATTAAATAAATAAGAAAGTATGACATGAGAATGATGTTAAAAAAAAAAATAGGTACCCTCACTACTCTATCTCAAATAAATTTTTAGGTAAGTGTTTATAGTAAATAAACTTAATTACTGCTACATAGTATTAGTATAAGGGAAAGCAGTTAAAAAGAAAATAATAAATATTAATTGAAGGATGCATGAAATAAAGCATAGTTGCTACATATAATGAACAAACTAACGAGATTAGCCTAAGTTCAGCATTTATAATACAAAAATGTATGCAGATTGTACTTAAATCAAAAGCGATTTAATTTTTAAGTTGATTGAAATCTAGTGTTTTCATGTAGGTACATTAAATAAAAATCTAAATGAAAATATTTAAAAAAGTACGTATACGCCATAGTGTACATTTTTCCTTTTCTATGTTTATACTTGTTAAATTATATAGTGCATAAAGCTATTTAAAAATATTGTTGGCATCTTTTAAAAAATAAACAATAATGTAGATATTTACGTATGTTATCATTGGAATCATTTTTGAGAACGTTAATGTTTATTTTTTAACGTTTAAAAATAAATGTGACTAAGTTGATGAATCTCACGATTGTAAAACTCATTTATATGTGTGGTACTAAGCATCACGGCTGCTTTTTTACTGACTTCGAAAAAGGAGGAGGTATTCAATTCGTCTGTATTTTTTTTTTTTTTATGTTTGTTACCTCATAACTTTGGACCTATTTTGATTATTCTTTTTGTATTAAAAAGCTGGGGCCTGCAATGTGGTCCCATTTCAATTTATTCCAGTTATTGCCATAGAAACTATGAGAAAAACCATAAAACCCAGTTTTGATCCATGGAAGTCGGTTTTGTTTTTTTTTTTTTTTTTTTTTTGATAAAAATGATTATTTGTATTAGAGGTGTTAATTTCTGAATGAAAAAACATGTGACTTATGTGAAAAACTAATTTTTTCGACACCGAGAGTCGTCCTCGATCCCACATCAAAAGGAGCATATCCTTAAAATTTATGGCAAAGCGTAAAGAGCATAAAATAAATTGATTGAGATTTTTTCATTTCGGTCATATGGCGAGTATCGTTAGCTTTGGTCCAGAAAATGTTCGAATCACCTTTAATTACGAAGCTTGAAGCAAATCTCTATAGAGCAGCTAGAGAGCGAGACCCACATAAAAACAAACCCATAATTCTCTATCATCATATGGCATGCCTGATTGTTATCTCGAGTTCAATTTTTTTTTAAATTGTAAATTGATACATAGGGTCAATGTGGGTAAATGTAAACAATTTCATGTCTTTTTTTTCTTTTGACTTTAGATTTTAATATGTTTTCACGGAACAACTTGAATGGTATCTTCAAATGCAAATATGAAATGATTGCAGTTCTTCTTTATAAATATAAACAAATATTTCCCCAATTGTTTAAATTACTGTCAAATATGACATGTTTACAAATACCCCACCGTATTATGTTTTTTTTACAAATTCGGGGTAAATGTAAACGGTGATTTAAAATTTAGGATTTTCTCTTTATCATATGGATAACGACTTGAAAAACGTTCAAGAAGGTATTTGACAAAAACTTTTTCAAAGTCCAGTAAAATTTTTTGTTTTCTTCCTTTGATTCTTTATATAGGCACCCAATATGCATCCTGAGCAGCTCTGAACGTAATATTTTTTCTTTTTACGTCAAAGACCGATTTTGCAACATCATCCACTGAAAATGATGGTGTTGGCTACTTTAAAATGTGACTCCGTGGCACTTTAGCAATAGTAATTGACTATAAATATTTTTTTTTTATTAAAACCAATAATTTCAGCAAAAATATATGTTTTATTTACCCCCAGAATACGTTGTTTACATTTACCCATTATGAAAAATATTCTGGGGTAAATGTAAACACATGCAAATCGACATAAATGTCCTGTATTTTAAAATTTGTTTGTTTCACATAGAATCTACATTAAAATTCAAAACTAAAAAGTATTTGCAAATTATACTGACTTAATTGAATCTGCAAAAATATTTAATTTTTCTGAAAGACTAACGACTTGTTTGGCACTTTAAAAAATTATCTTTCACGGAAAATACGCTCGTCGCATGAATTCTCTGTTGACAGCAATGAGCTTGACGTATAAGTTAAAGGATACATGCGTCCGCGATTTGTACTTATGTATGCATCAAAGAGATTTAACTGAAGCTTGTTATGAGCCATGTTTTCATTTACCCCTGTTTACATTTACCCACATTGACCCTACATCGCAAGTAAAAAATTAAAGTATTAATTTAATTGTTTTTCTTTAATCAGCAATTTCATTCGATATGGAATAATGAAAACATTAAAATTTATAAACATATTTTGAATCGTTTGCCAAAATTCATTAAAAAGTATTTTACCCATTAAATACAAGGAATTTATTATTATCTAAAAATGCTTTTTCTTTTGTTTACTCAATCATTCAGTTTGTTATTATTCTCACTCATTAAACATGCTTCAATTCTCATAACCACTTCACATTCACATCGTCTCTTTAGTCTAAAATTCAATATGTATAAATAAATAAACAAAAAATTACGTGCATTATTTATAAACAAATAAACACCCAAAGTCTTTTCTTTTTATTTCTTTTAAATTCCTACTTTGTAAACAAATACAAAATTAAATTAAAACACCCCATAAATGAGACTAGGTATTCATAATTTCTAAGGAAGTTTAACATCATAATAAGCTTTTTGAACACACTAGCCAACTGACGACGATTTCTTAGCACATATTTATTGTAGGGACACCTTCTATATCATTTCTTGCGTTTTAGGTTTGAATTTGGACTTTTTAAAGTCTTGCTGTGTACCATTCACCTTTCGCCTTTTGCATAATTTGTCACTATCTAATATACAAAAAAGCATAAATATGATACGTATACAAATATAATAAAATAATCATACATTGAAGCCTATTAACGTTGCGATTCAAAATACGGAATATTAGGAGTTTTTTAAGGTTGATATTAAGAGTATTTTTGTGTGAAATGATGCGTTTTCTTTTTTAATTTACCACAAGATACAATGTTATTAAACTTATTTATTAAAAAGAATAATTTTCATTGAAAAAATAGACAGAAACAACCCAATGTTAAGATGTCATATTCGAAGGTTAAGTATTTTTGACTTATTATTTAAAAGCGGTATTATAAGACGCATTTCAAATTTAAAAATAAACATGTTTTCTATTAATGCGTTTATATTTTTTATTTTTATTTATTGTTTTATTTTTAAAGCAATAACTTTTTGATGTTTTTCAATAAAAAACACTAAAGTGGATTTTTTTTAATACCACTAATCATTTTTAGAAAAATATTTTTCTTTGGATAAAAAACAACAGAATTACATTTTTCTTTTTTTTTTATCACATACCTTTCGATTTAAAATTAAAATGCGATTAAAAATAAATTAAGAATCCGATGTTAATTGTTTTTTTGTTTTTGTATAAACTACAAGAAACAAACAAGTCCAAAAGTTCAAAAATACAATAATATTATGTTTTTGTAAATATATTTTTTAGACAACGGATATTTCGATAAGAACGAACAAGACAATTCAAAATTCAAGACGGTACTGAAACCTAAAGCTCATTGTTGTTTGGTCTTACGCTGCTATGACGTTCTACGTATTAAGCAAAGTTTAAAGCGATTTGTGAGAATTTTTTTTATCATTTCCGATATAAGAGCTACATACATAAGGGTAAGATTACTGCATTCATTAATAAAACCAATCTCGAAATTCTCATGTAAATAAGATTCTAAGAAAAACATCTTGACTATTTGAAGACTCTACTGGGTTTTTGAAATTAATTTTTTTGGATCAAAAATAACGATTCAAATGTTAATTTTTAGGCAAGGTCTATCTTTTATTGAAAACATTTTATATTAACTATAACAACTGCCATAGAACCGTTTATTTTTATAAATCATAATTTCTCCGAAACTACTAACTATTTCGGTTTCAACGAAATGTGTTAAATAAAATTACATAATTTTAAAATTAAAAAAAAATTAAATTTTGAAAAACTTGATTTTTTGATTTTTAAAAAAACTTTGCCTTTTTTTTGAAAATCAAATTTTCGAAAACGTGACATTGATTTTTTTTAAAAAGCACTAGATTTTTTTTTTGGAAACAAACATATAAAATTTTGTCTTTTCCAGTATAAGCCGTGTTTTCGAAAGAATTTTGTATAATAAATCATATTTTTTCACGAAAACGATTCAAAGCCAAGTTTAAAGATCTTTTTGTATGGATTGATGCCTAACTCATTTTTAAATGGAAGAAAAAAGGTGAAATAATTCCCAGTAAGTTTTTGTAAGTAAGTAAGTAAGTAAGTTTTTGTTGATGCACTCCTTGTTAGATTTTTGCTTACCGGATTTCTAAGTTTCACGAAAACACGACTATCGATATATTAAAAGAAAAATGTTTCGAGATGGTGCAAGGTAATCGAAAGTTATACTTAAAAAAAACTATTTTTATACAAACTATACACAAACAAGTTCGTAAGACCTAAATGTACACTTTATATTGTTATTCTATGTAGTATCGATAAATTCATTAAATAAAAATGGTGAGACTGTGCATTGTTTATTTGTGAGGCATAATGAACATAGTGACGGATTATTTTTAACTTTCAATTTCATTGAGTTTTTTTTGCTGAAGAGAAGGATTTGCATAGAGAATTAAATTCTATGCGAATATTTGAGATACAAACAAACCTCAATGTACTCAATTTCCACATTCAGCACTAAAGAGAATACTTTAAAAGCTAATTAAAAGTATTTAAATGTTTTGTTGCTATTGCATTTGCATAGCTATGAATGAAATACTATAATTAATAGCAGTTCAGAGATCAATCGTTTAGTTCTTAGAGCTTAATTTTTTTGGAATTTATCATTGCATCTTCATGATACAAAGAAAGTAGAATTGGTAAACAAATTTCGGGAGCGAAGCTGAAAATTTACGGGCCTATAATGTCAAGAAATTCAAATCGTTTTTTAAGAAATTTTGAATTTAAAAAATAAAATGAATGGAAATGTCTTTTAAAACGTGAAAAAGATTTATCGATATATATTCAGTAACATTTAAAAAAATGTGAAGTCTCATTTTTTGACCTTAAGTATATTTCTTCAAGTTAAAGTCTGTACATCAGAACAGAACAAACAAAAAACACACTTTTTTCGTAAAAAAAAACAAGGTTTGGTCTAAAAAAGCATGTGTTTTATGTCATAAGCGAAAAAATTATCTATAGGTACTCTTGAAAAATTGTTCCCAAAAAAATTCTTTATTTTACATTGAAAATTAATATTTATCGGTGAATATCTCATTAATAAAAGAATTTTAAATGAATAAAAACAATATAAATGTAGTAAAAAAGAATAGGCAGACAATTTCCAAAAAGTACCCAAACGCGACTTTAGTTATTTTGCCGTGAAAAAACGCCGAATTTGCAAATTAATTCACTTGACGAAAGCGAAATAACGCTGATTTTCCATATGTGGCCATATTGCACTTTATCAAAGTGAAATCAGACCGAATAAATGCAGGCACAGAGAAATAACCAAGCCAGGAAATGAAAACTTTTTTTTTTTAAGGAATAAGGTCCAAATTCACTAATGAACACAAAATTAAATAAGGCACTTTAATATTAAACTGACTGCACCGGATATCCCATCCAAGAGGGAGATGGTATATCATGCAACTTAAATTTTTGTGAATTAGTTTAGGTCCCACTTTATCAACACTCCACCAAATTTAAAGCCACCATTTAAAACGAGAAATTTTAAAATTTGTGATTTTCAATTTTAACGGCGACTTTTAATATAATGCTAAGTGAATAAATTGGGGCAAACAGAGCTTGATAAAAAAAAACCCTATTTACTAACTAACTTAAGCCTAGTAGGTACATACTTGGTGAAGTAAGTCGTGAAGTAAATCCATACATTTTTTTTTTTTTGGTCACCCGTGAACGTTCCTGTGAAATTTCGTGGTGAAAAAAAAAATAGGGGAAACGTGCAAAATGTACGGGAGTATCTTTTACTCACAATCTTAATTTGGAAATTAAAAACAAACAAAAATTGTATGAATTCACTTCACGACTTGCTTCACAAGTACTATGTACTAGGCTTTAGGATGACCAGCGCCAGCGCTTCTCCAGCCAGCTCTATCCTCAACGAAAGAGTTTTCATCCACCGATTCACACATTGGTGTTGAGGTCAATTGTACTTTTAAATTGAATTATACATATATAGTAGGATGTCCTGTATTTCCCAAAGTGATGTTTTCGGGACACCCCCTAGAGCGAATGTTTAGGGCCTAAATAAGGGGAATTAAGCAAAAAAAAAATTTAAGGAGGTCATTAAACCGTGCCTCTAAGGTCATACTTTCCCCATACAAATTTGTTTGGGAAATTTTTAACTCATACATAAATTTTTTTTTCTCTCGAGTTAAATCATCTATTTTTAAAATGTTTGATAATTCTGGTTGGAAAACTGGTACTTTAAAAGATCACATTCAAAATTTCCCGTTAAAAATTTTTTTATATTTTATTTCGGTTTTTGAAATTATTAGCTGTTTTCGTAGTTTTTGCTTGTACGTTTTATTTTATTCTACTTAAAGTAAGCAACCTATCACACAATTTTAAATGCAGTTTTATTGGTTTTTAAGTGTTTTCAAATATTGCATTCAAAAATGTGTGTAAAAATCAAAAATTTTATTTTTTTTTTAATTTTTATTTGAAATATTCGCCGTTTTTATACGTTTCAATTTATTTTTCTCGAACTACAAAAGACATGTTTACAATATTTTTATTGAATTTTGTTTAACAATTATCCACAGTTTAATGACCTCCAAATAATTTTTTTTGCTTAATTCCCCTTATTTAGGCCCTAAACTTTCAATCTAGGGGGTGTTTCCCCCAAAAACATTACTTTGGGAAATAACGGACACCCTAATGTATATATTTAATTTATTTTTCCGAATCCAAAAGGTTTCTGATTCTGATAAACATAAAACAATACAATTTTAGAAAAAAAAATCATCAAAATCGAAGTCGACTTAACCGACTTAAAAAAATGAAAAATGTATTCTAAAGCTGGAGCTTGCAGTGTGGCCCAATTTTAATTTCAAACAGTTTTGACATTATAATCCATGAGAAAACTGAAAATCCAAGTTTCGATCCATAGAAGTCGGTTTTTTTGTTTTTGATAAAAATGATTATATCTGCAACTAATGAGTAATAATGCGCGAACCTAGAACATTAACTTTGACACTACACCCTTATTTACAGGAAACAACTCAGGTCATTTTCGACCCCCCTCTAACTTTTATACCAAATATAACAGAAGTTTCCAAACTTATTATAGTCAAAAACAAACTCCTCAAAAAATGTCAGCTACTTAGAATGAGCAGTTTCTGAGATATAGAGCTTCAAAATCGCAAAAGCCTTAGCTGACTCACAGATCATCAAAATTTGAGATTTCCAATTTCGGATTAACCTAAAATCTTGAAACTTGGTAGAATGGTAGAGCTGGTAGTTTATACAAAGGAAAATATTTTTGATTTGAGAAATTTAGCCAATTTTCGCTGAATTTTCATCAAACATTATTGAACACTTCTGATACAATCCTATTGGTAGAATCTTATGCAAAAGAATTGATAAAAAGTCAATAAAACACCTTATAGTCTTGTTTAATTATTATTAAACAATTAAACAAGACTATAAGTTTAATTGACTTTTTATCAATTTAGTAACAGTCTTGTTGGCCGAACTTCTTTAATTTAATTATGCAAAAGAAGCATTTTTAAAAAAGACATTCTCTTATCAGAGGGTGGGTCCCCACCATTAGACATTCGAACACAATTGTCTTAAAAGTATTTGGAAATATGGAAAGCTTGATTTTTTTTTAAGGAAAAGCGCTAGAATAACCAAATAAAATAGATTTTAAATTTTACATCAATACCTTGCAAAAAGGAATGAAATCACAACAAAAACATAAATGTTAAAAAAGTCAAGTTCCCCTATATTAAAATTATACTGGCACAAAAAGTATTGTACCAAATTCTAAAGTTTGGTTTCAAATTTGTATTAATTAAATTTTCATTGTTTAGGTACCTACTTGACAATTTTTCTTTTAATTATCGATTTTTAGGGTTATTTATAGCTTATAGATAGGAGAACTTGGCTCTTTTTTTAAAAGTTTATGTTTCTGTTGTGATATTGTGAGAATTATCTTAATTTTAAAGGTTTCAACTTCGATATCATTGCAGTTCCATTAAATTCCAGATACTTTGAAATTATATACATACAAAAGTAGATTATACAAAATAACCCAAAACAATCAAATTAAAGTCTATGACAGGGCCCACCATTCGCCTCCGTGGCGCAATTGGCTAGCGCGTTCGGCTGTTAACCGAAAGGTTGGTGGTTCGAGCCCACCCGGGGGCGTAAAGTTTTTTTTTTAATTCAACCAAATCACTTTATTGTTGAGCTTTGAAACAAATCTTTTTTCTATCTCGCCTTGAGAGATAATTTTTAATGAAGGTATCTATTAGCTTTTCTGAGCTTTGTATTTTGTATACAAATAAAAACAGTTCCATCTTAACTATTATTGAAAGTAGTGCATTTGTTAGCAAGCAAACCGCTTCTTAATAATTTAGATAAACTTAATTTAATCATTGTGTTTTAAATTAATTTTATTCAAAACATTAATTGCAATCTTAAGTACGCATTATGTCTTGGTGTGGTCGCGACTTTAAACCACGAATTTTTAAGAAATACTCACCCATAATTTGCTATGAAAAATCATCATATTCGTGTGTGTCTAAAACAGATTATGACGATAAGCGACATAATGCTTTGATGGGTGAAAAAGTCCAAACACTTGTTGTTCCAAAACGATCTGCTCGAACTTGGAACCTTCAAATGGGTGATTTGTGTCGTATCACCGTCTCCGAAGGATCTCAAGTTGGAGACATGAATTTTTGGAACTCAGACAATACCAAGGAGAGATTTTACTCTGGAAAAACTAGGCAGTTCCATAGCACCCACTTAAAAGTATACGACCAGCTGTGGAGTTGTATGCCGTATTTGCGTCCAATGGCTACATTTGTGTTTGATTCACTTGCGAAGTATGGTATTGATGAAGATGGTGGTTCGCTTCATGACGTCATTGGAACTAGATGTGACGATTATACTTACAAACTGATCACAGGGAAAGAGCGTTTTGGAAGTTGTCATAGCTATTTGACGGAGGCGGTTAAAAAGATAGGTTTAACTGAAGAGGATGTACATGATGTATGGAACATTTTTATGTGTACTGGCTTTACAAAGGTACATTGAACCAATATAGATAAACTGTATTGAAAACTACTAAACTTGGTACCCCTGTAGTAAAATGCCCTCCTCTCACCTAATATTAGTAATGATTACTTTAATTTAAAAATTTCATATCTTTTAGGATACACAACAATACTTTTGCAAACCAAGTCCTGCTCAAAAAGGAGATTATATTGAATTTATTGCTGACATGAATTTGTTGGTTGCGTTAAGTGCTTGTCCACAGGGCGATGTATCGATTCCCGTTGGACAAGAAGTTCCAGATGATTTATGCCATCCGCTTTTAGTTGAAGTTTTTAGAAAATCTTAATTTTAATTAAAACTTAATAAAATAATAGATTGCTTTCACTTGTTTTGGTATTTTTTGCTTATTTCAGATAAGAAAGCAATTTTAAAATTAGTCCGGATGTCCCGCTGTTTTTTTTTTTTTTTTGAAGTGTTATAAAATTCAATTTATTTCAAATTTAGAATTTATTTAGAAATTATGATTTGTATCGAAATTTACTTTTATGGGATAAAATGTATTGATTCAAAAATGTTTAATGGCCCAGTGATAAAGTTACAGAACAGGTGTAAAAGCGTTCAATTAAGTGATAACTACACACACACAGTAACTACAAAAAAAAATATTGTAAGACTACTCCTCTTTATAGCACATAAAATAGGATTTATTCTTAATTCTAAATTCATAAAAAAAGTGTTTCTTGTCGACCGTGACAGGACTCGAACCTGCAATCTTCGGATTCGAAGTCCGACGCCTTATCCATTAGGCCACACGGTCGCATGTCCTGTATCCTTCGAAAACAGCACTTCAAATAAAAAATCTGTATGTCCTTACAAAAACAAAAATCAATACGTATCACAGATAAAAAATTCAGATATACCTACTGTAGTCAATGTTTTTTTACTCCCAATGGTACACTATGGTGTATGCGTACTTTTTTGTTTACATAAATGTTTGAGCAAATTTTCCAAATGTTTATAAGAAAATAATAAGGTATGTACTTAATAAATAAAAAAGACAAAAATATAATCTCAAACCATGCACCGCTCATGCAAAAGTTTAAAGATTCTAGCAGTCTCATCTAGACGTTTGTCGAGGGTTATGTGTGAAAAACCAAAATTAAAAGAAAAAAAAAATATATTCGTGTTTTTTGTACAACATACTGAAATGCATCTCTATTTTTTTTCATTACATTAAAGACAGCAGGAGGTTGAACTTTATTAATTTTTTTTTTTGCATGCAATTGATTTTTGCAAGCTAATATAATAATTGAATTGCATTTTTAGGCCTTTGCTTTGATTGATGGCAAGGAAAATAGTCATCTTACTTGTTAGCTGTGGTTAGTTTATGAACATAATCATAAAACAATGGAAAGAATTTTGATTTTTTTTTTTTTGTATGCAAAACCGTAAACTAGTCTTATGGGAATAAAACATATTAAGTATAATTATAGGAATTTTGTAGTGACCTCTTGACCTGGAGCCTGCATCAAAGTTTTTCATATATATCATATTAAGTATATTTAGTTTATGCAAAAATTACATTCATTTATTATAAGTAGAAACTTAATATGTTATTTGCTGTCTACACGATCTTCATTATTGTAAAGTCATACGTATGGGAAATTCTTTTTCAAACCGAAAACTTTTTGACCTAAACATTTTTGATTTAGCTATAAATTTTGTAGGTGTTAAATAAGTATACTCGTAAACAATTTTTTGTTTGATAAATAGAAAGGATTGCAAATTTGAGAATTTGATGATTTTGGGCTTAAGACTATTAAAAAAAATCATAGTTCCTGGGGCAAAATTCCACAAGAGTGAATTCCTCCTTGTACACGAAAAAACGTGCAAATTGCCTTAAGAAAAAGAGCAGAGAAAAATTCACACAGAAAAAATCACTCTTGCGGGATTGGGCTCCTGAGCTAGAGACTTTTTCTTCATCTCATTTAAAGAACTAAAGAACAGAAGAAATAGGCTTTCATAAAAAAAATACCTAGAAAATCCTACAATTTCAAATTGTTATTATAGACCGAGAGCCGGGAGCAGATTTCTGCGTGAGAGGTAACCGATTCATATGAATGTCAGAGGTAGTCTGGGTCATGGTGATGACGAATACCTTAGTCTGCCTGCATTTATTTGGGGCGTTGTCGAGAAAAAGCGCATCAAAAGTACCATTTTTCTGAAAATCGATTTAGCAGCTCGCGCTAAATTTAAGCTCCCATACAAATTATAGAAAAATTTTATCTGAGCTAAAATGGATCCCATACAAATTATCGATAACTTGTATGGGAATTTTATCTCGGCTAAAATTTAGCGCGAGCAGCGTACCAGGCTTTACCCTAAATAAATCAGTTTTCAGAAAAACTGCATTTTCGGGAGCGTGTGCCAGGGGTTTGGCACCACTCAAAATGTCTGCCATGTATGTTTTTGTTATCAGGGAGTCCACCGCTACAGGATGCGACTAATTGCAAGTGGTTTTTTTTCGATTTGCAGTTCAATGTAGTTTCCATAAGAAAAAAACAAAAAAGACCTCGAAAGATATTTATTTTACGAATTAATTTTATATGAACGAGTATCAATTTTATGATTGTAAAATGATAATAATATGTGTTTATATCTAAATCAGGTTTAAAATATATCAAAAAGAATAATAATTCCTATTTAATTTGTCTCTAAAAATGGAAGCAAATCGCAGGAAAACAACAATAAATACTACAAAAAATATAGAAACTATTTTGGTTTAATTTTCTTTCAAAATTGTTGAAAATAAAAAAAAATGCTTACCTACTATTATTTGTGAAAAAGCAAAACAAATAAAAGAATCATTTAATAATTTCTATATTTTCTATAATATTTTTTGTTGTTTTCAGGCGATTCGCTTGCACTTTTTAAATACAAATTACACAGGTATTATTATACTTTTTGATATATTTTAAACCTGATTTAGATATAAACACATATCATTTAACAATCATAACATTGATACTAGTACATATAAAATTAATTCGTAAAATAAATGTTTTTGAGGTCTTTTTTATTTTTTTCTTATGGAAATTACATTGAGCAGCAAATCGGAAAATAATCTATATAACTTTCAGGTTTTCCTCGCTATCCACCAGGTGCGGTGATGCCAAGTGTCAATAGGAATTTCCTATCTCCTCGAGTAGAAGATCATTTGTTAATTGTAGTACTAGATCTATTCATGAGTAAACTATCACCCCCTATGGAACGGGGCCAATTTAGCTCGATATGCGTTCTAGACGACTAGATCTCAACTGATATAGTTTCGCAAATTATCTCTTTTCGAATAATTTCACATTCGAAGTGTGTATAATTTCGATAACTTCGATAACATACCAAAAAAAATCATCTAAAAAATTAAAATACTACACCTCTCACCTCAATATCATCCCTGCACATTCAAAATACCAACTCGATGACAACTGAAACTGACAGCTAATTTTTGTCCCAAAAAATTTTCCCTTTTTTCCAACGACGGTGGGTGATTACCGTGGCACCTCTCCGAATCAAGTTTTTTATTTTTCTCTTTTTTTTATACCATCAAAGTGAAATGTTAATTCGATAGTTTTTCATAATATTTTTCAAATTCAGTAGAAAACATTTATTACAAAAAACAATAATACGCTTAAATTAAAAAATGGCAACGCGTGGCGGACCAATGATCACAGGAACTGATGGCACAGACTTTGAATACCGACAACGAGTTGCAGCTCCACATCAAATTAGGTTAAAAATACAATATAAATATAAAATAATAATTTGAAAAATTGCATTCAATTCCACCAACCCAAAAAACACTATTATAACACACTTAAAGACTAGGCTAACATCGAACTATTTTCATAAATCTTTGTGACTAGCAAAAGTTACTTGTAGTTACTTAGCATTTGGCCCACACAATTATCATTATCTAGTAGACACAAATTTATTCATAAAAATGCTCTGGGACGTACAACTGGCTATTTGCCAGGTCTTGTTTACATTTTTATGTACACCACATTGAAATATACTCGGAAACACTCTCGACTCGACACACGTCAATACAATGACATTGGAGTTGGTCTTGGGCTTAGTTCTTCTTCTCTTTGTTGTCCTAAAAGTAATGATATCTTTTTCGTTGCAGCTTGTTGAATAAATCCCGTCTGAAGCATTGCATCTTCTTCCATGCGTTGCTCTTCTTTGTTATGCTGGCCAAACTCATTTCGGACATTCTCGATCGATTAGATATTTTTGTTTTGGAAATTGAAGAGTTGGAGGTGCCGCCTCCGCTATGGTGGGAATATGTTTGGTGTCTGTCATTGCTGACGTCGTTCATTGGTTTGTCGGCTGCACGTAGCAACAAGATTCGAGAAATGCAAAAGTATGTTATGGCAATTGGATTGCTTGGAGTGATGCCATTGTTGTATTGTTTCCTTTATTACTTTGGCGATGTATGGGCTTACATGACGCTGGAAGAGGGAGTGGACCCTGAAGAGACGGATATCTTTTTGTGGAGGGTAAGTGTGTTTTTTTTTGTTTTAAAAATTTTTCTAATTTCATAGTTTTACTCCAGTCAAAGCGTCGGAAAAAAAGGCCTAACCTTGCGCACAGATGCACTGTCAGTTTTTATTTCATGGATCGATAGGGGTATATTTAAAAGGCTTAAACCCAATTTCTCACTACCTGATCATTCATTTTAGCAGAGTTATTCACAAAAATGCAGTTTTTGGGATATTTTGCTTCTAAGCTAATATCTTTGCTCCAGATTGTCGTAGACCAAAAAATAAACATACATTCTCTTTCTCATAATATTTTCTACCGTTGTATGTAATTTCATTGTATTTGAGTGATTAAATACAAAATGACAGCCATTTAAAGTCAAATTCTTGTTGTTAAAAAACTCGTGTGGGTGGTAGAGAGCAAATTTTTTTTTAAATTGTAGATAATTTAAGGGACTACAAAAGTATTTTATTTTGTTAGCCAATACTTGCACCGTTTACAAAATAATAAGGCAAGAGTTTGCTAAACAAAAAAAGGTCTCTGACTTAAGGGGTAATAACACCTTGTAAACCATGAAATCGAGCGTCATATTCGTCAGCGTATAAAACAAAGAAGAAATATTATTTTCTTTTTGTGTTTGTTTAGTTTAATTAAGTATATTAATAGGTAACAGAATAGGCTAATGTTAAATTTTTTAATGATGTGAAATTTTTTAAATGACGGTGTAGTTCAGGATGATAGTAAAATCCTGTGCTCTCATCGGGCGACCAACTAACTCCTACAGTTTTTAACCGATTGGGCTGAAATTTTGTGTGGAGCTTTAAAATACTATTCTCTAGTGAAGTACGTAGGATTTTTGAAATATTAATATTATGGTCTTTTTTTCAACGAATTTTGTGTTTGGAATGAAATAATTTTTTCAAACTAATGCCATTTCTTTAAAAATTAATATTTCAAAAAAATCCTACGTACTTCACTAGAGAATAGTATTTTTAAGCTCTCCACAAAATTTCAGCCCAATCGGTTAAAAACTGTAGGAGTTAGTTGGTCGCCCGATGGGAGCACAGGATTTTACTATCATCCTGAACTACACCGCCATTTAAAAAATTTCACATCATTAAAAAATTTAACATTAGATAATTCTCTTACCTATTAATATACTTAATTAAACTAAACAAACACCAAAAGAAAATAATATTTCTTCTTTGTTTTATACGCTGATGAAAATGACGCTCGATTTTGTGGTTTACAAGGTGTTATTACCCCTTAATATTACTTATTTTTTATTTGTTTCAACAAAAATAATGTGCATCAAATCGATAGAAAATATTGTAACGAACAATCAATAGCTTTATTTTTTGTCGTAGGACATTCTGAAGCCAAGTTATTCTCAAAAAACGATATTTTTGGTTGTTTTCGCACTGGTTTCGCAAGGAAAAGAATGTATGTTTATTTTTTGGTCTACGACAATCTGGAGCAAAGATATTAGCTTAGAAGTAAAATATCCCAAAAACTGCATTTTTGTGAATAACTCCGCTAAAAAGAATGATCAGGTGGTGAGAAATTGTTTTTAAGCCTTTTAAATATACCCCTATCGATCAATGAAATAAAAACTGACAGTGCCTCTGTGCTCAAGGTCAAATGACGCTTTGACTGGAGTATTTTCATTCATTCATTTTCATTATAAGAGTATAGTGACTTAGCACTATTTTATTTATACTTGATGCATTGATATTCTTTGTGAACCAAAATGCACGCGATGGATTCTATGGGTTAAGCCTTTTACAATAAACTATTCTTTTTCGACTTTGCTCATAACGCCCATTTAACTCTTTCCATTATAAACAATTGAAAACGAATTTAAAAATTTAATTTTTCATACAACTTAGTACTAAAGGCACGTCACTAAATCATTTTCTTAGCAGGGCTTTGATTTGTTTTCTAAAAGTAAGAATATATATAGTGCTCAGTAAATACTTCAAGACCTAATCATTAGTTTGATTTTGACAAAAAGTGGACATGCGCCGTTTTTCCTCTGGACCCTTCAATTAATTCGTTATTTCTGTGGTAGCTATAGTATTTCTTCTTACTTTAGAAAAATTGCTTAAGAACAGCTGGAATGCCGTATTTCTATTATTTTTTTTTTTAGAAAAAATTTAACGCAGTTTTAAAAGAATCACTTTAAGTTTTTAGTACGCCAAATTTAATCGACACCGTAAGAAAACTTCGACGGAACTGACGCAACGGATTCTATGGGTTGGGCCCTTAAGAGTCGGTTCCGAGAAAACTGCAATGCCTCGAAAATGTTAAAAGACACTCATACTTATTCCTCAGTTTGATATTACCAAAATAGTGGATCTTAAATTTCTGTCTGTTGCTTGAATGTACATTAGTGTGGTTCTTATCCAGGACATGAAGTTGGATAGTCCGCCAACCTCACAAGTCACAAGAACCTCACAGAATGAGCTGAATTTGGTTTTGTGAGGTTTTGTATCAAAAAAACTTTCGAATTTGTAATCTGCTCTGATGCCTGATTTACAATATTGCGAGACGACGAGACGAGAGCGTTGCGTTTTTTCTGAACGTTTTCGATTTAAAAAAATCGTTTGGAATTTCACAGTACTGCGATTTTTTATTCTACAAAGTTAACAAAAATAAAAAAAAAATAAACAGTATTTTTTGAGAATCGAACTCCGGACTGAGATTACGAGGCAATCACCTTTTTTAAATTTTTATCACCTAGGCTAACTCGAATTTAGAAATTAAACTGTCTAAAATACTTTAGGTAATATTAAAATTTCATTTTCGAAAAATCGTCGTCTCGTGCGTCCTTTTTCAAAATTTTCAGAATTTCAACGCAACGAGCATCGGAATATTGTATATTGTTTCATATATTTTCATTATTTGGAAATTTTTGAAATCGTCAAGGAAAATCTCGTCTCGCTCTAGTCTCGTCGTCTCGCAATATTGTGAATCAGGCATGAAGCAGGTCAACACTCACAAGTTTGACATTTGTAAGTACGAAGTTTGTGATAAATAAATCCTTACAAAATCGAGTTATTAGGTCTGTTTAATGAAGAAAAACAAAAACAGATCAGGACAGCACAAATTCATGAAAACTGCCAGAACAAAAAAAAAATCAGTCAGTTGTTGCTTAAATCTTCTCACTAATTTGCTCCACCTCAAAAGTATAGCAGAAAAACTTGAACTAAACTGTGCTGGACGACTTCATGGAACACAAAATGACAGTTTGTAGAACAGTTTAGGGCAAAGGTTTTCCTTCATGGAACACACAAACCTGTACTTTTAGGATCTTTTCTGTTCTTCATTCATTAAACAGACCTATTTTCACAAGGTTCCTGCGACTTGCGATGTTTGCCAGAATAGGGATGTTAGTGTGACTTCGGATCTTGTGAACCAAGTGCCAAGTCTGTATATCGTCACTTTAGGAAAATGCAGGCTGACCTGAAAAAATCTCACAGAATGTTTCAAAACGTATATTTAATGCTGTCCATTTCAGAAATCTTTTGTATGGAAAGAAAACACTGCACGTTTGCTCCAGAAATATTTTTTTTATGTAAATTCGGATGGCGTTAAATTAGTCTGAGTTTGGTTATTGTAGCTTTTCAGAAATCCAAAACCCCAATTGTGAAATAAAAAGATGAAAGAAACTTTAATTGATGTAGACAGTTGTGATTGTCGCTCAAAATTGCCTGTAATATTTCATCGCGTGCTATTAATTCGCAATACCCTGGGGTAGGCAATACTAAAAACACGTTTGTTATTGATGAAATCTGCAGCACGCAAACACCAGTGTGCTTCTCGAACCTCATTAGCATCTGGTTCTCATTTATTCAGCCCTATTCTGAATGAAAACTCCTGGGGTAAGGACTCCCAATTAAAAAGCTAAAGTAAATTTCGCTGCTTTTTCCTTTTTGATTGACCAGTGTTGTTTTTGAGCCAAAGACCAACTAAATCTTAAGATATCTCGGCTGATAAAAAAGATACCGAAAACATTAAAAGAGCTTTTGGAAAAATTAAACCAGTTCGTACTGTAATTAATTACCTCACATAACAACATAACCTCGTTTTTTGCTATTTTATAACGGTAATATCTCAAGAACGGAGCCCAATCAAACTTTTCTGACTTTGGATTTGAGTTCAGCACCTCAAAAACCTTCAGAAAAGTATATTTTGGTTCTTTTGGCAAAAACTTTGTTGACCAGTTTATGTTTTCAATATACATACTAATTTTTGCAGTAGGGTATAAGTATAACAGAAAAAAAAAATCAAATTGTAAAACCCAATCAATCTTTTTTATTAAATTGCAAATCAGTCGACTCCTTCTAAGTCGAACTTTCACGGAATTCTAAAATCGGTTCGGGTTAGAGGGAAATTCGAGTTAGAGGAATTTATTTAATATTTTTTCTTCAAAATTGTTCATTAAAAGTGGTGAAAAAGTTCGACTTAGAGGGAGAGTTCGGCTGTATTTGAGGTGTGAGAATGTTTGTAAAGATATTCCATATAAGAGGTATTAGTGAAAGATTTTAAATATTTGGTTGTATGCCACAATAGAAGGTGTTGTTAACAGTTGTTCTTTACTAGAATATAAACAACTTGTATGAAAAATTTACTTGAGTCAAGGAAACCTAAGCAAACAGATAACACTTTTTTCATTTAAATTCTTAAAAAAAAAAAATGCTCCGCATCTAATCAGGTGAGTTGTTTAGTATTAGATTGTTTACATTTAATTTTAGGTTTATAGTGAATATTTATGTAGTTATTTAATTAAAATAATTTTCTCTTTTTTAGGGAATGCCATATGGACTTTTGTGGTATGCTTTCTGTTTTGTTGGATTCCAAATTCATGGATTTACGTTATACTTTGCATGGAATCTCATCCAAGCTTGGAAAGCAAGGACAGCAGCCAGAAAATACCAATAAATAACCACAAAAAAAAAACATAAATCACTGTCACCAATATTCTATCACCACCACCTGATACGTCTACAAACATCATAAAACTGTTGACGCAAAAATGATGAATTCCTATCCCAACCGACAAAAAAAAAATTACGAAACTATACTCAAATGTAGAAAAAAAGTCAATAAGTATATTTTCTATTAAATGTTTTAAATGTTGAAAAAAAAAAATAATAAAAATAAAAAGAATTAATTGATCGTTAACTATATAAATGTTATTGTAAATAATATTTTTCTGAAAACAAATTAGCTTAAAAAAAAAACTAGAAGGAGTGATAGAATTCACAAAAAAAAAACATAAATAATTAAACAACAGAAGAACTCGCACACAATACACATTTAAAGACATTTTTTAATTTAATTAAATAAATGTGCTAGAAGTTATTAAATAATAACATTAACTTAATTATTTACTTAAGAATTTTTATTTATTAGTTTGTTTAATGGAAAAAAAAGGAAAAATAATTGTTTAATAAATAATAATCTCTAGCGTGTTATAGGAATTTTAACCGAAGGATTGCAAAAGTGTTTTCCTTATTTTTCTACTCACTATTATTTTTAAATAATATAAATGTGCCTACCAACTATAAATGTTGTATTTGTTCAATAACGAAATCGAAAAACAAACCAATTGCCTGTTAAATTTATTATTTTTTTTTTTTTCTTTTTCATTGATCTTTTTTGTTTACATGTTGCTGCAATGTTATCAAAAGGATTTTAAAATAAATAAAATGTGTTCTGAGTGGGTAAATTTTGTTTAATTATTTAAATTAAATATTAAGTATCTGCATTGTTAGTAGCAGTGGTAAACACAATTTGTATCTCTGGTTTTCAAGTATTTTTTGCTGGTCTGTTTTACAGCTAGAATGTTTGTGAAATTTTGAGGAGTGAGTTAAGCATAGTGATGATCACTGATCATAAATGTTCCGTATTTTGCTCAACCGTCCCGCATTTTTCATAACTGTCCCACATCATAAATTTATTCATTGCGATAGATCGCTGGCGAGCCTGTCGACCACTTTCAAATGGTGCCTTGTGAGCGCTCTCATCCCTTTGCTTCCCAGAGGTTACAGTAAGAAACCAATTTGTTCTTTTTTGTTATTTTCTCTTCCAATAATCAAAGCTTTAAAAAATAGTGTATGAGCTTTGCTCAGTTGATTCTCCAACCAACAAAAAATTGAATATATTAATATAATGAATATTTAGCTAATAGACCCGAAGACCCACAGCAAATTTTGGGAGTGGAGGTGTAAACAAAATGTACACAAGTAGGTGGGCAGTTTTATAGCTACATGCGTCCTAATATCGCATTCGAAAGTGGCAGTTTGAATTTGCAGTCTTATATGCGTTTTGGTGAGTTGAACTACGCGATTTTTTCAATTGATGTGAGCAGGCTAAACTCATATACTATAATTTCACATTCTGAATAATAAGGACTGTTTCATATACAAAATTGACACACACACACAAGTTATCCATTCTCATTAGTGTTCCATCACTCCTGAAAAAAAAGGTAAATATGGAGTATACTCTTTGAAATGGAAAACGGCTCAATAGATCATATAGGAGTTTGAATATTCAAAGCACACTAACCGGTATAGGGTCCTAACTTTAATTTACCTCATTATAGTTCCACCACCAAAAAAGTTCTGCTAGGCTTACATGTATAATTTCTTTCTTAGGTAGACTTAACGATAGTAGGTAACATTTTGATGGAAGATGGAATTTATTTTACCAAAATGTATTTTTCAAGTCTTGAATAAAGTAATTTTTTTCAAAGAGACTAGGCATCGATGAATTATGATGGATGGATATGGATATGGATGGACAGGACCAATCAATCAAAAGTTTTCTTACTTCCTCAAATTAAGCACCTCTGGCCAATCAGAAAATTCGTAACCTTTTAATTTCGGGCGCTTTCATAAATGCATGGTTGCGCAAGTCTGACGAATGCAAAGCTTTCATTATTGCAAATGTCAGGTGTTCATAAATGTAAAACGCAAATATTTGCAGCGCAAATGTGCAAATGAAAAAATTCTCATGCGCAATGAATTTAAACTTAAAGAAAGAAGGAACATGACGTAAAAGATGATACAGCTTTTCTTTGTTTCTCAATTGTGTCAAAATATTAATTGGAAATTCAAAGTTCAAGTCAAAATAACAAAAATAGCAGCGAATTTCTTGAATATAATAAATTTGTAAATATTGACAGAAATGTTTAACAAAAAGTTTTTTTTTTCTTAAAGGATGGAATAAAGATAATATATTGTTATTTTGGAGAAGAGGCTGAATTGCAACTTAAAAAATTTGATCAATAACGCAAATCAGAAAAAGTGTTCATAAATTCAAAGTAAAATACATGCGCAAATAGTTTTTCTGATATTAGTCTGATCGCAAATGACCGCATGTAAACAAAGCAACCATGCAATTATGAAAGCACCCTTCATACTTATAAGCTAATACAATAGAATCAGTAAAAAGATGGAAATTAATATCAACAAATGCCTGTTAGCCCGGGCCGCCACTGCAGAAACCCTTTAATAACAGAGCTAAAGAAAATTTCAAATCGGAAGTGAAAGATGACTATTAGTAGTCATCTTTCATCGTGCATCTTGCACGATTGGCAAGGTAAACTGCATTGTGCATCTCATCGATCTACAAGACGATATTGCTGTCAAATTAAAGGTAATAACATCTTCTTTTCAAATTCAGAGGTTTTCCATCAGGAGGCTGTTTCTCGACAAGCTACATCAACTGCATCAGCTACATTTACTACATCGACGATCCTAAAAACCAAAAGTAAAGCTCCATTTAATATTGGGAAATATTGTTTGTGGTCGGAATAATTCAAAAATACTAAAATTTTATCCGTGAGGCCCCATGGGAGATATTGAAGTCGTTGATGTAGCTGGTGTAGTTGATGTAGCTCATTGAGAAAAAGGCTCCAGGCCTTTGATTAGAGAACCGATCATAAATCCTATTGAGTCTATTCTCTATTATAATTTGCAATAATTTTCGAAAGAACCGACTCACTCAAGAAGGTAGAAGAGTCAGAAAACTGAGAAGCTCATGCGGAGAACAGTCAAGGAAGATTCAGGGCAACTTGGGATGACCTAGAATATCTTCAGAAACCACATACTAGCAGGTGAAGTTGGGTCTCTATGTTCCTCAAGGATCACGGTCTTAAAAGGTTTTAGGTCCTAAGTATGTACGTAAGTAGCTTAACATAAAATTTGAATAAAAGATGTGTAAGATGGAAACAAACGCAGATTTTGAAAATTTCAGTTAGCACCTTCATCCTCTAAGTGCTTTATATTTTGTCACAGCATTCATTTATATGACTTGTGGGCTTGTGGCCTATCATTGGCGACTCACAGAGAGAAGGCTATTATTCCAGAAAAATCATTTCAATTCCCCATCTGTGGTTATGAACAAATTTCGATAGTAGGTACTAAAGAAAAATTATGATCCCAAGTGGGCTCTAGGTCTGTCTATTGATTTAATATTTCATCGACGTTTCAGGCGTGTAACCACGCCATGTCTTTCACAAGACAGACCTAGAGCCCACTAAGGTTCATAATTTTGATTAAAAACGGTCACAAAAATAGGATAAATTGATAGTACGTATTCGCTAATTGAAAAATCAGTTCCTTTATGTATGTATGTATATAAAAGGTTTATTTCAAAAATCTATGATTGCTACCACATGCATATTATATAATGAACGGTTCTTACTTAAATTTCATATATTTTTTATAAATATTTTGTGCTTAATATATATAAATAACTAAACTTTGAATTCAAAAAACAGCAGAGAGGAATAATATAAGTGCACATATTTCTTGGAAATAAAATATAACAAAATGATTCAATTTCATACGATTGATTTTGTTTTTAAGCTCTATAGGTAAATAAAAATGCATTAGACCAGATAATATGGAAGCCAATACATTATAACTTTTTTTTTTCTTAAACTTCAAATGAGCATTTCCGATACAAATTAAATCGTATACTTTTAATTTTAAAAAATAATTGAAGCAACGATTTTGATATTTGATTAAGAGCCCCCGCACACTACAGACTTTCTATCGGTCGATAGTTTAGTCGGGTTGGGCTCCTAGTGTGCGCACAGGCAGCCAACTAAACAGTCGGGTCGCTAGGAAACATTTTAGTTTGAAGGCAATTGTGTAGCAAAACAAACTTTTTTTTCGATCAAACAAACTTTTTCATCGGCCGATACTTAATCGTTGTAGTGTGCGCACTCTCATATATTTTCATTCTGATTAAGAGACCGACTAAACTGTTGGCCGATAGAAAATTTGTAGTGTGCGGGGGCTCTAATAAATTTATAATTTTGAAACGATCTCTAACATGATCCATAGTCTTGCATCCATTTTTCAAAACGAGATACATCATCTGCAGATACAGACTTTTTAGTTCGCCTCATAGCATCCTCGAAATCTTGAAGTGTAATGGGAAGATCAACATCCTCTCTTCGTATTTGCTTGATTTCTGATGGAGTTCTTCCGATTATTCGACGACGCATCGACATCATTGCTGCATCCCGACAAACATTGCTGATGTCAGATCCTGAGTAACCTTCGAGCTGATCTCCAATGTATTTTGTATCGAGCTCTGGATATAAGTTAACGTCCTTTAAGCAGAGATCAAGCAAAGCCGACCGAGTTTCTTCTGCAAATTAATATTAAGAAAAAAGTATTTTAATACAAAATGTAGAGTTTTTTTATTTTTAAATTACCGTTGGGCAAAGAAATATAGATTCTCTTTTCGAATCTTCGTCGGAACGCTTCGTCAATATCCCAAGGATGATTTGTTGCTGCCAAAACCATTATAACCTTGTCATCTTGCATTGCCGCATTCAAACCATCCATTTGAATAAGCAATTCCGCTTTAAATCTTCGACTTGCCTCATGTTCAGTTTCACTACCACGTGAGGCGCACAATGCATCGATTTCATCAATAAAAATTGTGCTTGGTGCATAAAACCTTGCCATTTCAAATAGCAATCGTACTAGTTTTTCACTTTCTCCTCTATATTTTGAAGTCAAGGTAGAAGAAGACACATTAAAAAAAGTCGTTCCACACTCTGTGGCAACAGCCTTAGCCATCATTGTTTTTCCAGTACCTGGGGGACCAACCATTAAGACACCACGCCATGGCCGTCGAATGCCTTTAAAAAAATCAGGCATTATTATCGGAAGAACAACAGCTTCCTGTAAAATAGCTTTGGCCTCATTTAGACCAGCCACATCCACCCACTTCACGCTTGGATGCCTCTGAAGAATATCTTTTTCTAAAGCATCTACTAAATGTGGCTCAAACCCAATTGGTGAGAAGACTTTTGATATGGTTTTGGGTGATCCTTTGGGTGTGTTCTGTGATGTTGAGTTTTCGTCAAGTGATGTGGCTTCCTGATCATCAGAATTAGAATTATCTAAATCTACAGAGTTCTTCTTGACTTTATCTTTTAATTTAATCTGCGAAGTTAGTTTTCTAGCTCGAACTCTTTCGACAGACCGGCTTTTTCTTGAAGTTGTTGAAGCTTTATTGCTTCGTGAACGAAGTTTTTCAGCTGTACTTCCGAGTCCAACATTATTCGAACTACCATGATGGCTGAAATTAATTGATGGTAGAGTTGGTTGTAATTCGGGATCCCTACGACGAAGTGATGAAATCCATCTATTGTCTGTGGGATTTGGAAGAGAGCTCGCATTTTGGTTGCTAAGAGAGTTGTTGTTGTTCAGTGGTGGGGAATTATTTATTGTAAAACTTGTAGATCTTGGTTGAGGTGGAACTTCTAGAAGCAATCATTAGGACAATTAAGCATAAATTATTCAAATAAATATTACTTCAAAATTCATATACCTTGCGTAGGCAAACGGTTTTTTTGTGAACTCAATCGTATACCAGACACTGGACCGAGATTAGAAGATGAAGCCAAGCCACCCATAGTGGTTGTTGTAGCAGTTTTCTTAACAGTGCCAGTTCTTGTTGGTCGATGAGTTGTTGTTATTTTTGTGAATGTAAATGGTGGATACTGGTCAAGTATCAAAGAATCCATCATCCTGGCCATTTGTGACAGCCCAGTAGGTGTTGAGGAAGAGCTAGAAAAGTAAAAAGTTTATGTAAAATAAATATTGGGAAATTTTTATTTCTGTTTATTTTATGTGCGGGGAGAGGATCTAGCAAACAAAATAATGTAATTCTAGGCTCACAATGGAAAGTTGCAAAAGTTATAAAGTTCTTGAAATAGGATCACCGACTTTATTGAGAAAGCTCTTGATGAAAAGAAAATTTATTCGGCAGGCTTTCTAGACCTGTTTTCAAGTTTTAGGCCTTTTACAAAGTATGGCACGAAGACCTTAACACAAGTCTTGTCTAAAGGACTCTATAGTCTATACAATTCTTAGAGAATATCTAGACAACAGAATTGTCCGAGTTAGAACCGGAAACGGTTATTCAGACTTTAGGAAAACAGTAGACACAAGGTAGTGTTCTAGGTCCAAATTTGTAAGTTTTTTTATTACGTGATATACCTCAAACAGAAAACACGATTGTAGAACACGATATCGCCATAATTGCAGCAGGCAAAATTATACTACAATACTTTAACTTCACTACGATAAAGATAAATTGCTAGATAGTGCATCTGAACTTAGTTTTTCGAAGTTGAACTTGAGCATTTTTATCTTCAACTTCCGAATTTGTTTGTAATCACCCAAATCACCCACATTCGGTTTTCAACTCGGAAGTTGATCAACTTTCGGTTTTCTCAACTCCTTGAAAAGTAAAAGCTCGGCAAGTAAACTTTAGAAAAGAGAAAGAAGAAAACTTTAGGAAGAATTATTTGTGGAAAATTACGCTGAAGCAAAGTTAAACAAATTGATCCTAGAAGATTTGACAAAGATCCAAAGTGCATTTTAAAACTGCATTTCTACTTTCGTTCATAATTAATGTTGCATTTTAATTCCATACAATTTTAATTCAACAAATCAATCTTACACATTTACCGCCGATTGCTTTTATATTACTTCTAAAAAAATGTTATAAAAAGCAGACACACAATTTCAAATAAATTGACTTCCTAAGAAAATATTTTTATCAAAAATCATAATTATTCATGACAAAGAGAGAGTTGAGAATCAAATAGTGAAGAACACAATACACAAATTTTCAAATTTTGTTTCAACTCTCTAGTTGAAGTGAACCTCAAGTTCACCAACTCTAGGGTTTGCTTCAAGTCGAGCAAAAGTGATCGAAATGGCCCTAACTGTTTTATTTTTCGAAAGCTTTATGGAAGCAAAATTATTGGTTTAGAGAGTCCTTCACTTCTTTGAACATGTGTTTTCTAGTCCTGATAGCGTCTTTTGAAGATTTCAAGACCAACCCACGGATATACAAAATATACAAACATAAATATTTTGCATATTATAAAAAAAGTACGTATACGCCCCAGTAACATGAACTGCTAATTGTATTCAGAGGATAAAATGATGAGAAATATTTGAAACATATAAACCATATTTTGTTCATAATAAACCGTACACTGACTTATGACTTATTTTTAAATGAAACCTGTTTCATATTTTGTTTAAAAAGTTCAAAAATATTTTGTTTTAATCCTACATCTTATCTATTGAGATACAATAAAAATAATAAATTTAAAGTAAATTCCATATAAACCAAAACTATCAATTCCTTTTTAAAAACTCAAACGTATACATAAGTTAAATTTTCGAAAAGCCTGTTTGAAAGCCTGAACCCTGCTGCAATATGCGTACATACTAAGGTTAAACTATTAATTTATATGTACCAGGTTCTTATATTACCAATCACATAAATACATTGATGTCTACAGCAGATGGCGACAAGTTTCCAACTTCACAAATTCCATTCAAATTTTGTTTGAAAAAAAAAAATAATTTTAATATGCTAATAAAGACGAGTAGGAAAGGAATAAATTTAAATGAGTAATTATAACCATTTTCTTACATGAAATTGAATTGCTATTGTTGTAGAATTTGACTATGAACTTCATGTTGATCACTATCTATGGCTATTAAGCACGAATAAAGTTCAATAACCTATGGAAATGTGACTATGCGTCAATTATGTATAACTATCGTCACGACATCATTTATATTCAAATATACACAAAAAAAAAAACTAATGTGTAGTGTGTGTGTTGAAAATTCCTCAATCATTTTCATCGTTCCAATTAATATAAAAACTTCGTCTTAATTTCAATGCGTTTTTCTATTAAAAAATATACATACGAGTATGATAACTGCTTTTAAAAGCCTAGCAAAAAAATATAACCAGTCCCTAAAACAAACGAAAAAAAACCCTTTAAAAAAATGTGTAGGTATAATGTTACTAAAAAAAACTTGACGGGTATTGTCTTGCGGTAACGATTTCTATAGGTATACGATTTGTATAATATCTAATGGGATATTGGTAGGGGTTTATAATGGTTATAATAATAAAGTTTGAGTTTCAACATTTTGTTCGTATCTTTTACTTTGTGATTGCACTTATGTATGTTGAGATACACTTAAATTTAGTAGGAGTTAAGTCATTCACTTGTTAAATTGTTTATAGTATAACTAACGGTGTTTTCTCCAGCCACTTTTCATGGTTTCTTAGCTTCTCGTGCTAGACTGCCATTAATATTTCTGTTTATCCTAAATAAGATTCTTAAATAACCCTAATGCAAACAATGACCTTATTTCCAAAACATATTTTCATACTTAATTCAATAATAATCAACATCTTTATAAGGACAAAGAGATTATATTACACAGGTCGGAAAAAATAAAATAAAAGTCGGGGGCAAGAACTTTGTTATGTGTGAAGTTTTTGAGTTTAACTCACCAATTTTGTTCGTTATGAAGTCTCATTATTATCAATGAAATTTGTTTTTATATTATATTCGAAATTATATGTTTTTCCGCAATGTGTTGCTTTTTTTTAATCCAAATCAAAAGTCACAAATTGGAATTTGCTTAAAAAAAAAAAAAAAAAAAAAACAAACGTTGGTTATGTTAACCACTAAGAAATTTCTGCTTCGAGTACCTTTGAGGAAAAAACGAATGCAAAAAAAACATATTAAATGTTGAGGCTTTTATAGAGAAAAAAATGTTACTCATACACCACGGTGATCCTCAAATCTTTGTCAAGCTATTTCGAACTAAACACGTAAAATGGATCTTTACGGTCCTGTTTGGTCTTCTTGCATTCAAAATACAAATCCTGTTCGTTTCCTTGTATATGATTCAATATATGTAGTTGCCAAACCCGAAATGGGATTTTGTTCTGATCTAATACCAACTTTTTCTAACGATTTTCAAAAAGGAAGAATTCTTAATAATTAATCATCACTTAAAAACAATGGCCCTTAGTATAATAGACCCGAATTAAGCTAAACTCGATTTTAACAAATTGTTAATCTTCAGCCCCATCGGTTCAAAACTGTAGGAATTAGTTGGTCGCCTGATTTTGCGATCATCCTGAACTACGCTGCCATTTAAAAAATTTCACATCATTCAAAAATTTCACATTAGCCTATTCCCAACTAACATTTCAGCTTCGGTTAAGGTATTACAAAAGCTAAATTTCAGCTTCTTTTAAACTTTAGTAAGGTTGTTGGGCATGGAAATAGGAGAACGTTATACAAGTTTGACTCTCTATAAGGATCTTAAACGAAGCTCTACCGAAGCTTTGAGATTTGACAGATAGCTTCGGAACAGCTTGTATAGCTCTTTAATACATGTCTTATCGAAATTAAAAAAAAAAACAACTACAAAAACAAAAAAGAATTCTTTTTTAGCAGGTTCTAAATCATGAATTTTATCTTTTGACCTGATATTATATAACATTGCATTAGTATTTAGTATATCTATTAATAATAATTTGAAAAGAATATAATTTTTTTACCACACCCAGGAATTGAACTTCGTATCCTAGTATATTCCATTCTAGTATATTCATTAATGAAATCAAAAACTTAATCAGTTCAAATAGCAGAAATGTCAAAGAAAAAAATGTCCGAGCTAAATTATTCAATGTCAAAACCAAAAAGTGTCCGAGCTAGATTATTCAATATCAAAACCAAAAATCAAATAAAAGCTTGGTAATTTCTGTAAAGCCTCTATAAATTCACTAAGCAAGCTTATCCGAAAAACAAGCTTTCTTCGTTTAAGTTTCTTTAACAGTATTTAAGCAACTTATTAGAAGTTATAAAACAAGTCCGAGCTTCTATAAGCGATTAAATTCTGAAGCAAAGCTCAATAAAAGCTGTATACAAAGCAGAGCCTGCGAGATCTCAATTTATAGAAGCTGTTGTGCTTTGGGTTCTGTTACCTATTGATACCTATACCTATAAACAAACTAAACAAACTCCAAAAGAAAACAATGTTTCTCTTTTGTAGTATACGTTGATGAAAATGGTGAAACGATTTCGTGTATACAAAGTTTTATTACCCCTTTAGGTTATAAATTCGCTTTTGAATAAAAATGTTCGTTGAAATCGCTTGAATCGCTAACGATGAAGACACAAATCACGAAAATTAGTCTTTACAAATACCATTAATAACGGTACAAAAAATATTTTCTTTTACTTTGAAAGTACGCCCTTATTTGTCACAGTTTTCACACACAAAAAAATTAATCTAAATTATTAGAGCCGTTTTTGAGAAAGTTAGTTAGTTTTTTTCATTTTGGTTATAAAATTTCAATTTCGCCCCTAGGGAATGTTACAAAAAGCATAACTACCAAGTTGGAAAAAAAGTCGTTTACGTAGATTGAGCTGTAGTTCAAGGGACAAGCATACTGAATGACAGACATTCATAAATGTGGGGCCAACTTTTCTCGCATTCTATTTCATCTTAAATCATTTCCGATTGCTTGTTTTTTTAAACACACTGGACATTCGTTCCTGAAGGGATCCTTAGGGTACGGCCACGCAGTGTGAGCCTTAGCGAATTGGATGGCGGCATATTCCTGAGCGTCAATTTCGAGAGGGGCTTTTAAAAACTAAACTAAGTTTGTTTCTCTAGTTAAATGAAGCAAACCGTTGGCCATACAGAATTTCACCTCAGGTTTGGTCGATTTTTTTCGGCCAATAACCGTTTTTTTGGTTTTGAACTAAACATATCAAATGTTTTAAGCTTTTCTTATCAGTTTGTATTTGTAACAGTTAAGTTTCTTGGATTTCTGCATACATACAGAGTAAAGTGGCTGAGCTTATAAAAGAATATCTACAACGAAACGATGCCAAGTGCAGCAGTTTCATTAAATACCGCGATTGTAAGATTTTGTTCAAAAATGTTTTTTAAACTTATCCAAGCCTATCCAAACCTATCCTTTCCCCTATAGAAAAATTTTGACATTCAAAATGCTAAGTAAAATTTTATCTAAATAAAGCCAAT
Source organism: Episyrphus balteatus (assembly GCF_945859705.1). NCBI lineage: Eukaryota > Metazoa > Arthropoda > Insecta > Diptera > Syrphidae > Episyrphus > Episyrphus balteatus. The sequence continues at coordinate 78,284,267 of NC_079136.1, read as the reverse complement.
TATGTATTTTGTTTTGAAAATTTCATTTAACAGAGTTTTTAAACTGGTAATGAGATGTAGTTTTATAGTAGATATGCCAATTGCTAAAAACTCGAAATAAAATCTATTAGTATCTTCTTATACGAATAACAATTCCTTTTTTAGTTCCAATTACCGGCACTCAAACATTCCTTCCAGAATCATTGATTTCAATTTCATAATGTCTAATCAATTCAATTACTTAAAAAAGCACTGATTTTTTCACTTTTACTTTGATTAAATGGTTCATAAAATTTTTCCGGCACTATTTGCATTTGAAGGAGTGCCCTTAAAATAAACATAACTTTAATATTTAATATCTATTGAACAGATACATGTTGCTAGCAACAAAGTTCATTGAACTGGTTAATGATTATAGATTTATTTTTGTTCGAAATTATAATGAATTATTAACAGAAAAACAACACGATTAGGGTTTTTCCGGCTTTAAGAAAATCAAAGCAAGGTTTTCATTTTGGACTATTTTACGCTGTTGCTAATATTGTTTATCTTTGCTAAACTTAAATAAATTAAAATTTAATATCAATTACCACTGATGCAAGTCCCATAACGAATGATATGGTGTATGTCGATATGATGGCACAATTGGAACAGCCACTTCATACTCCACATGTACATCTGATTGTCGATCTAGTCCTGGGTTAGAATTAGAAACGCTGCGTTTTCTTAAAAATGGATGATGTGGGACTACATTACCATTTGTAATCTGACTCTCATATGGGTTACAGTTTTCACTACTCATCCCTATCCAATTTTGTGCACTTGCACCAAACATTGCGTTTGTTACGTTTTGAGGGTTAGTAATCCTCATTGATTGATTTTGTTTTATTATTTTTTCACAATTTTCATTCAATGCAGAAAAACAGAAATGGACACGTCCACGTAACCCGGGGGTTGATTACAAACTGACCAAAGGTGTTATGACCACAGAGTAAATTTGTCGAAAAGTTTTTCTTCAACGAAGGGTAATGAAAACGCCATCGACTTTTCTATAATGATGGTTGTACATCAGGAAAGGAAACAATGCCATTGCTATTGAGAGCAAAAAAAAAAAATGAGGTTGCCCCCTAAGGGGTTCTTGTAAAATTGAGGGTAAGGTGGATTTGGAATTTTTCTTTTAAGCGGTGTATAGTGGTCAACGCACGCAAACGAATCGATATGTTTCCATTTTGGCTGGACGACGCCGACGACCACAACGGTTCACTATGCCAAGGGAAGGAGTTATTGTGGCTGGGTAACTCCTGTCGGTGTATTTTGCATGGTCAAAGGACAATTTGCTATCGAACAAAAATTTGTAAAAGCTTTATGGCGAAAACAGAATTAAGACGATTTTACGGAAAAAAGAAGTACCATTCCCAGGACTTATAAGACAAGACCTGATCCTGAATGCTCAGCAAAAGGCACTCCGGTCTATTTGCATAAAAATATAAGTTATACGGAGTGTTTTTGGAATGATTGGAAAAGTTCAGCAGTAAAATGCAAATCATTGAATTCAAGTTTTTAAATTAGGTACATTTAAACCCCTCTAAAAATTCAAAACTATTTCAGGATCAGGATAAAGCTTACTCTTTTTTACAGTAAATTCCTAAATTTACTTTGACTTCAAATAGACCTAGGACGATTGTAAACCAACGGTTCAACATTCTTTCCAAACATTACTTTTCAGTTTGTATAGCTTAAGAAGTAGAAATGAGTTATATGCTATTATATGCTGTTTCAAAGTAGCCGACTATAAAAATTGGTAAAAACAGGCAACAAATTGTGATTAAGGCCAAAGTGTATATATAACACTGTGGCGCGGAAACAACGGGTACCTTCTTTGAATTAACATTTTGTTGCGTGTTTTATATGGGAATTTGTCGAGGTTTGTTAAATGTAATCGGAAAGATTGTATTTACTGAAATATTATGTGCAGAAACTTAAGGAAGAAAGAAAAATTGCAAAATTGAATAGTTGTTTTTTTACTTTCAATTGCTTACTCAATTTTAATGTATATGATAGTTCATACCTAAAAAGCTTATTGCTTTGTATTATATAGTAGTATTTGTAGTACAGAAGAAATATAAAAAACAAAAAACGTTTAGTTTTATTGAAAAAAGTTTAAATTTTGGTAAATAAGCTAACATTGTTGACCGAAACTTCTTTCTGTAGTTAAAAAAGTATCGACTTGCTTTAGTGGTTAAGGTGCACAAAATTAATCAAATTGTTAAATGTTTGCAAACAAAATAACTTAAAATTTTAATGGTAAGAAAAAATAAAACCTTTTCAGGAGGTTTTAAGCATGCTGATGCTGAACTCGAACCCAAAGTCAGAAATATTTGATTGACCTCGGTTTTGTAAATGTTTCTGTCATAAATGCAAAAAAAAAACGTTATTTGACTGCTATTTGAGGTTATGCTTTAAAAGGTGTATTCAACTTTATTTCTAACGGTGTCTATAACACTGCGTTTCTTCTTCCAAAAACTATTGAAATCTTTTCTATGTCTATGTTATGTATCTTTTATAGTGTGAAATAAAATCTACCAGAGTACAATCATCAATCATCAATAAACCATTAATGTTGAGTTATAACTGTAATACCTCTATTATAAAAGTCGAGCCATTTTCCTTTGGAGTATAGTAAAAAAAAGGGTTAGATTGAAAGAAAAAGGTTTTTCCTATTTTTTTACAACAACACTAAAAAATATAAATTAAAAGCATAATACCGGGAATATTTCTGCAATTTTAACACAAATAGTGCAATGCCCTACAAGCTATAAATCAATTTTGTGGCTTTTAAATCAATTTTTGTAGAAAATTGATTCCCATCCCACCTAAATGATTATCATATTTTCATGTTTTGGCATCAAAACGCATCCGTTATCCTTTTTAATCTATTTCTTATGCAAAATTCATACTTATGTTTGTTAACCATATAGAGGTGGACTGCTCTTTTAAGTTCCTTAGCTTTGGCTTTGAAAAATCGCATAATCTTCAAATTATAAATTGTGTAACTATCATGGGGACTGAGGAAAATTCCGAAAATCAAAAAAAAAAAATTAAAAATAAAATGACATAACCTCAGAAATATTAGCCTACCAGAAAAAACAGTGTCCCGAAAACTAGGACTTTTCGATTACCTATATTTGGTTCCACAAAAAAGTTTATCGTTCCTATACTACAAGGCTGAAGAAATATTTTTCGATGTTTTATTCTTATTTGAAAGGATTTGGTTTTTCTGTTTACTTATGTCGTTTTCGATTGGCTCTCCGGAAGCGTCCGGAATCATTCAGAAGACTTCTGAATCCGTTTTATTGGCATGAAAATGACAGCCAGAACGCTTCTCAGAAGAGAAATTCTCTTCTTGATTTCAAATCAGAATCAAATCAAGAAGCACTAATACATGAATACTCACATGTCAAATATACACTCAATCATTGTTTATTATTATTTTTCATTCAAATTTTTTACGTTTTCTGAAATTAATTTGTTTATTTATTTTCAAACAAATAAATTAAGCTTTTAAAATATTTTGCAAAACGAATTCCCGATTAATTTGTTGAATATTAGGTACTATTTTCTTCACATATTAATTATTCTTCAAGTCTTATGCCATATTTGACATTTTAAATTTCACAGAAAAACAAACACAAACACAAAAAAAATAGAATTGAGTGGAAGCAATTCAAACTGTTTTATTGGATTTCAGAATGAGTGAATCCTTGAGTGATTCCAATCGAAAACGACATTATTATAAACTGACGAGAAGAAGATGAACATTTTGTTCTTTTATTGATTGCAAGTGTTTATTTAATTTTGATTAGGATGTGTAAGCATCTAGACCAAAATTAAAAGTTGTCCACGTGCACTGTGGCGTATAACGTGCTATTTTTTTATTTTGGCTTTTTTTTAAACCGCAAATGAATGAGTTGGGGAGGAGAGGACGGTTGTTCAAGCTAGAACATTTTAAAGTAAAGTAATTCATAATGTTGAATGGATTGAGACTCGAAACGACCACTCAAAAAAGTTAAAAATTATTTTTATGAAAAAATGTAACTACGCACCAGGGTTATACATATTTATATTCGTCTTGATATCGAATACAAAACTCTGGATTCCGAAAGCTTTTATTATCAGCTTGGTTTTCGGTGCCTGAAAAAACGCGAGTTTTCCAATTATTATGATTAGACTTAACTCACACTATTTCATATTCAATACTCGAACTGACGCCCTGTTTTTTTTTCGTAACCCTGAAGACCTCAATCTTGAATTAATTGATGAAATCAATAGAACTCTAGATATAAGCTGTTTAAGCAGCAGCTTTGTTTTAGAGACTCTCTCTGTTTAATTTTTTGTTAATTTGATAGAATTCAAAAATAGACCGATACAAAATATTATTTGTTGCATCGCTGAGATTGAGATCTTCAGGCTTAAAGAAAATAACATAGAATCAGTAATTATATTGAGAATGTCATATAATGTGAATTTACTCACACCCAAAACTTGCTGTGGGCTTTGATCTTTAAATAAGAGCTCAACAAGGAAATATTGTCGTTTTTTGGCGGTAGAATATTTTAGTGGCAAACAAAATAATTTTGCATACTTTTTCGTTTGACTATGCAAAGTATGTATAATATGGTAATGTTACTCACTCCCAATGCTTTATAAGCCAATTTGTATGCCTTATTCTCAATAACTATTCTATGATGGGTAATCCCAATGCACTAATTTATTTGTTTGCGTACATTCTAACATAACTTTTCTTTCCTAAGAACTTATCAGAACTTCATCATTAGTTGATGAAGAACACTTCAATTAAATGTGTAAATTGGTTTCATAGTTTTATGGAAAAAAAAATGTAGGTAAGTGGTAAAAAAAAACGAATAAAACAATAAAACCTTAACTTCATTTTTAGATTATCAATTTTTTCAATACCCGCTAAAAAGACATCACTGAAAACGGCGAAACCATTGAAATATTAATTTGAGTGCGAGCGAATCAAGTATTTGTTTACATAATGAAAAGGAAAGGTTTTTCTCACAACTGAAAGGATTAAAACCACATCCAAAATCGATTAAGTCATACTCCTTAAATAACATCAGCACATTTTTCGTTCCCTTCACTCCCATAATACCCATACCCACCCTTGAATAGTTGGTAGAAAAGATGTTGTTGAGTCCAATGTTCTTATTGTCGTATTTCCGCGAACAACTAATTTTTCCCGAGTAATTCGGCGATAAGTTTCTTCCCCGCGCATTTTAATTCCTTTTTCCTTCTTTATTTTAATTCGAATTAAATTTAATTTTATTAATTTTTCTTTTCATTACGGTTTTTGCAGAGAAAGTTCTGAAAAATTGTCACAAATATAAGATACTCCGCAACAAAAGGAAAATATTTTTTGCATCCTTAATGATGCTGTGTCTGAATGTACCAATTGCGCAGGATCTGAACTTTAGGTTCATAACACAATGTTTCTTTAAAAAATATATGAAATATGTTAAACCGATGAATAAAAGTAAGAACAAATATTGCAATGACGTCAATTTTGAGCCCGTTTATTTAACATTTAGCCAATGGTCACTGTGGTCACTGCAACTGATTTCAAGGTACTAGTTCTTGTGGTTGATTTTAATTTTATAAAACCCCTATTTAAGGTTAGCATAGATTATTGCATTGTAGTGGTTGAATTCTATTTTATTGCAAAACATGTTAGCGAGTCTATTTATAGAAGGATTCATAGTATTCATTGGACTAATCGTTATCTAATTTGCTTCAAAAATAAAATACACATCATGAATTTGGTTCTTAGGATTCAAGGCCATTTTTGCTTAAACGAGACTTAAATATTTAAGTGGAACTAAACTCCATATTTCTCTCTATTTTTTCCTCTGAGTATACTGTCATATAAGGTTTTAAATTCTTAAGTTTCGTTTGAGCAAAGGACACTCAGTGTTAATAACGCTTTTATTAATTTTATTTGATGTTCATGGTTAATTAGCGTCATTCCTTTGGGGACATTTATTTACTGTTTAGTACTTAAATAGTTGCTTTCAACTGGTCTATTAAAAATGTAGTTTAAAGTAGCTTCAAGAACTAAGCAGAAGATATGTCCCCAAAGAAAAAAGCAATTATAAAAGTTGACAAAGTTAAAGCATAAATAAAATTAAACATAAAACAGGCACAGTTAAGGCCTCGCCACCGAGCGAGCGTTTATGACACCGCATTTAGATTCTCTTACTTTTCGGTACTATAATTTTCAAGTGAAGGACGTTTGAAATGTCACCTTTGAAAGCTTAGGCTAGCCGCACACATGCGATTTTAGTCGCGCGATTATTCAGTCGCAAAAATGGATCACAAGGATTTCAATGTCTGTGAACACACATGCTTCCCGCGATTAAAAATTTGAAAATTGTGTCTACAGTCATTGAAATTCTTGTCATCTAATTTGAGACTAAGTATAATCGCGCGATCAAAATCGCATGTGTGCGCCTAGCCTTAAACCGCCCATTTTCGCTGAATTTTCATCAAATATTACAGAGTTTCAATCATCGTAAAATTTTGGAAGTTGGGACAATGATAGAACTCGTAGCTTGTACAAATGAAAAAAAATGAAAAATTTTTCACCCAGTAGCTTAATATCGTAGAATCTTGAAGCTTGGTAGAGCTGAAAAGGAAAAAATAAAAAAAATAGAGATTTTCTACTAGCCTTGTGAGTTGTAAACAAAACATCCACGTTGACACATCAACAATTTCATGAGGGTTCAACTCATATTATGGAGGTGAGTTGAAATATTTACGAATCGTAACTTTTTTACACTTTAAGGCTTTGCCACACCGAAGGGTACATGCGGTAGCGGTACGGGTACTTGTATGAAAAAAATTCCAAACTGACACATCAACGTTCAGATGTGGAATTTTTTTCATACAATTACCCGTACCGCTATCGCATGTACCCTTCGGTGTGGCCAAGCCTTTATAATTCAAAACGATTTTAGGAACGATGTTCAGCTGTCAAAAAGATACGAATCGCAACTATTTTGTATTTAAGGAACAACAAAAGTTAACAATAGTTAACTAGGTACTGTTAGAAAAAGAACGCACCTCTGTCCGGTAACTGTGGTGTATACGTAATATTTATATACATTTTTTTTAATTGTTTTTTAATGTTCAATACTACTCTATTTCTCTAATTACTCAAATTTTGTAAAACTCAAAATAAATATTTTTTTTTTATTTTTTCACTTTGAATCAAAATTAATTTATGATTTGAAATTAATTTTTTGTTTTTGAAAAAAAAAAAATATTTTTTTTCCATTTTTTCTCCTCAAAATGAACAAAATTAAATATTTTCAGCCTGGGGTGGAATCGGCTAAAGTGACTGTTGACAGTCATATTTGTGAAAATCAAATTTGATCAAATAAAATTTTCCGTCTGCGTAAGATGATCAAAAAAAGTTTTTAAAACGCTGGCATCACTTTGAATGATAAGTAGCATTGCCATCTTTATATAGCATCCAAACACTTGTTATGTCAAAAAGAATACGTTTTGAAAGTTAAATATAGAGCCTATAATGTCAAATTGCATATAAAAAAAATGCAGTTGAGGTTTTTATTTTTCGTTTTGCCGGCAAAAGTTTTTTTTTTTATAAGTTTACTGCAACTGAGTGAAAAGATGTAAGTAAACATTTTTGTGAATTTGGTATAGTTACAAAATTATAATAATTGTCATTAATAAAAACAAAACGAAAACGAAATTGATGACGGAGTTCATGGAGTAGAATCCGGACTTGGTCAAATCCTTTTCTGCTACTAGCATACATTCACGGGAATCCCAGCGAATGTTATGGGAAAGGCTTACGTTAAAATTAAACATAAATGGGCTACCCACAAAAACCAAAGCAGAGTGGAGAGTCGGTGTGTTAATAAAGGATTTGCCCTCATCCTTTATCATTTCAGATTTGGACAACTAGAAAATATAGTGCAAAAAAAAATTAATTGAAAATAAAAAGTCTATTGCGCAGACAGGTGGAGGTCCCTATACAGAACTGCCTTTAGATAGGAATAAGAAAGCTATTATTCAAGTTTGTGGGATCGAAGCAGCAATGTTATGTGTCTACTTACTTTGAGTTTGGTAATTCAAATTTAAATATTTCTTCGATTTTTCCTCAAGAGTCGGACGTTATATTTACAAAACATTAATTTTTCTAGACAATTAAAGAAAATATGAAACGCTTTTACGTGAAAATGACAACAAAATAGCTGTCACACGAAAAAATCAAAAAAGTTTGACTATCAAATTTGACAATCACCTTACGCAGACCAATCTTTTGTAAAATGACTGTCAACAATCAAAAATCATCTTAGCCGATTCCACCCCTGAATTCCATTTGCGACTAGTATAAGGTCAGAAAATATCATTGAAAGAACCTTTAAAGACCTACTATTTCCAATGAAAGAGAAAACTTTAAAAGACTGCCAGATCATTAGATTTTATATATGCTCAAAATTCAAGATAATGTAGAAATCGGTTACAGAAAATATTAAAGTTGAAATGAAACAATTTGCATACAAAAAATTACGTGATTTTTTTTTTTTCTTTTTGGGTAATTGAAAAGGTCAAAAACTTATATATTATGTAACTTTAAGCCCTTTTTTTCAAACAAGTTTTTTTAAATTGCTCTAAAACCAATAAATAAACTGCTTCACAATAAAACTATCTACAGAAGTAGGTACGTAACCATTTATGGATTTAGTGCCAACAATTTACTGTAGAATTGTACGTCAAAATGTGAATACTTTTATAAACTGGTGTCATTTCTTTAAAAATCAATGGATAAAAAACCATCTTTCATAAGCACTGAAAAACAAAAATAACTTCGATAAACTTGAATTCGTGGTATTTATCATATAGAAATTGGGTTTCCAGGTATTGTTATTGTCATTGCATTTGATTTATTGATAACAACATTCAACAAAGTTCGTTTTACATATGTTTAACCAATTTAATTGAAGCAAAGTTGATATTGTACACATTTGTGTTAAGTGGCATAGTAAACAAATCCTATCAATAAAAGCCATATCCTCTGTGATATGGATATTTTCTTATCATCACTCAAATAAAGCGTTTTATGAACATCTGACAACTGATATAACTAACTGTCTTGGTTAAGTACCTACCTTATTTACAGTTTGTATATTTAAGTCCTTTCATTGCATTGTAAGGTTGAATATGTAAATCCTTTTTAAATGTTTAGTTTGACGTCATTTAAATGATTGAATCCACGAGCGCATGTTTCTATTGCACTTTGATAAGCCAGGAGCAATCTAGAGAAGGTAATAAAAGGTTTGAAATTTATTTCAACAGTTAGTTACCGTCTTTTCGGTGGTGTACCTCTACTTAAAAAGTCAAATTTATTATTATTTAAAGAGGTCTTAAATACAAATAATGAAAAAACAAGTTGTTTTATTAGGTTTAATTTGTTTGCGTCTCGGATGTGTCGGAACACATCCGATGGAAAAAGAAATGTCTGCTAAATTCTTAAATGCATTAAAAAATGAAATTAGTGAATTGGATATGATTGGCAAATTGTTAACTCTTGAAAAAGAACTCGAAAGTGGTGAGTATAAAAACTGAAAAACAAAAACTATTTTCATCATGAATTTTCACTTTAGTTTATGATTTCGATGATGAAAATGATATGTCGGGAGAAAGAGTACCGTGTATAAATTTGGGTAATGATGGATGTCTAAACGGGTACATCGTTGGATCAGGTGGAAATAAAGGATTTCTATTAGGTGGTGCTAGTCCAGGAAAATGATTTTCATCAGTGTTAATTTTTTTTTTCAAATGCCTACCTAAATAAAAGCATGTAACTACTTCAAGTGGATAAACAAAATTATTTTCTATTTGAATATTATGTCTACAGAAACTAAATCCATGTTTTCATATACACAATACCTACAAAATCGTTAAAATATCATACTAGTCGGGTTTCCGTAAAACTTCGAAGCTCGGTCAGTAAAAAATTAATACAAAGCTGATACAAGTCAAGTTTCTAATGATCCTAATTTGGCGGAGCCTTGAGGCAAAATTCAATTTAAACAACTTATTGAAATCAGTATTCCTATTCAATGCAAAAGTCCACTTTTAATTAGACTTTTATGATTTGTCTCCTAAGGAAAACAAATTTCAGAATTAATTTTTTTTGTAAAAGGATTTGAAAATATGTATGTTAGATCTATAAAACCACTGATAGAACAACAAAATTCATTAAATTGTTGTTTTTCATTTAATAAATTGATATTGATAAGCTTTTTTTGAAAATCCGAATTCATTTTTGTTGAATCGAATTCCATATTTGGACCCCAGTGCCAGTACCTACTCTTTTGTGTCGTGAAAAAAACATTAAATGTTCAAAACGAATATTTTAAAAACTCAAGCTGATAACGATAAAAGCTAATACAAATTCAAATTAGATAGATATCATCTGAAACATTTTGCATATAGAAAAAAAATTTAAAATTATGATCCTAAGTGGGCTGTAGGTCTGTCTTGGTAATTTTAATATTTCGTCAAATTTTGATTTTTTTATCAAATGTGAAATTTAGATTTCATTATTTTGAAATTTAATTAATTGAAACGTCTTTTTCAAGGCTTCAATTTTTGAATTTTGAAATATTTGCAAAAATATAAGAAATAAAAACGAGATACCAGAAAATTTACCAAAACAAATTTTAAGAAATATCTTAAAATTTATTATTTTATATAGTATTGTAAGTATAGATTTTAATTTAGATTTTTTTAGTATTTTTAGAATAAAATTTTTAATTTAGAGTCCTGAAGAAGGGTGTAATCACGCCCGAAACGTCGACGAAATATTAAAATTACCAAGACAGACCTACAGCCCACTTAGGATCATAATTTTGATTGAAAAAAGGTCACGAAAATAGGATAAATTGAAAAAAAATTTATTATTCAATATTCTCTGCAAACTCAATTACGTTTTAAAAAAACAAACAAGATCATAACGTGTCTCAAGTTTTTTATACCAAACAAAAGGTTTATTTATTTTTTAAATAATTTTCGTACAATATTATTTATTAATTATGTACACAACTTAGACAAGAAACTTAAATAACAAAATGGCCTTGATTAAACTAAGCCTTAAGCTTTTCAACAACATGTTTATAACCATTTTCAACAATTGTGTACTCCTGATGCAGCTGGACAAGTCTCTCTTCCATTGTTGGCAATGTAGCTCGCATCCATTGCGTATCAATGTTGACTTTTTCCATTTTTTTTATATCACTCAATTGCTTGTGATAGACAGCATTCAAACGTTTCTTCACATCCAGGCGATATACTTTGTACTCATCGACATCGTATACATTGGTGTAGTATAAGCGCAATATTTCATACACTTTTCGACATTGTTTTGGGTTAATCTATATGACAAAAAAAGAAAACAAAAATATTTAAAAAAAAAAGAATACAACGAAATAAATTGCTTTAATGACCTTAAGTCTTTCTCTTGCTTCCTTAATCATGTCCTTGGAAAATCCTTTTTTAACGAGATCCTTTTTAAAGCTGTCCAATTCCAAGCACAATTGTGAATCTACGAAATTTCTCAATCTTTGGAAATCCTCCGATGGATCTTCAACTGTGATGTCAATTACACTTTTTTGGCCTTGATAGTATTTGTAGATGGTCTCAATGAACTTGGTACCAATGCGCATTTTTTGGAACGGAGGTAGAACCAACATTTGACTTATACGAGGGCGAATATTTTGAGGATATGCATAGTATTCGTAAACAGTAGTGTAGCCAGTTGCAGCATATTGAAAGACGCCATCGTGATTTTTATACTTCTCATAGCTAAATAAATTCAAGGTAAAAAAATGCAATGCAAAGAATATACAGTACCTTGCCATATTATTAGACCCAAGCGAAAAAATACATCTTTTTGGTTCATATTGTTCAATTAAAAAAATAAAAAATTGGGATGATGACCTTAAGGCTAGGCGCACACATGCGATTTTGAGTCGCAAATTAGATGACAAGAATTTTAATGACTGTAGACACAATTTTCAAATTTTTAATCGCGGGAAGCATGTGTGTTCACAGGCATTGAAATCCTTGTGATCCATTGAACGCGACTGAAAAATCGCGCGACTTAAATCACATGTGTGCGCCTAGCCTAACTGGTAGACCAGAATGATGTAGCTGTGGCTTGTGTCTTGTGTCGCTGTCAGAGTTAAAAAGTATGAAATTAGTATATTGGTGCCAGAATACGTAGCTGTGGCAAGGAAATTCGCTGTGGTACAAGTCGAGTCGACTTTTACTTCAAGCTACAAGCGCAATGACTTTTGACGTTTCTATTGGGGTTGCTCAGTTAAAATTATTTTTTTTTTCAAAGCGATTGACATTTTAGTGCGCCACATAATTCTGTTGATCTTTTCTACATTTTGAGCGATTTTATTTTATACCACCGCGTTTTTCTTTGCTACAAGCGAATTTTCATTCTGTTCAACCAGTAAAAGAATATTTAATAGGAAATTGTTTATTCCGGTGTAACTCAAAAGTCGTGTCCCGAATTGCAGTAAAACTATACGATCTTAACTTTAAAATTGAACTATACGATATTTTTCAAAGAGTACCAACAGCAACTACCTGTTGCAGTGCATGCTTCTGTTCGTAAAAGCTGTTTTTGGGGATTTAGGGCTAGTTTTACACAGTTTACGTTCTTTAACATAGAAATTTAAACTTACATTAGTCGCTAAGTGTAACTTACACGACTGTGAAACTTGCAAACATCGGATAGAATAATGTTCGATTTAAAGGGAAGCAGAAGCAGCGTTGATTCTTCCGATCGTCTCTTATTGTTTATTATCTCTGTCATTTAAGCATACAATAAATAAAAAAAACCACTCTGCACAACTGAAATCATTATTTCTAGGCACATATTTTAATGATAAAATACGATAAATAGTTCATTTTCTTTTCAACTCACAATCTGAAAATTATTAAGACTGATCTATGCTATGTTCTGTTTTCTTTCTTACTTTAACTAAGTTTTAAAAACGTTAGCACTTGTATTCTGTCCAAAAACCAAACTTTTATATCATTTGTGGCTATTAGCAATCAATATTACTGAAGAAAGAAAAAACAAACATTTAAATTTGGTATGCGTCACACGTATTACAAGGAAATTTTTTACCTTAGACTGTTAATAATGGGTATTTCGGTACCGAATTTTTGTATGATAAAATTGCGAAACGAAAAAAAGTAAAAAATGGCGCTGATCTAATTGGTCTAAAAAAAACAAAAAAAAAAATGAGTTCTTTGAAATTTGTTGTTTGCAAGTAAAAAACCGTTATTTGAAAACATTCAACTCGTTTTTTTCATTTTAAGTGGATTTTATTAGTGATGGGAACTATCGAATAAAAACTATCAAGCTATCGATACTTGTAAAATATTCATTCATTCGATAGTTTAAAATCATTCATTCGAATAGTTTTTTCGTTCGATAGTTTTTTATTCGATAGTTTTTTCATTCGAATAGTTTTTTCGTTCGATAGTTTTTTATTCGATAGTTTTTTTCATTCGAATAGTTTTTTCAAACGATAGTTTTTTCATTTGAATAGTTTTCTCAAACGATAGTTTTTTCATTTGAATAGTTTTTTTTATTCGATAGTTTTTTCATTGGAATAGTTTTTTCAAACGATAGTTTTTTCATTTGAATTTTTTTATATTCAGTTACTGTTTTCTTTCAGTCTATTAGATTATTTTTTTTATTCAGTCATAATTTTATTTCTCTACTATTTTCTTTTTTCTCTTGATTTCACAATTTAATTGTAAATGATTTTATCTGCATTTTAAGGAAGGACTGAAAAGGAAGATGAATGATGATACACATATTGTGTGATCTTCTAAATGATATCTTGAAAGTTTTTCGGGACTGAATTTATGTGTTTTATGTTGGAGTGCCCATATTTTCAAAACAAAGGCGGTAAAGAAGAAAAAGAAAGGCGACACGGTGCATGAAAAGAATAGAAGTTATCTGTCGGTCAGTGCGGTGTCATAAAAAAGTGACAAGAGAGAACAAAATAACTCTTTGACCTGGAAAGCAGAACATGTTCATTGTTTAGCCAGTGTATAGTTTATGATCCTAATTAGTGGGAAAACCCATCCTTTCAATCACTTGACGAGACATGGCGGCGGAAGAAGCAAAACATTCGCGCACGCTCAAAAAGCAGGTATATGTGTCAACAAGTGGATTTTGTAAAGGGTTGTTAATGGGTTAGACAAAAATATGATGCAACTGTATGGTTGGTTTGGATTATTGTATATACTTTTGATATTTGCAATTTTGCATGTGGACGAGCAAAAATAGAAAGTGTAAGAAAAGGAAACAAATCCTTTCCAGTGGTCATTTCTCGACTATTTTTTTTTTTCCTTTTTTTTTACTGAATATTTGATAGTATATATTCGATAGTTTATTCGATAGTTTTTATTCGATAGTTTATTCGATATTTTTTATTCGATAGTTTATTCGATAGTTTATTCGATAGTTTTTATTCGATAGTTTTTATTCGATAGTTTTTATTCGAATGAATGAATGAATGAACTATTCGATAGTTCAAATCATTCAGTTACTAACTATCGATAGTTCAAATCATTCGATAGTTCCCATCACTAGATTTTATGTATATGCTGTCGTCAAAAAAGGACACTCAACACCGACGCATTGGACAAAACGTCACCATCGACAGCCATAACTTCGAGAGCTAAAGTGCAGCGCCTGAGATGGCTAGCTAACGTTGAGCGCATGGACAACAATGCTCCGGCCCGGAAATTTTTCGACTCCTACCCAGAGGGACGGCGCAGTAGAGGAAGACCTCGTCTGAGGTGGCGCAACCAAGAAGAAGGGGACCTCAATCAACTTGGCGTGCGAAACTGGAAGCAGCGAGCTAAAAATAGAGCTGGCTGGCGAAAGTTGTTGGTTGAGACCCAAATTCACAGCGGATTGTAGCCGCCTTATGGCGCTGGTCACCCTAAGTAAGTAAATTTTACATGGGACGATTTTTCAAATTGGTTTAACGCGACAATAATTTTCTGCTCGTTTGCCATTCAAGTTATGTTTTTTTATAAAGTTCTCTTGTAGATGCATACTATTTTAAAATATTTTTTAAAATTAAAAACCCAAAATTTGAAATAGAACAATTCCTATACAAGTACGTTTTTTTCCTTAAATAAAAAGTGGACTTAGAACAAAATATGATGGGACTTAAAACAATCAAGAATACTCGGGCTCATTTTCAAAAGGCTACTTCCCTGTTTTTATAGTTCTATGTCTCATATTTAATGAGAATTTTATACTATCTGCGGAATGAAATTTTTTGACAAAAACGGTTTTCAAATTCGGAAAGAGCACCCTCAAATTAGTAAAACTGCATCATTAACTCAATTTCGGTAAAAAGTGGATTTAGAACAATTTTGCTTTACGCCGACGATATGTAATAACAATTTATTAGAAAATACCATTCTTGGATACATCACTCATTTAACTAGCGAAATGTTCACAGTCGATACGTTAAAACAAACTTAGTAAACGAATATCTGTATAGAGAAAAAGTAGCCTTTTTTCGAATACTTGATTTTCGATTGTGTTTTTTATGTAGCCAGTAAATGTTTTGACCTCAATTTTATATAAAAAATTATAGCTAATCCATTTATCTATCCAATGAGTTGACTTTTTAAATTAATTCCAGCTAAAATAGCCTTCTAGTCCACAGTGAAGTCTGGTTATTCTACGGCGATGAATTCTTAAGAAAACTTCTTTTAGAGCTTATCCCGTTTGGTACGTTATTTTTTTTATCAAAATGTATGATTTTGTAACTTTTTTTTAAGTCAATCTGTATTAACATGATAAGTAAGTAAACTAAACAATAAAAAAATGTAAGATACTTCGACAAAAGCTTTAAAGATTGAACAACATGATTTTTGTTCTCTTGTCCCTAATAATATGGCAAAGTACTATAATACAAACCACACTTACCACACAAAATAGCTCCATTGAGGATCATCGACATCGATATAGGATGCAGCATCAACAAACCAAAGTACAAAAGTCTCCAGCCTAACGAAAAATTTCAAGAAAGACGGTGTCTTGTAGTCACAATGATAGATTTCAAAGCATCGCTCATTGCCTTCACTATCTACAGTCTTGTGTTCGGATAGTTTTTCACCAAAAGGTTGAAATTTATCTGCTTTATCCAAGGTTTTTAGAAATTCATCCAAATTGACAAAGTAACAGCCTTCGGGCAGTTTGGATGCAATTGTGCCAGCAATATCGTCGGCTTTAATATCGCCATTTGATATGTCCTCGACTTTTTTGTCATATTTAATGCCAATGTATATTTGTAAAGGTCCTGCTGTGTAGAGAACCTTTACTTTGAGATTCTCGTAGCCAAAGATGCTTTCGCTTTCACCAAATATTTGATGTGCCATAAGAGGGCTGAATTTGAGGGAATCATCTTCGACGTCTTCTTTGAAGCGGACTTAATTGTTAAAATTGGTTAATTTATTTTTTGACTACGAATTAGAATTTTTGTTAAAGCAAAACCTACTTAATTTAAATTCAACAACTTCCAATGCATCGAGAACAAAATTTTGCAAATTCTGAATTTGTGTCGAGTCGACTGGTTTGTTTTCAGACATTTTATATTTTTTTGGTGAATTTAAATATTTTGGGAAGGTAGCTTTGTTTTTTTAAGAAATAATTAATAGAAATTGTAGGAAACAGAAAACAATTTTTTAATTAAAAATACACAAAATTGAATATTCTGATCTGAAACAGTTAAAAACGTAAAACAAGCAAGCAGTTTTGCCGCAAAAATTTTGGTTTGCAGTTTGCATGGAGAAATTTGACAGTGACAGTGATGTTTTTTTGTTTTTTGCTAAAAATGAGCAACTTAAGGTCGACTGCACACTGTTTGAAAAAGAATTTTTGCTGAAAATACTGGTTAAATTACTTGGAGGTATTAAACTATTTATGAGTATTTGATGTAGCATATTGGGTGTGTTTTTTTATTACAACCGGTCTTAACTGGACAAAGAAAACCCAGTCGGGGTTAAGCAATTTACTTGTTAAATGCAACAAAACATTAGGCCCTTGTTTAGCACCGAGATATCTATGGGCTTAACTTTTTGAACAGTTTTAAATCTGTGCTTCAAACATTTTTTTCATTAATTGTTTGGAATTCGTTTAAAAACGTGAAAACTGACGTATTTAACTATAGTTTTGCTAGCATACATTTTTGTATCTCTTTGTAAAACATACATGAAAAACACAAGAAAAACCCGAAAAAAAAACAATTTTTGTAGTTTTTTCAAAAAAAAAAAAAAAAAAAAAAAATTGCACTGCAAAAAATTGTGAAATTTAATTGTGTTTTCGTTTGGTAAAAAATTCAATTTAATCTAAATCTGTCAAAAAACTGTTGTTGCGACTACTTAATTGTAGTTGAACAGATCAAAAATTGTTTTTTTTTTTGACAGATTTAGATCAAAAAATAAATTGATTTTTTTACCAAACGAAAACACCATAAATTGTAAATATTAACCGTTTTTTATTATTCCACTTGATCTATATAGATCATTAATTAGCACGTATTACAACAACTACACGAGATCTTGCTTTTTATCAGGATCACTATTCGTGTTCCTGATGAAAAGCAAGATCACGATTCGTGATCCTGATGAAAAGCAAGATCTCATGTAGTTGTTGTAATACGTGCTAATTAATGATCTATATGGATCAAGTGGGATAATAAAAAACGGTTATTGAATTCGTTGAAAGTGCGTTCCATTGAAAATCGCTTGTAAACTACTAGTAGTACTTTGCCACCCCAACTAACATTTCAGCTTCGGTTAAGGTATTACAAAAGCTACATTTCAGCTTCTTTTAAACTTTAGTAAGGTTGTTGGGCATGAAAAAAGGAGAACGTTATACAAGTTTGACCCTCCATAAGAAATTTAAACGAAGCTTAACCGAAACCCTTCCGAAGCTTTGAGATTTGACAGATAGCTTCGGAAGAGCTTGTATAGCTGTTTAATACATGTCTTATCGAAATTAAAAAAAAAAAACAACTACAAAAACAAAAAAGAATTCTTTTCTAACTGGTTTTTATTTGATTTTAAATCATGAATTTTATCTTTTGATCTGAAATTATATTAGGTATATATCTTTTGTTAATAATTTTAAAAGTATATAATTTGTTTACCACACCCAGGAATCGAACTTCGTATCTGCTTGGTGGCAGTCCGCCACTCTACCCACTCGGCCATTCTAGTATATAATGAAGTCAAAAACTTCATCAGTTCAAATAGCAAAAATGTCAAAACAAAAAATGTCCGAGGTAAATTATTCAATGTCAAAACCAAAAAGTGTCCCAGCTAGATTATTCAATATCAAAACCAAAAATCAAATACAAAACTTAGTAATTTCTGTAAAGCTTCTATAAATTCATTAAACAGGCTTATCCGAAAAACAAGCTTTCTTCGTTTAAGTCTCTTTAACAGTATTTAAACAACTTATTAGAAGTTGTTAAACAAGTCCAAACTTCTATAAGCAATTAAATTCTGAAGCAAGCTCAATACAAGCTGTATACAAAGTAGAACCTGCGAGATTTCAATTTACAGAAGCTGTTGTGCTAGTTGGGACGTCCTAATGCCGACTTTTCACGAGTCGATTTTAGCCGCATGATATGTCGGTCGACTAGAATTTTTCTATGGCGAATGTCACTTTAGTAGCTTGCGACTTACGTTCACACGAGTCGAAAAGCTTCTCCGCACGGCAAAAATCGACTCGTGAAAAGTCCCCATAATGGAACAGGGCTATTGAAAAATAAATGGATTCATAGTGCCTGGCTACACGGTGATTTTTCAATCGCCTAAGCAGTGATTTTGCTGCCAAGAGGGATGAGGAATGAAGGGGGAAGATGCTCACGAATGGAACTGAATTTTCTGAGGGTATTGCTAAATTGTTCCTCTTTTTGACGTTTGTTCCTAGAAAATGTAAAAGTGGAACGTGATTGGGCACAACAGTGTGTAGCCACCTCATGTGATTTTTCAATCGATTGAAAAATCACTGTGTAGCCAGGCACATAGACATTTAAAAAAAAATCTACAGATTGGTTTAAAAACTGACGACATGTTTGGCTATAGTGTAAATGAAAAATTCATCCGACCATGTTAGGTCTATCCGTCAGAGCCGACAGTGTGAACAAAGTTCACATGTGTACACAGGGGAGGATTTGCCCGTGGTGGTAATCCAAAGGCGTTAAGAATTATGTGACGCCCCAGTAGCAGGTTTCACATTAGGCGTTTTTCAATTTTAGCAGGACAGCTCAGGACCCTGCTCAGACAGGGTCCTCAGGTGTCAAAAAAAAACCCGTTTTTCTTTTTTAGCTCAGACATATCTGAGCGCTCATTTTTTGTTTGTTTTTTTTCGATCAGATTCAGACCTTGATTAGAGCATGATCTAAGAACTGAAAAATTGATGGAGTAGATGAATTAAAAAGCTGAGCGCTTCCAATTTCATTTATTTTGTTCATGTCATGAGTGAAATGACACGAGGAATAATTTGAAATGGTTGTGATTACAATCACATATAAAAGTTATAAATCAGAATACAATTTTACCAAAACATGGCAATAACCAATATTCAAATCACTGCATTCCTCAAATTAGGTATGTATTTTTACTTGCAATTTCCAAAATTAAGCGAAAAAGGGGTGAATGCTATTGGCGCCCTTCCTTCCTTGTCATTTCAGAATGAGCCGCACCTGTTGTAATAAAAAAATGAATAATTTATTTGTCAAAATGAAAAGTCATCCTCCGTTTAGTCATTCATTGTGCATAAATTCATTTCCACAGTAAACTCAACTCAAAAAACACTACTTTTCAAATTAAAAAGAATTTTGTTTCAAGATGTCTTGTTTATTTACACATTTTGGAGAAATTAATGAACCATCTTCCCGAGCCTTTTGGGGTGATTTTGATGATGAAGCCGAAGACTCCATAGACCAAACAAAGTATAAACTTGAATTAACTTTTGTATCCCTCAAAACTAGATTTATTTTACATTATTTCAACAGGTTAGAATGGGACTCATTTTCTGCTCCAATGCCGGTAGATCTTCTAGTTCTAATGGAAGGATTTAATATTTCTGAATTCGGGGAACAAATATTTTTAAAAGATTCCCAGGAACTATGTAGAATTAAAAACAAAGGCATTTCTTTGCATAAATTCAATGATAAAAGCACAATCATTGGTTTGCTTGAAGAGAATCTTGTAAACAGTGGAGAAGTTGCAAATTTGTTGTTGCCTTTTTGCAATTTAGCAAAGAATGTTGTCACACTAACTATTCAGCCGAAAGTTGAATATAAAAGTGAGGACATTTCTAGATTTAAAGATGAAATAACAATTGTGCTTGCTGTCAAGTCTGATTTGAAAACTATTGAGAAATTGGAAGCACCTAATTTTATTGTGGGTGCTACAGCTGGAAGTAAGTTACTTGAAATCTTCCAGAGATTCGGCAAATTAATAATATTTTTTTTTGTTCAAGTCTTTTCATACAGGGATATCAAAAACTTGCCTGTAGATTCGTATATAGCTTACACAGATAAATCAGATTTGGACACATTATCTACTGCACCAATATTGAAGCTATTACGACAAATTGGTATTAAATGTCCGGAAAACTATATTCCCAAACGAAGAGACCAATCTCATTTGTACATGTAAATATTTGTGGGGTTTGTGGTGATCATTTAATAAATTGGTGGAAAAAGGTTCAATTTACTACTTTTTATTTGGTAGCGAAAAGATTAGATTGCAAAGACTTTATGTGATTGATTCAATTGTCCAACCTCAATTTGTGGTGATGGTCCACTTAATCGAATAACTTTAACTGAGGTGCAAACAAAACATGAAACTAGTTCCTAGTAACTAGGTACTCACAATTAAAAAAAATTTAATTAATTTGTATTTATGTGACCTAAGAGAAGTCATAGCCACATTAATGGATGATATATTAAAACATGTTCAGTCCAATTTTGAATACAAACTCCAGGAGAAAGGGTCCTAATCAAAGAGCTTTCAAAAAGTTTGCTCTCATTTCGCTTTATCATCATTACTAATGGACAAACACGGACGACTCAATTGGTATTGCCCTGTTCAAATGAGAACCTGAGAACTCCATCAAAAAGGCATTATCATAAAAAGTTCTAATATAACCGCGAAGTAAGAAGAAAGATAAGTTTAAAAACTCCTTACCCGAGAGTTTTCATTCAGAATTAAGCTGATAAAGTTTTGGTTAAAATCTTTTTTTTTTTGCTGGCCGTCAATACAAAACTACCTTTTCCTTTTGCTTTTGTTTAAAAAAAGAAACCAATACATAATACATAAATCAACATAATGGCCGTATGCATAAAAAATAGTAAATTCTAGCAATATGAAATTAATAAGTATAAACAAGGTTAGATATGCACAAAATGTGGACAAAAAACGTTCATACTTTACAATTTTTCAAGTAAAAGCATTTACTATTTTGTATGCATATGAGCCAATAAGTCAACATAATAGTGAAGTTAACTTTAAAATCGGAAGTTGATCCTACTTTTTTTGGCGAGTTAAGCCTAAAGCCAGAACCATAATTGGCGGATGGAGTCGGAAGCTACTGTCAATTGTTGTTGTTTTCTTTGTATTTTCCACAAGTTTTCATCCGTCGAGTGCGGTTGCGAGCGCTGTTCCCCTCCGTTTGCATCCGACGATCCGACAATTATAGTTCTGCCTTAACGACTCGCGTACACAAAATCCGTCATCGGCCGAGGTATGCTCGGGCGATGTCGGCCGAACTCGGCCGATAGAACTAAGCACAAAGAAAAAAAGTGCGTACACCACTGAAAACCAGGGCTACCTTTGCGCCTCTAAAGAGGCGTTTTTCCTCTTTTTTTCACCCAATCCACTTTCCCTCCACTTTTTCAAATTGTCAAAAAATCCCTCTTTTTGATATTTTGATTCCTCTTTTTCCTCTTTTTTAAATTATGTACGTTTGATTAAAAAGATAGGCATTTTTGTGAAAATCATGGAAAATTTGGCTCTTACACTTTCAATTATAACGACTCAATTGTAAAAAAAATATAGGTACGTTACTGTTTGATTTTCATGAGATTATTTTTGATAAATTTTGTGTTGTTCTTGAAGAAATTATGCACAAGTAATATTTGTATACGATTATTATTTTCAATTTTAATTTTAAGAAAAAATGTGTTAAAAGGTTTATAAACATATATGTTGCGGTTCGGGAAAGGCGCAAATGAGGTATTTCGTGTGACTGTCGTACTTATTCTATTTTCACATTTTTTTATTAGGGCCTCTTTTTTTTTTATCAAAATCCTCTTTTTTTGGCCTCTTTTTGAAAATCTACGAAGGTAGCCCTGCTGAAAGCTACTTCGTCCGTTGACGTACGATGACGCCCGATAACAACCGATCAACCGGCATGATCCGAACTAATTTGGATTTTTCGTCCGTTGTCGGGTTGATTTATACAGAAATATTGCTTTGCAAAAATTGGCGGTATGAACTTTCAAAAATATAAATTTCTTCAAAATATTACATTTAAACAATTATTATATGCACTTCAAGTTTCACAAAGTCAGACAACAGACCGGCAGCGCCGTCGTAGATCGGAAGCAGTGTATGCAAAGGATCGTCCGAGTAGTTCCGACCCGATGTCGGCCGATAATTCGGTTTTAGTGTACGCGAACGGTAATACCTACGCTGCTGAAGTGAAACGAAAAATTTTGAAGTCTCCAAAGTCAGCGAACATTTTTTTTAGCATTTTATAACGGTAATATCTCAAAAACGGAGGCCAATCAAATTTTTCTGACTTCAGATTCGAGTTCAGCACATCAAAAATCTCCAGAAAAGTATATCTTAGTTCTTGTGGCAAATAAAAGTTCAATTTTGTTGACCAGTGTAATTTGTATGGGATCCATTTTAGCTCAGATAAAATTTTTCGATAATTTGTATGGGAGCTAAAATTTAGCGCGAACAGCGTACCAGGTTTAAGACTTTCATGCTCATTCTTGTCCAGACAAATTCTCTAACATTGAATCCTAACATTAATGTCACGCCTCCATAAGATATTCATGTTCAGACTAGTCGACAGGACACAAATTATGTCCAATGGAAAAGACACTCACATAAAACTAGTATCGATTTTTAAAGTTATCGACCTATTTGCACATCACTATTTCGAAATTGGCATCTTGTCTGATTTGACAAGTATTTAACCATTTTTATTTATTTGTCAACATTTTTTCTTTATTAATATAAAAATGGCTGCAGATAATTCAGATAGTGGTAAAAAAATAATTTTAAATATAAATTATTTATTAATAATAAATTCTCTATAGGTTCAGATTCAAGTTCAAGTAGCAGAAGCCCATCGCCATCGCCGAAAACAGCTCGCACACCAGGAAGAATCGACGACACGCAAGCTCCAGGGTTAACACAAAACAACACATAAATAATCCAAACAAATAATTTTTTACATTTTCTGCCTTCTAGGTCACCAGACAGTCATAAGTCTGGAAGTGGTAGTGATCGTTCACGTTCCAATACACCACAAAGCAGAAAGTCTCGTTCTGGGACACCGCAAAGCAAAAAATCACGTTCCGGTACACCAAACAGTCGTCGGTCCGGATCTAGAGAAAGTCGTCATTCAAATAGTTCCAATGGTTCGGATAGTCCACCAGGATCTCCACATACACCCCAATCCGATGGCAATCGTAGCCGTCGTTCGCCCAGTCGTCATAGCAGACGTTCGGTGCGTGCCAACGCCGAGGAAGACAGCCGGTCGCAATCACCTAACCTAGAAATCGATGATAGGCGACGATCAACATCGCGTTCTCGTTCCAGGTCTAAATCTCGCAGCCGTAGTCACACACCGGAAGTTAGGACATCTCGTTCTCGATCACATTCGCCATCGGGTTCACCCAAAGCGAGATCTAGGTCTAAAACTCCAGAGACGAAAAAATCGAAGTCTCGTAGTCGTTCAGCATCGAAATCGAAATCGAGGTCTAGGTCTAGGTCAGGTACTCCACATTCAAGAAAGAGTCGCAGTGGTTCAGAGTCGGGAAGTGATGTTGGTGAGAAAGAATCGGCAAAGAAACGAAAAGTCGTTTCCAGTGACTCGGACGATGATGATGTTAAAAAAGATGCTCCGACAAAAATTAAAAAGGCTAAAATAATTGACACCGATAGTGAAGATGAGGTAAGAGTACTTGAATGCAAAATTTTGTTTAAATTTTTGTTGCTTCTACTTTTTTAATTGGAAAATCAAGAAGGTATGACAGGGTTATTAATTAAATAACACTCCCAAAGCCTCCATTGAGGTATCGATGTTTTTCAGTATACCAATAGCAAAATTGTTAAAAGCAATAGGTTTGATAAAGGGAAAATTGCCTTACATAATTTGATACGAATTATCCTTTAATCACAGAGAGTAAACCCAAGTTGCATTTTTAGAAATAGGAGACGCAATCGCAACAGTGTTGGAGAATCTCTAAGCAAATTGGTCACTTATTGATTTGAACAATAGTATCCTTAAAAGCAAGAATATTCAATATTCAGAAGGTCACTCACTAGAGCTACGCCACTCAAGGATGTCCTGTCCACCACTGCTATGAAATATGGTAGTCAAAGGACTACTAATAAAACTGGAAGCAGAAAGATTCAAAGTGACTGCATAGGGCGGCGACATTACATAGTCATATTGAACTTGTTCGGATTAAAACAAAGTCACCCAACTACACGAATCCATGAAGTTTCCTATTCAAATCACCATTTTTATAGATTCAGCATCGGAGTTTTCTAGAAGGTTTGCCAACTTGTATGATGAGCTCTTAATAGCATTAAATTATCTTAGGAAGATAGTTACATGTTATATACTTTCAAGAAAACAAGTCTTTATTCAACAAGCTAACAATTTAATTTAATTTTCATTTTCATATTGTTCTATTACATTATAGCAAAAGCTACTTGATTGATTTCAATATAAATAGTTAAAGTACAATATTGACAAGTGTTTTTCTATAATGCTAACACCTCCCCCTTTTTATTTAAAATATGTTAAAATCTTTAAACCAGGCTGGAGTACGAACGACTCTTTCACTTCGTCTAACTTCGTTTTCTGGAACTCTAGGAACTCTAGATTCAGCAATTGGACTGGAACTTGTAGTTGGTTGATTTTGTTGTTGTGAAGATTCTTCTATTATTTCATTAGGCTCAATAGGTATTGGTATAGATTCTAGTTCTTCAACGGAAGGTGGATTTACGTCATTTGACACAGATGGTATCATATTTAATTCATAAAGAATGTCATTTAAGTTGTTTGAAAACTTCTTTTTGATAGAATTGGTGTTATCAGGAGTATCAGGAGCATAGCGAGTTTTTAGCTGGTTTGCGTGTGAACGGATAAGTCTGGAACGATTTGGAAATTCTGTTAATACATTATAATTGACATTACCTATTCTTTCAATGATGGTCCCAGGAATCCAATGGTTCTTATTTCTTTTGTAGAACTTAGCATATACAAGATCGCCTGGACTATACTCTCGTTTCTTACAACCATGTTTGGAATTGAAGTATTGATTTTGTTTGTTTGGTACGGTTGATAAATAATCTTGATGTTTATGCGTCATCAGATCTAAAGCAGTTTTTATCTTCCTACCAAGAAATAGTTCTGCCGGTGATTTGTTGTTTATAACTTTGTTTGGAGTTGATCTATATGTTTGAAGAAATGTTTCCAGGTTCTCTTTACTCGTCCCTTCGTGATGAAGCTTTTTCAATTCTCTTTTTAAAGTATCAACAAAACGCTCTGCTTGTCCATTTGATTGTGGATGGTATGGAGCTGTACGCGCATGATGAATACCTCTTGATTGAAGAAACTTTTGAAATTCTGAGCTCGTAAACTGTGTTCCATTGTCAGACACAATTTGTTTACAATCTCCAAATTGGGAAAACATTTTATTGAGCTTTTGTATGATTGTTGATGATGAAATGCTTCGAACTTGGAAAATTTCAGGCCATTTAGAAAATGCATCTACTATGATAAAATAGTATTTGTCATCGCATGGACCTGCTATGTCTATGTGTATGCGTTCCATTGGTGCTAAGGGTCTTGGCCATGATGATAAAGTTGTCTTGATCGGCGATTTTGCAGCAGTTGCACAACTTTGACATTGTCGGACATATCCTGTAATTTCATCATCAATGTTGGGCCAATACACGTAACTTCTGGCGATTGATTTCATCCTTTCGATTCCTGGATGGCCACGATGAAGCTGTTTCAAAACACGTTTATGGAAACATGATGGGATTATAATTCTGTCATTGAAAAGTAGACAATCGTCTACTACTGAAAGTGCATCTCTTCGGTCGAAATATGATTTAACCTGTGCTGAAATTGATTTCTTGTCTGGCCATTTAGATCTCATGAAGTTGATGACTGTCTGGAGAACTTTATGTTTTGAGGTTGCTTTCTGAATCATTTTGTATGTTAATGGCAAGTTTTGTAATTGTTCATTCAAATTTTGTGATATTTCGTTTTCAAAAACTGTACATGCGACTACATATTCTTCATCAGGTTTTGACTGGGACTCGATAAGACGGGATAGGACATCTACACACCCAAATTCTTTTGTTGATACGTAAAGAATTTTAAAATCGTACATCATCAGTGTTAGAGCCCATCTCTGTAGTCTATTTGCGGTATAAACGGGTATACCTTTCTTACTTCCAAAAATTGCCAAAAGAGGTTTATGATCGGTATGCAAATTAAATCTGCGTCCATAAATCATTCTATGGAACTTGGTCACTGCAAAAATGAGACCTAGAGCTTCTTTTTCGATTTGACTGTACTTCTTTTCAGATGGAGTCAAGGCTCTTGCTGCATGCATTACTACTTTTTCTGTTCCATCTGGGAAAATGTGGGCAATAAATGCTCCTATGCCTTCACCTGAGGCATCAGCTGCGACTTTAATTGGCAATTCTGGGTTGTAATGGGTAAGAAGTAAGTCTGATGAAAGTATTTCCTTGAATTTGTCAAATGATTGCTGGCATGACTTGGACCATTTGAATTCTACTTCGGCTTGTAAAAGCTTATCTAAAGGCGAACGGATTTGACGCATTTCCTTGACAAACTTACCATAGTAGTTGACAGCTCCAAGGAACGATCGAAGTTGCGTTAAATTCTGCGGTGCTGGCATGTTCTGAATTTTATTGATTTTCGCTTGATCTGGTTGTAATCCATTCTTATCAATTATATGTCCAAGGTACTTGATTTTTGATGCGAAAAATGAACATTTTTGAATTTTTACTCGAAATCCATAATCAAAAAGGCGCTTCAGTACCTCGTGAAGACTTTGGAGATGTTCTTCCCAGGAGGAGCCACTTATGATTATATCATCCAAGTAAGCTGCAACACCTTTCAACCCTGCCAGTAGAGTATCCATAAGTTGCTGGAAGGCTCCTGGTGCTGACTTCACTCCGGGTGCTAAGCGATTGACATTGTACAAACCTTTGTGAGTGTTGATAGTCAGAAATTTTCGTGACTCAGTAGAAACTGGTATCTGGAAATAAGCGTCAGTTAGATCGATATGACTGAAAATATTCTTGTTGCTGAGTGTTGCGAATATGTCATCAGGAATTGGAAGTGGATACTGATGTGGTTCTAGAGCATCGTTGAGGCCTGAAGAATAATCTCCACAAATTCTGATGTTACCATTCTGTTTTCTTACTGCTACAATTGGTGCCGCCCATTCGGAAAAGTCCACTGGGGTTATGATACCAAGATCTTCCAGGCGTTTCAGTTCTTTTTCAATTAATGGTATTACAGAATATGCCACTGGTCTCTTTGCTCTGAATACAGGAATAGCTCCTGGCTTGAGGTGAAGCTGAACGTCGACCTTAACACATGCTGGTTCATCGCTGAATAAACCCTTGTATTCTTGACGAATACTTGCAATGGCTGCATCACGATTGTGTGGAGTGTGACTGATTTGGCAACATACATTGCTAAGAGGTTTATCCCAAAGATTGAAACTGTGACATAAGTCAATCCCGAATAAATTCAGGTTTATGTCAGTTACGAAAAACTTTCCCTGACTTACCTCTCCAGAACGGAGACGAATGCTGCAGGTGAAATTAGCAATTAGTTTGATGTTATGACTGGTTGCACTTTTTGCTTTTTCACTTAGACGTGACCCTGGTCTGCCTAACTTATTCCACACTGATTGACTTATGATGCTGATGTCGGACGCTGTGTCTATTTGAAGCTTAATAGGTGTGTCCTTAATGTGTTTAGCATTATGTACATCACTGATCTGAACTGTGATGAATTTTCGCTTGCTTGAATGTTCAATACAATTCACAGTTGTTTGAATTGCATTGCTCTGAAAAGATCGTTTCTTGAAAAAATGTTTTTTATTACCTTTAAAATTCTTCTTTTGCTGAACACCTTCTTGATTTGATGATGAATTTGATTTGTTGTAACAGGAGCAGTAACCCTCTTTTAGTCCTATCTTTTTGCATTGAGAACATTTGTGTTGTGAATATGTACAGTCCCGAGAGAAGTGCATAGCTCCACATTGCCAACAAGGTGTTCTTGGTGTCTTGGTTGTATCAGATCTTTGTTGGAATGACCCATTGATGAAACTTGATGAAACTGCATTGACAATTGAAGACGGCTGTGGTGTATGTTCAATCATTGCAGTATCTGTTTTGAGATTGATGTATCGATGAGCTTCAGAAATTAATTTGTCGAGTGTGATGGTTTTTGCTTTTTCTTCATCTTCAAGTGACGCTAATAATCTTGTTCGGATTTCCGAGTCTTCTGGGGCTTGTAGTCCAGTCACAAATAACAGACATTTGAATTGATCGATGGAAAGGTCACTCAATTTGAATTCTTCGCAATTTTTGTTCACCAATGATGCGTAGGTAACCAAATCGTCTGTCTTTCGTTTGATTGTTTGAAGACAGCTGAAACGAACATTGAATAGAGTACCTTTACGACCAAACATACCTTTGAGTTTTTTTATTGTCTCCTCAAAACTTATATCCTTGACTTTTTTTGGTAAAATCAAGTTGGCATATTTCTCATGAGCGATAGAGTTCACTTTTCTCATGAGAAGACGAACCTTTGCTGCATCATCAAGAGACGCCCCATCGACAATGAAAACGTCTTCGAAACGTTTGTACCAAGATTCAAAAGTCAATCCATTTGCAGGATCATAGACAAATTCTTGAATGTTGTTTGCCAATGTATCCATTGTGAATTCCTGACCTCGGCGTTCATCCTTTTCCTCGATAATTGATTGCAAAAGTTTGCTTTGTAGTTCGAGAAGTTCCAGAATCTTCGGATCAGTCGCCATTTTATTTAAGATGAATGTTGGTTTAATAATTACGAATTGAGTTCTTAAATAATCCTCGTCGCCAAATTGTTATATACTTTCAAGAAAACAAGTCTTTATTCAACAAGCTAACAATTTAATTTAATTTTCATTTTCATATTGTTCTATTACATTATAGCAAAAGCTACTTGATTGATTTCAATATAAATAGTTAAAGTACAATATTGACAAGTGTTTTTCTATAATGCTAACATTACAGATGACTGTCAAAGCAACCGAGATTGATGACCCAATTAGCGCAAAGTGCGCCGTTTTGATACCAAAACTTATGAAACCTATGAGTGATAAGAGGATTTATTTAAAAATAAAATTTAAATTGTTTCTGAAAGGAAAAACTAGTGTTTAGCCAGATCTAAATCCGCTTTGTTGCATTGAAGAACGAGATCAAGTCTTTGATCTTTAATTCTGAGATGTTATCTATGTCGTTCGTTGAAAAATTTCACTCCCCAGAGAGAGAGCGCTCTATTCCTGGAGAGGAGCAGGACATTGGCATAGGAAAAGGGGGATTTTAATTTACCTCACAGCCCTTTGAAGATATTTCTTTCCAAAAAGCTTCTTTAGATTCATTAAGTCACAAAATTATTATTTTCAAACTGACTAGGGTTTATCCTATGTGATTTGAATAGGATGAACTCCAGTTTTTCTTAGAAGCAGTTTAGACAGTGTCTATGAATTATGACAATCTATTCCACTTTTTGTGAAAAATGAGTTAGAAACTCAGTTTATCTCAATTTTTTAACCTCTTTCTTTGAGTGTGGTTGAACACTTTCAAAGCCAACTTGTTCCAGAGTTATACATTATAGAAATATTATGGTTTGCACCAAAACGAATGTATTCCATATTCTTTGAGAATCAAAACCACACTATTCCTGATATAAAGCAAAATAATTTTATTGCTAAGTTTCAAAACTAAACTATTCCTATGCATGACTTTCAAAACAACTCTATTCCAAAATGAATTGTTAAATATTTTTATAATGCGTTGGGTCTTGGGTGACAAAGGAAAGCATAGGCAGTTTAAAATCAAAAATACATGTTTAATTCGATTTAGAAGTTGTTTTTTTTTTTTTTTTAAAGAATAGCATAGATTGTTTTTGAATCTAGGGGACACAAATATTATATTATCTATAAGAATCGTCTTGAGGTGAATGACCTCTACTTGAGCAGAAACCCGATATAAAACTGTGACGTTATTCACTTCAATGTTCTTGGAATATCTAAAAATCTGAAGTTATTCACTTCAATTTTTTTGGTACCTGATTTAGGTTGAAACAAATTTTGAATTTTTTTCAAAAATTCTTTTTCGTTGTTATTATTTAAATTGAGGAACACTAGCCCAATCGGTATCCCAATTCTATGTATGTATGTAAATATAAAGTATGTACAAAAACATTCTCTCAAAACTATCTGATTTTTGCAAGCCTTGGAAAATTTCTTTTTTAAGGTCAAACAAAAATCCAAAATTAAAAGAAAAGTACCCTACTCTACGGCATTAATTTGAATCAAAATAATCTCTACTGAGGTACTGTTATGGTTTGTAGAAATTTATATTCATGTTTTTTCGATAAAAAAAAACTTCTTAATTAAAAAAGGCACAAAAAAGTAACAAAATAAGCAAAAAAATCGAAAAGGCACTGATGAGTAAAAAAGGCACTGACGGGTAAAAAAGGCAAACTTAAAAAATAGTTAATTAAGAGAAAAATGTAAAGAGAACAATAAAAAATTAACTGGTACAAATATAAAACTTTAGAACTTTTTACACTTTTACACCTCAGTACTTTTTGTCCCAGCATAATTTTAACATTGGAGAATTTGGCTCTTTTTTAAAAGTTATGTTTTTATATTGATAATTTTAATGTTTGGTGTGGGAGAAATGATTTATCTCTTACCCAGAAAAATGTCATTAGAAAATGAAATCCAAGTGCTTTTGACTATTGCATCTTGAAACACAACCTCTGTCGTGTTTTTATTTTAGTTCTAACAAAGCAATCTCTATGCTTTGATCTATTAAGCGCTATGCAAAGGAATTTAATGCTCTAAAGATTACTTTTTCTTTATATAATTGTTACGCACGAGCCTATCTCTAAATCCAAAAATATCTAAATTTAAAAGAAATCTATGAGCGGAATTCATAGTAGTTGCTCGAGTTAAGATTTTTCTCAACTCCAGTAAGTTCATAATTATTTCAAGCAATCGCTGTGTGTTAGCAGACGTTCACTTGAGAAAAATTTCGACTCCCAGTGATGACTATGAATAAATTCGCTTGAGTGAATGCTTAAGATGTTTCTCAACTTGAGCCATACTATAAATTCCGCTCTATATTTGGAAGAAGTCCGGAATAAAGAATATTTTACATATTTGTTGTGTGAATGAAAATAAACTCCTAAAAATGGTAAATACAGGCATTAAAAGCGTAGATTGCAGAAAAATAAGGATCTCCTTGCCTAGGGTTAGCTATATCATTTTCTGCTTTCTAAAAATTCACCAGTACGATATTAAAATTTTTGAGGAATCACTTTGCTATTCTCTGGACTGCATCGATTAGAGTTGGGCACTTTAGTTCATTTGAGTGATCGATCACTTTAGTTCAAATCACGCTACTGAACTAGTTCTGAACTAGTTCATTTTAGTTCAATTTATTTTAATCACTCTGGTTTTGTTAGAATTAAAAACCAAAATTAGTTTGTACAAACTGTATCCAAATTTATGTAAAATTGACGCATTCTACATAATAAAACAAATACAACCTAAAAATATTCTTAATTTCGTTCATATACTTGTCGAGCTTTCTGGTTCCTGACGAAAGTCTAGAAGAAGTACGTTTTGCTTTCATTAAATCGAAATCATAGTAATGCAAGGACCAAGATGCTACTTGTTTTTTTGTTCTTGCTCAGAAATAAGAGTAAGTGGTGCTTGAAGAAGAAACGCAGATAGATACTGGCGCAAGCGACCTTTTGTTTTACCGACATCTAAATCTTGAGGAAGAGCAGAAGAACTGATTTCGCTCAACAAAGAATTGGATGCAATTTAATATGCCTTTTGGTTTCTGCACCCCTTCTTTAAACGTCTGTCGGGTTAAAAGGGGCTGTCGTCGTATAAGAGAAGGAGACAAGGACCAAATTTGAAAATTCCCTTTACAGATGGGACTTCCTTTCACCCAAAAAATATATAAAAAAAAAGGTTAATGTAAGATGAGCGCAAGCTGTTTGTTATGTCATATTACGACTGCTTTAGGTTGCTGTTTAGTTTGTTGAAACAAATCTTTTTCGCTATTCGCGAACTAAATTGAACTAAGTAAGTGAACTAAGTTCACTAGTTCACCTAGATGAACTAGTTCATTGAACTAGTTCGTTCGCGAACTACACAAGCCTAGCATCGATAGTATATTAACCAGCATATCCCCATTTGTCTTCAAACAGTCGTATTCATTTCTATAGATTTCCAATATTCACTCAATATTGCCTTGGTTTCATAATGAAGTTTAAATCTTAGTAATGAATTTTCTGAGTGATAAAAAACATTGAGATTTAATTGTTATCGTCTATAATTACTATTTTCTTTTTACTAAAAAAATAAATTAATAACTCTCATTGCAGCCGCAAACTCAGCCTACTGCTGGAGATGTAAACGAGCTTTTTGGTGATGCCGATGACATTAGTGTTTCCGATGAGGATGAACAAAAATCAGACGCCGAGGGGAACGAAAATGAGCCTAGAAAAAGTCGTTCTCGATCCAAATCCCAAACGAGATCTCGTTCTAGTTCCGCCCACTCGGCTGCTAGATCGCGTTCACGTTCAAGATCTAGATCTCGATCTCGTGACGCTAGAAGCAAATCAAAAGAACCAGAAAAGGAAGATGAACCTGAACCAATACCTGAAACTCGAATCGATGTTGAAATTCCCAGAATTGTTACCGACCTTGGCAAAGAAATTCATTTTATCAAATTGCCAAATTTCTTGTCTGTTGACACACGTCCTTTTGATCCAGAGACATACGAAGATGAAATTGACGAAGAAGAAACAATGGACGAAGAAGGTCGACAAAGAATCAAGTTGAAGGTGAGCAATACCATTCGCTGGCGAGAGTACATGGATAACCATGGGGAAATGAAGAGAGAATCCAATGCACGTTTTGTTCGGTGGTCAGATGGAAGTATGACGTTGCATCTAGGTAATGAAACCTTCGATGTATACAAACAGCCATTGCACGGGGATCACAATCACATGTTTATTCGTCAAGGTACTGGTCTGCAGGGTCAAGCTGTTTTCCGTACCAAACTGACATTCAGACCGCACTCAACTGAATCGTTTACTCACAAGAAGATGACAATGTCTTTGGCTGATCGTTCTACCAAAACAAGTGGTATTAAAATTCTTACACAAGTTGGTAAGGATCCGACAACAGATCGACTGTATAATTTGAAAAAGGAGGAAGAGAAACTTCGTCAAGCTATGCGCAATCAAAATAAACCGAAACCCAAGAAAGCTGGACGTGCAGGTGCTGCCGGTCACGATACGCATGGAGGAGCAAATACCTCCTACCACCAAGACGAAGGAAGTGACGATGAAAATGCTATCTCACTTAGTGCGATTAAAAATAAATACAAGAAAGGATCAGCAGCTGCAACAGCAGACACTAACAAGGGCTCAGCCATTTACTCGTCGGATGAAGATGAGGGATCTGATTTTGAGGGAAGACGGAATAAGAAGATCGATAAAAATAAAGTGTCGAAGGCTCTGCGAGATTCAGATGATGATTCTGAACATTCCGAGGCTGAAGAAAGTATTAAAAAAAAAGGCGATGATGGCGACGATGCAGATGATGGCAGCCATCATAGTGCAACAGGTGGCAGTGATGCTAGTGACGATGATTGAATTATTCTGACATTATGTTTCTTTTTGCTAAATTTAAAAAGAAGAAAAATATTTAAAATAAGGAATTAACAAATAAATAAGTTCCACAAAATAAAATATACATTACAGATTTAAAAACAAAATGGTAAGTAGTTTTTTTTTCATAAAAATTTTAAAGAACAAAAGGAGAATGCCAAAAATAAAACCCACCACGCACAAAAATGAGACCTTAAATCCAAATATAGAAAAAATACATTTTTGAGCTCTGCTATTCACTTCCTTTCGCATAACATACACTCCGGACTAAAAAAACGGCTGTATCTTAGCAAATTTGCGTTATTTTGGGGTCAAACTTAGCAAAATTTCGACCTCCATAAAATCAAAACTACTCATCCAAAACTTATAAAAAAATACATTTTTGAGCTCTGCTATTCACTCCCTTTCGCATAAGATACAATTTGGACCAAAAAAGACTCCCCTGAAAAAAATCACATTTGTTTTCACAAAAACGGCTGTACCTCAGCCAATTTACGTTATTTTGGGGTCAAACTTTGCAAAATTCCGACCTCCATAAAATCAAAACTACTCATCCAAAACTTATAAAAAATACATTTTTGAGCTCTGCTATTCACTCCCTTTCGCATAAGATACAATTTGGACCAAAAAAGTCTCCCCGGAAAAAAATCACATTTGTTTTCACAAAAACGGCTGTATCTCAGCCAATTTACGTTATTTTGGGGTCAAACTTTGCAAAATTCCGACCTCCATAAAATCAAAACTACTCATCCAAAACTTATAAAAAATACATTTTTGAGCTCTGCTATTCACTCCCTTTCGCATTAGATACAATTTGGACCAAAAAAGACTCCCCTGAAAAAAATCACATTTGTTTTCACAAAAACGGCTGTATCTCAGCCAATTTACGTTATTTTGGGGTCAAACTTTGCAAAATTCCGACCCCCATAAAATCAAAACTACTCATCGAAAACTTATAAAAAATACATTTTTGAGCTCTGCTATTCACTCCCTTTCGCATAAGATACAATTTGGACCAAAAAAGACTCCCCTGAAAAAAATCACATTTGTTTTCACAAAAACGGCTGTATCTCAGCCAATTTACGTTATTTTGGGGTCAAACTTTGCAAAATTCCAACCTCCATAAAATCAAAACTACTCATCGAAAACTTATAAAAAATACATTTTTGAGCTCTGCTATTCACTCCCTTTCGCATAAGATACAATTTGGACCAGAAAAGACTCCCCTGAAAAAAATCACATTTGTTTTCACAAAAACGGCTGTATCTCAGCCAATTTACGTTATTTTGGTGTCAAACTTTGCAAAATTCCGACCTCCATAAAATCAAAACTACTCATCCAAAACTTATAAAAAAATACATTTTTGAGCTCTGCTATTCACTCCCTTTCGCATAAGATACAATTTGGACCAAAAAAGACTCCCCTGAAAAAAATCACATTTGTTTTCACAAAAACGGCTGTACCTCAGCCAATTTACGTTATTTTGGGGTCAAACTTTGCAAAACTCCGACCTCCATAAAATAAAAACTACTCATCCAAAACTTATAAAAAATATATTATTGAGCTCTGCTATTCACTCCCTTTCGCGTAAGATACAATTTGGACCTAAAAAGTCTCCCCGGAAAAAAATCACATTTGTTTTCACAAAAACGGCTGTATCTCAGCCAATTTACGTTATTTTGGGGTCAAACTTTGCAAAATTCCGACCTCCATAAAATCAAAACTACTCATCCAAAACTTATAAAAAATACATTTTTGAGCTCTGCTATTCACTCCCTTTCGCATAAGATACAATTTGGACCTAAAAAGTCTCCCGGGAAAAAAATCACATTTGTTTTCACAAAAACGGCTGTATCTCAGCCAATTTACGTTATTTTGGGGTCAAACTTTGCAAAATTCCGACCTCCATAAAATCAAAACTACTCATCCAAAACTTATAAAAAAATACATTTTTGAGCTCTGCTATTCACTCCCTTTCGCATAAGATACAATTTGGACCTAAAAAGTCTCCCGGAAAAAAATCACATTTGTTTTCACAAAAACATCTGTATCTCAGCCAATTTACGTTATTTTGGGGTCAAACTTTGCAAAATTCCGACCTCCATAAAATCAAAACTACTCATCCAAAACTTATAAAAAATACATTTTTGAGCTCTGCTATTCACTCCCTTTCGCATAAGATACAATTTGGACCTAAAAAGTCTCCCCGGAAAAAAATCACATTTGTTTTCACAAAAACGGCTGTATCTCAGCCAATTTACGTTATTTTGGGGTCAAACTTTGCAAAATTCCGACCTCCATAAAATCAAAACCACTCATCCAAAACTTATAAAAAATACATTTTTGAGCTCTGCTATTCACTCCCTTTCGCATAACATACAATTTGGACCAAAAAAGACTCCCCTGAAAAAAATCACATTTGTTTTCACAAAAACGGCTGTATCTCAGCCAATTTACGTTATTTTGGGGTCAAACTTTGCAAAATTCCGACCTCCATAAAATCAAAACTACTCATCCAAAACTTATAAAAAATACATTTTTGAGCTCTGCTATTCACTCCCTTTCGCATAACATACAATTTGGACCTAAAAAAACTCCCCGGAAAAAAATCACATTTGTTTTCACAAAAACGGCAAAATTCCGACCTCCATAAAATCAAAACTACTCATCCAAAACTTATAAAAAATACATTTTTGAGCTCTGCTATTCACTCCCTTTCGCATAAGATACAATTTGGACCAAAAAAGACTCCCTTAAAAAAAATTACATTTGTTTTCACAAAAACGGCTGTATCTCAACCAATTTACGTTACTTTGGGGTCAAACTTTGCAAAATTCCGACCTCCATAAAATCAAAACTACTCATCTAAAACTTATAAAAAATGCATTTTTGAGCTCTGCTATTCACTCCCTTTCGCATAAGATACAATTTGGACCAAAAAAGACTCCCCTGAAAAAAATCACATTTGTTTTCACAAAAACGGCTGTATCTCAGCCAATTTACGTTATTTTGGGGTCAAACTTTGCAAAATTCCGACCTCCATAAAATCAAAACTACTCATCTAAAACTTATAAAAAATGCATTTTTGAGCTCTGCTATTCACTCCCTTTCGCATAAGATACAATTTGGACCAAAAAAGACTCCCCTGAAAAAAATCACATTTGTTTTCACAAAAACGGCTGTATCTCAGCCAATTTACGTTATTTTGGGGTCAAACTTTGCAAAATTCCGACCTCCATAAAATCAAAACTACTCATCCAAAACTTATAAAAAATACATTTTTGACCTAAAAAAACTTCCCGGAAAAAAATCACATTTGTTTTCACAAAAACGGCTGTATCTCAGCCAATTTACGTTATTTTGGGGTCAAACTTTGCAAAATTCCGACCTCCATAAAATCAAAACTACTCATCCAAAACTTATAAAAAATACATTTTTGAGCTCTGCTATTCACTCCCTTTCGCATAAGATACAATTTGGACCTTAAAAGTCTCCCCTGAAAAAAATCACATTTGTTTTCACAAAAACGGCTGTATCTCAGCCAATTTACGTTATTTTGGGGTCAAACTTTGCAAAATTCCGACCTCCATAAAATCAAAACTACTCATCCAAAACTTATAAAAAATACATTTTTGAGCTCTGCTATTCACTCCCTTTCGCATAAGATACAATTTGGACCTAAAAAGTCTCCCCGGAAAAAAATCACATTTGTTTTCACAAAAACGGCTGTATCTCAGCCAATTTACATTATTTTGGGGTCAAACTTTGCAAAATTCCGACCTCCATAAAATCAAAACTACTCATCCAAAACTTATAAAAAATACATTTTTGAGCTCTGCTATTCACTCCCTTTCGCATAAGATACAATTTGGACCTAAAAAAAACTCCCCGGAAAAAAATCACATTTGTTTTCACAAAAACGGCTGTATCTCAGCCAATTTACGTTATTTTGGGGTCAAACTTTGCAAAATTCCGACCTCCATAAAATCAAAACTACTCATCCAAAACTTAAAAAAATACATTTTTGAGCTCTGCTATTCACTCCCTTTCGCATAACATACAATTTGGACCTAAAAAAACTCCCCGGAAAAAAA
The DNA here is from genome assembly GCF_945859705.1 of Episyrphus balteatus. Classification (NCBI taxonomy): domain Eukaryota; kingdom Metazoa; phylum Arthropoda; class Insecta; order Diptera; family Syrphidae; genus Episyrphus; species Episyrphus balteatus. The sequence goes on along the minus strand of NC_079136.1, from coordinate 78,245,729 downwards.
TCACATTTGTTTTCACAAAAACGGCTGTATCTCAGCCAATTTACGTTATTTTGGGGTCAAACTTTGCGAAATTCCGACCTCCATAAAATCAAAACTACTCATCCAAAACTTATAAAAAATACATTTTTGAGCTCTGCTATTCACTCCCTTTCGCATAACATACAATTTGGACCTAAAAAAACTCCCCGGAAAAAAATCACATTTGTTTTCACAAAAACGGCTGTATCTCAGCCAATTTACGTTATTTTGGAGTCAAACTCTGCGAAATTCCGACCTCCATAAAATCAAAACTACTCATCCAAAACTTATAAAAAATACATTTTTGAGCTCTGCTATTCACTCCCTTTCGCATAAGATACAATTTGGACCAAAAACGACTCCCCTGAAAAAAATCACATTTGTTTTCACAAAAACCGCTGTATCTCAGCCAATTTACGTTATTTTGGGGTCAAACTTTGCTAAATTCCGACCTCCATAAAATCAAAACTACTCATCCAAAACTTATAAAAAATACATTTTTGAGCTCTGCTATTCACTCCCTTTCGCATAATATACAATTTGGACCAAAAAAGACTCCCCTGAAAAAAATCACATTTGTATTCACAAAAACGGCTGTATCTCAGCCAATTTACGTTATTTTGGGGTCAAACTTTGCAAAATTCCGACCTCCATAAAATCAAAACTACTCATCGAAAACTTATAAAAAATACATTTTTGAGCTCTGCTATTCACTCCCTTTCGCATAAGATACAATTTGGACCAAAAGAGACTCCCCTGAAAAAAATCACATTTGTTTTCACAAAAACGGCTGTATCTCAGCCAATTAACGTTATTTTGGGGTCAAACTTTGCAAAATTCCGACCTGCATAAAATCTAAGCTACTCATCCAAAACTTATCAAAAATACATTTTTGAGCTCTGCTATTCACTCCCTTTCGCATAAGATACAATTTGGACCAAAAAAGACTCCCCTGAAAAAAATCACATTTGTGTTCACAAAAACGGCTGTATCTCAGCCAATTTACGTTATTTTGGGGTCAAACCTCCATAAAATCAAAACTACTCATCCAAAACTTATAAAAAATACATTTTTGAGCTCTGCTATTCACTCCCTTTCGCATAAGATACAATTTGGACCAAAAAAGACTCCTCTGAAAAAAATCACATTTGTTTTCACAAAAACGACTGTATCTCAGCCAATGTACGTTATTTTGGGGTCAAACTTTGCAAAATTCCGACTTCCATAAAATCAAAACTACTCATCGAAAACTTATAAAAAATACATTTTTGAGCTTTTCTATTCACTCCCTTTCGCATAAGATACAATTTGGACCAAAAACGACTCCCCTGAAAAAAATCACATTTGTTTTCACAAAAACCGCTGTATCTCAGCCAATTTACGTTATTTTGGGGTCAAACTTTGCTAAATTCCGACCTCCATAAAATCAAAACTACTCATCCAAAACTTATAAAAAATACATTTTTGAGCTCTGCTATTCACTCCCTTTCGCATAATATACAATTTGGACCAAAAAAGACTCCCCTGAAAAAAATCACATTTGTATTCACAAAAACGGCTGTATCTCAGCCAATTTACGTTATTTTGGGGTCAAACTTTGCAAAATTCCGACCTCCATAAAATCAAAACTACTCATCGAAAACTTATAAAAAATACATTTTTGAGCTCTGCTATTCACTCCCTTTCGCATAAGATACAATTTGGACCAAAAGAGACTCCCCTGAAAAAAATCACATTTGTTTTCACAAAAACGGCTGTATCTCAGCCAATTAACGTTATTTTGGGGTCAAACTTTGCAAAATTCCGACCTGCATAAAATCTAAGCTATTCATCCAAAACTTATCAAAAATACATTTTTGAGCTCTGCTATTCACTCCCTTTCGCATAAGATACAATTTGGACCTAAAAAGTCTCCCGGAAAAAAATCACATTTGTTTTCACAAAAACATCTGTATCTCAGCCAATTTACGTTATTTTGGGGTCAAACTTTGCAAAATTCCGACCTCCATAAAATCAAAACTACTCATCCAAAACTTATAAAAAATACATTTTTGAGCTCTGCTATTCACTCCCTTTCGCATAACATACAATTTGGACCTAAAAAAACTCCCCGGAAAAAAATCACATTTGTTTTCACAAAAACGGCAAAATTCCGACCTCCATAAAATCAAAACTACTCATCCAAAACTTATAAAAAATACATTTTTGAGCTCTGCTATTCACTCCCTTTCGCATAAGATACAATTTGGACCAAAAAAGACTCCCTTAAAAAAAATTACATTTGTTTTCACAAAAACGGCTGTATCTCAACCAATTTACGTTACTTTGGGGTCAAACTTTGCAAAATTCCGACCTCCATAAAATCAAAACTACTCATCTAAAACTTATAAAAAATGCATTTTTGAGCTCTGCTATTCACTCCCTTTCGCATAAGATACAATTTGGACCAAAAAAGACTCCCCTGAAAAAAATCACATTTGTTTTCACAAAAACGGCTGTATCTCAGCCAATTTACGTTATTTTGGGGTCAAACTTTGCAAAATTCCGACCTCCATAAAATCAAAACTACTCATCTAAAACTTATAAAAAATGCATTTTTGAGCTCTGCTATTCACTCCCTTTCGCATAAGATACAATTTGGACCAAAAAAGACTCCCCTGAAAAAAAATCACATTTGTTTTCACAAAAACGGCTGTATCTCAGCCAATTTACGTTATTTTGGGGTCAAACTTTGCAAAATTCCGACCTCCATAAAATCAAAACTACTCATCCAAAACTTATAAAAAATACATTTTTGACCTAAAAAAACTTCCCGGAAAAAAATCACATTTGTTTTCACAAAAACGGCTGTATCTCAGCCAATTTACGTTATTTTGGGGTCAAACTTTGCAAAATTCCGACCTCCATAAAATCAAAACTACTCATCCAAAACTTATAAAAAATACATTTTTGAGCTCTGCTATTCACTCCCTTTCGCATAAGATACAATTTGGACCTTAAAAGTCTCCCCTGAAAAAAATCACATTTGTTTTCACAAAAACGGCTGTATCTCAGCCAATTTACGTTATTTTGGGGTCAAACTTTGCAAAATTCCGACCTCCATAAAATCAAAACTACTCATCCAAAACTTATAAAAAATACATTTTTGAGCTCTGCTATTCACTCCCTTTCGCATAAGATACAATTTGGACCTAAAAAGTCTCCCCGGAAAAAAATCACATTTGTTTTCACAAAAACGGCTGTATCTCAGCCAATTTACATTATTTTGGGGTCAAACTTTGCAAAATTCCGACCTCCATAAAATCAAAACTACTCATCCAAAACTTATAAAAAATACATTTTTGAGCTCTGCTATTCACTCCCTTTCGCATAAGATACAATTTGGACCTAAAAAAAACTCCCCGGAAAAAAATCACATTTGTTTTCACAAAAACGGCTGTATCTCAGCCAATTTACGTTATTTTGGGGTCAAACTTTGCAAAATTCCGACCTCCATAAAATCAAAACTACTCATCCAAAACTTATAAAAAATACATTTTTGAGCTCTGCTATTCACTCCCTTTCGCATAACATACAATTTGGACCTAAAAAAACTCCCCGGAAAAAAATCACATTTGTTTTCACAAAAACGGCTGTATCTCAGCCAATTTACGTTATTTTGGGGTCAAACTTTGCGAAATTCCGACCTCCATAAAATCAAAACTACTCATCCAAAACTTATAAAAAATACATTTTTGAGCTCTGCTATTCACTCCCTTTCGCATAACATACAATTTGGACCTAAAAAAACTCCCCGGAAAAAAATCACATTTGTTTTCACAAAAACGGCTGTATCTCAGCCAATTTACGTTATTTTGGGGTCAAACTTTGCAAAATTCCGACCTCCATAAAATCAAAACTACTCATCCAAAACTTATAAAAAATACATTTTTGAGCTCTGCTATTCACTCCCTTTCGCATAAGATACAATTTGGACCAAAAAAGACTCCCTTAAAAAAAATCACATTTGTTTTCACAAAAACGGCTGTATCTCAGCCAATTTACGTTATTTTGGGGTCAAACTTTGCAAAATTCCGACCTCCATAAAATCAAAACTACTCATCCAAAACTTATAAAAAATACATTTTTGAGCTCTGCTATTCACTCCCTTTCGCATAAGATACAATTTGGACCAAAAAAGACTCCCCTGAAAAAAATCACATTTGTTTTCACAAAAACGGCTGTATCTCAGCCAATTTACGTTATTTTGGGGTCAAACTTTGCAAAATTCCGACCTCCATAAAATCAAAACTACTCATCCAAAACTTATAAAAAATACATTTTTGAGCTCTGCTATTCACTCCCTTTCGCATAACATACAATTTGGACCTAAAAAAACTCCCCGGAAAAAAATCACATTTGTTTTCACAAAAACGGCTGTATCTCAGCCAATTTACGTTATTTTGGGGTCAAACTCTGCGAAATTCCGACCTCCATAAAATCAAAACTACTCATCCAAAACTTATAAAAAATACATTTTTGAGCTCTGCTATTCACTCCCTTTCGCATAAGATACAATTTGGACCAAAAACGACTCCCCTGAAAAAAAATCACATTTGTTTTCACAAAAACCGCTGTATCTCAGCCAATTTACGTTATTTTGGGGTCAAACTTTGCTAAATTCCGACCTCCATAAAATCAAAACTACTCATCCAAAACTTATAAAAAATACATTTTTGAGCTCTGCTATTCACTCCCTTTCGCATAATATACAATTTGGACCAAAAAAGACTCCCCTGAAAAAAATCACATTTGTATTCACAAAAACGGCTGTATCTCAGCCAATTTACGTTATTTTGGGGTCAAACTTTGCAAAATTCCGACCTCCATAGAATCAAAACTACTCATCGAAAACTTATAAAAAATACATTTTTGAGCTCTGCTATTCACTCCCTTTCGCATAAGATACAATTTGGACCAAAAGAGACTCCCCTGAAAAAAATCACATTTGTTTTCACAAAAACGGCTGTATCTCAGCCAATTAACGTTATTTTGGGGTCAAACTTTGCAAAATTCCGACCTGCATAAAATCTAAGCTACTCATCCAAAACTTATCAAAAATACATTTTTGAGCTCTGCTATTCACTCCCTTTCGCATAAGATACAATTTGGACCAAAAAAGACTCCCCTGAAAAAAATCACATTTGTGTTCACAAAAACGGCTGTATCTCAGCCAATTTACGTTATTTTGGGGTCAAACCTCCATAAAATCAAAACTACTCATCCAAAACTTATAAAAAATACATTTTTGAGCTCTGCTATTCACTCCCTTTCGCATAAGATACAATTTGGACCAAAAAAGACTCCTCTGAAAAAAATCACATTTGTTTTCACAAAAACGACTGTATCTCAGCCAATGTACGTTATTTTGGGGTCAAACTTTGCAAAATTCCGACTTCCATAAAATCAAAACTACTCATCGAAAACTTATAAAAAATACATTTTTGAGCTTTTCTATTCACTCCCTTTCGCATAAGATACAATTTGGACCAAAAACGACTCCCCTGAAAAAAATCACATTTGTTTTCACAAAAACCGCTGTATCTCAGCCAATTTACGTTATTTTGGGGTCAAACTTTGCTAAATTCCGACCTCCATAAAATCAAAACTACTCATCCAAAACTTATAAAAAATACATTTTTGAGCTCTGCTATTCACTCCCTTTCGCATAATATACAATTTGGACCAAAAAAGACTCCCCTGAAAAAAATCACATTTGTATTCACAAAAACGGCTGTATCTCAGCCAATTTACGTTATTTTGGGGTCAAACTTTGCAAAATTCCGACCTCCATAAAATCAAAACTACTCATCGAAAACTTATAAAAAATACATTTTTGAGCTCTGCTATTCACTCCCTTTCGCATAAGATACAATTTGGACCAAAAGAGACTCCCCTGAAAAAAATCACATTTGTTTTCACAAAAACGGCTGTATCTCAGCCAATTAACGTTATTTTGGGGTCAAACTTTGCAAAATTCCGACCTGCATAAAATCTAAGCTACTCATCCAAAACTTATCAAAAATACATTTTTGAGCTCTGCTATTCACTCCCTTTCGCATAAGATACAATTTGGACCAAAAACGACTCCCCTGAAAAAAATCACATTTGTTTTCACAAAAACCGCTGTATCTCAGCCAATTTACGTTATTTTGGGGTCAAACTTTGCTAAATTCCGACCTCCATAAAATCAAAACTACTCATCCAAAACTTATAAAAAATACATTTTTGAGCTCTGCTATTCACTCCCTTTCGCATAATATACAATTTGGACCAAAAAAGACTCCCCTGAAAAAAATCACATTTGTTTTCACAAAAACGGCTGTATCTCAGCCAATTAACGTTATTTTGGGGTCAAACCTCCATAAAATCAAAACTACTCATCCAAAACTTATAAAAAATACATTTTTGAGCTCTGCTATTCACTCCCTTTCGCATAAGATACAATTTGGACCAAAAGAGACTCCCCTGAAAAAAATCACATTTGTTTTCACAAAAACGGCTGTATCTCAGCCAATTAACGTTATTTTGGGGTCAAACTTTGCAAAATTCCGACCTGCATAAAATCTAAGCTACTCATCCAAAACTTATCAAAAATACATTTTTGAGCTCTGCTATTCACTCCCTTTCGCATAAGATACAATTTGGACCAAAAAAGACTCCCCTGAAAAAAATCACATTTGTGTTCACAAAAACGGCTGTATCTCAGCCAATTTACGTTATTTTGGGGTCAAACCTCCATAAAATCAAAACTACTCATCCAAAACTTATAAAAAATACATTTTTGAGCTCTGCTATTCACTCCCTTTCGCATAAGATACAATTTGGACCAAAAAAGACTCCCCTGAAAAAAATCACATTTGTTTTCACAAAAACGGCTGTATGTCAGCCAATTAACGTTATTTTGGGGTCAAACTTTGCAAAATTCCGACCTCCATAAAATCAAAACTACTCATCCAAAACTTATAAAAAATACATTTTTGAGCTCTTCTATTCACTCCCTTTCGCATAATATACAATTTGGACCAAAAAAGACTCCCCTGAAAAAAATCACATTTGTGTTCACAAAAACGGCTGTATCTCAGCCAATTTACGTTATTTTGGGGTCAAACTTTGCAAAATTCCGACCTGCATAAAATCTAAGCTACTCATCCAAAACTTATAAAAAATACATTTTTGAGCTCTGCTATTCACTCCCTTTCGCATAAGATACAATTTGGACCAAAAAAGACTCCCCTGAAAAAAATCACATTTGTTTTCACAAAAACGGCTGTATCTCAGCCAATTTACGTTATTTTGGGGTCAAACTTTGCAAAATTCCGACCTCCATAAAATTAAAACTACTCATCCAAAACTTATAAAAAATACATTTTTGAGCTCTGCTTATCACTCCCTTTCGCATAACATACAATTTGGACCAAAAAAGACTCCCCTGAAAAAAATCACATTTGTTTTCACAAAAACGGCTGTATCTCAGCCAATTTACGTTATTTTGGGGTCAAACTTTGCAAAATTCCGGCCTCCATAAAATCAAAACTACTCATCGAAAACTTATAAAAAATACATTTTTGAGCTCTGCTATTCACTCCCTTTCGCATAAGATACAATTTGGACCAAAAAAAGACTCCCCTGAAAAAAATCACATTTGTTTTCACAAAAACGGCTGTATCTCAGCCAATTGACGTTATTTTGGGGTCAAACTTTGCAAAATTCCGACCTCCATAAAATCAAAACTACTCATCCAAAACTTATAAAAAATACATTTTTGATCTCTGCTATTCACTCTCTTTCGCAAAAGATACAATTTGGACCAAAAAAGACTCCCCTGAAAAAAATCACATTTGTTTTCACAAAAACGGCTGTATCTCAGCCAATTTACGTTGTTTTGGGGTCAAACTTTGCAAAATTCCGACCTCCATAAAATCAAAACTACTCATCGAAAACTTATAAAAAATACATTTTTGAGCTCTGCTATTCACTCCCTTTCGCATAAGATACAATTTGGACCAAAAAAGACTCCCCTGAAAAAAAAATCACATTTGTTTTTACAAAAACGGCTGTATCTCAGCCAATTTACGTTATTTTGGGGTCAAACTTTGCAAAATTCCGACCTCCATAAAATCAAAACTACTCACCGAAAACTTATAAAAAATACATTTTTGAGCTCTGCTATTTACTCCCTTTCGCATAAGATACAATTTGAACCAAAAAAGACTCCCCTGAAAAAAATCACATTTGTTTTCACAAAAACGGCTGTATCTCAGCCAATTTACGTTATTTTGGGGTCAAACTTTGCAAAATTCCGACCTCCATAAAATCAAAACTACTCATCGAAAACTTATAAAAAATACATTTTTGAGCTCTGCTATTCACTCCCTTTCGCATAAGATACAATTTGGACCAAAAAAGACTCCCCTGAAAAAAATCACATTTGTTTTCACAAAAACGGCTGTATCTCAGCCAATTTACGTTATTTTGGGGTCAAACTTTGCAAAATTCCGACCTCCATAAAATCATGACTACTCATCGAAAACTTATAAAAAATACATTTTTGAGCTCTGCTATTCACTCCCTTTCGCATAAGATACAATTTGGACCAAAAAAGACTCCCCTGAAAAAAATCACATTTGTTTTCACAAAAACGGCTGTATCTCAGCCAATTTACGTTATTTTGGGGTCAAACTTTGCAAAATTCCGACCTCCATAAAATCAAAACTACTCATCCAAAACTTATAAAAAATACATTTTTGAGCTCTGCTATTCACTCCCTTTCGCATAAGATACAATTTGGACCAAAAAAGACTCCCCTGAAAAAAATCACATTTGTTTTCACAAAAACGGCTGTATCTCAGCCAATTTACGTTATTTTGGGGTCAAACTTTGCAAAATTCCGACCTCCATAAAATCAAAACTACTCATCGAAAACTTATAAAAAATACATTTTTGAGCTCTGCTTATCACTCCCTTTCGCATAACATACCAAAAAAGACTCCCCTGAAAAAAATCACATTTGTTTTCACAAAAACGGCTGTATCTCAGCCAATTTACGTTATTTTGGGGTCAAACTTTGCAAAATTCCGACCTCCATAAAATCAAAACTACTCATCGAAAACTTATAAAAAACACATTTTTGAGCTCTGCTATTCACTTCCTTTCGCATAAGATACAATTTGGACCAAAAAAAACCCCCCTGAAAAAATCACATTTGTTTTCACAAAAACGGCTGTATCTCAGCCAATTTACGTTATTTTGGGGTCAAACTTTGCAAAATTCCGACCTCCATAAAATCAAAACTACTCATCGAAAACTTATAAAAAATACATTTTTGAGCTCTGCTATTCACTCCCTTTCGCATAAGGTACAATTTGGACCAAAAACGACTCCCCTGAAAAAATTCACATTTGTTTTCACAAAAACGGCTGTATCTCAGCCAATTTACGTTATTTTGGGGTCAAACTTTGCAAAATTCCGACCTCCATAAAATCAAAACTACTCATCGAAAACTTATAAAAAATACATTTTTGAGCTCTGCCTATCACTCCCTTTCGCATAACATACAATTTGGACCAAAAAAGACTCCCCTGAAAAAAATCACATTTGTTTTCACATTGGGGTCAAACTTTGCAAAATTCCGACCTCCATAAAATCAAAACTACTCATCGAAAACTTATAAAAAATACATATTTGAGCTCTGCTATTCACTCCCTTTCGCATAAGATACAATTTGGACCAAAAAAAACTCCCCTGAAAAAAATCACATTTGTTTTCACAAAAACGGCTGTATCTCAGCCAATTTACGTTATTTTGCTGTCAAACTTTGCAAAATTCCGACCTCCATAAAATCAAAACTACTCATCCAAAACTTATAAAAAATACATTTTTGAGCTCTGCTATTCACTCCCTTTCGCATAAGATACAATTTGGACCAAAAACGACTCCCCTGAAAAAAATCACATTTGTTTTCACATTGGGGTCAAACTTTGCAAAATTCCGACCTCCATAAAATCAAAACTACTCATCCAAAACTTATAAAAAATACATTTTTGAGCTCTGCTATTCACTCCCTTTCGCATAAGATACCATTTGGACCAAAAAAGAGTCCCCTGAAAAAAATCACATTTGTTTTCACAAAAACGGCTGTATCTCAGCCAATTTACGTTATTTTGGGGTCAAACTTTGCAAAATTCCGACCTCCATAAAATCACAACTACTCATCCAAAACTTATAAAAAATACATTTTTGAGCTCTGCTTATCACTCCCTTTCGCATAACATACAATTTGGACCAAAAAAGACTCCCCTGAAAAAAATCACATTTGTTTTCACAAAAACGGCTGTATCTCAGCCAATTTACGTTATTTTGTGGTCAAACTTTGCAAAATTCCGACCTCCATAAAATCAAAACTACTCATCGAAAACTTATAAAAAATACATTTTTGAGCTCTGCTTATCACTCCCTTTCGCATAACATACAATTTGGACCAAAAAAGACTCCCCTGAAAAAAATCACATTTGTTTTCACAAAAACGGCTGTATCTCAGCCAATTTACGTTATTTTGGGGTCAAACTTTGCAAAATTCCGACCTCCATAAAATCAAAACTACTCATCGAAAACTTATAAAAAATACATTTTTGAGCTCTGCTATTCACTCCCTTTCGCATAAGATACAATTTGGACCAAAAACGACTCCCCTGAAAAAAATCACATTTGTTTTCACATTGGGGTCAAACTTTGCAAAATTCCGACCTCCATAAAATCAAAACTACTCATCCAAAACTTATAAAAAATACATTTTTGAGCTCTGCTATTCACTCCCTTTCGCATAAGATACAATTTGGACCAAAAAAGACTCCCCTGAAAAAAATCACATTTGTTTTCACAAAAACGGCTGTATCTCAGCCAATTTACGTTATTTTGGGGTCAAACTTTGCAAAATTCCGACCTCCATAAAATCAAAACTACTCATCGAAAACTTATAAAAAATACATTTTTGAGCTCTGCTATTCACTCACATTCGCAAAAGATACAATTTGGACCAAAAACGACTCCCCTGAAAAAAATCACATGTGTTTTCACAAAAACGACTGTATCTCAGCCAATTTACGTTATTTTGGGGTCAAACTTTGCAAAATTAAGACCTCCATAAAATCAAAACTACTCATCCAAAACTTATAAAAAATACATTTTTGAGCTCTGCTATTCACTCCCTTTCGCATAAGATACAATTTGGACCAAAAAAGACTCCCCTGAAAAAAATTAAAAATACATTTTTGAGCTCTGCTTATCACTCCCTTTCGCATAAGATACAATTTGGACCAAAAAAGACTCCCCTGAAAAAAAATCACATTTGTTTTCACAAAAACGGCTGTATCTCAGCCAATTTACGTTATTTTGGGGTCAAACTTTGCAAAATTCCGACCTCCAAAAAATCAAAACTACTCATCGAAAACTTATAAAAAATACATTTTTGAGCTCTGCTATTCACTCCCTTTCGCATAAGATACAATTTGGACCAAAAAAGACTCCCCTGAAAAAAATCACATTTGTTTTCACAAAAACGGCTGTATCTCAGCCAATTTACGTTATTTTGGGGTCAAACTTTGCAAAATTCCGACCTCCAAAAAATCAAAACTACTCATCGAAAACTTATAAAAAATACATTTTTGAGCTCTGCTATTCACTCCCTTTCGCATAAGATACAATTTGGACCCAAAAAGACTCCCCTGAAAAAAATCACATTTGTGTTCACAAAAACGGCTGTATCTCAGCCAATTTACGTTATTTTGGGGTCAAACTTTGCAAAATTCCGACCTCCATAAAATCAAAACTACTCATCGAAAACTTATAAAAAATACATTTTTGAGCTCTGCTATTCACTCCCTTTCGCATAAGATACAATTTGGACCAAAAAAGACTCCCCTGAAAAAAATCACATTTGTGTTCACAAAAACGGCTGTATCTCAGCCAATTTACGTTATTTTGGGGTCAAACTTGGCAAAATTCCGCCCTCCATAAAATCAAAACTACTCATCCAAAACTTATAAAAAATACATTTTTGAGCTCTGCTATTCACTCCCTTTCGCATAAGATACAATTTGGACCAAAAAAGACTCCACTGAAAAAAATCACATTTGTTTTCACAAAAACGGCTGTATCTCAGCCAATTTACGTTATTTTGGGGTCAAACTTTGCAAAATTCCGACCTCCATAAAATCAAAACTACTCATCCAAAACTTATAAAAAATACATTTTTGAGCTCTGCTATTCACTCACTTTCGCAAAAGATACAATTTGGACAAAAAACGACTCCCCTGAAAAAAATCACATTTGTTTTCACAAAAACGACTGTATCTCAGCCAATTTACGTTATTTTGGGGTCAAACTTTGCAAAATTAAGACCTCCATAAAATCAAAACTACTCATCGAAAACTTATAAAAAAATACATTTTTGAGCTCTGCTATTCACTCCCTTTCGCATAAGATACAATTTGGACCAAAAACGACTCCCCTGAAAAATTTACATTTGTTTTCACAAAAACGGCTGTATCTCAGCCAATTTACGTTATTTTGGGGTCAAACTTTGCAAAATTCCGACCTCCATAAAATCAAAACTACTCATCCAAAACTTATAAAAAATACATTTTTGAGCTCTGCTTATCACTCCCTTTCGCATAACATACAATTTGGACCAAAAAAGACTCCCCTGAAAAAAATCACATTTGTTTTCACAAAAACGGCTGTATCTCAGCCAATTTACGTTATTTTGGGGTCAAACTTTGCAAAATTCCGACCTCCATAAAATCAAAACTACTCATCGAAAACTTATAAAAAATACATTTTTGAGCTCTGCTTATCACTCCCTTTCGCATAACATACAATTTGGACCAAAAAAGACTCCCCTGAAAAAAATCACATTTGTTTTCACAAAAACGGCTGTATCTCAGCCAATTTACGTTATTTTGGGGTCAAACTTTGCAAAATTAAGACCTCCATAAAATCAAAACTACTCATCCAAAACTTATAAAAAATACATTTTTGAGCTCTGCTTATCACTCCCTTTCGCATAACATACAATTTGGACCAAAAAAGACACCCCTGAAAAAAATCACATTTGTTTTCACAAAAACGGCTGTATCTCAGCCAATTTACGTTATTTTGGGGTCAAACTTTGCAAAATTCCGCCCTCCATAAAATCAAAACTACTCATCCAAAACTTATAAAAAATACATTTTTGAGCTCTGCTATTCACTCACTTTCGCAAAAGATACAATTTGGACCAAAAACGACTCCCCTGAAAAAAATCACATTTGTTTTCACAAAAACGACTGTATCTCAGCCAATTTACGTTATTTTGGGGTCAAACTTTGCAAAATTAAGACCTCCATAAAATCAAAACTACTCATCCAAAACTTATAAAAAATACATTTTTGAGCTCTGCTATTCACTCCCTTTCGCATAAGATACAATTTGGACCCAAAAAGACTCCCCTGAAAAAAATCACATTTGTGTTCACAAAAACGGCTGTATCTCAGCCAATTTACGTTATTTTGGGGTCAAACTTTGCAAAATTCCGACCTCCATAAAATCAAAACTACTCATCGAAAACTTATAAAAAATACATTTTTGAGCTCTGCTATTCACTCCCTTTCGCATAAGATACAATTTGGACCAAAAAAGACTCCCCTGAAAAAAATCACATTTGTGTTCACAAAAACGGCTGTATCTCAGCCAATTTACGTTATTTTGGGGTCAAACTTGGCAAAATTCCGCCCTCCATAAAATCAAAACTACTCATCGAAAACTTATAAAAAATACATTTTTGAGCTCTGCTATTCACTCCCTTTCGCATAAGATACAATTTGGACCAAAAAAGACTCCACTGAAAAAAATCACATTTGTTTTCACAAAAACGGCTGTATCTCAGCCAATTTACGTTATTTTGGGGTCAAACTTTGCAAAATTCCGACCTCCATAAAATCAAAACTACTCATCCAAAACTTATAAAAAAATACATTTTTGAGCTCTGCTATTCACTCCCTTTCGCATAAGATACAATTTGGACCAAAAACGACTCCCCTGAAAAAATTCACATTTGTTTTCACAAAAACGGCTGTATCTCAGCCAATTTACGTTATTTTGGGGTCAAACTTTGCAAAATTCCGACCTCCATAAAATCAAAACTACTCATCGAAAACTTATAAAAAATACATTTTTGAGCTCTGCTATTCACTCCCTTTCGCATAAGATACAATTTGGACCAAAAAAGACTCTCCTGAAAAAAATCACATTTGTTTTCACAAAAACGGCTGTATCTCAGCCAATTTACGTTATTTTGGGGTCAAACTTTGCAAAATTCCGACCTCCATAAAATCAAAACTACTCATCGAAAACTTATAAAAAATACATTTTTGAGCTCTGCTATTCACTCCCTTTCGCATAAGATACAATTTGGACCCAAAAAGACTCCCCTGAAAAAAATCACATTTGTGTTCACAAAAACGGCTGTATCTCAGCCAATTTACGTTATTTTGGGGTCAAACTTTGCAAAATTCCGACCTCCATAAAATCAAAACTACTCATCGAAAACTTATAAAAAATACATTTTTGAGCTCTGCTATTCACTCCCTTTCGCATAAGATACAATTTGGACCAAAAAAGACTCCCCTGAAAAAAATCACATTTGTGTTCACAAAAACGGCTGTATCTCAGCCAATTTACGTTATTTTGGGGTCAAACTTGGCAAAATTCAGCCCTCCATAAAATCAAAACTACTCATCCAAAACTTATAAAAAATACATTTTTGAGCTCTGCTATTCACTCCCTTTCGCATAAGATACAATTTGGACCAAAAAAGACTCCACTGAAAAAAATCACATTTGTTTTCACAAAAACGGCTGTATCTCAGCCAATTTACGTTATTTTGGGGTCAAACTTTGCAAAATTCCGACCTCCATAAAATCAAAACTACTCATCCAAAACTTATAAAAAAATACATTTTTGAGCTCTGCTATTCACTCCCTTTCGCATAAGATACAATTTGGACCAAAAAAGACTCCCCTGAAAAAAATCACATTTGTGTTCACAAAAACGGCTGTATCTCAGCCAATTTACGTTATTTTGGGGTCAAACTTGGCAAAATTCCGCCCTCCATAAAATCAAAACTACTCATCCAAAACTTATAAAAAATACATTTTTGAGCTCTGCTATTCACTCCCTTTCGCATAAGATACAATTTGGACCAAAAAAGACTCCACTGAAAAAAATCACATTTGTTTTCACAAAAACGGCTGTATCTCAGCCAATTTACGTTATTTTGGGGTCAAACTTTGCAAAATTCCGACCTCCATAAAATCAAAACTACTCATCGAAAACTTATAAAAAATACATTTTTGAGCTCTGCTATTCACTCCCTTTCGCATAAGATACAATTTGGACCAAAAAAGACTCCCCTGAAAAAATCACATTTGTGTTCACAAAAACGGCTGTATCTCAGCCAATTTACGTTATTTTGGGGTCAAACTTGGCAAAATTCCGCCCTCCATAAAATCAAAACTACTCATCCAAAACTTATAAAAAATACATTTTTGAGCTCTGCTATTCACTCCCTTTCGCATAAGATACAATTTGGACCAAAAAAGACTCCCCTGAAAAAAATCACATTTGTGTTCACAAAAACGGCTGTATCTCAGCCAATTTACGTTATTTTGGGGTCAAACTTGGCAAAATTCCGCCCTCCATAAAATCAAAACTACTCATCCAAAACTTATAAAAAATACATTTTTGAGCTCTGCTATTCACTCCCTTTCGCATAAGATACAATTTGGACCAAAAAAGACTCCACTGAAAAAAATCACATTTGTTTTCACAAAAACGGCTGTATCTCAGCCAATTTACGTTATTTTGGGGCCAAACTTTGCAAAATTCCGACCTCCATAAAATCAAAACTACTCATCGAAAACTTATAAAAAATACATTTTTGAGCTCTGCTATTCACTCCCTTTCGCATAAGATACAATTTGGACCAAAAAAGACTCCACTGAAAAAAATCACATTTGTTTTCACAAAAACGGCTGTATCTCAGCCAATTTACGTTATTTTGGGGTCAAACTTTGCAAAATTCCGACCTCCATACAATCAAAACTACTCATCCAAAACTTATAAAAAATACATTTTTGAGCTCTGCTATTCACTCACTTTCGCAAAAGATACAATTTGGACAAAAAACGACTCCCCTGAAAAAAATCACATTTGTTTTCACAAAAACGACTGTATCTCAGCCAATTTACGTTATTTTGGGGTCAAACTTTGCAAAATTAAGACCTCCATAAAATCAAAACTACTCATCGAAAACTTATAAAAAATACATTTTTGAGCTCTGCTATTCACTCCCTTTCGCATAAGATACAATTTGGACCAAAAACGACTCCCCTGAAAAAAATCACATTTGTTTTCACATTGGGGTCAAACTTTGCAAAATTCCGACCTCCATAAAATCAAAACTACTCATCCAAAACTTATAAAAAATACATTTTTGAGCTCTGCTATTCACTCCCTTTCGCATAAGATACAATTTGGACCAAAAAAGACTCCCCTGAAAAAAATCACATTTGTTTTCACAAAAACGGCTGTATCTCAGCCAATTTACGTTATTTTGGGGTCAAACTTTGCAAAATTCCGACCTCCATAAAATCAAAACTACTCATCGAAAACTTATAAAAAATACATTTTTGAGCTCTGCTATTCACTCACATTCGCAAAAGATACAATTTGGACCAAAAACGACTCCCCTGAAAAAAATCACATGTGTTTTCACAAAAACGACTGTATCTCAGCCAATTTACGTTATTTTGGGGTCAAACTTTGCAAAATTAAGACCTCCATAAAATCAAAACTACTCATCCAAAACTTATAAAAAATACATTTTTGAGCTCTGCTATTCACTCCCTTTCGCATAAGATACAATTTGGACCAAAAAAGACTCCCCTGAAAAAAATTAAAAATACATTTTTGAGCTCTGCTTATCACTCCCTTTCGCATAAGATACAATTTGGACCAAAAAAGACTCCCCTGAAAAAAAATCACATTTGTTTTCACAAAAACGGCTGTATCTCAGCCAATTTACGTTATTTTGGGGTCAAACTTTGCAAAATTCCGACCTCCAAAAAATCAAAACTACTCATCGAAAACTTATAAAAAATACATTTTTGAGCTCTGCTATTCACTCCCTTTCGCATAAGATACAATTTGGACCCAAAAAGACTCCCCTGAAAAAAATCACATTTGTTTTCACAAAAACGGCTGTATCTCAGCCAATTTACGTTATTTTGGGGTCAAACTTTGCAAAATTCCGACCTCCATAAAATCAAAACTACTCATCGAAAACTTATAAAAAATACATTTTTGAGCTCTGCTATTCACTCCCTTTCGCATAAGATACAATTTGGACCCAAAAAGACTCCCCTGAAAAAAATCACATTTGTGTTCACAAAAACGGCTGTATCTCAGCCAATTTACGTTATTTTGGGGTCAAACTTTGCAAAATTCCGACCTCCATAAAATCAAAACTACTCATCGAAAACTTATAAAAAATACATTTTTGAGCTCTGCTATTCACTCCCTTTCGCATAAGATACAATTTGGACCAAAAAAGACTCCCCTGAAAAAAATCACATTTGTGTTCACAAAAACGGCTGTATCTCAGCCAATTTACGTTATTTTGGGGTCAAACTTGGCAAAATTCCGCCCTCCATAAAATCAAAACTACTCATCCAAAACTTATAAAAAATACATTTTTGAGCTCTGCTATTCACTCCCTTTCGCATAAGATACAATTTGGACCAAAAAAGACTCCACTGAAAAAAATCACATTTGTTTTCACAAAAACGGCTGTATCTCAGCCAATTTACGTTATTTTGGGGTCAAACTTTGCAAAATTCCGACCTCCATAAAATCAAAACTACTCATCCAAAACTTATAAAAAATACATTTTTGAGCTCTGCTTATCACTCCCTTTCGCATAACATACAATTTGGACCAAAAAAGACTCCCCTGAAAAAAATCACATTTGTTTTCACAAAAACGGCTGTATCTCAGCCAATTTACGTTATTTTGGGGTCAAACTTTGCAAAATTCCGACCTCCATAAAATCAAAACTACTCATCGAAAACTTATAAAAAATACATTTTTGAGCTCTGCTTATCACTCCCTTTCGCATAACATACAATTTGGACCAAAAAAGACTCCCCTGAAAAAAATCACATTTGTTTTCACAAAAACGGCTGTATCTCAGCCAATTTACGTTATTTTGGGGTCAAACTTTGCAAAATTAAGACCTCCATAAAATCAAAACTACTCATCCAAAACTTATAAAAAATACATTTTTGAGCTCTGCTTATCACTCCCTTTCGCATAACATACAATTTGGACCAAAAAAGACTCCCCTGAAAAAAATCACATTTGTTTTCACAAAAACGGCTGTATCTCAGCCAATTTACGTTATTTTGGGGTCAAACTTTGCAAAATTCCGCCCTCCATAAAATCAAAACTACTCATCCAAAACTTATAAAAAATACATTTTTGAGCTCTGCTATTCACTCACTTTCGCAAAAGATACAATTTGGACCAAAAACGACTCCCCTGAAAAAAATCACATTTGTTTTCACAAAAACGACTGTATCTCAGCCAATTTACGTTATTTTGGGGTCAAACTTTGCAAAATTAAGACCTCCATAAAATCAAAACTACTCATCGAAAACTTATACAAAATACATTTTTGAGCTCTGCTATTCACTCCCTTTCGCATAAGATACAATTTGGACCCAAAAAGACTCCCCTGAAAAAAATCACATTTGTGTTCACAAAAACGGCTGTATCTCAGCCAATTTACGTTATTTTGGGGTCAAACTTTGCAAAATTCCGACCTCCATAAAATCAAAACTACTCATCGAAAACTTATAAAAAATACATTTTTGAGCTCTGCTATTCACTCCCTTTCGCATAAGATACAATTTGGACCAAAAAAGACTCCCCTGAAAAAAATCACATTTGTGTTCACAAAAACGGCTGTATCTCAGCCAATTTACGTTATTTTGGGGTCAAACTTGGCAAAATTCCGCCCTCCATAAAATCAAAACTACTCATCGAAAACTTATAAAAAATACATTTTTGAGCTCTGCTATTCACTCCCTTTCGCATAAGATACAATTTGGACCAAAAAAGACTCCACTGAAAAAAATCACATTTGTTTTCACAAAAACGGCTGTATCTCAGCCAATTTACGTTATTTTGGGGTCAAACTTTGCAAAATTCCGACCTCCATAAAATCAAAACTACTCATCCAAAACTTATAAAAAAATACATTTTTGAGCTCTGCTATTCACTCCCTTTCGCATAAGATACAATTTGGACCAAAAACGACTCCCCTGAAAAAATTCACATTTGTTTTCACAAAAACGGCTGTATCTCAGCCAATTTACGTTATTTTGGGGTCAAACTTTGCAAAATTCCGACCTCCATAAAATCAAAACTACTCATCGAAAACTTATAAAAAATACATTTTTGAGCTCTGCTATTCACTCCCTTTCGCATAAGATACAATTTGGACCAAAAAAGACTCCCCTGAAAAAAATCACATTTGTTTTCACAAAAACGGCTGTATCTCAGCCAATTTACGTTATTTTGGGGTCAAACTTTGCAAAATTCCGACCTCCATAAAATCAAAACTACTCATCGAAAACTTATAAAAAATACATTTTTGAGCTCTGCTATTCACTCCCTTTCGCATAAGATACAATTTGGACCCAAAAAGACTCCCCTGAAAAAAATCACATTTGTGTTCACAAAAACGGCTGTATCTCAGCCAATTTACGTTATTTTGGGGTCAAACTTTGCAAAATTCCGACCTCCATAAAATCAAAACTACTCATCGAAAACTTATAAAAAATACATTTTTGAGCTCTGCTATTCACTCCCTTTCGCATAAGATACAATTTGGACCAAAAAAGACTCCACTGAAAAAAATCACATTTGTTTTCACAAAAACGGCTGTATCTCAGCCAATTTACGTTATTTTGGGGTCAAACTTTGCAAAATTCCGACCTCCATAAAATCAAAACTACTCATCCAAAACTTATAAAAAAATACATTTTTGAGCTCTGCTATTCACTCCCTTTCGCATAAGATACAATTTGGACCAAAAAAGACTCCCCTGAAAAAAATCACATTTGTGTTCACAAAAACGGCTGTATCTCAGCCAATTTACGTTATTTTGGGGTCAAACTTGGCAAAATTCCGCCCTCCATAAAATCAAAACTACTCATCCAAAACTTATAAAAAATACATTTTTGAGCTCTGCTATTCACTCCCTTTCGCATAAGATACAATTTGGACTAAAAAAGACTCCACTGAAAAAAATCACATTTGTTTTCACAAAAACGGCTGTATCTCAGCCAATTTACGTTATTTTGGGGTCAAACTTTGCAAAATTCCGACCTCCATAAAATCAAAACTACTCATCCAAAACTTATAAAAAAATACATTTTTGAGCTCTGCTATTCACTCCCTTTCGCATAAGATACAATTTGGACCAAAAACGACTCCCCTGAAAAAATTCACATTTGTTTTCACAAAAACGGCTGTATCTCAGCCAATTTACGTTATTTTGGGGTCAAACTTTGCAAAATTCCGACCTCCATAAAATCAAAACTACTCATCGAAAACTTATAAAAAATACATTTTTGAGCTCTGCTTATCACTCCCTTTCGCATAACATACAATTTGGACCAAAAAAGACTCCCCTGAAAAAAATCACATTTGTTTTCACAAAAACGGCTGTATCTCAGCCAATTTACGTTATTTTGGGGTCAAACTTTGCAAAATTCCGACCTCCATAAAATCAAAACTACTCATCGAAAACTTATAAAAAATACATTTTTGAGCTCTGCTATTCACTCCCTTTCGCATAAGATACAATTTGGACCAAAAAAGACTCCCCTGAAAAAAATCACATTTGTTTTCACAAAAACGGCTGTATCTCAGCCAATTTACGTTATTTTGGGGTCAAACTTTGCAAAATTCCGACCTCCATAAAATCAAAACTACTCATCCAAAACTTATAAAAAATACATTTTTGAGCTCTGCTATTCACTCACTTTCGCAAAAGATACAATTTGGACCAAAAACGACTCCCCTGAAAAAATCACATTTGTTTTCACAAAAACGGCTGTATCTCAGCCAATTTACGTTATTTTGGGGTCAAACTTTGCAAAATTAAGACCTCCATAAAATCAAAACTACTCATCGAAAACTTATAAAAAATACATTTTTGAGCTCTGCTATTCACTCCCTTTCGCATTAGATACAATTTGGACCAAAAAAGACTCCCCTGAAAAAAATAAAAAATACATTTTTGAGCTCTGCTTATCACTCCCTTTCGCATAAGATACAATTTGGACCAAAAAAGACTCCCCTGAAAAAAATCACATTTGTTTTCACAAAAACGGCTGTATCTCAGCCAATTTACGTTATTTTGGGGTCAAACTTTGCAAAATTCCGACCTCCATAAAATCAAAACTACTCATCGAAAACTTATAAAAAATAGGGGAAGGTGGCCTAAAATGGCCCCCCTAAGGAAAATGTCCTATATCTCAAAAACAAGTAAAATTCAAACTTAAATGCTATATACTATTCAAAGTTTAATATATTACTCTAAAATTTTTTTCATTTGCGAGTTAAAAAAGTTTCATAAAGTATTTAAATTTTTTAATTTTCAAGACGTCTACAAATTTCACTGATCAAATTTACCCGGGTAAAATGGCACACTGTCAAAACATACGTGATTTTAAATGCAAAATTGAGTCAAAGGGCTCCTTTTCCATTTTCTTGGAACAAGTGGTGCTTAATCCCCCCAGATCTTTCTACGAGTCATTCAAAACCCAGTTCATGTTGGTTGCTCGACTCGTTTTTGTAGTTTTTACAACTTTGAATGTTTTGGATGCTTTTTTCCAGGTTTTTGACGGAACCAAGGGCTTTCCTCAGTCCAGGACTTACTCTCTGTGCATCGTTTATAATTAGCAAGAATTTTCACTTTAAAAAAATGAAAATGTGAAAGAAAATATAAAATGACATGTGAAATAGGTATGCCATTTTACCCGAGCACTAAGTAGGCCATTTTGCCCATTTTGAGTTTTTTCAATTTAATTTTTATATCAAAAAATTTAAAATCGTTTTAAACCAACTTATTTCAGTAAATTAATAAGAAATACTTCATGCATACATACATTACCTTCTCTTTCCGAAACACAATGTTTTTTATACTTTTTTTTTGCAAAAAAAATTTCACAAAGTTTTAACGAGTGTACTTTTTGAGGTGGATAGAGACAGTTTGACCTGTCAAATTTCAAATAATAACTTGAAGTTGCTGAAATTTCGTTTATGTTGGTTTTGCTAGATAAACTAAAGAATCGAGTTCATAAAACTTTCTAATTATTTTCGATTCTACGATTTCTAGCAAGGGGGCCATTTTACCTTGGGGTGCCATTTTAGGCCACTTTCCCCTACATTTTTGAGCTCTGCTATTCACTCCCTTTCGCATAAGATACAATTTGGACCAAAAAAGACTCCCCTGAAAAAAATCACATTTGTGTTCACAAAAACGGCTGTATCTCAGCCAAATTACGTTATTTTGGGGTCAAACTTGGCAAAATTCCGCCCTCCATAAAATCAAAACTACTCATCCAAAACTTATAAAAAATACATTTTTGAGCTCTGCTATTCACTCCCTTTCGCATAAGATACAATTTGGACCAAAAAAGACTCCACTGAAAAAAATCACATTTGTTTTCACAAAAACGGCTGTATCTCAGCCAATTTACGTTATTTTGGGGTCAAACTTTGCAAAATTCCGACCTCCATAAAATCAAAACTACTCATCCAAAACTTATAAAAAATACATTTTTGAGCTCTGCTATTCACTCACTTTCGCAAAAGATACAATTTGGACCAAAAACGACTCCCCTGAAAAAAATCACATTTGTTTTCACAAAAACGACTGTATCTCAGCCAATTTACGTTATTTTGGGGTCAAACTTTGCAAAATTAAGACCTCCATAAAATCAAAACTACTCATCGAAAACTTATAAAAAAATACATTTTTGAGCTCTGCTATTCACTCCCTTTCGCATAAGATACAATTTGGACCAAAAACGACTCCCCTGAAAAATTTACATTTGTTTTCACAAAAACGGCTGTATCTCAGCCAATTTACGTTATTTTGGGGTCAAACTTTGCAAAATTCCGACCTCCATAAAATCAAAACTACTCATCCAAAACTTATAAAAAATACATTTTTGAGCTCTGCTTATCACTCCCTTTCGCATAACATACAATTTGGACCAAAAAAGACTCCCCTGAAAAAAATCACATTTGTTTTCACAAAAACGGCTGTATCTCAGCCAATTTACGTTATTTTGGGGTCAAACTTTGCAAAATTCCGACCTCCATAAAATCAAAACTACTCATCGAAAACTTATAAAAAATACATTTTTGAGCTCTGCTTATCACTCCCTTTCGCATAACATACAATTTGGACCAAAAAAGACTCCCCTGAAAAAAATCACATTTGTTTTCACAAAAACGGCTGTATCTCAGCCAATTTACGTTATTTTGGGGTCAAACTTTGCAAAATTAAGACCTCCATAAAATCAAAACTACTCATCCAAAACTTATAAAAAATACATTTTTGAGCTCTGCTTATCACTCCCTTTCGCATAACATACAATTTGGACCAAAAAAGACTCCCCTGAAAAAAATCACATTTGTTTTCACAAAAACGGCTGTATCTCAGCCAATTTACGTTATTTTGGGGTCAAACTTTGCAAAATTCCGCCCTCCATAAAATCAAAACTACTCATCCAAAACTTATAAAAAATACATTTTTGAGCTCTGCTATTCACTCACTTTCGCAAAAGATACAATTTGGACCAAAAACGACTCCCCTGAAAAAAATCACATTTGTTTTCACAAAAACGACTGTATCTCAGCCAATTTACGTTATTTTGGGGTCAAACTTTGCAAAATTAAGACCTCCATAAAATCAAAACTACTCATCCAAAACTTATAAAAAATACATTTTTGAGCTCTGCTATTCACTCCCTTTCGCATAAGATACAATTTGGACCCAAAAAGACTCCCCTGAAAAAAATCACATTTGTGTTCACAAAAACGGCTGTATCTCAGCCAATTTACGTTATTTTGGGGTCAAACTTTGCAAAATTCCGACCTCCATAAAATCAAAACTACTCATCGAAAACTTATAAAAAATACATTTTTGAGCTCTGCTATTCACTCCCTTTCGCATAAGATACAATTTGGACCAAAAAAGACTCCCCTGAAAAAAATCACATTTGTGTTCACAAAAACGGCTGTATCTCAGCCAATTTACGTTATTTTGGGGTCAAACTTGGCAAAATTCCGCCCTCCATAAAATCAAAACTACTCATCGAAAACTTATAAAAAATACATTTTTGAGCTCTGCTATTCACTCCCTTTCGCATAAGATACAATTTGGACCAAAAAAGACTCCACTGAAAAAAATCACATTTGTTTTCACAAAAACGGCTGTATCTCAGCCAATTTACGTTATTTTGGGGTCAAACTTTGCAAAATTCCGACCTCCATAAAATCAAAACTACTCATCCAAAACTTATAAAAAAATACATTTTTGAGCTCTGCTATTCACTCCCTTTCGCATAAGATACAATTTGGACCAAAAACGACTCCCCTGAAAAAATTCACATTTGTTTTCACAAAAACGGCTGTATCTCAGCCAATTTACGTTATTTTGGGGTCAAACTTTGCAAAATTCCGACCTCCATAAAATCAAAACTACTCATCGAAAACTTATAAAAAATACATTTTTGAGCTCTGCTATTCACTCCCTTTCGCATAAGATACAATTTGGACCAAAAAAGACTCCCCTGAAAAAAAAATCACATTTGTTTTCACAAAAACGGCTGTATCTCAGCCAATTTACGTTATTTTGGGGTCAAACTTTGCAAAATTCCGACCTCCATAAAATCAAAACTACTCATCGAAAACTTATAAAAAATACATTTTTGAGCTCTGCTATTCACTCCCTTTCGCATAAGATACAATTTGGACCCAAAAAGACTCCCCTGAAAAAAATCACATTTGTGTTCACAAAAACGGCTGTATCTCAGCCAATTTACGTTATTTTGGGGTCAAACTTTGCAAAATTCCGACCTCCATAAAATCAAAACTACTCATCCAAAACTTATAAAAAAATACATTTTTGAGCTCTGCTATTCACTCCCTTTCGCATAAGATACAATTTGGACCAAAAACGACTCCCCTGAAAAAATTCACATTTGTTTTCACAAAAACGGCTGTATCTCAGCCAATTTACGTTATTTTGGGGTCAAACTTTGCAAAATTCCGACCTCCATAAAATCAAAACTACTCATCGAAAACTTATAAAAAATACATTTTTGAGCTCTGCTATTCACTCCCTTTCGCATAAGATACAATTTGGACCCAAAAAGACTCCCCTGAAAAAAATCACATTTGTGTTCACAAAAACGGCTGTATCTCAGCCAATTTACGTTATTTTGGGGTCAAACTTTGCAAAATTCCGACCTCCATAAAATCAAAACTACTCATCGAAAACTTATAAAAAATACATTTTTGAGCTCTGCTATTCACTCCCTTTCGCATAAGATACAATTTGGACCAAAAAAGACTCCCCTGAAAAAAATCACATTTGTTTTCACAAAAACGGCTGTATCTCAGCCAATTTACGTTATTTTGGGGTCAAACTTTGCAAAATTCCGACCTCCATAAAATCAAAACTACTCATCGAAAACTTATAAAAAATACATTTTTGAGCTCTGCTATTCACTCCCTTTCGCATAAGATACAATTTGGACCAAAAAAGACTCCCCTGAAAAAAATCACATTTGTGTTCACAAAAACGGCTGTATCTCAGCCAATTTACGTTATTTTGGGGTCAAACTTGGCAAAATTCCGCCCTCCATAAAATCAAAACTACTCATCCAAAACTTATAAAAAATACATTTTTGAGCTCTGCTATTCACTCCCTTTCGCATAAGATACAATTTGGACCAAAAAAGACTCCACTGAAAAAAATCACATTTGTTTTCACAAAAACGGCTGTATCTCAGCCAATTTACGTTATTTTGGGGTCAAACTTTGCAAAATTCCGACCTCCATAAAATCAAAACTACTCATCCAAAACTTATAAAAAAATACATTTTTGAGCTCTGCTATTCACTCCCTTTCGCATAAGATACAATTTGGACCAAAAAAGACTCCCCTGAAAAAAATAAAAAATACATTTTTGAGCTCTGCTTATCACTCCCTTTCGCATAAGATACAATTTGGACCAAAAAAGACTCCCCTGAAAAAAAATCACATTTGTTTTCACAAAAACGGCTGTATCTCAGCCAATTTACGTTATTTTGGGGTCAAACTTTGCAAAATTCCGACCTCCATAAAATCAAAACTACTCATCGAAAACTTATAAAAAATACATTTTTGAGCTCTGCTATTCACTCCCTTTCGCATAAGATACAATTTGGACCAAAAAAGACTCCCCTGAAAAAAATCACATTTGTTTTCACAAAAACGGCTGTATCTCAGCCAATTTACGTTATTTTGGGGTCAAACTTTGCAAAATTCCGACCTCCATAAAATCAAAACTACTCATCGAAAACTTATAAAAAATACATTTTTGAGCTCTGCTATTCACTCCCTTTCGCATAAGATACAATTTGGACCAAAAAAGACTCCCCTGAAAAAAATCACATTTGTGTTCACAAAAACGGCTGTATCTCAGCCAATTTACGTTATTTTGGGGTCAAACTTGGCAAAATTCCGCCCTCCATAAAATCAAAACTACTCATCCAAAACTTATAAAAAATACATTTTTGAGCTCTGCTATTCACTCCCTTTCGCATAAGATACAATTTGGACCAAAAAAGACTCCACTCACTCCCTTTCGCATAAGATACAATTTGGACCAAAAAAGACTCCACTGAAAAAAATCACATTTGTTTTCACAAAAACGGCTGTATCTCAGCCAATTTACGTTATTTTGGGGTCAAACTTTGCAAAATTCCGACCTCCATAAAATCAAAACTACTCATCCAAAACTTATAAAAAAATACATTTTTGAGCTCTGCTATTCACTCCCTTTCGCATAAGATACAATTTGGACCAAAAACGACTCCCCTGAAAAAATTCACATTTGTTTTCACAAAAACGGCTGTATCTCAGCCAATTTACGTTATTTTGGGGTCAAACTTTGCAAAATTCCGACCTCCATAAAATCAAAACTACTCATCCAAAACTTATAAAAAATACATTTTTGAGCTCTGCTTATCACTCCCTTTCGCATAACATACAATTTGGACCAAAAAAGACTCCCCTGAAAAAAATCACATTTGTTTTCACAAAAACGGCTGTATCTCAGCCAATTTACGTTATTTTGGGGTCAAACTTTGCAAAATTCCGACCTCCATAAAATCAAAACTACTCATCGAAAACTTATAAAAAATACATTTTTGAGCTCTGCTATTCACTCCCTTTCGCATAAGATACAATTTGGACCAAAAACGACTCCCCTGAAAAAATTCACATTTGTTTTCACAAAAACGGCTGTATCTCAGCCAATTTACGTTATTTTGGGGTCAAACTTTGCAAAATTCCGACCTCCATAAAATCAAAACTACTCATCCAAAACTTATAAAAAATACATTTTTGAGCTCTGCTTATCACTCCCTTTCGCATAACATACAATTTGGACCAAAAAAGACTCCCCTGAAAAAAATCACATTTGTTTTCACAAAAACGGCTGTATCTCAGCCAATTTACGTTATTTTGGGGTCAAACTTTGCAAAATTCCGACCTCCATAAAATCAAAACTACTCATCCAAAACTTATAAAAAATACATTTTTGAGCTCTGCTTATCACTCCCTTTCGCATAACATACAATTTGGACCAAAAAAGACTCCCCTGAAAAAAATCACATTTGTTTTCACAAAAACGGCTGTATCTCAGCCAATTTACGTTATTTTGGGGTCAAACTTTGCAAAATTCCGACCTCCATAAAATCAAAACTACTCATCCAAAACTTATAAAAAATACATTTTTGAGCTCTGCTATTCACTCACTTTCGCAAAAGATACAATTTGGACCAAAAACGACTCCCCTGAAAAAAATCACATTTGTTTTCACAAAAACGACTGTATCTCAGCCAATTTACGTTATTTTGGGGTCAAACTTTGCAAAATTAAGACCTCCATAAAATCAAAACTACTCATCCAAAACTTATAAAAAATACATTTTTGAGCTCTGCTATTCACTCCCTTTCGCATAAGATACAATTTGGACCAAAAAAGACTCCCCTGAAAAAAATCACATTTGTTTTCACAAAAACGGCTGTATCTCAGCCAATTTACGTTATTTTGGGGTCAAACTTTGCAAAATTCCGACCTCCATAAAATCAAAACTACTCATCCAAAACTTATAAAAAATACATTTTTGAGCTCTGCTATTCACTCACTTTCGCAAAAGATACAATTTGGACCAAAAACGACTCCCCTGAAAAAATCACATTTGTTTTCACAAAAACGACTGTATCTCAGCCAATTTACGTTATTTTGGGGTCAAACTTTGCAAAATTAAGACCTCCATAAAATCAAAACTACTCATCCAAAACTTATAAAAAATACATTTTTGAGCTCTGCTATTCACTCCCTTTCGCATAAGATACAATTTGGACCAAAAAAGACTCCCCTGAAAAAAATAAAAAATACATTTTTGAGCTCTGCTTATCACTCCCTTTCGCATAAGATACAATTTGGACCAAAAAAGACTCCCCTGAAAAAAATCACATTTGTTTTCACAAAAACGGCTGTATCTCAGCCAATTTACGTTATTTTGGGGTCAAACTTTGCAAAATTCCGACCTCCATAAAATCAAAACTACTCATCGAAAACTTATAAAAAATAGGGGAAGGTGGCCTAAAATGGCCCCCCCTAAGGAAAATGTCCTATATCTCAAAAACAAGTAAAATTCAAACTTAAATGCTATATACTATTCAAAGTTTAATATATTACTCTAAAATTTTTTTCATTTGCGAGTTAAAAAAGTTTCATAAAGTATTTAAATTTTTTAATTTTCAAGACGTCTACAAATTTCACTGATCAAATTTACCCGGGTAAAATGGCACACTGTCAAAACATACCTGATTTTAAATGCAAAATTGAGTCAAAGGGCTCCTTTTCCATTTTCTTGGAACAAGTGGTGCTTAATCCCCCCAGATCTTTCTACGAGTCATTCAAAACCCAGTTCATGTTGGTTGCTCGACTCGTTTTTGTAGTTTTTACAACTTTGAATGTTTTGGATGCTTTTTTCCAGGTTTTTGACGGAACCAAGGGCTTTCCTCAGTCCAGGACTTACTCTCTGTGCATCGTTTATAATTAGCAAGAATTTTCACTTTAAAAAAATGAAAATGTGAAAGAAAATATAAAATGACATGTGAAATAGGTATGCCATTTTACCCGAGCACTAAGTAGGCCATTTTGCCCATTTTGAGTTTTTTCAATTTAATTTTTATATCAAAAAATTTAAAATCGTTTTAAACCAACTTATTTCAGTAAATTAATAAGAAATACTTCATGCATACATACATTACCTTCTCTTTCCGAAACACAATGTTTTTTATACTTTTTTTTTGCAAAAAAAATTTCACAAAGTTTTAACGAGTGTACTTTTTGAGGTGGATAGAGACAGTTTGACCTGTCAAATTTCAAATAATAACTTGAAGTTGCTGAAATTTCGTTTATGTTGGTTTTGCTAGATAAACTAAAGAATCGAGTTCATAAAACTTTCTAATTATTTTCGATTCTACGATTTCTAGCAAGGGGGCCATTTTACCTTGGGGTGCCATTTAGGCCACTTTCCCCTACATTTTTGAGCTCTGCTATTCACTCCCTTTCGCATAAGATACAATTTGGACCAAAAAAGACTCCCCTGAAAAAAATCACATTTGTGTTCACAAAAACGGCTGTATCTCAGCCAATTTACGTTATTTTGGGGTCAAACTTGGCAAAATTCCGCCCTCCATAAAATCAAAACTACTCATCCAAAACTTATAAAAAATACATTTTTGAGCTCTGCTATTCACTCCCTTTCGCATAAGATACAATTTGGACCAAAAAAGACTCCACTGAAAAAAATCACATTTGTTTTCACAAAAACGGCTGTATCTCAGCCAATTTACGTTATTTTGGGGTCAAACTTTGCAAAATTCCGACCTCCATAAAATCAAAACTACTCATCCAAAACTTATAAAAAAAACCTTCCTATAGCTTTGAACTCTGCTATTCACTCCCTCTATGCTTGAAGTTGGTGTTAAAATTAATGACATAGCTTGTTTGGTTTGATTTAACACTCCTAAACGGTTTTGACAGTAGACGATTTAAAACATAACTCCTTACCTGATTTTTCTCGTTAATAATTCATTTTACCAGAAACCACATTGTTAATATTGGGACTTCTACCTAAGTAGTATTTTTATTTATTCCCGTCTTCAATCGTTAAACACACCCACTATTTAATGTCTAGTCTCTCAACCAGTTACCTTTTCAATAAAAAAGAAACCTGACAATTGTCGTGGTCGACAATCAAATCGACACCACCCATCTGATTGGCACCCCCCCCCCCCCATAAACGATGGATTATAAGGAATCGTAACAAAATATAATGAACTGTTTAACCACAATCAAAAAACCTTTGAATGAGGTCCTTAAGAGTTATGGTACTCAATTTTTTGTATACAAGAGTCGTTTGAATAAAGGCAACAATACAGAATGCAGTAGAGTGCCACTTGGAATCAAACTTTAAGTCCATTTTTATTTATTCAAATGGCATATTGTCCTCTTTGATTGACAGGTCCTTGTTGCTGCAGGACTTTGGGGAGCATATAAATAGTTGTAGTTTGTTAGAAAACTACACTTATTTGCTGCTGTTCGATCAAGGTTGTGTGGTTTATAATGGCTGTAGTTCTTGGAGCGGTACACAGTTGTGGTCAAGATTATTCGGTACAACCGTGTCAGGTCTGTGGCGATAACAGTTCCGGAAAGCACTACGGAGTCACTTGCTGTGATGGGTGTTCTTGTTTCTTCAAGCGAAGTGTTCGTAAGGGTTCATTGTACACATGCATAGCTGGCAAAGGAAACTGCATCGTTGATCGAGCTCGAAGAAACTGGTGTCCTTTTTGCCGACTTCAACGGTGCTTATTGGTGGGTATGAATGTTACTGCTGTGCAG
This sequence comes from Episyrphus balteatus, assembly GCF_945859705.1. NCBI lineage: Eukaryota > Metazoa > Arthropoda > Insecta > Diptera > Syrphidae > Episyrphus > Episyrphus balteatus. Next base: position 78,214,301 of record NC_079136.1, on the reverse strand, counting down.
GAAGAACGAGGTCCAAGAAATGGAGCAAAGCTGGAAATGAATGGATTTCGAAAAAATAAGGGACAAATTCGGTCGTGTAGTGCGGTAATTTGTGAAAATTCTGTGCTAGCCAGTAATGCAGTTCATCATCAAATTTTGGCCCAAATTCTTGTGACATGTGTTAAGCAAGCAAGGAATAATGAACACTTTCGGATGCTGGAGGCTAGGCAGCAAGATGTTATTTTGTCCAATGTTTGGAGTGAATGTTTTATTTTGAGTGGATCACATTGGCCACTGGATATCAGTGGAATAATTGAGTCATGTGCGGATGCACATTTGAAACATGTATTAAATGACGCACGAGATTTAAGGGCGGATGTGATGGAGCTAAGCTTTCTGCAGACTTTGATTCTATGCCGAAAAGGTATGTTCATGTACAAGTGATTTTCAGTATTTTAATATTATCATTATTTATATGTATATATTTTTAATATTTTAATATTGGTTTTATTTTTAGAACTAGCATTGAATGATAAAAATGCAATTCTTTTGGAGTCTTATTCGAATGCGGCGTTGGTTTCTCTTGCTCGTTATTGCACACATCAGTCAAATTGGTTTCGATTTGGATCGCTGTTGCTAGGATTGAGAAACCTTTCGTTGAGGAAATATGAGAGCTTTCTTTCTGGAATGTTTAAATCTGTTATAAGGGATATTTTAAGGAATTTGTAAATAAACCAAAAGTTTTATTGTTTAAATAAAGGAATCATAATCTATGCAGATAAGGGTGTTTTATTTTATACGAAACAGTTTTTTTTATTCTTCCAGTTTTCGTTTGATTTCATGACCCTCATGACTTTAAAAAACCTCTTCTTAAATAATTTCTTATCGGTTAGTGCAGTGGCGGATCTAGGAGGGGTCGTGGGGGTCATGACACCCTCAAAACTTGAGGTGAAAAACTGAAAATTATAAAGCAAAAAGGTGGAAACGAGTTTTTAAACCATATGATTTATTGCTCAGACGCGTCCAAAACGTGTCAAAAACGCGTGCAAAACGCATCAAAAACGCGTCCAAAACGCGTCTAGAACGCGTCCAAAAGATGTCCGAAACGCGTCCAAAACGCTTCTGAAGCGCAAGAAAAACGCGTACAAAACGCGTCCAAAACGTGTGCCAAACAAGTTCAAAACGCGTCGAAACGCGTCCGAAACGCGTTCAAAACGCGTCCAAAACACGTCCAAAACACGTCCAAAACGCGTCCAAAACGCGTCTGAAACGCGTCCAAAACGCGTCCGAAACGTGTTCAAAGTACCGATAAATCGAAAAACTAATGATGCCAATCGATTTCTCAGGTCCGAAATAGGGGGGAATAATCAAAAATTTAGTTTGAAAAAACTTGCACAGTGTTATAAATGTCATGTTTGTGTTTAATTTATTGACAAATAAAGTTAACTCAAGTGTTTTGAACGTGTTTTGGACGCGTCTTGGTCGCTTCTTGCTCGCGTCACTGCGTTATGTTCGTCCTTTTCATTTAAAAAAAATGTCCCACTTTTATGATTGATTTAAACATTTTTAGGGAACTATTTCTTTAATGAATTAAAAGAACTATCAGAACTGTCAGGCAATAGCCTACTGAACTTTGTCAAGTCTACCAAGTGGCTCGACAAACCATAGAATTCATAGGATTACACTTTTTTAATGAGGTTATAAATACTTCAGGGTATCACAAGGGATCTACATTGATCTAAGTGTGACGGTAACAACATCAACTGTCAGCCCATTTAACCTAACCTAACCTATGATTGATTTATAATTTCAAAAACAATAAAATCGTAGGTCTCCAAAATGTTTACTACATTTTTACATTCGATTTGTTAGTATACCCAGAAACAAAAAACTATGGCAGAGACGCATGCGATGCGATGTACAAAATAACCAATTTTTTGGGGGCCCCTATATTTTTGGCGCCCTCTTATATGAATACACAGTGGTAGCTTAGCTACGCCTCTGGGTTTCAAGTTAAAAATACATTAAAATTACTTCAAAATTAAAACCTACAAAAAGTAAGTATACACCATAGTGAACTTTTTTTTTTAAATTCATATTAATTTTAATTATTTTAAGATTTTTAATAGATTTATCTATTTATAAAACTTACTTATTTTATGATTTACATACTAACTTACATAAATACGTAACAAAAATATAGGTCAAACTATATATCTAATAATTTCGTAAAGATGAAAAACGACGGGTGCCATCGTCAAAAAAATATGAAAATGCGTTATTACCTGTTCTTTGACATGCAACAAAACATGAGCAGTTCATACATAATTTCCGTTGAAATGAAAGTATCATTATTAAAAATATAACAAAAATTCGTTCGGTAAATACTTTTTTTTTTTATTTTGTGTACAATACAAAAAAAAATATTAAAATAAACAGTTACATAAATGTTTGTATATACTAATATTTTGGTATACAGTTCACGGTTTAATAACATATAAATACCTACGAGTACGTATTATATTTATTCAACAGTGCATTTAAAATGCATTAAGAAATAACAAAATTGATTAAAAATCTACCAACTACAACAACACAAGTTTTTTTTTTATATTATTTTTTTGCAAATAGATAAGCTTTTTTACAAAATCGGAGAAAAGGTGTATAACAACAATAACTATCACTTTAAGTATAAATATTTTTAATATACACAAAATATTTTAAATCTACATTTATATATATTACTTCACAAGATCTAACCATTATTGCCTAAAACTATAACATTTATTAAAAAAAGAATGTTTTTGTTTTTATCAATACATACTAATTCAATATATCTTTACAAATGCAATCCATTTATTTATACATTCTAATATCATTAATAAAAAGGACCTACTTCATTTTTAAATAAATTGTTTTATAGTTTTATTTTTAAGTTTGAAAAGCTAAGCATAAGGAACATTAAAGAATACAAGCTGACTTGGGTTTACAAATTTTGTAGTTGATGTTTCAAAGTAGCTTACTTGAAAAAAAAAAAACAATATTATTAAACTGGCTCTTGAGAACTTATTATTTTTTTAAAAATTAATAAATACATAAATATAAGGGAAGTGGGGGCAATACCGCCCATGGGGGCAAGATGGTTTTTGTACTATGTTGTATATAATATAAAATAAATGACTTCTGGTAAGATCGATCATGTCCGTTAGTATGAGCAAATTTGGTTAAAATCCTGAAAAGTTATAGTAAATTTTGTGATTTTTCATCAAGTCGTCATGTTTCGTGTGAAAAGAAATTTGTACTTTTTTAAATGAAATATTTAAAAGTTTTAACTTTTTCTTTTTTTTTTTTTAAAGTTGGGACCGATCAAAATATAGCATACGTTTGTGATTGTTGCAAACAAAATCCATATTTTAATATAGAAACGGTTTTATTATCAACAGAAGTTGATAGGGTGGTCTTGACCCCATGTGGGGCAAGACGGTTTTTTTCTTAGATGTTTTTTCAAAACTTATTATCTTTGGTTCAGTATTTTTTTATTCTTTTTTTTAATGATGATATTTTCTACAAAATACATTAAAATTAATGAATAAACACTTTATTTTAATAACAAGATGTTTTTTATTGGTTTTTAAAACGGTTAAACACTAAAGGGGCGGTCTTGCCCCCACTTCCCCTAAGTACATACCTAACAGTTATCTAAAGAAGTTACAAAAATATATTATTGGCATTAATGTAACAATTTTCAATAATTATACGGAATCAGGTACAATAATAAAAAAATTATATTAAATAACACTGATGGTTTACAAGGGTTTTGTTGCCGAAATAAAAATATACTTTTCTGAAGGTTTTCGGTGTGCTGAACTCGAATCAGAAGTCAGAAACAACTTATCAGCTCCCGTTTTTAAAATATTACCGTTAGAATCCCAGATTCAGGGTTACATAAAGCACCCCGATGGAACATGGTCGAATTCGAGCGAATAAACACTTGAACACTTTATGGAAGAACAATTCCTTGCATTGAAGAACCCTGATTGGTTGCACCCAATCGAGCTCACTAGAATCAAAATACTTACAGCCAGACCTAGAACCGATTATTACATTACTGATTATCTTAAAGTAATAACCCTAGTGTCTAGGGTAATTTTCAAAAGTTGTATCAAACTTAAATATGTCCCTGATCCTTATCCCAAAATCTGGGAAATTAACACACTAGAATGCAAAGATAATGGGATTGCACGAATTAGTTTAGCATTTTGAGAAAAGTCTCGAGCATAAAGAACATACCCTGGTAGCATTTAAATATCAAAGGATCGTTTGACAACGTAAAATCTGCCCTAGTTGAAGTTGGAGCTGAATCTATCATTGTGGACTGTATTTTGACTATGTTAGATTCCACAGGGTATCCCCTTCTACACTGATGGTTCATCAATGGAAATAGGAACGGGGCTAAGGTTTTCTACAAACCTTTTAGTGCAAGAGAATTATTCAAGATCGCAGACGACTATTGTGCCTTTTAAGCTTAGATTTATGCTATTGAAAAAGCGGCAGAATTGGTACACAATCTTGATAGGTTTTTAAACTAACTTGTTATTTGACCATTGGTACAATGGAGTGCATTTGCACCCGACTTCTCTAAGATATGTCGAGGAGGTAAAAGAAATATTAACTATTAAACACCTGCTCTTGGAATGCTAAAACCTCCAAACAAATCGACTCCGTTAGTTCGGAAACAAGTTCGTTGGAGAATTGGACCATGTAGCGCATGACTCAATTGTTAACATGAGGACATTCATTGAAAGTACAGGATGGTTCAAAATCAACCAGTTTATGTAAACTAATTAATGGTTTAGGAGTTTCTATGAAACATTTTTTAGCTAAGGGGATCGTAAAGGACCAATAGGTCCCCGTGTAAGCAACACCTCAATGCTGTGCACACCACTCCCAACCTAATCTAACCCTTCTTCAATATTGCATCCAACTTAGCTGGCTGTGCAATTAGGAAACGTTATTAAGACTTATTTTTAAAAAAAAGGAGAAGAGTAACCCTGATTAAGAATTGACAAGTGAGAAAAAGTTGTATGAAAGGAACACTCAAGAGTCAGCAAATTATAAATTCAAAATTGACAACATTAAGTGCCATCATCAACAGCGAATGTGATGGCTAACAACCAACTAATGGTAATGATTAAATCATTCGAAAAACACATTCGAAAAACAAAGATTTGTTCATTCACATTCAGACACTGAATAAAGTTTTGCGAAGGAACGAACTTAACCTTTACTTAACGCTGTTTAATTAACTCAGATATTCAAAAGTCAGAATAAAAGTTATACAAAGACAATGATGACAAAATTAATTTAAAAAAAAAAATAAGAATTTGTTTAAAGTTAACTACTATCTACATTTTATAGTAAGTTGACAACTAAACTAATTGGCTAATTAATAAGTATTGTATTATTTGTATTCAAACTATAATACTTTCCAAAAAAACTTACACTTTTCATCAGAAACTTACATTCCTAATCACATTTTTTTTAAAAATTTGTACCTTACTCTGTGCGTTAGTAATTTGGCCATATTTGCTATTAATTTTAACTTGGCCACATTCCACCCTTTACACCAGTGCCGATGCCTTCAAAAACATTAAAAAATTCAAAAAAAATCATAGTAGGATGAAACCCATTGGAAAAGGAGGGTTTAGAATGAAAGGAAAAATAAATTACGGGCGAGCCGAGTTCGGGAAGTGGGTGGGTTGAGTTTTTAATGGTAAAAAATGGTTTATCTCGATTTCCGGCAAAACTACAAATCCTATAGAAAAAAACGTAAGATTAATCAATGTTACATGAAATCTTACGTTTTTTGAGTAATTAAAGTGTAAATTTGAATAAATAGGCCAAAATTGTAAACAATGATAAAATTTTTTTTCGAATTCAAGCTTTTTTCATTTTTTGAATTTTACTAGAACATGTTCTATAGTATACTAATGTAAAATTTTTTTTATACCATCAGAAAAAAGACATTTTAACGAACGAAATGCCCACCGACTTTTTGAAAAAAGCTGATATTTTGACACGTGAATTTTCGATTGAAAATTAGGGTGTTTTTTTGGTATTAAGTCAAAATAAGGTGAACAAATTAATATTTTAAATCAAATAAATTACAGTGTATTTGGGACATAATAAGGTAAGTTTTCACCAAGTTTCGTAGAAAAATTTTTGTTTTTGAAAAAGATAAAAATAAAAAACCAAAAACTCGTTTTTTTGAATTTTTCACATAAATTTTGAGGTTATGTGAAAAAATTGTTGATTCAAAAGTTGTAGATCTTTTTATTACCTACAACTTTGCCATACAACTTTTTTCTAGAGGATTTGTAGTTTTGCCGGAAATCGAGATATACCATTTTTTACCATTAAAAACTCAACCCACCCACATCACGAACTCGGCTCGACCGTAATTTATTTTTCCTTTAATTTTCATTATATTCACCTCCTTTTCCAATGGGTTTCATTTTACTATGATTTTTTTCGGTTTCCAAAACTATCGACCCTGGTCTACCTTATGTATAGAACAAATTTAAAATATTTTAACAATAAAACAAATTTTAAAAATTAGAAAATAACTATTTAAATTGTTTCCTATCTAGTCATAAAGGTTTCAACAGTTAGAGTAACTTCTTGTTGTTTCCTAACATTATTTTCAATAACACGATTCGGTGTTCTTGGCATTCTTGTATTTTCTTCAAAAAGTGGAGGGCTTCGATTCATATTGCTATCTAAACTGCTATGATGCTGTGATGAGGCTGGAGATAATGGAATCTCTTCTATCTTTTCGAGATCCTGGGCTATTGACGTTGAACTAAGTTTATGCACTCGAGGCAGCGTACATTTCGGACTACAGCGATTTTCTTGTAATGTTGGAATTTCTAACATTGTTGCTTGTTTTCCAATCACTGTCGTCGCTGTTGTCGTTGTGGACAGTGGTAATGAGACAGCAGTTTGAGTACCATCATCACGATCCAAGCTAAATTGACGTCGTAGAAGTCGACTTGATCCTGGTTTACTATCAAATTTTGTACAACTATACATATATTTGCCATCGTAGAATTGTGTCAAATTGCTTTCGCTAGGACTTAAGCATTTGTAATGATTGTAAGGTGAACTTAAATCGATCATTTCTTCGATCTTTTTATACAAACGTGATGAAGATCCTCCCGAAGATCCTGGTAGTCTATTAAAGTTTTGTGGGTTCAATAATTGATCGGGTTGGATATCGTTAATTTTTCGAGAACATGTGCTCGGACTAGGCGTTTTAATAGGGAATTCGGTCATTAGAGACATATTTGCTCCAATTGTGTTGGTTGAATTCGAATCTAATGAATAAGAATTTGCCATATATGCACTAGAGTCGGCATTTGAGGGTGGAGTTATTTCCACTTTAACTTCTACAGCTTCACCAGCTAGCAAAGAGGATTGACTTGAGGAGGGATTTGTACTGTTGCGTGATTTTGTGGCCATGCCTTTAAACGATATCGAATTTCGAATAAAGAATTCATCAAGACTGAAAAAGGAAATTAAATGTTAAATCAATCAAGGACGAAATAAAAATATATTTATGGGAAATAAAACCATACCCATGTGATTCTCTGTTTAGCATTAAAAAAGTACGAAATAAAATGATTTAAAAGTTTAAGAAAGAAAATGAGGTTAAATTTACCCAATTGGCGGAGGAACTGGTAATGTTTTATCGAATCCTTTTTTCCCCAGTAGCCAAAATGTGTTCATTAGACCTTTTCCTTTAATTTCTATTAAGCCTCTTGGTTCTATTTGATAGTTATTAGTTGCTTCAAGACGATCTCTGGTTTCTTGAGACATGTGAATTCTCCAAGATGAGCCTTTATTAAAATGTAGTTATCATTCTATTGGGAAAATAGATATGATAAATACTAACCTGTTGATTCCATTCTTGATGCAGTATTAACGGTATCACCAAAAAGGCAATACCTTGGCATAGTTAGGCCAACAACACCCGCACAACAAGGACCTGTGTGTAATCCAATTCGTAATTGTAATGGAACTCCAGGTAAATGTTTGACACTGAATCTTCCACTTTGATGCAACAAATCTAATGCCATAGTGGCAATTTGTTCAGCATGATCAGGAATTCGAACTGGAAGTCCACTAACAACCATATATGCATCGCCTATTGTTTCCACCTTGAACAAAAAATTAGGTATTTTATATCGAATTTTTTATTTTTATTTGAAAATAATTAAACCTTATAAACATTATAAGCATTAATTGTTGCATCGAATATTGTATATAAATCATTAAGTAGATCGACAACTTGTACTGGACTGCAATGGGCAGCAATTGTTGTAAAACCAACAATGTCACTAAAATATATCGTTACATCGGAAAATTCCTCAGGATCCACTCCGAGACCCATTTTGAGCTTCTCAGCAACGGAACTGTAGAAACATTTTAAAATAATTTCAAATTATTAAAAATTACATTTTGAAAATTTAAAATCATTTGAATACTCAAAATTTTAAATTTTGTATGCTGACAAGGATAAGAAAATACTTTTGTTAAAAACCTCTTGATGTGTTATAAGGATATGACAATTTTTGTAATTTGTCCACCATGACTTCTTGTTCTAACTTATTTTGTTATCCTCATCCCACACAGGATAAATTCAACCAGGATGAAAACCGGTTTTATAATTCACACAGGATGAATAAAGGAAGGAAAAGACCTGGTATCCATAAGAATAAATTATTGCTTGTATGCTACGGGCCAAATAAAAGCAGTGCTTCAACTATTATTCCTATGATGAGAAACAGAAGATATCTTTTTGCCTACTAATTCAATTATAATGTAAAAAATAAATAAAAACATAATTTCAAAACGTAAATAAAGCCAAATATTTGAAATTTAAGAATCTTATATCACTAGCGAATTCCTACAAAAATTTCGCGAATCAAAGTGATTATAACTCTATAAAATATTGAACGTCGTACAGTGGCCCGTTTTGAATATTTTGGTTGCAAAAATCATATGCTATGGCGTCCATTATTTTGAACAAGGCTGAATTTAAAATGTATACCTCAAAAGTTTCTAGATAAATTAAATAAATTGCACGACTGGGGTCGCACGTACTTGCTCTTATGCTTAAAGTAACTATAATGTTAAAGCTTTTTATTTAAGAAATTAAAAATTTGATATTTTGAAGAAATTTCATAAGTAGTATAAAAAAATTAAATCTGTTTTTATAATTAATTAAACTCCGTTTTAAATTATCTTAAAAAAAAAAAACAAATATGCCATTTTATTTCTTGTATAAAAAGGTACTTTTAGAAAAAATTTTTCGAAAATTGTAGGAGCCGTTTTTTAAAAAAATAGTTTTTTATATATAAAATTTTTTTAACATTTTTCAAAAAAAAAAGTTGGGATGCCATTTTGAAGAAATAATTAATTTACACATAAAAAATAAATTTCAAAATTTTTCATTGATCCGTTTTCAAAAAATTGATTTTTCAAAAAAAAATTTTGAAATATTTTTTAAAAAACCAAAAATGCGTTTTTTGAAAATTTTCTAAAATTTTAATATTATCTTTACTTACACACTTTTGTATAAAAATTTTCATTTAAATCGGGTTAATGTTGTACGAGATATTCAGAAACGAAAAATACCGTTCAATGACAGGTACCGTTAATAACGGTACAAAAAATATTTTTTTTATTTAAAAAGTTGGCTCTTATGTGTAGTACTACACACAAAAATTTTAATCAAAATCGTTAGAGCCGTTTTTGAAAAAAATTAACTTTTCTATTTCCGTTATATGGCAGGTACCGTTAGTTTTGGTCATAAAAAAAAAATTTCAATTTCCCCTCTAGGGAATCACCAAAAACTGCTAACTACCAAGTTTGAAGAAATCACTTCACTCGTTTAGGCTGCAGCTCCAGATAGAGACAGACACACAGACAGACAGACAGACAGACATACAGACAGACAGACAGACAGAATTGCCGGACCCACTTTTTTGGCATTCTCTATCATCGTAATGTCATGTAAAATTGTTATCTCGAGTTCGATTTTTTTTACGAATCCTAAACTTGCCCTATAGTACCTATATCGCAAGTAAAAAAATATTCCCAAAGTTCCAAACCTCTATCATTGCAGAATCAATTTTCAATGTTTCCACACAAAATATCAATAAATAAATGGTAGTTTTGAAGTGTTTTACTTAAAAATTCGATAAAATTGAAATTGAAAAAATTAATAAATACAAAAACTATAAACGTTTCAAAATTTGTAGATGTCTTAAAATTATTAACCATCTATTTCGTTGCTTTCACGATTATGAATTATTAATTTCAAGCTAAAGTGAAAAACATAATGGTATTTTAATATACAATTATCAAATAATCAATTTCTGAGGTAGTCTGAGTGCAATGACACAGTGAGAAAAAAAGAAAAACAACTAATTTGAGTGAAACAGTAGGAAAAAACATACGTTTTTTGTTAATTTTTCGGTAAACAGTTGCAGAAAAATTTTATCTTAAAAGCTGGGAAGACATAAAAGAAAACAAAGTGAACTGCTATTATTGCCCATTATCTCGTAAAGGCCTTACTACAAAATTTTCGATTTTGTTTATTTTGCATGTTTGAAAAATGAAAATAAATCAGAAGAAATGCCCTAACATTTCTTCTGATTTATTTTCATTTATTTTTTAGCCTGAACTTCAGCCAGAAAATTTCAAATATTTTTTGAATTTTTAAAACTTTTATACCCAGATTGTGGTTGGCGATATAGCACCTACTTCACTCTCAGTATTATGAAAAATGTAGTTAGCCCTTACGAGATTATGAGCAGTATTATTTTACACAGATATGATTATTACTTTGTGAATTTCTGTAACGGTTATTTGAGCAAGATAAAGACTGATTAGCCTGCGTGCTTGAATAAGCTAGGTATGCTTAGAGAAATTTTATCTTTAATAGTTAAAATAGCTTATCTATAGTCAAATAGTTATAGTTGTAAGAAATTCGACGAATATAAAAAAAAATTTGTGCACCGATTTTGATTTAAATGTTTGTTTTTTTTTCAATGCAGAAGAAATTTTTTACTAGCAATTTTGCAATAATGCAAGATATTTGTATTCTAAAAAAATTAAATTTTCAATGCAAATATTTTTTATTTTAGGTAATTTTTTTTTAATTCAAATTTTTTTTCGGAATCAGCACACGAAAATCCTTTTTTGTTTGGTTTAAACTTTTCGTTGCGAACCAGTGCTTTTAAATATATTATTAGCTTAAAGGCCGGGATAAATCATTTTTTTCAACAACTAGTCCTTAAGGATTAAAATCATTAAAGAAGGAAAAAATAATGCGTTCGACATTTTTGTCCAAAAGCTTAGAATGATCATAAACAATTCTGTCAACCATCAGAACGACCACATTGAATGTACGGTCCGGTGAATAAACTACTACTCATCCACGTAAAGAATATTTCAGTTTTATAGTAAAAGAAAGACTACGTTAGGAAGTTAAAAAGCCACAGGTCTTTCCTTCCAAAATCTGGCAAAATCTGGGCAGTTTCGGATGCATTCAAATTTTGTGCCCACCATGTTAAAAAAATAAAGTAACTTCTTTTCTCTTTTATATAATTCAATATCTATAGATCCTAAAACCAGAAAAAAGTTATTTAGTAAAAACATGTAAAATGTCGTTTTTCTCGTATTTTGTACCTACAATGTTTAAAAATTTAAAATTTTTAAAAGGATCCACATCGAAATTGTTTATCGTTGCAAAAATGATATCTTTATGACTTATCCCAACCTACATTTTAAAGAAAAGTGTATTGTTATCTTTTCCAAAAATGAGACAACACCAATCCATAAACATTATTTTGGATAAGATTACTTTTGCGTTTTCTGGATGTAAATCTATACGAAAAGTATACCGACACTTGGTGTCCAAAAAAAATTAAATTTTTTAAAAAAATAGTGTAATTAACAAAACATATTTGTTTTTTTTTTTTATAGGTACAGAGTTATAAAATACATTCAATAGTCCATAATTTACTAGATTTAACCCTCTGTCGGCGGCACACGGGTGCGAATTTGGCAGGACAAAAATAAAAAAAAATTACGATTTTTCAAAAAAGTGGTCACAAAAAAGTTTCTTCATAAGGGTGAAAATATTTTTTTTTGGAATTGCGAATACAATATTCGAGTTCCTCGGAATATTCTACATCAATTTCATACTTGATTCTCTATAAAATATTGAGACCGAAAAATGTTCTAGCGACATGAAAAAGTATAAACCAAATTCGCACCCGTGTGCCTATCACGTCACAAAAAAGAGGTGTGCCTACAGAGGGTTAACGATGTAAAAAATATAAAAAAAATTTAATTTATACATTATTTTTGGCTCTGTCATGTACACCCAAAAATATTTAACTTGACCACAGGATGTTTAACTGTGTATGTACGAGAACAGATTCTGAAAACTTAACTGCCGAAAAAAAGACATCTTTTTATACAAATTGAGTCACAAGTAGAACAAACACACCACTCACTCAGCACTCATACTAATGAAGCCTCTTCCATTGTTGAATAATTTAATAGTTAAAGTATTTATAAAATGAAGTGTGCCAACAACATTTCCTTTTCATTACTTTTAACATCCCACATCTTTAATATCATTTTCATTCCATAAACATCCTTTCTCTGCTTCGGTTTTAAGCAATGTGCTTTTCCCCGAATTCTCTTACTCTTGAACTCTTCCATTTTCAAAACAAGTACATTAAATGAAACATTATTTAAATGACTTTGCTTGTTCTTTACTTTAAACGACTGCAATCAACTCATCTTCCACAAAATTATCATCCTCATCCTCCCAAACTGTATTCAACTTTGGAGCTTGAGGCAGATTTGCAAATTATTTAAGATTCCGATCTCATCACACAAAATTAACATTCTTATCATTTCTCATCACACTCACCTGGGAAGCATACGATTTAGGAGCTGTTCAGTCTTTTTCCTTTCAATATCCAACTGGTCTGTGCGTTCTCTAATTAATTCCTCCAGATTGTTGGAATATTTCTCTAACATTTGAAACATTGTGTCAACAAAGTTCACCTTCCTGCCATGGTTAAGCATCTTGAAACGTTCATACACCCTAAAAAAAATAGGAGAGGGAAATAACAAGAAGAACAAAATGAGCTCTGGTTAGAACATTTCTATTGTGATTCATTAAATGTGGTTATAAAGGACACTGAATAATTCATTTACGAGTTAAAATCCGGTCTCATGTCAGGAGTTTCCGCCCAACACTGACGCATGATGTTAATCGCTTCTGGTGGTGCAGCACCCTTTGAAACGGACGGCCGTATCAGTGGAGGTGGTTTTTTAATTTTTGCTATGATTTCCTCCGGCGACAGTGACAGCATGCAATACGGTTCCCCACGAACCACAACTTCCTGCATTATTATTCCAAAAGAGTATACATCACCCATTTGGGTGCCACCTCGGTTATGTCCTTTTAAATTGCGCAAAAGCTCTGGAGCTGTCCATAATAGTTCTTTGGGGGTTTTGTTTGAGGGTGTTATTCCTTGGGCTTCGTAGAATGATGAAATTCCATAGTCGGTTATTTTTAGAACCCAACGTGCATCTACCACACAGTTGCGGGATGTCAAATTACCATGGAATCGTAGTGGTGTGGAATGAAGGTATCGCATGCCACGTACTAAATCGGTCAGCAGGCTAAGGCGAAAGGACCAATCTAGTTTTATTTCATCCATTATTAAAACATCCTGCAAACTGCCTCTTGAACAGTAGTCAAATACCATGGCGTTACGGTTGGGATCGCTTAACCAACCTAAAAAAAAAAAATAAAACAAACAAAAATTAAAAAAGGCTTCAAGATTATACTTTGTTGGTTTGTTGTTTGTTGTAGGTATGAGTATGTGAAATTAAGAACAAATTGCCAACATTGAAATGGTATTTTTTTATTTGAGAATTTTTAATAATGCCACATTTTGTCGCAAATGTAATTTAAACGACAATGTCGGTCGTATTTAAACAAGGAGCGCTTTCGCTCTCAAAAAGATGATGAATGTTCATTGCGGTTACTCTGAACTTATGCATTTTGTGAAAAGTGGAATAAGTGTTTGCATAATGTATTAAGTCTGACACAAAGAGGAATGTTAAATTGTCTATGAAAATTAAAATTGGGTAAAATTGTGTACTTTTTTGACTTACAAAATATATTTGTATTATTTTTTTTTTATGGGACAGGGTTGATTAATGATTTTTTTTAGTATAGATATTGTATAACCATTGAATATAATTGAATCGGAGATAAATTGAAAAGGAGATAAATTCAATTCTAAGCAAAAACTTTATAGAACTTGGTTTGTAAAGATGCTTTTAATATTAACCTAATAATAATAAAAGCTATTTTGTTTGTTTGCATTGGTTTTGTTCTGTGCTTAGTTTGCATTTATTTATTTATTTTATTTTTTTTTTTTTTGCCGTGATAACGTCTTATAAATCGATGAACCATGGCAGCCTTCTATAGCTTATTTGAAAGATATTAACCTAAAGCTTAATACAATTGAAGGATTTTAAAAAATTCTGTCATTTAATAGAGTAAACAGGGGTAAAACGGAAAGATGAAATTTGGGCTAAAATCTAAACGCGAAGTCGTAGAGAATTGATTTTTTGCTATAGATAGATGAGATTAATTTTAGAATAACTGCATTTAAGAAAAAATTCTAAAAAATTTTGAAACTAAGCTATAACGTTTTGTTTGAACGTTGTACACGTGTTGGGGCTATGACAAAATGATGATTTTGGGTAAAGGAAATTTTTTTTGACAATTCTAAAGATGCCAGGTGAAAGATGAGGGAAAAAAAATTAGGCATCTGATACGGATTTTTTTCCAACACTATGCGTTTCGAAATATGAGTTTTTGAAAAACACCTTGTTTTTTAGGGGTATTTTTGGGAAATTTTTGATTTTTATTTTTTTTTTTGAGCGTTCAAAAAATCTCAAACTTATAGGACATGTAGGTTTTGGCCTTATGCATACATAAATTGGAATCGTTTAGTGAGTTTTGACTGAATAACGGAAGAAACAAGTTTTTAAAAAACACGTTTTTTGACCGTTTTTAACCGATTTTCATCGTTTTTTCTATTTATCTTTTTTTCTTCAATAGCTACATTAATAAAGTATATGGAATAATGATAGACCATGACTACGACTATATGTGTGCGAAGTTTCAATCACTTTCGTAAACATAATTTTGAGATAACAGTAAAATAAAATTTTAGAATTCAATAGATTATAACTTTTGACAAAGAGCACATAGAAATTTTATTATACTTGTATGAGCATCCTGATACAATTACCTTTCATTTATTGGTATATCACACATAACAGTAGACTAACTAATAGCTGCACAATGTTTAATCAAGAAACTTGTGAAAAACCTCAAAACACCAGTGGAGATCTGTTGCCCCCCGAACAGCCACCAGTGTGGGAAGTACCGTAATCTCAGTCTGAAAATTCGACATGGTTGACTTTAAAAAATTCTAACTTCTCTTTTAGGCATCTTTGAAATTAGATTGATACGTCATATGAAAGGTGAAATAATAAGCTTTCACATGGTGTATATTTTGTATAGGTTGTCAAACAAAAAAATTGATTCCATAGCCTGAGAACACAAAAATAAATGTTTTTTTTTTGCTTTTTTTTAATGAAATTTGATCGAGTTCAAAATTTCGTAGATGTCTCATAGACCTGATCGATATATATATTTAGAGCTAAGATAATAAGCTTTCAGATGGTATAAAATTTTTTATTGGTTGTAGGGAAAAAATATGGAATTATTGACGTGAGAAGATAAAAATTCATGTTTTCTTTGCTTTTTTTTGATGAATGATGCGCATTGTAGAAATTTAAATTTTTATTCTTAAGAAGAAATACTTGGCTTTTAAATTGCATATTTTTTTTTTTGGAAGCTTTTAAAATAAAAAAATTAATATAATGAGAAAATAAAAAAGGTATTTTTTTTAGCTTTTTCTTGTAAATTATGATTGTTTGAAATAAGTAAACGCTTCAATTGACTCATTTTAAACAAAGGCACACAACCTGTTTTCTGAATCACGTAAAATCATCGTCCGTAAACCGGCTTTACAGACAACCTCTTTTTTTTTTTTTGTTCATTTTAATATTTAAAAAAAAAGCAGAATTATTAACGATTTTTATTTTTATTTGAAAGGATTTTGTTTTTCTTTTTATTTATCAACAATGACGACAAGAAGATAAACATTTTGTTCAATTATTGAATGGAAGTGTTTTATAATCAAAGACAAAGTTGCATTTGATGTTACTTGCACGTTTTTTGGGTGCACTGTGGCGTATACGTTTTTAAAAAAATTTTTTTTACCGCATATGCGAGAGCAAAGCTGACCAACTACAAAAAATAGGTTATTTCCGTCTGGCTAAATGACACAATTTTTAAAATGTTTTATTATGTTGAATGCAATGACACCCGAAACGCAGCTTCACCGCACTTGTTTATGATTCCTACATATTGAATGAAAAATTATGATCGGGACTTTTCTAACCGGAGATTTCTACGAGCGGATAAGTCGGAAATAGTAACGGAGTTATAAATACCAGAGTTGTGCGCGACAGAGTTATGAGCGTAAAAATTATGAAAAACCGACGTTATAAAAGACCGAAACCAAAGGTTATGAAACGTGGTTTTTGGGAAGGCAATTATAGAGAGGAACGATAAGCAGGAGGAATGTACCAAAAAGCTAGAGTGTGTAGGTTGAGTCAAGACAAAAAAAAAATTGTATGAGAAAAAAATATAGAAAATCAACGGGTTACACCAACAATAACGTGCTGTATCTTTTTGTAAGGCCAAAATTACATTCACTTTATCTAAAGTTTCCGTTTTCTTACATTTCCGTAGCTTAGTAGACTCATTTTTACTACTGACCTTTTTGAGGTTTGCAGTATTTTACTCACATTTGGAATAAGATGCTATGTAAATAATATAAAATATCCCGAATCAATGTTAAACTTAAATTGCATCCATTGTAAGGGCTTTGAAAGTCAAAAAATAAAATGAAAAGCAAAAACAACATAAAAAAGTGTAGCTTTTGATTGAAAAATGCTTCGTAAGCTATCGAACCATAATGATCTCGGTCGGAATAGCTTTATACATGTAGCAATATACAGGACAGAAATAGCTTTACTCTAAACTAAAATATGCTAAAAAGGACGAAAACTATTGGAAGTTATCAGTATTTTTAGAGCCGTGAAATATCACTAAAACCTGACCCAAGTTTTTACAACGCCACTGAATTCAGCACATTCGAACTAACAAGAATCGATGTGTCTCCGCTCTGCTACAGAATCGAACTACCACAATGTGTTGTTATTTCTAATTTCAAAGAGGTACTATTTAACAGTAAAAACTCTACTTAAATCATTGAAAATGACTTAAGGTCGAAAAAAATATGCAATTACATCTAGACTTTAGAGGTGTATTGAAATTTGGACATTCCATTTTGTAATCATTTTTATTTAATTGTTAAATAGTGTACATATTTTAAAAGTGCGGACCGTAAGAACCGTTTTCTTTTAATAAATCCAATGTAATAAGAAAATTTCTTTTTGTTGCATTTTTTTTTAAGAGGACAGAATTAATTTAATTTACCTGTAAAATCGATTATTTTATACATTTTTATATGAAGAATTGGAGAGAGAAAAATTTTTCAGAAAAATTTTGAGTGTTTATTTAAAACAACATTTCCTAAGGCCACTATTAGAACCGATAACTAAGAACATTTTTTTGAACCACCCTAATACACTAGCATTTTACAAAATGTAATCATAAAATAAACTTTTCCAAAAAAAAAAAAGGTTAAAAGAATATTTTTATAGCTTAGACCAAATGATTCGTAATCGATGAGTAACAAGCTTAATTAAAGTTTGACCATTTTTTTACAACCGGTCATCAAACTTTAAAATCGAAATTTTCAAAATGATGATTTTCAACGATTTTCAAAATGATGGCATTTCATAATCGCTGTAGTAGTTTGAACACATACATACATATAGTATACAAAGTAAAATAAACTTACCTATCAATGGATTTACATTTTCATGTCTCAAACCATGTTCCATAACCATCAGATCCATTGCTTTCGATTTCAACTCAGATGAGCCATTCATAGTTATTTCTTTAAGTTGCACAAGGTCCCCATTATATCTTGCTCTCATATCTAAAAGTCCAGGATTGTGTCGTGCCAAACTGCCAGAACCAGATGTGTTTTTTGCTCCACCACTTACAGATGTCGTATTTGCACCACCTCCTCCACCAAGACTACCTCCACCACCTCCTGCTCCTGTTCCACCTGCTCCTCCAGCTAATGCGAGACCAAAGTTTTTCAAAGACCCAATAGATCCCTTGAGTAAATCTGGTTTATCGACTTCGGGTCCACCGAACTCTTGAAGTTGTTGCAACCAGCAACATAACATTGCTTCTATACCCTCATCTACCTGTAATACAAAACAAAGATGAAATTTACACGACAATCGTTTCGTATGCATTCAAGTGATTTCAACAAACGATATATAAGTCCGATTGGACTTAAGACTTACTCTCCTCGAATCGACCGGAAACACAAAATCACTTGCCGACAGGACAATTTTATTTGGTCCTTTCGAAAGTCTTTTCCGGAGAAAATAATTTCTGTAAATAAATAGAAATAATACGAAAGAAGTTGAAAACAAAAATAAGGTTAGTTAAAGGGGGTTTAACTGAAACGACAGTAGATCAAGTGATAAAGGTCAAAGATTACTGATTTCCCATTAAGTTTATGAGTTATATAATGATAAACAATCATGAGAAATCAAAGTGTGTTTTTGAGGATTAGGGTGGATTTTCCTTTTTTTGACATCAAATCGTTATTGGAAGTTTTTGCTTCAATACTTCGTAACACAAACCAGTATCTTAATGATAAGAACAGAAAGTTGTCTGTTGGCTATACCTACCTTTCTTTTGAGTTGTATACCGAAATTATTGATAAAGGTAGACCATTTTCTATTAAATAACTCGCCAAATAAAAGAACAAAAGTCCCCAAAATATGAAAAAATCTTTATGTTATGTTGATTTATTCCGAATTTTTGATTAGTCAACATTTTTTTAAACACAGCACAGGTTTAATTACAAAATACTCGTGTACCAAACACATCAGCTAATGAGCTCACGTTTGTTTCTGAAAAACCATGAGTCAAATTCAATTAAATCATTTTCATTACGTTCAACAAGAACATATCTTTTTCCTGTTGCTTGCTGGAAAACTTAATGAATGTGGTCGTAGGTACATTTAAGATACTTCTGCCATAACGATGTAAATACTTATTCACTTCACGTATGTCAGGATGCAATAAGTTTGCTTTTCATATTTGATGTGAATCATATCGTCAGTTTATTTAATATTAATAAAGAAGGTGCTAGAGCAGTATGTACAAATTTTAAGGCAATTTTCATTAAAAATCTTTTAATTATTATTATCAACTTATCTTTTTTCTACATTTTGCCATCTCATCCATTAACGACTGATGGGATTATGAACTATTTTATGTTCAACGCAAGTTTTTAATTTTAATTCTAAGCTATATACTAATAGGACATGTAATTTACACATAAAAGAGACCTGATCCAGACGAAATACTATAAAGAATTCTTATTTATGCAAATTGTTGGCAGCATTACTGTTACTTACATACCCAAAGTCCGAACGAATCCCATTTCGGCTTTGGCTAACATCGTCAAAAAACTACATCAATAATGCAGTTTTGGGTTTAATTAATTTTAAATTAATTGTTCTTCATGTAAATGCGAAAACAAGCTAATTTGTACTTTCTGTTATTGTCAGCTGTTAAGCTACCTAACCTAAATGGACTTAATATTATTTTCAGGATAAAATTAAAAATTATTTTTTAGAAGGACACGGCCCCGTTCCTCACAAATTATGTATAAAAACGCGAAAAGGAAGCCAAAGTTTAAAAAAATTAAGTTTTATGAATAAAGAAAGCTGTGTCTGAAGAAAGAGATGCCAAATGATGGCATCCAAACACCCTGCGGGATAACGTGTTTCATCAGATCTGTTGAAATTTCTTGAGTATTCTTTAAATAGTCGTATTTCTGACAAATAGGGGGCGCTAGAAACTTTAAAATTATTTGTTTAACTTTAAATAATAAAAAATTGTTTTCGGTAGTAAAATTATAAAATAACTTTCATTTTAGCTAAAATAAGTGGGTGAGCCTATCCTGACGTTACAAAAAAAAACCTGTATTTCATTGACATACAACAAAAAGTTCTAAGAAAACACCGTTAACTTAAAAAAATACAGTAAAACTTGTCTACATCCCTGACACTTTAGTATCTACTTGCTGCTGAGTTAAAATTACAATCTGCTCGCATCTTAAAAGTACAAAAAAAATATGATTTTTAAGAGTCCTATGGGTCAAGCTATCCATGTGTTCCGGACTGTATATAAACAATGCCTACAATAAAAGATACAATTTTTTAAAGTCGACATTTTCAAATTTAAAACTGAGATTACGGTACTTCCTCCAATACATACATTTAGGATTGAGCAGCTTGTAGAGCTTTTTATGTATGATATATCAAATGAGAGGTTTTGTTATTTACTTGCGAAATAAAGTTAGTAAGTAATCTATGCAAAAAGATACGTGTTAAAAAAAGTGCATTCTTTTACCGTTATCTCAGAAATGTGACCATGGAAATAATTAAAAATAAATACATATATAATCCTGTCTATTATTATTTATCTTTTCTATACAGGGTGTCCCAAAAGTAATGGATCAAACGAAATATGCTGATTGGGGAACTTAAGGGCTCTCAGAATTTGGTAACTTGTTCATACTAAATCCTTACGGTTTTTGATTTAATGCAATTCTTGTGCAATTTCAAAAAATTCCTACTTGGCAACAGTATTTTGCTTCCTGCGCCCATTATTGGTTTTTGTTTTTTTAAATTCTTTTACGAAAACATTGCCAAATAATTAGGAACCATTCATTTATCAAAAGATTTTTTATTCCATACGCCATTTCGCTGCAAATTAACTAACAGTTTCAAGTTTTATAAAAAATCTATTTCTAACTTTTATTTGAGAGCACCACCGCAAAAAAATTTTGTACGGTGTGACACTGGTTTATTATTTTAAAAACTTGTCCCAGTATTGCAGTTTTCAAAAAAGTATAAAAGTTTCCAAAGTTGAAGCTAGATCGCAAATTATTACAATTTTAATTCAACAAAACAGGGGTTTTCACAGCAAAAAACAAACAAAAATAAACAAATTTTCTTGAACAGTTGTTTGTTTATTTCTCTTTGAACAAAAGCCTCTATTTTTGTTTGAATTTTTGCTCTGAAAAACCTTGTTTTGTTGAATTCAAATTGCAATATTTTGAGATCTAACTTCAACTTTGGAAACATTTATACTTTTTTAAAAACTGCAATACTGGGACAAGTTTTTAAAATAATAAACCAGTGTCACACCGTACAAAATTTTTTTGCGGTGGTGCTCTCAAATAAAAGTTAGAAATAGATTTTTTATAAAACTTGAAACTGTTAGTTAATTTGCAGCGAAATGGCGTATGGAATAAAAAATCTTTTGATAAATGAATAGTTCCTAATTATTTGTCAATGTTTTCGTAAAAAAATTTAAAAAAACAAAAACCAATAATGGGCGCAGGAAGCAAAATACTGTTGCCAAGTAGGAATTTTTCGAAATTGCACAAATATTGCATTAAATCGAAAACCGTAAGGATTTGGGATGAACAAGTTACCAAATTCTGAGAGCCCTTAAGTTCCCCAATTAGCATATTTCGTTTGATCCATTACTTTTGGGACACCCTGTATATTACACTTATCTTTTAATCAAAACAAAAAAGATATTAACAACAAATTTGGGGCAGACAAAATTGTTTTTAACAAAATATGTAGTTATAAATCCAATTTTTTGCACACCTATAAATATGTCCTGTAAGTTTGAGATTTGTTCATGCTTTCAAAAATTCTTTTAAACAAAATAAAGAAAAAAAAGAAAACAAAAATACCAATAGAAAAATAGGTGTTTTTCAAACTTTCATGTTTCGAAAACTAAGGCTAGAACTAAATTAAAACACAAGAGAAAATAAAGTAAAAAAAAGTAGGTACAAAATATCAAAACCAAATTTATATTGATTTGACAATTAAAAATTAAAATTATGATAATTTTTTGTTTGCAAAAAAAAACTTTTAAATAATGCAAGAAGTGCAAAAAAAAAATTGAAACATTGATTTGAAACTGAAACAAAAATACCTTGACTTTTAATATAAAATACTAAGTATATTTGTTTGAAAAGTACTATCTTTTTTGCGGTTTTTTTCTCAACATACCCCGAGGCCCTATACTTAGTGTTCACAGAGGTTATATGTTATATCCCAAAACTTTTCAAATAAGCTATACCTAGTAGATTCTTGTATCTATAATAGCTTTACATTGATTATTATGAAATTGCAATCTACACCAGACATTTTCGTGAATGCAGCTAATAACTTTGCAACAATCTTCAAAATAAATTTGTTGTTTCAGTTGTTAATAGATCTTAAAAAGTCCTTTCTTTTGATTACTCAATCGATGGATTTCGAGGAAATTTTTCCAAATACATTTTTTTCGGTAAAGGTTATTTTTCGAGTTTACTCTTAAATTTATCTTTTCAACTTTAATAAAAATAATCAAAAAGTTAAATTACAGAGCTAACCAATACATAGAACATTGGAAACAAAAAAGCAAATACGTGTGACTCTGTATTATTATTTTTAATATTTAATCCACTTCTTCCTTCCGTATCCCTATTTTTCTGTGTTATTTGTAGGTATCTATAGCTACTAAATGTATAAAATTTACCGATTCTATTGAGTGTCTAATAGCTCGTTATTTTATTATTTAATGTACAAATAGGGAGATTGATTAAATAGATCAAATAAAAAATCCATACCAATTAGTGACTATTTGGGAAGTTGTCTTTTTTTGAGCGCATCAGGTTGAAGAGGTTTTAAATTTAAAGTGCCTTATTTAAGTAGGCACCTACTTATGTATGAGATTTAACATAGACATTATTTGTCTTAAAAGCGAGAGGTTTTCAAGTACTTTTTTTTTTAATACTTTGTACATACTTCAATCCTTAGTGTGAGAAAGCTCCTTAATACAGTCAAATACAAAAAAAATCGCAGAGAATCTTTGAAGGCTCCCCAAAGACGTCATGGTAATATGAAAATCCAGTAAATGACATATATGTACGATAATCATAGTTGTTTCAGTTTACATATAAAAATAATGGTATTTTATTTGCTTGCCAGACGAGGATAAAACTGTGCATTCCTTTGGGAAATTCCAGGAAGAAAAAAATAAATTTATTAATTTCCGTCAATTTGTCTCTCTTTTTTTTTTTTTTGTTTTCTTTTTTATGAAATTCAAAACACTTCAAAGCTAATGAAGACATTCTTCGGTATTTGATGTCAACCTTATTCAAGTTGTTAAGGGAATTTTTGATATAATTTTAATTTACTTGTATGTATAGTATATGTTTATGTATGTATTACGTATACATATTTTTAATCTCTTGAGAAGAAGCTAAACAGTTTCCTAAAAAGCTTTTTTAATTTGTTTATTTCATTTGATGGTTTGTTGACATTTAGAATGTAAAGAATGTTTAATGTTTATGTATCCTTACTTCTTCTTGATTTAGCTCAAATTTGAATTAAGTATAGCAAGGCTTGTGGGCGGATGCTCCATCTCTAAATATTAAAAAATCTGATGGGTTCTATAATTTTACTTCGGGGCTATCGGGAATCTCCAGTGAAATTTTGTTCCTATGGAATTTATTTCGTTTGTGTGTATCACAGTGAGTGAAACAATAATTAATTAAATGGAATTATTGATAAATTTCAGAAAAAATTGATACCGAACATCTAAAAATTCAGAGAAAAACATTTTCCAGCCAATTTTTTATTCGGGGGATAACACTCAATATTTATGTTCTATTAACAACTTCAACCCATTAAAATGTTGTTGAATACTTTCTCCGAGGCAAAACACACAAAAAAATGTAAACACAAATACGACAGTAACCTTAGAGAAAAAATCGCTTAAGGTCAGACAAAATAGCTCCGAGCTGATTTTTTTTTATGCATGTTGTATGCGAAACCCATAATTTTGCATCTTTAAAAGATCTGTACAAACTATGTAGTACCTACTCAAAACAAAAAAAAAAAATCAAGAAATTTTGAACCTACAAATTCAAATTATAGAAAATTGTAACTTCTTCAACTGATTCCTGTTTGCTTTTTCCATAATATGCACTTTTAGAAAAATATGAGCCAAAAACTAAAAATTCAGTTTTTCACTTTTTTTGAAACTGCTAACTTGGTTTTTAACTACTGGTATCTATCCTAACAACATCCCAGGAAAAAAATTAAAATGAAATAAAATGCCGGAATGGGTCCCAAGTACTTGCTCTTATGTTAAAAGTTGCTTTGAATATTAAAGCTTCAATAAAAGTTTTTTTTTTAAGAAAATTTAAAATAAAAAACTTAAAAATTAAGATAAAATTTGGTTTAAAGTTACAAAAAACTCTCTTTAAAAGGTTTTTACCTTCCAACGAAGTATGCCATTTAATAGAATGTAGATACAAAACAGAATTTTGAGAATAAAATTTTTGAAAATCGTTAGGGCGATGTTTAAAAAAATTAGTTTTCCAAAATTAAAAAAAAAAGAAAATTGGTACGCTATTAAAAGTAAAAGTAATACAGTGCAATTTTTTGCGATAATTTGGCTTGAATGGCTGGCCTAAAAATTAAAAAAAAAGAGTGTGTGTACACATGTACACGCGACTGAAGTTATACTTCTCATTCAGTATAAATGAATTTCATTTGATATTTTTAATTTCTATTATTAAATTAATTAATCCACACTTCGTTTTTTTACATTTTTATCAAGTGAACAATAAATTAATTCTTTCATCCTCTGTTCCTTAAACTTTAGAACCTTGTATGTTAATGAAATAAAAAAAACTAGGTATACATAATTATACTTAAAAAGAACACTCAGTGGGAACTGGTAAGAAATCATTTCCCATCGTGTCAGCAACAATGTAATGTGATAATACTATTGGTCATATGATTACTTAAAATGTTACTTAAAATGTTTACTTAACATTCTCCTTGCGTCCATGTAGTTTTCAATTTATTCTGTGAAATTTACTCATGTTGTGCGGTTCAGAACGTACGGTATATGCTTAACGAAAGTAAATGAATTGCGCATAAAATGTGAGATGTGGTAATTTTATGAGAATTGTGTGTGCTTCAGCACTAGTAGTAGCAATATGGAACTTGCAGGGTTGCTACAGAGCTCAAAAGTGAGCTGAGCTCAGCTCACAGCTCAGCTCAAATTTTGAGCTAGCTCACTTTTGAGCTATGTACCATAGCTCCAGCTCATTTGAGCTGAGCTGAAAGTGAGCTGAGCTGATGGTTGAGCTGAGCTGTTGGGTGAGCCGAGCTGTCGGTGAGCTGAGCTGAGCTGTTGGGTGAGCTAAGGTAAAGTGAGCTGAGCTGAGCTGTGATGGGTGAGAGGATACATTGATTTTTATTTGGAAAGTATAATGAAATATGAAGATATTTTAAACTTTTATAAACCACCATAGCTTAAGATGTTTGGTTCTAGTTATTAATGGAATTATTTTAACACATGGATATTTTTATAAATAAAACAGATAATTTTTCGTGATCTTTTTTCTTGGTTTTTTTAATAGTAAATATATTTCTATTTTTTTAGTAAAATATTTCTTTTTTTATCATAAAAAAAAATTCCGGTACAATCCGGTTTTTCGACTTTTTTCAAAATTCCGAGGAAATCGCGTTTGAAAGTTGGGGTAAATTTTTTTTTCGAAAAATCCCCGAATCTTTGAACGCTCCTGGAAGCTAAACCGCTTGAGAGCAATTTTCGGGAGTGATGCCAAATGATAGCTTGTGTCATGGGCCTACGCTTTGCACATTGTCAGATTTTTAAAAAATCGCCTTCCATGTTAAACCGCCACATCATGCCTATTTTTTCAGAATCGTGCCTATTTTTTTTTTTACTTTTAAGTTCTCCCGGTTTGAGAACGCGTGGACCTACAGGGATGGGAGTTGTACCCAAATGTAGGTTAGAGTCCCCGCTACCTTTTGGCATCAAAAATTTTATTTTCATTTTCTTCAAAATTTCGCGATATAGGCGTTGGAACGCTTTGATCTAGAGACAGGGGAGTGGTGCCATATGAAAGCTTATATTCTCAGCTACTCGATAGTAGTATAATCCGGTTTTTCGATTTTTATCAAAATTCCGAGAAAATCGCGTTTGAAAGTTGGGGTAACATTTTTTTTCGAAAAATCCCCGAATCTTTGAACGCTCCTGGAAGCTAAACCGTTTGAGAACAATTTTTGGGAGTGATGCCAAATGATAGCTTGTGTCATGGGCCTACGCTTTGCAAATTGTCAGATTTTTAAAAAATCGTCTTCCATGTTAAACCGCCACATCATGCCTATTTTTTCAGAACCGTGCCTATTTTTTTTTTTTACTTTTAAGTCCTCCCGGTTTGAGAACGCGTGGACCTACAGGGATGAGAGTTGTACCCAAATGTAGGTTAGAGTACCCGCTACCTTTTGGCATCAAAAAAATTTTTTTCATTTTCTTCAAAATTTCGAGATATAGGCGTTGGAAGTTGGGGCGCTCACTTTCAGCTCAGCTCACTTCCAGCTCAGCTCAAATGAGCTAAGCTATGGTACCTAGGTCAAATTTGAGCTGAGCTGAAATGTGAGCTTTTTGCAACTCTGGCAACTTGCCACATGGAAATTATCACATGCAACTTGTCACATGCAACTTGCCACATGTAACTTGCCACATGCATTTTGCCACACGCAACTTGCCACATGCAGCTTGCCACACGTAACTTGCCACATACAACTTGCCACATGCACCTTGCCACATGCAACTTGCCACATACAACTTGCCACATGAAACATGTAACTTGCAACGTGTTGTGTGTTTTATGTTTGCCGTACTGCGGCGTACTGCATTTTTAAATACTAAAGTACTGCCTACTCTAAAGGTGAAACGACAGCCCTGCTACCCATGGTGATCGCGTCATAATCCCTTTGACATTCTTGTCAAAAAGTAAATTTTCATACCCACCCTCCCATAAGAAGTATAACTTCAAAAATATATATAATGCAAAATTAGAGTTAGTTTCAAGATCGGGCCATCAAAAATCTTCAGAAGAATATAATTGTTAAGGAAAACTTTGAAACGAAAAGCATGACGAATTTTTCGTTTACGATTTCATTGTGCGATTTTTTCATTACGCTTCAGCAGCATACTAGGCTTAAACCAAAAAATTCTCAACTGATCGAAAGAAAGTATTAAACTTGAACATTGCAAAAAATGATTCTTCTAACAAAAGCACAGTTTTTTCAACAACTCAATATAGTTATTCATTTGTTATACTTGAAAACGTTAAAAAGTGCAATTTTCCACGAAATTCATAAAAAAAAGTGTAAGAAATATAGTGAAGTGTTTTATATTGAAAAAAAAAATCCTTCTGTTAAAAATGTTGGTTAATGTAGACAAGAACCTCACTAAACAATTTTTCTTTAAAACTATATTTAAAAAAATGACCTCATAACCATAAGTCAATATATTCCTATTTTAAATGAGAAAAAACTGTAACCCTTTTGATTTGAGGCGCCATCGCCATCTAGCGACAAAATAAAAATCTACACAAATTAGGGGATTTTATTTTATTATTATTTTGTAACAGTTTTTCTACTTAGGAACTTGATTTTTAAATATCGATTTTTTTGTTGATACACTCATTCTCAGGATATCGTTCGGATGTGGACATTAGGTCATGTCCAATGGACATTGCCCATGTCAACATCAGTACGTACGTTATCCTAACAAAAGAATGAGCGTATCAACAAAAAATTACCTTCATACAAAGTCGTTCAGGGTGGAAATGCCACATAGATTCGTATTATGACATATTATTGTTTTTTTTTTTTTAACTAAACAACCTCTAAGATTCCTTTATAGTTATAGCTGTATAGTATATATGTATTGCATAATGCAAACATGTGTTCACACTGTTAAGATTAAGACATGCTTTGCATATTTAGTGAAAGATCAGGCAGTATCGTCAAGTCTTATGTTTCATGAGTTCAACATTTAAACTAATAATGACCAATTTTTCAATAGTCAGATAAACCTCAGTTATAGCTTATTCCTAGGAATAAAAGTTTTTTTTTTTATATTGACAATTATTCTTCTGATAGTCTAACTGAAGATTGAAAAATCAATGCTAAATATACTTTTATCTCGAGCAAAACAAATTTATACCTAGATAAATTAATGAACACAAAATTGGTTTACCTCAGTGTGATTCCAGCAGCAACACTCGCCATAATAATGCACAAAAGAAATGCCAAACATACACCCACAACAGTCCAACACAACGTTCCACACTGCCATAACTGTGACGTCCTTTCCGAAAGCCAATCATTATATCCTGGTAATATTGAATGTGTTATAAAAGTTGTCAGATTAATTTCATGCTGTTCCAAAATCAACATCGGTCTCCATTTGAATTCATATGGACTAGCAGTCTTGTTTCCAGTACTTCGGACAATATCTAAAACAAGGAAGTCATATTTCGGTAGTTGCAAATTGCTGCCTACCGTTGATCTTCGGGCTGCATTTGCAATAATGAAATCATAAAAATGAAAAAAGTCTATGAAATTTCTTAGAATTGCTATTCTAGCTGCTATTCCTGGATATTGAACAGTCGTGGAATTGCATAATTCTTTTATTTGTTCTGTTGATTGTGTTTTATTTTCAACACCACACTGTTGCACGAATGATTCAATGTCGCTGCAGACTTCTTTGGTTTTTTGCACTGGAAACGACGTATTTTTACATTCGAATGGCAGGTCGACTTGCTCCAGCTCAACAGAGCGATCCAAACGCATTGGCCAGTCGACATTTTGTGGCAGAATATTTGACTCAGTTTTAACGGTAGGAGCTTGTTGTTGCCAACGACGCATTTGATGAAAACTTTGAACTGTTCCAATGCGATTGTCATCAAATGCAACGTTTAAAAAATGACGATACTTATCACTAAGCACGGTGAGAAGGAGTAAATTGGACATCAGTCTTGAGGTGGATTTCATTAATGACAAGTTCTTATAGAATTTATTTCCAGCATTGAAAGATGTTGCTATAATATCGATCAAAAGAACTTTGGTGTGGTTAAGTGCTTCAAGGCGTGAGAGTATTCGAAGAGTGGAAGCATCATTCATATCAGCTGTGATGATGATAGCTATTTATAGGAAACGATAATGTTAAATAAAATTAATAAATTTTGTATTTGTCTGTGTACCTTTTCCAGCTACATCATTTGCTGTCAAGTCTTCGCCAGCACTTTCGCCTATTTTTATTCTGTAAGGTATATGTAGATTAGCAGCTATAGTAAGTGGAAGTCCCCAATTATTATCTGAAACAAAACAAATTTTATTTAAATGGAAATTCAAAAACTTGGTTGTATGAAAAAGTTGACTATACGCCTTTTAAAACCCCAAATAAAAAAAAGGAACTAAGCGAGTTTTTCACTGTTTTTCATCAGAGATATCTGAAATTATAAGATGATTTTGCAAATTCTTCGTCCCTGTGTAATAACGACCTTGAAAATCATGAAATTCTTACCTGAGAAAAACAAAAGATTTAAAACAGGAAAAGAAACTTGAAGGTCGAACTTTTAAAACTTTTTTTGCCCGGGAGCATGTTTACAAACATGTCAAAGAAATGACAGTATTTCATGCTAAAGAAGACATAATGCAGGTAAAAGTTTCATTAAAAGAAAGTAAGGCAGCATCAACGAATGTTATGAAATATTATGACTGGAGAAACAACACACATTATTTAAAATAAAAATGTATTTTTATTCATCCTAAAATTATTAAGAGAGATATTTTCCTAAATGTAGTGTCTTAACAAACAGTTTGCTGGATAAAATTGCTCTATCCTGTAAAGGCATTAGGGTTGCTTTGAGATTAATTCTTTGATTTTTTTTTACGCTATCCAGCTTATATGGCAAGGTGCACACAAATATTTTTTAAAGAATATTTAATTAAGGTCGTGTGTGAATTGGGTTAAACATTTAGCTGAGGATACATTTTTTACAATATCGAGGTGAAAAGATAAAGTCTCAGCTGTCAAAAATGTATCCTGCTTTGGGAGCAGGTCGAACCCTTCCATGGCCTTGACGAAACGGATGCCTTACGGCCTTACGGTGACTACTAATATGGCCTACCATGGTTGAAGTGGAGTAGGCCGGAAAATTAGTTGATATCCTGGATAATTGCTCTAATATTGAGCATTATTTCACTTACCAAATTTATTATTTTTTTGTAATTTTCGCCAATAATAAAAAGAAGTAGCTATAATAGGAAACGTTATCCAGAAAAATATTTTTTTTTGTATCTCTGTTCAGAATCGCCCACAGGAACATTAATAATCACGGTGTTACAAAAATGAGGTTTTAAAATATACGCGGGCGGAGACCTATCACGTTTTGTAGAGCTAGTCGCACTGATTACGAAACGGTATTTAAAAAGTCCCTAACACCCCCAAAATCTGGAGTTAGGGACAAAAAACGTTTTTTTTTACCTTCACTCATTAAAAAAAACCTAGCTTCGTCAAATTTGTACCCATTTTCGATTTTTTTACAGTTTCTGATATACCTTTTCAACACTGTATAAAACATGTAACTCGGTTAAACCACCTAGAATTTATAAGCTGTCAAAGTTCAAAAATTCCATATTTTTCATCATTTAGGTACCCAACTTCGACATCAAATTAAAGTACCTATATATTTTCACAACAACATGCTGTTTTAAAAATATATTCTAAAATAATATTTATTTTCAAATCAAACGAGGTATTTTTTATTAAAATCAGTTTAAAATTGGCTTAGAAAAAAAAAAATTACGATTTGAACCCAGATACAGAAATTCGAACTTTTAGGTATAGAACAAAAATGTTGTTTTGGCACGTAGTAGAATAAATTGGGCGCCAGGATTTGATAACGGGTTTTTTCAATGGGTGAAGGTCAAAAAAACCGTTTTTTGCCCCTAACTCCATATATTGAAGGTGTTAGGGACTTTTTAAATACCGTTTCGTAATCAGTGCGACTAGCTCTACAAAACGTGATAGGTCTCCGCCCGCTTATATTTTGAGTGTTACACCGTTAATCTATACTCATGAAACTAAAAGGGGTACTTATCTCTCATCAAACCCAACGTCCTCTATGTATTTTGCTAACCTTTTAGGTAGAAAACCAATGGATACACTGTTAAGGGGCCATAACAAGTGCCGCAAGTGCTAAATTTCACTAGGCGACCAAATAGAAATCCCTGCCCTGGTTCTACGAAGAATGCAAGTGAGCAAATCCATGCTGCAAGCAAGGACCAGAACTGCTGAGAGGGCAGCCCGTGAGATGTATGTACATTCAAAAAAAGAAGAGAGGAACACCGAAATTTAAGACGGAAGAAGAGACTACATGGAAACGAAGCTCGAGTCTATCGAGGGATGTACATTCTATAAAAGGTGACATCGAACTGGTCAGAAAGCTGAAAATTCAGTGGTTAAGATTACTGGGTCATGTGGAGCGTATGATCACTGAAGCACCAGAACGTTTTCATATCCAACCCCGATGAGCAACTTGGAAGAAGAATACCTCATCTTAGGTGGCGCGCTTAATTGGAGACCAACCTCAATCAACCAACTTGATTGATGTACTCAACTGGAGGCAGCAAGCTTGAGACCGATCTAGTTGAGACCGAGGTTCATCCTGGACTGTGAGCGCCATCTTTAGGATACTTCTACTACTTCTACCTAGTGCTGCGTACTCATAAATGGTTTTCCTAAAACAAAAATGGTTGAGACAATTTGGTGAAAATTTGTTTGATGCCTGATTTACAATATTGCGGGACGACGAGACGAGAGCCAGACGAGATTTGTCTTGGACATTTAAATCGTAAGCCATTTGGTAATGTAAAGATTTTTTTTTTTGGTAAAACATCGATAACTAGAAACTTGAAATACCTTTAAGAAGAACCTTAAACCACCTCTCCTGCCAAAAACTCAAGGTCCTGGCTTTGGAACTTTGGGTATGTAATACCTGAATGTCACCCCTAACATCGAAAAAAATAGCCCAGACTAAGTGATTTATTTTATAATTTTTAGTCTTTGATTTGCGATACAGGCGTTCATTTTTTGTATTTAATTAGGTATAGAAATTCTTAAAATAACCTGACTTATTCCAAATGAAGACCTATTATAAATTTTGAGATACCTGCACTGTGCGGAATAGATACATTTTATTAATGAATATGCATAAATCACGATATCATACAAAATTATCTTCATATTCGAGTGACTACCAGCTTATTATAAAGTAATAAGAGCATCCCAATAAAACCATTCATGATGACATAACAGGATTAATAAATGTATTCCCATATATTAACTTCGTTACGACGGAAAATTAATTTCACCACTTCATTAATTGTACTGAACTTTTACCCCCTACAACCCTTTACATTATAACTTTGTAAACATGATTTCCATAGTGCATCTATATACTTTCCAATAAGAATAAGCACAACTTCCTACATCCAACCCTTTCAAAGTTTCATAGATGTCCTAGGCATTCGACTCTAATGGTGCAACAAAAATAAATCTCGTTGCAGACACTGTAACACTAACTATACAATAGCCCCATTGTTTTTACCGCTCTGTACTGATATTTTATTCAACCTTTTCGTTTTTTCTGCATTACCACACTCGACCCCTTTTTGTCTCTTATAATTAATCGGCATAAACAAATGTAGATGTACAGCCACCCACAGGCTTTTCTTTCTCTTGGCTGAACTTCAACGCAGCACCGGAACATTGACAATAAAAAAGATAGAAAATACCCCAGAGGAAAGAAGGATAATATATATAAAAATAGCTATAACTGTAGGACAAGTTCGTTAGTATTAGCTAGGACGGAAGTCACTTTTCTTCTATGCCATCGATAAGTATTTATGTGGTCAGGTCGGTCGCCCACAAATATAAAATACAACAAACCAGCAACAAAATAGGTGATTTAATTCTGAAAAGAAAATTGCAAGGTAATCTTAGTAAAACTTAGTAAAGGAAGAAATGTTTATTCAGGATTCTTTTTTTAAATGAACTTTTACACCGCATTTGTTTTCTTTTTAATTTTTAAATTAAATTATTATTTAAATAAAATATTTTCTCAGACATATTTCATCGAATATTTGTAATTTCTAAATGAAAAAAAAAACCTCACAGAACTGAACTTTTAGTCCCTATGAAAAATACAACAAAACCTATCCCAGCAAAACTTTGACTACTCCTCCCTTAATCAAAATCGTTTCATTTCCCTGAACTGAATTGAACTTACGTATATATAGTACCTACCTATATATTTGTATATGCATACCCTATCCATCCATCCATCCATCCATGGCTATTATTGTTGAGTGAGGATAAAAAAAATTCAATTTAACGAACATTACATAAATTGAAATCGATTTTAAAATTTCTCACACCTTGAATGCTTGAAATGTTTGTTTATTGAAAAGCAATAAAATTCAGAAAATAAAACTTGGTTGGTATTGGTACTTTCCTCACAATATTTACATCCAAAATTTATGAGTATACAATTTATTTCAAATCCAAAGCTTATCTTTTCATTTTAATTTAAATATTAATAAAGCGAAGACGTTTTTTTTTTCGGCGCCCGCCCGCCCGTCACAATTGTATTGGTTTTTATTGCCAGAAAGTTTCTTTCAAATAAAATTGGTATGTATAAAATTTATTCGTTATGACAGTGTATAGAAGCAATAAATTGACGGCAAATACCTATTTAATATTTTGTCAACAAGGATTAGGTTGCAGAATATTTATATGTATATAAAGATAATGATAGTAAACAGTTTTATCATTTTTTTTGTGGTATAAATGACAACTGGTGAAAGGATTTATCAAAAAATTCGATGGTTTTATGTAAAAAAATAGTTTAACTTGAAATGAAAATAATATTTTTAAAGCATTTGAGAACAAAAAAAAAACGTGGGATCTATTTTGGTAGCAGTTAATAAAAATAATTATTTTAATGGGATTTCACACAGCCAGAACAAGGATCTTGTATGTAGTTTAGATAGGAAAATATACAAAAAACTACAGTCATACATAGTAATAATAGCATAACTACAGCGATACAGAAAATTAGCGAACAGAGACCAAGTGCATTTTTTAGGAATCGTTATTTTTTTCAATAAACCTCCAAAATCTGGATAAAAGAAAAAAAGGTCTTTCTTCGACCATCAGCCATTGAAAACATTTAAGGGTCCTTAAATTAGAGCACTGACTTTTAAGATCTTACTCTTTAAATACGATTAATTTTTAAGACTTTATGTTTTGTTAAAGTTAGGTACTAAGAAATTAAAAATTACCTCCGACAAAGATGTCCACTTGTGTCCAATTAAGTTTGGCGGCCACACTTTTTACCGCAAAGGATATTGCTTCAAATGATGGTAAAAAGTTATTTGACTCCTGCAATGAAAAAGAAAAATAAATTCATACATTATTATATTTTTTTTTTTTCGTTAGCCCACCCTTAGTTCTAAAACTATAATGGAAAAATCAAAAAAAAAAAAACTGTTGGATTTGCACTGTGGTTCGTTTGCCCAACGTAAACCCAACTTTTTTTCTTTATTGCACTAAATCGTTAGTTTAAAACCGTTGTTTGTTTACCCAGGGTTAGCCCAGGGGCTAGTCCAACTTTTATTTTCGCTATATTTGTGTTAGTTTAAAAATTATAGAAGCATTGTTTACCTAAAAAAAAAAATAGTACGCATACGCCACAGTGACCTTTTTGAAATTTAAAATTAAGAAAATGGAAATCAACTGGTGTGGGCACTGCACCTCAAATGTTAGTTATTTGACAAATTCCATCACTTTTTTTCGTTAGCCTACCCTTAATTCAAAAATTACGAGAAATATATCATAAATATTTGTATGAAACACATAGCCTTGGAGTTAAAATATCTACTCTTGCTCTTTTTGAACCAGAATGTCCTGGCGCTAGAGATTCACGCCTTTGATTTTCAACTTCAACGTTCTCTTGTTCAAATGAAAATGTAGTAGAACAAACAAAGTTCCACTACAAAAATAATTTTTTCATTGAAATATGTAGAGGAAGTGGGGGCAAGACCACCCACTTAGTGTTTGACTGTCTTAAAAACCAATAAAAAACATCTTTTAATAAAGTTTGTATTCATTAAGTTTAATATTTTTTGCAGAAACTCTCATTATTAAAAAAAAATTAAAAAAAAATACTGAACAAAAGATAATACGTTTTGAAAAAACATCAAACAAAAAACCGTCTTGCCCCTACATGGGGGTAAGACATCCCTATCAATTTTGTTGGTAAAAAGACCGTTTCTTTTGTTTTAAATGCAGCCTATTTGTAATAATATCACAATCATGCTATATTTTCATTAGTTCTCACTCCATCACAAGCTTTTTGGTACCATTTGGTACACATTTTGCACTTAATCCAACAATACTATGGATTGGATCAAGAAAACAGTTGCAGATAGAAGGTACAAATACAATCTGCAAAGATTACAGTATTGTTTGGCTCCTGTTGCTTAGCTCTTTGGAAGATTTAACGGTGAATTTCTTTTTTCACTTTGTTTAAGCTACCAGAGCTTCCAATTTCGCCCATGGTCGGTCTTGCCCCAGTCATATCATATTTGATGTTCTGTATTAATTTTTTTTATATTTATTTTTATGACTCCTTCTTTCGCATAAAATACTTATCAATATTTACTTTCTATTATAAAAAAAGGAAAAGTTAAAAATTTTAATTATTTCAGTGTCAAAAATACAACTGACTTTTCACATGAACGATAACAATTTGATAAAAAATCACAAAATTTACCATTACTCTTCGGGGTCTTAACCGAAATTGCTAAAACTTACAGATGTGATCGATCGTACCAAAGGGCACCTATTTTATATTGCAAATGTTGCCAATTTTACTTTTTTTCATACAACATAGTACGAAAACCATCTTGCCCCCATAGGTGGCCTTGCCCCCACTTCCCCTACATATTTATAAAAAAGAAAACACGAAATCTATACCTTCGTCATTATAAGATGAACTTTGATCTTCAATTTGTTGTTCACGTTTTATTTCACGATCCTCTTTTCTTTTTTCTTTAGCTGCAAAAATTGGGTATTTTTTAAGATATATAGGAACAAAAAATAGGGTGCTCAATAAGTTCCTCAACTTTTAAAAATAACAACCAGCTTAATGTATTTCTATTAGGGTGGGTCAAATATCGAATAATTTTTTTTGATTTTATACTCCGAAAAATCGATTCTAGACACCTCTTGAACATATTAAAACAAAATTCATTTTTTTATCAATCGACTTTTTCGCCATCTTTCAGTGATCTCTTATACTAAGTTGGACAGATTATTATTTTTAACGTTTTTTTTTTTTTTTCTTTGTATCGTCAACATGGATAGTGTTGTCAATATTATGGATATGATAACACCATCATCATCTCAGGCTCTGATGATAGTCATCATCGTCATTCTATTAAGATTTTTAATGTTGTTGTTTTTGTATATTTTTTTTTTTTTTTACTTCACCAGAATTATTTTGATTTAATAGAGAAGAAGATTATTTTATCAGTTTTTTTCATCAAATTCAAAGTTGTAGTATGATGAGATAAATCAGTCATTAATCATTGTCATAATCAGAGATAATCCACTTCGCAATCAATCATTATTATATGGATATGATGGCATTTAGTTTATAGATAGTTTGAAAATCCTGCCCAATGGTTTCATGTTTTCCTTTATTCTTTGGTGAATGTTGATAGAAATATATAGTGTTTTCGATATTAAGCAATAGATACATGATGATGATTTATGTGATACCATTTCTGGCTATAAGTACCGACTAATATTAAAAGCAACTTATTGAAAAAATATATGTATAATGGTATGATATTATATCGTTCAAATTTACATAAACGAAAATACAATACTCCTTAATACAACAGATAAGCAGATCTTAATAGAATACTCAGTTCAATAAGAATTTCCTATCCTACACTAACCTAAACAGGAAAAAATTATAATTTCCTAAAAACTCCTAACGGACATGTTATTGGCTGAATAAATGGAACTTTTACATTTATGAACTCGGGAATGGTTTGTCTAATGCCATTGATATCGAGATTTAAAAATGTTAACCAGCATTATCTAAAAGCTGCATGATATTTATATAATGCTTCCAAAGTTCGAATTTTTATTTACCAATTAGACGGAGAGATGGTTGCAAGTTTTCGGACTGACTCGGGAAATGGAAATTTTTTTCATGAAATTGTTGGATGGGGGTGGGATAAGCAAATGCCAAATTGGCAGAAAGCAGACTGGATGTGGGTGGGGGCTCAAACTTGCATTTTTTTTTGGAAAAAAAACTTTCTCGGAAATGGGTGCAGAGTGGTGGAGGTGGTTGAAGAAGGTGTTAAAGTGACAATTCCAAAATGGCAGAAAGCTAAGTGGATGGAAAAGGGGTGGCAGAAGGGCGCAAAGTGGTAAATTTTTTTTTGAAATTTACTGACTCGGAAATGGCTGCCATTTTGCATGTGTATTCCTGATGGTATGTAGTTTCTAAATTCAAAATGGCAGAAAGCAGACTGGATGGGTTCTATTTTTTTTCAATTTTTTTCTTCAGAGAGTGCCAAAAAAAAACTTTTATTTCAAAAAAATATTTAAAAACAACGAAAACACCTACAAACTTATATTATACCTTTTTTTAAAGCCAAAAACCTATTATTTAATAATCTTTTTAAATCATGTTGTTTTCGTGAAAAGTTTTTGAACACAAAATTTTTAAACTCAAAATTTTAACTTTTTTTTCATTTTTTTTTTTTAACTTTAATTTTTTTTTTATTTTACACGATCAAGCTTTGCCTTTGGTAATTTAATATAATTATCTACCCAATTCTCAATCAATTGTTGAAATTAAGATGCTAAAATCTCTTACAGTTTTCGAAATAATTAATTTTTAAACTCAGAATTTTTAACTTTTCTTACATTTTTTTTCTTATTTTAATTTTATTTTTAATTTTACGATATCAAGAACTGCTTTTGGTGATTAAAATCAATTTCCTAATTAATTTTAAATCAATTACCGAAAACCAGATGCTAAAATGTAGAACAGTTTTTGAAATAATCAATTTTTTAACTCGAATTTTCTTATTTTTTTTTAAATTTTTTTTTCTATTTTTTTTTTTTTTTTTAATTTTACGATATCAAGCACTGTTTTGGTAGTTAAATTCAATTTCCCAATCAATTTAAAATCAATTACTGAAAACTAGATGCTAAAATGCAGAACAGTTTTTGAAATTATCAATTTTTTAACTCAATTTTTTTTTTTTAATTTTTTTTCTATTTTAATTTTATTTTAAATTTAACGATATCAAGCACTGCTTTCGTTAATTAAAGTCAATTTCGTTATCAATTTATCAATTATACTGAAAACCAGTAGCTTAAATGTCTGCTACGGATAGCTTTGCCAAAAAAACAAGTCTAATATCTTATAATCACACTTAGACTAAAGTTACCCTACCACTTATCCTGTAGCATACATATATGACAAATTTTCTCTAATACATTTGTAGATAATTATTATTGCAACAACTTTGCATCTTTTTTTCTTTGAAATTAAACCTAGAATAGGTTTATCAGGCATCACAAATATTTATCTGAGAATCGGGGGACTTGAAATAATAATAATTACTTTTCTCTTATTCTATTTTTCTCTTTCGATTTCTTCTCTCTTTATTTCCCAAATTGAGGAAAATGTTCTTACCAGGGTTGTTATGGTTTTGGTTAAATATACAAAAAAAGCTCCTTAGAGCCCAATCACAACACTGCTTACTTTTCTTTGAAAAAGGATATGAATACGTAGAGTACAGTTTTGCATCGGGCTTACCGCGACAGATCGTTTTGTGTTAACTTAAGCTGTGAAAATCCGAAATTTGGACAGTGTTCTTACTTTTAACCATTTAACTTATTTATTTAATTGTATAATTTATTAAATAACAAAATGAATCAAAGTTTATCGTGTGTTTTTAATTGTAAAGGTTTGTCTCAACAAGTTTTAAAATTTTCTGACAAAAGTCTTGAAGAGTGTCAATATATACACCGGGTTCGTATTGCATTTAAACTTAAATACAATGAACAAGTGTTGCCGGAAAGTGTTAACAAAAACGAAGGCTATCATTCTAAGTGTCGCAAAAATTTTTTGGCCATTTCAAAAAAAAAAATATACAAATACAAGCAACTTCAATCAACTAACTTTGGTTCGGGTGGGCCTATTCCAGCCCCAACATCTTCTGTTCCAGGTAAGTTTAGTATCTAAACTTGAGAGCAGGATTTAGGTTACAGTTATTTTTCTGGAATATCTATGGGATTTACTTTATTCGGCAAAGTATGTGTTAAGCGGCACATAGACACGACGCGTCGCGACGCTTGTGTGCAAACCGTAGCGGCAAACCCTATGTGTTGGTGTGATGATCCGTGCGCTGCGCTGTGTGTGATATGCTGCTGTGTGGGTGTCAGGACACATGTGCAAGGGTCGTCAAGTTTTGCACATAGAAAAATTTGTTGATACTCTCAAAATTGATATGACCCCGAATGTAATTGAATATTTAATGAAAATTCAATCAGAAAAGTTATCTGCTGATAAATATATAGATGAAGAGCTTTCGGATATAATGGAAAAATATTTAAAATATAAACAAAATACTCTGAATGGAAATCATGGGAAAACAGCTCAGTTTTATGTTATGTATATTGAATTCGTAAATTATTACTTAATGTTCACAAGAAGTATTCGTATTGGCGATTTCGATTTATATAAACTCATAATTCCGAAGTTATGCAGTCTATTTTTTATATTTAACCAAAACAATTATTCTCGTTGGTTGCTAAAATATAATGACGAATTGTTGATTGTTGGGCAAAAACATCCTAAGCTCGCCGAAGAGTTCAAAATGGGAATGTTTGGTATCAAGCGAACAAATAATTCTTTTTCTCGTATTCCAATAGACCTTACACTTGAACAAACAATTAATGCGGACGCAGCGAGAAGATTGACGGGCATAACCCATTTTACTAACTCAATATCTGCTAGACAACGGTGGGCAAAGAGCCATGGAATACGATCAACAATTATTTCATACGTATTCAATCAAAGTGGAATCAAAAAGATACAGGACGCGACAAATAGTTTGGAAAAACACCAAATTGTGAAGGATGCTACAAGTTTGACTTCGTTTATAGAAATATTAAAAAGAAATGTTAATCCATTTGACTGCGACGATATAAACAGAAATTTCCTTTATAATATTAAAACTGGTTGCTGTGCACCTGATTTTGTTTCTGAATTTCTTTTAGATGTAGAAAATAGTGGTCAAAGACAGCGAGACAAATTTATAAGAGAATGTTCAGAAGATAATAAACGATTTGAATCTGTTATAAAACAGAATAAAATCTTAAACTTTGCAAGTGGTAATAAAAAGAAAAAAATCATGATTAATAATAAAGTGCAGGAAGTAAGGATGCAACGCGACTTATTTGGACGCATGCTTGGAATATCAATGGATGAGTCGACCGATGTGGAAAAAATGTTTTCCTTCCCCATGACTCCGATTCCTATGTCTTTATGCCATTTAGACGGAACCATCTGCAAAACCGAAAAATCTGCTTTAGCAAAAATTTTAAGGAACGACAGCACTTTGCCTTGCCAAATCGATGTTGTCATTGTTGACGGTTTCTTTTTGATTCACTGCATTAAAGATGTGCCCAGATTATTCGGCAATATTTCCAAAAAAATTTTGACAATACTAAGTGGTTATAAAGCTCCCTGAGATACGGATATAATTATAATAATGTTAGGCAACTTCCACAAAATAAAAAGCCAAGTATGGATTGAGTGCGGAGTCTCCGAAAAAAAACACGTAGTAGACATAAATGCACTCCATAGATCCTTAGGCCTTACTTTATGCAAAGCTTTGCCAGGGTTCCACTCTTTAACAGGGTGTGATTATAATCCTGCATTTTTTAGAAAAGGAAAGAAACGCCCTTACAAATTATTAGAAAACAATATAGAATTTCAAACCGCATTTTCTGATTTGGGAAACAAATCCGTGGATATTGAAAAAACTTTTCAAATAATCCAAACGTTTATTTGTAGGCTCTACGGTTTTACATCAACTTCTAAAGTAAATGACGTTAGGTTCCAAATGTTTCTTCGAAACTATAAAATAAAAACACCAACTGAAACATTCTTAAAGAAGAATTTAAAAAATTTTGACGCGTCCTCTTTACCACCATGCTATACTGAGCTGTATCAGCAAATGAAACGAACTCACTACATTGCTCACTTATGGTCAAACGCAACAGAAACAAACCCTTCGCAGTTAAAGCCGGAAAATTGTGGATGGATTTTAACTGACGAAAAGTACGAATTTCAATGGTTTGAGGGAAAACAGTTGCCGCCTACTGTAAAAGACATAGTAATGGATAGCCAAGATTCGGAAGGTAGTTTTCTACTATTTTTCTTTTTTAAATAAAATGAATATATTTCTGTTTTTTTTTTTTGAAGCTGACGATGATGAATTCGACTATGATAGTGATGAAGACACTGATTTTGAAGAAGATATCGAAAATTGAGAAGACTGAAATATATCAAAGCTTTTTGTACCTTGTATTTTTAGCAAAACCAAATGCAATAATTATGTTTTTTTTTTTTTAATCATCATCATTTTATTTATGTTAATATTTATATTTATTTTAATATTTACTTTTATATTAAAAATGGAATAAAATATATAAAGTTAATGTTAATTCATTAATCGACGTTAAAAAAAGTTGTCTTACAAACAATTAAGTTTTTTTTTTGTTTTTTTTTCAAAAACTGTAGGGTATTGTAGCATCTAGTTTTCAGTAATTGATTTTAAATTGATTGGGAAATTGAATTTAATTACCAAAACAGTGCTTGATATCGTAAAATTAAAAAAAAAAAAAAAAATAGAAAAAAAAATTTAAAAAAAAATAAGAAAATTCGAGTTAAAAAATTGATTATTTCAAAAACTGTTCTACATTTTAGCATCTGGTTTTCGGTAATTGATTTAAAATTAATTAGGAAATTGATTTTAATCACCAAAAGCAGTTCTTGATATCGTAAAATTAAAAATAAAATTAAAATAAGAAAAAAAATGTAAGAAAAGTTAAAAATTCTGAGTTTAAAAATTAATTATTTCGAAAACTGTAAGAGATTTTAGCATCTTAATTTCAACAATTGATTGAGAATTGGGTAGATAATTATATTAAATTACCAAAGGCAAAGCTTGATCGTGTAAAATAAAAAAAAAATTAAAGTTAAAAAAAAAAAATTAAAAAAAAGTTAAAATTTTGAGTTTAAAAATTTTGTGTTCAAAAACTTTTCACGAAAACAACATGATTTAAAAAGATTATTAAATAATAGGTTTTTGGCTTTAAAAAAAGGTATAATATAAGTTTGTAGGTGTTTTCGTTGTTTTTAAATATTTTTTTGAAATAAAAGTTTTTTTTTGGCACTCTCTGAAGAAAAAAATTGAAAAAAAATAGAACCCATCCAGTCTACTTTCTGCCATTTTGAATTTAGAAACTACATACCATCAGGAATACACATGCAAAATGGCAGCCATTTCCGAGTCAGTAAATTTCAAAAAAAAATTTACCACTTTGCGCCCTTCTGCCACCCCTTTTCCATCCACTTAGCTTTCTGCCATTTTGGAATTGTCACTTTAACACCTTCTTCAACCACCTCCACCACTTTCCACCCATTTCCGAGAAAGTTTTTTTTCCAAAAAAAAATGCAAGTTTGACCCTCCACCCACGCTTATTCCATCCAGTCTGCTTTCTGCCAATTTGGCATTTGCTTATCCCACCCCCATCCAACAATTTCATGAAGAAAAATTCCATTTCCCGAGTCAGTCCGAAAACTTGCAACCATCTCTTAGACTAAATGCAATGCTCCAAAAACGCGGAACTACAATAGATAATACTCTAATCTTGCACTTACCAAGTGACACTATCATTTCATTTTGTTGAGTATTCTTTCAGGTGTGATATACCATAATATTGCCCATCAGTTTACACTTGAGCCCAATTTCGGACGTACCGTCAAATACAGAGATTCTTTCTTTAGTCGCACTACGAGAATGTGGAATGCATTACCCTACCCGGCTCAGTTTTTCCCTCCCATTTTAATGCCCAGAGCTTTAAAACTAATGTGCATGGGTTTCTCCTTATAAACCCCTCCCTCTTTTCCTAACGCTCGCACTGTTTTCATATTAAGGGTACCCAAACCCCTTTAGTGCGCGCAGATTATAAAAAAAAATAAAATAAAAGGTCTTTACCTATAGATCTGTTGCTGATTAATCGTATCACTTTGTACTTAAATATTATCAGAGTAAGTGTAGTTATATATTTTATTAAATTCTGTTTATATTATTTTGATTAATTCAATAATACTCAAACTGTTCCCATAAATAAATATCATTACTTAATTTGCGTGTTGTCAATTAATTGAAGTCAGACACATTTTTTAGTGGATGATTATTACAAGGTCCATCTTTGAGGAATGTATAGGAATGTGCTGTTCGACGTTATGTAAACAATTACTCCGGGTTAATTTTATAGTAACAAACTAACAGATTGTAGGTACTCGTAAGTCATAGCAGGAAACACCTCTTTTACCGTCCAACTTAAGTCTAACACACATACAGTTTTTTTTTTATTATTTTTAGCCCAGGACAGATGAAAAATGAAAACTAGTACACAAAATAGCGAAAACAAACACCCTATCATAATTGCATACATTGAAAAATGGCAAAATAACGCTCTAAAAAAGAGAGCAGTCCATTTTAAACAATTTACATTTACATCATTCACTTCAAAGTTAAGGAAAAGTTTTGAATTCACTTTCCTGTTCATTAGCATTTATTCCCTCAACAGTTATTAAGTGCCGCATTTGCATTAAAAACAGCAGTATACTGTATACACCTGAGCACTTTTGTTAAAAGTTTAAAGTTTTGTATGTTCTTCTCGCTTGATAAAAAAAATGTATGTAAGTTTTCAAAATTCGTAGTTTATTTTTTTGTATTGTCCACAAACATTCTAAAATCTAATAAATCGAACGAGTGGTTTGAGTTTAAATTTCGTGTAAATGAAAGATAGATAAGATGGCACTGAAAATACAAAATCGGAAATGATTGAAAACATTGGGCCTTACCAATAATCAAACTTAAAGCTCACTTTAATATTGAACTGAATTCTTCATATTTCACCATGCCAAAAAACCAATTTAATTTTAAATTAAATTCGTTTTTCGCATG
The DNA here is from genome assembly GCF_945859705.1 of Episyrphus balteatus. NCBI lineage: Eukaryota > Metazoa > Arthropoda > Insecta > Diptera > Syrphidae > Episyrphus > Episyrphus balteatus. The sequence goes on along the minus strand of NC_079136.1, from coordinate 78,169,577 downwards.
ATGAAATATTATGTAGAATTCAGTTCAATATTAAAGTGAGCTTTAAATTTGGTTATTGGTAGCGCCCATTAGGTTTTAAAAAGACTTAACAGTATTTTTGTTATTAAAAATTCTACTTAAATAAGCGGACGAAAAAAGAACTGATTTATTTTTTTTTTGTGTCCGAAATTGTAGCTAAAATAAAATGCACGACTGGGGCCGCACGTACTTGCTCTTGCAGTTCAAAGCACTTTTATGTTAGCTTACTTGTAGGTTCTTAGAGCTGCCTCTATATACATTTTTAAGAAATTTGGTTGATGTAGGGGAAGAGCCGGCATGGAGGCCAAATGTTAGTTAAATAAAAATTTTTTTTATTTTACTTGACTTTTTTGAGAAAAACTAAAAACGCAGTTTTACTGCAATTACTTTGAATATTACGTATGTAAGATTTTATCAAAATCCTTAGAGCCATTTTTGAGAAAATTGCAATAACTCCATAATGATGTACGGGAAGAGCCGACATCCACGATTTAAAAAAATGTAAAGACCATATTTCCACTATCCGTATTTTTTGAGAAAAACTAAAAACGCAGTTATGTTAGAACTATATACATCATTACGTGTGCTAAATTTAATCGAAATCGTTAGAGCCGTTTTCGAGAAAATTGCAATAACTCGAAAACTTTGTATCGGAGGTATACATTCTAAGCGAGATATTAAAAAACAAAAAAAAAACCAACCTTGGAAATTACAAAAAAATCATCTGTACCAAATTTGAAGAAAATCCGTCGACCCGTTTAGGCTGCAGGTTCATGTACAGATGGACGCACCGACGACGCACCGACGCACAGACGCACAGACCGACGGACGTCATGACGGAACCCACTTTTTTTAACTTCTCCATTATCGTAATGTTAGTTTATATTAAAACCTCGATTTTTTTTTTACACGAAACCAATACTTGCCCTATAGAGCAAGTAAAAAATACAAAATTTTTGATGAAAACTCCAATTTTTTTGGCTTAAAATGTTTTTTTTTAATATTCAAGGTTTTTCATAAAAAGTTAGCTCAAAAGTAAGCTTTCAAAATCCAAAAATAAAGCGAAATTCAAAAAAAATATTTTTGCAGAAATTTTAAGTAACCTTGGCTCAGTAGAAAAACTTAAACCTCCTGTCAGGCGACTTTACATCCAGGGATGCATGGAAAGAAGTTGCGTGAGTGAGACAGGGGATCTAAAAACATGGCAAGGTAGTGTTACATTGGTGCAGCGAACCGGAAACGCATTTTTAAACCTGTAGTATCTGACCAAATAATACAGTTGCCAATAATAAGCATGTATGTACAATGTACATATGTATATAAAAAAAATAAGCAAACATTACAAAACCTTAAATTGAAATACATTTATAAAACTACCCACGTAGCTACAAAATTGTTTTTCGCCCAACAAATAATCATTTAATTAGCTACAATCTTGGACATCAAAACAATAATCATTTTGTTTTCTAAACGACTTAAAAAAGAGGAAGTTATTCTCCGTTTTTTTTTTTTTTTTTTTTTTTGATAAGACTATAAAAACGAAGTTTATGAAATTCAAAAGCTATTAAAAAGCTACAAATTTGGACGCCAGCGAAACCTATTGTTTTAAATTATTTCAGATTTTGCTCGCTATTTTCAGACTTATTTAAGTAAAAAGAAAAAAAAATACTTAGGGCGATTTTCTTCACTATTGCTCAACTTGAAGCAAACTCGAGAGTTGGCGAACTTGAGAGTTGATATCAACTCTAAGGTTGAAACAAAAGTTGAACATTAAATTTGTTTTCTTCACTTTTTTTTCTCAACTTCCAGTTTGAAAAATATCCCTGGGATATTTGTGACAGTTTATACTAATACTGTCAGTTTCAAATTAAAAAAAAACAATCGAGTATGTCATTTTAAATTGAAGTTCTCTATTTCTAGTGCAATTTTGTTTTGTCAAAATGTCAAATTCATTTTAGTAATAAATTTAAATGCATTTTGCTTTGCTTTTTTTCTGAAAAAATGAATTTCAAAGGAATAATTTTTTTTTGTGTAAAAGTGTGTGTGTATGTGTGTGTGCGCACAAGAGTGATGTTGTCGGTATGTAAAAAAAAAATCGGTGCCAAATGTGTATGAAAATTCTTTAATGAATAATAATATTCTGCGATTGGAAAATATGTTTCCATAAGTTAAATTCTCAATTTGTCTATGAAAACAGAAGTAAAAAAGTTTTTGCCACGATTCAGCATCAAAAAAATACCTATGACATTTCACAGAAAACTCTCAGGTTTGCTCCCTCAACTTCTACTATTTTCGGAAGTTGAGCAAACCAGAAGTTGACCAACTCGAGAGTTGAGAATCTATAGTTGAAACTGTCAACTTTGAGTGAAGAAAAACAAAATCACAAGTTGATAATAAAAATCCTCAAGTTGACTTCAACTTTTAGTGAAGAAAACGGCTCTTAACCATCTATATTAAATACAGTTTAAAAGGGGGAAAAGATAACTCTAATAATATTATTGAATGTATTTAGATGGATCCAAAATCAACTTAGAAGTTGCTGTAAAGGTAACATTATTTGCAAGTCCAGTGTTCAAGTCCGTTAATACTTTAGTCCCACTTACATACGTATGTATGTACTGTACATATACAGGGTGTCCCACAGTCACCGCCCCAAATGAAAACCATGGATTCCTGAGGTCATTTTAAGTCGAAAAACTTAAGAGGTAATTTTCTCGTTTTCGTCCCGTTTTCGAGTTACCACGGTTTTTATGATTTGTGTACTCTTGTCCTTTAACTGGCCTTATCTTTGCCAAACTACGTTTGATTTGAAATATTTTTTTTACAACCAATCAAGAATTTATTACAGTTTAAGTTTGTCTCAAAACTTTTTTTTCTGCGGACAACCGTTTCACAATTTTGCATCAAACACAATTTTCTTCGTTTTTTAAGTTGTTTTTTACACTTTCATATCATTTTAGTCAAAAAAACACGTTAATGAGTATTAATTTTTTGTTCTTTTTATTAAAGCCCAGTTAATTTTCATAAACAAAATAAGTTTTATTTCATAAAAAAGGCTACTGAAAGTAAATTTTAAAAAATAAACAAACTGAGTAAATTAAAAAAAAAATAATTTTTAAATAAAAAATTAATTTAAATGAATTAAAAACTTTTTCTGAGCTATTGTGGTTAAGAAAAGAACAAATAGATAAAGCTCAGAAAAAGTTTTAATTCATTTAAATTAATCTTGCATTTAAAAATTATTTTTTTTTTTAATTCACTCAGTTTGTTTATCTTTTTTAATTACTTTCAGTAGCCTTTTTTATGAAATAAAACTTATTTTGTTTATGAAAATTAACTGGGCTTTAATAAAAAGCACAAAAAATTAATACTCATTAACGTGTTTTTTTGACTAAAATGATATGAAAGTGTAAAAAACAACTTAAAAAACGAAGAAAATTGTGTTTGATGCAAAATTGTGGAGAAACGGTTGTCCGCAGAAAAAAAAAGTTTTGAGACAAACTTAAACTGTAATAAATTCTTGATTGGTTGCAAAAAAAATATTTCAAATCAAACGTAGTTTGGCAAAGATAAGGCCAGTTAAAGGACAAGAGTACACAAATCATAAAAACCGTGGTAACTCGAAAACGGGACGAAAACGAGAAAATTACCTCTTAAGTTTTTCGACTTAAAATGACCTCAGGAATCCATGGTTTTCATTTGGGGCGGTGACTGTGGGACACCCTGTATACTAGCAACTAGCAGATTCCAAGTAGAAATCTCTCTCAGGAAAGCTAAACATATTCAACTCGTAAAGAGTGTATACATACATATAAAACCCAAACGATATCTCTTGACTACCTTTCTGGATTGTCAAGATGATGTTAGGATAAAGCAAAGGATATGTGAATGCAACAATGTAAACAAAGTCGTATTTAAAAAAAAAAATGGCAATCCATTTGGGTGAACATTTTAATTCAATTCCACCTGAAATGACATTTTTCTTTATAGTACATCTTTTGCCAAAGAGGACATCGAAAGTAAGAAAAATAAAAGCACTGATGCTGGAATACAATGACATGAGTGATCATCGTATACATTCAATGTTATTGCTAAACTAAGCTCGAAGTTCATTATGTTCGACTTCTATTCAACTCACGAAAAAAAAAAAATCTCAAAAACACAACTTTTTTGTGAGCTATATATTTTTCTTTCCACGGAATCAAAAAATAAGGTTTGCATCAAGATTAAGTGCTTTCTTAGTGGCTGCAGAGAGGAATGCTGTTGTTTGTCAAGAATAAAGTGGTATTAACTCTTGACAAATAGTCGCAATAATATATAGAAGATTCACCTTGCTGGGGGGGGGTTGCCTTCCATTAGAGTAAGTAGATTCTTAATCCTTTTGATGGAATGTTTGTTTTTATTTTGTAGTGTTTTTTCAAAAGTGCATTTAACTTGCTTTTATATGAGGATATATTACATAGGTGCATGAAAGTACTATTTTATTGGTTTGTTATGACCTTTAGTCTAAATAATGCGTTTCGCGGAAACACAACATTTGGACTCATCAGTGCTGTGGTACTTTTCAAATACGCAAAATTTTCTAGTTGCTGATTACCCTTTGGGACGAAACTCTAGCTTGATTAACTATGTACTTAAAGCAACAAGATAAGCAACAGCTAAACAAAAACTTCCGGGAAAATACTAATTAATTTTTATAAGGTACCTACAAAACTTCGTTCCACATAAACAACAAAAGCAGCAATGCATTTAATTCCCAATATAATATATTAGTTAGTACATAGTTATATAGACGTATACGTATACTGTGCCAAAAGTAGAGATTTCCTGTAAATGGATTGCGCGATAAATTGTACACTGCTTTTAACATTTTGAAAACCAACACCGGATGAGCATGACATGCGGCAGAAAGAGCTGCTGCAACAAGCCACATAGAGGAGGATAATCACCAACACAAAGTGAAGGACTTGAGTTAAGCAGGAAACAGTTCTGTCAGTTAAAAATTTGATATAAATACAGCTATGTAGATATGTCCTGTACATACGAGTATATATGTATATTTTGACACAGAATACATGTGGTTGGCAATTGAAATTGTTTGCCTTTGAAAATGTAACACTCTTTTAGATAGATACTTATCAAGCTATGAGATACATTGCGATCGATAGCATAACCGAAATTGCGTAGAGTTAGGATGTACATAGCTTTCAAAGCAAAATGATTGATTTAATTTTCCTGAGTAGGATTAAACAAGAATTCGAACTGATAAAGTTTTTTTGTTTTTGACCAATTTTTTATAATTCTCTCTCTCTGTTTTTTTTTTTTTTTTTTGTGCTATACAAAATTGGCAATATCTCTAGAATTAATAAACGGATTCGAAAAAATTTAAAAACTGTATTCTTTTCGAAAATATCAGTTACACTATTTTCTCATTTTGTTTAATAAAACACTTTCCGATTTTAAAATATGTATTACCTTTTGTTTTTTTTTTTTTGTTTAAGGAAGAAAAAAAAAACGTCGAAAAAAATAAAGACCCGACGCGACGAGACAAAAAACTAAAAACACTCAAAACTTTTATTTCCTCTCTCAACTAATCATATAATTATTAATTTTCATTCATATTCAGTTTAAAAAAATCCTCAAAACTCCTACTAAGAGTGAGTTTAGAACTCTTATAAAAATATCAAAATGGCCGAGGTATTCACTTAAACTTGTTTTTCCTTAAATCCAAAATGTCGGCTTTGCCTAAAGCTCGATTTTCCCGAAAAACTGGTTTTAAGCTCTCAGTGACCCCCTCTACCGTCCTATGAAAAAAATTTCATGATTTAATTTTTTCCATTTCAGCTTTATTTTGTGTACATTCCAACTGGGCTATAAAATTTAATAGTTGCGTACAAGCGCACATATCTTTGAGTATAAGAGATTTTGACATAGCCAGGCTAGCAACAATTAAACAACAAGCAATTTATTAGCAAACTAATAAAGTTGAACTACAACGTAACTGTATTGTAATTACATAAACTATGGAAAATAAAATACATGATTAGGTCGAACGTTCTTGCGTTTACAGTAAAAGCTTAGAGTGTTAATGTAAAAATTCTTAAAAGAATAATTTTAATTTCATTAAAAATACTGAAATTTGTATGTATAAATTTCGTAAACAATGTGTAATGTGTGCAAGAAATTAAAAAAAAAAAACACACAAAAGTCGTTCCTAACATAAATTAAACAACTTCTTTAACAAACAAAGAGAAGACAGGACATTGTGTGTGCTTATTTCCTAGTACCTTCTTTCATTTAATACCTCAATCTTATTATGTAAGAATAAGCCACTGTGGTGTATACGCAACATTTTTTTTTTCTATAGCAAAACTTAAACAGTTTATTTGACATTTTTATCACTGACCAATTAATCCAACAAATAGATCTTATTTACTAATTGCTGAACAGTTAAAAAGGTTCATAGCCGATCAACGCAACTAAAAGTATTTTTTTTTAAGCTTGAAATGGTTGTTTTCCAAAAAAAAACTTTTCAAAAATGATTGTTTTTTATTGAATGACGTTATTAATCTAAACGCAGAATTTATATGTAGACAAATAATATTTATTTTATTTTGATTTAAATAGCAGCACATACAAAAATAATATTCAAATCGAAAAAAAAATAATCTATAAAATAAGTATAAAAATGTTCGTTGAAATAGGTTAAGCCGTTTGCTTCAGAAAAATCAGTTCTTCCATATTGGTCTTGAACGAGAACGTAATACGTTTTTATTTAAGAATATAAAATAAATTAATTTAAATAGAACTATCATGCTTGAATTTATCCTCTTGATAGGACTAAACATTGTTTTTTCTTTAACTCAAAATTTGTTTCAAAACTAGTCACCTTAAATAACTTTTTTAGGTTAGAGTGATTTTTGTTTACTTTTATGTATACAAAGATTTCAACACAGCAGACATCAACAATACCAAGAAATAAAACAATGCAAAATACACATTCACATAATTAATTTCATATAGCTATTAATAATATGCTTTAATTATTATCAACAACAATGGTTTTTATGAATACATACCTATAACTAATGTATTCGCATATCTCAAATTAATGACCTTGTTAACCAAATATAACATCTGTTTTTGACTTCCAGAGCCATTTCTCATAATCATAACAAAAGGATGATATTTGTTATTCATACAAAGTGATAATCGACCAACTACACTCTATAAATTAATTGTCGAATAATGGTCAAGCTTAAGGACATATTATGTCATTCCTTTAAGCTGTCAAGTTCAATGTAGGTATGAAATATCGAAACTGTATTCAATAATAATTCAAAATGTATAGAATTTAATAAATGATTTCGAAGACATTTCTGAGTATTTAACATTCTATCATAAATATCTCCTCTTACTCCAACTCCAAAATTGATTTTCTTAATCTGCAAAGATGAAACCCATTTATTGTAACAAAAAGGTTAAACAATGTAACAAAAAAATTATCATTGGCCAAACCCTTTAGAATTTGTCATTAAGTTAAGTTATTTCGGTCTCTTAGCATTTTTTTTCTCCCAAATTATATTGCCGCCAGAGGATTGGAATTTGGAAAAAGAGAAAAAAGAAAGTAATCCGTAAAAATAAATGAATGAATGACTCTGGAGGCAAAAAGTTTTTACCCCAGTATTAATGAAAAAAAATGGCCTTACATAGAATAGAAACAAGGAATCAGATTGTGTTATAAATTGTCTTAAGTAAGCAGGAATTTCGATTTTTCTAAATCAACACGTCATGCAGTTTTTGTTTTGTTTTAACCTTTGTCAAATAGAAATCCATTTTTTACTATTTTATTTTTGTCTAAAAAAGGATGATGTGAATAGATGAAAAAAAAAATATTTAAGAGCATTACATAATTATTTCAGTACATTCCTTTCAGTGTCCTTTCCTTGAATATTATAGTCCAGACAAAATACCATAAATAATTCAAAGAGCTGAAAATTGGTACAGAGCCTTTATACATCGATAAACGTTAAATGTCAAATGTCCCTGAAGATCTCATACATATGTGCATAAAAAGTTATTCAAGGTTAAAAGTCGAAAATATTATTCAAATAAAAGACAAAATACGCGATTTTTTCCTCTTTCTGAAAACTAATATTAATATCTTTTAAACGATGGCAAGTACGAAAAATAACATGTTAAACTTTTTAAATTAAATTTTAAAACCGCATTTTAGACGTACCTACGAAAAACTGTAATTTTTTATTTTTTCCATATTAAATACATATTTTTTTTAAATACATGTAGCTCTGAGAAATAATCATATACATATAATATACACTTGCTTTGAAAACATTTTTTCGATAACAACGACAATTTGACGAAAATAGGCAAAAAACGATATTTTTGATGTTTACGACTCTTATAAGCGCACTACCTTTTAAACGATCTAGCATATCTTAAGCGATTTTGTGTAAAACATTATAGTGTATAAATTGAGTTAAAAATACGTACATAATATTAAAAAAAAAAACTCATATTTAACGAGCCCGAGTAGAATATAATTCCGACGCACCACCGACGCACATAGGAGTATTTCGATCAAAAACCTGGACAAAATTATTTTTTGAAGTAAAACAATTTTTTATTGCTAAAAACTATTATTTATGCAATGAAAGGCTGTTTTATGTAAATAAGTTGAAAAATTTTAAAAACGCTTGTGATAAGAAAAACTAAAAAAAAAATAGTATGAAATTTCATACACCCAAAATGTAAAATAATTATAATATCTAAAATAATAGAGCTTCTAGAAAGGAGCCATTGTGATTTTTAGTCTTAGTGAATCCAAATGCATTAAGTTCAATAAAAACATTTCTGGAAAATGTTAACAACCAGGAAGAAAAACACGTAGGGCGTATGAGTGATTTTTACTAAAAGGGAAAATTTCATTTGCAAATTATTTTGTTAATCGCAAAAATTCGCACCCAAATTTTTGATATTAAATTAAAGGAATAGTCAAAGTTATCATAAATCTATTTTCGTTTTCGATTGGACGTTCAGAGGCGTCCGGAAGCGTTTAAAAGTCTTCTGAAACTGTTTTATTGGCATGAAAATGACAGCCAAAACGCTTCTCGGAAGAGAAATTCTCTTCTCGATTTAAAATCGGAATTCACTCAAGAAGCACTTATACATGAATATTTGAAAGTCAAATTTATCACTCAATCAAAGTTTTTTTTAATTTTTTGAAATACATTATTTGTTTCCGAAATAAATTTTTTAACTAATTTTCAAACTTACTTAAAATATTTTGGAAACCAATTTTCCCATTAATTTCTTGAACATTACCATTTTAGAACAATTTAAAAGATTTCGTTTGAAAGAAAAATAAATTAATTTAAATATTTGACATTTGAAATTTCACAAAAAAAAAAACACACAAACACAAAAAAAAAACAGAATTGAGTGGAAGCGATTTGACCTGTTCCATTCGATTTCATAATGAGTGAATCCTTGAGTGAAACCAATCGAAAACGACATATGTATCGAAGCAGAATAGTAGGGTATACTATTGTCGTTTTCGATTGGCTCTCCCGAAGCGTCCGGAATCATTCAGAAGCCTTCTGAAAGTGTTTTATTCGTCCAAATATGACAGGCAGAACGCTTCTCAGAATTAAAATTATCTTCTTGATTTCAAAACAGAATTCACTCAAAATCACTAATATTTAAATAATTAAATGTCAAACAAAATTTCCTAGTAGAAAAGCAAAAAATTTGTATTTGATTATTCACCAATACAGATATAAAATTTCAGAATTGAGTGAAAAAGATTGAAACTGTTTTATTGGATTTCAGAATGAGTGAATCCTTGAGTGAAACCAATCGAAAACGACATATGACAAAGGAATTAGACTTTAAAAAAAGCAATAAAAATATTAATATGTGGCAGACTCTTTTCTCACTGTGATTTAATTGAACAAAAAACATTTAATATTTCAATAACTACTATTTAATTATTATTCAATACCTGCAATTGTATTTTTCATTTGAAAATTTTATGTTTAAAAGTACACTCGCTCACAATCAATCTCTTAACAATATTCACCAAATCACCACAAATTACAAAAAAAAAATCCAGAAATAACAGCTGACTTTGAACTTGTTTTGTTACACCACACACTTTACACAAAAAAAAAGAAGTGCATCATATGAACCCATGTATATTTACCATCCGCTTTGTAAAAAATTTAATTCAATATTTTGATTTTTAGAAAATCGACTTTTGTAGCTTTTCCACCAGAATACTCCTATTTGCGCCGCACGGCTTTTGACCGCCAAACCTCGTCCGCACCATTTTAAAAATTTCGAAACTTCGCACCACGTCCGAAATTTTCCGCCAAACGGGTGGTGGTGCGGCTGTAGTGCGGCGGTCATGATTTTTGTTTTTTCTATAACCCCTTATAACTCAAGATCGCAAATTTAAAAATTAATAATGTCAAACGACTTGCCTTTAACTTCACTTAGGAGCAAAAAAATGGAATCAAATAAATGATATAAATTAAAAACAAAAATTGCAATGGATAAAATACTTTTTCTTCACAGTCTCATGGTCTAGTTTTAGAGCTTGAATTTTTTTATTTTTAATTTTTGGTAAAAAACATAAAAATGCATACTATAGTAGGTACTAGCGCTGTCAATACAAAATTAATTTAAATGAATTAAAACTTTTTCTGAGCTTTATCTATTTGTTCTTTTCTTAACCACAATAGCTCAGAAAAAGTTTATAATTCATTTAAATTAATTTTTTATTTAAAAATTATTTTTTTTGAATTCACTCAGTTTGTTTATTTTTTTTTTTTTAATTACTTTCAGTAGCCTTTTTTATGAAATAAAACTTGTTTTTTTTTTATGGAAATAAACTGGGCTTTAATAAAAAGCACAAAAAATTAATACTCATTAACGTGTTTTTTTACTTAAATGATATTAAAGTGTAAAAAACAACTTAAAAAACGAAGAAAATTGTGTTTGATGCAAAATTGTGGAGAAACGGATGTCTGCAGAAAAAAAAGTTTTGAGACAAACTTAAACTGTAATAAATTCTTGATTGGTTGTAAAAAAAATCTTTCAAATCAAACGTAGTTTGGCAAAGATAAGGCCAGTTAAAGGACAAGAGAGCAATAATCATAAAAACCGTGGTAACTCGAAAACGGGACGAAAACGAGAAAATTATCTCTTAAGTTTTTCGACTTAAAATTACCTCAGGAATCCATGGTTTTCATTTGGGGCGGTGACTATGGGACACCCTGTATTCATTGTAATAATTAGTTATTTCGAAATTTACTAAGAAGAAAATAAGTTCAAATAATATATTTTTGTATTTAAATGCAAAAATTCAAACAAAAAACTATATAATATATGTTTTAAGGCACTTTCCTAAAATCAAAAAATAAAACCCCGTTCACAGAAACAATTTTTTCTGAATTTTGTAGTTTTTACACAAATGCCGAACTTTCAACATTACTGATTTATTAAAAACTATTGGTGTAATTTATTAGAAATGCATACATTTTAATTAAAAACAAAAAACGAGGGACTGCAACTAAAGCTGAAGTCTCATACAAATATGAAAATTTGTTTAATTTGTTTCAACTACCAAATATTAAGACCATTTCCACATAATTTTAAATACACTAAATTGCTTGTTTCTTTTCGACTAGATTAAATAGGTTCACGATTCACAGAAAATTTATGTTATGTATTACATGACCACCATAATTAGTTGTTTAACACATTTATACAACAAACTAATTTTATGTCTAAAGCTAATTCAATATTTAACTTTATAGAATGTTAAAAGACTTGATTATTGTTACTTTCTATTTGATATGATAATAATTAAAACTAATTAAATATTGATTAATTAACAGTTTTCCATGCAAAGCGACTACTTTCTATGTATTATTTCTGTATAGGTAGTATGGAACGTCACTAAAAACTGTGTTAATATTATATTTTTGTTAAAGAATAAAGTTTTTTTTTCATTCTCCATCTTTTAATAATTAGCTTTCTTAGTTTTTTTTAATCTACTAAATTGGATTCGCTTAATGCATAATTTTAGTTTTCATCTTCTTCTTTTTACAAGATAGAAGAAAAAACTTTACAACAGATTTTTTTTTAACTCAATCCAGCACAAAAAGCCTTATAAAAACAACTACTCTCATACTTCAAGGATTAAAAGGGTTTTTATTTTTTCTCTTTAACTTTTTTTTATAACTTGAATAAAAAAATTTGTTTAATGGTTTCATCCCTTTGTACCTTGTATTATTTTGTACCCAGAAATTCAGATCACGCAATATATTTCAACTTTGTTGTGGTATGAATAAATGAGCAATTGAAAATGTATTTTACTCACCTTTATTCTTGGACACGGCCACAAAAGCACTGTCTTATTAAAATCCTTCGATAAACCTTCCATCAAATGGCAATAACCCACAGCATTACGAAGGCGATTTTTCTCGTTAGCGTCATTTTCATCACTTCGACTTTTTTGTTTTTGCATATTGTCGTTTTCTTCATACTCTTCGTTAATACCATCACTATTAAGGGTTTTAACGATAGTCGTATAGTTTTTACCCTCTAGCTGCTTAATGAATGCACTTAATCCTGCAAAAGAAAAAGAAAATATTTTTACACTCTTTGAAATTAATATGCTTAGGAAAAGTATAAAGCTCAATAGAGAATAGAGAGAAGTACGGTATTATGCAGCAATTAATGAGTGGTTGAAGCATGACTTTGTCTATTCTATTCATTTAAAAACCATATCAAACAATCTTGTTATTAATAGAAAAACTAGTTATCCTTTATGTATAGCTTGCCATTTGACCCTTGAATCACATAAAAATAAAATTCCCGATTGGGTCGCACGAACTTGCTCCTAAGGATCAAGTACTTTCGATTGATTTTTTTTTTTGTAACCGAAGAAGAAATGATTTTCATTTCAAAAGGATAATCATGTTATTTTGAAATTAAAAAATGTGTTTTTACTAGTGATGGGGACTATCGAATTATTTGAACTATCGATAGTTAGTAACTGAATGATTTGAACTATCGAATAGTTCATTCATTCATTCATTCATTCGAATAAAAACTATCGAATAAAAGCTATCGAACAAACTATCGAATAAACTATCGAATAAAAACTATCGTTTAAGAAAACTATTCAAATGAAAAAACTATCGTTTAAGAAAATTATTTGAATGAAAAAACTATCGTATAAAAAAAACTATTGGAATGAAAAAACTATCGTACATATACAAAAAACTATTCGAATGAAAATAGTAACTAAACTATTCGAATGAAAAAACTATCGAATGAAAAAACTATTCGAATGAAAATAGTGACTAAATGAATGAATGAATGATTTAAAACTATCGAATGAATGAATATTTTACAACTATCGATAGTTTGATAGTTTTTATTCGATAGTTTCCATCACTAGTTTTTACACTATCGAAAAAAAATATAATTCATGTCACATTATTAGGGTTTTCGGATTATCCGCGTTATATATATATAAATATAAAGTGAGTTCACTACTGTACTCACCCCGAACGTTTCGCTTCAAATTGCAATGAGCGTGGTCACCGGGAAACTACCAGCGAGATGTTATAAGCGATTTTGGCTACGCAAGTTGTAGCGGGGCGTAAGAGCTTCCGTGTTTTATTGTAGGCTTGCAAGTTGGGAGCAAACTCTACTCACTGTATCCTTGTTGGTGTGAAGCGGCAATTGTATAGAACGTGACGAGTTTATTAAAGGGTCCCACGTACGAGATAGCTTAAAAGTGTCGTAACGATTGAAATTCTGATGTCGTTTTATTTCGATCGCTTCATGAACCAGGCGCGGTATATAGTGAGGCTCTTTTGATAGAACCTTAGCTTGATCGAAATGGATCGACAGTTTTAAGCTATCTCGTACGTGGGACCCTTTAATAAACTCGTCACGTTCTATACAATTGCCGCTTCACACCAACAAGGATACAGTGAGTACGGTTTGCTCCCAACTTGAAAGCCTACAACAAAACACGGAACCTCCTACGCCCCGCTACAACTTGCGTAGCCAAAATCGCTTATAACATCTCGCTGGTAGTTTCCCGGTGACCACGCTCATTGCAATTTGAAGCGAAACGTTCGGGGTGAGTACAGTAGTGAACTCACTTTATATTTATATATATATATAACGCGGATAATCCGAAAACCCTAATAATGTCATGTGTTGACAACCGCGAAAACCTTAAAAGTTATATAATTCATGTCATTTGAAAATCAAAATGAAAAAAAAAAAAACAAACATTTTTAATCTCTTTGTACTCTGGACATACTTACCATAACCATTTATATTTTATTTATTAGAAGAATAGTTAATATTGTTTTATTTTTGTTTCTATTAAAGATTCTTAAAAATAAAGTAATTTTGTTCTTGAACAAGTGAGACAGAGTGTATTTTTCTTTCATGACTAGATGGTGGCTGCGCATTCTCGTGTGAATGTATGCTAATGCAATTTCGCTGGGAAAATTGAATTTTATTGAGAATTTGCATATACTCAATTTGAATTTAGTAGGTACATATGTATGTAAGCGTAGGAGACCTTCGTTGAATGCATCTACATATATTTATATATGCAAAATATATAAATTTTATATTGTGTTTTCATGAGTGCGGGTCTTCAAAAATCAGTCCTTTTTTTGCATTTACATTTGATTCTCACGTATTGAAATATCTATTTTTTTAACGTGAGATGAAGTATATAATATGTAATGTATGTTTAGAGAGCTTTTTTTTAAGGTGACCATGACCATCGAATTTTTTCACTCCCATTTCAAAATTTTGTTGGAAATACCCAACTACAAATTCTCTACAAATTTCAGCTCTTAAAATTAAGATTTAGCACTCGCCCTCCGCGTTTCAAGATTTCCCATACAAAATACATACACGTAGGTTTGAGCTCAGCTGAATTGTTGAACGAGTCAAAAAGATCAATCTATAAAAGTGTCACAGGTGACTATACTGTAACATCCACCAGGTTGGTGGTAGTTTGAAAAAAGTTTTTTATCATAATTTTTGAGCTAAGAGTGGGCTATCGACAAAAATGTAAACTGTTGGAATTACCATAGTTAGTTGAGAAAAGGCCAATTTTTACAGTGAAAACAAAAAATTGATTTTTAAGACGTTCGTAATGTGAAAAAAGTTTTTTTTTGTCAATTTTTGAAATAAAGTTGTGAATGTAATTTGTTGATTATGTCGAAAAAAAACATGGCAATAAGGAACTAAGACGTTCACGGGTTTTTATTGCAGGAATCGTTCAATGGGTTATAAGAGAAGATAAAACCGCGGAGTGCTATTAAGGTGGAAACTGAAGGTAGGGATGCAAAAGCCCCCTTTTTGGTTGTTTGAATATACCTCGTAAACCAAGCAAAATTTTGATATATTGCACATAAAACTTTTTGTAGAGAATTAAATCTCCTATTGGAATAATAGCCCAGTAATTTTAGGCATTTTTTACCCCAATCTGCGGAAAAATTCCTACTGGGCTCGATTTTGGTACAGACCTTCGTTACGGCGTTGTTATGAAGATGTGAAAAATTGACATTGATATCGCGTCCGCGTTAGAAGTTTTCAGTTTTTCGCATATATCTCGTGACCTGTTGCTCGGAGGTCAATAGGGGTCTATGGAAAATCTGTTCGTCATAAAATTATCTACAAATATTGCCTCATGCATTTTTCTGTAAATCCAACCGATTTCGGAATAGAGCTGATTTTCGTGACCTTTTGACCTCTATAACTTCTAACGCGGACGCGATATCAATGTCGATTTTTCACATCTTCATAACAACGCCGTAACGAAGGTTTTTACCAAAATCGAGCCCAGTAGGAATTTTTCCGCAGATAAAACCTAAAATTACTGGACTATAATGTTTTTTAAAAATTGAAAAAAAAAATTTATATACCAAAATAGTCGAAACAATCATAAAAAAAATCGAGTTTTTGAGTTTTTTTGCTTTTTTAGTTGTACATTTTTTTTTGGGTTGAGATAGACATAAACATCGCTCAAAAAAAAAGAAGATTAAATTTCCTTCAAAATGCTGTACTCACTAAATTTTTTCATTGAAAATTAACCGAAGTATGGCCATTTTAATCTATCTTTTTTCGCATTTTTAGTTTTACTCAAGTAAAACAGAAACATTTGAGGGGAAAGTACGATAACTTAAGCACCAAGAACTGATAATGAGGGGTTAAATACAATCATTGTTTACTATGGGAGGGGGGGTCTATGTCCCCCCGTTTTGGCGGGAGGGGCAATTTTCTAAAAAAAAAATACTTAAAATAAAAAAAAAATTATTAAAAAACAACGGCAACACTTACAGTTTTGATTATTACTTTTTTCAAAAGCTAGAATTATAAACTTAATATTAATTTTAAAATGAAGTTATTTTAATCAATTGTCAATAATCAAAAAGGGGGCTTTTGCATCCCTATCTTCAGTTTCCACCCTCTCATTTAATAACACTCCGCGGTTTTATCTTCTCTTATAACCCATTGAACGATTCCTGCAATAAAAACTCGTGAACGTCTTAGTTCCTTTCTAAACGACATAATCAATAGATTAATAGTTAATTTAAAAATAGTGTAAAAAGGACAATTTTTACACAGAAAAAAAATTTTTTTTATTTCTAAGAGGTTGGCAATTTGAAAAAAAGTTTTTTGTCATAATTTTTGGGCTAACGAAAAACAGTGATGTAATTTCTTGGAATTACCACGGTTTTTTTTATAAAAGGTCTAAAAAGTATTATTCGTGTACTGAAAAAGAAATCACCTCACACACAACATTATATATTTGTTGTTACTTGTGAAAAATGTTAGGATAGATTTTATTAAGCATTTAGCGTTTCTAGATGCTCATATATGTAGATAAATAAACAAATTAATGATTTTTACACTTGAAAAAATATTTGTACAGTGTGGTTTTTAAGGTGAAATACAACAAATCAACATAGGCTTCTTAAACAGGAATTTTATATAGACTACAATCCACATCAGTGGATTTACTTTTTCTAAATAATAAATTAAAAAAGGTCACTGTGGTGTATGCGTACTATTTTTTTTTTTTTTGTGAAAAACAATAATGCTTCTATAATTTTTAAACTAAGTCTAGGATTGCGAAAATAAAAGTTGGACTATTCTGGGCTAACCTTGGGCAATCAAACCACGGTTTTAAACTAACGATTTATTCATAGGAAAAAGAATCGGTTTCTGATATGAAAAAATGTATTTTTATTGTAACTTTTGAAAAAAATAGTGGAATAAAGAAAAAAAAAGTTAGACTATCCTGAGCTAACGTTAGGCAAATGAACCATAGTGCAAAACCAACAATTTTTACACTTAATAATATTTTTTGTGAATTTTGAGGTGAAAAATAATAATTTCGATATAATTTTAGAACTAAGGGTTGACTAGTAAAAAAAAATCTTGGGTTATCCTGGGATAACCTTGGGCAAAATTATAAAAATGCAAAAAAAGTTTAACTACAAGACCCAGTCGTGCCTTTTCTTTTTGCTGCATTTAAAAACAAGGTAATAGAGCGTGATACAGATACACAAATTACCCTGTTCAGTACCTACAGTGTACACTTAGTGTATATAGTAACAGCAAATCGAATGAAGAATGTGATGGGAAAGCATTTGATAAAGTGGCTTTTATGAAGAATGAATATTATTAGGCTCTCTCTTCTCGTTAAGTTTCTTTTATACAAAATAAAAATGTCACAGTTAAGTACATAACAAAAGCAACGTCCTACTCACCATCGTCCTTAATAAACTCCACAGTGGCATTATCAAGATTTACTTTGAAAAATTCCACAAAGTTCTCAAAGCCTTGTTGCATTTTCATTGTATTGAGAACCCTCGATGACATCAGTATACCCACACGATTCGGCAACAACGACGACGAAGTCCGGATATTCTGCTGTTGCTGTTGCTCCTGTTTCTGTTCGTATTCGTGTCTGCTATTCGGAGTAGTGGCAGTTTCCAATTGCTGAGACTTGTTTTCAATAGTTGATGGTACCAGGGACGACACCGATGACGACGACGACAACAACAACGAAGCCAAAGATGGTGAAATATCCTGCACAGAATTAACCGTAGTCAGGTCAGCTCTAAGGAAGTCAAGGAAGGAAAAGGCTGTCAACAGCAGAAATAATTTAGAATATTGACAGATTGGTAACTTCATTTAGAAAGGCGCTGGTGGCGTCTATATGTATAGGATGATAACACTTTGTTGCTCTAGATTGGTTGCTCTGTTAAATGCCACCTTTTCCCTAACTATATATATATAGCCCAACACTGCAAACTGCTGATATAGAAGTTTCTACAACAAAGTTGTAGGTAGTGTATTCCTGTTGCTTATCGAATTGATTTAAAAATGGCCTTTTTAGTCAGCACTGATGGTATTCTCATTGTCAGCCCCGAGTCTGACTGCAACTCGAGGTCGATTTTCTGATTGTAAATTCAATTTTGCCTCGACATGCCGTGGTGGTGTCCAAATCTGTTTAGCTGTCATCGTGTAACAATAATTGCTTTTTCTGAAATAAGAAAAACAAGTATAAAGTAAGTTAAAAATATCAAGCAATTTTGTTAAATAAATTTTAATAAAGAAGCAAAACCCATCCACATTTGTTCTATTTATTAGCAGAAACTTTATCTCTCCGTTCTAAATTCGTTGTGTATATTTTTCTATTTCAGCTGATTGACATACTGAAGCTAACATACTTTTTTACTCTGCCAAAAAAAAAGTAAAATTGGAAAAAAAAAATATGAAAATGAAATTTTATTTTATTCGAATGAATGCGCAAAGGTTAAATAATATGAAAGTATGTACAAAAATAATATAAAAGTATGGATATAGGATTGAAAAAGTATTCAGAATCACATGTGGGAAGAATACTTCGGGGAAATGTCACTACCCCAAAGAGGAATTTGAAAAGTTTTTTTTATTCATTCTTCTTTGCTTTTGAGACAGGAAAATATGGTTTATGTTAAGGAAAAGCAAAACACAATAAGTGAATAGTCCCACTTGAATTCTAATGAAAATGAGCATTTTTATATTTTAAATATTACTTTCAAAATATGAATTATTCATTTTAGTAAGTAAGAAGTTAATTCTCAAAAGAAATGTTAAAAAAAGAAAAAAAAAAAAACCAAGAAAAATCAATATACTCCTGTTAAGCTTGGAAATGTTGTCACTTCAAGTTGTTTTTGCATTTCAAATTGAGAAATGGTCTTAAAACTTCTTTGTCAATGTCTTATTACGATTTGCAAGTAATTTAAAGGTTGCAGATCAAATATCAATAAATAACAAAGCAAATAATTTAAATAGGTATGGGCCATTTGAACAGTAGGTATCCAAGGTAAAATGATTTGATGGTTAGTTTTCAAGTTGAAATTTTCTTTAAATGTTTAACCATAACAAAAAAAAAACAAAAACTGTGTAGACAGTGTTGATAAAAATTAAAAATAATATTTTGTGCTTAGAAGATTTTCAAATATTGAAAATTTTCTTTCAACTTTTACTGCAAGTAATTTTTTTTTTTTTATTTGTTGAGAAACTTTTGAATCCGTATACTCATTAAAAGACCCGTGTTCAAAATGAAAACAATCTAATATACATATGTACTTGCGTTTGCTACTGACTCAATGACTCACTGACTCTATAAAGCGCTGGTATTTTATGGTCTCTATGGCGTATACATATTTTTTTCAGTTTTATTTTTCTTGTACAAAATATAATAATTTAAAAAAAAAATGCATTTGAAATTAAAAAAAAAAAAAAATTGCACAAATGAAAACTAAAAAAAAAAATTAAATTAAAACAAAATTTTGACAACTGAAAAATATTTGGATAAAAAAAAATTATATTCGTCGAATTTTTTAAAATTTTGGCTATTTCACCATACATTAGGACCAATATTATAAATAAATTAATTATATATAAGTAAAAAATACGTTCAGGAACTGTATGAGTTTCAATAAAATAGATAAAAATACAAACTTCTTAATCAATCCCTCAAAGTCTGTTTACTTTAAAAGTCTAAAAGTTACCAATTATTACGATTTTATCGAGTTTTAAAAACTTGCTTTTAACTAAAAATGTCAAAAATTTAGAAAAAGTGCTAATTTTTGAATAGACACATTTAAATTGTTTCTTGACAAAAAAAAATTTGCATATCATCAAAGGATTTTACCTCTACTTTACTTCATTTGTACAAAGTTTGGACGTTCCGGCCCTTGATTTAGTAAAAAAAATAAAATCGTCAATTTTTTAACTTTTTTCCCTTTGATTTTAGGTCAGAATTTTAGTCAAAAATAATTTTTAAAATTTTGTAACCATCTTAACTTGACAGAAAATTTAATTTGCTATGAAAAGTGTTTTTGAACCATTTCCAAGTTAGGCTTGGTTTTCGAGTTAAATCAAAAAAACTGAAAACCGACCAGTGTTGCCGTTTTCTCAGAAATGCACCAATGGATTTAGTAGCACTTTTGGCTGGAGTATTCTTTTATGCCAAGGAATCATAATCAGCAATAAAAACTCTTGAACGAATTTGTTCTATTTTTGCTCTGGAGCTCCGGTCTATTAAATAGAATAGACTATTAAGTGAGATATGAAAAAAAAAAAAACTTTCAGAATTCTATAAAAATCATCTGTACCAAATTTGAAGTAAATCTGTCCACGCATTTAGGCTGTGGAAATGTGTACAGATGAAAGCACACGGACGGAATTGCGAGACCCACCTTTTCAGAATTCTCCACCATCGTAATGTTGGATTTGATTAAAACCTCAATTTTTTTTCGACACGAAAGCAATACTTGTCCTATAGAGCAAGTAAAAATCAAGTAACAAAAATCAACCTTCATGTACTTCCTTCCATTGACTGCATGTGTTTTTACATTTAACTTTCCTGTACAAGATAAACCAAAATATTAAAATTTTCACAAGAAAAAATTAATTTTCAAATCCGTATTTCTAAACCATTTTATATTTCCTTTTTGAAATATTTCTAATAATTCACAAAATAATATTATTTTAAAACCCTTTATTTGGATTGTTCAGAAAACCATAATAATAATTTGGATCTAGGGAATCAAAACGACTGTTTAAAAAGTTAATTCAATTTTGTTCACTACGGTGTATGAGTGTTTTTTTTCTGTTTTTTTTTTTTTATGCGATGAAAATTATTTAAGGAAATGAATAAAAAGGTAATGAAACCGTTGAACTCTTGTGTTAAACTGGTATAGAAAATAGAATCAAACTCATGATGTTTGCTTAAGCACGTTGCATTTTGGTAATTCTTAAAAATGTTGTAAAATTTTCGCAAATTTTTGAAACATATTTCGTAAGAGAAAATCTACTTCCCCATATCTTCAAATATTAAAATCAAATTTCCCACAGAGCATGCCTTTTAATAAATTATATAAAATCTTTATTATTCTTTCACCTACCCTCAGTTATTTTAAAATTAATAGTGTGGCCCATTAAATCGAAAAACTGTAAAAAAAAAAATAAACTCTGCGTTGCCAACATAATGTACGTACATAAATATGTATTGTATTGAAAGAAAAAGGATAACAACTTTTCAATGTGATTTTGTTGATACATATTCATTGCTACTTTAATTTTGTTGCTGTTGTGTCTGTTGCTGCCACTGGCAGCAGCAGCAGATGATGATGATTATGATGATGACGATAATGATGTTGCTGATGACGACGATGATGTGTGCGATGGTGATGGTGGCTATGGAAATGCTTAAGGACTATAAGGAGAGAACTGATGCTCTGCTATTTTGCGTATGCCAACCGTGCTGCTGAAAATATTTTGTTTTACTCCGTAGCTCTGGTGATGATGCTTTTTCCTCCTAAGGCTGTGATAAATGAAATAAAAATACATTTCACAATACATATACATTTACGTATATATATTCTGCTGTGTTTTAAATAAGGTTCTTTGAGTGTTTGCATGACGTGACGTACGCAATTATGCCTGAAGAAAACTTATACAGGTACTAGGTATAGCTGCTTTCAAAGGCGGCATGCCAAAGCGTACCTATAGCTTGTGATGGCTGTGGGTGGTTTTGATGGGATTATTTTTTCGATGGATATGATGTGTCGTCCGGTTTTTACTGTGCTGAGTACTGAGTTATTTTTACTTGAAATTTTATCTTTTGTTGTTTTTATGTTGGTTTTTGTTTTTTTTTTTTTTCTTATGTTCTACTACTTTTGTTTTAAGTGTAAATGCCACGGAATGGGTTTCGACTGATGCTACAAGGAAATTATCGATTTTCAAATATCCAAAGTTAACATTAAAATCGTTTTTTTTTTTATTCTGGGAAAACAGTATTTGCCCTAAAATAAAAGCTTCCAGGCTTTTGAATTTGAATTCAATAAAATTATATACCTATGCGTATGCATATTTCTAGAAACCTATGAACTGATATTTTGGTTATACCTACCTAAACCTCTTCCCTTTCTAAACTTTTGTTGTGTGCTCTTCATTTCCCATATACCTTTCTATTTTATTGATTTAACTCAATCAAATAGAATATATTCGAATTCTTTCTATCAAACTCAAAACAAACCACTCGAGCATACACAGGAAATGGATGATAAAATAAAGATTCTATGTATAATCCAAAATGTTTCACTTTCAGGGCACGTAAGTTAAATCACTAGTCTTATAAATTTTAACTAAAACAAAATCAAAATAGCGTTTCGTTTTCATTTTTATTTATTTATTTATATTTATCATTCTGATAGGGACATATAGTGACATAAAAACAAGTAGAAAATTTGATTTCAAATAGATACAAATTATTTTTGATTCTATTATTTTTTTCATTGGTATCTTTTGATAAATAACTGTATAATTTGTTTTTAGAGTTCAATAAAAACGTGTTGTTCTTCAGAAAATACCTACTATTCCACACAAAATATATGTATTGTAGGTATATGTTTATGTATACATATTTATATCACGAATAACTACATGAATGAATTTTTAATTTGATTATAATTAAGGTATGTTTTAAATGCATGTAGAATGAAGATACAATTCATTTCAATGTTAGTTAGTTTGAGGTAGAACTTTTATTGTGGGTAATACATGAATATTTGTGTTTTTTTAATTAAATCCCATTCATGCAATTTGAACATTTTTAATGAAATAATGGACAGTTTTAGTGAACATGATACGGAGATTTAATTAATAAACAACAGTGAGTTAATTTTCTAACGTTCATTTACTCTTTATAAAGGAACATTATTCTTTTAATTAAATTAAATACGCACATAGTTTATTCTACATTTGATAAATTTACATACATTTTTTTAGATTCAGTGAAAGTAATTTTCTGCTTAGGGTAAAGTCGGGGGTATGGCACCCATTTTCGTTTTTCGTTATTACTTGAGAAATAAAGAAGATTTCTATTTCAAACAGAAGCGGATTTATTTTAAAACTATTTCTTAAATACAAAATATGTAGGTACATAAGTGTTATTCAAACATAATTTCTTGTTATTTTTGCAAAAATAAAAAACATTAACAAAAACATGATTGAAAAAATGGAGGGTGATATGGCACCTAATCGAGGGTGATGTGGCGCCCTACTTCTTCTTGATATTTTTTTGTGACACTTGTTGCATGTGTTCTTGAAAGACGTAGGTACACGAATCATGAGACCAAAAGTGACATTATGATTACTGCCTTATTCCGCAATTTTCAGCCAATCTGAAAGCTATTTGGCAAACTTTTAGGTTCTGGTCATTTAAGAAGCCTTCTTAATGTAGTGAAGTGTGAAGAGAATCGCAAAATGCTTAGGTCCTGCTTTTTTTGACATTCAGCAGCTCCAACGGCTGCTGTGATCTGGGTTTGAGTGCATTTGGCCTGGTTTGCTGATGTTTTTTGTAAATACAATTGTCAGTTGAAAAATTAGTAGGTTCAAAAGTAGATGCGGGGGAAATGGCACCGGTGCCATATATCCCGAGGTTTTTGGGTGCCATATCCCCCATTTGACTAAAATTCTGTTTTCTTCAAATGACACGAATAATCACGTTTACTTAGTTATTGCAATGAGCAAACACAAAAATACAACCGTTACCGTTCTTTTTGTGTTCAAATGAACCCTCGGCGTCAAATACTTTTGGAACTACACGTACAACAATCTTACACAAAAAAACTTTTCGCTCAAATTGAAACCACTTTTTTGTCTGTCCATTTTTTAAATTTAAGTGGCAATGGCTACTGGGGATCCGAATGCATCCACTAAAAACTTACGTCAGACTGAGATCTATTTTGCTCTTTTTGCTTTGAAAAGAAGTCATTAAGTTGGAGATATTGAAAGGGTGCCATATCACCCGTGGTGCCATATCACCCGACTTTACCCTACAACCAAAAATTTAAGTACAAATAGATTTTATGTCTTTTGAGCATATACGAACGTCCGGTATAGAATGAATAAGCTTGAAATGGCTGATAGCTACACTTATTAATGTTATCAAAATTAATAGAAAATATATTTATCGTAATTATGTAGTTCATAAAATACTAGCTTTTTTCGTTAGGTGTATCTTTATTTGCGGTATTACTATATTTCACGTTATGCATTCTTAAAAAAAAAAAGTTGAGATAGCATCAAACATGACAGCACAATGATAGAGAATGCGTAAAAAGTGGGGGCTCGGAATTCAATCTGTCTGTCTGTCAGTCTCTCAATCTTTCTCATTCTTTCACGATGTCTGTCGGTCTATATAAGGAGTAACAGTCTAAACGTATGGTATGTACCAGTTTTTGGATCCTGATGTACAGAGGGGTTTCTGAAATTAACTTTTTTGGACCAAAAATAACGGTACCTGTCATAACCAATTTTGGAAAAGCTTAATTTTATCAAAAACGGCTTCTACGATTTTCATCAATAAAATCAAGTAAGTATGTAGACAAGGTCTATTTTTTATTGAAAATTTTTTTTTCAAAAATCGTTATTAACGGCCTCCCATACAACAATTAAATCTAATTTTTTCCCAAACGCCTTGCTTAATTTCAAAGATTTTTTTAAACTAAGGCACAATTATATTTTTTTAATATAAATAAAAAATAAAAAAAAATTATTTTTGGGCTTTAAAAATATTGTGAAATTTTTTTTTGAAAATCGAATTTCTGAAAACGGGATATTTAATTTTTTTTTTATTTTATTTTTAAGTGTGTTATTGATATTTGCTACAAAATGGCATACCAATACTATTTTAAAACTTTTTTTTTAATTATTTATACAAAATTAACCGTAATGTGTGCTGCAGCAAATGATAGGATATATTATGTGTATGCGAAATAAAGTCAGATTTCAAAAGAGCTCTATGTAAAAAGATATGACGTTTTAAAAAAGAACATATTTTTACAGTTATCTTAAAAATCTTATTATCAAAATGATAAAAATTTTGTGCAAATTATATTATCTATCTTCCTTATATTAAAATAAAAAATATATTTATAAAAAAACGGTATAAAATGGTCAGCAAATCTGGGACAAAAAACTTTGTTTTCCAGTTATTTGCTCAAAGATCATTTTACAATCCAATTTTTTTACACATGCATGCACCCCAGTTATACCTACCTATAAGTCCTATAAGTTTGAAATTTTTTTAATGCTTTATAGATTCCCTAAAAATAAAAGTAACACCAGTAAGTATCCCTAAAAAATATTTATTTTTCAAAAATTCTTATTTCAAAATCTAAGGCCTAAGAAAAAAAATTCGTATTAGAAGCGTAATTTTTTATTAACATTTCATTGGTATAACTTAAATTTCCGTAAAAAAAATCCCCTACGAATAATAACCACTTTGTGGAAGGTCTACATGTTAATGTTTTAGAAAACCGTTCATAACTTATTTTTAAATTTTTTTTAGAATTTGTTCAATACTACTCTTAACCATAACAGCTCTCTAAGACCGTTTTTTTTTTCAATGCCGTTATCAACATACACAACCTCTTTTAATTGATTTTTATTTAATAATTTTAGACATACCTAACAAAACATAGAACAAAAGTCAAAAATCTATTTAAGCTTACCGTTATTATTTACTCAAATTCTATTTCCATCACTTTTCTGTAAATTAATAATAATAATTAAAATAGATTGTTTTTCGCTCGTGCCTCAAGTTTCAACTTCAAAATAGCTAAAAAAAAAAAGGTCAATACAAAAAATAGATATTAAAAAGCGAGGCAGCACGTAATAAATATTGACAAAGGCCATTTCTATTTTTAAAGCAATATTAAAAAAAGAACAAAATAAGAAAGAAATTGTGAACCTGAGGCTTATTGGTACTTGCTCCTGTACTCAGAAAAAAAAGAACATTGACAAACTTTAGCACAAACAACTGGTAAACTGATATCTGAAATCCTTACCTATACATTATAATATTCAATCACAAACATTTATAGGTATTGTCATGGATTTTTGATTTTGTTTGATTTTTTATCCTCAGTATGGCTATGTACGTAAAGTAGCTTAGACAAGGGTATAAAGTGTACACATTTTGCAATCAAATCCAGAAGCAAAAAAGTATACCCAAAATGAAAATGTCATAAAAATATTTTCATACCTACAAATAATATGAATACCTACCTGAAAAAACCGTAGGCTATTATTATGATGACCTCTATCATTTACGCGCATGTCGAGGAAGCGTATAATAATTTTCCGGTTTACTATATTTTATCTCTAAAAAAAAAAAAAAACAAATAAATAAATAGAAAAAATTGCAAGGACACAAATCTAGTGAAAGTGATTTGGAAAAGTTTCCATTTGTGGTTGAAATAAAGTCCATTATTATGTTAATTTAAAGTCCTTTTTTCTATTTGAATTCTGAATCATAGAAAATTAATCTACTGTATGACAGAGCAATATAAAGGGGGATTGGGTGGGTGGAGAGACTTTACACAGTCCAGTTTGTCAGTTTGTTTAAATTCCGGAGAATGAAACATTTTAAGTAGAAGGATAACGATACGATTTGTTTTCATTTTATAATGCTTTGCCTTTTTTGTATCGTCATCGAGCTGTGAACGCAAATTTGGGTTGGTTATTTATTTTAAGCGTAGCGCATGATAAATACTTATTAAAAAGACATGATGATATCTATACTCTTCTAAAGAACAAATTTCCTGGCTTAGGATAAAGATTGTTTTTATTTTTCTTGGTTGGATAAATGTTTTTATTTTTTTTTTTATTATAATGAATATTATTCATTTTAAATGATGAATTGTCTTCTTTTTTCTAATAAAATTTAACTTTTAAATAATTTTATTTGAATGATAAATTGCATGACCAGTAGTAGAAATATTAGAAAGGCAGTATAGAATTTTTATTGATACAGTGCATTGAGAAATAGGTGATTTTTATTATTTTATATTATTTTATGGGTGTTGTTCAAATAAAGTTTGTGGGCGAATATAAAATAAAGTGGGGCTTAAACCTGCACCATTCTATTTTACAATAAAAGTTTCTAACCCCATTTTTCTCTCATATTCTATCTTTGTGAGGCCAAGTATAATTGTTTATATAAATTTTGATATTTGGAATATATCCGTAATTCGTCCTTAAGTATCTTTTTGCATGTATCCCAAATAAAAATGAACTGCATTTTTAGCACATCAATCATCTTAATTTTCCTTCATAGATACTGAAAGCGTTAACAAAATTTTTAAAAGATATTTCTTTTTTAAATGAGGCGTTTCCGGTTTGAAGATTGATAGTATTTTATGATGTGTGTATGTCTATTTTACAAAAGTTCGTTTATTCACAGAACCACAATAGGCCCCCAGGAAGCTATATATTATGCAAACTTTTTGGCGTTCGGGTAAACGTTTTGGAATGCAATAACAGGAGTGATTTTTCAAAAGGGGATAAAAACACTTTTATTTGCCATTCTTCAGAAAATCGAAAAAAGTAAAAGCTACGTATGTTTTTTATACGATTTCGAGTTTTAACTCCGAGTTTCAACAATACATTGTATTAAAGTAATTTTTGGTCGACCCAAAGCTTATAAGAAACTATAGTTTGCAGCAGGGTTGTAAATTATCATTTGTTTAATGCATTTGAAGGGTCCAGGGGAAAACAGCACTAGTCCATTCCATTTCGAGAAAAACGCTTTTTAAAATGTTGTTCTCCATACAACTTAGCACTAAAAGCACACAATTTATTTATTTTTTTAGCAAGGCTTAAATTTTTTTTTATAAATGTAAAAAAAAAATATTTATTGAAAATAAAAAAAAAATTGAATAAAAAAAAATATATTGCAACTGAAAAAAATGTTATTGCGATTGAAAAATATTTGCATTGAAAATAAAATTTTTATTGCAAATAAAAATATTTTGCATTGAAAAAAAAATGTATTGCAAATAAAAAATGTTCTGCATTAAAAAATAAATTCAATGCAAAATGCATTAAAATTTTAAATTAAATATTTTTTTTTAACATTGTCGAATTTCTTACAATTTGGACTATTTTCTAGTTGCAATAAATATGTATTTTTCAGTTGCAATTAATATATTTATTCTTATGCAAATTGTTTTTTTATATGCAATAAATATTTTTTTTTCAAGTTTTTTCAAAAAAAAAAAAAACTAAGACACCTGCACCATTGACTGTTTCCCCATATTTTGGAACTGGAAATCGATTGCCATCAGTAGTTTTTTGATTTATCGGTACAACTTCGAACAAAATTGTTTTCAGAAGTTTTTTTTTCAATAATTTTGAGAATTTTGCACGGTTTAAAGTCATTTCTCATCCAAAAACAATGTTTATATTGGAATTTATTTGACTTTCAAAAATCGTTGTTATTATAACAACAACTCAACAATTTTTAAAAGATAAATTTATATTTTATTGCGATAAATTAAAAAAAAAAAAGGACAAGTACAATTTTTTTCAACAATCTGAGTTTGAGGACCATTTCTTCAAGAACACTTTATTCAGTTTACTTGATTTTAATTTTACTATACGAATAAATCGTTGTGTTTCAATATATTTTAAAATTAAAAATTGAAAATTGCAATATCAAAGGATTCTACTTCTACTTTATTTTATTAGAACAAAGTTTGGACGTTTGGACGGCGGCGTCATACACAAAATGCCCCTTGATTTAGTAAAAAAAAAATAAAATCCTCAATTTTTTAACTTTTTTTTCTTTGATTTTAGGTTTTTAGTCAAAAATAATTTTTAAAATTTTTTAACCATAATAATTTGACAGAAAATTTAATTTGCTATGAAAAGTGTATTGGAACCATTTCAAAGTTAGGCTTTGTTTTCGAGTTAAATCAAAGAAACTGAAAACCGACCAGTGTTGCGGTTTTCTCAGAAATGCACCAATGGATTTAGTAGCACTTTTTTCTGGAGTATTCTTTTATGCCAAGGAATCATAATCAGCAATAAAATCTCTTGAACGAATTTGTTCCATTCAAAAGGGTCTATTCAATAGACCATTAGAGTATTTTTATTTAGCAACGTTTTAAAGCAAAAATCATAAAAATCGGAGCTGAAATTTGCTTTAACTACTCCACTAAAAGATAACAAAACGATAACAATGCAAAAATTCAAAAATTCTTGATTTTTTTTTTTTTTTTTCAAAAAAAGTTAAATAAATGCCTCCAAATTGTTTGTCTTGTCTTTATACTAGTAGCAAATAACGTTTGAAAAAAAATTAATAACAATGTCAACATTGTTTTTGGATGAGAAATGACTTTAAACCGTGCAAAATGCTCAAAATTATTTTTAAAAAATTTTTTCGAAGTCGTACCGATAAATCGAAAAACTAATGATGGCAATCGATTTCTCAGGTCCAAAACAGCAATGGTGCAGATTTTTGTGTGAAAAAACTTGCACAGTGTTATCAATTATAAAAAAATAAGAATTCCTCATAGTGTGTAAAATTTTTTTTAATCTTATTTATAAATAAAGCAAATATTTGTATTACCTACGTTTTTTTTAATCTGAAAAAATATTGTCCTCCTTAGTTACCAACCAAAGCTGGGAACCCTACTACGTACCTACGTGTGTATGTATTTTATGCTTTAAAAATATCAAATTTTTGAAAGCTTGCGAGTTACCTAACCATGGTTAAGATAAGAGGTATTTATAATTATTCTTATTTAAGATTTAATGATTAAATTTTACGAGTAATTAAACTTTCAACTAATTTTCCTCTATAACTATATTTCATATTTCAAAAAGATACTCTAAACCACCTCCGCTAATAGACTTTTACTTTGTTATCTCAATCTGACTGTGTCCACATAGATACAGTAGGTAAATGAATATAAATATGTAAATAAAAAGGCTTTCACCATTGTTGGCATTTCATGCCATCAGCCACCTAATTTTTTGAAAGCTTTGAGAACCAAAATACATTTCCTATCTCTGCTTCACTAATTCACAGAAATGAACAGCCAGAGCATCATGGTTATGATAATGGAAACATTTCGTTTGATTGCGAGGAAAAGGCAACCGCAAGTAGCAAGGTTAAATACTAAGCAAATTGATGCTTATTAAGGGAACGAAAAGAAAGAATCTTTGGGTTGGCTTGAGGCTAAATTTTAGACGCTAATAACACTCAGATAAGGTATATGTTCATATATATGTAGTTAGAGACATTTTTGTCATAGTAAAAGCTTTGGTAAATTAGATTTACCAAACAATTCTTTGAAATCCTTAATTAAAGGATTTTTGCTTCTAAATAAACATCAAACCTAATGGATAATTAATGCTAAAAACAAATGTATGTGGTATATGAGGTATCAATCTAATTTTGACTTTTAATTCATTTGGAATAAAAGCTTTTGCAGTTAATTAGACATTAAGGGATATTTGCTGTAACAAAAATAAATATTTAAGATGATCATACCTAAGTTTCTAGGTAATTTTTGGTACATTTTTTCGAAATTTCTACATGCATATTTTCAACGTTGAACTTTTCCAATGGTTCGACACTTCCGCTGGCAGCTGTTTTCCATCATTTGATTTACCATTCCTGTGCACAGAATAGTGACCTTAATATCTTGTGAACTTGAAAAAATAAAAACAAAGCAAATCATTTCAACCTTCGCTTCGCGTAGCCTACCTCAACTCAACCTTACTAAATATATATTCTCACTCAAATTTATAAAAGGTTCTTTCTCGTTTATACCAAAACAGCAGCTGCTGCCTTCATTCGAATTCAAAGTTGTTAAGAAATATAATCACTTCGTTCCATACAAAATCCCACAATCCACTCTGGGTATATAGCACACAATTAATATTATGGGATGTATTTTCAAGCATTTCAAAAGAAAACCCCCAATCTAAAGTTGCAAAGAGAGGATGAAACTCATCCAACAAGAAGCTCCCTTAAGGTATATAGTAGTATATGCATACAAACTCGTAGATAGACATAGACATACATAAATTCAACTCACATATTTTCTTTACGGTCCCTTCTTATATATAGGTTGCAGCTTCATCGTTATAAGGCTAGGTTTTATTATTCAGATAAAAACTTAAAGATGAAAGGTATCGGAACCTTGCTATGCAAATATTTTTCTCCTACTTAATATGGACTGCGATAGATTTTTGAACATTCGTTACAGTTTGTCACACCATGTGCAGATGCAAAATCTAGATACCCATTTCCAATCCAACCTATTTCAGAGCATAATATAAATTTTTTAGAGATCCAATAATTCTATTTTACATTAGATTGGTTTTGAAAATAAAAAAAATGAATCCGTTTCAAGGTCACTCTCTTCACAACGAATTTAATCGTTGCATTTGAAAGTGGCATTAGTCCATTTTTTCATGTTTCAAGATATTTAAGAGTTTGAGTTTTTAATTTTTTTTTTAAATATAGCTAAATGTTAGGGAATTCAGGCTATGTATTTTGTATTATTAAAATGTCAAATTTTAATATGCAATTAAATTTATCAAAATTCTCAAAGAAAGTTTTAACGCTTTTTTACCCCAAAATGGACCTATAGCACTTTCATTAATATTAAAAATTTTAAAAAATAAAAAATTAAAACAAAACTTAAGTAAAACTCCATGGGCCATATTCATAAAGATTTACTAAAGCTATGACTTCTAAGTCCACAGTTTAAGCTTTATAAGTTAAATAAACTCGGCTGCTATTCATACACCGAAAAAAAAAATTGATAATAACAGCTATCAAATTAACATTTTTCAGTGACAAAAGTCGTCCAACAATTAAAATATCAATTTTGATATTTTATCATATCATTTTGACATTTTTTAATTTCAGGTGGAATAGTGAGAATTTCACTTTGACAATGAAAATATCATTTTGACATTTTTTTAAGTTTAAGTGGATAGTGAAAATTTCACTTTGACAATTAAAATATCAATGTTGACTAGATTTTACGTTTTAGTTTATTATAATGAAACCTATTTCTTTCCTTTTCATTTTTATTATTTTTATTATTTTAAGAATTTTCTTTCTTTTTTCAAAACATTACTGAAAGGGAATATTCCTTACAAAATAGTGATGATATTATTTTTTCTATTATAGGTGATATAATTGTTTTGTTATTTTCTCCCAAACTATGTGAAGTAAAATCTTAGTGCCGATCAAATTTTCTCAGTAAATCATACATTTTACTTCGAAAAAACACAAAGCGCCTTTAAATTAGTAAACATTTAGAATTTTTTATTTAATATTTTTCAATAATTTGGAATGAGAAATTGATATGAAAAAATGATAATAAAATATCAAAAAAAATTTCCAAAATGTGACATTTAAATATCATCCTGATAATAAAAATGTTGTTTTAACATTTTAAATATCATAAAACACATTTTATAGAGCATTTTTAGCTGATATTTAAAAAATGTTATTTTGATATTTAAAAAATGTTAAATTGATATTGGTTTTTTTTTCGGTGTAGACGTTTTCATTGCAATGTTTAACTAAACTCGGTTTATTGAAAAAATCTATTACAATTATACTTCAAATAATGACATTTGATATCATAAATGTCAGAATTGTTTTATGGGGGTTTCGTTTGGTAAAAAAAAAAACAAATATGTTTTATCTAAATCTGTCATATACAGCGATGCCAACTGAGACATAATTATGCCTTTTAGGCATAATTTTATTAACAAAGGCATTGAGGCTTATTTTTTGCCAAAAAGGCATAATTTTTTGCACTCCACTCTTGATTTATATTTTAAAAGTTTCTTACAATTTTTTTTGATAAAAAAAGATTAAAAATTATTATTTTATAATTATAACTTTTAAATTTAGGTTGTTAGACATTTTCTTTTTACCATTTATAACTCTTGGTATTGTTTAATTTTTCGAAGAATTTTGTCGTCACTAATCAATTTTATTAGAAAAGAATCTGATCTGCAAAAAATTCAATTTTGTTGCTATAAAAAGGTCTAAAACGCTTGCAAATTTGTCATTAATTTCTTCCAATTATGTAAAGCAATATCTTAATTTCCTTCAAAAATTTCTTTCGAAGAAATTTAGTTGTCGTGACAATTAAGTATAGCCTTAATGTATAGGTTAACCAATTAATTAGACATTTCCTTTTGCGTTCTTGCACTTTTTGTGTATAATTTTTCAAACACAAACTAAGAAATCTAAATTGAGGCATAAATTATTTGAAAAGGCATAATTTTTTTTCAAGCGAGGCATAATTTTGACTGAATGGGTTGGAAACGCTGGTCATATATACCTTTGGATAAAAAAAATTAATTTTTATCAAACGAAGACTAATACATATTGCTGCTGCACTTAAATCATTGAAAAAAAAAGTATAACTATGTCACTCTGGTAGAACATTAATTAGGTTAATATCTTCAGATGGTGAACACTGGTGTTGTGACTGTGCCACACTTTCAATTAATGTTTCGAAAATCCTCTGATATATCAAAATCTTTTTTTTTTTTAAATATCCATCGAGATTTTATCTGAAGAGAATTAAATTGATTTAAAATAATAATATTTGTTAGCTTTTCATTATAGAAAAAAAATTGATTTTGCGTTTGCTCGTATTAGTAACTGCTTCAACACAACATTTCTTATGTTTAAAGTTAGACCACAGGTTTAGTCCTAACCATAGTAGGTCTAAATTTTTTTATGAATAGGTTAAACTCTGGACTTTCAAAGTAATAGCTTAGAAGGAGCTTAGTAGACAACTATGAAAACGGCCCCATATTTTTTATAGAAATTGTTTTTTTTTTTAGTGGTAATAAATAATAATGATTTTTTATAAGGGCGCTATTTTGATTTTTTAAAAGTCATAGCCAAATTTTGTCCATCAAAAAACTGATCTCGTGAACATTTTCGAGAAGTGATTTATAAATGACTTCCGACGTGGATTATCAAAACATCAAGAGAATTTCAGTATTTCAGTTTTTGGCGATAAGCACCCTCCTTTTCCACTTGGAAACGCTGATATTGATATTGATTTTGAAATTGTATCAAGCGGAGTTTAAATTTTTTTTCGAAAAATGCGTTCCAAAGCATAAAAAAGTACATATATTAATGGTGGATGGACAGGACCATTCGCTCTAGGGAAACAAATGCAATAAGGTTCTAAAATGTTTTGGTCAAGAGAATTAACAATAAAAAGAAGGCATACAAATTGCTGTTGCTAAAAACAGATTAATTATTTCTATCTTCGTGATAGATTTCATTAATGAGATCTTATAATGTCACTTTCTTAAAAACTTTAATTTCCGACTTAACCTTATATTACCTTATGTCAAAAAAATTTGTTTGTAAAATTAATTTTTTTTTAGATTATACGATACGAAGGTGTAGGTACGTGAGTGAGAAAACGAACACCGTGCTTTTTATTTCCCATCTCTGTATAATAATATAATAATAATAAGGCTCAAGACTTAACGCAACTTGAAAAAAAAAGAACAGTCACGTTCGACTTTTTCTTGAATTTTATTCAAATATAAAAGAATTTACTGACTTGCTGGCTGTAAAAAAAGCATAAACCTTTTTGCTAAAACAACTCATAAAAAAAAACTTAAATTTTAATGCAGGTACACCACCTATCATGTTTAAAGTCACAGAAACTTTAAAGAAATACTTACATTTATATGTATATAGAGAAAATCATACAATTTTCCTGTACATTAAAACACACAACATACTCTTGGCTATAATTTCTCAAAGTTGTTTATGTTTATGAACTCAGTTTCGACTATACTTATTTATACTTATATACACATGTAGCAATGTTGTGTAGAAACACTTTAATTAAAATACAATATCCAAATAAAATATTCACACATCAACCCCCTCCCTTACACAAATAGAAAAGGCGTCCGAAAGTGGTGTGAATAATAATGCTATGTATTTTCAATTTACCTTTTACCTTTGGTCTGTATCTTGAAAACTATTACCTTCTCTTTAAATCTATTTGATAAATTGAATTTGTGGTTCCTTTACAGAACCAAAATTACTTTATAAAACTTTATTATTTTACTGTGGTGGCTTAGAATTATTAAACTTTAATCTAAAACAGGAAGTCTTTAATATTCAATTCGTTTGGTCTCTTTGTAATTAAGATAAATTTACATGAAAATAAAAATTCATCTTTTCATCATTACAGATTTGAAATGTCAATGTCTGGAAAATAAGTTGAATGGGTATATCTTCTTTCAATTTCAACAGATGCTGATCGAAAAAAAAATACAAATTTTTGTGCATCGTCCTTAAAAAATAAACACATTGTGCATATTTAAGTATATTTGTGAAAATGCCTTACACTTAACACTTCCGAATTTTATTGCTCTCTTAATTTTGAGCAAACTGCCTACCTCGTTAGGACTCCTCCACTTCTCCAATGAAATGTAAATTAGTTTCGCCAAGGAGAAACTAATTTACATTTCATTGGAGAAGTGGAGGAGTCCTAACGAGGTAGGCAGTTTGCTCAAAATTAAGAGAGCAATAAAATTCGGAAGTGTTAAGTGTAAGGCATTTTCACAAATATACTTAAATATGCACAATGTGTTTATTTTTTAAGGACGATGCACAAAAATTTGTATTTTTTTTTCGATCAGCATCTGTTGAAATTGAAAGAAGATATACCCATTCAACTTATTTTCCAGACATTGACATTTCAAATCTGTAATGATGAAAAGATGAATTTTTATTTTCATGTAAATTTATCTTAATTACAAAGAGACCAAACGAATTGAATATTAAAGACTTCCTGTTTTAGATTAAAGTTTAATAATTCTAAGCCACCACAGTAAAATAATAAAGTTTTATAAAGTAATTTTGGTTCTGTAAAGGAACCACAAATTCAATTTATCAAATAGATTTAAAGAGAAGGTAATAGTTTTCAAGATACAGACCAAAGGTAAAAGGTAAATTGAAAATACATAGCATTATTATTCACACCACTTTCGGACGCCTTTTCTATTTGTGTAAGGGAGGGGGTTGATGTGTGAATATTTTATTTGGATATTGTATTTTAATTAAAGTGTTTCTACACAACATTGCTACATGTGTATATAAGTATAAATAAGTATAGTCGAAACTGAGTTCATAAACATAAACAACTTTGAGAAATTATAGCCAAGAGTATGTTGTGTGTTTTAATGTACAGGAAAATTGTATGATTTTCTCTATATACATATAAATGTAAGTATTTCTTTAAAGTTTCTGTGACTTTAAACATGATAGGTGGTGTACCTGCATTAAAATTTAAGTTTTTTTTTATGAGTTGTTTTAGCAAAAAGGTTTATGCTTTTTTTACAGCCAGCAAGTCAGTAAATTCTTTTATATTTGAATAAAATTCAAGAAAAAGTCGAACGTGACTGTTCTTTTTTTTTCAAGTTGCGTTAAGTCTTGAGCCTTATTATTATTATATTATTATACAGAGATGGGAAATAAAAAGCACGGTGTTCGTTTTCTCACTCACGTACCTACACCTTCGTATCGTATAATCTAAAAAAAAATTAATTTTACAAACAAATTTTTTTGACATAAGGTAATATAAGGTTAAGTCGGAAATTAAAGTTTTTAAGAAAGTGACATTATAAGATCTCATTAATGAAATCTATCACGAAGATAGAAATAATTAATCTGTTTTTAGCAACAGCAATTTGTATGCCTTCTTTTTATTGTTAATTCTCTTGACCAAAACATTTTAGAACCTTATTGCATTTGTTTCCCTAGAGCGAATGGTCCTGTCCATCCACCATTAATATATGTACTTTTTTATGCTTTGGAACGCATTTTTCGAAAAAAAATTTAAACTCCGCTTGATACAATTTCAAAATCAATATCAATATCAGCGTTTCCAAGTGGAAAAGGAGGGTGCTTATCGCCAAAAACTGAAATACTGAAATTCTCTTGATGTTTTGATAATCCACGTCGGAAGTCATTTATAAATCACTTCTCGAAAATGTTCACGAGATCAGTTTTTTGATGGACAAAATTTGGCTATGACTTTTAAAAAATCAAAATAGCGCCCTTATAAAAAATCATTATTATTTATTACCACTAAAAAAAAAAACAATTTCTATAAAAAATATGGGGCCGTTTTCATAGTTGTCTACTAAGCTCCTTCTAAGCTATTACTTTGAAAGTCCAGAGTTTAACCTATTCATAAAAAAATTTAGACCTACTATGGTTAGGACTAAACCTGTGGTCTAACTTTAAACATAAGAAATGTTGTGTTGAAGCAGTTACTAATACGAGCAAACGCAAAATCAATTTTTTTTCTATAATGAAAAGCTAACAAATATTATTATTTTAAATCAATTTAATTCTCTTCAGATAAAATCTCGATGGATATTTAAAAAAAAAAAAGATTTTGATATATCAGAGGATTTTCGAAACATTAATTGAAAGTGTGGCACAGTCACAACACCAGTGTTCACCATCTGAAGATATTAACCTAATTAATGTTCTACCAGAGTGACATAGTTATACTTTTTTTTTCAATGATTTAAGTGCAGCAGCAATATGTATTAGTCTTCGTTTGATAAAAATTAATTTTTTTTATCCAAAGGTATATATGACCAGCGTTTCCAACCCATTCAGTCAAAATTATGCCTCGCTTGAAAAAAAATTATGCCTTTTCAAATAATTTATGCCTCAATTTAGATTTCTTAGTTTGTGTTTGAAAAATTATACACAAAAAGTGCAAGAACGCAAAAGGAAATGTCTAATTAATTGGTTAACCTATACATTAAGGCTATACTTAATTGTCACGACAACTAAATTTCTTCGAAAGAAATTTTTGAAGGAAATTAAGATATTGCTTTACATAATTGGAAGAAATTAATGACAAATTTGCAAGCGTTTTAGACCTTTTTATAGCAACAAAATTGAATTTTTTGCAGATCAGATTCTTTTCTAATAAAATTGATTAGTGACGACAAAATTCTTCGAAAAATTAAACAATACCAAGAGTTATAAATGGTAAAAAGAAAATGTCTAACAACCTAAATTTAAAAGTTATAATTATAAAATAATAATTTTTAATCTTTTTTTATCAAAAAAAATTGTAAGAAACTTTTAAAATATAAATCAAGAGTGGAGTGCAAAAAATTATGCCTTTTTGGCAAAAAATAAGCCTCAATGCCTTTGTTAATAAAATTATGCCTAAAAGGCATAATTATGTCTCAGTTGGCATCGCTGTATATGACAGATTTAGATAAAACATATTTGTTTTTTTTTTTACCAAACGAAACCCCCATAAAACAATTCTGACATTTATGATATCAAATGTCATTATTTGAAGTATAATTGTAATAGAAGGCATACAAATTGCTGTTGCTAAAAACAGATTAATTATTTCTATCTTCGTGATAGATTTCATTAATGAGATCTTATAATGTCACTTTCTTAAAAACTTTAATTTCCGACTTAACCTTATATTACCTTATGTCAAAAAAATTTGTTTGTAAAATTAATTTTTTTTTAGATTATACGATACGAAGGTGTAGGTACGTGAGTGAGAAAACGAACACCGTGCTTTTTATTTCCCATCTCTGTATAATAATATAATAATAATAAGGCTCAAGACTTAACGCAACTTGAAAAAAAAAGAACAGTCACGTTCGACTTTTTCTTGAATTTTATTCAAATATAAAAGAATTTACTGACTTGCTGGCTGTAAAAAAAGCATAAACCTTTTTGCTAAAACAACTCATAAAAAAAAACTTAAATTTTAATGCAGGTACACCACCTATCATGTTTAAAGTCACAGAAACTTTAAAGAAATACTTACATTTATATGTATATAGAGAAAATCATACAATTTTCCTGTACATTAAAACACACAACATACTCTTGGCTATAATTTCTCAAAGTTGTTTATGTTTATGAACTCAGTTTCGACTATACTTATTTATACTTATATACACATGTAGCAATGTTGTGTAGAAACACTTTAATTAAAATACAATATCCAAATAAAATATTCACACATCAACCCCCTCCCTTACACAAATAGAAAAGGCGTCCGAAAGTGGTGTGAATAATAATGCTATGTATTTTCAATTTACCTTTTACCTTTGGTCTGTATCTTGAAAACTATTACCTTCTCTTTAAATCTATTTGATAAATTGAATTTGTGGTTCCTTTACAGAACCAAAATTACTTTATAAAACTTTATTATTTTACTGTGGTGGCTTAGAATTATTAAACTTTAATCTAAAACAGGAAGTCTTTAATATTCAATTCGTTTGGTCTCTTTGTAATTAAGATAAATTTACATGAAAATAAAAATTCATCTTTTCATCATTACAGATTTGAAATGTCAATGTCTGGAAAATAAGTTGAATGGGTATATCTTCTTTCAATTTCAACAGATGCTGATCGAAAAAAAAATACAAATTTTTGTGCATCGTCCTTAAAAAATAAACACATTGTGCATATTTAAGTATATTTGTGAAAATGCCTTACA
Organism: Episyrphus balteatus; assembly: GCF_945859705.1. Lineage (NCBI taxonomy): Eukaryota > Metazoa > Arthropoda > Insecta > Diptera > Syrphidae > Episyrphus > Episyrphus balteatus. The sequence goes on along the minus strand of NC_079136.1, from coordinate 78,129,534 downwards.
CTTAACACTTCCGAATTTTATTGCTCTCTTAATTTTGAGCAAACTGCCTACCTCGTTAGGACTCCTCCACTTCTCCAATGAAATGTAAATTAGTTTCGCCAAGGAGAAACATCTAGATACATGAAATCTTTAAAGAAATTTTCGCTTTTCTGTAATTAATCTTTAATGAATGGAAAATTTCAAGATTTTTCAATGAGTAATGTGAAAAGTTTTCGTGTTAGCTTGGGTTTTTAATTTGACTAGTTTTAAAGTGTAGGTACCTTTAATAAATAGTTTGTTTGCATTGCTATTTAAATAATTAAGTTGTGTTGTCGTTGCAATGATTTTGTTGGTTGCTTTTAAATAGGTTTTTTTTACCAAAGCAAAGAAATCAACTTCATTCACTTTCATCATAATATTGTGTTCTTTCAAAATTGAAAGACAATGACCATCTATGGTCTGGTCATTTATGGGCCTACATCTCAAAGCATACATACATCCAATACATTTGTCGTTCATTTTTACATAAAATTATCAGCATAAAATTTGTAGAAAATAAATCAAAATGCACTTTTAAAAGAGATTTTTTTCAATCTTAAAACATAAAATTCAATTAATTTGTTCACCAACGAAACGGTGGACCTGAAAATTATGTTCTTGAATTTCAATTTTAAAAAAAGTTACGTATACACCATGGTGTACGTTCATTCCAAGATGTAAATATTAAAGCAGTTTCGATCAGAGCATACTTAGGTGGATTTTGTATTGAAATTTTGATTAAATATACAAATGGGATATTTTTGACAATAAACAGAAATACTGTTAATTTAAAATCAAATTCTGAATGTTGTACCTACGTAGATAAGTAAAATACAAATTTCTTAAGTTAAAAGCTCATTACCTATAACTTTTTTAGCTTTTTTTCTAATTTTTAGAGTCCTAAATAAGAACGTTACGTTCGAAACGCAAAAAATTTAAACAACTCTGTTGCACATTTTTATGTCTCAATACCTTTTAGTTTTATTTATAAACGTTTATTAAATTGAGAACTCATTATTTATTCTTTCAAGTTTTTAGGCTGCACGGAAATACATACATCAAATTTCTTAATCCAAAATACTTTTTGATTATACAATACCTACATATCTACGTAGTTTTCTATTTCAATATAAATAAACAAGAATTTTGTATCTTCTCTAAACTAATGTCATATAAGCTCAAAAGAGCAAATGAGTGAAACACATGATAGAAGCAAATAAAAACAATCTCCCAATCCCAAAAGGTATAAATAATATCCGTTAAAACTAAACATTCTACCGTAGCAAGTAAAATAAATTGATTTTTTATATTATTTCATATACAGGCAGGGCCGGATTTAAAGCTGTGGGGGCCCCGGGTCTGCAAAAAAGTGGGGGCCCCCCTCTCAGATAACTTATTTCCAAAATAAAATTAAGATTATTTTTGATAGTTTTAAATTTATAGGGAATAGAAGATAAATACCATAAAATGGTATGATTTTGTGACTCAAAGGTGGTTTTGTACCAGCCCTGTTTTGTTTTTACCTTCAATTCCATTTTACCAATAATTGTACTTAAGCATGGAATTTCTTTAAATGTGGAATTGTGCTGGGATGCTTTTCCAATCATTTCTTTGGGAACAGAATTAATATAAAATGACGAAATTCAAAATAGTTTAAATTAAGCGTTTAGGTCAGGGATCCAACAAAAATCTTTTTCCTTTACTTTTTATGAGCTTATTTTTAGAAAGCCGCAAATTCATGGGGTTGGGTACTTTGGGCAAATTCAATTGCTAATTTATTTCACACAGAGTCTCAATCAAAATATTTATATCCATTTCATATTGAAGGAGACAAGGTATTTCGTAATATTTAACTCTTCAAATTTAAATTGTATCGACTCAGTAAGAAACTTGTTGCAAAAAAAAAGTCTATCAGCGGCTAAGAAATAACATAGTAATACAAAAAAATACTATTCTCTTCATTCCTATATGTGTTTCTTTTTAGTTTAAATAAAATTAAATTTATGCACTTGAAAACTTTGGATATTATATGCTTTACCTTATTCTTAGGAATTACAAATCTCATTTTTAATGGATATCTTACATATTTCGATTAACTTTGTAACAAAGTTTGGAGGCTTCCAGTTAAAAACGGTAATTTCTGAAATATTGAGATAGTTTTTTGAATTGCTAATACTTTTAGAAAAAAACTCTCATACTAGGTTTTTTTCTTTATGTACGTTGAGGTGAGCTTTCTAAGAAGATTTGAAATTTTTGGATTGGAAATACTTATAATTTTCGTAATCTGAAATTTATACTATTAGCTTTTTTTTGAAATCTTACAATATTGTAAAAAAAATTTGTTTTTATTCGTGGACTGTTAACTAAAATTTTGCGTATTATAAAAGTGTACCACATCATCCGACCGATGTTCTTAAAGGAATGTAGCTAATGTTTTTTTTTTTTTTTGATTTTGTGGGGCCCCTATTTTGTGGGGGCCCTGGGGCCGCCCTAAATCCGGCCTAGGAAGGCCGGTAAATAATTGTTAATCTAGAAATGACTGATAGTTTCATTTATGACTATTTTAAAATTATAGCAGAAAAATGTATTCCAACCAGTTCATTAGCTCATTATTGGTTAGTGTATTTTTAATTTCATCATTTTACGTTTACGATCACCATAAAGCCTAGTACATACTTGTGAAGCAAGTCGTGAAGTGAATTCATACAATATTTTTTGTTTTCAATTTTCAAATTAATTTTGTTCGAAAAAATATATAGGGGGAGTAGGTTCACGAGTGAAAGAGATTCCCGTACATTTTTCACGTGAACTTCTTCACTGGTCGTGAAGCAAAAGTCTCCAATTTTTTCTACACGAAGGTTCACAACGACGTTCACGGGTGAACGAAAAATACAAATTTGTATAGCTTCACGACTTGCTTCACAAGTAATGTACTAGGCTTAACGATGAATTTCATCAATTTCTATCTTTAATAATGTTCCATAATAATTGAGCTATTGCACCTTTCCTCTACAAAAATTTTTAAATTTGTTTTTTAATACAAAATGAGGAATAAAACTCGCGTTGCTTTGGATTAAAAACAAAAAGTTAAATATTTTGAAAAATCTATTTTTTGGAAACCGACAAGTTAGTGAGTTTTGTTGAAACTTTGTTTTTACTATTTCCTTTTTAGATGCACAGGTTACCGGTAAAATGGCCGTGTCGGCCCAAGGTAGCAGGTATGCATACACTAATAGCACTACGTAATTCTATACATTTTATCTTTGAGAAAATAAGTAACGTCTGACGGTACTTACTTTTTTTTGAAAACTTTCATATAAAAAAATAGTTTTTTTTTTAAACGACTCCAACAATGTTTTCTTGTGCAAGAATCAAAAATGCCAAACTTTGATTTCAGATGATTTTGCAACATAAAACCTTACTTTATACATACATATGTACCAGTACCTATTATATTTTAAGTTTTTTTTTTTAATTTCTTAAACAAATTCTTTTATGAATTTTTATAAAGCAACTTTTAACAAAAGAGCAAGTTTGTGCGATGTCGAGCATTTTATTTATGTAGGTTTTGGATTTTAAAAATTAATTTTTAAATTTTTATTTTGTGTTTATAGTTTTTTAAATATAATCGGAAAGCAAACTATCCAAAGTATCACTCCGAAGATCAAGATCCTTTCGTAAGCATAATAACATAAGTCAAATATATTTTTTAAAGAGTTTACACTTATAGAATTGCATTACGTTTTTGTATTTCTAATAAAATTTACTAATTTACTACGTCTTTCTTACTAAGCCCAGGTTTTCAATTGAAAAATAAAATTCAATTTAAATATTTTAACATAAAAGACAACTAATTTATTCCCCAACTATACGGTGAATCTCAAAACTATGTTTTTAGATTTCAATTTAACAATTTGTGGTATATATTCATTTATGTTACGTATACGCCATGTTGTACCTACATTCATCCGGCGATGTTGCAAATACTAATGCAGCTCACAAAGTTTAGATCAGTCAGAACTTAAAATTACGTATATGTGTATGTAGTAACAATGTTACATACCACACAATATTCATTGTAAAAAAATCTTATATCAGGAATCGAGTTTCCGGAAAAATATCCGCCAGTTTAAGTTAAATGACTGTAAAAAGATAGCATATCAAGATATCATATGTTTTGATGAGGAAATGTATGTCAACTTTGTTATGAGAACATTTTGTATGAGAATTTAAAAAAGAAAAAGAAACAGGGGAAAAATAGAAGAGGAAAGTTATTGCATTATGAAAATTTAATTTCTTATAAATAAATCTTAAAGCATCAAAATTATGTATTCTCTTTAAATTAAAGTAATATCTAAATCATAAAATTCAACAATTCAAAGGGTTCTCGCGCCATAAATTACCGAACAAATAAAGCTCTTTAAATCACAATAAAACTTATTTGTTCGTGAACATAAATTTTATTTTAAAGAGCACAGCAAATTTAAAATCCGAGATAGCTAGATTAAATATTTAATTTCACTCTTAAATATTAATTTGTTTGCCGAAACAAATAAAAAAAAAATACTTCATAATTATCTCGTTCTCAATTTGTGTCATATTCTTTAATAATTTGCGTACTGTCACCACAAATCTACCACTCAAAATCAACTTAAAAAAAAAAAAAAAAAAACTTATTTTTCTCTTTAATTAAACTTTCATACTCATTTATAGCTAACACTAACACTAGGGAGAAGAACAACATAACACTATCGAAGCTAAAACGAGGACGAAAAGTGCTAATGTTTTTCCCTATATCCTATCCACCCACACAGCAAACACACACACACCCCACATTCACCATTATACATTCTCTGATTCATAAATTGTCGTATCGGATATACCTACCTCGAACTTCGGGGATATGCTACTATTAATTCCGTTGTGCTTTTCTCCCAGGCGACATTGTATCCTTGTTATTTTTATTTTCGTGTTTTTCTACTGATTTTCCATGATGTCTTTTCTTTCGTTTTCCTTCTGGTAGGTATATATGTATAATATTTACTATAGTATTTTTATCTGTTATTTCAATTCTACGGTGTAATCCAAATATACATGAAAACGATTGCTGTGATTATAATACTGGTAAACAGTTATATTAACTTGTTTCTTTTTTTGTCACTTTAATGAAGATACATATTTTTTTTTTTAACTAAACCGAAAACACTTTATGGCTTTTCTTATATATATTTTTACGGGGGGTTATATCCTGATAGATATTTTTCAGGATAAAAATTTTTTTAAGGAAATGAGATAGAGACCTCAAAATTCCTCTGGTTTTGAAAATTAAAAAAAAAACTTTAAATGGAAACCCGTTCCTAACAGTTGAAATTTATAAACGAATATTTTCCAGTAAAAATTTTGGTGGTAACATAGAGAGATACCTTTAAATGGGTTGGTTTATAGCTTCAAGGGAATTCTTTTTCTAATGAATCACTTCTGAACTATCAATATATGCAATTTAGGAATATATATTTTTATGAATTTCATTTCTTTATATAACCAGAAGACACAATAAATTTATTTTTTTTTTTTTGTCATTTGAATTTTCCAGAAAAAGAAAAATATTTTCACGCACGTGTATGATGTCCAAACGTTATGAAAATCTCTCGCAGACTGGATGGTGCTAAAATGTATTCTTCCTTCGAGCTTTCGGTTCCTTTTAAAGAGAGTGGATCCTTTTGTGGAACCTAAGAAAACTCAAAGTATTGTATAACAAACCCACAATGTTTTGTTCATGAATATATACACAATCAACTAATACACTTTCAAAAACGAATTCCGGGATGCCCATTATTACAAATATAAGCATAAAAATAGCTCCAATAACAACATGTATCCTCTTCATAAAATTTGTTTTTGTTTTGAATCCTTACTACTTACCGCGTGTTTTCTGAAAAAGCTTTTAGCGTTTTAATATCACTGGGAAAATGAAAGGTAGGTATGAAGGAAAAATCAAAACAGTTAAAGCTTTTTCTCTCCTCTATACCATGTGCCAGGCACTTTTCTTTGTTAAATAATGATTTCAAGAATACTTAATCAACCAAGAATGATAAATACAAATCAGCTTGGGAGGAATCATATTCTCCTCTTAAGTCTATTTTGTTTAGGGTGTTATGTAGTTATAAGCATCGTTTCCGCTTTGTCAATGTACTTTTTTTTGGTATTACTGTTTTTGTTTTTCGATTCAAGATTTTTTTGAAAATTTGTTGACTTAACAAACATTTCTAATTAAATAGATATTCTCGAAAATATTCATCTTTTCATAATAAGGATTATAAACTTTTTAGTTCGGTCGTTTCGGGTCTCATACAAAATTATAAAATACTTTAAAATAATGTGTCATATGACACACTGCAGAAACTCAAATTTCCAGTTGACCAACCGTTTTCTCCTTTCCTACTCTTGCATATGCGGTAAAAAAAAAGAGCACTTATACGCCACAGTGTATGTGGACAACATGCAAATAACGTGAATCCCCTCTGGGGAATCACCTAAAACTGTAAACTACCAAGTTAACACTACCGAGTACCAAGAAAATTGCTCGTCTAGTTTAGACAAAAGCGCGAGGTAAATACAAACAGACAGAATAGCGCGAACCATTTTTTTTTTGCATTAGCCATCATCTGATTGTTGCCTCGATTTCGATTTTTTGTACAAATCCTGAACTGTTGTCCAATGTACGTATATCGCAATAAAAGAATCTTTGGGGGTAGAGAGGATAATAATTTTATTATTTCCCATAGCGTTGAGGTAGTAGGAACATTTTTTCACAGATTGATTTTAAACAAAAAAAATGTACCTTACCTACATTTTTGAAGAACTAAAAAATACTTTAATTTACAACGTTATTTTTAACATAGGTAATGGAGGTACGTATGCGCGAACATATACATTATGTAAGTTAAAAAGCCTTGATGAGATTAATTTGGCAAATTATATCATTTCGAATGTCAAATGAAATGATTTCCTATAAGATTGACATTAAAAATTATATAATTTGCCAAATTATCAAATTACCTTAGTGCCTGGCTACACAGTGATTTTTCAATCGATTGAAAAATCACATGCGGTGGGCTACACACTGTTGTGCCCAATCACGTTCCACTTTTACATTTTCTAGGAACAAATGTCAAAAAGAGGAAAAATTAAGAAATGGAACTGTACTGCCCTCAGAAAATTCAGTTCCCTTCATGAGCACCTTTCCCCTTCACTCTTCATCCCTCTTGCCTACAAACTCACTGCTTAGGCGATTGAAAAATCACCGTGTAGCCAGGCACTTAGAGGATATAATATATGGAGTGCTTGTGCTGTTAGTTCCGTGAAGCTTTTATAGATGGCTCTAGTTTCTTTAAGTTTTTCGATGAGTGCATGCCTCCATTTTGTTTTCATAGATGGCTGTCATCAACAAGCGTGTTTATTTACAGCTGCGGAACCGGACTCGCACTGAAAAACGAAGGCAGCGACCCCTATCCATGTATATGGCGTTACAATGTATTAGGTATAGGAACAAGCACTCCATATATTATATCCTCTAAGCAAATTACCTACACACGAGTACATTCCAATAAACCACGTAGATATATCATATTTTGTAAAACTGGTCTACCATTGCACGGAATTTTTTGCATGAGTACCATAAATCATGCAAAAAATAAAACAAACGTATGACGTTTTTGTACCCTTGGTTCCTGGTAAAGATCTTATAAAATTATTATTTCTTACACCTTTGTATTCTTAATACATATAAACAACTGTGTCATACGTTCTTTCTTTTGTATTAAAAAATACTCAGAATGTTTGAACTTCTTGTTTTTTATTGTTTAGGTATACATAAAATTCATAAAGTTCATAAAAGATAATTTTAATTTAATTTTAAAATAGTTTTATAAGAAATGCTAATATTATCATAAATATTTGCTTTTCAACTTGCGAAAACGTTTTTTAAATGGTTTTGACCCCCAAACGACTCGACGCACGATTTCTTACAAACAAAATTTCGTCACAAAATGTTGTTTTTTTTAGAAACAATTTTTTTATTTTCAAACCTTTTCCAAAAGGTCAAGTTGCTTATATTTTGAAAACGTTTTATATAAAAATTTGCGAATAAACTTACGTTTTTTTTGTTAATAAAATTCGTTCTTTAAGCCTAGTACGCTGCTGATGCGAAACGAAAAATTTTCAAGTCTCCAAAGTCGAAAACGAAAATGCTAACGAAAAAATGTGTGGATCAGAATCAAAACCCATTTTATCCACTTTTTTTGATTTCGAGTAAATCGAGAAAAACTTGTATCTCGTAAACGAAACATTTTTTAGTACTTTTTTAAATGCAGGATATATTCAATTAGGATTCCCTACAGTTTAAGTCCAGAAATCGTGATCTGAGGGTTTTAGTTTTAGAGTTATACCCAAAACAAATATGGATAGAATGGATTTTGAAAATCACCTCTGAATTTCAGACCAAAATAAGAAAATATGGCATTCAAAAAAACTCAATTAAAAACGAGAAAACTTTATTTCCTTTTTTTAACTATGCCTACTTTCTTGAACAAGTAAATTCAAACCTAAATGCCGAAATTTTTTTTTCAAAAATCCGTATAAATTTTCGGATATTCACATCTAATATCATTCCATGGATAAAATGGTTTTTGAATTTCAAATTTATTTTAGAAATAATATTTTGAATGGATATAATGGATTTTGATGCGAATAAAATTGTTTGGATATAATGGGTTTTGAAACAAAAACTCAAGTGGATAAAATGGGTTTTGAAATTAACCTCTAACTTTGTGGTCTGATTTCTACGCCAAAAAATGTAGTTAGAGACTCAAACTTGGGCGCAACGTATGCATTTGAATAATAGAAACAAAACCTCATACCTAAGTCATTTTTTTTGAAAAGTGGATATAATGGGTTTTGCTTCTGATCCACACAAATATCATCGAGTATTCTGTAAAATTCAAAATAAAAAAAATTCAAAATTAATTTCAAACCAAGAAAAATCAACAGAAAATAATCTTTAAAGCAAGAAATAAATGAATTCAAAGTGAAAAAAACCGTCAACACTGCTCTTGGAGTCAAGAAAAATGCACAGGGCAGTAAAAAGTAAGTGACAAATGAGTTAAAACTCTCCAATTTTTCCCTAGAGCTGCGAACTGAAAAACGAAAAGTAATACGTTCAGGATTTCGTAACGAAATTTTTTATGGAAAATTTCTTTTCGCTTCAGCAGCGTACTAGGCTTAAGCATCAAAAGTTTTTCACATTTAACAGATTCGGATGGTAAACGTGGACAGCTCGTTTACCACATTTACCATTTTACCACAGTTTCATAAATACTCCTAAAGTATTGAAAAAAATCAATAAAAGTGAATATAAAATATTATTTAAATATTTATTATTAAGTATCACAAGCACATGCAAAAAACAACTTCAAATAACTCCATCTGTCAAATTCATCCGGAATTTCGCTCATCTGTCAGTACCAAACGAACAAAAGAAAATAAAAAAAAATATCTCCTAAACCGGGTGAAAACCAAAACAAACCAAATTTTTCAAGGACGCGCGCAATTTTAAAGAACTGTTTTTTGTAAAAAAAAAAAAACTCATACAAATCGGATTCAAGTGTTTTTTTGGTAATAACGTCTACTTTAACTTAATTTAGTGTCTAAAAATCGAAAAAATTACAGAGTTTAAAATATATTTCTATGCTGTACTTTTTGCATTTTTTAATTTGGTTGGTTTGTTTTTGCTGGTTTGTTTTGGTTTTCGCCGAGTTTAAAACGTCAAAATGGTAACTGTAAAAAGAAAGAGAAGACAAGGACAAATGTTCGAACTTCCCTATCGTGAACAAATTTCAAAATTGGAAAAGGAGTAATTAACTCCAATAGGGAAGTTCGAACATTTGTCCTTGTCTTCTCTTTCTATTTACAGTTACCATTTTGACGTTTTAAACTCGGCGAAAATCAAAACAAACCAGCAAAAACAAACCAACAAAACAAAAAAGCAAAAAAATACAGCATAGAAATATATTTTAAATTCCGTAATTTTTTCGATTTTTAGACACTAAATTAAGTTATAGTAGAACGTTACTACCAAAAAAACACTTGAAATCGATTTGTATGAGTTTTTTTTTACAAACAACAGTTCTTTAAAATTGCGCGCGTCCTTGAAAAATTTGGTTTGTTTTGATCTTCACCCAGTTTAGGAGATATTTTTTTCTATTTTCTTTTGTTCTTTTGGTACTGACAGATGAGCGAAATTCCGAATAGTATAGTTTTGGAAAACGAAACTAGATTATGGCAGAGATACCCAAAGGAGATGGGAAACTTTCGTACGTTTTACCCCCCAAAACCCATTTGTTTATTTCGTGTTGTTGTAATCTCTTTTGTATTCGTGAATAAATGTGAAAAACACACATAGTGTAGCCACGGTGTTTTTACGCACACCTAAGCAAAAATGTACGATTTTTTCACGCATACTTAGCCAGAAATGTATATTTTTTCACGCATACTTATCCAAAAATGTCTAAAGCAGCTTGTAGGCAAACCCGTATGATGTCAGAAGTTTCTCATCTCTTTTGGGTATCTCTGATTATGGTTTAGTGGAGACGTAGCATTAAGTTCAGGTTGTTCAGATTTTTGCGTTGAACGCGGCCAATGTCAAAATTCTGGCACTGGCAAAAAAAGAAGTTGTCTTGTGATTGTCACTCTATAAATCCGGCATTATTTTGTTTGTTTGACTTCCCAAAATAAATTCAAATGATAAAATTAAATGCAACTGGACATAATGCTATCTATCTTGACCACAGTGCACTTATAAACAAATCATATAACAAATACACAGATGATCATCAAAAATATCAACTTCAACCACATTTATTTGATTTCAAACCGAAACTTCAAAAGGATTTGCAGGAAACTATTCCAAAACAAAGAAAAAGAAAATCCAAAACCACCACAAATCTCTCACCAGAAACAATAGAATTAAAACTTACTTGCACAAATCTCCTTGAAAAATTAAAAGAATCTGGAGAAGACTTCAAATATTTCCAACAAAAATATGAAGAAAGTATATCTCGAGTCTGGGAAGAACCAACAGTTTTTCCACAATTCCATGGAGCTAACACTCGAAATGATTTTCAAAAATTCACACTCAATAACCGCGAGTATTTGATTCCTCCTCAAAGTCGATTTTTCAATCATGATTTAGTGAAACTCCAGGAGATAAAAACGTGCTTAGACAAATACGATTTTATAGTCCTTGATCCACCTTGGAAAAACAAATACATTCGTCGTTTAAAAAAAGCCAAGCAAGAACTTGGCTACAAAATGCTTGACAATAATCTTTTAAGTGATATAGAACTCACTTCGGTCATTCATAGTAATTCAATTGTTGCCATTTGGTGTACCAACTCGAAACAACATCAACAAAGGATGTTGGAAGAGTTTTTCCCTCGATGGGATCTGAAACTGATTCATAAAATTGTTTGGTTAAAATTGAACACAGAAGGTCAACTGATAAGTGAAATTAATGAAGAAGGCAAGAAACAGCCATATGAAGTTCTTTTCATTGCTAGCCACAACGACAGTACGAAAGATTTTAAGGAAATAAGAAAGCTGGAGTTCATTTTGAGTGTGCCAAGTATTATTCACTCACACAAACCGCCAATCATTGATTTATTTCGTTGTGTTCTTCCAGAGAATCCAAAATCGCTTGAACTCTTTGCTAGGTACCTACAACCAGATTTTACATCGATAGGACTTGAGGTTCTTAAACTAATGGATAGTCGTTTATATTTTGAAGAGGAAACAACCAATCAAGCGGAGAGCGGTTCTAGCTAATAGGTTTTGGAACCATTAGATAGAACTTCAGCACAACGGAGCTTTAAAAACGATATCTGGGGCCTATTTAACAGCTTACTACATTGTTTACATCAGCTACATCAATGACTTTAAACATTAATTGCGTCGGGCTGTTGGACTCCCCGAAGAATTTTTTTGAACATTTGCACTATTTAGAGCATAACAAGTATTTCCCAACGTTCAATCGGACTCAACTATTGATTTTTGAAGTTGCTGATGTAGTAAATGTAGCTTATGTAGTTGATGTAGTATCTCTGAAACAGACCCCTGTTTGATGATAACTTCATTTTTGTATATAGAATATAGATTATTTTGATTGTATTGATTTTTTATTAAAGCAAACTCTGCTAATAAATTGCATGCATATAAGTTAGAATTATTTTAATAAATAGGCTGTAGTTGAAAACGGCCTTGTCTCTGATAATACATCGATTCCCGATAGACCACCGAAATCAATCATCATTGAGCGCTGTTTTTTGAAAGATGAGGGTACATCAAAACAACTGCTTGCTGTGCTCATGTGTGCTTTCTGTTGTTTCTTCTTTATTTGCTTTGTCTTTCAGTATTATATTAATGTCTTGTGTTGTATCAGCCAATGGTCTCCGTTTCAAGTGCTGCATTGTTTCTAGTTTGTTAGATTAATCTTCCGAATATAATAGTCTAGAAAGTTGGTGAAGTAAACGGTAGCATTTAAAACACTTGCATTTCATTTTCCCAATCCCTGTCCCCTTCTTGTTATTAGGAATTCCATCCAGGAAGCTGTTCATGGTCAAAAAATACATTTGGGACTACTTTTGGGGCTAAAATGTGGACCAAATAGAATCTTTTTTACTTAAATTTTAGGAATGAACAAGAAACAACAATTTCAACAAACTGAACAACCACTTTACCTATACAATCCAGTTACCTACTTCTTTCATCCCTGAACCCTGCCCTTCTTTATGATCATGGTGGTTTATTTAAGTTTCGAGGTTGTTTATGAAGAAGAAATAACCAATATATTAAAAACCTTAAAGCTATTGGTGATGGTGGAATTCCTGTTTGGTTTATTAAACTTATCCTACCGAATGTAATAAATGTCCTGCTGATGCTGACCCATTTATTTTACCACTGCTTAAGTAGTACACTTTCGCAAGCAACCGCTAAAAAAATCCCAGAATAACCTCTGTTCCAAAAAAAAATCCGTTTCAGTCGAACTCTCAGCCAATAAGCATTTTCCCTTGTTTAGGTATCTTAAGCAGAAAAAATTCTTAAAAAGCAAATAATTTATCTGATCTTAGAGCTGACCATTCTTGTTCTACTGCTATGCTGAAGATCTTAGAAGATCTCTGGCAATTTTGTAATGGAGCACAGCGTAGGGTAGTTTAAGAAAATAACTAACCTACAATTTTGAAATTGATTGTCCCACAAGGGTCTATTTTGGGATCAATTCTGTTTTGTATATAATATAAATGACTTATCTGTTCGTAAAAACATTTCTTTCCATTAGTATGCTGATTGATATGGTGCGATCATGTAGTGTCTCCGATTAATATCGTCATCACAAGTAGCTTCACTATTATCATAGACCCCAGATATTTGAACTTTTCCCACTTGAAAAGCACTACTCCATTCAAATAAATGTCAGGAATAGGCCTGTGTGGATCAGAAAATAGGCAGCATATTAGGTATTCTGTCTTTTTCGCTCTCATGCGGTACCTACTTCCTTCTAGAACATCCACCCATACGTCAAGTTCTCGTTGCAGGGACTTCGGGTCTTCACATATGATGGCTCCATCGTCAGCAAAGAATAACTGATGCACTTTAGATTTTCAACTATTAGTTTGTCTATAATGTAAACATTGCTGTGTCTCATTTCTATAAGTGGATCTTGTGTGTCTAATCTCTAATGCGAATTCTTATGTGAATTTTTACTTGCAAGCAGAGTACAAATATTTTTAATCTCACTCCAAAAAATTTCTTTTTGAAATGTAAAAAAAAATTATGTACCATAAAAATTCTCTATGAGGAATTTCTTTATTTTTTTGCCATTTAAATAGGAATGCCTTCAGAAAAAAATGTTTATAAAAACAAAAACACAAATAGTGATTAAAAAGAAAATCTTTTTTTTTTATTAATTTGACAAATTATGATAAAATTAATTGATTAATACAGAACGAAATGCGGAACATGTAGTGTCTCCGATTGATATCGTCATCACAAGTAGCTTCACTATTTATCATAGACCCCAGATATTTGAACTTTTCCCACTAGGGAAGCACTACTCCATTCAAATAAATGTCAGGAATAGGCCTGTGTGGATCAGAAAATAGGCAGCATATTAGGTATTCTTTTTCGCTCTCATGCGATACCTAGAACATCCACCCATACGTCAAGTGCTCGTTGCAGGGACTTCGGGTCTTCACATATGATGGCTCCATCGTCAGCAAAGAATAACTGATGCACTTTAGATTTTCAACTATTAGTTTGTCTTAAATGTAAACATTGCTGTGTCTCATTTCTATAAGTGGATCTTGTGTGTCTAATCTCTAATGCGAATTCTTATGTGAATTTTTACTTGCAAGCAAAGTACAAATATTTTAAATCTCACTCCAAAAAATTTCTTTTTCAAATGTAAAAAAAATTGTGTACCATAAAAATTCTCTGTGAGGAATTTTTTTTTTGCCATTTAAAAAGGCATACATTCAGAAAAAAATGTTCATAAAAACAAAAACACAAATAGTGATTAAAAAGAAAATCTTTTTTTTATTAATTTGACAAATTATGATAAAATTAATTGATTAATACAGAACGAAATGCGGAACAGAAATGTAGTTTCTTGCAAAAAGATTATCTTTTTTGTTAAAGCAAACATGTGTGTGAGTGTGTGTGATATTGATGATGAAAGTGACAAAAACACAAAAATAATTTTTTTATTCTTGAGCTGCAGCAGCACCAGGATGCATTGGTTCATTGTCCTTTCGTTTCTTTGATCCAGAGACGATGTCATCAATTCGCAACAAAAGAATAGCTGTTTCAACAGCTGTTTTGTAGGTTTGCATCTTAACAGCTAATGGTTCCCAAATTGCCTTCACATTCATGTCAACAATCTCACCAGTTTCGCCATCAATTCCCCAAGCACACACTCCATCGCCTGAGAAAGATGCATGTTTGGCGCGCAGCGCAGTTAAAGTACGAATTGTATTGGCACCGCAGTTTTGAGCCAAGGTGCGTGGAATGATTTCCAAAGCTTGTGCAACAGCTGTATAAGGTCCCTTGAGTTGCTTCCTTGAAAGTAACTGAGAAACAGCCATCTCAACAGCTCCACCTCCAGCAACAAGTCTTGGCTCGAGCACTAAATTCCTTGCAACATGCAAAGCATCTTGTAAATTACGCTCGGTTTCATTAAGAATGTCCTTTGAGGCACCACGCAAGAGGATAGTGCAGGCTTTTGGGTCCTTGCAATTTGTGATGAAAGTAAAGTATTCATCACCAATCTTTTTAACTTCAAATAGACCAGCTCCTGTACCGACATCTTTTTCAGTGAGTTCCTCAGTACGGTTAACAATTGTAGCTCCGCAAGCACGTGCCACTCGCAAGTTGTCTGTTTTACGGAGACGACGAATGGCTGTAATGCCAGCTTTCAACAAATAATGTTGTGCCAAATCAGAGACACCCTTCTCGGTAAAGACAATATCAGGTTTGACTGCAATAACATCGGCACAGATTTTCTGGACGTACTCTTCTTCGATTTGAAGCATTCTCGAGAAATCTTGATCTCCAATAATTTCCACATTTGTCTGGCTTTCACCTTTTTTGTACTCCAATGAGCAATCAAGCAAAACAATGCGTGGATTTTCAATGTAACGCCTCATTTTAGCGTGGGTAACGTCTTTGTTCAACATTACACCGCGTAAGACACAGGATTCTTCAAGAGTTCCTCCAGGTACCTTCTCAACCTTTGCGTAACTATACGAATACAAACAATTATCAACTAATAGATTAAAATATATATGGCATATTTCTTCACAAAAGTACTAAGCTTGCCTAATACCCGGTACTAAGCACTGGTAGTCGGTCCTAACGAAAAGTAAGTACCTGAGCATTTCTTCACAACGCGGTGTTAAGAACTAATACGTACAATGATTTGACTGCAACTAGGCTTTATGTCGTTCGGGAACAAACTAGTTCGTTTTGGTGAACTAGTCAACTTGGTTACTTAGTTCAATTTAGTTCAAGATTAGTGAAGAAGTTTTCAATAAACTAAACAAACAGAAAATTGAAGTGCAAAATAATTTTTGTCTGTATAAAATGTGTGTGTACACTCAAAAGCAACCTACTATAGCAGTCATAAGATGACAATAAAACAGTTTGCATCCACCTGGCACCATTATCTTTTTTATTGTACTCTTTGGGGGAAAGAACTCCCATTATGAATAGGACATGTTTTATTATTGAAATAACGTGCTGTGAATAGCTGTCTGTCTGGTCTACTTAAAAAAAAAACTACACTTTCGTTAATAAAGAAACACATTTTGCCGATTGGGACTCATTTTGCAAGGGTTTTCTTTTTGCATGAATCGGTTTCACAAACCTATTAAAGAAAAGACTTAATTTGTGTGTTAAAAAACTAGACGGGCAGAACTATTTGAAAAAAAAAATACGTTAATTCAGTAATACAACCAAACACTATTCATGATGCTGTATTCTTCTATCTCAAGGAAAAGATTAGGTTCTTTCTACTTTGTGAAAAACACCATAACGCAGGACTTCAATAAGTCTGTTCACTGACGCTGTGCTGGACTGTTCTAGGCAGAAAAGTACAGCTTTTTGCTGTTCATTGAGATTTTTTCTGTGCTGAGCTGTTCTAGTTTCCTGTTCATTGACAAAACTAGAACAGTTTAGAACAGGATTTTCTGTTCTTGGTTTTGAGTAAGATCAGGTTAGAACAGACTCGTGAGAAATGTCAAAAGCAAAGCTGTCATTTTTTTCTTTTTGTTTTGATTTAATTGTGCGAATATTTCTCGGGTGCTCGTGGTTTTTCTAACTAAAAACAAATTTTAATTATATTTTTCGCAGTAAAAACTCAAAAAATAAATAAAACTAACGAGAACCGATAAGCAAAAAATTCATATAATTTACAATTTGTTTTTTTTTTTTTATTTTGACAACTGACGTTTAAATGACTGTTCTAACTTGATCTGACGTTTCTCACGAAACTGTGCTGTCCTGTCCTGTTCTGATCTAGAAAAATCCTCGCTGAACAGACTTAATGTTACCTAAATTTGGATGCAGTTTGAATAAGCTATTTTTTTAGTGTCAATTAAATGGACTGACTGAACTAAATTGAACGAAAAAAAACGCACTCATTATTTATTTATAACAAAGCAACAGTATTATTAATAAATAATTTCTGCAATTAATCTTTAAAAACACACCAAATCTCCAAACATGGGCAATTTCAACCGAATTATTCAAAAAAGGATTTTAAATCTATTTTTTTTTTTTTTCAGATTTCATTTCTAGATAGAAACTTAATAGCTGCATCTCCAAATTAAATAAACTCTGTTCCATGTGGACAAATAGCAATTCTTTTGATGAAAGTTCTTCAAGAATTTTTCGAACCGAAGTTTTCCAAGGAATACTCCGGAGTTAATATGTTTAAGTGTTCAAAAATAACAGCGAGAAAAGATAATTTTAGAACCGAAGGGAGTCAGAAAAAATATCTTGGTGTTATTCTAGACGAACAACTTAACTTTAATGAACATATTAATTATATATGCAAAAAAGTGTCCAAAAAAACTGGTGTATTAAAAAAAATAAGAAATAATATATCTATGAACACTGCTGTAAATTTATGTAATGTCTTGATTAAACCTCACTTTGATTTGTTTTTAATGTTAGGTATGATATTTGTATTTAAGATTAAAAACAATATGTATCCCGGTTATTTATGTGAAAATGTTCGTACTAATGAAGTTGTAGAATACAATTTAAGAAATAGTGGTGACCTTAGAATTGAAAGATCAAGAACATCCAGATGTCAGAGAACAATATTTTATATAGGTTTCAATAGTTTTAATAATCTTCCGCAAGAGTTAAAAAATATAAATAACATTAACGAATTTAAACGCAAAATTATAGAATATGCTCAAACTATACAATAAATTCAAAATATAAGTTTTTATCAAATTATATATACTAATTAATACGAAAGATAATAACTGTTAAGGTAAAAAATTTAACAATCTAAACTAAATGGCTTTTAAGCTAAATAAAGTTAAATTCAGAATATAATGATTCGAATTTTCAGATTTTGAATCTTGTAAAAACATCAATTATACAATTAAGCTCTTTGCTCCAAAAAATTACTCTCTTCCCTTTGACAGCCAGTTAATCTCTACCTCTGAAGACTTTAATGGAGTGAACCCCTTTCATCGCATGCATTCCTAAACCTGCCTTTCATAGTGTTCACTACCTATGTACTCTAATCTCATATTTAAGCACATCATTTAATTATGTAGGTGGAGCTTGTCGATAAAGGAAGCAGTGTTTCTATGAAACGTTTGGTCCACTTTTGTTGCCGGCCAAAGATTTGGCACCATCGCTACAAATAGCAAAACATTTTGTCTAATGCAAAATGTCGCGACAGCTTTCTACAAACATGTCGTACAAACACTGGCCAATAGTGTTAGAAGGAAGAGCTTTACAAAATAAACACCCATATCGTGATTTACAACTATCCATCGATAGTTGATAAATACTGAAATTTCATTTAATAACGGTTAGGACCATTCTCTGCTTTCAAAACTTTTTTTTGATAGTTTATAGTTGTAAAACGAACAAATACCATAAACTTGGCACACTCTAAAACATCTGCAGAGAATCATCAAGTTGAAATGCGAAATGAGTAACACCCGTATTCTGCTATTCGATTCAAGTGAATCGAAAGATTTCCTTCCTTTACCACATCAACATGGCTATTAGTGTGGTCCACGTTATAAGGCAAAAAAATAAACCATATAATTCATTAGTTCCCCACGCATTATTTTGCTACAGACATCAATACCAACACATGCTGAAAGTTTTAGCCCTCAAAAGTAAAAGGAAGAGGGCGCTCATCAGCTTTGGAATATTAGACTTTGTTACCCTTACCTTACCCTTAATATCTGATTATATTGTATTAGGACTTGGCTTGAGGTTGGAATTTGGCTTAAACATGATAAACACGCATGTTCCCGACAACCATGTAAATGATTTTCATGTTTCTTTGGTTTTGAGTCACTAGCTCGTATTTCATTGATTAATTCTGTTTTGTTAACTTCAAGCAAAAAATACTTACAGACGAATTTAAATGAACAAAAACTATTATCTGTGAAAATATCACTTAACTATTGGTTTTTTATGAAAAACTTTACCACATCATAACTTAATTCACTTGATAAATCAAAACAAGAGTTAATTACTAGGCATGAGGACCCAGCTATAACAGCATGTGAGCAAAAACTTTGAGCTTGTTGAGCGCCCACTTACACTTCACCTAAAAAGCTGAAATTTCACGTGTGTAATACAAAACACATATGCAACCAATTTTTGAGTGGGGAACAACGGAAATGTAAAAACCAAAAAATTGGACCACCCTAATGGCTATGCAAAAACGCTTAATTTCGAAAGCAAAACGTTATTTCCGGCTGTTTTAGAAATTTTAAAGAAAAAAAAAATTGTTTAAGTTCAATTTTAACCCCCATTTAAACGCTTCTTATTTTAGACTTTCACGTGTATCGAATAGCAGAATACGGCCGTAAATAGCTTTTTAAATAACTGACACATTATCGTATGTGAGGGTCGCCAAATGTTTTTTCTATAAAAGGGATCGCGAACTTAATAGAATTGAAAAATACTGTGTTTGAAGAAGACTGTAGATTTGTAGGTTCTAACTTTTACAAAACCCCAAGTAAAACTCGGTACCAATATGACATTACTACGACTTAGGATTTGTGTAAAGAAATAAATAAGTACCGATTTTAGTACTAACGATTGATTTAATAACCTAGCTAATTTTGAGGAGCTATCTAGAACCGAAAACTAACTATTACCCGGCAGTAAATTGGCAGTTCAAGGGCTAAGTACCTGAGTAAAAAAATGATTTAATACCGATTTGAGTACTAACTTTAGGACTATGACCAGTATTAGCGCTTAGATTCTGTGAAATAAATTGACCGTTAATCAATTACTTACCGTTTAATATCAACTTCCAAACGACCATTTTCGGTAAGAGTGACAGTTTGGACTGCATCAAGAGCAATCTTCACAGCCAAATCTGACCATTTTCCAATGAATTTAGTTCCAACGCAGGCTTTTACTACCTCAGCCATGCGTTCTTTGTTATTCACATCCAATGGAATACTCAAGTCGTTTTGCAAGTGCTTAATGATATCCTCCAATGCCTCACGATATGCACGAATAATGACAGTGGGATGGTATTGCTGTTGCAAGAAAGGTTCAGCAACAGCAAGCATCTCTCCAGCCAAAACAATGACTGAAGTGGTGCCATCACCGACTTCTTCATCTTGAGTGCGGGCAATTTCGATCATACTCTTCGCAGCTGGATGCTGGACAGTGATCTCGCGGAGAATAGCGTTTCCATCGTTTGTCATGACAATACCACCCATTGGGTCCATCAGCATTTTTAACATTGCTTGTGGACCCAAACATGTTCGGATAACATCAGCAATAGCCTTAAAAAAATTTAAAATTGTTTTAAAAAAGCATGCTTTTTTATAGAAGAGGTAAAATTTGTTCTAGAAATCGATGGATTAAAAAAAGAAAAAGAAGAGACAGTAGGCGACGCACGATTACTCACCTTACCAGCATTGATGTTTTCCAGCTGAACTTTTCGGCCAGATTCTCGCTTTGTGTTTTGACCTAAAATGATTTTAATTTAGTTTTTTATTTAATTGAATATATAAATATTAATAATTACTCAAAACTAATATAGGTTGCTGTCCACCAAACATATTTAATTTAATTTAAAATGGGTAAAAATTTTATTGTATGAGAAAGAAACTCGTGCTATCTGCGGCGATTCAAGATGACGAAAGGTTATGTTTTAACGAACACACTGAACTGTAAACGGGTGGAGTTGTCAAAATTAGAGGGAGACAAATATATCATTTATAAGTTTGTTCAATGAGCAAAACAGCAGAACATTAGTAGGTTTGTTTGCATAGTCAGCTATTACATGAAGCCTCAAGAGGCGCGCCTCTTTTCAAAACTAATGAGTGCAAAAGAGAAAGAAGATAAAACAAAAAAATATCCGACCGGAGAGTCGTGGGCCAAAATTCTGAGACTGTTTTTTGACGTTTCTTTTTCCACTCTTTCTTTTTTCAACATTCCCTTTCATTTCTTTTTGCTTCTTGGTGGAATACAACAACAACAATACTTAAATCAAGAGAAATGTCAAATTTGAGTCTTTGACTCAAGAGGCATCGTGTAATACCCTGCAAACCAAACCTCAGTAGTTTAGGGGAAAATACAACCACCAACAAAGCTTATTTTGAGGATGTATGTGTTTCCTTATTTACCAAAATCTCTCCCCTCCAAAAATAGAAGTTTTAATTCTCCTGAAAAAATAAACTCTTCTTTGATAAATGGGAGGAAAAGAGCGCAATGTATGCAATGCACAAAGTTTTGTCTCTTTTGTAATGGCGGCTCGCGTTTGATTTGACTTTTCCTACATTTTATATTTTCTAGTGAAACCAGTAAAACCTTGATAGCCACAGCCACAGCAACATCAAAAAAATTTTTCGCTGCTCCATTTGAAGAATAAAAATAAAAACAATTTAATTTGAAAAATATATAATCTTCTCAGTGTTGAGTGTTATTTGTGATTACTATTTTCTCTAAACAATATCTACCACACAAATTCTTCGGCACGCCACAAAAATTTATTTCCACCATCAAAATGCACAGCCTCAGCCTTGTGCATTTAGAAAAAAAAGTAATACAAAAATTGTATTTTTATAATCTATTTACACCTTATTATGACTTCACTTGAGTCGATACACATTTGTTTAAATTTAATTTTACAAAAAACACTACATTTAACGCAAAACGATATAAACAAACACGTAACTAACCTGAATGCATTTCAGAGCGTATGCACTCCATCATCAGCAATCGCGACTAAGCTTAGTTGAGTTGCAAAAACATTGAAAGCGGTACTTTTCTCTTTTCTTTTAATTTTGTCTTTGGCACATTAGATTAAGTAGGCAAGACTCAATATTGCCGTTGTCTAAATTTAGTGCATTTGTGTCTTTTTGTATGTAAAACGATTCAAATGCATCCAATCGTCTGTGGTCATTTACTTGTTTGAGTAGGGTTAAATTTTCGATGTTTATGTTGTTATGTTCATCATTTAAAATGTGTGACGCAATCGCAGATTTTTGTGGCTGATTGAGACGGACACAATTCATATGTTCTTTAAATCTTGTCTCTATGCTTCGTTTTGTTTGGCCATAATATTTACGTTTGCAATCACCGCATTCAATCATGTAAATCCCTGACTTACTCAATGTTGTTGTTTTGTCTTTTGTAGAACCAAGTAAATTCACTAATTTTTTGTCATTTTTATAGACCACATCCATTTCATGGTTATTAAAAACTTGTTTTAATTTATTTGTTATGGAAGGTTCAAAGGGCAACGCTACTCTTTTATTTTTATTTTTAACTACTTGTGAGAAAAAGGTTGTCATGTTGAAGTTTTTCACTTTTCGCGTATGTTTATAGATTAGTTTATCAATCATTTGTTCACTGAAACCATTTACACACGCAGTTGTTTTTATATACTCGTATTCTTTTTTATAATTGGAGATTGAAAGGGGTAAACGGCATAATCTATGAACCATAGAGTGATACGCGGCTAACTTATGTTGTAATGGGCAAAAAGAATCACTAGTAATAGTTCTCATAGTGCTTGTTGGCTTGTGAAATACACCAAATTCAACTTTATCATTTTTATATTGCACTTCTAAATCGAGAAACGCGATTTTTCTTTCCACTTCAACTTCATAAGTGAAATTTATTGTTTTAAATTGGTTATTTAAAATTTCCAACGTTTTTTCTATATCGTCTTTATGCACTACGGAAAACACATCATCAACGTAGCGATGCCAAACTCGCGGAAGAAGGTTTCTTTCTTTTAAACTAATTTCAAAAGCCGACATGAAAAGTTCAGATATAAGAGGGCTGAGCGGGTTACCCATATTTGTGCCAAACTCTACACTAAATATTTTTTGCCGGAATTGAAAAAAGTTTTGCTTCATGCAAAGTTTTGCTGTTTCAAAATAAACTTCTTTTTTCTCACTTTCGATTTCAATTTTATTTAAATATTTTTTAAATTCATCTAACGCGATGTTCACCGGGATATTAGGAAATAATGATGACACGTCAAAGCTAACCATTATTTCCTCTTTTTGCAACACTAAATCTTTGATTTTATCCACAAACTCAAATGAGTTTTTTACTGACAAGCTTTCCAATTTCGGTAATTTTTTCACTTCATTAACTAACCATTTAGCCAATTCATAAGTTGGAGCATTAATGTTGGAGACGATTGGACGCATCTTTTTTCCTTGTTTATGTGTTTTTGGAAGCGCATACAATTTAGGCAAACTTGTGCCGTCAACTCAAAATGATATTCGCCGTACTGCTTCCAGTGTAATAAATGCTAATGTCAACTCAATCCAAAAATCGGAAACAGCAAAATTACAAAAGCAAACGGTGGAAAAATTAAGAAAAAAAGATGTAGTTTATATTAAAGCGGATAAAAGTAATCAAGTTGTCATTTTAGATAAAATAAATTATGAACAACGTGTTTTTCAATTGATCTCCGAGTGCGGGTATAAAGAAATACAAAAAAATCCAATTAAAGGAATGATAAGAGAAGTTGATTCCTTACGACAAAAAATTCGAAGTGTTTTTAGTATTCGTTTAAGTAGATCATTGATTGTTTTGAACCCAAGTTTGCCTAAATTGTATGCGCTACCAAAAACACATAAACAAGGAAAAAAGATGCGTCCAATCGTCTCCAACATTAATGCTCCAACTTATGAATTGGCTAAATGGTTAGTTAATGAAGTGAAAAAATTACCGAAATTGGAAAGCTTGTCAGTAAAAAACTCATTTGAGTTTGTGGATAAAATCAAAGATTTAGTGTTGCAAAAAGAGGAAATAATGGTTAGCTTTGACGTGTCATCATTATTTCCTAATATCCCGGTGAACATCGCGTTAGATGAATTTAAAAAATATTTAAATAAAATTGAAATCGAAAGTGAGAAAAAAGAAGTTTATTTTGAAACAGCAAAACTCAATTCCGGCAAAAAATATTTAGTGTAGAGTTTGGCACAAATATGGGTAACCCGCTCAGCCCTCTTATATCTGAACTTTTCATGTCGGCTTTTGAAATTAGTTTAAAAGAAAGAAACCTTCTTCCGCGAGTTTGGCATCGCTACGTTGATGATGTGTTTTCCGTAGTGCATAAAGACGATATAGAAAAGACGTTGGAAATTTTAATTAACCAATTTAAAACAATAAATTTCACTTATGAAGTTGAAGTGGAAAGAAAAATCGCGTTTCTCGATTTAGAAGTGCAATATAAAAATGATAAAGTTGAATTTGGTGTATTTCACAAGCCAACAAGCACTATGAGAACTATTACTAGTGATTCTTTTTGCCCATTACAACATAAGTTAGCCGCGTATCACTCTATGGTTCATAGATTATGCCGTTTACCCCTTTCAATCTCCAATTATAAAAAAGAATACGAGTATATAAAAACAACTGCGTGTGTAAATGGTTTCAGTGAACAAATGATTGATAAACTAATCTATAAACATACGCGAAAAGTGAAAAACTTCAACATGACAACCTTTTTCTCACAAGTAGTTAAAAATAAAAATAAAAGAGTAGCGTTGCCCTTTGAACCTTCCATAACAAATAAATTAAAACAAGTTTTTAATAACCATGAAATGGATGTGGTCTATAAAAATGACAAAAAATTAGTGAATTTACTTGGTTCTACAAAAGACAAAACAACAACATTGAGTAAGTCAGGGATTTACATGATTGAATGCGGTGATTGCAAACGTAAATATTATGGCCAAACAAAACGAAGCATAGAGACAAGATTTAAAGAACATATGAATTGTGTCCGTCTCAATCAGCCACAAAAATCTGCGATTGCGTCACACATTTTAAATGATGAACATAACAACATAAACATCGAAAATTTAACCCTACTCAAACAAGTAAATGACCACAGACGATTGGATGCATTTGAATCGTTTTACATACAAAAAGACACAAATGCACTAAATTTAGACAACGGCAATATTGAGTCTTGCCTACTTAATCTAATGTGCCAAAGACAAAATTAAAAGAAAAGAGAAAAGTACCGCTTTCAATGTTTTTGCAACTCAACTAAGCTTAGTCGCGATTGCTGATGATGGAGTGCATACGCTCTGAAATGCATTCAGGTTAGTTACGTGTTTGTTTATATCGTTTTGCGTTAAATGTAGTGTTTTTTGTAAAATTAAATTTAAACAAATGTGTATCGACTCAAGTGAAGTCATAATAAGGTGTAAATAGATTATAAAAATACAATTTATTGGACTTCATGCCGTTCAACGTCGAACCGTTATTAATACAAAAATGATACAAAAACAACCACCAATTGATTTGGAAAATAAAGGTATGCTGATTATAAAATTGATAAATTATAAAGTTGTTGATTTTTCTGTCTTTTAGTGGCGATCATTTCCAGACATCATTGACTGAGTTACAGCAGCTTCAGCCTTGAGCATTTAGAAAAAAAAATCAAAACAAGATACAAAAACTACCACCAAAGTGCAGACTGCAGAGTATTTTTTTCTTTTTCATTTTTCTCAACTGGCCAGGCCACAGTCGCGTGCCCAAGGATCTTTTTTTTATGTATTTTGTTAAAAAAAAAAAAATCTATTTTGTGTTTTTCCAATAAAATATTAAATAATAGTTGTTTAAAAGAATTGTTTGTTTGTTTTTAAGATTTTTTTTATTTTCAGATGAAATTAAAATATGGATTTTAGCAGTACGGATATAAACCCATGAAAGTGCTCCAAATAAGTACTTTAAAAGTACAAGTTTCAGTGCTTTTTCTGTAGGTAAAAAAGTACTGGAAAATGTACATCAGAACCACTTCCAGAAGTGCTTCGCTGATGCACTTTTGAAGTACATTTGTCTGTACTATTAATGGAGGGGAAATTTATTTCATCTTGCATGCAAGAAAGAGATGGCTGCTTCACGTATTCTTATATACAGAAAGTATATAACTGAGTTTTTTCCCGAGCTCCTATCTTTTTTCAGTGGAAAAGAAGTACTTCTTTTACGTACATATTTCACCGGTTTTTTCTGTAGTTCTGCGTTTGCTGGGTAGTACGCGCCTCACAGACTGATTATCAAAAGAAAATTCGAAAAAAGAGTCAAGACTCTTGAGGCTTCATGTAATAGCTGACATACATATTAAACAAAAATGTGAATAGGCCCTTAATAGCCTGTTTTTACTAGTAGAGTCATGAGATAATAGCCGTTTTTTATTATCCCACTTGATTCATAAAAAGTTAAAAAATGGAGCCCAAGCAAGGAGGCCAAAAGTGCATAAAAAAAATGTTCATCTATCGTTAAGTACGACGATAGACTGACTCAATACAATGGTGTAGTTGTGGCTGTAGCTTGTAGTACTGCCAAAATTTTACTGAGGGAAACAACAACAAAAGTTGGCAGCAGCTGATCAAAAAGTTGAGAATTATTCAACTTGCGCTAAAAGCTACAGCCACAGCTACACCCATTGACCTATTATATATGGACTGCCAGTTCCTCCTCGTTTCCATACAAAATTTTTGAAAACGTGGTTCAATCATTACTAGCGCCTGTGGAAGAAAGCGGTAAATAGAACTCAGTTAGCGTAGCGACATCTTCCGGCAGATCGCTTGAACTACCATTTTTGTGCATAGAAACTATGGCCATCTACATTTTGTTTGCTGTACAAATCAGTAGCATCTGTCTTTTTTGAAGTCTACTTTTTGACGTATTGGAAGAACGAAGAATTCTTTCAGTTTTCAGAAAAAAAGTATGTATTTTAAAATGTTTGTGCTAAGAAAAATGTGCAATGAATCATTATGGAAAAAGGTTTTTATTTAAATTCATTAATATTTGAAAGTTATTAAAAATTAGAATTAAATCGTTCAGCCCAAATAATTTTGTCCTTTTTGTTTTTTTTTTTCAGATGCAAATTTATCACCTATGGAATCGTGTTGGATGGAAGAAGGGCCAAATGCCCCGCAAACTAGACAGCTCCTGGATCTTTCCCAAAAATAATGACAACATACTTTTTTGCCAGACGATTGATGTCGATAATAGAGCCCACAGACTGTTTTAGGGTTGCTCTATCCAAAGATAAAGAGTTCCTAAGCACGATAAGGCACACAGGAGAGGGCAACATTTATAATGTTAGCGCATTGATTGACTGTCTTAAATCAGCCCAGAACTGTGTTCAAATGCTACGCCAAACTGCCGTGTTCCAACCAAAAGCTCTGTCGGTGAATTGTTTTGACAATGAATACGGACACTATCCAAGTAAATATCGGTTGCTCATTTGGGCTGCTCTCCTCGATGTACCCTGCAACAAGTCAAAATTTTCAGAAATAGTCAAAATGGGAACTCACTCAACAGCTGTTGCATTAAATGCCAGCCTAAAGTTGAAAGATTCAACAGCCAGGCGTTATCTCATAAAAATTTTCTCATGTCTTGGTCATTGGTCGAAGATCTTTGGCATAAGTGACTTTGTCCCGGAATTCATCTTTCCATTTGTGAAGATTTTCTCCAACAGTCTTACTGTTTGCTTTGAAATTATTGCTACAATTCTAACGAATCAATGCCAGTTGTGGTTTGAGTTTCATCCATTGGAGCCCCAAAACTATTTGGGAATGTGTGAAAATATCCTAAATCACTTTGATCCTCAGTTGGTGAAATTCTATTCCAAAACTCAAGTTACAGCGAAAGAATATGCTTGGTCGATTATATCAAATGGATTCTCTGAGATTCTAGATGAAGAGGCAATGGAAATCGAGTTGACATTAGCCGAAGAACACATCAAAGATCAGGACTTGGAATTAATTTCACATAAATATGAAATTGATGATATTTTAAGTGAAGCCGATTACCAACCAATGAGGAATAGTTTAGAAATACGATAAACAAAATCAATGACGGAAAGAAAAAACTTAAGAATGACTTAGAACTTGTAATTATTTATACCTATATAATTTCATGATTTTAAGTTTAACTATAAACTTTTTTTATTTGAAGATACTTCGAGATGATGTAAAAAGTCAAGTAGATGATGGAAAGTTATCGGCTCGTGGTTTAAGTGAAGTGGAATCTTCAATTAGAGATCTAGAACGAGAATTTCAATCTGCACTCAAATGCGAATCATAACGATGGCGCTCCTGATTTAAATATAATTTTTTTTTAACATGCATTTTTTATTTTATTTATATATCTTTTAAATTGTATATTTCAAAAAAATATTAGAATACAAAAACATATTTTTAAAACAAAGTCATACAAAATTTGAGCCCTTAATTAAATGCTTTAAAAATGATTGAAATATTCTAAAAATTGTAAGTTCCAATTTATTATATTAACTAACTTTTATTAAAAAAAATAAATAAATATTACAATAACATTTCAAGGTATACTTGATTCTCCTCCTTTTCTCTTTGTACCCCCAAGTGATTTGACTCCCGTCATTACTGGTACTTTAAAAGCTGCTTTTCGAACCTCAGCAACGGCATCTAGTAATTTTTTTGGTTCAGTTAGAAACCAAATCCAAAGCAACTGACCATTGTGCAACAAGGCATCATTGCTCTGAAACAAATTATTAATTTAAAGTTTATGGTCTAAACAAAATTAAAAAATGTACCATTTTTTCATGAATATTCTCCTGGAATTGAGAACGCAAATGCCGAAAATCAATTTCAAAATGTTTCTTATTCATTTTTGCATTGAAAATTGGTTTGAGTAAGTTTATTTGTTCGAACATGGCCAATTTAACAGGACTTTCATACACATAAGGCTTCAAGATGTTCTCAATTCGATTGCTAAAAATATCATTTTAAAGCTTATCATACAAAATACGAGTATTATTGAAAACTTACAGTTCATTGATTAAATCTAAAACAGACGTATAAGGTTTCTTATTTATCAATGCATTCAAAGCATATTTCAAAAGCCTTCCAAACTTTTCATATTCATACAAACAAGCTTTTGTACATTTTCATTGCATATTTAATTCATCCGAGTTACTAAATCGGTTACGATTTTTTTCCAAATCCAATTGTGTAGTTATCCATATGAGTTCGGCATTCGTAAGTGCATCGGATACAGTTTTTGTAAGCATTTTAACATTCTCAAGTCTCTTGTAGGCTCGGTTGAGTTTTTCTTTTGTATTTTCATAAAGAATAAGCTCCATTTGTTGCTGAGAACGTTGTTTCTGCATCATTTAGAATAGTTTTGTTAGTGCAATTAAAGTGATGATTGTTAATCATTTCTAATTCTCGAGTTTCTTTTCTGAAAATAAATTTGTTTAGAGACTAAATTTTTAAATACAAATTTTAAAATTATTACTTCATATCCGAAATACTGACAATGTGCATTTTAATGATGTCAAGATTATCAATCATCGAATGGGTGGCCCTCGATTTAGCTTTGTCTTTAATAAATTTTTCCATAAAACTTAGGTTTCTAAAAAAAATTTAAGATTATCTTATAGGTATTTATTTTTTTTTTAATTTTTTGATTTTAACTTATGTATACTCACAGCTTCCGAATAGTTTCTAGCTGAGAAGATATTTCTTGAATTTCTTGATGATTTTCTTCCAGTTCTACAAAATAATCGATGGGAATAAAATGTTTTACAATTAATGAATGAATTGGTGGATGAAGATTTTTTTAAGAGTAGGAATAAAACAATTTGCTTAATGTAGTCGGTGCAGGTTTTGTGATATAATTAGTAGAATTTTTTCGTCGATGAATCCAGGATCGGTTTTTTCATTTCGATACAGAAAATATTTTGAACTTCCCTATTTTTTAGAAATCTTCCACTAGACGACATTGTTCCGGAAAGAGGACGATGTGATTTACTTGGTTGAATAAACAAGGTGCTGTTCGCTATGAGCTCCCACGAATATTTAATTTAATTGGAAAAGAAGAAAGTCGCAGAATAGAATAAATCCATCCGAAATTTTAATTTTTTACAGCAACCAATGCTTTTCGAGTAAAAGCGAGAACATAAAGTGCAACCATAATCTAATAGAGGGAATGAATTTTGGATTTTTATAAGAGAATCTCAGAAATTATGACTTACCTATTTTTTCCGACGAGTTTCCTCTTAAAGTTCAACTTCAGAAAAATTCAACAAATTTCCAAGATTCTTGATTCTTCTTTAGTCTTTCACAGACATCAAAGCCCAAGACCTTTGATTTTGCTCACAGGGAGGTTAACGAAGAGAGCATTGATTTTTGACATAGGCAAGATTGTTTGTTTATTGGGCTTAGTCATGCCAGCTTCTAGTTTGGTAACAATTTTGTTATGACTTATGAGCTATGCCAGCTGAACATTCAAAGAAAGTTTCCTTTTTAACTGAAATTCAAGTAAAAAAATGAAAAATATTTAAAGGAGAATGCAAGTTAAAAAACATGATGTGGAGAAAACTATTTTGAAGTAGGTACTCTTCACATTCTGCACCATAGGTCTGCTGAGGGAATAATTATTGAATTTATTCTTCCTTCTTCTGGAATGCAAGGAAGTGAATTTATGGCTAGCAGTAAGGGCAATCGATTGTTTTTTTTTTCAAGGAGATTGTCCATTTTTGTCAAATGGTTTTCTGAAATGAAAGAATAGAATAAAAATTTAAATTATAAAACTTGGAATAAAATTGTGAAAAGAATATATTAATATATTTTTAATTTTTTGTTACCTTTTTATTCTTGGGAAACATAAAATTTTTGCAAACAATTAAATTGTTTTTTTTTTTTTTGACAAGCAAAAGTCACAAAACTAGGTGTCAAATTACTATTTCCCGCTACCCTACCAAGGGGCGCCACCATAGCTTGAACCTGGTCCTGGCAGTCCATATATAATAGGTCAATGGCTACACCATTGTATTCAGGGGGTTAGTTTTCTTTTTCAGCCTTTTCTGAAAGTAATGAATATTATTAATAAAAAGGATAAATATTTATAAACAAATAAATTTTTCCATTTACTTATTTAATAAATTGCCGCCAATATTATTAATTTTTCTCAACAGCTTGTTGACTTGACAAATGTTTTTTTTTTGCTGACAAATGACAGTACAAACCGTGCGTTTACATTTAACCGCGCGTTTATAGTTCAGTTTCCCAACTATAAAATTAACGTGGCGTTAACCCTTAACCTGACTATTAAATTGATTATTGGTATGGAGAAATATTTAACGCTCAGTTAAATATTTAACTGAGCTTTAAATTTGATTATTGGTAAGGCCCAATAAATCTAAATTTGAATTTGAATTTGAAAAGCAAGATCTCATCCCAACTAACATTTCAGCTTCGGTTAAGGTATTACAAAAGCTACATTTCAGCTTCTTTTAAGCCACTCTATAAGAATCTTAAACGAAGCTTTACCGAAGCTTTGAAATTTGACAGATAGTTTCGAAAAGGCTTATTATATAGCTCTTTAATACAGGTCTTATCGAAATTAAAAAAACAACTACAAAAACAAAAAAGAATTCTTTTTTAACCTCGTTTTAAATCATGAATTTTATTTTTTAATCTGATATTATATGCAACATTCCATTCATTCCATTTTTAGTATAGCCTGGTACGCTGCTCGCGCTAAAATTTAGCTGAGATAAAATTCCCATACAAGTTATCGATAACTTGTATGGGATCCATTTTATCTGGGCTAAAAATTTTCGATAATTTGTATGGGAGCTAAAATTTAGCGCGAGCAGCGTACCAGGCCTATATCTATTAATAATAATTTTAAAAGTATATAATTTTTTGAACACACCCAGGAATAACTTCGTATCTGCTTGGTGACAGTCCGCCACTCTACCCACTCGGACATCCTAGTATACTCATTAATGAAGTCAAAAACGTTATCAATTCAAATAGCAGAAATGTCAAAACAAAAAATGTCTGAGCTAAATTATTCAATGTCAAAAGCAAAAAGTGTCAGAGCTAGATTATTCAATATCTAAACCAAAAATCAAATACTAAACTTTGTAATTTCTGTAAAGCTTCTATAAATTAATTAAGCAGGCTTTTCTATAAACAAGCTTTTTTCGTTTAAGTTTCTTTAACAGTATTTAAACAACTTATTAGAAGTTGTTAAACAAGTTCAAACTTCTATAAGCAATTAAATTCTGAAGCAAGCTCACTACAAGCTGTATAAAAAGTAGTACCTGTGAGATCTCAATTTGTAGAAGCTGTTGTGCTAGTTGGGAGCGCTCATGTTAACAAAAAATACCATTGGGTATTATAGCAAAGTAAAAATAATAAAATTACAAATAAAGAAATTCAAGAAAAAACATCAGAAAATAAGTTTTAAAGCAAAAACAAAACAAATTTAATTTCGTTCAAGATTTCGTTAACGAAATTTTGTATGCAAAATTTCGTTTGGCATCAGCAGCGTACTAGACTTAAGCGAAAAACGAAAAACTTCTAAATGTAAACGTAATGTAATAAAAAGTTCTACTTTTCACACCAGCCACCAACGTCATTGAACAAAACTAATAACAAACATACCTAAACGTATTGTTGTCAAACATGGAGAAAAAAATATCATTTGGTTTTAGTAAAATTATAAAAAAATCAAATTTATTAATAAATAAAATAGAACCAAAAGATGATGAGAATAAAATTGAATTAATTAAATGTGTAGAAGGTCAAGCAATTCAACTTGTTAAGTAAGTAAATTTTAATACCAATATTATCACTAGATTTATGATCCTTTCATATACATTTTTTATCACATTTTTAGAAATAAAGAGGAAGAAGCTCCTTTAGTAATTCCATTAAAGGATGGTGGAAAGACATCTGCAGCACTATTAAGCTTACGAACTAGACAAGCTGTCTTAAATGGCGAAGAGGTTGTTTTAGATAACGAAAAAGAATCGGTTCAAGTTTTGCCGCCACAACCAAATGGAATCGATGAAGATATAGAAAAACGAGCTGCAAGAGAACTTCTAGCTGAGGTAAGCAAAGGAGATGATAATGAAGGTATTGGACCTTCATTAGTTCTGCCACTTAAAGCAGAAGATATACCATTAGATGGTGCTAAAGAATCCACAATTGACGACTATGAGTCGATTCCAATTACACAATTTGGCAAAGCGATGCTTCGTGGAATGGGTTGGAAAGATATACCCAAGAAAAAAGGAGCTCCCATTGAAGATGGTCCGACTTTAAGACCTAAAGGCATGGGTCTTGGTGCTGATAAAGCATTGAAGCCTAAAGCTTTGTTAATTCCTCCAGAAGCCAATGAAGTACTTGAGATCAAAAAAGGCGCTTGTGTTCGTGTCCTTGGGGGGAAGAACAAGGACTTGTATGGTCAAGTAGAAGGGTTAGATGACCATGCCGGTCGAGTTATAATTAAAATGGCATTGGGAGGAGCCAAAGAATCGTTTAACGAATTTATGGTACAACCAGTATCTAAAAAGGAATATTCTCAATACTCCAAATGCATAAGTAAGTATGAATTTCTATAGAGTTGGGGTCAAAATTCTGTATGTGCCAAAATTCGGATTCCAAAATTCTGTATTTTAAAATTCTGTAAATGATAAAAGAATAATTCTTTTGATAATGGAAAAAGTGCGCACTTTTTTTTCATTATCAAAACAATTTTTCTTTTATCATTTGCAGAATTTTGGAGTACAGATTTTTGGTATTTAGTACAGGAAAGTTAGTAAAAAAACAGGCATATTGTGGAACGAAATATAGGACGGCTGAATTTTTAAAATCTGAAAGAAGGGTATTAGAAAAGCTTAAGTCCTGGTTTTCGGGACGCCACCCCCCTGGCGAAATCCGCCATTTTGAAAAACGCGAATCGCTCTATATCCAAAACCGTGTGTCCTAGAGAAATGGTTATCAGGCCAAAGTTCTTGGAAATTTAATTATCCTTTTCTTTGTAGTACATTATTTTTCTGATCGGGCAATAGTTTTTAGGTTATGTTGTTTTAAATTTTATTTTTTCGATTTTTTTAATTTTTTATCGTTCCCGGTAATAGTAATATAATTTTTTGAACAGTAAAAGTTATAGACCATCAAATTTCCAATAGTTTGGTATATTTTTGAAAGTCATGCGATGTATGAGTCGAAAGTTATTGATCTGAAAACTGTAGTCTACGTACAGGAAAGTTAGTAAAAAAACAGGCATTTTGTGGAACGAAATATAGGGAAGCTGATTTTTTCAAATCTGAAAGAAGGGTATTAGAAAAGCTTAAGTCCTGGTTCTCGGGATGGAAATTTGATGTTCTACAACTTAAATGATGCTAAAAATTACGTTTTATCATAGAGACTGAGAAAAATTAAAAAAAAAAAACGAAAAAATAAAACAACATAACCTCAAAAGTGTTGACCACGCAGAACAAAAGTGAATGCAAAAGAAAAGATATTTATATTACTTTGGTTAAGTAACTTATTCTGTCAAGCCAATAGTTAAGTGGGTAGATATAGACCAATTCGCGTTTTTTAAAATGGTGGATTTCGCCATGGGGTTGGCTTCCCAAGAACCAGGACTTAAGCTTTTCTAGTACCCTTCTTACACATTTGAAAAAATCAGCCTCCCTATATTTCGTTCCACAAAATGCCTGTTTTTTTACTAACTTTCCTGTACTTAGACTATAGTTTTCAGATCAATAACTTTCGACTCATACATCGCATGACTTTCAAAAATATACCAAACTATTGGAAATTTGATGGTCTATAACTTTTACTGTTTAAAAAATTATGTTACTATAACCGTTAATGATAAAAACTTAAAAAAAAACGAAAAAATAAAATTTAAAACAACATAACCTAAAAACTATTGCCCGATCTGAAAAATAATGTACTACAAAGAAAAGGATAATTAAATTTCCAAGAACTTTGGCCTGATAACTATTTCTCTAGTACACATAGTTTTGGAGGTATAGAGATATTCGCGTTTTTCAAAATGGCGGATTTCGCCAGGGGGGTCGCGTCCCGAAAACCAGGACTTAAGCTTTTCTAATACCCCTCTTTCAGATTTGAAAAATTCAGCCGTCCTAAATTTCGTTCCACGAAAAAGTCTATCTTTCCTTAATTTTCTTTGCAGAAAATGCTTTGAAGTAAATTATCTCCCCAATCAATTTGCATATGGTTTACAGACATTGGATTGAATTTGAATGACATACCTTGAATACCAAAACACTAGTAATTTTTAGCCAAGAATCTTCATATATACATATTTCATCATTTTGTTTTTTGTTTTTTTATTTCTTTTTGTCTCTTTTTTTTGTAAGGTCTTTTAGGGCCATTTGCTGAAACGAAACTTAAATATTTATGTAGAATATAAACGCTTATTCCCTTATTTTGCCTCTACTTAAACTGTCACATAAGGTTTTATGTAGATTCATAAATACTTAAGCTAAGTTTTACCAAACGGCTCTTTAGTAGAGTAACTATAGGTCGTATCAAATCAAAAGTCCCATGGAAAATTGAGTAAAAATAAAAAAGACTCATTCGCTCACTGGAAGGAAGCATTTATAACGCAGCTAAACTTTTTCTAAAATTTCGATAAAATTATAAAGAACAGTTTTTGATATCCCCTTTTTTTAATTGATCCGTCTGTGATATTCGCTGGGTTAGCCTCAGAAAGCGGAGGCAAGTCTCCCGGGCTTGCATCGTTCCGTATCTTCGGAACTTTTCCAAAGGATTTTTGTGTGCTGATTCCGAACCCGAAGTCAATATTGGCCTAGCATGTCACGTTTTTTTTTTTTTAGATATTCCCGTAAATCTCGAAAACCTATATTTTTGCTGTTTTCGAAGCAATATTTTGGCGTAATGTAAACTTTTTTAACTAAACTCGCCACGGTTTATGTACGAACTTGTTTTTACTTGCGATATAGGTACTATATATCAAGTTATGCATTCGTACAAAAAAAAAAGTTGAGATAACATTTTTCCATGATATTACGATGGTAGAGAATGCCAAAAAAGTGGGTCCCGTATGTCTGTCAGTCTGTCTGTATAAGCAGCTACAGCCTAAACGGATGGATCGATTGACTTCAAACTTGGTATCTAGCATTTTTTGGAATTAATTTTTTTGGACCAAAAATAACGGTACTTGTCATAGACCGATTTTAGTAAAGTTGAAATAGCTAAAAAATGGCTCCAACGATTTTGTTTAAAAAAATCTAATGTAAGTTTTAAGACAAGGTCTATCTACTAATGAAATTTTGTTTTTGTGAAAATCATTATTAACGGTACCTGCCATAGAACCTTTTTTTTAAATCCGATATTCTCCGAAAGCGCTTATTTGATTTCAACGAAACTTTTTGTAAAAAAGCATTTATATAATTTTAATATAAGTCAAAAATAAAATTTCAAAAAAAATTATTTTTGGATTTAAAAAAAAAATTTTTTAATTTTTTTTGAAAAAACAAATTTTCGAAAACGGGATGTTGTATTTTTTTAAATTTTGTTTTTAGATGTTAATTAGTGTTTTTTTACAAAATGGCATACCAATTTTATTTTAAAACTTTTTTTCCAAAAAAATTATTTTTTAAAAAACGGCTCTACTCTAACGATTTTGCCGCATATTTGTTTTAGAGGGCAATTTGATTTCAGATTTTGTTTTATTATTTTAAAAAACGAATTTTATGTTTTTTTACCTTTATACTACCTACCCAAATTTCTATATAAAAAGTCTTAAAAATTTAAGCAACTTGAACTCTAAGAGGAATTTCGTGCGACCAAGTCGTGCATTTTATTTTCTTTCAAATTCAATTTCAATCTTCCCAATATCTCATATCTTATCCAAAATATCTAAATTTAAGTTAAGTAGGTTTGACATATCTTACCATAAGGAAACTGATCTTTAAAAATTCATATTTCTTTTTCCCAAGAACAAAAGTATACTTTTCTAATAGATTTTAATATGCTGATTTTGAATCCGAAATCAAAAAATTTCGATCAGCTCCCGTTTTTGAGATATAGTAATTTTTTTGAGATTAACTAAACAAAAACTTGATTTTGTGATTCTCTAACGCGTGTATCTCAAAATCCTGACGTGCTAGATTTTTTTTTCGGATTCGAACTCAGCACATCAAAAACCGTAAGAAAAGTATACTTTTGTTCCTAGGAGAAACAAATCTAAAGCTTTAGAAGGCAATGTATCGAATGGTTTATCACAGATAAGATATTTCTAAATAGAAAAATAGTATATAAAATTACAAAACACGTATAAATTTGTTTGAATGTATTTTGTTATAGTTCTCTTTACATATTTGACTTATGTATATTTAAAGTTAATTACCTACGTATGAAAAAAAAGATCATCAATATCGGAGCTGTTTGGCCGGGTTCCCTAATATTGCCATTTTTTGAGCTTTAGTTTCTCCACTACTTATGCCCGTCGTACACTTAGCGTTCAACGCACTCAACGCGAATTTAACAAATTAATTATAAAAAAACGACGCCACTATACGTATACTTTTTAATTAATTCGTTTAGTAGCGATCTCCAACTGTCTAAAACTCTTTGTTTGAATATAATTGAAAGCACCATCAATTAGAATTTAAGGTTTTAAATTTGCGTTGAATGCGTTGAACGCTAGGTGTACGACGGGCATTATACACTGTTATACTTAATTTGTTAATTGAACAGAAATAACAAATTGTTCAATAGGCAAGATAAAAATGTATAGGTTTGGAATATACAGAATTCTAAAAAGCAGAATAATGAATTTGCAGAATTTTGAACACAGAATTTTGGATTTATAGAATTTTGAAATACAAAATAATAGAAAAGCAGAATAATGTTACACAGAATTATGTTCATACAGCATTTTTTATTCAGATACAGAATTTTGGTCATACAGAATTTGGGAATACAGAATAATGACTCGTTCCCATTCCAAAATTAACACATTTATGATGATTATATTGTCCATTTCCAGACTCAACCAAGTACGATGAATACAAACGAATGGAAAACGAACATGGTCAAATTGTACATAAAAAAGAAAGCATAAAAAAAGAAGATACACAATCAGATGAACGTCACTATTCGAATGCCAAGAGCAATGAAAGAATCGATAATCGATCGCAAGAAAATGAAGGTAGAAAACGTCGAACTTCTAGAGAACGAATATCTGAGCGTCGTTCTAGATCTCGCGACAGACATCATGATGAAGAATATTCAAGAAGTAGTACAAGTCATAAAAAATATAACAACCGCCGAACACCTAGCAGACATAGAAGCCAATCTAATGATTCACAAAGTTCCAGTGAATCTTCTTCCCATCGTCGAAATAAACATAAGAAAAAATCTTCAAAGTCAAAGAAATCCAAAAGTAGTAAGGACAAGAGACGCGAAAGACGATATTCAACAGACGGATCATCGGTGGACGAACGAAGACATAAGAAAAAGACAAAAAAGAGTAAACGTGAACGATCTCGTTCAAGGTCGAAAGGTAGAAGATAATTTATTATTAAGAACTTGTTACTTAGTGCGAGATTAAAATTGAGAATTTCCTAAAAAAAATCAAAGTTGTTTGATTTTTTTTGATAATAAGCTTGATACTTTTCTAATCGCGCCTTTAAGCAAATGTTAGTACATACTACCACCTAAGGACTTCCTTGCATGTATTGTTATAGCTGCTCATTTTGCTAAACGATTCGACTAAAAATTTCTATGTACAAGGACATGATTAATTTAATTTTCTCCAAAGTATTCTTTAAAATGTTCATTCTCTTGAACAATTTGAATTTCACTATTTTACAAAAGAAAAGAAAAATCGAAACTCATATCTAAAAAAATTTTCATGGATATTTTTTTTAAGGACAGATATGATTTTTTTTTGTCGTTGTTTTTCCAAGCATATCTTATTATTCGGGCTATATCTTGAGCCGGTACCTTAACCTCTTAATCTCTTGTTTTTATGCAATCGAATTTTAATCACGTGATTTATTGTGTAAAAATAATGATGTACAAAATACAATAACTAGGCCCAAATTATTCACACTCCATTTAAATTGAATCGGTCAAAAAATATAAAATTTTGAAAACAACGTATGAGAAAAAATTCTTCACCTTAAAATTGTCTACAACTCTACTATACTTTTTTCTGTGTTACAAAAGAAAATTCAAGACTTGCATTTTACTATTTTTAAGTTTCTACATTTGGCACAAGAGTGCTATTTTTTCACAGAAAAGTATTAATAACTTTTGTATTTATAGCGATACAGAAAAAAATTGTATAGCAACGTTGTAGAGAATTTTAAGGTGAGCAATTTTGATAAAAGTGCTCAAAACTAAACAATTTTTTTTTTAACTTTTTTGGCTTGTAACTTTTTTAATATTCAGAATATCGAAAAAGTGTTCTTAACATAAAAGACGCGAAATTCAATTGTCTACGTTTTTTGTATTACACAATTTTATCTAGGAGTAAAGATATTTAATAAGAACTAAAATCCCAGATGGCCGCAAAGGTTGAATTTCACAAGTGCGAAAAATCAGGTTTATGATATTCAGCCAATTTTCTATCGAATCAGCAAACTAAATTGGGGGTGGTACAAACTGCTGGGTCACCCATATATGAACATCATAAGTGCACCGTACTATAATGCAAAAGCAGAGAGCATTTCTGAATTCAGTGATGCAAATGCATTAATGCGTTAATGAATTCAGCCATAACTCCACTTCTGCAATTCCAAACTGTTCATCAAAAAATACAACTTTAAAATGATTTTTTGTTTAAAACATTTATTTATGAACTTTATTTTATTAAAAACTGTACATATAATACAAAACCTTTTATTGCATTATTTTATTTTTATCTTTTTACATCTGTTTTTGTTTATTATTTTTTTTTTCAACAGAAAGAAAAAAATAATAAAGTACACCAAACATCATCATGTTTTTATTCCACCAAGTACTTAATTAAGATAAAAAAAGAAAAAGCATTAGAAAAAAAGAAAAAAACGCATAAATATTTCATAAAAACTTAGATGGTGCCTTCATGAAGTTAAAACGAAAAAATAAAAAAGGCAAAAATTGAAAAGGCCAATATTTCGACGACAAAAAAAAAAGAAAAAAACAACTCCATTATTACTAAGTTTGATAACTTAAATTTTACGTTTAAAAAAAACATTAAGTTTTTTCTTCTTTTTCTTTGTTATATCGTTCAAGTTCTTTAAGAAATTGAGCCTTCGGCTTCATAATATTGGGACGATCTCCTCGGCAATTCGGGCAATACCATTTGCCCTTTGGTTTCGATACCAAAGATACACATGAAAAATGGAACCACTCAATTGGGCACAAGTCATTGTCGCAGAGTATCATTTCTCCAAAAGAAATCTGTAATTATAATAAAAAATTCATTACAAAAAGCAATAAAAAGAGAGTAAAAGATAAGAGTGTTACATGTTACATATATGTTTAGCAGGCTAAATGTACAATTTATTTTATTTACGAAAGAATAAAATAAATGAGATATCGAAGAAGAAATTAACAACTTATACCGCACAAAGCCTAAAAATTTATGGATTACCAAAAATTCATAAAGATGGTATTCCTCTAAGGCTTATTTGCCCATTAACTAATGAATCTCCCTTGTTATGTGTTGTCCAAGTATTTAGTTAAAATTCTTTCAAAATTAACAGATAATTCAAAATTCTACAAAAATTTCATCGAGAAAATTGGAACTATAAATTTAGAAGAAGATGATATTTTAGTATCATTTGATGTTAAATCATTATTCACAAATATTCCTGTTAAAATGGCACTTGATTTTATTGAGAAAAAATGGAATATCCTTCAGCAAAACACAAATATTGAAAAAGAAAATTTTCTCAAAATTTTGAGTTTCTATATAATAACTATTTAGAATTCTATAAAACAAATATAAACAAGAAGAAGGAGTTCCTATGGAAAGTCCTTTATCCCCAATTTTTTTGGAAGAATTATTAGAAGAAGTTTTTGAAAAACTGCCTAATAAACTTAAATTATTAGTTTAATATGTTGATGATTAATTCGCTATAATTATAATTAATCAAGTTGATTTAAAACCTAATACTTTAAATTTATATCATACAAATATTTAATTTACAACCGAAATTGAACAAAATGGCAAGTTACCATATTTAGATGTTCTTTTTATAAAAAACGGAAATCATTTTATTTTCGAGTGGTGCAAAAAACCAAAGATATAATTCACGCGGCAGTTAATTGTATAAATCGAGTTTTAAGTAAAAGTGACTCAATTTTTTTTTTTTTTTCAAAAAAATATCAAAATTATCGAAGAAACTCTTTTGGCAAACTCTTTTACAATTGAAATTACTAAGACTTTAATTGGACAATATAACAATACTCGAAGGACTCTTTCACAACGCTGATAATGCTCAACAAATTACATATAGGAGTGCCATCTATGTACCATATCTTGCCAATCGACTATTGACTGCAACGATCCGAGATAAAGAAAAGACAAGGATAGCATTAAAATCATCAAATACGCTAAGAACAAATATTTTTACAAAACTTAAATATAAAACTATAAAAAAACAAGAAAAATCAGATATATAGTTTACCAAATAAATTGTCTTGGTGGAGGAGATGAATGGACTAATTGCGATATATAGCCATCGAGCTAAATGTAAAACATTTTAAATACTTGTTTTTTGATAAAATTAATATTAGGTCTGTTTAATAATTAAAAACTAGAACAGAACAGATCAGAACAGCACAAATACGTGAAAACTTTCATAACAAAAAAGATCAGGTTCATGATTTACATTTTTGACTGTTGCTCATCAGTTTTGAAATTTTAAATTAAAAAAAAATTTTTTATTGATTAGCATTTTTGTTGAAATTTTTTTTCTTCATAATTAAAAGATTCTAAAGAAATTCCCTTTTTTTAATTTTCATATTTATGTCTAAATTAAACAAATCAGCTGCTGCTTCACACTTTTCACTCATTTGTTCTACCTAAAAAGTAGGAGCAGGAAAACAGTGTGGGGCAAGGTTTTTCTTCATGAAACACAAAAAACCTGTACTTTTCGGATCTTTTCTGTGCGGATCAGACTCATTAAACAGATTTATTAATTTTGAATTTGTTTTATTTAAATTTTTTCAAACTTTCAATCAAATATACTCTTTTGATATTATGTAAGTATTTTGTGATGTAAATTTATAACTAGGGATAGGAATATGATTTTCATGCACTTAAAATCGAAAAATATGCTCTTAAAAATAAAAAATATACACTTAAAATATGAACATGTTTTTATAAAATATCAATATTTCTTTAAAATTATAGAAACATTTTGTGATACTTCTATGAAAATTTATATCCGAAACCATTTCCGCGTTCAAAGATGTAACTTTTTGGAATTATTGAGGTTTGCTTTAAAAAAATATAAATATAAAATTGGCCGTGTAAAATTTTTGACACTATTGAGGTGAATACAAAATTTTCAGCTGTTAAAAACTTAATGGGCTCTTTGACCTAGTTAAATTTAGGTTAAATTTTTTTTTGCAGATGGTTTTGTTTTTTTTTTTTTTATTAAAAGGAGTATCATGGCAGAAAAGAGTCAGAGAAAAATATTAAACATACAGCCATACAGCTGAAATTTTTTTATTCACCTCAATAGTGTGAAAAACGATTAAAAAGTGCATTATCGGTTATAATTAATATTATTTATTTTTTAAAGTACTATCAAAATTTTAAACTGTTTAGTAAATTGCTAAAGCCATTTAGTATGTTACTAAGTTAAAAATCCGTATGCTTTTTAGCTTAGTAACTTACTAAAAGGGCTTTAGCATTTTACTAAATTGTTTAAAATTTTGCGACAGCGAAATTTGGTGTCTGCCCCATGCGATCTGTAAAATTCTGAAGTAAATTTCGATATTTGACAATAATGGCTTATCCAAACTAATTTAGAGAATTTACTCAAATTTCCGTTCAAAAATGACGTTGCTTAAATATTTAGTCCCTAATATTTCCTGAACGTGCGCAATGTTGGAGTTAATTTTTGTATGAGTTTGGACAACGTTGGTTTGTCAGTTTTTCACAGTATTTGCTAACATTTTTTACTTTTTTTCCAATTGACGTTCAGTCAACACATTTTTGAAAAAATGTGTACGAAAAACATTTATTTTAAGAATATGCCAAAATATGCAAATAAATGCAAAATATGCATTTAGGGTAAAATATGCAAAAATATGCACTAACGTCATTTTAAAGGAAATCTCCTGATTTGTATATTATAATTCGGTGTCATGCTTCTAAGGTGTTCCTAACAAAATATGCATTTGCACGGAAATTTGATCTAACAAATTTAATTGTAAACAAAATTTGAATAAAGACATGAAGAAGGGGATAAACATCCCCAAAACATCGTGTAAGAAAAAAGAATACATTTGTACCTTAAGCCTGCTAAACATATAACATATATTGAAAGGACACTAAGAAATAATTAAGTATTAAAAGTCTTACCTGATCACAAAGACAATAAGTTGGTTCATCTGGATCAATTGGATCGGGTGGTGGTGTTTCCTCACGATTATCTCGTGCATTCGACTGAGAACTACTCTGCCCGCGAGCTTTGCGCTTCTTCTTTTTGCTATTACTTGAGTTATTCCCGCCTCCTTGTGCTCCCCCTCCACCACCACTCCCACCAATATTCTGACCAGTCGACTTCTTCTGTGAAGCTGAAGCCGACGAAGAAGATGACTGCCCTGTGCCACTGGGTTTATGTCCACTTATACCACCACCTTCATTGGCAGAATTCGATTCATTGCCACCCAATTCCATGGCACTGCTGCTATTATTATTTTCATTTCGTGGTCTTCGTGATCGTTTATTTGAACGAGAATCATTGGAATTGTTTAGATTGCTTACACCAACACCGTGATTGGTGATAGGGCGTTCGGGTGCTTGCAAGGAAGATGTGGGAGTATTGCTTC
Organism: Episyrphus balteatus; assembly: GCF_945859705.1. Lineage (NCBI taxonomy): Eukaryota > Metazoa > Arthropoda > Insecta > Diptera > Syrphidae > Episyrphus > Episyrphus balteatus. Next base: position 78,085,351 of record NC_079136.1, on the reverse strand, counting down.
CAGACCCTTGGCCACCAGCAGCGATCGAACTGCTTATTATAGCAGCAGTAAACTGGCCTTCGTTTTTGTTTGCAGAAGGAATAGTGGCTTGAAGGGGAACGGGACTTACTGTGCGTGTTATCTTTTGTGGAAGATCGTGCAAAAGTTGTTCTTCCTTGCCGTAGTCGAGGTTCTTTTGATCAGAGTCGAGTTGTCGAGTTTTTTGGTCAATTAACTCTTGAAGTTGATTTACAATTTGCATTTTTTCATCGCCCAATTCTTGGGCGGAAATGAGACTTTGTTGCATCCGTGCCATAGCTCTTGCCCTACGATTGGTTGAATTTTCCGATGACGCTGAAAAACTTTTCCATTGCTCGTAGTAATAATCAACATCTCGGAGGTGGCCTAAAAAAATTCATGGTTATAGTTTAAATTTGGTATAAAAATTGTAACAAATTAGAATGTAATATTACTTCGATATTGCACATCGATATCACGAATTCGTGATAAGTGTCTTTGAACGTCGTCAGGAAGATTCTCTACAGAATCAATGTAGTTATCAACATACGTTGCAGAGAATATTGCTTCGGAGGCTACGGGATTTATCATTTTTTCTGTATAAAGCAATTCACTCTTGAAGAATTGAAGGCGATTTGGTTTTTCTCATTGGAAAATAATACACAAATTGTTTGTTTTAATAGAAAATACTTTTTTTTTTATTATTTTTGTACCGTGAAGATGCTTTGATTTTTATTTATATGCTTGTGGGACTTGGATGGATATAATGGAAATTAATGGATTGGTTGTACCCAGAAATTTTGGTTTATGGTAAAATGTAGTAGATTTGTGGGGTTTTTCGATGACAGTGGATAGAGATGGGTAAACTTTTTGTGAGAATTTACATTGGACGATTTTGTCGATCACGATTTATTCTTTGTGCATGGCTACACGGTGATTTTCAATCGCCTCGCCAACGATTTTAGCCCCGTTCCTTAGGAGGTTGTAGTTTACTGATGTGTAGATAATCTATTAGAACTAGAACTACTCACGCTGTTCTGTCGAGTAGTGCGTTCCATTGAAAATCGCTAGTAAGCTACTAGTACCCTTCAAGCAAACAAGTCCGACATCAGTCCGAATCCGCTCCGCCTCACCCAAGTAACAATTTAGCTTTCATAAGGGTCAATGCAAGCTATTTTTTGACTTGTTTAAGAAAAAGGACTAGTCTTATGCAAATCATTTTGGCGCACATTACCGAATTTCCCCAAGACCTTCCTCCACAGGCAATCCACAAGCTAATAGCTTGTGACGAACAGCGTAAAACGACCTTATGCAGGCCTTTTTACAAAACAATGAAACATTTTAGGGAAACTATAGCTTCGCTAAGGAAACTATCATTTGCATTGGATGTTATAATAAGGCCTTATGGAGGTTGTTATAAGATGTTGAATTTATGAATAAAAAAACAAGATTTTGTTGATTTTTTTTTCTTTTAATTTTTTTCTATTTTGTTTTTTTCTTCTGTCAATGCTTTCCCTGTTGTTCTGAAATGAGAAGAATTTATTTTAATTGAAAAAGAACAAATTTTTTTTTGTTATTTCACAAATGGCCCCGCCAGGAATCGATCCCACGTACCTCTGCATACCAAGCCAGCACCTTACCAGTAGACCATACTCGAATATTAAAGATGAGTGGCAAAAAGTTAGCTAATTGAAACCTCACATATAAATGCAATGTTTTTTTCTAAAGTGTTACAAACATTGCATATCTGCAGGATAAAAGCTTTGCATACTTATTGGTGAAAAACATTGCATACTTAAGAGATGAAAACATTGCATACTTACAAGAACCTCTTGGAACAGGTCTTATGAAAGCCTTCTGTCACTTGAAAATAGAAGGCTTCTTTAAAACGGTTCAAACAGGTCTTATGAAGGTCTTTTTTAACTTATATTTACAAGGCTTCTTCTAAACACTTCCAGATGGCCTTAAGGAGACCTCCTTTGTTTCCAAAATGGATGATTTGCGTAAGTAAGCCTTAAACTAAACTTATACAAACTATAGCTTGCCGAATCGAAGAAAATAGACCTTATGCAAGTAAAATTGTTACTTGGGCAGGCGGAGCTGAGTCCGACCGAAACGGGTCCGAAGGTGGCTCAAATAAGTATGGAAATTATAATCACCGCGGAGACGATTTTATATGTATTGGTTTTTTCACCACGATTTCTCCTTCAACTTTGTGTTCATACACAAAAAGTTGCAAGTGTGTGAGTGCAACCCCGTTTTTCTCGGTCGGAGCGTCTTTTCTGAACTCCGTTTTCTTGCTTGAAGGGTAGTACTTTGCCACCTCCCAAAGGAACAGGGCTTTTGTTGGCAAGAGGTATGCTCACAAAGGGACATAGAGGAAGGAATACCTATAGAGCCGACTCGTACCCCCATTGCCTAAAACACACGCAAATTTAATTTCAGATAATTGGTATACATCTCTCTTATTTTTCTCTTGTTTTCCTATCTGTGAATACGTGTAAAAGGTATAATGCGTTTAATACCTTTCTTTCACCAGTAGATCCCAAGTAACAATTTAGCTTTCATAAGGGTCAATGCAAGCTATTTTTTGACTTGTTTAAGAAGAAGGACAAATCTTATGCAAATCATTTTGGCGCACATATTACCGAATTTCCCCAAGACCTTCCTCCACAGGCAATCCACAAGCTAATAGCTTGTGACGAACAGCGTAAAACGACCTTATGCAGGCCTTTTTACAAAACAATGAAACATTTAAGGGAAACTATAGCTTCGCTAAGGAAACTATCATTTGCATTGGATGTTATAATAAGGCCTTATGGAGGTTGTTATAAGATGTTGAATTTATGAATAAAAAAAAAGATTTTATTGATTTTTTTTTTCTTTTAATTTTTTCTATTTTGTTTTTTCTTCTTTTTTGGCCATGTCAATGCTTTTTTATTTTAATCATCACCCGAACCCTGCCTCCTCTTGCAAGTGACGTGTATTTTTGCGCTCCATATAAAGTTATTTATTTTGTTTATTCTCGTGTTAATTAATTAATTTATTGATTCTTTTACTTATTCTAATTAAAAGTACTGTTAAATTTGACTAAGTGTTAACTAAAATACAAGTGGTCTTTTAATAATTAACTTTTACAAATCCACATTTTCATTCTGTGTTTTGACAACCTCCATCCAGTGCTTCTTTTTTTTTTTTGTATTGAGTGGAAATAAAACTAATAACTATCTGTTTCATTTCTCTGGTTTGTGATATTTTGCTATTGCATACTTCAGTGATTTGTATAAAATATTCTAACAAATACTTTATATTGCATACTTTTGAAAATACATACCATACTTTTGAAAATACATAGCATACTTTCGGGCTATTTGTGCTTTTATTATATAACTTTGAAAATCACACAGGGCCGTAGCTTAAATTGTTCCCCAATTAAAAAAAAAAAAATAAAAAAAAATATTATTTAAATTATTAATAGTGGTCATAATGTCTGTATGCGAGAAATGTTCTGAAATCTGCGACTTTATGATTGATTCAATTATGTGCCATGGTAACTGCCATAAAACATTCCACGTTAAGTGTATAGGCGCACCTTCTAGTTCAATTAAACTCTTTAACAAATCGAAACCGTTTTATTTTTTCTGCGTTAATTGTGACCCTTTTGCCCAATCTAACATTATTCGTGACATTCTTTCTAACTCAAAGATGATAGATAGACTGCAAAACCAACTGCTCTATTTAAACGATAAAATTGAAAATATATCAAATATACCAATCTTAAAGCGTCAACATACAAGAAGTGCATCTAAATCTCAAAATGCCCCTGTCGAAAATAAATCCAATAAACGCAAAAGTGAAGACCTAGATTTGACGTTACCAATCCCTTCGAAGAAACAATCAACCAACTCGCCCCTTGAATCTTCTCTATCCTCAGATTCTTCTAATCAATGCTCCGCTACACCTCCCACCCTACACGTAAATCCCTCTCAACTTCCAGCCCCACCTATCCCACCAGAATTAAACCCAAATTCATCTGAACAATCTGCAGCTTCAACTTCCAATCTTGATCAGCTCTCTGTTTCATCGATCCAGCCTGCATCAACTCTACCTCCACTTGAACAGCCTCCAGCTTCTACAATAACTCTGCTTCCCTCCGACCAATCTACAAATTCAACGTCAAACCCTGTTCAACTTCCCGTTTCTTCGACCAAACCTTCATCAACGTCACCTACAGCTGCATCAAACATTCCTCCCGCCAACCCATTCCGTAGTTTGCTCCCGCACATTGTGGATAACTTAGCATCACCTATTGACTATGGATTAAAAATAGTTGAAGGACAAAAAACCCTTTTCATTTCGAAACTTGATCCCTCTACAAATGCTCTCGATGTAAAAAACTACATTAAAACGAAAATCGGGACGCTACGTTTAACGCTCGTCGAGAAAATGATTCATCGTAACTTTGCAAAATATTCTTCGTTCAAGATCAAAGTTCCAGACTCAATATTCTATCTTCTTAACTCATCATCGTTTTGGCCAGAAGGAATTATTTTTCATGAATTTCAAAAGAGAACGCTGCCAATTAATCATCACCATTTTCAACAACACCTGACAACGCCATACCTGAAACAGAGCAGCTTCAAAAGGTATTAATCTACTACCAAAATGTTAACGGACTTCGGACTAAGACCAATAAGGTCTACAAGAATATAAACAACATTCCTCACGATATACTTATCCTCACCGAAACTTGGCTAAACTCATCTTTTATGGATACAGAAATTTTTGACTCCAGCTTTCAAATCTACCGTCGTGATCGTCACTATGATCCTTCCGCTACCGTTGGTGGTGGTTTGTTAATAGCTGTTCGTAACCATTTCCTCTGTAGTCTTGTCGATAATTTTTTGGATTCGGATCTTGAAGTTCTGTGTGTGAAAATAAAAATCCTGTCTGGTTACATATATGTGGTTGCCTGTTATATCCCACCCTCTTCGAACAATGACGTCTATAATAAACTTTTTGACTACTTGGAGACTATTCATGAACAAATTGATGAAGCAGATGAATTATTAATAATCGGAGATTTTAATCTACCTCACCTAAAATGGGCAAAATCCAATCACTGTGATGCCTTTCTACCTGTCGACGCTTCCAACAACAACGAGTTTCTCGTTATCGACGGAATGGCTTCTTTTGGCCTTGATCAATTAAATGGAGTGAGTAACCAATTTGGCAAAACTTTGGACCTTATCTATTTCTCTCATGTCTCCAACTCTGATGCTGCAGTTTTATTGAGTGACACAAAACTTGTAGAAGAAGATCGCCATCATCCTGCATTATCTATTTCTATGAGCTTAAGTATCTATCATTCATCTAATATTTGTAAGGATCAGCATGAATTCAATTTTAAAAAATGTAATTTTACTCTACTTTTTAATTTACTCAATGACATTAACTGGGATTCTGTTTTCTTTAATGTTAATTTTGACGAAATGATTGTACATTTTTATGAAATATTATTTTTTTGCTTTTTAGAAACAGTCCCTCTACGCAAAAAACGTGTATTTAATAGCAGCCCGCCATGGTTCGATCTACATATAAAAAAGCTTAAAAACAAAAGAAACAAGGCTTGGATAAAATTCAATCTATCACAAACTGATGAAAACCGTAATAGTTACATTCATTTAAGGGATGAATTTATAAGCTACTCTAACTTTCTCTATACAAGCTTTATATCTAAAACAGAAAATGAACTTAAATCTAATCCACGTAACTTCTGGAATTATGTTAATTGTAAAAGAAAATCTGACGGTTACCCAGCACATATGACTTATAATAATTCTACTAGCCATTCCCCAGAGGTTATATCCAACATGTTCGCCGAATTCTTCCAGGGTGCTTTTGAAAATGACTCTACAAATGACTCAAATATAACTTATTCATTTGATGAATTCTCACATCTTAACTCGATTAATTTTGCAATTTCTGAAGCAACTATTCTTGACTATATCGAAAAGTTAGACGAGTGTTTCAGTCCCGGCCCTGATGGCTTGCCGTCTTTTATTTTGAAAAAATGTGCAATATATATGTCTTACCCGTTGTTTGTGCTTTTCAATACGTCAATTAGTAATTCTACGTTTCCCGCTATATGGAAAAATGCATATCTTACTCCCATTCATAAGAAAGGTCCAAAAAAATTAGTGACAAACTACAGACCTATTGCCAAGCTTTCTGTCATCCCTAAACTGTTCGAATCCATTGTCTGTGATATTCTGTCATTTCATTGTACCTCTGTTATATGTGAAAACCAACATGGCTTTGTCAAAAAGAAATCTACGGTCACAAATTTACTACAGTTTACAACGTTCTGCTTAGATGCCTTTGAAAAGTATAAGCAAGTAGATTGTGTTTTTACTGATTTCAGTAAAGCTTTCGACAAACTTAATCATGAAATATTACTTAAGAAACTATGCACCATTGGACTTAACGATCGCTTTATTTTATGGATTTCTTCGTATCTCAAAAATAGATTATATAGTGTTGTATTTAGAAATGAATGTTCCCAATGGTTTAAAGTTAATTCGGGTGTACCTCAAGGTAGTCACCTTGGTCCTTTATTGTTTGTCTTATTTATTAATGATCTTCCTTCTGTTTTAAGTAACTCTATGTCTTTAATTTATGCCGATGACGTGAAAATATTTCGAAAAATTGACTCAGTAGCTGACTGTGAACTTCTACAAGAAGATCTTCAAAAATTCTGGGAATGGTGCAATACTAATCGTCTGTCTTTAAATATTGACAAGTGTAAAATAATGCGTTTTACACGCAAACACAATGTCCTGTCATATACTTATTTGTTGAACACGTCTCAATTATGTAGTCTTTCAAGTTTCTCTGACCTCGGTGTGGTGTTGGATTCAAAACTTTCATTCACTAACCATTACAATTATATTATAAAAAAAGCTAATCAGATGCTTGGTTTCATTAAAAGATTTGCTCGTGACTTTCGTGATCCTTATGTGCTTAAAATTCTGTATGTTTCATTTGTTAGGTCTATTCTGGAATACGGTTGTATTGTATGGGCCCCATATTACGCGGTTCATGTCAACAGAATAGAATGTGTTCAAAGAAGATTTATGAGATTTTGTTTACGTTTTCTTCCCTGGTCTAGTAGGATTGATTTGCCACCTTATTCACATAGACTTCAACTAATAAATCTTCCATCTCTTTTAAGTCATCGAGAGTACTTGCAATTCTGTTTTATGGTGGGAATTGTTGGCGGAACAGTTACGGCTTCATCGATTCTGTGTAGATTGAGTTTTAGTGTTAGTCGTTCTAGCTTAAGAAGGCAAATGCCTCTTTGTAATATTTTTAGTAGATCTAATTATGGGGCCAATAGTCCTCTCAATATTTTGATAAATATCTTCAATAAAAACTATTTCTTAATTCAATCAATAAATGTTAATGTAAAATCGCAAAATTTTAAGAATATGTTCTCCATCCATTACAATTAAATTTATAAAAAAGATTTAAGTATTTATAAGTATATTTAATGTACATAATGTTATAGAATAAGAGATTGCTGCGTTAGTATTTAACGTGTTGAATAAATTATTAAAATTATTAAAGCCTGGTACGCTGCTCGCGCTAAATTTTAGCTCCCATACAAATTATCGAACATTTTTAGCCGAGATAAAATGGATCCTATACAAGTTATCGATAACTTGTATGGGAATTTTATCTCGGCTAAAATTTAGCGCGAGCAGCGTACCAGGCTTAATTGAAAAAGAACACATTTTTTTTTTTTACACATAGCCCCGCCAGGAATCGATCCCACGTACCTCTGCATACCAAGCCAGCACCTTACCAGTAGACCATACTCGAATATTAAAGATGAGTGGCAAAAAGGGAGCTAATTGAAACCTCACATAAAAATGCAATGTTTTTTTCTAAAGCCTGGTACGCTGCTCGCGCTAAATTTTAGCCAAGATAAAATTCCCATACAAGTTATCGATAATTTGTATGGGACTCATTTTAGCTCGGCTAAAATTTTTCGATAAATTGTATGGGAGCTAAAATTTAGCGCGAGCAGCGTACCAGGCTTAAAGTGTTACAAACATTGCATATCTGCAGGATAAAAGCTTTGCATACTTATTGGTGAAAAACAATGCATACTTGAGAGATGAAAACATTGCATACTTACAAGAACCTCTTGGAACAGGTCTTATGAAAGCCTTCTGTCACTTGAAAATAGAAGGCTTCTTTAAAACGGTTCAAACAGGTCCTATGACCCAACTAGCACAACCCAAGTAACAATTTTACTTGCATAAGGTCCATTTTCTTCGATTCGGCAAGCTATAGTTTGTATAAGTTTAGTTTAAGGCTTACTTACGCAAATCATCCATTTTGGAAACAAAGGGGGTCTCCTTAAGGCTATCTAGAAGTGTTTAGAAGAAGCCTTGTAAATATAAGTTAAAGAAGACCTTCATAAGACCTGTTTGAACCGTTTTAAAGAAGCGTTCTATTTTCAAGTGACAGAAGGCTTTCATAAGACCTGTTCCAAGAGTTTCTTGTAAGTATGCAATGTTTTCATCTCTCAAGTATGCAATGTTTTTCACCAATAAGTATGCAAAGCTTTTATCCTGCAGATATGCAATGTTTGTAACACTTTAGAAAAAAACATTGCATTTTTATGTGAGGTTTCAATTAGCTCCATTTTTGCCACTCATCTTTAATATTCGAGTATGGTCTACTGGTAAGTTGCTGGCTTGGTATGCAGAGGTACGTGGGATCGATTCTTGGCGGGGCCATTTGTGAAATAAAAAAAATGTGTTCTTTTTCAATTAAAATAAAATTCTTCCCATTTCAGAACGACAGGAAAAGCATTGACATGGCCAAAAAAGAAGAAAAAACAAAATAGAAAAAAATTAAAAGAAAAAAAAAATCAATAAAATCTTTTTTTTTTATTCATAAATTCAACATCTTATAACAACCTCCATAAGGCCTTATTATAACATCCAATGCAAATGATAGTTTCCTTAGCGAAGCTATAGTTTCCCTAAAATGTTTCATTGTTTTGTAAAAAGGCCTGCATAAGGTCGTTTTACGCTGTTCGTCACAAGCTATTAGCTTGTGGATTGCCTGTGGAGGAAGGTCTTGGGGAAATTCGGTAATTTGCGCCAAAATGACTTGCATAAGACTTGTCCTTCTTCTTAGACAAGTCAAAAAATAGCTTGCATTGACCCTTATGAAAGCTAAATTGTTACTTGGGAACGGCTTCTATAAATTGAGATCTCGCAGGTACTGCTTTTTATACAGCTTGTATTGAGCTTGCTTCAGAATTTAATTACTTATAGAAGTTCGAACTTGTTTAACAACTTCTAATAAGTTGTTTAAATACTGTTAAAGAAACTTAAACGAAAAAAAGCTTATTTTCGATAAAGCCTACTTAATGAATTTATAGAAGCTTTACAGAAATTACCAAGTTTAGTATTTGATTTTTGGTTTTGATATTGAATAATCTATTTGGGACACTTTTTGGTTTTGACATTGAATTATTTAGCTCGGACATTTTTTTTTGACATTTCTGCTATTTGAACTGATTAAAGGCTTGGCCACACCGGAGGGTACGCGGTAGAGGTACAGGTAACGGTACGGGTATTTGTATGGAAAAAATTCCAAACTGACACATCAACGTTCGGGTGTGGAATTTTTTTAATACAAATATCGTTGCCGCTACCCGTACCGCTACCGCGTACCCTCCGGTGTGGCCAAGCCTTAAGTTTTTGACTTCATTAAAGAATATAATAGGATGGCCGAGTGGGTAGAGTGGCGGACTGCCAGCAAGCAGATACGAAGTTCGATTCCTGGGTGTGGTAAAAAAATTATATACTTTTAAAATTATTATTAAAGGCTTGGCCACACCGGAGGGTATGCGGTAGAGGTACGGGTAGCGGTAACGATATTTGTATGAAAAAAATTCCACATCTGAACGTTGATATGTCAGTTTGGAATTTTTTTCATACAAGTACCGTTACCTCTACCCGTACCGCTACCGCATACCCTCCGGTGTGGCCAAGCCTTAATAGATATACTAAAAACAAATGGAATAATATATATAATTCCAGATCAAAAGATAAAATTCATGATTTTAAATCAAATAAAAATCAGTTAAAAAAGAATTTTTTTTGTTTTTGTAGTTGTTTTTTTTAATTTCGATAAGACATGTATTAAAGAGCTATACAAGCTCTTCCGAAGCTATCTGTCAAATCTCAACTTTCTGTAAGGCTTCTGTAAAGCTTCGTTTAAACTTCTTATAGAGGGTCAAACTTGTATAACGTTCTCCTTTTTCCATGCCCAACAACCTTACTACAGCTTAAAAGAAGCTGAAATGTAGCTTTTGTTAAACCTTAATCGAAGCTGAAATGTTAGTTGGGGAAGGTCTTCTTTAACTTATATTTACAAGGCTTCTTCTAAACACTTCCAGATAGCCTTAAGGAGACCTCCTTTGTTTCCAAAATGGATGATTTGCGTAAGTAAGCCTTAAACTAAACTTATACAAACTATAGCTTGCCTAATCAAAGAAAATGGACCTTATGCAAGTAAAATTGTTACTTGGGATGCCCTCACAAACAGGTGCTTTGAATTTAAACATGATTTTGGTCTGTGTATGAATGTCCCAACTAGCATTTCAGCTTCGGTTAAGGTATTACAAAAGCTACATTTCAGCTTCTTTTAAACTTTAGTAAGGTTGTTGGGCATGGAAAAGGAGAACGTTATACAAGTTTGACCCTCTATAAGGATCTTAAACGAAGCTTTACCGAAGCTCTATCGAGCTATTTAAGCTATTCATACACAGACCCCAACTAGCACAACAGCTTCTGTAAATTGAAATCTCGCAGGTTCTACTTTTTATACAGCTTGTATTAAGCTTGCTTCAGAATTTAACTGCTTATAGAAGTTCGGACTTGTTCAACAACTTCTAATAAGTTGTTTAAATACTATTAAAGAAACTTAAACGAAGAAAGCTTGTTTTTCTTTTAAGCCACTTTAATGAATTTAAAGAAGCTTTACAGAAATTACCAAGTTGTATTTGATTTTTGGTTTTGATATTAAATAATCTAGATCGGACATTTTTTGGTTTTGACATTGAATAATTTAGCTCGGACATTTTTTTGCTTTTTAAAGCCTGGTACGCTCTTCGCAGCTCGCGCTAAATTTTAGCTCCCATACAAATTATCGAAAAATTTTATCTCAGCTAAATTCGATCCCATACAAATTATCGATAACTTGTATGAAAATTGTATCTCGGCTAAAATTTAGCGCGAGCAGCGTACCAGGCTTAAAGCCTGGTACGCAGCTAGCGCTAAATTTTAGCTCCCATATAAATTATAGAAAAATTTTATCACAGCTAAAATGAGTCCCATACAAATTATCGATAACTTGTATGGAAATTTTATCTTGGCTAAGTTTAGCGCGAGCAGCGTACCAGGCTTGAAGAGGTAAACAAACATTTTTTCCATTTTTGATTACAACAAAAAAAAGCTATTTTTCAGTACAAAAAATGGTTGCTTAAATATCTACACCAGCCCAGAAATGACATTTGCTGGAAGTTCCACATTAAACGAAACACCACATCTCTAGATTTATGGAATATAAATCTATTATATTTTCTTTAACTTACCTTCCACACAAAATTTACCTTAAAAATACCCTTAGGCCCAAGTTATATGAAGAGTTGTAAAAAGGTTAAACTCTGGATTTGACTTGTATACTTGAGTTCTTTGAAATTGATTTGGTCACAATACACTCGTCTCACAAAAACCTAAGGTTTAACTTAAATTTAATACAATGCAGAACAATATTAAAAATAAGTTTCGGTTTTTCTTCTATTTGCAGCTGGATTTATAATCTTTTTTAAGTCAACTTTAGTTCAATCTCCACTTCACATTCTTCAAAACTTCCCAACTTAAATATCTACGTCCCACCATCCACCACTTTTTTATTATCTCTAATACAATCCACAAAAAGGGGGAAATTTATTATTTACCCGCTTTGAGAACTATTTTTGAATTTTTGGCCAACGGGATTTCCAATTTTCCTTTTCAATAATTCAATTTGCAATCTCATTCGATTCTGTCAAGTCGTTCGTTTCTCGTGTCAAGTTCAACTTTTGCGTTTATATTCAATTCAATCTTCGTGTCGTTGCTCTTTTGTTTGATCCAAAAATAATATAAGTTTTAATTATTATTATTTTTATTCAATTACATTGCAAATATTCTGTATTTTATTTACAAGAAAAAACAATAAAAACTAACTAACTTTTTAACTTTTGTGTCTTGAATCGAATTAAATTTGATAAAAAAAAAAACTCCAAAATCGTGCCTAAATTTTTAAAATAAATTCAAATTAAATTGAATTTCATAAATTTCTAATTTTTTTGTGCTCGATTAAAGACTAACAAAAAAAAAACCTATCTCAACATGATGTCCAACTTTGCCGGTCTCCCCGAAAACAACAAACCATCTTCCAAGTAAGTTTGTGTTAATCGAATTGCATTTTTTCTTGTTTTTCTGTTTTTTTTTTTTTTTATTTTTATTATTTATTTATACTAAGAGCACATGGTTTTGTCTTTTGTTGGGATTTCTGTCTTCAAGAAGATAGAAATATTTTAATCGACTATAGTACAGTTGTTTGCTGGAATAACTGGTTAACGTTTCGTTGATTGAATTATCTTCCGGCAACCGGCACACAGTTTTCTTATTCATAAAAGAGATGAGTAATTAGATTAGATATATTTTCCTGCTCTTCATTGGGTTGGTTGTCTTGTCTGCTTCTTTCCGCTTTGTCCTCTAGAAGAGAACTTAATATCTCCACCGTGGCGACTCTAGAATGTGCAGTTTGAGGTGTGTATGTGTTTTTTTCGCTCCATCAAATCCAAAGAACACTGGTTGCAATTATTTCGAGATAAGTAATTGCAAATAATTTTCTTTACTTTGTGATGATAAATGTTCGTTTTTTGTTCCTATTCCTTCTGGTTGGTGTTAAGAGGAAAAAGTAAAGAAAAAAAAAAAAAAAAACATCTGCAGTGCGAATTTTGAGTCATTCACACTCATCATGCAGTACACAAATATAGATTGTATATATCCGCGTGGTGAGAAAGTGCACGTACCTACTTGACAAAAAAGGATTCCTGTTATATTATTTTTGGTATATTTCCTTTGTCGTCTGTTTTTGGTGACAATATTTACTTTGCGTTAGTCACCCAATTCCTGCCTGCAATGCATCAATTGACAGGCAATTGGGGAAAATACTCTTATTACGTGATTACTATACAAGGATACAAACGACGTCACTCACTGCTCTGCTCTCTTTTTCTAAAATCAATCGATTATCAAAAATCCTTCGAAAAGTTCAATAAAACTATACAGTAAGAACGATTGAATTTGCACTTTGATGATTTTTTTTTTGCTTTGCAATTATGTTTTACATCAACCTTAAACAATAACGAGATATGTATTTCCTGTTCTTTTTTTTGTTTTCGTTTTAAAGTTGTGAAAAAGAAAAAAATTATGTGGTTGTGTTGTAGTAGCTTGAAGAATATACAAGTCGACGTCTTTTTTTAAATTTATAATCTACATTTTCTTTGTTTAGTAGCAGTTGGTGGTATAGGCACAATGTGTAATAAACACAATCTTTTAAAATAGATTAGGTATGAAAGAAAAAAATATCAAAAATGAACCCTTAAATGTTTTAAATTAATAGAAAAGTTTACAGTAGAATTAGAACCTTATCTACACTGATTTATTTTTATTAAATAGTTTTTAATTTTGTATTAAATCTCAGAATTAAAAGACTATTTTAAGTTTGATACCTAGTAAAGTTTGATAGGTACCTAAATAATGAGTAAAGACGGAAAAATATCATCAATAGTAGTGTCTTTTTTTAATATACACAGTAGGCTTGTGTAGTTCGCGAACGAACTAGTTCATCTTTGTGAACTAGTGAACATAGTTCACTTACTTAGTTCAATTTAGTTCGCGAATAGCGAAAAAGATTTGTTTCAACAAACTTAACACCTAAAGCAGTTGTAATATGACATTGCAAAATAGCTTGCGCTCACCTTACATTATCATTTTTTTTAAATATATTTTTTGGGTGAAAGGAAGTCCCATCTGTATAGGGAATTTTCAAATTTGGTCCTTGTCTTATACGACGACAGCGCCCTTTTAACCTGACAGACGTTTAAAGAAGGGGTGTAGAAACCAAAGTGCATATGAAATTGCATCCAATTCTTTGTTGAGCGAAATCAGTTCTTCTGCTCTACCTCAAGATTTAAGTATTAACTACATTGGCTCAAAAAGTGAAAAAGTACAAAAGTGAAAATTTTCAAACGCATTTTTGTATAGTATTTCATCCTGAAAAATTAAAACAAATGATGCAGAAAGCTTATTTTTTGGTCTAGTATACAATTTGTATACACTTATTTTTACAAAACAATTGCGCTAGCCAGAAAAAAAATATTTTCTTTTGTAGGTACTTTTTCAAAAAGTGGTGTATGTACATAGTTAAGCCTTTAGATGTAAAACAAAAGATCGCTTGTGCCAGTATCAGCGTTTCTTCTTCTAGCACCCCTTACTCTTATTTCTGAGCAAGAACAAAAAACAAGTAGCATCTTGGTCCTTGCATTACTATGATTTCCATTTAATGAAAGCAAAACGTACTTCTTCTAGACTTTTGTCAGGAACCAGAAATCTCGACAAATATATGAACAAAATTAAGAATTTTTATAGAAAATAAAATATGTACATATCTGTTATTTTTAGGTTGTATTTGTTTTATTATGTAGAATGCGTCAATTTCAATTTCAATTATGTAGAATGTGCCAATTTTTTTGTTTCTGTCTCTTTTGATAGATAAAATTGTATGTTTACATGGTTGATAGAAAATTGGTGAAAATTTGTTGGGAAAAATCGGTAAATATTGGAAGATCTTGCAATCGTGTATACTGAGCAAGATAAAACCCATTACCTAAATTAACAAAAAATATTGTTTTAGGAATTACCATTTTTTTATCAAAAAAATTGACCGACTTCTTGTTGAGATACGACACTTGTTATAAATTAACTTTGCGTTATATTCAACTCAGTAACAAATGATTTAATTAATTTTTGTTGTCAATAATTTTCTTTTTAAAATTACTTCTCAAAAAGCTTCTTTATAGAATTGATTGTTTTTGTTTAACTGCGAATAAAACTTTATATAATTGATTTACCTGATATTATTTGATTTAAGCAAAAGAAGTTAACAGGTTATGGGCCCAGGTATGGAAGAAGACAAATATAAAGTGCAATTGTTTGATGGTACAAATTTAAACGATTAGAAATTTCGTTTAATGGCGATGCTTGAGGAACATAATTCGCATCCAGTTATCCAGTTTTTGAATAAAAATTAATGAGAGAATTGAAAACAGCGTTAATACTCTTCTTCTTCTTTTGCTCGGCGCTGTTATGATCCCGATGTCGACGGGATTGACCTCAGAAACCTCCCGGTTTTGTGTTGTTCCATTTCTGGGGCCAACTTAATGCTGGGGTCGAACTACAGCATACGTACGTTAACGTATTGACGCTTTATGTTTCTATCATTTTCTTCTTATTAAATAGAGATAGCAATAGTCAAAACGTTAACGAACGTATGCCTACGGTGACCATATTTCTAGAAGCAAAACCCGGGACGGATACAAAATTTATTGAATCGTTTTGAAAATAATGATTTTCAAAAAAAAAAAATTCAATTTTTTAAATGGAAATTTAGCTGGGTTCTTTACTCTTCCAAATGTTGTCCATTATTCGAAAAAAACTTTTTCTGGTATAGCTTTTCAATCTGACAAATACAAGCTGGAGGCGAAACGAAAATTTTCATATAAAACCAGCACAACGAAATAGTAAACCAAAATTTAGCTTTTCGTTACACATTACGTACCTTAAACAACGAAATTCTTACCAGTGCTAGAATATTTGGAGTTTTCTGTCGTTTGTCACTCACATTTATCTGTCCAGGTAATTTTTCTTGCTTCGACAGTGTATTTTACTTGGAATTTTCGTTTTGTTTCAGCTGCGTACTTGGCTTAGTGCTTTGATCCGAAAAAATTAGAAAAACTGCTGTTAATTTCCAACCACATTTTTCTTGTTCTTGTTTTCCGTACAATTTTTTTTTTAAATTTTGATAAAAAAAAAATCAGAGATTGTGCAAATACGGGACAATCACGGGACAAATAACAAAATACGGGACACATATACGTCTCCGGGTTTCAAAAATAAAAACCCGGGACAAGCTGTAGAAATACGGGACAGTCCCGGGTAAACCGGGACAGACAAAAAAAGGATTCCTGTTATATTATTTTTGGTATATTTCCTTTGTCGTCTGTTTTTGGTGACAGATGGTCACTGTACGTATGCCGTAGTTCGGCCCCAATGATATAGAACGTCATAAAATAAAATCTTTAATAATTTTGTTTATAACCTAAACGGAGAGAAATAGACCCAGTCTCAATCCAACTTGTAAATAAAGTTTCATATTCTCTGCATCTGTCAAGAAAATTGTCTTCCAATGAGTCTATCAATTTTCTGGTCTCTAAAGTCTTCCAACCATGTAAACATACAATTTTTAATTGGATGACAAAAAATTGGCGGCAGATGTCAGCTGATTTTCTCCCAATGATCTGTCTAATTTTTGGATAAAATGATTCTACCGTATAAACAGACAATTTTTACTTGGTAGAAAATTGACAATTGGCAGCTCATTGGTTGCTATTGGAAGACTTTTGACAGATCGGTCAATATTGGAAGATCTTCTAAACGTGTATAATATACATATTAGGGTGGGTCAAAAAAATCGAAATTCTTTTTTTTGAATTGGTACTCCGAAAAATCGATTGCTAGACCCCTCTAGAATATACACACCAAATATGAGCTCTTTATATTAATGGGAAGGTCCTCCGCTTTGCAATTTTCCATTTTTACATCAAGCTTCTACTAAAAAAAAATTATTTTTTTATTTATTGACTTTTTAGCAAATTTCTTTTCATATTCTTGTAGGAAATTGAACGCTCTACAAAAAAGGCCTTATGCACTTTTTTCGTTTATCTAACCGTTGAATAGATATTTGAGGTCCAAAAATCGAGAAAATCTTTAAAAATTCGTTTTTTGTTCTTAATTTTGTAACAAATTGAAAAATTATAATGATCAAACGCGCAAGACATATTCTTGTTGAAAATTGATTGCTCCACAAAAAAGGTCTTATTAACTTTTTTCATTAATCTAACCATTCTAAAGATATTCGAGGTCAAAGTTAAAAAAAAATATAAAAACATTTTATATTTTTAAAAAATTTCTAATTCAGTAAAACTTCGTTATTTTCAAATTAGCAAGATATATTCTTGTAGGGGCTTAAACGTTCTACAAAAAATTCCTTGGAATCAAATTGATTGCTTTAACCGTTTAGAAGATATTCGTATCCAAACCAATACTCACTGATTTCAATAGTTTTCTTATGACCCGTATGCATTGCGATTTGGATACGAATATCTTCTAAACGGTTAAAGCAATCAATTTGATTCCAAGGAATTTTTTGTAGAACGTTTAAGCCCCTACAAGAATATATCTTGCTAATTTGAAAATAACGAAGTTTTACTGAATTAGAAATTTTTTAAAAATATAAAATGTTTTTATATTTTTTTTTAACTTTGACCTCGAATATCTTTAGAATGGTTAGATTAATGAAAAAAGTTAATAAGACCTTTTTTGTGGAGCAATCAATTTTCAACAAGAATATGTCTTGCGCGTTTGATCATTATAATTTTTCAATTTGTTACAAAATTAAGAACAAAAAACGAATTTTTAAAGATTTTCTCGATTTTTGGACCTCAAATATCTATTCAACGGTTAGATAAACGAAAAAAGTGCATAAGGCCTTTTTTGTAGAGCGTTCAATTTCCTACAAGAATATGAAAAGAAATTTGCTAAAAAGTCAATAAATAAAAAAATAATTTTTTTTTAGTAGAAGCTTGATGTAAAAATGGAAAATTGCAAAGCGGAGGACCTTCCCATTAATATAAAGAGCTCATATTTGGTGTGTATATTCTAGAGGGGTCTAGCAATCGATTTTTCGGAGTACCAAATCAAAAAAAAAAATTTCGATTTTTTTGACCCACCCTAATACATATAGCTTTAATATGAAAAAAATGTGTTTTTCTAAAAAATAGTACAAATTTCCATTTTTGATAAAATACATATCTTATACCTTTAAACGAGCTAAAATTGTTTATATATGAAATTTTCAGGGTTTGTTCATCTAAGCGAGTAAAAAGTTTTGGAAGTATTTTTGGAAAAATCCGCCCACTGCCACGCCCACTTTTTTAATATATAAGTTTTTTCGGGAACGGCTCTAACGAGGTCGATGAAATTTTCAGGGTTTGTTTATCTAAGCGAGTAAAAAGTTTTGGAAGTTTTTTTTTGGAAAAATCCGCCCACTGCCACGCCCACTTTTTTAACATATAATTTTTTTTCGAAAACGGCTCTAACGATTTCGATGAAATTTTCAGGGTTTGTTTATCTAAGCGAGTAAAAAATTCGGAAGTATTTTTGGCAAAATCCGCCCACTGCCACGCCCACTTTTTTAACACATAAGTTTTTTTTTGGAAACAGCTCTAACGATTTCGAGGAAATTTTCAGGGTTTGTTTATCTAAGGGAGTAAAAAGTTTTGGAAGTATTTTTGGAAAAATCCGCTCACTGCCAAGCCCCTTTTTTTTCACATAGAATTTTTTTGTAAAAACTTTAAAGATTTCGATGAAATTTTGAAAGTTTGGTCCTCTAGGCGAATGAAATATTTTGGAAGTACTTTTAGAAATATCCGCCCACAGCTACGCTTATTTTTCTCACATAAAAGTTTTTTGGTTATTGCTTTAAATATTTCGATGAAATTTTGAGGGTTTTTTCCTCTAGGCAAATACAACATATTGGAAGTATTTTCTCTCATATTAGTTTTTTTTTTTTTAACTCACAACAAGCAACACCATTGACCTAATGTCAATCTTATAATATATAAGTAAAAAAAAGAAAGAAGTAAAGCATCCACTGATACAGAATAAAACAGAGACAGTGATAAATATAGTATTTCTTCATACTAAGCTTTGCTGGCAAGGCTAAACTTGAAAAAAAGATCAACTTTATATTCACCATCCAAAACATTCTGACCCGTAAATTAAAATTTGAACAAAAAGGGATCTTATTGCTGTAGGCATTTTCTATAATGCAGATTCCTGTAACACTTCTATCCATTGCTGATCGTCGCATGTATATTCAAACGTAAATAAACTGGATTACTGGAAATGTGGTCTTTTCTAACCCGCGAAAAACTGGTCATTGCAAACTCAGTTATAGCTATCAGTAAAATCCATCAGTAAATATTGGTTTTAGCTATTTTGAATACTTTAAACTTTTATTTTGAACAAAATATTGATGAAATAAGTTGAAAGCTCATTTTTACTAATATTTTCAGTAAGAAGCATTGCATTTGGTGTTAAATTTTATTCACAAATCCATTTTATAAATTTTACTGATGAAGTTTCATTTTACTGAACAACTGATTTCCAAATGCCAAAAAAAAATTCCATGTCGTTTTACTGATGGCGTTTAATTTTTTTACTGTTCCGGTGCCATCATTAAAAAAATTACTGATGCAATGATCAGTAAAAAAATAGTTTGGGGAGCGAATGTCAAATAAAGATTATAATTTAATGACGTAAATTTACTGATTGCTATGAACGCTCATCAGTAAAACATTTCAGATTCCTGATGGTTCAATTTTCACTGATGGATTTTACTGATAGCTATAACTGAGGCCTCACATTTGACTTTTTTCACTGAAAGTTATAACATTTAAAGATACCGAGCAAAGCTCGGTCACCCAGGTACTAAAGTATTTAAAGAAGATCGTTTATAAATTTCAAGCCGATCGGAGAAATTTCCGAAAGATAAAAAAGGCGTTTAAAGTTTTGGGAACCATTTAACTTTACAAATACAGTAATTTCTCCGAAACTATTTTCCGAATCAATGTGAAATTTTTGGAAAGTAGGTATTCTTAAATTTCAAAATATGTAAAAACAAACATTTCAGCTACATGGCCATTCCTATAGGGCCAACCTATAGAATCCGTCGAAGTCACGGCAGTAGTGTCTAAAAGTGCCCCAGAGGAATCTACAAACTAAAACCTTAATTTTGTAACAACGTTCAATATGCAATAAGATTATTGTATAATAACAAAACATAGCCAAATATAACAACAAATTACTTTTGTCTATTCATTTATAAAAATGGGGGATACCGTAAAATTGGTATTGGTATTATTTATTTAACAGAACTCAATTGCTAGTTATTCAATTGCATTATTTATAAACATAGATGTGAAAAGATATTATTTAATTAATTAATTGCAAAAATACCACAAGACATGTTTTTAAAACACAGTTTTCACTGTAACTACCTATTCATAATGATTAATATTTGGCTTAGTAATCGTTTTTGGTACCTACAATATTTTAATTTTTATTATAAAAAAAATGTTAATTTTCTTTTCATTACTTGTGTAAGTAGGTACTGGAAATCTAAAAGCACGTTGTAATTTGTGCATGTTAATTTGATGTAACTTTAAAGCTTATTTATCTAAGCCCCAATTTATTCACTCTCAATTATATTTAAAGACTCCATTAAAAATGAGATTCTGTAAAATCGCATAGAAATTTTGAAATATCCCATGGCGACGTTAAATTTCATAGCGTGTGAATAAATTTGGCTTAAAATATGTATGTAAATTTAAAATTTCGTTCCTGATCTAATTAAATATCTCAAAATCATTCTGCAACATATAATTTTGACAGTATGATGAACTCCCTTCCACTTCCATTTTGACATGTATTTTTTGTGATAAAGTCGGGTAGTAAAACCACAGTTAATTAATACATATTAATTGAAATGAACCCAATTTATAAAGAACCTAATTTTAAGGAGAGAATTTCAAAATATAGACTTAAACTTTTGCATAATTACTGTTTTTATTGATTATTATATTTTATTGAACTGCATTCCATTCGAAAAGAACGTACACCATAATGAGTTCTTACAACAATAAACAAAACATTTCAAGGTTGAATTATTGTTAATAAAAAAAAAAACTATTGACTCGGAAAATATTCAGTTACACTTTAATTGTGAATTTTATGTGTACATAAAGAAAGGTATACAAGATAATTTGTCATTTGAAATCAAAGCCAAACAAGGCGCTCATATGGCTCATTGATTTACATTTCATAAATCGAGAACACACCCAAATTATCTTCCCATCCTTTATATATTTCAAATCATTTAAAAATAATAATAAAAAAAAACACACACACAATTTATAATAATAATCAATGCTTCTTGAAACAAATTGCCAAGAAACAGAAAAAAACAAATTTATCACTTCATAAGAAATTCTCTTTCTTTTTTGTTGGCAGCCATGAGCTCTTTTTTTTTTTGTTCTTTTTTTATAAAAAAGGGAATGTTTTCAATCGATTCAGAAATCCAAAACAAAAATAATGTTTCAGTATTACTTTTTTTTCTTGTTACCAGATAATACACAAAAACAAAATCAAACCGAGAATTCCCCAACTTCAAATAGAACAAAGTGACTCATTGTCGCGACCTATCAGAGCAAAGACCTCTATTATGCTATGATAACAGCTACCATAATATATTTACAAATGAGATATCTATTTATTTGTTTATGTTAAAAACCCTAGTTCTTGAAAACGCATCTTTTTTATACATAAGGCCCCTTCCCTTAGTGTTATTCAGCGACTGTTTTTGGATTTTTTTTTTGTTTGAATGGAATATTATTCAAAACTATAATAAGGCCATTTAGATATTATGTATTTTCTCCTCACATTTTCTGTATTCCTTATGAATCTAATAAAATATATTAAAACAAAGTTGAACTGTAATATGGTTGAAATGTGCTTTGGAATTTCCTGTTATATTGTTGTCTTGTATCTTTTCCTGTGCTTCTTGGTCTTGTGTCTGTGTTTTTATCTCTACATTCTGTAAGAAACACAAAGGGAAGAAGAACATTATTGGTAGGAAGTCAAACGCTATAAAAAATACCGATTTTTGCGACGAGACTGTTGTTGTGTGCCGAATGAATGAGTAAGTTCATCCCTAAATATGATAGTGAATGACATCTAAGTAAATAAGATAAAAGAAGTATTACTAATCGTTTTTCAATTTAATATATACTTTCGATTTCGATCACAGTGTTGGTCATGAATTAGCCTTGGCCATTGCTTGATGAATTTTTTTATTTTTGGAATTGGGATTTAAATTTGGATGTTGACATCATCGGGATACCTTACATTTAGAGTACTTTTTTAAATTTTTAATGGGGACTTTTAGTTTAATTGAGCCTAAATGTTTTAATAAGTCTTAAACAATTTAAGATTATTCTTTAGACACCATACTACTAAATTTAAAAGAATTAATAGAATTTGAAAGCTTTTTGTAATTTTAATCAATTTTTGAAATCATTTTTACGCTGATGTAGCAAGTGGACAGTTAGCAGATTTACACTTTAAGCCGACGCACATACGGGTATTTCAACAATCTAGGCGGCCAAAATTATGTTTTGATTTTGTTTTGCTTGAAAATACACAAATTACTAAAACTCGTTGTTTTTATTATAAAAATTACTTTCGTATGTCGAACATTAAAAATTAATTTGATTGCTGGAGAAAAAAAATCATAATTTAGTTATTATAATATTAATTATACAAAAATATTATAAGCGCTATGTGCTAAATCGAGTTTGGTCTATCGGTACAGATAAGGAAAGCGCGGGAGGTTTAGTGTTGGGTGGGTTTTATTCTCAAAGAAGTCTTTTATCTTCGGCAGTAATTTTTTCAGTTGTTTTTACCGTTTTGATATTTTGACTTTTGGCCGCCTAGATTGTCTAAATACCCCAATGTGCGACGATATATTAAATGCAAATGCAAAATTTAAATTTTTCTTTAAGACAGGTGAGTTTTTGGTATTCTTTTTTCTTACTTTAAAACTATACTTTTTACTGGTATGTCTATTCATTTATTGATATTATTTTGTTTTATTTCGTATCATGGACCTTTGAGATCTTCTTAAGTTCTTGACTAGAACCCTTCCCAATTATGTCTCTGAACCGAATAACGACTGTAATTCCTGTCATTATCCATTTAAATACAAAAACTTAGCTCATAGTAGATTTAAAAATTGTTTGTTAATCAAATCAATGGTTGTACGTAGTTTAAAAACAAAAAAAACTTAACTTCTCTTAAATCAGTTCCATAAAGTGCAACATATGTATTTTTATATTGAGCTTCAATTGTATTTATTTCATTAGTATGCATATTGGCCAATCTTATGCCAATTAAGTAGAAGAAAGCTAGTTGAATGCAATGTTTGCTCCTTTTACATTATTTCTAGTTCATCTTCCATTTGTTAGTTAATTAGCAACATTAAATGGAGCGAATTAAATTCATCGATGCAATACAATGGTGTTTTGATGATGGAAACAAATTTTTGCTATTTATTCCTTTCGAAACGCTGCAGACATTTTTCTTGTACGCTAATTAAATTTAAGCCTATTAAAACTGGAAATGAGAACTATTGAGATTGAGAACGATTTATTTTTTTTTTGCCTGTAGTTTTAATGGCATTCTATATGATATATATGTCAATTCAGCACGAGTGTATTATTATGTGAGGGGCTTCTATTGATTTGCGAATATTTCACAATACGCCAAAGGCAACGCACTTGACTAGACACTAATGCAAAAACATTCAACAACAAAAATGCAATATGAAAACATCAGCAGCTGGGATAAGGTCACGTGCAGTACTTTTATATTGAACTGCCTCTCCCTTTCTGAAAAATCATCAGTTCCATTATTTGAAAGAAAAAACAACACACGAGTTACGTTTTATTGTACAGTCATACACCCCTTGTAGTAAGAGTAGACTTATATTTTTGTTGCGTCCACTAGAATGTCATAGTGACGGTTTTGTTGTCTGACTTTTAAGTGGACACAGGCAAAGGGGGAAACTTCGTGATCTAGAAAAAAATAGTTTTTCAGCCACGCTATGTCCTGATTAAACTACATTTGAGTTATGTCTTTATGTGATATTTGTGCCGGATAAGTTTAATGATGGGTGAAGCCTGTAGCCTGCACACTAAAACGCGATGGAATTCGTCCGAATTGAGTGCAACAACTGAAAGGTAATTTGCTTGTTAATTACGGTCTTGAAAGGATAACAAATGTTGATGTAGATAATGTACACACTGCTCTGACAAAATGTTTCTAATCTATTGAAAACCAAAATATTTTTCTTTGGTTCAAAAGGTGTAACAATGTAAAGTTAAAAGATTAAATTTGTTTTTAAAACAACGAGTTTTATTTAAATTGAAACTCTTAGAGCAATCATTTGACGTTTTCCTAATCGGTGGTTGGTCAATGAACTCAAATTAATTTTCTCTTCTTATTTTTTTTTTCTTTTTTTTCGACTAATATCTATCATGAGTCATGACTGTATTCTTCTACTGACCCCTTCGTTCATTGCAATATAATTGAACTGTGGCACGACCATTTATGAACATTTTGAAAGGAAATGTGTAATTCAACTCGTCAACTTCCGATTATCTCCTCCTTATCAAAGAATGTATCATTGGATCTCAAAATTTAACTTTTTAAATGATGTCACTGAATATCATGTACAATATCATGTACCCCACTGAATGGGGTACAATATATCTTACAGGTCGCAGTACATCTTACACCCCAAATATCAAATCGAATATCATGTGGAAAGTTTTACATCTTAAGTTTGCTTACCTACTTAAAGCATAATATGTGAATTCCAAAAATGAGTCCATGTCTTCCTATAGCGTTATTTTTTTGATGTATCGGTATGGCAGAAGTTATAATCGACAAAAAGTTTAAAATCGATAAGTACATAATTTAGCATACTATTAATCGACTTCTCGAATTGGTTACGCACACAAACAAAAATATTAAGCTAAACCCAAACAAGAGGTAATAATTGTTTTTTTTTTTTTAGGTAAGATCATTTATTAATAACAAATTTTGAAAGGAAAAATTTATAAGTTTAAAGTAAGGTGTGAAAATAACGAAAATGACTACTGCAAACGAAATAAGAACATAAAGTGATTGCAACAAAATTACGATAGCTATAATTAATTAACTACTTTTGTTTAAAAAAATATTTATATTGAGGTTGTCGGGTCGGGCCACCCCCTAGTTTGGTTCCACATCCTATCAGTATCATACTGTTGAATTTGCAGTCTCCTATCTTTCATAGAAGGGGGTGCTGATCGATATTGAAAAATTGTTTGTTGAGTCAGTTCAAAGATTTTCAATTTTTTGCTTATTAATTATTTATTAGTTATTGCTCACATTTTTTTCGAAAGTAAAAATATTTAATGTGTTTTAAAAAGACAACTAAGACTTAAATAAAACATAAACTTTTCAAAAAATCTGAAAAATCAAGATTACAAAATCTAAGTATTGAACTGTTATCCTTATCAGCAACCTCTTGCACTTAAGACTTGAAATTTCACAACGTTAATGTTATAGATAAGTGGAACAAATTTAGTGGGTAGCCCGACCGAAAATCTAAAAAACTCTCTTTTGGACCATATCAAACAATAGGTATATTGAACGTTTGAAAAATAAATTTGATTTGATTTATTCCTATAAGAACAAGAATATGGGAATCAGTATTTAATTTGCTCATGTTTAATATAGATACTGCTTTGCACACAACAGCACGAAACATAATGTACATATTTTACGACGCATAGTACAAAAGTAAACTTATAAAAAAAATATCATGCGAAACGTATTATGCAAAAATATCATTAAAGGTCGCGTTCATAATTTAGATTCATGACTAGATAATTTCATGCGAATGTCACATAATTTCTAGTAATTTTGTTTGTTTTTAGATGGATGGTTCAACTAGATAAATGTCTCTCGCACTCAAGAGTTAATTCAACATGCTTTTCACCATTTTTATTAATTAAATAAATAATATAAAAGCAAAAAATACTAGAATCCGTATTTTAATTAAGAAAAAGTACTTGCAAAACACGCAATAAAAAAAAAAAAAACAAAATTTTAACAAAAACAATTTTTTTTCCAGTTCGAAATTAAAAATTCGTGGCCAAATTTTCTTAATAGAATGCATATTCTGTTGTAAGAATAGTTTTTTTAATATTAACAATTGTATCATCAAAATCATACAACAATACCATTAATACAGTCAAATAAGGAGAAAAAAGGGGTAAATCTCGGAATTAATGTTAGTAGAAATTTTTTTTGCTCAATATCTTCCTTTTGCCATTCTATAACATATCTCAAAAATCTAGAAAAATCTCATGTCCGCTTGTCGCGATTTCAAGGTCAAATCGCGAAATGGAGATTTTCAAAATTAGCAAAAATAGGCTATGGTATTATATACACATATGATACATGATTTCAAGGTATTTTTTAATGCTGATTCCAAAAAATCTAAAATCAAGACAATCTGACGTCTCTGGAAAAAGTTATACCTGTTTTTCATCTGTCAACTCATATTATTATAACAGTTGCAAACTTACTGCCGAAAACCCCTTAAAAGTTATGGTAGATGAACCAAATTTTGCATGAAGATTTTAGAATCCATCATTATTAAAAATCAAAACAATCCATTACAAAAAATATATATACCTACGAAATAATAGTATTTTTTGAAGGAGGGGCAAATTTTAGGATATGCACTAAAGAAGCTTCTTGTTCATCTTTGGGATAAGTGGTAATAGGCTAATTTTTTCATTTTAATCTTTGTTTGGATATTCTTTAACTACCCTCAAAAATATAAAAAAATCTCATGTCCGCAAGTCCTAATTTTCCTGGTTTGAAGATAAGGTGCAGATTTTAAAAAATTGAAAAACAACACTTCAGATATTTGTGTCAGATCAACATGAATAAGGTGCATTACTTTTCAGGGATGTTCAGGTTGACTTATTGTGAGTTTTTTTGAATAAGTGTTAAAAAATACCCTTAAATCATGTCGCTTATGTTGGTATACATATACAAATTTAAACTTTTCTTGCTAATTTTTTTAAGTCTGCACCTAACTTAGTTTAACCTCCAAAATTAGGACTTGCGGACATGAGATTTTTTTAGATTTTTGAGGGTAGTTAAAGAATATCCAAACAAAGATTAAAATGAAAAAATTAGCCTATTACCACTTATCCCTAAGATGAACAAGAAGCTTCTTTAGTGCATATCCTAAAATTTGCCCCTCCTTCAAAAAATACCATTATTTCGTAGGTATATATATTTTTTGTAATGGATTGTTTTGATTTTTAATAATGATGGATTCTAAAATCTTCATGCAAAATTTGGTTCATCTACCATAACTTTTAAGGGTTTTTCGGCAGTAAGTTTGCAACTGTTATAATAATATGAGTTGACAGATGAAAAACAGGTATAACTTTTTCCAGAGACGTCAGATTGTCTTGATTTTAGATTTTTTGGAATCAGCATTAAAAAATACCTTGAAATCATGTATTATATGTGTATATAATACCATAGCCTATTTTTGCTAATTTTGAAAATCTCCATTTCGCGATTTGACCTTGAAACCGCGACAAGCGGACATGAGATTTTTCTAGACTTTTGAGATATGTTATAGAATGGCAAAAGGAAGATATTGAGCAAAAAAAATTTCTACTAACATTCATTCCGAGGTTAAACCCTTATTTGACTGGATTACATTAGTTGAAAATTATTTTTAAAATTCTAAATTCTTCAATAACGAATAAAAATTAGCAAAAAGACATAACAACTGATTTTTCAGCAGCTGCTGAAGTTTCATAATTAATGTGGGTTGCAACTTGTGATGGAAATGACAAAATAAAAACGCATTCGCAAAAGAATTGAAGAGGATGATAACGATGATGACACAACATAACTTGTGAAGTCTGGATTGTCATAAAGGGAAAGTGTTTACTTGTACAACAAACGACAGTTTTCCCATGAATATATGGATAGATTCAGTTTGTTTCGTCGATAGAGTTCACAGAGTGTCTCAGAAACTAATGAGTATTTCTATACCTATAATTCTTTTTACATTCATTGAATCGAATCTGAATTAATCGAAGTTAAATGCAATTTAGATCTCAAATCTAATCCCCAGATTAATAATGAACTTTTAACTCCACCGTTGGTTTAAGCTTTCTGTTTGTACCTCAACTCAGAGTCTTTAAACACTTTCCCGTTTAACATTTAAGTTTGACTGCAACCATTTCACAGAATTGTGTTCGCCTAGTTTATTTACAGAAAATGTTATGTTTTTGTGTTTCCATTTTTTATATTTTTTTCTTTCTTTATTACCAAGACAAAATTTTTGGTGATTGGGGGAAGACAAATAAAGATAGTAGGGAAACTATTTAAAAGTTAGGTACTTGACAAATCAGCTAAAACTAACTTCTTAAACGATGTTCAACTTTAACTTAGTTTAAGGTTTGGTTGAACTTAAGTGTTAATCTTTACTGTGAAAGTGTGAAAAGGTTATATATTAATGAAAACCTTTTACCCGAAGAAAATTTACTTTTTTAACCTTTACCATGCCACCACCAAGTACGGCTTTTGCTGTAACAAGAAGTATAAATGCATATTCAGCACAAAACGCAACTGGAACATCCTGTAGACTTACAAAAAAACAAAAAAAAAATGTGCGCACGCCAACCGACATTTGAAAAATCAACAAAACGAAGCAAAGCAATCATTGAAGCATGCAACCAAGTGGTGGCGGGCATTACCAGACAGTTGTTCCAGGTATCCCTAGTTAGGAAGATATTTTTGTAAATATGTATGCACAAATATATTTGAGTAAGTGTATAGTATACATATTATAAAAGGGAGTTTTAGGTTCAAAAATACACTATTAAAATATAAAATGAAATAAAACAAAAATGAATAAAACAACAACAAAAAAAAAGGAATTTTCAAAGGTTTTAAGCATAAAGAATGGACGACGTAGCTGAAATGTCATTTTGTGTTGCACCCCATTTATTTTTGAGCAATTGGTGGACTCGACTCGAGTTTTCTGCCATTCCATTGACGAGTATTGTCAGTTGTTGTTTGAATACGTATGTATGTATATTTTATATAATGTACCAGGACAAAGAACCAACTTGTATTGGCCTTAGGGAAGAAAGCTATGCAAAAAAATATTTAAAATACAAAACAATAAGATTCACTTGCTTACTGCATATATGCAATATTGTTGAACCCTTTTCGTTATAAATCAAAGAACGTATAATACATGAGACAGGTTGCAACTTTATATGGCGTTAGGCAGAGAGAATTAACAAGGCATAATTAAGTAGGTTTTATTTTGTTCATAGAAGGAAGTTCCAGTATGTACATAATGTACTGTATGTTTGTAAACGGAGACGGAGGAGTTTTAACAAAAAAAAAAAAAAAAAATTGAAAGGAAATATAGACAAAAAAAAAGAATTGTGGAATTTTGTATCCTATCGCAATGGATCGCATTTCACTTGCGATCACTCATTTTCTATTAAATTACTTTTTTCTTTTTTCCAATTGGAATTGTAATTTCTTTTAACATCCTGTAATTCGATTACAATATATAACGCTACCCTTTACTTTTAAACTACACCATGTGCTGAAGAAAGGGTTACTGAAAGATTTAAGAGGTTTTTTTTTCGAAAAGTTACTAATAACTTGGAAAGCAGAAGTAAAGAAATTAGTATAAAATGAACTTATATAAAAATTATAGGTTTTTGGTCTTATTTTTAACGATTTAACAATTTTTATCATTTTCCTCTTGAAGACCGGTATCTTGTTTAAATGGAATTTTGTCACCATGCCCCAGATAGTAAAACAGTAAGTGATGATATGCCTTATGAGCTGAAGCTTTGTCTTTTGGCTGAGTCCGTTTTTTTTTCCCGTTTACATTAGTGGATAAATGCGATGAAGTGAAATTGACTTTTTTCAAGACAGCTGCTGCTTGTGGGTTAAACCGGTGCATTTCATTGAATTATATTCAAAAACGAACGATATTTTTGGAACAAAATGATAATGTGAATGCGCCTCAGGTTTTTTAATGTGATGTTATGATGTACATGTCTAATGGACATAATGAAAAAGAGAAGCGATATCCTAGGATTTTGGCGAATGTTCTTGTTTGATACAGAAAAAGCAAGGTGCTAGATGGATGTAAGGTTTAAACATTTTTTAAGACAAAAATTTCAAAAACATTTTCAAAATTGTAGAATTTGACTTGTCCTCGGGAATTTTTTTTACTCTTAATTAATGTTTTAACAAATGAAAAACACCAAATAAAAGTCAAATATCCTTCTGTAATATGAATTTAAATTAACTTAAGGGTAATTCCAAGTAAGCTAACCTGTAATTGGAGAAGAATGTTTAGGTAATTAAATGATGATACACCGAATAACACTGAATCGATTTTCTAACATCACACCCGTTACACCTTATCTTAAGAAATTTTTTAAGAGAAGTAGACAAAATTTAGTTTTAAAAATATATTCATATAGATAGAAGGTAACTAAAAAAGTTAGATCTTATATGTAACTATTAAATACATACCTTATTTAGTTCATAAAACACAAATGAGCAACAAAAAGGAAGTCATTGTGCCACAATTATGTAGTA
Organism: Episyrphus balteatus; assembly: GCF_945859705.1. Lineage (NCBI taxonomy): Eukaryota > Metazoa > Arthropoda > Insecta > Diptera > Syrphidae > Episyrphus > Episyrphus balteatus. The sequence goes on along the minus strand of NC_079136.1, from coordinate 78,054,524 downwards.
TTTTTGCTTTTTTTTATTAAGTATATTTTTTTCTTTTGTGGCCAATTTTTCAATAGTTAGATAAACCTCATATAGAGTTTATTCCTATGAATATCTATTTTTATTATATTGACATTATTGGTTTGATAGTCTAAATGATGATTTAAAAATCAGAGCTTAAATAAACAAAAATATTAAAAAAATTGTATTTGGAATTCAAAAATATGATCACCGTAAATATCGGTGACATAGACTTCGCAAACAAACAAGAGATTCTTTGAGAATTTTGAATAATGTTAGCTTCGATTCTTGAGCAACTCCGACACTGATAGTCCACATTGTTGATTGGCTCATTTCTATTTGTACAAAGAACGATCTGGAATGAAGAAATCTGTTAATAATTTTGATTAGTGAAATTGGAAATCTCAGCTAGAAGAGTTTGTGAACAAGTCCATGTATCCACACATTGTTAAATGCTATTGCTGTTGAGCACACTAAGTTTAAGCTTCTCGAGTATCTTGCTCATATTGCACAGAAGTAAAATGGGCCTATATCTGCAGGCGTCCTTATTGTTTTCCTTCTTCGGTATGGCTACAACTTAAGTTTTTTTCCATTCGCTGGAAAAGTAGCAGTTGACAATGCAAATAATAGTTGCCAAGAAAATTATTATTATTATTAAGTCAGAAATGTTATCTGGTCCTGTTGACTTTTTAATATGGCTTTTTTGTACAATTTCTTTTATTTTATCCGGGATGGTTAGCTCAAAGTTGTCCGTGAGTTCGCTTGCGAGATTGTTGAATTGCCTGGTCTCAGTGATTGTTTGGGCGCGTGGCACAAAAGTGTTGTATTTGTCTAAAGCATTTTCCTGCGGACCTCTCATCTGTTGGGTTGCCCGCCAAAGTTTTTAAGACAATCAATTCTTTTGAAAAATTGAAATTGTATGTACATTGGACAGGCTTTATAATTTCTATTATAATGTTAATTATGTATTTCGTCTGGCACTTCGATAAATTTGTATTTCTTGTTTGAAAAGAAAACAAATTCGGTTTGTAATATTCTTTTCCAAGAGAGTTTTTATAACTCTGTCTAATGACATTCTTACAATATATTAGAATATTTTCATTTCACTTGTAAATATAAATTATCATGTAATGAATAGTCAACTTAATTAATTTATTGCAACATTATGTGGGATTCATTGCATGCTTCTTGCACTCACTTGAAAAGGAATTTAAAAAAAAAAAGAAGAAAAACATCTGTTATAGGCTCTCAATGGTGTGTACTTTGTATATATTCTTTATAAATCATTTTGTATTCACACCAAGTATCTCAGCTGAATGTGTAAATAAACTTTTCTTTTCCATTACCATATTAAGAAACAGCCTCACCGACAATTCCAATCAATTGAAAATGAAACCACAACAATAAAATAAAAAAAAAACATAGTATGTATATGCGTATCTGAGGTCTGCTGAGTTCGAATCTTTTGTATGAATATATACGTCAGGGTTAACGACAGTGATATTACCAAGCCATAAAGTGGAATCAATTCCATTTTGAGCCAATTTGTGTGTGTGCTAATGTAAGAATATTTTTATTTTTTTAAATTTTCTTTAAAAATCTGTCTTAATATGGTGGTAAATGTTTTCATATGTAGTTATTTGCACTCATGCAGAAAAAAATAAACTGTTATTTTAGTGCTTGCTTACTTCCTTGGTGTGGCAATCAATCGAATGAAATTAATCTTCTTGGGTAGATGAACATACATTTATGATTGAAAATCATAGCCAGCTGTTTCGGGTTTTAAATATAAAAGTTGGTTAAATCTGACAGCAATCAATCAAGCTGTAAGCGTGAGTGTCTCAAGTAGTAAATACTCCTACAGCGTTAAACAGGTAATAACAACTTATATTCGTGTATTCACGGGTGACGGCCAACTAAAGAGTAGCAGAAGAAAAGTGATTGACTATGCTATTCTATGTTCGATGAAGCATGGAAACAAATTAGTTGAATAAACACAGATACAATTACTGATTTTCTAGCTGCATAGAGTCAATAAATGCAGAAATTCTTCTGTATTTGAAGAATTTCAATCTTGTACTCAATAATGTACTTGTAATAAGAGTTTACTTTGATTTGGTTACTTTCCGAGTTTGAATACATAAATAATAATTTAAAAAAAAAAACCTTTTTTGAATATATTTAATCTTAACAACGATGTATTGGAAAGAATGCATACAATTTGGGAATTAAAGTCCAAAGTCAGTTTGATGCAAAGAATGTTAAAGCATATGAACGAAAGATGAAAAGATTTGGCTTCAAAAAGAGTTCCAAATTCTATTTCCTGAAATGCATGTGCCAACAACTTCTAGAAAGGGAAGACCCTTAAAAGAAATTCCAGTCCAGAAGTGCGGAAATAGAGTTAGAGTTGGAGGAAAGCGTTCTATAGCTGAAGTCATCAAAAAGGTGTTCGTCAAGTGTTCTCCGAAAACGGTTAAAAATATACATATATACAAACAAACACTTGAAAATCCCAAAAGTTCTAATACCATCAAACACATGAAGAAGCCCTATATAGTCGTAATTAGTGATTTGAAACTGACGAAATCCCGATTTTTGACAAATCACAGAAAAAAATGTAAACTTTTGTTTAAATGCTAATACTCACCCCGCCTTCGGTATTATTTTAGAAGTAGAAAATGAATACTACCCAATGAGTAACTTTTTGATTGTAACCGAAACCTTTTGTGAAGTCAAGACTTGACACTAAAACTCTTGTCTGCGTCATACCTTGAAACTTTCGAAAAACAGTTAGAAGACGGTGATACTTAAGAATGTTCGTAAATCCTGTGGCAAGAGACACTGATACTATGAAAAAATATGTTCTAGAGCGCAAAATCTCTGGATGAATTCAAAAACATCTTCTCCAAGATACTGCCGTCCAGTACAATTTGAATTCGCAAAAGAAAATATTGAAACAATAACAAGAGAGTTCAACCATATGAAAGCCGAAATAAATCATCTTGAAGCCCCAAGAGTATCTTTCAACGACAAAAATGTTTTACTATGCTGTTTTGAAGAACAGGGCTTGCTCAATTTGCTGCATACACATTTAAAAATGAAAGGAAGGCTAAATAAGCTGTAGAAAAACTTGCTGTTAAAGATAGAAGAGTTTCTACAAAATCAACTAAGATCGGAATTTAGAATCTTAGGCCGTGTGTAAATTGCGTTAAATAGTAAATTGTAAAATTTTGACACTATTGAGGTGAATGAAAAATGTTCAGCTGTTAAAAATTTAATGGATTCTGGGACCTGGTTAAATTTAGGTTAAATTTTTTTGCAGATGGATTTGTTTTGTTTTTTTTTTATTTATTTTTTTTTATTAATAAGGAGTATCATGGCAAAAAAGAGGCAGAGAAAAATATTAAACAATAAGCGATACAGCTGAAATTTTTTCACCTCAATAGCGTCAAAAATTTTACACGGGGCTAACTATTTAACGCAATTCACACACGGCCTTAGTAGATTTTCCAAAACAAAGTTAAGGAAATATGAGTGATGGCAATACCACCCAAGATTTTTAAACGATCCAGCAAAAACTACTGAAATAATAGGTTTAGAATTGAAACTGGCTAAGTGTTTTAAAATGTCTTAAAGACAAAATTTTAAACGATTTAGTAAATTGCTGAAGTCATTTAGTAAGTTACTATATTAAAAATCAGTCTGCTTTTTGACTTAGTAACTTACTAAAATGGCTTTAGCAATTTACTTAATCGTTTAAAATTTTGCGCAGTTAACTTCGGGAGACGAATTACGGAAGACGATTACGATTATACGTTAACGTATTGATAAAAAGTGACATCCATAGTTAAAACGTTAACGTAGATCGTAATCGTATGCCGTAATTCGACGCCATGTCTGAAAATTGATAAAAATGAATTCCGTACTGACTGTTTGGACACAGCAACATTATTTGTTTCCAAATATGATATTGTTACAAAAAAAACTGTATATGTTCACAAAATGTTGTTATCCCGTGCTGCTGTCATCCAAAGGTTTCCAATACCGATCATACAGCTTTCGGAAGATGTCTCAGAAGCTCTTCAAAAAGACTACAACATTTTTCGAAGCGGGTTTTCAAGAAAGATGTCTGGAATTCTAACCAATATTGATGTGCTTCATAACATGTTAATACTTCTGATCTAAAGATAATCGAATATCGACTTCTATTAACCCAAAATTAAAAAATATCATCTTCTTGAAGTAATGGGATATGGGAATGATTTTAAATTGATTTTTAAAACAAAATTCCAATCAAACTAACTTAAAAAATAATTCATAATTATGTTCAGCTAATCGATCACTGTTGTAATTTAGAGAATAACACGTTTAAAGTTTTATAATTTATATTTCTGAAAGATTTTAAGTACAAAAAAAAAAAACCAAAATCTTAGAGTGCTTTTACCCCTTAAATTGATAACTTCCTAATATTCCCTAATCGTGCTGTTTTTTGTCCTTGGTTGTGCATATACTTTTATTTGGAAATTTTTTTTCAATCAAAATTGAAAACTTGACTTTCCAGATTAAAAGGCTTCCAGAAAAAAATGTCTTCAAAATTGTATCTTCCTTCATATTCAAAGTACATATTATATGCATATGGAAAATATTATTGATCAACCCACAATCTAGTAGTTGCAGTGATGAATAACAACTGTAAGTACATGCGAAATAATTTTCTTCATCTATCACTTTTAGACTAAATGCCCCTGGATAACAAACTATCAAAATCGTCTCAATCTCTTTTTTTTTTTTTTAACAAAATGAAGACACATTTTATGAGTACCAAACGAATATTATATGAGAATTGAACAATAATATTTCTTCTTCATTTAGAAATCATACATATGTACATACATATTTAAAAATAGTATTAACATGTTATTGTGTTCGTTTTATAAGTAAATCTCAGAAAAGAAAATCCAGTACAAACTCTTAATCAACTGGCAAAAAAATAAATATAGGTACATGCGGTGGTGCATTTTTTTGTCAAGTGCAATGTAAAAAACAATATCAAAACACTCCACGAACACCCGGAGGAGTTGTGACTCATTTTCATTTTTAAAAAAATTTGCCTTCCTTCAAAAATCTGAATAAAAAGTAATTCATAACCACACACCACACATGGTTTCAATGTTGATGTGCATGTTTTTTTTTTTGTTTTTATCGCCACTAGTGAGAGCTGCTAACCGGGGGTAATAATATTATACCCGCGAGATTTTTGCCGCCTACTTCGCGAACACGTTTTGCATAAAAGCCGGCACTTGAACACACAAAACAGCCCGGCATTGCTTACCTAACATTGGATCACTTAAGCACGAGCATTGAAATTGAAAAAAATTGAAATTGAAAATTTAACAACAAATGAGTAAGAATTAGTGCCGACGATATGACGCGACAACAAAGAAAATAATTGATGGTAATGAAATCAAAAAAACTAAGTACATATTTGTTACGCTTTTATAATAAAAAAAAAAAATGTTTTGTTTCATGCAAGTTATTGTACCTAGTTCTAGGAAAGAATAAGAATGTTTCCAACCAGACCAGGTCAGAGCTACTTCCTTTTTTTAAGATGCAAGTGTGTAAAATAGAAAGAACCTATTCAGTTAGAAATTTTTATCCTATAGAATTCTAAAGCCTTTTCAAGCGATTCCTCTTAATTTTCACATAAGCCTTTACAGATAATAAAAGCTTGCTTGTTCTAAACCGCACACTATTCACTGAATAAAGAATAGTAGGTAGGTCTATTGAATAACTAACAATTCCTAAAAAATTCAAAGAACTTGCAGTGTATGATGTGAGTGTCCATAAAAGAGGGAAGTATACGCTAGAAAACAATACAACAAAATGCCCTTGAACCAAAAAGTAAATACATAGTCTGAAAACGAAACGAAAAAAAAATTTGCAGTAGCATTTTATAGGGCTAAGAATAATACACTTAAACCAAATGCATTCACATATCCTGTGTTGATACAGATACATATGCAAATATGTATGTAGTATATGTACACTTTTGTGTATTCGAGTAGGTTACTAAATTATTTGCACTTAGAATTTATATTGCAAATTGTTTCTCGAATTTTTTTTTAAATTCATAATATGGCTTACGAGATGATGATAAATAAAAAAAATTTAAAGTTAAGGAAGAGTATATAACTCCTTTCTTATTGTCAATAGAACAAAACCAAATTTATATTATTTGCTTAGCACTATATTGGCAACATGCAGTGTTGCCAGACTATTTTAGCGGTTAAGAAGCCCAATTTGAAAAATCCTGAAGCTAAAAATAGCCGATTCCAAAAATGGTCAAAATATCGCATACAATTCTCTTTTTAGTATCTATGAGATTTTTTTAATTTTTTTTTTTAGTTTTCAGAAAACTTTTGCTAGTAAAGCCTAGTACGCAGATCGAGCTAAATTTTAGCTTCCATACAAAATTCTCTCAAAAATTTAGCCGAGCTTAAATTTATTAGAATTTCAGCCATGTTATGCGGAGCTTCAGCTAAAAAGTCATATTTTCGTTTCCTTTTTTTCGTCTGCATGCAAAAAAGTATTTTACTCGCATGTAAATTTGGGCTATTTAGTTGTTCCGACAAAAAATAAAATCTAAAAAAATAATAATTTATTTACCATGCAAAAAAATTGCGTCAATTTATTTAAATCGCGTAAGGCATGACCCAAGAGATAGATAGTTTTTAAACAATTAAAAGCTCGGTTGAAAATATGTGGAAAACAACGATCGACCTGATATCGCACTACCAAATAATTGACTTTTGGTAGAAAACAAACAAAAAATTCGCATTATGTCTGTATGAAAATGTGGTTCCCTACCCTAATTCCAAACAAATATATGCTTGGAGACGATTTTTAAATTTAAACATATTTCAGCTGGATAAATGTTGACTTTTAAAGTTATCTCATTAAAAACGCTTGTCTTTAAAAGAAGAATGTTTTTTTTTTTAAATATTAGTTTTATATCTGCCATTATTTGTATTTGTTTTTTTTTTTTTTATTTTACACAACTCAATTGCCTTAAGTACCTACCATCTTTTAATAAAAGTTTTTTTTTGTTTACCTGACTTACACTTAGTTTTTAGTTTAGTTTCTGATACTTAATGCTAAATATACAAAATCTGGAGCTTAAAGTTTTATTTCTGTTAAAAATAAGTCTTATATGATTTTACATTTTGAATAAAAATGTGGGTTGGGTACGATTTATCGATTTTTAAAGAGTCAATTTTCGAAAAAAAGACTGTCATAACCTCGACTATCAAAAAATCGATTGTAGATATCAACCGATCGAAATTTTGACTCTTATAAATCTTTTTACCCAAAATGTAAAATCAGTATAGAATGGGTTAAAATCATGTAGGTGGAAAATTTGATGTTCAGGGATCAAAACAACATCTAATTAAAGTTTTTTTCTCATCTGTCTGTCTGTCATCTAGAAATATCAATGTTTTGGATAGAAAAGTTTCCATTTATTTATTTCCATTTTTTTTTTTAATAAGAATCCTATCCTATCATATGGTTGTAATATAAACTTTTATCAACAAAATTACCAAAAAAAAAAGCAAAAGAAAAAAATACTTATGGCCTTCTCCTACATTCGTTTTGAAGCGATCACCATCATTTCGGGCACGTTTTTTTTTTTTAGTATTGGTTTTGGGGTTTGCCGGTAAATTTAAGAATACATATTTCTCTGCTCTGTCCGTTTTTGAAACGACAAATTGTAGCTAGAGTGAGCATTTTGAGCATGCAATTTTCATATAACAAAGTTGATTTTTTAAAAATTCGTTCCTCGAAATTTTCCACCTCAATGATTTTTACCCATAACTTCTCCTGGTTTTTGGTCAGTGCATAAACAAATGCGATTCTAACTTCCAAGGACTCAAAATGCTTTAAAAGTTTGCAATCGGCGCGGTTGAAAGCTCCTGTTTAATTCCATTGTATTTCGGAAAACAGTAGGTAGACATTTTTACAAATATTTTTCTAACTGACATCTTATTGAACTTTCAACTTTTTTGCTGCCAATCAAAACTTAAGTCGAAATTTTACGTCGATGTAATTTAATTTTGTTCAGTTAAGATTTATTTGTTCACCATTCGTAAGCTCTACATTCTTAATAAAAAACGTTTGCATCCTATCAACTTAAAGCTTCAATTATAATTGCGACCATTATTATAAAATCTATGCTATTTCTTTCCCATTGAATACTTTGAGATTCAAAGTTAATCTTTTGTTTCATTTACATATATTAATAAAATCTCTTATTTCGACGTAGCCAATCTAAAAAATTGTATTCTTCATCGTTTGTGACCTTTTGCCTTATATTTGTGTTGTCTACGATAGCCTTTACTTATCGCCAAGTTTTTGATAAACATTATGTAGTTGCATGGTAGTTTCAAACTATAGCGATTACTCTATGAGTATTTAAGTGCAAGTAAGAGCATTGACCATCTACAATGACGATACATACCAATTTACAACCATTGTATCCGTTCAACTTTTCATTTTCCATATTCGAAGCATACAGCTGCACATATTAACTGCAAAAGTCTCGTTAAATGTGACTTGCATACAAATTTTTTTTCGCAATAATCTTTAAAATTTCTTTTGTTTTTCCAGCAGTTCTGTTGTACTTTTTTGTTTTGTACAACCCTTATGCTTGATGTTAATTTTGGTTACCGGTTATTACTGATTTGGCAATGGGCAGTGTAATGACTAATGAAATGAGTTTTGTAATCTATTGGCGTAAAAGTAAAAGGTATTAAGGAGAAGCAAGTATGATGGTAGGCAGTTGTAGGTTGTAGAGGTTTAACTAGATCTTAACATGAGTGATAATCTTTCAGACAATGGCTGCGGCTGTCCTTCGGGAATAGTTGCTACCACCTAAGGTTTAAGTTACAAATAACCTTTTGCAGAAGCCCTATTAGTGTTTAGAAGACCGATTTAAAACACTATCCATCATACAATAGCATTGTATTGGATTTAAACGAATTTATATTTTATTTGGTTTAACTCGTTTCTATTTTGTTTTGTCTGTTTACCTAGCTTGTCAAGGTTCTTAGCTTTGAAAATAGAAATTATCAAATGCAAGCTTAAATGTTGCCGTACAAGTTCTTATGAGAAATATGTATCATAAATAAAAAAAATGTAAATTTTGTGGTCTGACAAAAATTTAAATTTTATTGTTGTTTAGTTGTCGTGAAAGTGTCGTATTTTATTCTTTCAATAATATCATATTCTTTAAAACTGTTAAACATCTTTATTTAATTTACTTTCATCATTATCTCGTTTTATTAATATATCTAATACGTTTCTTTTTTCTTTTCAGGTATGTGGCTTATTATGGATTATTAATCGTAACTATTTATAAATACACTGTATTAGTATAATAAGCACAATTTTGCTGATATTTTTTACTTGCGATACACAGCTGTGAACACGAAATTAGCAGTGCTTACACAGTTTCAATAAAAAGTTAAATATTTTTAGCGTGCTGCTTTGCAAAAAAGTTTAAAATTACATTTTGCATTGGGCCTCAGTCATCATATCCAAGGTTTTTAACTTTTTAAATTAGCTTATCACTGTCATGCATAAGCCATTTATTGACACACTCTAGTCTAGTATATTACCGAACATTAAATAAAAGTGTCTTTGTTTTTTTCTCTTTCAAGCTTCCAAATATAAATTTTGTTCATATTTTTTTGGGAGGTTAAAGTGTTGCCTAAATCGACATTGCCAAAAGTTGTCAAAATCGGACGCAAAAAGCATTGTTCTGAAATGTTAATGGAATTCAATAAAAAAAACTTTACTTAGAGGAAAAAATTACTTTCAGTAGTATAAGTCGAACTTTCAAAATGGGAGAAGAAAAATTCAAGTTAGAGAAACTTCGACTTAAAGAAATGAAAACAAGAACTGGAAACCTACAGTTTTATAACCAAAGTTTAAAAAAAAACTGCGACTTGTAGAGACTTCGACTTAAGAAAGTTCGAGTTATGGAAGTTTGACTAGTGCATCCGAGATATCGTAGAATATCTCGTTCAAATGGTGAGCAATACAGCAAAATCCAAAATAATAGCATTAGCTTGAAACACGTAATCTAAAAATAATCAGGACTTAGCGAACTGATTAATAATTTAGCTAATTGGCAAAGTATCATTCTTCAATAGGCTCCAATAAGCAAAAAATTAACTCCATGTTTCTGTTAGCGCTATGGCATTAGCAGAATATGTACGGAAGTTACACTACTAAACTGAAGTCTGCTACCAAACGCAAACGTTTGGTCCAAGATGCCAGTGATGCACCTATGATACAAAAATAGTTATTTTTGGAAATAGGTACCATCAGGGGAATCAAAAGACACTTCAAGACAAAAAGAAGTAGTTTTGTATGATAAGGGCATAGAATTGCGTTTGCGAATTTAATTCTGTAAAAAAAATATTTTTTTTTTAATGCATTTGTTTTTAATTACAAATTAAAAAAAAATATTTATTGCAAATAAAACAAAATTCGCATTGAAAAAAAAATGTTTGCTACTGAAAAAAAATTTGCATTAAAAAAAAGTATTGCAACTAAAAAATATTTGCATTAAAAAATCATATTTATTGCAAATAAAAATTGTTAGCATTAAAAAAAATTCTGCTGCATCTGAAAAATATTTTCATTAAAAATAAAATTTTTATCTCAAACAAAAATATTTTGCTTAAAAAAATGTTTATTGCAAATGCACACAATTTGCATTGATTTTTTTTAATGAAAAAAAGTTTTCATTTGGAACATCATTTTTTTTTTATTGCAAAATATTTTTATTTGCAATAATTTTTTTAAATGCAAATTTTTTTCAATTGTAATAAATATTTTTTTTTTAATGTAAATTTTTTTATATTGCATTTTTTTAAATTGATATTTTTACACCCTGTTGCAGAGATCAGCAAATATCGAAACAGAAATTAATGTAACTTTGTAACATCAAATAATTTTATTTGTCACATTCATTTTACTCGCTTTCGGGCGACGATATGTTTTTAATTGTTTGTTTTTTCTTCTGTTGCTATTGAGTTCAAAATCTTATTGAAAACAATCATTTCAATTTAATTAAAACCTAGCCAAAACCATTATAATAAAAAAAAGTATATTAATGCAATTTTGTTTCAATTCATTAACTGCAACCTTATACAATGTCTGGATCAAGAACTTAGCTTATAAAATAAAAATGAAGTTAAATCTCTATGCTGTAGCATAACAAAAACCTGAATTGAACAGCTGCTGTGTTATATATTTATTATCTAACAGTTTGAGCATTATAATTTGTTCATTCTCTTAGGTATTTTGCCTGATGTGCAACAAAAAACAAAAATGAACTACTGCTAGTTTGCGTACCGGCAGCAGCAACCAGCTCCTCAACTTTATGTGGCTCTCCGCCAATTGAAGTTTGAACACATTCGCACCAACAAAAATAAACACTCAGCAATCCACATAAGAGTTCATTCACATTCGACACTGACAAAGTGATAAGCAAAAGAAAAAAAAGTATTTGTTGGTATGATCTGAACTTGCTGTGGCAAGTGCCACAACTAGAAACAGTGCTGGCTGGCTGGCTGGCTAGATAGTTGCTAGTTAGATGATTATGATGATGTTTCTGGTTTGGTGGTGCTGCCGGCCGCCTGGTGATACAGGTCCGATATAAAAGAGGAACTATCTTTGCTACTGTCTGAAAGTATTTTTGGGTTGAAAATGTACTAAGCAACGGGAACAATTTCTGGGTAAGAATTTTGATGAAACAGGTTAAACAGAAAAGGAACAGACACGAAAAAAAAAGAATAATAAAATGAGAACACTTTATTTCCTTCTTTGCTTTTTTTTGTAACTTTTATGTTGCAATCTAAGACATTTGTATGTGTTTTTAATTTTTGAAGCAAAAAAAAAAAAAATGTTACCATATGAAGTCAGAACTTCTCGTAAAAGATATAAAAGAGAATTGATAGATTCATAATAATTAATTTACAATATTAAAAAAAAAAATGAAACGAAGTTTTTGATGATCCATCAACGTTTCGAAGGTTGCAACTAAATTAAAAATAGCTTTAAAAAAATTGTAAAAATAAATTTTAAAAAAAGAAACAAAAATTGCTCCAAACTAAGATATATGTAGCTCAAAAGTTTGATTATTCAAAAAAGCTTAAATAGCTGAAAATTTCGGTTAGCCAATAAATTTTTGAGATGGTTTTTTGAACTAGATTCATTTTTTTCAAGGGTTCTGTTTTTTTAACTTTTCCCAAGGTTTGTGGTGTTAAACTCGAATCCGAAGTCAAAATTCTATCAGCTCGCGTTTTCGAGATATTCCCGTTATAAAATCTTAATTAACGGTTTTTTGCTATGCACATTTTTAGCATTTCCCTAACTTACAATGGTTTTGTTCCGGAAAAAAACAATAATTTTCTCAATGTTTTAAGTGTGTTGAACTCGAACCTGAAATTAGAACTTTTCTATCAGCTCGCGTTTTTCAGATCTTCTCGTTATACAATTTCAATAATTGATTTTTAAGCATTTCCCTAAGTGCCTATATCGCCAAACTAGAGCTGCTAGAAAAAAAAACTGAGGGCAGATTTGAAATCAGCAATGCCAAATTACTAAAAAAATTAAGAAACGTCATAAAAAATAAAAAAAGGTTCCATTTGGTTTACCAGTGATTTATTTTTGCGATACCTATTTTAACATATGGTTTATATTGGCTTATAGTCTACAAGAAGTAGATTTATCCAAAAAAGTATTTTATTGATTTTAATGCCGACGTTTTTGAAAACTTAAAAAACAAAAACCGTTCCGCTTACTCATATCCTCAAAAATTTATATCAAATTTAGGTTTTACTATTTAGATATAAGGTAGTATTGATTCCCTTAAATATAGTTTTAATCAACTTAACTAAAACTTCATTAAATTTTGTCTTTTAATAACCGATTATCCTCAATGCTAACAAGCACATACGAAAATCTAAAACCTAAGGCTGAACCATTTAGAAAGTGTTTCGAATTTCCAAAGAACTTGATCTAAAGTAACACGACAATATCCAATTAGAATGCAGATTAGCATTTTCACAATGTTCTTCATTCGAATAGAAACAAGAACGTGCAGCAAATTTGTATTTTTTTTTTACTGTGTAGCACAGGCTGCATATATCACACATTCTTTTCTAACTCACAAGGGCTACTCTACAATCCTGAGAAACAAAACCTCTTTGTTCGATGAGTTTGGACTTATCAGTCGAGTTATCATCATCGCGGTCATTAACTCCACTCTCTTCTTCTCGAATTACAAAATATGTATATTAATCTCAACGCAGCAAAGAATTCTATATAAACAACATAAACGTTCCTATCCTATTTTCATATTATGTTATAAAAATGCATATATTTATGCCTACTCGTAAGTCCTATTCGATGTGAGGGGCATATCTATGGATTCAAAAATCGATATAGAAACATTTAATGCCTTTGCCACGTACGCAGACAATTTGATTTTCATATGCAGTTTATTGTTTTGCAGTGCCAGGTTGAATTTCTGAGAAATATTGAATTGTAAAATTGTGGTGCTTGTTGGAGTATTATTGGTAATACTCAAAAATTTACACGGACGTTTATCGTTTCAGTGATAAATTGAAAAAAGGGTTTCGTTGTTTATCTATAGCGATGGCGACATATTGTACTCTACTTCGATTTATGTTATTCTTTTTAAATGGGCTTACTTTAAGGAAGAATTGCCTTGTCATTAAATCTTCGAGCACGTACAAGGAAGATTAATGATACTAGTTGGTATTTTGTTTACCATACTAATGCGGTATGGAATTATTTTTTATTGCCATGCAAACATTCTAACAAATTAGATGTATGTCCTTATAGCTAAAATACAATATTAAGGCATATCGTATCCGTTAAAAAGTTGTACTTAAAAATAATAATATTTTTAATATAAGTATTTAAAAAGGACTAAAAGTATATTTTCTTCCCACAAAAAATGAAATAGGTTTGAAGTGCTTTGCGTTTCAGTTTTCTACCTTTGGGTAATTCCATGAAAAAGTGGACACGAATTTTGAACAAATTATGCAGTCTTTTTTACTTTTTTTATTAGAAAATTACTATTTACAAACGGCAACTCTTTATGCAAGTTGCAAAAAAATATTCTTTGTTGTATTCCCTTATGGATAGACATAAAATTCAGGGAGTTTAATAATCTTAAAGCATTTTTATAGCATAAGCTTGACAACAACAGAAGAATTTCACATGAAAATGACGGAAAAACAAGCAAACTGAAAATATGATGAGTCTAATAGTGATGATGACAATATCCCCTAATGAGTGCTAAAATAAGTTAACATTTAAGCAAGCTTCGTTACACACTATTCGATTAAAAAAAAACTTGAGTGAAAATGCATCTTTTCTTTACTTTTGGAACCACAAATCGCAGGCAACATGAGTTACCAAAATAATGTAACGTGAGTTACCTAAATATTTAAAAATTTTTCCTCGAAATATTGAAAAAATGTTTGGTTTTGTCACTCATATTAAAAGCTTGTAATTTTGTATGTATGGAATCTTCATTGAAAACAAATTAAGATTCTTAATTATCACATAAAAACTTCATACTGTCGGACTCTTAAAATTCGTGTCCGATTTTTGTAACGTGAGTTACCATCAAACTTTTATTTTTCCCAAGCAAATGTTAAAAATAAAGACAATTTTTTTAGTTAATTATGAAAGTAATAGATATGCTCCATTCATGGATAGTAATTTCGTATCAATTTACATTAAAATTGAAAAAAAAAAATTATTTATGTGTTGGAAATTTTTGTGAATGTAACGTGAGTTACCATGGAATTGCCCCTTTAGATTTAGAAAACTAGTTCAAAATGGTAGCAAACGAGTTAATGATCGGTTGTAAATGCGTTCTAATTCGATTCCATAGATTATGGATACTCTTAAATACCAACCAACGTTACTATTTTCAAATCAGAACCATTTTTAAGGCCGTTTATGAGAAAAAAAAAACTGCTGAATCATGTATTGATAGCAGTTTCCTCAAAAAGTCATCCTTTGTCATCGTACAACCAGAAAATTATTTATTTTTTTTAAGTTTGTTCCTACTTTGTGACTCATATGAAAAGTTATCCACATATAATAAGAGTGGAAATGCATTTAGGAACGTAGATAAGCCAAACGTAATAGTTTCGGAATCTATTGTGGACACGTTCCGACGACTCCATTGTGGACACTAATAGAGTGTATATGTCTAATATTGATAGAAATATATTTATCTTCTACAAAACGGTCAGATTTGTACATGACTCATTGATTTATCAACTTATTTATTTTCATTTGTTTGAAATTCAAATAGAAAATATATCAATCAGTCATCAAGAAAAATAGTAATCACTTTGAATTTGGCCCGCTCAAAAGTGCAGGCATTAAATAAACAAACAATTAAGTTGTCTATTGACTTTGCTTCATGCATTTTAATTTTAAAATTCTGATAACAAATTCATTTGTACGTTGATGGTGTCAAGAAAGATTACGAACTTGGAATAATTAAAAATAGTATAAAAGATGTTCTCTATAAATAAAACAAGAGATAACATAATGACAATACAGAAGTAATTAAGAATATCAGAAATAGATACATGATTTCATATTTCAAAGTGATAATGCTTCAAATGACAAAGATTGTTACTAAAAAAATTGGTTTGGATTCTATGTTTCTTTCTTTTTAGATTCTTTTTATATTTTCTTTTTGAAAACTAATTTAAAGCTATACATCGATAAAGACAGAAATAATTAAGAATTTAATGTAACTTATCTTGAATACTAATATTGTTGTAGTTATTAACTTTGAGCAGTTGCTGAGAGTAAATAACGATTTACTTGGTTCTTATCCCAAAAGGAAACTTTTTGATAAGTTTCATGAGTGTAACAATTTTTTTTAATGCCTATTTTACCTGTACTATTTGCGATAATGTCATGATCCCAACTTGATACCAACTTAGTAAGCGTATAAAAAATATATATGAGACTAAAATTATACTGGAAACAATGAATTTGGCATAAAATCTTTTGACTTTTTGTTTTCGAATCAAATGAAATGTTAGAAACTGACATTTCAATTATTTATTAAATCACATAATGTAGTTTGAAATTGATGTTAACAAGCATTTTATGTGAATTTCCATCTGCCACAAAAAATCAATTATTTTTAATTATTTTTGATCGTCTGTCAAAAAATACTGGTAAATACTGGTATCTCATATTCCATTTGCAAAAAGAGATAATTTTTCTGAGATCAATTTGTTACAAGAGATCATTAGATTTGCTACAAAATCTCTTTTTCAAATGGAAATCCACATTAAATACTCCTAAAATCTGCCAAATAAATACCTAAATTAATAACTTTTGCAACACTAACTTTCAGACTATAAACGTCAAATGTAATGTAAAGTAATTTTAAACAGCACGATGATGGACAACAGATTCATACTCATGCTATCCATTACAAACCTTTCTTTTGTGTTGTTGTTGAATAAAACGTTAATTGATTGAGTCGAAGAAAGTTTCATATCCCGTTCGAGACTTGAGACGATGCTCAAGTCCAAAGACGACAAACTCAAGTATTTTAGATAACATAAAGCAGTAAATTCCAAATGGCACTAAAAAGTGTAATCACTTTGAGTTATTCACATTAACTAGATCATTAGAAGCAATTACTGCACAAATATAATGACATTGTTTTCCTGTTTGAACTATAACTTTTGATAGTATCGTAATTTATTTATTTTTTTTTTTTTCTAAAGGATATCCTTCTTTTTTTTCAATCGCCTATGAGAGAAAAAAAAAAGGAATATACAAAATAATTTAAAGAGGAAATACAAAATGCGAACTCATTCTATAACTTATTTCCTTATGTGTTCCGAAAAAAATTCAATAAAGGCGTCGGTCGTTTCAGGGACAAGGGATCTATGTAGTTACACACACTTATGTACATTTATGTATGTTCTATGTATTTGACTTATTGATCCGTAACATCAGCACAAACATGACAGGCGGGTGCACCATCCAAACAATGCATTTATATGGTATTACGTCATGCCTTTCTCCCTTCACTTAAAATTAAAAAAAAAAATTCGGTTTATACATTTTTTTCTTCGATTTAAGTATTTTATAAGGGCAGAGTGAATACTAGTGAGTTTAATTCACAAATCTAACTATGCAAGGTATTATTTTTCATTATTTTAAATTAAAATCATTTTAGCTGACTGAAAAACTGTGTAGTTTTCAAGCATTTATGAAAATCTGATAAATAAATATGTACTGCGAGCAAAACCCGCGTGTAGCCTTTTTCTCGTTTCAGATGCAATCTTAATTCTGTGATGAGGGCGCATGAAAAGATTTATGATACCCTTATTGTTCGTCCTTGAACAAAATTGTGTCTCAATCAATCTCATCCTATTAGATGGAACTTTTTGATTTAACTAGAATAAAGTTTTATTTGTTTTTTTTTCTTCTACCCAACTATTTTCCTTTTTTTTTTATTTTTAATTGAAATCGATACCACGCACTATAGTCTGGTTATTTAGA
This sequence comes from Episyrphus balteatus, assembly GCF_945859705.1. Taxonomy (NCBI): domain Eukaryota; kingdom Metazoa; phylum Arthropoda; class Insecta; order Diptera; family Syrphidae; genus Episyrphus; species Episyrphus balteatus. The sequence continues at coordinate 78,036,863 of NC_079136.1, read as the reverse complement.
CACAAGTATAAAGCCAATTTATATGAGTATAAATTGGCCTCTCAAAAGGGAAACTGAAAAACTATCAATTTTCTTCCCATACGATTACAGCAATGAAGAAAAATCGTCAATGGAAGAATCGTCAAATGTAAGTCCCGACCAACAAATACTTGAAGAGAACCAAGGAGTATATCCTTCTTTTTAAAAGTCCTCTATAGAAACGTCTATCTCTTATAGCAATTTACTAGTATTGTTGAAATGTTATAGAAACATTTTTGCGCCTAAATTTTACCTAAGTGTTTTTGTGAACACGTCACTTCGTTTTCCAGTTCATTTAAACCAACATCAAATCTGAAATTTGTCTGAGCCTTCGGAAATTACTATTTTTAATAGAAATCCCCCTTCTTAGATTTCAAAGAGCTTTTAACAATGTCCTAACCGAACATATTCTAGAGGCCTTAGCGATCTTTGAAGAAGAAGACTAAATCAGAAGTTGGATTATATCCATTATTTAAAGCAGAGAAGAATTTAAGAAAGTTTAGGAAAAACCAACTGTTTTAAATCCGGCATAGAGGTACACCTCACGGTGGCGTTTTTGCCCCCGTTTTATGGCTCCTCGTCATGAACAAAATACTTGAAAAGCTTGAGAGATATGGAGTGAAGGCAGGGGCATATGCAGATGATCTGGTTATTCTAGTATCAGGAATGTTTTTACTAGTGATCAGATAAGTTGGCAGGTGGGCTAAGAGCTGAAGTTTAGAAGTAAACCTAAATAAAACGGAACTGATGCTATTTACAACTTAAAACTCTCTACCTTCCCTCTACCTCAGCTTACCGGCCAAATTTTATCACTGTTTTCTAGCACAAAATATTAAGGTGTAATTTTAGACTCTAAAATGAGGTGAAGCTGAATATTGAAGAGAGGGTAAAAAGGGCGAGCATTGCTTTATATGTTTGCAGCAAAACCTTTGGAAAAAATGGGGACTTAAATCAAAAATGATTGTATGATTCCCTTGCATCTCTTACCTGTAGACCTTCCTATTAAATATCAGATGCCTTGGCTTGGACCACCTTCAGGCTAAAAGTAACCGGTTGTTGGAAGTCGAGACTTTTCGGCCACAGCAATACAACAATCTTAGTACCATCACATATTTTTGACACTCAAAAACTACTGTACTCCTACTTTGAACATGGTTAAGAATTGTACATTCAGCTGCACGACGAGAACAGACTTTGAAGATGGCGAGAGAAGAGTGACGATAGACTTCTAAACGTGCATTTTTACTGATGGCTCAAAAATTCTGAGGTTTGTATGTTATGAATCCCTTAACATTTCAAAATCTTTTCGGCTATTAATTTTTTCTAGTGTAGTCCAAATTACGCAGGAAAAAATCGTATCAAAATCAAAACGTAGCCATACTAAAAGACAGTCACCCAGGTATAAAAGCAATTGCTGCGACCATGACATCGTCTAAATAAGTTCAGGAGTGCAGAGAGGTGAAGCCTCACAATCTCAGAATCATGATCAAAGATCTCATTCCTTTATGCGACATAATGGTTTAAGAACAGCCTCTGGACGCTGGGCTAATATACCTACATATGTGCAAGTGCTGCCAGGTAGCAGGCTTTTAAATACGAGCGACAAGTTATCCGGAGACTAGGCTATGTCACTTGTTCTTAGAACCATTCAAAATGTATGTATTAATTTATTACTCATACATTAGAATGAGTTTGTCGAGCTAATTTGACTATCATGCGAATTTGCTTATGACCGTCATCATTACCTACCTATGTACCTACAACGAAGTTGTCTGAATAAAGAAAATTGTACATTTTAGCGAGGAATGCGAAATACGACTGCAAATCAACTAAATACAAAATCCAAAACTCCGGACACACGTGATTATGGTCTAAAACTGATTTCATATTCTGCTCCATCATTTGAATTCAACTGCTTTAAAAATAATTTCTTTCCTTATTGAAGTGAGATCATATTTTGTTTAAGCTACAGCTAAAAAGTAAATTTCCAGTAAATCAAATAAAAACGATTTGTCTGTTTAACTAACCGTTTCATTACACTACACACAGACCATGGTCTTTTTGAATTTGAATAAATATTCGAAGTTACTATTTAAATAAATTCACCGAATTAATATTCAAATTAATATTTAAATAAATTCACCTTCAACATAACTTGAAGCATTTATCTCACCACAGTATTTTGATTTCTAGTACACAAACCATTATGTGGAACCTATTTCTGCTTGGATTGTGTATTTGCTAAGTGGTGAATAATTATCTGCAATAGTGGAGACTTAGGTATATATTTTTTTAATGGAAATCGTAGACTTTTGTTCGGTGGTTTTAAATGAAATTTAATAATTTGAAAATGTTTATTTATTTCTGTAAAATAATTCAATCAAATTTGGTTTTAATCATATTATATTACTTTGTGTCGATCAACTTAAAACTTTTTACTTTTTTAAGCTTATGAGCAGTTGCCTCTATGAAGTACTCTCCAATCTAAAAGGAAATCAATACAGTAGATGAATTATTTTTGTTTTCTTACAATTATTATTCATTTCTACTTACTGTTGATAGTTTCTGTTTTAAAGAAACAATTAAATGAATTCATATCACATTCATTTGGAAAAGATTTCCTATAGGTTCCATTTGATCCACAAACTGGTCTATAATTTAGCGGACATGCTTTGTGGCACAATTTATTATCTACGTCCAAATGTGGTACATGATCTATTTCCACTTCATCCAAGTTGGTAGTAGTACAATAATCAAAATCTCTCTGTTTAAAAGCTGAAAACAGAGAAATTTGATTGTTTATAACTTTTTATTCTTTTTTTTTTTGTAGAAACTTACTTGATAAAGCTGACTTTTGACGATCACAATTGAATACTTTTAGTCCACAAGGGTTGCTGAATTTTAAATACTCCTTGCCATTTGTGCCACAAGTTGGTTGATATATAGCTGGACAAATCAATGGACATTCTAAAGATATCCCATAAACTTCACTGATAGCAAATAAAGCTATTATAGCTATTTTAAAATATTTCATATTTTTTTTTTTATTTCGAAGTATAATATTAATATCCAATGAAATGCGTTTGAAGACTGTTAGGTTAGTTTATGAACATTCAATTTATATAGTAACCTTTTTAACAGTTTAATAAGATTAAATACCTTTATGTTCTTATCTTTTGAGAACAATTGAAAGTTAAGACTTGCTACTTTTAATGTTAATTAATGTTTAATTGGAATTGTGTTCATTTATTATTAGTTTTTGCTTGTTTTGTTTATTTTGTTTTGTTTTTGAAGAGTCGCAATTTGTTAAGTAAACAATAATTGGTATATGGTGGATTCCATTTTTATAAATTTATATGGAAACACAATTATTTTTTAAGTATCTTATTTATTTAATAAAAATCCAAAATTAAAACAAAAAAAACGTCTCTTCAAGTTTATATGACTAATACTAAACAGAAACGCCGAGACGCTACATGACTCTATGTAGCTCGTCTCTATTTACGCTAACAAAGGCTACTTAAAATCGATATTTCAATTTTGTTTTATTGAACATATGTATATAATGACAAAGCCAAAACCACGAATCTGCAAAATTGTAGTTTTGAGAAAAACGGCTTTCGAAACTTATCCAATCTTAAGGGAACTCTTGCAACGGAAACTGATAGTTTAGGCGCTGGGACATAGGTCCCCGGGACATAAGTCCCGAATTTTTTTTTCGGGACTAATGTCTCACTTTACTGGGTCATAAGTCCCGAATCGAATTTGGGAATCATGTCCCACCTTACTGAGACATTAGTCCCGAAAAAAATTTCCAGGACTTATGTCCCGCGTATATTTTATTTTTGTATAATTATATCTATTGAGACCATTTAAAGAAACCACAGCTGACGAATATTATTGGTAAGTCGTAATTGCATCGTGGCAAAATATAAACAACGGTATAAAGTGAAAGTTTTATAATTGAAATTTGTGATAACCGACATGAGTGAAGCGGAAAAAATTTCTCACATGCGAATCTCTTTAATTTGCGCAACCCAAACGCGAAGCGGACACAAATTTTGCCCACATTGAATTCTCCCTTTTGAGGTGTGGAAAAAAAATTCGCGCGAATTTTTGTTTACCGAGTTATAACAAAAGCATATCTTTGGAACAAACATTAAACTGCCAAAATGTTCTCTTTGAAGTTTTAGTTCTTTTTTTTACTCGTTGGCAAACTGAAAAAAGACATTTTAAATTAAACTTATTCTTTGAGAAGTTGGAATGATATAAAAATCATATTGGTATTATTTCGCTTTAATAAACCGAAACGAGGCACATTTGTTTTTTTTTTTTTTTTCTGAAAATAAATTGACAGAAAGAAAGGGCCAAATGTTGAAAATTGGTTTTATTTCTCTTTGAAAATTAAAATATGCTAATCTTCGAAGGCTGCCTTATTTCACTTGGGCGTATTTCATGGCACCAAACAATAATCTCTGGATTACTTAGTACCTATATGAACATTTATGGTAAAAATATGTATATAAAATAGACTGATTCAAAAAAAAAAATTTTTTTTTTTTGTTCAAAGCATTGTTGAAAATATTGTTGGAAATGACGAAAAAAAAATACTGTAAAAGTTTCAGCCCTTAATGTTAACATTTAGTACCGCCGCATCGCAAATTTCTATTTCCCATACGATTTGTATGGGAAAGATTGTGTATTTTTGTTTAGAATTTTTTATCTTTTTAATGGTTCATCAAAAAGGCTAGATTTAATCATTTTCTTGTATAAAATTGAACGCTCTACAAAATTGCATTTATAAAATTTAAAAAAAAGGGACGCGAAAAATTGATTAAAATAATTTTTAGTTGAAAAAATGAATAATTCGAATTTATTGAAGAAATCTAATATGATAGTATTAGGAATTTGAGAGTTATATAAAAGGATCTGTGAAACCAAAACACAACATAGAATACAAATATTTGAAAATTTTGAAAAATTTTTTGAAAAACCTAATAATTTCGTCAAAAAATCGGAAAAAAATGAGAAAAAACTACTTTTTATATTTTAAAGTTGAATAACTTCGAAACGCGGGGGTAAATCAAAAAAAATTAATAAGAGCTTTTTTGTAGAGCGGACAATTTTATAAAAGAAAATGATTTTGTCAAGCCTTTTGGATGAACCATTAAAAAGATACAAAATTCTAAACACAAATACCCAATCTTTCCCATACAAATCGTATGGGAAATAGAAATTTGCGATGCGGCGGTACTAAATGTTACCATTAAAGGCTGAAACTTTTACAGTATATTTTTTTCGTCATTTCCAACAATATTTTCAACAATGCTTTGAACAAAAAAAAAAAAATTTTTTTGAATCAGTCTATTATAAAATAGTTTTTATTTTATTCGAGACTTATGTCCCATTTTCGACTAAAAAATTCAGGACTTCTGTCTCAGTAGGGTGTGACATAATAACCGATTTGGGACTTATGACCCAGTAAAGTGGGACATAATTCCCGAAAAAAAAATTCGGGACTTGTGTCCCGGGAACTTATGTCCCTGCGCCGACACATTAAAGTGAAAATGGTCAAAAAATGCAGATTCGCGGTTTTAACGTTGTGCCAACGATATATACAATTTGGCTTATAACTAATATCATACTTATGATTATTTAACTTTTGTTGGCATATAGGGGGCCTAACGTTGTACGGTGTCTTAAGATTAACAAATTATAAATACGTATAAAAAGTACATGTCAAACTAAATTTTTAAATTAAAATTCGGCTGACTATCGTCCTCAGGGTGTTTATTCCCGGTTGTCCATGGTGCTTTTGGTGAAGGTTGGGGGAAGTCCTTGAGTAAGTTGTCATTAAGAGTTTCCATTACGCTGAGGTACCTTGGCTCTGGGTGTCGTTGTTCAGTGGTCATCCTCCTTATTAGCTGATTCGGGTGGTCAGGTGTTCCGTACTAGTCTATTCACCGAGAGAACTAGATATTTTTCCAGCGGGATTATGTAATCGATGAAGAGATGGTATGTGATTTGGTTTTCTTGGCAGATTCACATCGCCTAAAATCACACTGATATAGGAGGTCGATCAGGTCGTTGGGAAAAGGTTCTCCACTTCTAAAAAATAAACAAAAAACCACATTGATTTAACTATTTTTCGGAATGATTTTGCGTCGAAGAGGATATTTTTAGCATCAAAGTTCAAAGAATTTTATTTTAAGAGATTTTCTTATCAATTGCATAGTTAAATATAGTTAAATCAAAGTTGCTTGAATAACAAAAAAAAAACGAACATCTACAAAAAAAAAACTGGCAACGAATGGGGGTCGATCCTTCCTTCTTGGATAACTAGTTGAATGCTTTAGTTGTTGAAAACTTCTCTGACAAATTGTAACTTCTTCACCATTTAAAAGTGAGAAAGAAAGTACGAGAGATGCGGTCAGCAAAAGTTTTGGCGGTATCCACCGCTTTTGACGTCAAAATTTCCTACAATATCAAGTCTTTGTTGCAGTGGATATCCGTATCCAATGTCCTCGGAACGTTCGGACACCCAGGATCTGGAGGAATGCTTGTCGTCAATTGGTTGATGGTTTGATCATCTGAAAACCGCCAAGTCGCTTTGTGTATTTTAACGTGTGGGAATAAAGTGCTTGATATGATGACGAAAGAAAGCTGATCAGACTGAGTCCGTTGCCGGAGTGTTTTCGTGTAGGCTACGCTTTTCGACCATTAAACCAAAGATTCCTTCTTTTTCGATCTTGGCGTTAACCCGTAAGCCCCTCCCCCATGGAGGGGTCGTGTTAATAATAATAAAATACGAAAAAAACTCATACTCTGTATAATGGGAAAAACATTTAGGGCCAGTTTTACAAACGTGTTTCAGCCTCGGATCAGGAATTTAACCCACCGATTTCGGGGGATTAGCTGCGGGTCAACTTTGGTTCAAGCATGGGTGTGGCTATTTTTACATATTTGGACCTTGCACCAGTGCTAAACCGGAACCTTACCACCGATTTCAGAAGATAAAAGTTGCTGAACCACGGATTAAATATTTGTACAACTGGCCCTTAGTGTTATAGGTTCAACCCGAATTTGTTCCTGCTGATTCCAGAGTAATAAATACCGATAGATAAATACCGAAGAGAAACTTCACTCTATATCATTGTGGGTCAGTTTTCTTCCCAATCAACAATTTGTTGTCATTTTATTTATTTTTACACCCATATGTTTGCTGATTGGACGCAAATTAAAAATTATACTCTTATCCTACTCCCATCATTTTGCGTGACTTTTTAAAATAGTTTGTTAATATTTGTTTTCATAATGCTTTGCAATTAAAGTCATGTAATTATACAATCTAGATTAGGATATCTATAATTTTGGTAATACAGTTTCATAACATTAATTTTTCTTCAGTTAAAGAATAATTTTTTCGTAAAAATGTCGTTTTTCAATATTCTTTTTTGGATCGTTGCAAGCGTTATTTTAGTTATGGGAAAGGTTCTTTAATTTCCCCCCTTAAAAACTATTTTATAGTTTTAATTAATTAATTTTGTTTTCCTTTAAAGCGACCATTCAATCTTTACTTTACTGAACTTAATTGTTCGCTATACAACGAACCAGGTGAAGAATTCAAATGTTGGTATCACAATATTAAATATCGAACCTTTGTGGATGGATTTTTAATTATGTCCAAAGACGTAAACGCTTTTCAAATGAGAGCTAAATGTGAAATTATACGTTCGGAGGGTAGCGCGCCTATGACTCTATTTGACTTTACTACAGATGGTTGTCGTTTGCTGGATGTAGCTTCAGGAAATAATATCCTTAAAGTTTCACTAGATTATATGAGAAAATCAGGACATTTTCCAGATCGATGTCCTTTGGTTGCTGTAAGTTTGTTTTTTTTTTTTTTATTTTTTTCTTGTTGGGTATCACAACAATATCATACAGTTTGCTATAAATTTATAGTACAGCTAATTTTTGAGTTAATTTTCCAACTGCATTAAAATAAATCTTTTCTTTTTTATTTATATAGAAAGAAAACTATAGTCTTACAAACTTCTATGTTGATGCGGATATGCTACCATCATACACACCAGAATGTAATTTTGTGCTTGATTTTTCACTAATGGTTGATTCCAAATTGGTTACTCTAGTTAAAATGAAGGGAAACATTGAATCAAAAAAACAAAACAAATTTTGAATAACCTTGTTTATTTGTATGTACAGGTTGGATATTCTATGTAAAATAAAATATTGTTTTCTGAAATTTTTTTTTTATATTTTTTTAACTGTAACTGATTTGGACAAGGAAATCATCATTCTTTTCCCAACTTGATTTAGGAAAATTTTGTTCATTTGAAATGTGCTGTTTAGTTTTAATTTTATTGCCTTTGCTTTTCATTAAAATAAAAAAAAAAAACTAATAAAAACAATAAAAAAATAAAATGCACGACTGGGTCGCACGAACTTGCTCTTTTAATTTTTTAGACTTTTTATATTGAAATTTGTGAAATGTTAGGTACATTATGTAAAAACAAAAAAGAAAAGCATAATATTTGTTTTTCAACGCAATAAAAGAACATCTGAAATCAAATTGTCCCACAAAATAGGTATGCATTTTATTTGATATATTAAGATGCATTTTTAGAAGAAAAATTTTCAAAATCGTTAGAGCCGTTTTTTAAAAAACTAATTTTGTATAAATAATTTTTTGAAAAAAAAAAGTTTTAAAATAAAATTGGTATGCCATTTTTTAAGAAATCACTAATCAAATCTAAAACCAAAACATTTTAAAACATTCAATGTCCCGTTTTCGAAAATTTGACTATTCAAAACAAAATTTTCAAAAATTTTTTTCAAAATCCAATAATTATTTTTTTTCAAAATTTTATTTTGAATCCTACGAAAATTATATAAGTGGTTTTGTAAAAAAAATTCGTTGAAATTGAGTTAGTAGTTTGGCAGAAAATCAGATTTGATAAAAACGGTTCTATGGCAGGTACCGTTAATAATGATTTCCCAAAAAAAAAAAATGTTTTCATCATAAGATAACCTTGCCAAAAATTTAATATCTGAATTTTTTTTAACAAAATCGTTGGAGCCGTTTTCGAGAAATTAAATTTTTCCAAAATTTTTATATGACAGGTACCGTTATTTTTGGTCCAAAAAAATTAATTCCAAAAACCCATCTGGAGAGTCTCCAAATAATGCTACATACCAAGTTTGATGTCAATCGGTCCATCCGTTTAGTTAGCTCCGAATGCGAATGCATAACTTGTTAAATGTGTAGTACCTATATCGCAAGTAAAAATCCTTCGAAAAAAGAAATTTTTATATCAAACAAAAATATTTGGCATAAAAAAAAATTAATTACAAAAAAAAAAAAATATTTGGCATTAAAAATAATGTAATGCCGTGATTTATTGGTACTCAGTATTGTACTCATCAGTTAACATTTTATGCTGTAACCAACAACAATTGATTGCTTTTATTTATGTATTTAATAATAATTTTGTTGAAGGGTCAAAAATGTATAATATAGAAAAAAAATTTCTCCGTACACCAACAAATAAAAAACTTTTGTTTATTCTTAGCAATCATTTGTTGTTGTTTCCCGTGCAAAATTTTGCTGAGCTAAGTACTGAGTTACCAATAAAACACGGCAGTTATTGCAAATAAAAAAAATGCGGCGTTTTTTTTTAATGCAAATGCATATTATTTCATATTTGAAAAAAACTTTTTTTTATGCAAAATATTTTTGTTTGCAATAATTATTTTTAAAAGATCTAAGTGTTGCCACTATTTTCTTATTCTCTATCATCGTAATGCGTATGATTGCGATCTCGAGTTCGATGTTTTTTAAATGTTTTTTTTTTTATATATATATTTGAAGTAAAAAGAAAGCTCTCTCTAGTAAAAAGTAGTTTCCAGTTGTAATTTAGCTAATGAAATTCTTCAGAAATTACTGAAAATCATATCAACCGAAAAAGAACTGATAATAATATAATTTCAATAAGAAAAGAACAGCTGCAATTTGATCATTTACCATTAACAAAATACCATATTCGAAACACTGCGTTGCTGCAAAACTATTACTAAGTGCATTTTTTTCAATGGCTCTTGACTTTTCTTTTCCTTGAACAAAGAAAAAAAAATTAATAGACATTCATTAAAAAAGTTTTCTTTTTGTGAGAAACAATGAAGAAGCATTTTGTTGATTGATTGATTTGAATAGATTTTTCTATGGCGCAAAATGCGATGCGTTTTTTTTTTTAGAGACTTTTGGAGTGGAACATAAGACCTATGCCGACAAGTCAAGTGGAAAAATGTAGATAGTTTGTATTTTGTAAATCCATATCAAGAAATTATTATAAAATTTCTAAATGAATCTATAATTAAAAATACAAAAAGAGAGATGAAATTAAAAGATGTTAAAATGGATCCAGGGAAATTCATAATTGTATTCTATGTGCATTAAATTAAATACTTTACACACTAAATAGTAATACTTTTTCTTAAAGCAATTTGTCATTTTGAGTTTAAAAGTGGTAAAAAACATTTTTCGTTTCTATACAGCTAAGCGATTTTTTGAAGTTTTAATTTAAAAGTTAATTTACTAAATTCAAGTCAAAAAAGGAAGGAAAGAAATTGTATTCCAAAAGAAATGTTAGCCAAATATATCGTCGGCACAACACCAAAACCGCGAATCTGCATTTTTGAACATTTTCACTTTAATGCGTCATTTTACTTGTTATCGGTCCCTCTATTCACTGCCTCGTTCCCAATCCTTCATCTGTTGCACGAGTTTCCATAAGAATGCATTGGTTTCCAAAACTTTGAAGCCGTTTTTCCCAAAACTACAATTTTGCAGATTCGTGGTTTTGGCTTTGTGCCCACGATATAGTGTAGTGCGGTTAAGTGAAAACGTAAGAGCGTCTATACCTTAAAATATGGGCTAAATTTATCTGAACAGTAATCTGATTTGCATTCCTTTAAGTGCATTACTTTTTCTTCTAATTAAAACAAACATGTTTCATGTAAAATTTACACTAAAACATGTTGTTTTTACAGTGTCCATTTTTTTTAATAATATATAGTCATTTGAAAACAACCATTTCAAATCGTAATGAAATAATAATAAAAAAAAACTGAATCGCGTTATTTAAAAGCACAAAAATTCTTCATGTTGATATAACATTTCATTATTATTCTATTTGCAGTGGTTTTGCAGTCACCTTATACAAAATAATTAATAGCTTATATTTATTTTTTGTTAAATATAAAATTAAATCACACACATCTTACAAATTAACTAATCAATTCTTTTTTCTTTTTTCTTTCTAGGTAAGTGCAACATGTCCACATGAACAAATTTTACAGTAATACTGCAACACATCTTACTACTAAATTCCTGTTAAATTTGACTGGCAAGTATATAAGTAAGCAGTGTCAAATTGGAAAGCCTGTCTTTCACTTAATCACTTTTGACGGTTCTCATGTCCAATGCTAATGAAAAAAATAAATGCCAACTCCAAGTTTAAGATCGCATTCAAATTGTTAAAAATGTGCACGCTTCGCGAAAAAATGTCCACCTAGGACGTGCTTGGTTAGAGACATAAAGCTGACCATAGTCTTTTTTCATATGATGGCGACATAAAGGTGGTGCCATTCAAATCATAGAGCTCGCTGTTGAGCTGATGCAGTTAATTGAAAGATGTACATAATGTGCATCGTTTACTACCGTGTTGGCCGCATTTACTGGCTTCTTCTTTTGCTTACTCTTTTTAAAGCACAATGACTTTGGCAAATTATTTATGTCACGCCGACTGACGAAGTGTTGTTGGATCTCTTGGACTTGGTCCGTCTGCCACTAGCCAATGCCATCACATAGTTGGACATCATCATTACGTATTTCGATAATAATTTCGTGCGACTCCCCTATTACACGCATTTGATTAGGAAGAGTGCGTTACGTTGCTCATCGTTATACCATTGCCATATAAAAAAAAGACATGTTGGTTGTTGTTTGGCCAGTGCAATCACAGATACTGGTAGTTGTCCGGACATGGTGCTTTCGCATCAATGACCAGACGAAAGTAATTGTTTTTTAAATGTTTCTTATTTTACAGAGTTAAACAATCTTGTTAATCGAAGATACATAATACAACTTACGTTTATTTCATTGTCGTATAAAAAAATGTTCATCTGGAAAAAGTTAAAAAAGAATTTAAAAAAAATAAAAAAAACGGTGATTGATGATAATTTAAATAGACGTACAAATGATGATTGGTAAGCAATTTCTGTGTAGATAACACAAAACTCTCACACATCTCGAAATAATTTAATCAATGAAATTGTTAAAAAAAAATGTATTCAAACCATATCAAAGATAACTTTTAAACAACCAATGAAAACATACAAAATAATTATGCTAATTGTCAAGAAACGTTTTATTTTCAACTTTTTTTTTCTTAAATTTTTTTTTTTTTTTTAACTATGGGCAATTCCATGGTAACTCACGTTACATTCACAAAAATTTCCAACACATAAATAATTTTTTTTTTTCAATTTTAATTATACGAAATTACTATCCATGAATGGAGCATAACTATTACTTTCATAATTAACTAAAAAAATTGTCTTCATTTTTAACATTTGCTTGGGAAAAATAAAAGTTTGATGGTAACTCACGTTACAAAAATCGGACACGAATTTTTAGAGTCCGACAGTATGAAGTTTTTATGTGAAATTAAGAATCTTAATTTGTTTCCAATGAAGATTCCATACATACAAAATTACAAGCTTTTAATATGAGTGACAAAACCAAATATTTTTTCGATATTTCGAGGAAAAATTTTAAAATATTTAGGTAACTCACGTTACATTATTTTGGTAACTCATGTTACCTGCGATTTGTGGTTCCAAAAGTAAAGAAAAGATGCATTTTCACTCAAGTTTTTTTTTAATCAAATAGTGTGTAACGAAGCTTGCTTAAATGTTAACTTATTTTAGCACTCACGAGGGGATATTGTCATCGTCACTATTAGACTCATCATATTTTCAGTTTGCTTGTTTTTCCGTCATTTTCATGTGAAATTCTTCTGTTGTTGGCAACCTTATGCTATAAAAATGCTTTAAGATTATTAAACTCCCTGAATTTTATGTCTATCCATAAGGGAATACACGAAGAATCTTTTCTTGCAACTTGCATAAAGAGTTGCCGTTTGAAAATAGTAATTTGCTAATAAAAAAAAGTAAAAAAGACTGCATAATTTGTTCAAAATTCGTGTCCACTTTTTCATGGAATTACCCCTATGCATTAATATAATACCAGACTATTCGAGGTTAACACAATCTAAACCTAGACACAAGTTTGGCAGCTATTAGACACCAGCAAACAAGGTTTTTGAACAAATTTTCAAAATTTAAGCAGTTGTTTAAAGTTAAGCAACGTTTATAAATAATAGCCAAGGTGTCCCAGAATAAGATAAAAGAAGGGTGATTCTCGGTTATATTCTAAGAAAACAATTGTTCTACAGTAACGTTGTTACCATTTAGCGGCGATTTTAGAACTTTTACTTTGGTATGCCTTTACTCATGTTAGTGATAATTTCTCCCTTAATAATAATGGTAGAAACTTGGTAAAAGTCTTTATATTTAGAATAAATCTTTTTCATTTTAAATGTGTTTAAAAATTTTTAATATATTTTTTGGTTGCTCAAATATTCAACTTTAAAACTGTTCATTTTCTTGCCCATGATATAATTTTTGAATCTGAGGCCAATTTTCTTCAATTGGGTGCATTTTTTCAATTACTTTTATAAAAAATTTATTAATAAAACAGTATGTTCTTATATTTAGAATGTGAAATAGTGTCAATTTAGCTGCCAGACTTTTGAATTCGTTATTAGAACGCATAATTTGCTTATAATTTGTGTATAACACAAAGTAAAAAAAATTATTAATAGGTCTGGATTACTGTATTATTTTTTTTATGGGCTAAGTCTTTTAACTCGCGCTTAAGTATTCTCATTTACAGTGCATTTTTAAGGGGAAAAGCGAACATTTTTCTAAAAAGAATGAATGATTTTCAACCTTTTGTAAAAACAGTAAATGTTCAGCAATTTTTAATTAAGTTTGATCAAAAACAACGTTTACATACACGGAGAAAAAAGACCACATAAAAACAATTGGATTCTGTATTAAATTAATCGGATTTCTGCATGGTTTATTGTCAAGATGACTTCTTCTTAAATCAAGCGGACAAATCTTCTTAATTTCTTGAATGTTCAAATTCAAAAGAAATCCACTTAATTTGAGTAGAAAATCATCTTATTTTTATGTGGAAATATTTTAATTAAAAAAAAAAAAACTGGCAGACCTGGTAATCGATCCTACAACTATTGGCTCACTAAGCGAGTGCATTACCATCAGCCTTTCTCACTGTTTTAAATAAGTATGATAAACTGCAACTAAAGCTGAAGTCGGACGATAATTTTTACTTCTATATTTTTTGTCGATTTATTAGTATGAAAATTCTTATTAAAATGAAATGAAGTTCACCTTAAATTAATAACAGAATTTAAACGAATTCCACTTATTTAAAGCAGAAATCTTACTGTTTTAAGTGGGTGAGATTTAAGGTGGCATCATCTTATTTTATGACCTTTTTTCTCCGTGTAATAGCCTGGAAACGGGTCGTTTTATAACAAACAATATCAAGGCAAAACTTGTGAAGCAGCGAGAAACAGGGATTGTCTAGGTATACAAATATTTTCATTTTTAAGAACACAATCGGCATTCAAGTTGGAAAATTAGGAGACTTTTGTCAAAGAATGAATTAGAATTTCAGAAGACTTGTTTAGCTGGTCACAACAAACTATGAACACTGTACCTACTGGTGCTTGTGTTGGTTCTTCAGCTACGCGCTATTTCTGCCCGATACAAACGAAAACGGTGCTGTGATGTAGAGATTTTATTTAAAGTAACCCTTTCCGAAAAAATATTTTTCCCTTTTTACGCAATCATAAAATTAGATCCATTTCATTTTGAAATTTGAAATGTGTTTTTTGTTATTTTTTACATAATGCACATAAAATCTATCTATCATCTTAAATCTAACTAACCAACAGCGTCTTGATAATCCCATTAAAAAAAAAAAAGGATAGATATGTTTTATGTTCCTCTACCGATAATAAAAAAGCCTTATTGTTTTCAAAACGCATTGATTTGAATCCAACTTAATCGAAATAATTTCTTCCGCGTCTCGACGACCACAAAGATACTACTTAAGATAGTGATACCCTTTGTTCCTATCAAGAAACTCCTTTACTTTTAACTGAGATTTATCTTTGAATTGGAATCGACTGGCATAATTAGTTCTTAGGAGCCAAGAGCCCATTGACTGCTGCAGAAGCCAGAATTGGATGAAATGCAGAAATTCACGCTTATATAAGTTGGAACGATCGTAGAAGAATCATAAATTAAAAAAAAAAAAATAAAGATTTGTCATCGAAAAATGATGGCACGATTGAAGAATATAAAGAAGTGGAATAGACAAAGTATGTGTAGGCAAGCTATGTATGATGAGCCGGCCCAGCGCAGCGCGTCAGGAACGGCGACCGCGGTAGTGCTTTCTTGAGTGATAACGATGACAGTGACGATAATGACAACCATGAAGATTACCCTCATTCTTATACGAGTTAAATAGAAGTGAGAAGCATCACTATTAGGGTTTTCATTTAATTGGGATCAAATTGCAGCATATGCACTTTGTTTTATAGAAAAGCCTTCAATTATTCATTTATGTGCCGCTACTCTTTCTTACAAACGATTAAAAAGAAATTTAATTTTTAATCGTTGCCACAATCGTCACGTCTCACGTTTCAGGTTTAAGGTTCTTTGTTACTTGAAGAATTGAGCGGGTATCTTTAGATAAAATCTATATATTATATGAAGAAGCATTTTTCTTAGATAAAAAGGTCAGCTCAGAGGTTAAATGCTAGTGAGTGAGACTGTACAGATTGAAATAAACTTGTAATTTAATGAAGATAAACAAAAATAAAACCATTCATTGGAAGTGTTACCTAATTTCAGCAAATGATATCTTTGCATTCTTTTGCGTTTGAAATTGATTAGTGGCTTTTGATTTGAATACTTTTGAATGCAAAACAATGGAAAATCTTTGAATGTAAGCTCAGACTTAACACTTTCTTTTTAGGTTTTTTTTTTAATTTTCAAAAAGTTTTTTTTGAAAAAATACCTATTATTTTTTTGAGTCAATTTAAATTTTCTTAAAAGTGGCATCCCAACTTAATTTTTCAAAAGCGTTAGAAAATTTGATATTATTAACACGGTTATGGTTATCACCCGGTTAAAATGGCATAGTGGTAAAATGGTTCCAAAATATAAACGATCTACATAGAGGCAGTGGAAATTGAGGATGCATTATCAAAAGCCTTTGATGCCGTAAAAAAAAGAAAAGAAAAGAAATGGTCTAGAAAAAGGATTTATAACATTCGGAGTTCAAACATCTACACTAAAAAGACGAGCAACCAAAAAGAGCAAATGGAAAAGATGCTCGTTGACTATTTTTTGCCTTTAGAATCAAGTATGTTCGGATAAAAGCTATTATTTGCCAATTTCAATTTGGTTCAGTTCTGACTATGGCATCCACGAGAAAACCGTTATAAGTTCGATCCATAGAAGTCGTTTTTTTTTTTTTTTATAAAAATGATTATGTTTGGTAAATTTGTAAATCTTCATCTTGCGGTTTGACCTTGAAAATCGCGACATGTAGACATGATATTTTTCAAGCCTTTGTGCCCAGTCGAATTAAACATTTCAAATGGAAAAAATTAGATCGTGCAATTTTTTTTCATAGGACGGTAGAGGGGATCACTGAGAGCTTAAAACCAGTTTTTCGCCGCCATCTTGGTTTAAAGGTAAAATACGTTTTAGCGAATAACTCGGCCATTTTTGATTTTTGACAAAAATTATATATGTAAAACTTGTAGAAAATTTTATTTTCTATAACTTTTGTCTTAATAAATTTTTCTATATGACCCATATTTTTCGAGTTAATTTGAAAAAACTATACCCCTACTCAGCTTAAACTTTATACCCGCTTTGAATATAGATTTTAAGATCAACGCAATATGGGAGTGTTTTTATATGTTTTTGGGGATAATAAATCTAGCTGCAATGTTAATTTTTGCAAATTCTTGAAATTTTATAAACAAAAGGAACTATCTCAAAATCGGTAGGTAAGTGTCGTTTTAAACAAAATTAGTAAATACTCTTTTAAGCTTTTATTATAAACAATTGGTCATATCTCAGGGATTAATGAACCGATTTGAAAAATTCAAAGACTCAATTGTCTTGCTAGACATCAGTTATAATATTTACTAATTTTGTTTAAAACGACACTTACCGATTTTGAGATAGTTCCTTTTGTTTATAAAATTTCAGGAATTTGCAAAAACTAAAATTGCAGCTAGATTTATCATCCCCAAAAACATATAAAAAACACTCCCATATTGCGTTGATCTTAAAATCTATATTCAAAGCGGGTATAAAGTTTAAGCTGAGTAGGGGTATAGTTTTTTC
Source organism: Episyrphus balteatus (assembly GCF_945859705.1). Classification (NCBI taxonomy): domain Eukaryota; kingdom Metazoa; phylum Arthropoda; class Insecta; order Diptera; family Syrphidae; genus Episyrphus; species Episyrphus balteatus. The sequence continues at coordinate 78,019,241 of NC_079136.1, read as the reverse complement.
AAATTATCTCGAAAAATATGGGTCATCATCATCATATAATAAAACGGCAAACACTTATTTTGTGGTACAAAATACGCGACCCACAAAAACCGAAGGGGCATAAATTATATACCGAACGATAGGAAATTTTATCTAGATGTGCAGAATGTATACTTTATTTATTTTTTTTTTATCGAAATAGATAAAAACAATAAATTAAAATTGAGGAAAAAAACAAAAACAAATGTGCTGAACCACGCCCTCTCCCTTCTGGACGTGGAAACTTCTAAAAGCAAAGACGAGAACCTTCGAAGACATTCTCGAATTTCGAATAAAATTAAGTGTTGCATATTCTTAGTAGTAAATAAAGTGATTTATATAGTGTGCTTATTATAAATAAAAGTTACAATTGGCACTCGAATTTTGAGTGCGGGGTCGGCTAGTATAGAAAAATTTATTAAGATAAAAGTTATAGAAAATAAAATTTTCTACAAGTTTTACATATATAATTTTTGTCAAAAATTAAAAATGGCCGAGTTATTTACTAAAACGTGTTTTACCTTTAAACCAAGATGGTGGCTTAAGCTCAAGGTCGATTTTCCCGAAAAACTGGTTTTAAGCTCTCAGTGATCCCCTCTACCGTCCTATGAAAAAAATTGCACGATCTAATTTTTTCCATTTCAGCTTAATTTTTTGTACATCCCGACTGGGCTATTTTGAGATAAGGGTTTTTTCTTGTAGGTTTTCCCTTGACATTTTTTTTCCTTTTCATTTAAATTATTTTGTTCATATTATTACTTAGTTTATATTGAAGCTGTTATTGAAGCTGTAATTTTCTATATCTCTTAAATAAACACATAATGTAACTGTAAATATTTTTGAACTGCAATAAAATTTATAGAAATTTAAATTTTAAACTTAGTAAATAAATTTTTTTTTGTTGCCTTATTTGACTGTAAATTAAGCTCTAATATCGTCACATCAAACAACAAATTTGCAGATACTTCAATAATATTGATACAAAAATCAATGCTTCAACAAATGTAGGACACTAGTACAAAAGCATTTGAAAAGAAAAAATGCACCTGTTCCGCATTTACTGTACGAGTAGTTGCACTATTTTTTTTTTTTTTCTTTCTTGATTGGAAATTTCTTGTGTGCATCAATGGCATGGCCGCCACAAAGTCAATGAAAAATCAATAAAAATTAAATCAAAACACGAAGAAACCACATTAACCTTTGACAAATTGGAAATAGCTGTTATAGATTCTCATTTCATACCTGTAATCATTATTGGTTGGATTTATGTTTTATTGTTTACATTTATCTAAATGGGGACATAGTTGTTGATTTATATTGATATTGGTTTTTGTTTTTTTTTTTTTTTTTTTTTCTCTTTTTGAACTCTATACTAGGGGTGTGCTAAACTGTGATTTTTAAAGAGCTGTGATATAAAAAGGGAGCTATTAATAGCTGCTATTTTTCACTCTTTTAATAGTAGTTAACGCCGCAAATTACTCTTTAAATAATTTCCTGATTTGAATTATGATTGAAAATTATGACAACAGAATAAATAAATAATGAGAAATAACTCTTTAAATGCCTGTACTGAAAAAATGGCATTTTTCTGTTTCGGCATCAGCATGGTAAAATTTTCTCTACATCTTTGCTTTTTTTCATCCTTAATCAAATTATTAGATATGAAGAACAAAATAAAAATAATCATAAAAATCAGTGAAATTTTAAAAGGCCGAGAAATTTTTTTTTGAGAAGAGCATTGAAGTTAAAGAACAGAGAGCAGTTTTGCTTATGAAAGCAGTAAAATCTTTAAGAGCATAGAACATTTTTAATGATCTCTCTGTTCGCTTGATCATATGTTTATCATTGTATATTAAAAAAAGAACACAGCAAATTCGATTGGGTTGGAATTTTGTAAGGCTGAGAACTGAGCAGTGTGCATTTATATTATGGAGCAATCTCTGCTGTGATTCAAAGCAGTTGTCGCAATAGCAGCCTCAGCTCTACTTTTTACGCAAAGTGGTTAGTAAATATGGTATTGAGATCATTTTGTTACTGCTATTTGCGAGTGAGCAGAAAATTGTTCTGTGTTAAAAAATTCTCTTAAGAAATAGTTAAACGCAATACTTGAGCAACAATGAATGGTACTAAACTTATTTAACTAAGCATACCATTTGTATTTGAATTCATTTAATTGTTTAGTTTTCTGTCTTACTTCTTTTTATTTTTAAATTTTATATGCACAATTGAGAAAACTTAGGCTTTGAACTTAAACAATTAACTTTCACTTGAATAAAAAGAAATAAAAGACTCCTGCGAGTCTATAAGAAACAGCATTCTTAGAATTAATTCCCACAAGCTCATGATGCGACACCGACGATGAAATGCTATATAGTTGTCTGTCTGATGCACGTTTTTATGTCATTCGCATGTTGACTATTAAACTAACTTTATAAGAGTTTCATCTATATTTAGACAATGAAGCTCCGGAATTGGTGGAAACCTAACCAAAATGAAAGCTAAATTTCTCAGACAGAAAAAGAGTGTCGCAGGAGGTGACAAGGGGAACACTTTTTTATCGCAGGTTTATTAAAAATACATTTTTTGAATGTTGTTGTTGTCAAGTGTTCCACCAAACTCCCATTTAACGACATCCATCTTCTCTCTCACTATACGCTTATCTGATATAATCTTTGGCACAACGGCGAAAGGTGCGAATAGATACACTATGAGATATCATCCCGGGCGTCTTCGTTTTAGTTTTAAGTCTTTCGCAAGTGCAATGTAGCAGACGCGCGACAACTAAAGCAAATTCTATTACAAGAAGAATGACCCAGTTCTAAATATGCCGTGCCAAAGATTATCTTCACTTGTACACCTTCTTCCGTACTTTTTTCGAGACACCGCAGGAGTATATCTATCTAAAACAAAATTTGTAGAGTGCAAGAGACATTTTACATACGCGCGCATCGCGGTATCGAATATCTTTTTTCCAATGCTTCTTCTTCTGATGGCCCTAAAGTGCAATTTTAACAAATTTCGAAAAATTTGTCTAAAAATACTAACAAGACACACTGACTATGTGGCTTCCTTCTTTTAATGCAATGGCGGCAGCCGGCAGTTGGCTGATTTCAGATTTTGTTGTTTTTTTTTTTTTTTTTTCTCCAGATGTAGGGTATGTGTGTGTGTGTGTGTGGATCGGGCAACGCGGACATTACACCCCAACTCTGGCTGCTGCTACCATTTTACTAGATGTTAGTTTACTTTTTTGTTTAATTTGAACTTCGATTTAGAATAGATTTTGCTTAACATACATTCAAACAAACATATTATATTTTTCGTTTTGTATATCTGTTTTGTGTTCCGTGTTTGAAAATATGATGGCGTTGACGCCACGACTGTGTCCATAAAGAAAAAGATATTACTCTTTAACGATTTTGTTTGGATTTAGATATTTTTCTGATGTGTTTTGACTATCTAAAATAAAAATTGAGTTGAAAACAGTTTTGTATTTTTCGTGTAACACATAATAATACAGTGTCTGTTTTCAAATAAGAAAAGCGTATGTACTATTTGGTCCAACAGTTCTTAGTTTTTTTAGAACACCTACAAAGATCCCCTAGGAAGATTCCTTCTTTGAAAACTGATCAATAAATTTGTCTAATCTTACACGGATAAAAAAGACATGCTTAAAACAAATAGAATTTGTATTTAACTAAGAAAATTTCTGCCCTGTTTTTTGAAAAGAAGAAATCTTCTTAATTTCTTGGATGTTTCAATTTAGAAGAATCCATTTAATTTAATAAGAAAATCTTTTTATTTTTATATGAAGGCACTATAATTAGGTAACTTTCCGCATTATTGACCAGCACTTGGTGTCGAACTCAAAAATAATGCATCTGACAAAAAAAAAACAAAAATAACAACCAGACATTTAGAAGATTTTTACATTTATTTTAAATGATTTTCTTTTTTTAAGGAAATATTTTAATACTAATAAGTATGCACATTTATGTTCAGAAATCTTTTCATTTCTAGTTGAGTTCTTTTTTTTTTATAAAATGAAGTTTACTTTAAATTTAACAGAGTTTAAAAGGATTCTAATTATTTTAATAAGAAATCTTATTGTTTTAAGAAGATTGGTTTTAAAGTGGACATGATCTTATGATATATTAAAGTACCTTAATTATCTCCGTGTAGTTCCTTGAATAAATGTATTTTAAAAATAAATCTAATAGGCATAAACAAGTTTTGGGAGTGGAGTCAGCGTCCAGATATCAAATTTGAAAGGCTTTCAATTTTAATAAAACTATTATGAACATACAAACATAAATGGTTTTCGGGGGATTAAAAAAGCTGTTTTATTTTTTTATCACGCTGCACAAATAAAGGTAGGTCTCGATTTCTTTAACTTCGGTTTTGTTCGATTTCGTAGAAAGAAAATTGATTTCTTATTTTACACCCAAAACTATAGTAATCATAAGGGTATAATTTACAAATTGGCTATAACATTTAAAAAAGAAAACTAATAAATAAGTTATTCGATTCGAACTACAAGATCAACTACGTGCGACTTATGTCATTTATTTAAAAAAAAATTACAAGGGCAGCAATCAACAAGCGGTATTTTTTTGTACGTATATCTACTAAGAAAGTTATAAAGAGTTAAAAAAAAACAATATTTTTCAAATCTAAGTATTCCTTATATTTTAGTTAGCTAAAAAAAACTTTCTGAAAGAAAGCTGCTCTTTTATTTTTTTTTTTTTTTTTTTTTTTGTTAATTTTTAATAAAATAACATAAACGTACCTCAATTAAATTCCATATATATCTCAACTTGACTCACTATAATTAACTTAATATGGTACAAAAACGCTAAACAATTGAAAATTAGAAAATAGTAATTAAGATACATTATTTGGGTCATTTAGTTTTTTTTTTTTTTTTTTGTGTGCTCCAATTTACTGTACCGTTTAGAAAATCTTTAGTGCATGAAATGGTCATAGAATGATACTGCACCTCAGATAGTTATAAATTCGGACTAAAAGAAGTAGGCAGTCGAAATGAAATAATTATTTATTAGATAAAAATGAATAATTAATGGCAATTAGAAAATAACCCATAGGAAATGGGGAATTTTCTAATTCTATGTTTATTCATTCATTTGATTCTTAACAGTAGCAATTCTTTCCTTTCAATTGCGTAGGTTGGTTGAATACCATTCAACCCAAATTCACCTAGAAATATTATTTTGAATAGAAATATGATTTCAAACAAATCTATGGGTACTAGTATAGTTACGGTTTTTGTGGAATCTGTTTTGGGTTAAAACTTTGAAAATTTTATGTCAAATGCTTGACGCTCTGTATTTACTGCTTGAGAAGATAGAAGGCGGCAAAGTTTCCGAAATTTATTTTTCTTAAGATTCAGCATTCAAAAATATCTTGAAATAATTTATCAATCACCTTATTTTGGACTTTAAATAAACGTGGTTTGAAAAAAAAAGCTAAAATGGAGATTTTGGGCGACTTTAAATCTTCTACAGAGGGTATTTTTTTTTACGTAGACTTGCTATTTTATACGTTAGACTTCAAGGAACAATAAAATCCATTGTGATTTACGTTATCGTCCAACTTGACTTAATTATTGTGTGTTCTCAATTTTTCGCTTATTTGTTACTATAATCAAACATTAACAGAATTAAAAAGCTCATTTAATGCCATTTAGTAAAAGAATTAAAATTAAACAACAGCAAAAAACAAAAAAACACATTAAACCATGAGATTTTCAGATACTGTTTGAACTTATTCCCAGCTTAAACTCTGTATACTTCTTTACTTCTCAGAAGAAATCAGTGAAAGTCTTCATTATTATGATTATGACAAATGCATTCACATCATTATAAAATAAAAAAAAAAACAATTAACTGAAACAGTTTGTTTTCATAGCTTACAAAATAAAACTCACTTTAAAATCACTTTTACATAGAACTTTTATTTATAAAAAAAAAAGAAAAGAAAAAGGGAAAAGATAAATCACACGCCCTTTACAATGCAGCATGATTAATTAAAGGTCCAACCATAATCTCAAAACCCAACCGTAGGTAATGGAAATGTTTTCAGGCTTTTTTCTTTTTTTTTTTTTTTGGTTTGTGAAAAGTTTCATCATTAACTCTATTATGATGGTTCGTTGTTAGAGATTTTATAGAACTCAAGTTCATACGAATTTTGATTTTTAACAAACATGAAGTAGTAATGGGTATCTGGTATACGAACCATAACATTTGTAATCAGATTTTAAGCTTTTAATCTGATGCAACACTAACACAGCGGTGTTTTATTTCGACTATTTTGTTGGGCAGTCACGTTTATGATTTTGAAGATAGTTAGGGAGATACAAAAAGAAAATAATAAATGAAATAACAATGTGCTGTTGAAATTATATAAGATACTGCATATTGAAAAAAACAATTTTATTAAATTTTTTTTGGTTCATTAAGTACATTTATATTTTATGTATAAAAAAGTTTTAAATATTTTAATACATTTGGCCATATTCGTAGTTCTTTCTTTCATAAGCTTTACTTTGTTGCTTCTTGGAAAAATTCATAATAGGTTAATTTATGAAAGAATGATTATCAAATTTCTGTGAGCCTTAAGCTTGAACAACATCGAAACACAAAAGTGAAAAAAGTACAAAAAGTAGAAAAAGTACAAAATATAAAAATTATTTTATGTTAATGTGATAGTTAAAAATTATTTTTTTTTTTTGTTGAAAATTTGAGTTTTTTTTTCGTACTGTTTCGTACTGTGTTTTGATTTAGTTCTGGCCTTAGACGTAGAACTAATAGAGATGAAATATAACTTTTATAAAACATAAAAAAGATTCGACTCCGATTTTAATTTTTGAACCTGTTCTCAAAAGAAGATATTTCAAATCTTCCAAAAATATATAAAGTAGGTGTATGGTTTTATTTTAAAACCTAGAATTCATAAGCCCAAGAATTTTAAAAATAGTGTTTTTTTTTTAGGTACATTTTTTTCCAAATGAACGTCGAAAAATATTTTTAAATTTGGTTTTTGTAGTTAACAGGGTATTGAAATGTAAAAATCTGTAATTTTTCTAAAATGCACAGGAGCCAAAAACTAAGTTAAATCACAAATTTGGCAGATACGTGTTAATTTGTTTTTGCTGTCTTATAACACAAACATTATTTCAAATACCTTTGATGCTGATTTTTTGTGAATTATTTCTCCATTATCGAATTTCAAGGTTTTGACTTTTAAACGTCCATATCTCGAGTTTCAGATTTTTTACATTTTTTGTGTGTATGTATGTGTGACTTATATAAAAACAATATCTGTCAATTCAAGTTTCAATCTATTTTCTGCCCCTTTTCGTTAAGGAAAAATGTAGCTTTTTGACCTTTTTCTAAATTCACCACAGTTTACCCCACTAAAACTGAAACTTCAAAAAATTCTGAATATTTAAATTTTTAAATTTAATAAAGTTTACAAAATTGCACACGCCTGGTTGAGGCTGAGAATCGAACCCAGAGTTCTACTAGAACTGATGTCATTTTGAAACGAAAAAATTTTTTTTTAAATATCTGGGACCTAATGTCGCCGAAATATATTTTTCACTTGACTATTTTCACTATTTTTAGCCATGTTTACAATACTTTCAAAAGCATTTTTCAATAGGTATTTTAATAAACATTTGATAGCAGTGAATGAAAAATATTCAATTCATTAGTTGTCGAAACGCCATACAAATTTAAATGAAAACTTTTTTCATTATTTCTTAAAAATATCTTTATACGACAAATATTAGTAAAAGTCAATTAACCAGCAAATTTTTCTTTTCTTTTCAGGTAAGCAATTATATCACCAAAAAGTGTGTGTGGGTAATTTCATGAAAAAGTGGACATGAAGTTTGGACAAATATGCAGACTTTTCTACATTTTTCGATAACAAATCATTAGTTACAAATGCCAACTCTTTACGCAAGTTGCAAGAAAAAGATTTCTTATTTATATACTACTGAATTACCCAAAAAATAAAAAGAAACAAAGAATACACCAATGAATTTTTCCAACAATAAGTTATAATCACCAAGAACATTGTACCTCATCTTCCCATCATAAAGAATAATTACTGTCAACACTTACTTAAAACTTCTAGGAAGTTCATCACCATCACACTTTAACACGGCTATTTGAAATTGAACCTAGTTGCTAGCTATTAACAATATAATTGATAGTTGCAATAGGAAATACTTTGGAATCCCTATTAAATATAGATTAGGGAATAAAAGATAGTTTTTTTTTTACAGTTAAAGCAATTCTAAATAAATTTCTTTCTTAAAAATGTTTTGAAAATTACAGTAATAGTTAGAATTGTTTTTCACATTACTTCTTACATTTCTTATCTGAGAGAAATTTAAATAAGTTGTTTTGTCTAACGCCAAATTAAATTGAATTTAGATCCTCACAAAAACAATATTTTTCGAGGTTGTGATCACAACAAAATTTCAAGATATTTATCACTAAACAAAAACACACTTATTTTATGTATCTGAAATTACTTTGTATAGTGATACAAAAATTGGTGTTTTTTTTTGTCTTTTAAAAACTATACTTTTCTTTTTTTATTTTTAAAGGGAGCTGAAAAAAAAGAAGAGTAGCACTGTTTTTATTTTTAATTAATTTTAAAATATAGCTGAAAGCTGAAGCGATTTATTCAAACTTTGTAGTTAAGAATTTTATTTAGAATCAAAATTACAGGTAGGTACTTTTAATAGGTACGACCAAAATGGAAAATGTTGTTTTTCTCAAAAATGGCTCAAACTTTTTTTAAATAAAAATAGATGTAATGCCTGTTGTTAATAAGTTTCTTATTACTTTTTTTTCCCGTGAACCATTTAACCGATTTCAACGAACATTTGAATACGAAAAAGTTTAAGTTTTATAATTTAAAAAAATCAAAAATTTTGTACAAATAAATTATTATTTTTGTTTTGAAAATCGATTAAATGTTTCAATGAAGATGACGATTAGAAACTACAAATTTCCCACTTCAAAAAATTTGTTAATAAATTTTTAGTTTGTTAATCTAAAAAAAAACTAAACTAAAACTAAACTTTTCTTTTTTTGAACTCTCGAAAATTCCTTCTGTATGTCTGTTATTTGATTAAATTCCTCATAAGTGCAGCTTTATTGCTGTTTTGTCTATATGACTATTTATTTTAGAAAAAAAAAGAAAATAAATAATAATAATTGCTCTTTTCAAAATGACCGTAACTTAGGCAGGCGCCATCGCCATACCCATGCAACCAAAACCCATTATGACTATTATATTTGTAGAAATCTAAAAGCACGAAGAAAACTATGCAAAATGTTTAATGCTGTTAAAACTACAGTAACAGATTATCATAATATCTCATGTGGCGTGCGCGAGCTGTCTTTTCTTTTTATTTTTTTTATGAAATTGGATTTTTATTGTGTCTTCTATGTTCTTTGCCATTCCGATTCCGACATGATGCTGAAGCTGCATGTTGTGATGCTGAGGTAAATTACTTACAAGAAGAGACTCCTTTTCATCTTTTAATGGTTAAAGTTGATTGTGGCATTATTTCTTTTTGTTTTTTTTTTTATTTCATTGCAAATATCGACACAAAGACGAAATAACAGACAGATTGAACGAACAAAGCATTCTATAAAAGAAAAAACTAAAATTATAATACAAGAAAATTTGAACAAAAAGAAACTGTGTCCAATTATAATGATCGACAAACCTATTTGTACTAATGTCATAATGTAGAGCAATTTATAAAGTCATGGCACGACTTTTTTTGCTCTTCTTATCGTTTTAAGTTTATACTGCATTGTAAAGATTTTATTTCTTTTAATATTGTGTCTTCTATCTTTACCAACAATCTTACTGAAAATATACGAATTAGATTTTTCCATAAAAATAATAGGTAGGTTATGTTTTTTAAAATGAAATTCTATGAAATTTCAAAATAAAATTAAAATTAGTTCGGACAAATTATTTTCCAGCTGCACATTGCTTTGCACTTTATCAAATACATACATTTTGGGTGGCACCCGACATTTTTAAGATAGAAAAGAATATGAGCGTCTTTTGGTGTATGGAAAACTGTACACTTTTGTTCAAAGAAGATTTTATATTTCTGTTTTTCCTTCTTTTTTCATTTGAATAGGGTTGCCATATAAATTCCTTATATTTTTTTAATTAATTTTTTTTCACTATTTAGGCTTTTGTATGACATTTAAAAAATGTCCGTATTGTGATAATTTTTTCATTAAAATAGGGTTGCCACATAGAAGTTCCCATTTTTAAAGTGGCAACCCAATTTTTGTTTTTCATTTTTAGTGTCTACTTATCTTTTATATGAAACCAATTTTAACATAAAACCTAATGAACTTGGACACCGCCCGCTTGGACTATAAGACCTCCATTGAACATTTGCAACTAACATTCTAAAAGTATGTATAGAAATAGAAATTGCAACCTTGTACATCTACGTTTTCATTGGGACTTAGTATTTTTTATTTACAAATTCGAATCATTTCATTATTGTCATTTATCTATAAAATAAATAAAAATTGTTTCAATAATGATTGCCTATAATTGGTAATGAATCGCAAGAGTGTCTTTAATGACAAATTGTTTACAAAATTAACCCATTTTTTTTTTTATATCGGGGATACACCTTAAAAGTTTTAATGCAGTCGCAAATCGTTGCATGTGATGTATATTAACAAAAATAAGCATGCTTTATACCTATATAAATAAAATGGGAACCCCTTTTGGTATAGGTCATTGACTTTGTCATACTACATAATACTACATGTACTTACTCTTTTTTTGTTGTTGTTTTAATCCACTTAGAGGTGTTTCCACGTGATTCTTGCCACGTTTCCTAGAATTTCCATTTGCCCAGTTTCAAAATAGGGGTTAAGTTTTGCAATGTTTTAAATTTCTACATGCGTTCGCTGTAAGAGTTCCAGATAAATGCAAGTTGTATGTGCTTTTTTTTTTTGAAAAGAAATATGTACTCGAGTACGCTATGGTGATGCGCATAAAATGTATAGAATGTGTTGTCTCTGACACTGCGTTGGTTTATGCTTGAGGGTGTAACATAATTGGGGTGACCATATAGTTTTATAATTAGGTCTTTTGTTATTGGTGTGCTTCCAAACGCATTTCGTTTTTTTATTTCTTAAAATGTACCTATTGTAATATTTAAATTCAATCCTAAGTGGGATTGAGGTCTTGTTTAATATTTTGACTATCTTTTACTCCGACGTTTCGACTGTGTATACTCTTCTTCAGGGTGAATATTTTGTCTTATTTAATCTTAAGAACTTCTAGCTTTGGTTGGTTTTTCTTTGCTTTAATTGGTTATAGTTTTAAATATTTCAAAAATTCAAAAAATTCGAAGTCTTGAAGAAGACGTTTCAAATTATCTAAAACGTCTTTTTCAAGACTAAAAATACAAAAAATTACACTTTGTTACAAAAGGAAGGTTTCAAAATATACGCGGGGGGAGACATCTCACGTTTTGTAGAGCTCGTCTCACTGATTACGAAACAGTATTTAAAAAGTCCATAACACCAACAAATCTGGAGTTAGGGGCAAAAAACGGTTTTTTGGACCTTCACCCATTGAAAAAATTCTATCTTATCTTCTTCAAATTTGTATCTCTTTTTGATTTGTTTTATAGTTTCTAATAGAAGATAATTATACCTTTTCAACAATGTATAAAAAATCTGGTAAAATTATATTTCAATTTTCTCAAAACCTAGAAGGCCTAGAAACATATAGTTTTCACTGTTCGATAAGGAATCCATTGTGGCAGTTTTCTGCAAAAATAGTAATTAATGAATTTAAAAAAAAAATTTGTTCGCCTATTTTTAACTTTGAAATCGATTATTTCAAAAACCGATTGCTTAAAATATATTGATTCAAAAATTAGAATTAAATGTACAATTCCGCCTTTCGGAAATGGTATCACTTATGTCAATATCTATGAAAAAATTAATATTAAACAAAGAATGGTCACCATAAACATAATCGACCAATAGATGAAATAGAGAGAACTGCATTTGAAAAAAAAAGCACAGAACAGAGGGTTAAAAATAGCTGACAGTGTGATTTAAAAACGACATAAATGCAATGGAAGATACGACACATGGAAGTACTGGCCGCTGATCAGTGACAACAGCTGACGTATAAGTAATTCTTGTTTGCATTTTTTTTTTTTTTTCATAAGACGCTTCAGAAGGATTCCCACAACATGGGATGTAAAGAACACAGAGAGCATTAATGGGTCGTGCTTAAAGTTGGTAATAATTGACGTTAGAGAGGATTGAATAGCGTGTGGGGGTTGGAAGGTAATAATTCTTGAGTGTGGGACTCTTTCATAAAAGTTAGAGACTATAAGAAACTGAAGTGTGTCTGTGTCATTTTAGTTTTTATATTTTTGAAGTGTGATAGTTTTGTTATAGTTAATCTGAAAAATAAAATATGTAGGTATGTCATTAATTGGCTTATACTGGAAACTGAAGTCAATTTGTCTTTTTTGGTTTCCGGGTATTATGTAGGTACTTGTATGAGGAATTTAAAAAAAATACGAATGCAATACTTTCTGGTTCTTTAGGTTAGCAAAAATGATACCAATACTCCAGTTTTAGCCCTTCAAAAATGCATTTAGTGTTTGCAAACATAATAGCTCTTCCATCAAAACTATAAATTCCTTATGCTCACTCTTTGTAACAAATTAAAGCTTTTATTCGTTGTGTTTTTCGGTTGGAATGTTTCTGAATTATTTTTAAAATGTTGTTTTCGTATTTTTTTAATAAAACAAAAATAATAATAATAATACAACTTTTCTGGTGAACACCTCTTACAACTTGCATGTAAATGATGAATTGTATAAAATTACAAGTAATTCTAGCCACATTACATAATTTCTGTGCGATAATCAATATAAAAAAAAACATCATCTACTGCAGTACCGCCCTTCAATCAAAACTTTCAAATAAAATGTTTTGATTTTGATTGAACTATTTGAGACAGTGTTTGTGTTGTCTTTGGATTCACCTTCCATCTCTAAAGATATACAATATTCCCACTCTTGTTTTTCTCAGTTCTGCTCTGATGAACGTGTTGCAAGTTACTCGTTCATTGTGTCCTCCATCAACTGCATCGTTCGCTGCTGTTAGCAGTTGCAGGCGTCGCATTGGTGTGGTTCCTAAGATATATGCATCAAGTTGTAGTGCAATACTACTTTGTTTAACCCAATAAAACATGAATATTCCCTCCGTACCCTATAGTCTGTCTTTAGTCTTTGGCATTGTTGTTGGATATAGTGCTGCAATGCATTTGCATTTGGCCAAATCACTTTCATCGTTAGATGAATTCATGTGATCTGAATCTCTGACATTCTTTTAAAGGTATACACAGACAAATATATACACTCAGTCACAAAAGTAAGTATACACCCCTATCTTTGTTTAACCAAGACCTAAAAAAAAAAAAATCTAACACATTTTCGAAAAAAATTTAAATGTGGTTTTATTTCATTAATCATTGCCTACATATTTACAAAAAAAAATTTGTCAAATAATCAATACTAAATGAAAAAGTGACAAAAAACTGAACACAGTACAAAATTTCGCATTACAAAAGTAAGTATACAGAGAAGAAAAAACTATGAAAATCGATTTTAAAAGTATAAATACCTAAATTTTTTTGGGAATTAATATATTTTAGGCTACCCCCTAGACTTGACGAGGTCAAACTCACTTGAAGGCATTGATTTTACTAGATTTTTTGCAACATTTGGGCCGAATCTTATTCACTCTTCCTATAAGACTCGTTTCAGCTAATCCTTTGAATGCTTCCTTACTTTTCTCACCAAATGGTCTCACAGATGCTAAATAGTATCCAAATCGGGTGACTGGGGGACGTTTGGATCTGGTTTTGAAAGTTTTTGATCAAAAATTCACTCAAAAAGACCGAGTTTTGCTTAGGGTCGTTACCTTTATTGAAGATAATCAATCCATCTTAGCCTAATTATTCGACACTCTGGTGCAGGTTTGTCTATAAAATATCTAAAAAAGAATACCCATCCATTTTTTCCTCAAGGAGACCAAGTAACCCACAATGAAAGATATAAGCGAAACCCCTATACCATAAACGAATCACTGCCGTTTTTACCAGTACCAGCTTTTTGATAGGATTTTGTTACTTTTGTATCTTTCTCCAAATTTTACCAGCTCCATCTGAGCAGTACACTTCGTCTTACGTGCATATGAGTTATGGATGTGGCAATATTTCTAGAAAACCGAGAAAAGAAGTAGATCCGAAAAGAAAGGAAGGTACTGGTAAAAACGGCAGTGATTCGTTTATGGTATAGGGGTTTCGCTTATATCTTTCGGTGTGGGTTACTTGGTCTCCTTGAGGAAAAAATGGATGGGTATTCTTTTTTAGATATTTTATAGACAAACCTGCACCAGAGTGTCGAATAATTAGGCTAAGATGGATTGATTATCTTCAATAAAGGTAACGACCCTAAGCAAAACTCGGTCTTTTTGAGTGAATTTTTGATTAAAAACTTTCAAAACCAGATCCAAACGTCCCCCAGTCACCCGATTTGGATACTATTTAGCATCTGTGAGACCATTTGGTGAGAAAAGTAAGGAAGCATTCAAAGGATTAGCTGAAACGAGTCTTATAGGAAGAGTGAATAAGATTCGGCCCAAATGTTGCAAAAAATCTAGTAAAATCAATGCCTTCAAGTGAGTTTGACCTCGTCAAGTCTAGGGGGTAGCCTAAAATATATTAATTCCCAAAAAAATTTAGGTATTTATACTTTTAAAATCGATTTTCATAGTTTTTTCTTCTCTGTATACTTACTTTTGTAATGCGAAATTTTGTACTGTGTTCAGTTTTTTGTCACTTTTTCATTTAGTATTGATTATTTGACAAATTTTTTTTTGTAAATATGTAGGCAATGATTAATGAAATAAAACCACATTTAAATTTTTTTCGAAAATGTGTTAGATTTTTTTTTTGAGGTCTTGGTTAAACAAAGATAGGGGTGTATACTTACTTTTGTGACTGAGTGTATGTATTTGTCTGTAAGATGTTACTATTCATATATATATTTTTTTTTAACTGTCATGCTTCGATGCGTGCATCAAGTTCTCGAACTCCAGCACCCCATGTCCAAGTTGCATTATGACGTGTTGTGTCATCAATCTTGTGTAAAGAAAAACAAACGAAATGCAAACAATTTTTTTGTATCAACCCAAAACAAAAAAAAAACTATGCCTTCGATTAGGTGAAATTTTTGGAAAATTAAATTAATTTTGTTTACTTTTTCAATATTGATCCGCTCTGATATATCAAAAGACTTTCTTTCAAACCTTAATTTGACAGAAGAAGCGAAGAAAATTGAAATTCCAATTCAATTCTGTTTGTTTTTTTTTTTTTTTTTTTGTCAGTTTTAGTCGCACCTCAACTTAAGCGATTTTCATAAAAATAAATGTGAAAGCATAAACTGAATAAAATAAATACAAATACTTAAAAGCAATTGAAAGTTGCGTTTTTAAAGGGAAAATTTAATTAAATTGAATGTTAAGCCTTAAAAATCATACCTAAGTTCAGATTCCATTCCAACTTCGGTCGTATAATTGTGTTTACTATGTTAAGTGTTTTTTGTTAGCCCAAATGATTTTGATTTGAAAATATGAAATTTCATTAGGCATTTATTTCAATCGAGAAAAAACGCATAGTAATTTTTAATCCGTTCTACATTGAATCAATGGTGAAAAATATATTCATTAATTTTCTAAAAATCGTCCTATGCTTATGTTACAGTTTGTTACATCAATTTTTATAAGTGAGATAACACAGTGGTAAAGCACAAGCTTGTCAACCCAGGTATAGCAGGTTCGATCCCCAGCGGATGCCAGTTTTACTTTTTTTTATTTTTTTTTAATGTGTGAACAACTTAGATTTAAAGTGTGCTACTTTGATTCAATCATTTTCCACTTTAGTCTAAAAATGTAGTGATTTTCCATTGATTCAAAGTGGTTTCGATTGATTTTACGTTGTTTTTTGGCTCAATGTAGGTATCCAGAGAGTTTTAAAAAAACTTTGGGATTTCCCACCACAAAGATTAGGTTTGTGACAACCCAAGCATAAGTGCTTGCAATATTCTGTTGAGTCTTATACACAACATTTTAGTTCATTGGATTCAAAAATATTTGGTGCTCAAGAACCTATATCGAAAAAATGATTCAATTTGGGTTATTGGTTTGCGTTAAAAAGTAGGCCAAAGTTGTTAACTTTTTTATCGTGAAATTTACTTAAAAAAATATTTTGTTTCTTATGTCTATATATGCTTTAAAATTATTAAGATCGAAAATTGAAAAAAAAAAACATTTATTTTGTCTGTTGCATTTAATTATAATTTGCGAATCGCTGGAAAAATTTTTTCGAATCAAAGTTAGCATTTAATAAGCGTTTTTAAAATTAATTGTCAAATTTTCTTTAATTTGACTGTATTCCATTGCGGGCAGATCGTCGTTCTTTTATATTCGGAATACCACGATATGAGTGCTTTCCAAATCGTTCGACTTACCACTTGCCGTAGTATTAGTGCCAGTTGAAAATTAGTTGAACAAATATAAACACCATTTTTTTTTACAACTTAAAACAAAACAAAAATGGATCGTAGCCAATAAATCGAGGTATAATTTCAGAAACAGAAGAAGCGGGTTATCTCTCGCTTACATCAAAGTATCAAAAGTAGGGCCAAAGGCGCCAGTCAATGAATGAGCCACATTCACAAAAGAATAATCAAAGGAGGTAAGCACTGAACATTTCTCTGAAGCTTTAAGTAGGTACAATATATAATAAGGATCATTAAAAGGCGAAGAGTCATACAAAAATCCAATCAAATTACATATATTATTGAGAAAGCATTAGCTTTGTTTATGGATTTGGGCCTCCCCATAAGAAAATCCTTAGAACTTCATTGAGACACCACAACATAGATGTTTTGTCTTCAATCACTACCACTTGGGAAACTACCCAGGAGTTCAAAAATTAAAACTACAAGAAATATAGATATAAAAATACGTGCAAAATTTGAAGGATTCGGCAGAATGAAGACCTATTTAACATGCTTGCAACCTCATCGGATCCACTTATTTCTTACTTAGGGCATGTAAAAACCCAAAAAGATCAGAAATAAATTGTACGACTGGGGTCGCACGTACTTGCTCTTATGGTAAAAGTTACTCTAATGTTAAAGTTTTCAACTGAACAAAATAAGGGAAAAATAAAAATTTGATATTTTCACTGAATTTCGTTAGTGGTGCAAAAAAATAAAATCTATTTTTATAAATAATTAAATACCGTTTTAAATGCTCTTTTACAAAAAACCAAGTATGCCATTTTATTTCTAGTATAAAAAGGAATTTTTAGAAAAAAAATTTCGAAAATCGTTAGAGCCGTTTTTTAAAAAATTAATTTTTTATATATTAAAATTTCCTAACATTTGTCAAAAAAAAAATTGATATGCAATTTTGAATAAATAATAAATTTACACATAAAAACGAAATTTCAAAATTTTTCACCAACCCGTTTCCAAAAAATTGATTTTTCAAAAAAAAAATTTTGAAATATTTTTTAAAAATCCAAAAATCTATTTTTTGAAAAATTAAAAATTTTTTTAAATAATGATTGTTTAAACGTTTCTGTATTAAAAATTTGGTCGAAATCTGTTTTGTCGTTTATGAGAAATTCATAAATCCAAAAAACCGTTCTATGGCAGGTACCGTTAATAACGGTACAAAAAATATTTTTTGTATTATCAAAGGCGGCTCTTATCAATAACAGTAAGCATAAAAATTTTAATCAAAATCGTTAGAGCCGTTTTTGAAATAAATCAACTTTTCTGTTTCCGTTATATGACAGGTACCGTTAGTTTTGGTCCTAAAAAAAAAAATTCAATTTCTCCTCTAGGGAATCACCCAAAACTGTTAACTACCAAGTTTGAAGAAAATCGCTTCAGTAGTTTAGGCTGTATCTCGAGGTTCTTACAGACAGACAGACAGAATTGCCGGACCCACTTTTTTGGCATTCTCCATCATCGTAATGTCATGTAAAATTGTTATCTCGAGTTCGATTTTTTTTTACGAATCATAAACTTGCCTATATCGCAAGTAAAAATGATACTCTGAATTGGTTATTTTCCTATTTTTTTTCTGTCACTTTACTCAGATTACTTCAGAAATTGATTTTTGACGAATGTACATTAAAATACTATTATGGCACCTTAGTTAAAAATTCTATCTCTAACACCAAATTCTGAAACACCCATTAAACTTTTTGAAACTCACCATTTGCATAACCTTGGAAAAATTGTGACAATTATTTTAACTCGTTTAGAAGATTATGATTTTTGCAATGAAAAAAGTCAAAACTGGCCACTGTCTATCGGGGAACAATATAAATTCAATATCAGTTGAACTCGGACCCTTTTTTTAAAAGATCTAGTTTTCATTACTTCTTGCAAGGATGTAGTAAAAAGCCTCAAGTATATATGTACATGACTGTTCTCCAAGTTTTGGGTAAACATAAACATTATTTTAGAACCAATTGTATAAATAACTAAATAAAAATAACTTTGACAACTTGGTATGTAATTGGTTTGACAGATATATAATTTTACTGTCAGCATCCGATTAATACAAAAACACACCCTCTATTTACAAATTCCTATACTCCCCACAAAATTCTTTCGAACACAACGAAATCTTGAGACAAAATAAATATCGACTTACGATACGAAAAAAACCGATTCATCCCTTCGATTTTTTCGAACATAAACAATCATTAAATATGCTCCCCATATTCAGCATGCTTTTGAATCAGCTGTTTTTTTTTTTAATCACCACACTGTGCTCTAAGATACAAAGCAATTTCACCACAAAGTTTTTCAATATTTAATGTATACATTAAATAGAGAGAGGAGAGAAAAAAATAGAGAGAGAGAGAGAATTTTAAATAATGTTTCTTTATTAAAACAATCCAGAGGCAACACACAACAGCACCATCCTCTATTGCATATAAAAATTTAATATTAAAGGCATACTGAACTGAAACAACAAGATACATTATCTAGTCTAGATTTATATTGAAGCTTTCCCCTTTTTTCCCACCACACTTTTCTCGACTTCTTTCTCTTCTCTAATGCCTTTTCTCCATGACGACATTATAGCTTCTTCGTTGGTGTTTTTTTTTTTTTTTTTTCTTCTAACGGTGCAGAGAGCTGTAAGTAATGTGGTGGCTCCATCTATCCAACATCGTCTCCAAAAAGATACTCATGCCATGCTTCATGCACCACCACTACCTAACTCAACCAACAAATAGCAACCTCGCTGTACTCTCAGCTGAGTTGTGGATCGATATAAAATGTTTTCCATTGCGCCGCGCTACGTTCAGTTGAAAGCTTAATTCCATACCGATAGCACACTTTATACTAGATATACTACCACCACACATACCAAATTCTTTGGGTATATTTCAGTTTTTCTTTCTTTTTGTTCAATAAAATCTACCTTCCCGAAAAGCAGGAAAAGTTTCCTAGGTTCAGTTGCATTTACCCTAAGTTATCTGACGGATATAATTTAGTTTTGTTCTTGGTCAATTTGGAAAAAAAAAGGACTTTTTTCTCTGTGTTGAAATTGAATCTCTACAAAAAAAAACGTGAACTATATAAAAAAAAAAGGGTGCGATATAAACATAAAAGTGGAAATAAGATTATTTTTTTAAATATAAAATCAAATACAAAATAAAACAACAAAAAAATAACAAAAGATTTAATATATTTTTATTATATTTTACTAAACTAAAATGAGTGTCCTTTTTTTTCGTACTTTACTTTGGTGTGTATCTTTCATAGAAGCTCTTTTTTGCAGCTTCAGCCTTACACAAATCTCTTCTTCCACCCTGTCCTGTCCCTATGCGGTTTTCATTTCACATCTGTATGATTCGAAGGACTTTATGTTTCCTCACATAATATCGATTACCCACTGCAGCTTTTTTCCCCCAAACACCCACACGTTTTCGTTCTATAACGAGATGCACTAGAGCTGCAGCAAAAATAAAAAAAGGACACTCATTGACATATACATCAGAGTAAAACAAAAATAAAATTGTGTTTTGAGTACACCTTGAGATCTTTCGATATTATAGTGTGTTTTACCTGACATCTTTTGTTAGTTTTTTGTTTTATTTTCTTGTGTGTTTTTATGTGTATATAGTGCAAACGAGAGGGAGTAGAACCCTCTTATAGTATTTTGTTTGTTCTCAAGGACTTTTTAAGAAAATCCTTGAAAATAATATAAATTAAACAAAAAAATTGTTCTCTATATTCCCTGCAGGAAAAAATAACAATAATATATAAAAACAGTGTGCTGTTGATTTTTATCGCTATAAAAAAAATTTAAATAAATCAAAAAAAAAATGGCAACATACGCTGCATTTAAACACGTTGAATTATACAATGTTGGTAAAACAAAGAAGAGGTAAGAAAAACTAATTCTATATCCTATCTATTTTTTTTACTGCATAAATTTAGGGTTTTTTTTTTACCTTCATAAAGTTATTTTAGTTTTGTATATCTATTTTTTTAATTATAATATAAAACCAATGTTAATGACCCGCAATGCGGTGATTATTACAAACGCGAAGATACGGCGACGTCACTCCGCAGACCATTCGTCGTCGGCGTTGTTGTCTTGACGTTGTTGCCCCGTTCTGTTGTTCTTGTTGTTGGTCTCTGGCACCCTATAAGCTAAGCACTACTCTTCGTCATTATTATTTTTTTTTCTTCCTTCTTTGTTTTGTTTTGTAATTTTTTGTTTTGTATTTTATAGGAGAATCTCTGGAGTTGTTTTTGGTATAATTTTCGTCTTTTAAATATTTGTATCGAATTATGAGGGGTGCAATTGGGTTTGGTTTCCTTCCGGGAAAGTTTTTATATACAAGTTTTTTTTTTTTTTTTGATAAGGGGCCCTAAGTATTAAAGTTAAACATAACAATGGTGTCTCTTCTTGTTGTTGTTTTTGTTGTAGCTCATGATATGAAAACATAAAAATTCCTTTGTTATACATAAGTTCCAATGAAAGTATTAGATTCGATGAGGGAAGTTTTTTTTTTGTATTTATTAAAAACTCCAAAACATAATGTAATTAAAAACTGTTTTTGAAAATAAAATGGGATCGTTGCCCATAATCGTATATAATTAGGTATAATTCATTGTCAATTTTCTTGTCTTTTGTGGATATGAGTTTTTTTGTTTCTTTGGTTCATTGGTTTTTTCTTTATATGGACACAAATGTGTTTTGTGATGTTTTCTTTTTGTATAGACATAATATAAATATTGTTTGGCCATGAATTTTTTTTTTTTTTAATTTTCTAGACATGAAATTCAACTGCAAATTATTGTATCCACTATTAAACAATTAAACAAACACAAAAATGCTTACTCACTCACTTTTTCTAAATTTATATAAAGTTATTAAATTTTTGTTATTAGCTCTTTAATATTGGTTTTTCGTTTTTTATAACAAAACACAAAAAAATCTTAAATAATACAATCATTGAAAAATATGGATAAAAATTTCTCAGGAAAAAATTTCCAAGCAACATGTCAAACCATTATTTGTGATAATTTTAGTTTCATATGGAAAAATTATATTGTCGAAATGAAATTTTGATGATTTTTGTAGGAAATAACATCAAAATATTGTCATTTTTCTGGTTATAAGATATAAAAGTAAAATAATAAAATTTGAAGAAAAACTGAGTAAAATATGAAGTTTTTTTGCAAAGAGAAAATAGTTTTTTGTCAAACATGTATGTTTAAACGTTTCAAAATAGTCATTTTACTGATTCAATATCTTCTACAAACTGTAATTCTACTAAAAGATTATATATTTGATTCATAAACGTCGATTAAAAACCAATAAATGCCAAATAATCATGGGGCTTTTCGATGATTTTGGGCTTAAAACAGAAAATTTCAAGGGCCAAAATCTTTCTTAACTGAGCCAACTTTGAAAAACTAAGGACGCCATCGTGTTCAGCATACTCGAATTATCTTTAGTAGATAGGGGCGCCATCTGTCGGTAAAAAAAAGTTGCATTTTCAAGCACAGTGTAATCAGACAGAACTTTAACCAAAAGTATATTACCTTTCTTTAACTTCTTTACTTCTCAAAAGCCTTATCATTTCATTTTTTATTGGAAGATGCGACAATACTTTGGTTTTAGTGAAATGACTTTAAGACTTTCTCGGAATTCGGAGCATATTTCAGAGCAAGTCGTTCATCTAGAAATTAAAACAATATTTTTCTCATTTTTTTTGGAAGAAAAAACTTTTTTCTATTAAAATTATTATCTACTTTGACTTTCAAAAAGGAACTTGTCCATAAATTATTTAAAAACAAGACATTCACTGTCCCATAAAGTATTAGAACATTTTTCACATAATTTAAAAAAAACATAACGAAATCTTTTTACTCAATATTTCCCAATACTTGTGTTAAATAAAGAACTAGGAAAACGTGAAGTTTAAAAACAAAATGATAGATCCATAAGATTAAAGGTTATCTTTTGCATTGGTTCTCTGGTGTTTAAAGATGAGTGTTTTCAACACTTTGTTATTTTTAGAAAGTAGTATTTATTTATTTATGGAGAAAATGTTGTTTTTTCAATTCTGTTTTTGTTTTGTGTTTGATGTGGATTATTGATATTGTGACCTTAACTGCCTGGAATTGGAAATGAAGAATTAGAAGAAGAAGTTGCATGACCCACGACTTCTCTGATAAATGAATATATGAAAATTCAATATCGGTTACATAGTGGCACGCAATTATATAAAAGTAGAGTATTAAAAAAACTCTTCATAATCTAATATGAAATTACCAAATCAGAATAATTTGTGTTTTTTTTTTCTTCAAACAACATTTATTTGATGCAGAATTGAAGAAATGTCAACAAAATAACATAAATCATCTTTCTATATATTAAATCACATTATTATACCATAGTTTTTGGTTGATTTTTTCTTTTTAATAAATTGAAATTAATTAATGAAATTAATTTGTATTTTTAATCAATAAATACTATACATAAATATTTCATAACGTTAGTACAATCTTTTTAATTTGATTAGAACAAACACTTCCGCAAAATCTACTGCCAGTCAACTAGGTCTTACAAAAAAAATTACCACCTGGGCTGTCTCGTATAGTTAGTTACTTTTGCCACAAAGTACAAAGTGCATTAAACCCGTCTAACTATTACGTGCTAGAGCAGAGTTCAAAACAAAACCATAAACTTCATCCACCTTCATACTAGCATTCCGCCTAAATACATATTTATATACTCCTCCTGATATAGACTGTTCGTTAGAAGTGTTAAAATAGCCACATCCAACTATGTATATATATACAAATCTATTGGGAATTTTACATTGATTTATTTTGATACAATATACCGACTCGTACACCTGTTTATTGCGTGCGCCTTTAAAATTTCACACTTTGTCACACTTTTTAATACTTTTCCCATGGGCCAAATTTAAAATTATAATTCCTTGTTTTGAGTGTACATTATGTACATTTTTTATAGATTGACATTGGATGAGGGCATTATCCTTTTGATTTAACTACAACGAAAAAACATACAAAAAAAACTTACACTAGCCAAATATGTGTTGTGAAAAAAAAAGGAATAGTTTTCCTATTATCGTCCTGTTTAGTCCTTCTTGTAAAATGTACATAATACAAAAACGTCCACGAAGCGAAAAGAAAGAGTCTTAACAAAAAAGGATTTGTACTTGAGTGAACTCCACAGTCCACAGTATAGTATACAAGTATTTATATATCTATGTAAATATCTAGACACAAAAAAGAAGAACATAGACTTTGAAGGGAGTATAGACAAACAAAGGGAAGTGCACCGTGCAGTAGTAAATCTGCATTCTATATAATGTACTTTCTCTGTATACTTTGAACTAACTGCAAGAGGTAAAATTATGGTTTAACTATAAGAAAAACATTTTCTAAGGTTTCTTAGACATAAATAAGACTTAGTATTAAAATAAAATTATCATAGTTTGTGTAATGTATACATGTAGAAATAACCTTAGAAATACTGGGGACAAGAACTGTCCCATCAGTTTTAAATTATTTATCCGCTCTTTTCCAAGGACTAAAATCAATACCAGAGAAGGATATTGAATCTATGTATTTAAAAAAATAATCTGTTAAAACACACTTAAGTTTCTCTGCAGTCAATTTCGGGTGAACTCATTGTTCATGTCATATAATTTGAGATGAAACATCTAAGTTTGAAGTTGTACTTCCATCGCCATTTTAAAATGGGAAAATGCAAATTAAAAGTTAAAAATTTTTGCACCTCACTAGAAACGATATGGCTTAGTGGTTTCTTAGTATGTAAGAAGACAAAAAAGGACAGACAAACTAAAAATTTAAAATTTTAAAAACGTTTTGGATTGAAGTTATAAGTTTTTTTTTGTTCAAAATATGAGAAATATGCCGATTGCTGATAGGAGGACTTAAGGGCTCTCAGAATTTGATAACTTGTTATCCCGAATCCTTACGGTTTTCGATAAAATGTTCTTGTAAAATTTTGAACAATTTCTACTTTCAAACGGTATAATAACAATACAAACTTACTAGATTATGTTAGTTTTTTTTTCCAGAAAGAAAGAAGCTTTTAATTTAAATTGCCTTTGGATCGTTTTGTGAAAATTTTTTCAAAACTCAAAATTTTCAAAAACAGATCTAAAAATTTTGATAAAACTTTGAACTCGAAAGCATTTAAAAATAAATAAAATCTAATAACGAAAACAAAAGCGTTTCCTTCAGATCGAGCTAAATTTTAGATCCCTACAAAATTGTCTCCAAGCCGAGTAAAAATGTATTCAAGAATTTCAGCTGAAAAATCACGTTTTCGTTTCCAACCCACATTTTTTATGTCACAATTAAGTGCACGGAAAATAAGTGAAGAAAAATGGAGAAAACAATGTCAGCTAAAATTTAGCTCGATCTGTGGACTAGGCATTAATAAAAAAAATGTTTTTTCCAGAAGTTAAAGACCAAGTAGAAGTGCACTATCCAATTAAAAATTAAAAAAAAAACTTATTAAGATATCAAATATAGAAGTTGTACAAAAAACTATCTTATAACAAATACTTACCTTAATTTATTGATTTGGTAGCTTTTTAATCCCCAAGAAATAAATAGTTATTAAAAATTTAAATATTGGCTACCTAAATCAGATCAAAATAAAAAATAATTTAAGAAGCTTTAAATGCAATTAATTATATGAAGCGGCATTCAAATGTATCGCCATCCAATGTGTTTTAGATCTGGATAACCGAAAAATTATGCAAATCACTATTATAATATCGTGAGAAAGGTAAAGGTACAAAAAATCGTTGAAACTTATGTTTAACATTATAAATGGATTAGGTATTATACTATACCCAAAAAGAAAAGAATAATCTGAATAGATGAATTAAAAGCGATCTACTTTAAAAAGTTTGTTTTGATTTGTAACAGATTAATTCATATTAATCAACGGTTTAGATGTAAAAAATGTTGTTTTTTTTTTTGGTGATTAATTACCCATCTGCATGGTACAGACTTGGAAATTAATATGAATGGTTGGTTATGCTTTAAAGTTGTAATAGAATACTTTCAAAAATACCAGTTTCATAATAAAATTTAATCACATTTGGCTGCTTCCCTGCTACACTATCTGTTTTGGCTATTTGCGAAGCAAAACCGATGTTAATTTAGATTCACTTGTCTGCACATAATTATGCAAAACCGTTTGAATTGAATTTTGTTTTACATACATTCCTAAGCTTTTAAGTATTCCACTAGTTATTTTACTTAAAAATTCCACTTAATTGAGCTTCGCTACAAAAAAAAATTAGTTAATTTTGCTAAATACCATCAAAGAATCTAAATTGAATTTAAGGCTATCAAAGTCTGAGCTGTAGTTCAATTCCTTGAACTGATTTCTTAAATTTTAGTTTTGCAGGCGAAATTGTTTGAATTTAAGAACATTTCTTTCAATTATTTCCTTTCTTTCAAAAAGCTTCTAACTACAAACTACAAAAAAGGTCTAAACATTCGGTTAAAAAACCCGAAGGCCAAAAAATCATTTCATTGATTTGAGCACATTGTCGTCATATTTAATGTATATAACAATAAATTGCCTTAGTCTGTATTTGATTTGCTTTTTTTTTTTTTGCTACTTAGAAATAGGAATATTGATCCAAGTGGGATTCACTTCTTTCTTTTAAAAACACGTGATACTCAATGGTTAGCAGAAAAATTTATTCAGGACAAATACGATATAAAATATTGTATACAATGCCTATCAAACTCGTCGTGTGCCAGTCACGGACAATATCAAACATTCCTAAAAATACCTTTGAGCAAAGTTAACTGGCGTGTTCAAATCTGGCAATAAGAGCGAAATAAATGTTGTGTCCTTATGTTCATTATTGTGGGTTTTTATTTTTGCATGTAAAAATAAATGTAATTGTTAAATCAATTGGAAACTATGTACCATCCCACTGTTGCTTACAAAATGAAAGAAAACAAAAACTAAAAAAGAAGGACTAATTTTGATGCGTGGGTTTAATTTATTGATAAAAATGAAAAAGTTACTAATGGAAAACATAATTTATGAGGATTAATTTATACGCTAAAAAACAAAATCAATCTTGTGACAATTTATTCTAAATAACTTTGGTAGAAATTACTCATTTTTCTTATTCATCTTATGTTGTCGAATTTAAAAATAATAATTTTTGTTTATTTCTTTTCTTTGCAGGTAAGGATTTTTTATACGATATGCTTTGTGTGAAGAATGTAATGGTAAATTAGTATTAAGACTGCAATCGAAAGTGGAATCATATTTACAGCCCTATTCTGCTATTCGATTCATGTGAAAGTCTAAAATAAGAAGTGTTTAAAAGGTGGTTAAAATTATATGTAGACAATTTTTTTTTTCTTTAAAATTTCTAAAACAGACGGGAATAACACTTTGCTATCGAAAATTAGAAATTTTTCAAAGCCAATTTGACATGATAAAGAAAGGGAATCCTTCGATTCACGTGAATCGAATAGCAGAATAGAGCTGTTAAACTTTTTATGCAAAAATTTTAAAAGCGCTAATAGGACTAGGAAAAGAAATTTGAAATAGCAAAAACTTCTAATTACACAATTTTTTTTTATAAAATGTCATAAAATTTTAGTTATAAAAAATATTTCATTAATATTGCATAAGTTGTAAAAAATGTTTTATTTAAGAATCAAAATTAAAACTCTTATATCCTAACCCCTAATAAAAAAAACCGTCTTCAAACTCCTTAAATTAAAACAAATGAACATTTGAAATCAATACATTTTTATAGTTAATAAATTAATAGATCTAACTAATACCTATTTGAGAAAATTTGAGTAAAAAAGATAAAAAAATGGTAAAGAAGTTTACGTACATACGTATTTATCAAAGAATATATATATACAAGTAGATTCACGAGGAATGTGCAAAAAAGCTAGTTGCCCCTCCTTTAGCCAGGAGGGGAAATTTTCCAAAAAAAAATTGACTTAATTTGGCAAAAATTGACTTAATTTGTGAAAAAAAAATTAATTAAAACCAACGGTTTCACCTACAGCAATGTGCTGTACCTTTTTGTAATGCCTAAAACCTTAACTTGCTTTGGCATCCATGTAGGTATGTTGTAGACAGATATCTCGACAATTAGGCAACAAAAAAAGAAGCGAAATATCTAAGGGTAATTCCATGAAAAAGTGGACACGAATTTTGAACAAATTATGCAGTCTTTTTTACTTTTTTTATAAGCAAATTACTATTTACAAACGGCAACGCTTTATGCAAGTTGCAAGAAAAGATTCTTTGTTGTATTCCCTTATGGATAGACATAAAATTCAGGGAGTTTAATAATCTTAAAGCATTTTTATAGCATAAGCTTGCCAACAACAGAAGAATTTCACATGAAAATGACGGAAAAACAAGCAAACTGAAAATATGATGAGTCTTATAGTGACGATGACAATATCCCCTCGTGAGTGCTAAAATAAGTTAACATTTAAGCAAGCTTCGTTACACACTATTCGTTTAAAAAAAACTTGAGTGAAAATGCATCTTTTCTTTACTTTTGGAACCACAAATCGCAGGTAACATGAGTTACCAAAATAATGTAACGTGAGTTACCTAAATATTTTAAAATTTTTCCTCGAAATATTGAAAAAATGTTTGGTTTTGTCACTCATATTAAAAGCTTGTCATTTTGTATGTATGGAATCTTCATTGAAAACAAATTAAGATTCTTAATTTCACATAAAAACTTCATACTGTCGGACTCTAAAAATTCGTGTCCGATTTTTGTAACGTGAGTTACCATCAAACTTTTATTTTTCCCAAGCAAATGTTAAAAATATAGACAATTTTTTTAGTTAATTATGAAAGTAATAGTTATGCTCCTTTCATGGATAGTAATTTCGTATCAATTTACATTAAAATTGAAAAAAAAAAATTATTTATTTGTTGGAAATTTTTGTGAATGTAACGTGAGTTACCATGGAATTGCCCCTAAGCATGTTTTTTTTTTTAATAGGAAACTTTTTATTACTATTCTTGCGAAACTACACCAACGTCTTCTACTTGGGTGTACTATTTATATACAATAGTGCTTGATTTTTTTTTTAGGTCAAAAGTAAAAATGTATTAGTGTGTTTGACAAATTGTTTTGCTTAGAACTTTTTTAAAAGAATATATTATTAATAATTAATCAATTTTAATTGACAATTTAACAGAATTTTCACAATAAATAACAATGCTTCTGTTAAATTTTTCATTTTGCAATTGATTTCTTTGGCTGTAAGTGCATGTAAAATGTACATACTCTGTCATGCATAGAAACATTCTAATTAAGGACTCTGTTATTTCAATTAACTTCTCTCACAAAATTTTTTATTTGTAACTTATGCAGAAATCTTCTGTATTACTTCGGTGTAGGAGACGTTAAAATATGCACATTCGACCTATATCAAATTCTTCTATGTTATTGTGTCCTAAGCATATAACATACAAACAAATTTTTGTTTTAAGGCTTGATATCTGGCAGTAATCCGGTATAAAAACTATACCACACAGTGAAACAATGATTGGGATATTTATATAATGTTAAAGGTCGCTACAACACTTTACAGCTGCAATGGTAATTTGAGAACCAAAGAGATT
The DNA here is from genome assembly GCF_945859705.1 of Episyrphus balteatus. Lineage (NCBI taxonomy): Eukaryota > Metazoa > Arthropoda > Insecta > Diptera > Syrphidae > Episyrphus > Episyrphus balteatus. The sequence continues at coordinate 77,989,818 of NC_079136.1, read as the reverse complement.
GTTTCAGGGACAAGCAACTTTTTTCGACCTTAATTCCTTCCAAAAATATTTGCTTTGTCACATTTCAACCGATTTTAATTTTTCTTACAGTCTTAAACTATAAACGAAATATCGCCGAATTTTTAAAATCACCCTTATTTCACTTTGCGAAAGTGAAATAAAGCCGAACGTTCGGACTTATTTCACCATGACAAAGTGAAATAACGCCGATTCGGCAATATTTCACGTTTTCGGAATTTATTTTTAAATGACTTCATATTTCCACTTACATAAATTCACATTCAAATTTTATCTATTCGCTCCACCGTTGATCTCATATAAATTGCTTTAAGGCATAGTGACAATTATATACACCAAAATTTTATTTTTGGAATTTATGTCCTAAAATTTATTAAAACTCGAAAATCGCGCGAATATTTTGGTTTTATTTTATCAAACTCTTTAAAACAAGAATTCTAAAAGTTTTTTTTCTCAAATTCTCAAAAACGAAAGTTGCATGAGATGTATTTTATTAAAATTTTCGCTGGGCAAGGTGTAATATACAGGGTGTCCCAAAAGTTAACGTCGAAACGAAAACGGTAGATAGGGTAGGTGGTGACAGTTATCAGAAAAATAATAAAAAAAATCGCAGCCATATATTTTGGGAGTTATGGGCATTTGAAAAAAAGTCGAAAAAATGGCCACCCTGTGACGGTTTTTCATGTGCCGTGACTACAAATCTTAATTTTTCTCATTTTTTTCTTATGTTACGGAACCTAAAATAACCCTGCTATCAAATGCATTCAAAAATTTTAACTCAGCTGCATCAGCTTTAAAGAAAATATTACTTTTTTACCCAACTTAGAACTACAAAATTTTACATGACTCTAATTCAAAGAACCGTAGTGTAAAAAAAATGCACTACGATGTTTCGGCAAGTTGCCTTAAAAGTTGGTGTGTTCAATTCTCTTTTCAAAATGGTATAACATTGTTGGGAATATTTCATAAATAACCGAGATAAATTTTTTTTTCTTAAGAAATCCGACTTTTTTTTAGGTAATTTTTAAATATTATTTAAGTTTTTGTATTCTGAAAGGTTCTGAAAGGGTACAAAACTTGAATAATATGGAAAAATTACCTCATAAAAAAGTCAGATTTCTTAAGAAAAAAAATTGTATCTCGGTTATTTATGAAATATTCCCAACAATGTTATAGGTACCATTTTGAAAAGAGAATTGAACACACCAACTTTTAAAGCAACTTGCCGAAACATTGTAGTGCATGAATTAGAGTCATGTAAAATTTTTTAGTGCTAAGTTGGGTAAAAAAGTAATATTTTCTTTAAAACTGATACAGCTGAGTTAAAATTTTTGAATGCATTTGATAGCAGTGTTATTCAAGGTTCCGTAACAAAAGAAAAAAAATGAGAAAAATTAAGATTTGTAGTCACGGCACATGAAAAATTGTCACAGGGTGGCCATTTTTTCGACTTTTTTCAAATGCCCATAACTCCCAAAATATATGGCTGCGATTTTTTTTATTATTTTTCTGATAACCGTCACCACCTACCCTATCTGCCGTTTTCGTTTCGACGTTAACTTTTGGGACACCCTGTATAAGTGAAGCTAAGGAAATATTTCTTTGTAATCCACTTCATTCATTTTGGTATTGAAATGCCATATTTTTATCACTTCTTAAAATACATCTAGGTTAATTTTTTGGAACGTTTTACCTGGGTGTTATGTCCCTGCGTCTGCTTCTATTCTTATTTTTCTAACATTCGGCCTTATTTCACAGTTGGTGCTCGGCGATATTTCACTTGGAAAAAGTGCAATAAGGATGAATGTTGAAGTTCGGCATTATTTCGCTTTCGTAAATTGAAATAACGCCGAATTTTGGGAGTTGGCGTTATTTTGCTCGACATTATTTCACGGCCAGATTTTTCAACATTTTTTTCATTCTTTATCATTCTAACCTTTTATTTAAACAAGCTTAGTGTTTTTCTTTATACTCCAAAATTTTTATATAATTGAGATAAAACAAATATGTATTATCTTCGCTTATGGTTTCAACACTAATAACAATTTTCAATCTTTCTCCTAACAATGATTCATCAATTTCAATCAAAAGTATTGTTCTTTTATAGAAAGTTATTTTCTTCAATCTGAACAAAAGATTAATAACTTCATTATTGCATTTAACGAAATACAATATAAGTTGAATTTCGAAAACCCATTGCATGCAACTTCTGAAAAACAACAGCGAACGGCATCCACAGGCGGCGGCGGCAGCGTCGGCGCAGCACACACAAATCAATAAAAACCACATCGATATCAAAGACGAAGACAAATTACTTTCATCGGCACGTGGTATCCAATCCAATCCACACACGGTGTGAATGTATCTCCCCATTCAACTGTCTTGTTAACCCTCCTATAAGCATAGCTCTCTTCATAAATAATAATAATAATTTTCTAACAAAATTTTCAACTAAGGTTTTTTTTTCTTCCAAAAGACTTCATCGAACATTCTCTTATGAACTAACAAATAGATTTTCCTTTTTTTTTTTGTGTACAACTTTTCCTGTCAGCGGTTGGTTTCTATTTTAAAAAAAGACCTAGTGATTCCCATTAATCAATGTTGCCTGCTTTGTGAAAGAAAAAACAAAAAAGTAGTAAAACAAAATTGAACAGCTTCACCAAAAAAAAAAGAACCACACTCGCTTAACACTTGTGCGAAACACCAGTCCGAGTCCAGTGTTCTCAAAGCTGATTACAAATTCCACCTTTTCAAATAAACAAGACAAAAATGACACTTTTGCAAGACTGGCAAACAAATCCTTGCGGCTGACAGAAGTGAATGCTAAAATATGGCTAATCGAAGACATACTTTCATATACAAAAAAGATGCCACTTGGACAGCTTAATCAATATATACTATATAATATTGATGACTGATTACACAGTATACTATTAACGTCGATTGTAGGAGAGCTATCAATTTATTTTGCGTGAATAATTTATATGTATACAATTCTTGTAAAACCAGATATGAATAGGTGCCGAACGTCACACAAGTTAAGAGACGATTCAATTATTGCCTGGAGCTTGTGATTGCTGTGTACAACAACAGGCTTTATTTCATCTTTCATCTCTCTGTAGACGCATCCAATTGTCAACTGGGAAACGATTAAGATGCGAAAAGATTTAAGAGCTCGGCACATGTATGTGTTTTTTTTTATGATAACATTTTAAACAAAATAACACGTTAAAGTACTAGCATATTATCATTATATTTAATCATTAGATAGATTTTTCGCATATTTTTTATTTTGAGAACAAACCTTTGAGCTATCTGTTTTCTAACATAGTGACAAAAAAATTTAAAAAATGTAATTATTTAAATTTAAATTTCTTCAGTGACCTGAGCAAACCGAAAGTGTACTTTTGAAACTTAAAATTGAAATACAAAATGATGCTTAGGAGCTGCAAAATTGTTGTTTTTTGCGCAACAAATTAGCTTCAATTTTGGAAATAAAAAAATGATAATTTTCTTGCGATAACTTCAGTCTTATTTTAGCGGAATTTTAAAAAATTACAAAAACTGTTGAGGCTATAAAAACGAAGTTTGTGGAATTGAAAAGCATTTAAAAAGCTTTAGACTTTTTTGAGCGGAAATTTCAATAACTCAAAAAACTTGCGACCTACAAATTTTTGGTTGCATTTAATTAGCTTCAGTTTCTGAAATTAATTTTTTTTATTTCGCCACAAATTGTTTACAAAAGTAACTAACTAGTAACTTTAGGATGAGCAACAATTTTTTATCAAACCTTAAAAGGTTTAAGAAAGGAAAGTGAGTTTAAATTTAATAAAGCTCTTGAAAACTACCACAAACTTTTAATAAAATCGTTATTAAAAAAAAAAATACGTATACGCCCTAGTGACCACATACACAATAAAATTAGGTTGATTTTTACACATTATAAAGTTCATTCGTAGTTTTTAGCGATACAGGGATACTTTTGAACACGAATTGAGAATGAATGGAGGCAGATCCATATTTTAAGCTTAAGAAGATAAAAACTTTGAAAAATCACAATAATTACTAATTTTACTAATTTTTTAGTTAACTTAGAACTTGATTTAAAAAAAAAGTTTTATTTCGTCGCAACCTCGAACTACTTTTTGTCTCATCTTATATGAAAAAAACAATATCATCTAAAAACTCACTCATTGAATTACAATAATTGCTCTGTAGGGTATGTACTGAATTCATGTGAAATTTTTTTTGTGGTTTTAATCAAAATCAACATAACGAAAAAGCCACAGAACTTTTTCATCTTTATCTTTTATTTAAAAAAATAATTAACTTAATAGTTTTTTTTTTCTGAATGTAAAACAAAAAAAAAATGATACCTTGAAAGATTTCACTCTTACAACTTTTTATAATATGAACTTATCGGATCGATACCCAAAGAAACAACTACATTTCAATTTTTTTTTTTTCTAATTTTCCGCTCTATGAATTTTACGTAACATCATAACGACCTATAGTTATTAGTTATTACTGATGCACACAAATGCTAATGAGTAGTGAGGTACCGTTTCTTTTTTAATGGATTATCGATCATTACAACTTCTACTATATTTTGTTTCATTTCCATTTTTTTACGGATGTAAAGATAGATTCTTGATTTTTTTGTTTTATAATCCAGTTGATTGTACAATTCTATCCATTAACTCTAAAGTGAGATTCTGAGTAAATAAAAAAATACAAAATAAGTTAGCCTTTTCAAGTCGGCACATTCTTGTGAATTTGAAGATGGTGCTTCCATAAAACAAGCTGAACATTTTTTAAATCCACAACAGTTAATATATCAATAACAGGGACAGGTTAAACCGACAACCGACGAGAACTTACCAGTTGCCTGCCCATCCCAAAATTCACAAACGCAAACCCAACTTATTTTAAGCATTCAAAATAGAGGTGATTTTTATGAACTTTAGTTGCACCGGAAAAGACTCAAGTTCTTTTGCGGTTTTCAAAAATAAAAAATCAAGCTTAACGGTAAAAGAATTTTAGATGATGACACACCTGATTGCATGACACAGAGTGTATACAATATACAGTTCTAAATTTCACCGACCATCAACACGGCTGCAAAACCAACCAGCCGGCTCGGAGCGGAGTCGGAGCATTCATTTGATTTGAAGGTTCCATTTATAGAAAACAGAGAGATTCGTCCGATTCTTTTCACTTGACTTGTTGTTAATTTCATTTCCTCACTGTTGGCCCCTTATATACCCTAGCCCATGCTTGATTTTTGTCTTTTCAACTTGGCACCTGTGCAATGAACTTTTCAGTTACCGCAGCACAGGTTTACAAAAGCATACTAAACAAAACGAGGGTCACAGTTACGAATGAATGGATACCGCGTTTATATTATTATTTTTTTTTTGTTCGTTTCTATTTAAGATACATTTCCGAAGATGTTCCGAAAAAAAGATACACTCTATTGCGCGTCTATATATCTACAAAAGTGAATGCACTTTCACTTGAATTGTCATTTTGATATGTTGAACATGTGTCGAATTTTGACAACTACATAATCGAGCGATGGTAGCTTGTTAGCATACAATTTTATTTTAATTCTCACTTTACATACATGCTGAGTGAAAAGTGTCTTAAGACAGCAATACCTTATAATTTTATTCAAGCATAAAAGTTGAAAAGCTGAAAATCTTTCAAGCTTCATCATCCATCGAAAGGCTTTCATTGTCGTGACAAAGACCACTGACAAAACAGTAGCTGATAGGTAATTATTATAATAGCAAGCAAAAAACTTTTTGTTAGGCTTTAATCTCATTTTTGCAAGCTTAAGTTTTATCACACAAATATTTAATTGAGAAAATGCTGAAATGACTAACAATTTTTCTAGTTTACACAAAACCCACATACAATCAATTAATTTTATTTGAGAAATTCAATAAAATCGTCCACAATTCAGTTGAATTGTTTGTTTTTTTTTTTTTTAATTAAAGAGTGACAATTCACTAAATGAATTGACATTGACCGATAAATTAATATTGTTGGTGGAAAATGGAAAATCATAATTTGCCATGAAAAAACTTATTTTACTCAAAAATGGGTTCACGATTTTGATTTATGATTAAGTTTTTTTAATAGGCCATTTTCATGATCGATTCAATCGATTTCAACAAAAAAAAATTTATGCAAAAACAATAACTTTGCCGTAAACTTAAAACACTTATTTTTAGATATAAAAACTTTAATTTTTTTTTTTGAAAATGAGTTGAAGATTTTTAGATTCATATTAAAATAAGAGGCCTAACCTTATAAAATGACTATAAAAGAAGAAAAATAAATTATTATAAACGGTTAAAAATTTTGGTGTAGATTCTGCGAAAATTTGGGTTTTACATGTGAGGCAACACCAAAATTTTATTTAAATTTAATACTTTGATTGTATACATTTTTGAGTGTAATACAAAATTTACTAAAATTTAAATATTTTTGTATTAAACATCAAGGACTTATTCCTCAATTTAAAGTTTCAGTTTATTACAATGATATTTCTTTTTTCTTAATAATGAAACAAAAAATTTTATCAAACGCATTTTTCTGAACCCAGGTACTTTTTCAAGTAGCGATAACCCTAAATCCAGACACAAAAAAATTTATTTCTTTTTTAAAATGGCTTCCATTTTCGTTTACGTTTTTAATACAGTTTGACAAAAAATTTGATTTTCTTGGATTAAAAAAAAGAAAAAGACGAGTACCTATTTTATTTCAATTCTTAACCAAATAAAGTTATATTTTAGGTACAGAGGAATTAATTTTTTCAAATTGTCTTATATTTCAATACTATTGATTATATATTAATTTTTTGTATTTGAAACTAATACATTTTAATTTTTTGTATTTAAAATTAATAAAAAGACTATATGTAATAAAATGGCAATATTAAAAACTAATAATTTATGATATTTTGTTCTTTTTCGTCGGCTACAGGTCTGATTTGAATATATATTTTTTACCTGGTTCTCGATTTATTTTAATAAAGAAAGGTCACGAAATAAGGAAGAATCTAATAATTTATGTTTTAAAAAAGGCCCAATTCCAAAGGTTGTATTAAAAACTACGACAAAAAAAAAAAAAAAAATTTGGTTTTTGATAAGACATTTAGGTTAGGTTATCCCACTGGGATCTCGATATTTAAACATTTAAATTTCTACCAATCGAAATTGTGTTGAATATTTTGTTTATGGTTCTTGCATTTAACTTCCTTTTGTTAGTTTGGTGGGGTTACAAAAATAGAAAAAGAAAGTTTCTTAAATTACAATTACAACCTACTTTGTAATTGTAATTATGTGTAGAATATTATTGCTTCCTCTTTATACGAACCAGACCAAGCTGTGCCTGATTAAATAAATCTTTCAAGTAAATATTTTTTTTATTTTAATAGTTTTCTAGTACATTCATTAAATTAAGGTTTATTTATTTTTTTTCCCATGCATTTCAATTTGTTTGATATTCTATTTTGAAATCTCAAGCTATCAGACCTAATTAGTGTCTCAAATTGGCCTATTAAACTGTAAGTGTATATATACTGAAAAGTTAGAAAGTTTATTTAATATACTCTCTTTTAAGTAAAAGTAACCAGTCGAAGACGCCAGCTCATTAAGTCAATTTAATTGCATAGATTTAACTTCTGTAGTACCCTGTTAATGACGACGACGCCAAAGGTACTTTTACTGTCTGATCCTGGTGATCCAAGTCTTAAAGTTTCTCACTGAAAAAAAATGTACTTGAAGCGAATTCTATGTACGTTGGATGCTTTAATACACACCCATTCTTTTGGAATGTAGATAAAAATAAAACACTTATTAATCTATAATTTCATCTAAAGTAAGTTTACCTAGGTTTTCCTTTGCCCCACAAGGATATTTAAAAATAAGCTTGCATTGCACAAACGTAAACAAACTTGGTTTCCCCATCTTAAAAAAAAGGTTTACAAATGTCTTTAGACATAATGCTTTGTTATTTATTAATTAGCTCATAAATGTGTAGGTAGGTGTATCTCTTTTGTATGTGAAAGTAGACCAAATATTGAACGATAAAGAGAGGCAGTTATTTAATCGATATTTATTTATGAATGAAGGACGTTGACTGAAACAAAATTTGCTAATTAAGTATCAATAAGGAATGTTATGTCGTTCTTTTGTAATAGGTAGGAACTTTGTCACGTTTTGCAAGTAAAAGCGTGAAAACTATAAAACTACAAATTAATTAATAATAATTATGACGAAAGAAAAACCAACAGTTTTTTTTTTATACCTTACAATGGGATTTCAGTCACAACTATAATATCGAACATTACCCCATGAAATCTCATAATGCACTGCATAAAAAATCTATTGTAAAGATAGAAATATGTACTTTGTATTTTTCCCATCAAATGAAATAGATTGACATCCGTCAACGTGGAACTGCAAGCATTTTTCTTTTCCCACATAACTCGAGAGGAGTCTTTCTCAAACCTATTCAAATAGAGCGAACATCATATTTTTTTTTGTTTGCGTAGCGTGGGTTACATATTTTTTTTTTAACAGATGTGATGTTGCTATGGAAGTTATTCAGGTCAAACTAAAGGGTGATTTTCCCTTTTCAAAATTTGCAAATATTTTTATATCTAAGGAAAAAAGTTGCAGGTCTGTATAGTGTTTTGAAGGGAAAGTGCAACTGGATGCGTACAATGAAAGTTGATGTAGTATAAGCATCTTATTTGTTACGATTTTTACACATTTTAAACACTTTACATTATAAAAAATGTGTTTATTGTTTTAATTACATATTGTGTTAAGAAAGAATTAAACAAGGCCAGTTAGTTCATTGTTTATAAACTCACCAAATCGTTTGAAAATCATTTTTGTATACAATATTACATGAATAATGATTTTACCAAAACCGTTATTCGTTCATGTCACCAATTCAGTATCCATCGGAATCTTATACTAAGTATACACCATTGCAGGATCTTCCAATATTGGTCGATTTTTTCCTACAAATTTTCACTAATTTTCTATCAACCATGTATATCTGTAAAAAGTGACAAAAAAAAAATTTGCAGCCAATCTTTTGCCAATTTTCTATCAAAAAATTGGTTGACTTCTGTGAACTCATCTGAACACAATTTTTCTTATTTTCAAATAATTGTACAATTGTTGATTGGTCATTGGTCATTGGATGATGTTCTTATTAAAAACATTGTCCAATTTTAAATTGGGAGATAATTTTGTATTTGTTGTTGAGAAATAATTTAAAAGAAGTTTAACTTTTTTTTTTAATTCTTAAAAACGAAAAAACATTTTCGCATCTAGTTTTCTGTTTTTGAATAAAAATTAATAGTAGAGTAACTAAAGCAAATTATTAGGGAACCCGGCCGAACAGCTCTGATTTTGACGATTTTTTTTTCAAACGTAGGTAATTAAAAATACTTTAAAGTCTATAGATTAAAAATTGCCGGTGTTGCCGTATTGTTTTTTAAAATTAAAATTAATTTTTTTTTAACAAAATCATTTTTTTGCTTAAATTTCATAAAACAAATGATAGCAAAAGATTCTCTAGGTTATTTAAGAGAGTATATATAAAGGCAGTAAGGGACAATCTTTCATCGTTTAAGCGATAAATGCAATTTTCTAACATTCTGACCTCAAACACAAAAAAAATATTTTGAAAACAACGGCAACACCTACAATATTTTAAAATACATTTTTAAAAAGCCAGAAGCTCATTCTTATCTCTTAAATTTAAATCCACTAAATTTGATCAAGACTTTTTGAAAAAATGGTCCTCAAACTCAGAATTAAAAAAAAAATGTTATTAGAAAAATTTAAAATGACTTTTTTCCAAACTTTTTCTAATAAAATATGAATTTATTTAAACAAAATTTTTGGCCATAAATATTATCAGTTGAATTTCGAAGCAAAAAAGGTCAAATATATCACAATTTTGAAAAAAAAAATGAAAAATTACTTCAATTTCAATGGTTTTTTTTTATTAAAACTGAATTTTTGCATTGAAATAATTAATTTTCTCAAAGATTGTGGTAAATAGGAACTCTAAATTTTTGCTATTTAACTTTCAACAGTAAGGGTTATTAAATGAATAAAAAATAATTTTATGTTTAGATGTTGAATTTAAAAAAAAAAAAAAAAGTTACATTTTTTTTCAAAACTTTTATTAAAAAAAGTTCTTAGAAAATGAAATACTTTTTAATTTTTTTCATAAACCGTAATACATATTGACATTTCCTTTTATAATTTGAAATCATAATAAATGCGGCCAAAAAAACTTGAAAATAAATGAATTTTATATTACAACCAAGTTTAAAAAACGACATGTTAAAATTTTTTCAAAATCTGAGTTCAATTACCATTCTTTTAAAAGATGTTCATTCAATTAACTTAATTTTAATTTTACATATATGACTAAGCTTCTAGCTTTTAAAAAATGTATATTTGAATATTGTAGGTGTTGCCGTTGTGTTCAAATATTTTTTTTTGTGTTTGAAGTCAATTAATAAGAAAATTGCATCTATCGCTTGAACTATCTAAGATTGTCCCTCACTCCCATATATTTTTTTTCCTTGAATTTCCTAGACAATCTTTTGGCATCAATTAATTTATGAAATTTAAGAAAAATTTTTGAAAAAAATTTGTTTTTGTTCACAAAAATCTTCAATTAAATTTAAAAAATCAAAACGACAACACCGGCAATTTTTAATCTATAGACTTTAAAGTATTTTTAATTACCGACGTTTGAAAAAAAAGATCATCAAAATCTAAGCTGTTCGGCCGGGTTCCCTAATATTGCCAATTTTTGAGCTTTAGTTACTCCACTATAATGAGAGAATTTAAAACAGCGTAAAGATTCAATTACAAAAAATTAAATTATAGCACGTCATTGTGAAATTTTCAATAAATTTTTTTCCAAGCGAAACGGAAATTTTTTTCCTGTCTCTATCCAACTTCAAAATAAAGTTTCATATTCTCCATCATCTGTCAAGAAAATTGTGTTCCAATGAGTCTACCAATTTTTTGGATTCTTAAGTTTTCCAACCATGTAAACAGACAATTTTCAATTGGATGACAAAAAATTCGCGGCAAATGTCAGCTGATTTTTTCCCAAATGATTTGTCTAATTTTTGGATAAAATGATCCTACCGTATAAACAGACAATTTTCACTTGGTAGAAAATTGACAATTGGGAGCTCATTGGTTGCTATTGCAAAACTTTTGACAATTCAGCCAATATTTGAAGATCTGCGAAACGTGTATACTTAGCATTAGCATTATTACGATTTACAACCATCAATTGATAGTTGATAAATATTAAATTTCAATATATTATTACTTAATTCACAAAAGTTGTTAAACCACCCGTTATTAATTGAAATGTAGGTACCTTATTAAAAAATTCCATTTAAAATTTGACCAATTTTCCCAGAGATAAAGTTTTAAAACATCAAATTTCAGTATTTATCAACTATCAATTGATATTTAACATTCGTTAACATACGGCTGATTGTCTTTCTAAGCTCATTTCCGGAAAAATTGTAATAAAAAATAGGTTTTGATAAAAGGATACAACTTTTCATGTACATTTTATTCAGTATGACATTGGCATTTCCTGAATACAATGTTAACATTGTTCAATGAACTTAAGAAACAAAGAAAAAAATGCAAATCATTTGCCCGAGTGCAAGTAATTTTATCTAAGAAATACCTTAGCATATACCTTCTTTATACTTTGACGCGATGCATACTATGCTTGCAAAGCATTTTATATACCTACAAAAAAAAACCTACAACGTGTGAAAAATCACTTGAGCTACAATTACACTCACCCAAAAGATTGGATCTTCATGCTCATTCAACCTTCTTACACCACCTGTGTGTGCGCAATCTAATTAGTTATCCACTTTCGACCATGTTCTCAGATGAGTACCGCAAAATGCACAACTCTTTTTTTTTTGCCTTCGATTAAACTATTTGAATAATCTACTCTGGGAATTGACTGAAGAGAAAAACAAAAAGTAATTCTTCGTTATGCTTGCACTGCTGCTGCCTCCGCATCAGCAGACGCTCTGAACGGAGTCATCAATTAGCAATGAGCAAGAACAACCAATCTTAGTCGCGGTCTAAAAAGAAAGACCGCACGTAAAACCGCGAGCTCTCTGACAGCAAGAAATAATTAAATTGCGCGGTTGTTTTGCGCTGGTGTTCCTCATCACGAAAAATCTCAGGGCAGGAGCCAGCAACACAGTGGTATGTGATTTAAACAAAAAAAAACAGCCTTCCGAGTTCCTCAAGTTTGAAATTCGAATTTGGTTAATTGCGGTGTGTGGTTTTGTTGTGATGACTGCTGGCAGTTTTGATGTTCCCAAAGTATGCCCAACGTTAACTAAGTGTTTATGATCAGCAATTTAAATCTTATATACCTACTTCATTGTTTAAGCGCCACCTAAACCGCTAAACAATCATCATTGAGCTGTAAATATTAGTTTGAAATCTCTTCTTAACTTTAATATTTATAAGGTTACCATTTATTAAATTACAAGAAGATAACAACTGAAATGTACAGTTTTTCAATGGTTCTTTAGAGAAGGACCACCTCGAAAATTATTAAAAATAATTTTTGTATTGCAATTTTTTTTTCTGTACAAATTTAAAGAAAAAAAAATGTTTTCTGAAAATAAAAAATTTTGCATCACAAAAATATTTATTGCAACTGAAAAAAATTTACATTAAAAAAAAAAAACATTTATTGCAACTGAAAAATATTGGCATTTAAAATAAATATTTATTGCAAAAAAAAAATTGCTTAAAAATACAGAAAAAAATTTGCATAAAAAAATATTTATTGCAAATACAAAAATTTTGCATTAAAAAATATCCTGCATTGAAAAAAAATCTAATTCAAAATGTGTGCATTAAATATTTTTGTTTTTAATATTCGTTTTTGACCTTATATTAGGTTCATTAGTTGAAAAAGTTTATTTATTTATGATCAAATAGCCAAAATTGTAAGAAATTCGACAAATATTAAAACAAAATATATGTACAGTGGCGACAAAATAAATAGCACATGTACCCTAAAATTTCTAAAATGAAAGTTTTTCGCACTTTTTTAACTTAAAAGAGCTGTTTTATTAATGAGGAAGTAAGAACACAGATATATTTGATTTATTAAAAAAGAAATTAAGTACACTGAATTCTTTAACAAAAATAACAACAAAATCATTAATACAGCTCATGTTTTTTAGGACAAAATAAATAGCACATTTCCTAAAAACAAAAACAAATTTGTATTTGGTTGGGTAATCCTTATTATTTATCACAGCATAAAACCAGCGGTTAATAGACGTAACAAGACTCCGAAATCGTTCAAAAGGTACTGAGTACCAAGCTCGTCGAAATTCCTGCCAAAGTTTGTCCAAATTTGAGGTATCAGACCTGTTAATCGCTTTTCCCACGACACTCTACAAGTCCTCAATAGGATTCAGATCTGGGGACTGGCTTGGCAATTCCATAACACCGATTTTTTGGACGGATAGCAATTGTTTCTTGATTTTGTCAATTGATATTTTTAAAACCCTAATTAATAGAAGCTTTGTGTAAATTTATAAAATTTATACGAAGCGAAATGTCTTCTTTTTTATTTCTACTACTCTTATCTAATCTCCATTTTCACTTCTACAAAAGAAATCTAAATGTATGTAAGTCCTGCAAAACCATAATATTTGCTCTGGTCATTGCTTTTCCTGTCGTACATAAATGGCAACCCTATTTGTATTTATTTTTTTTTTTTAGTTCTTTGACCCTTTTAATTGGATTTGACTTTTTTTTTTATTTTTGACTCATTGTGTGTTGGCGCCTTTTCGCTTGACTCTCCATTTGAATCTTTTTTTTTTTTAAAGACGGAAGCCAGTAACAAACGCTTAAAAGCTAATTTAACTGTACGATTGTTCACAGTAATTTGCTGCTCAATCCATGTAAGGTGCCCTTTGTTTTCGTTAAACAACCCGCCAGTTTATATTGTATTTAACGGAATAAGTAATATAATACAATATGTGTTGTTGGGTCTGCTGGTTGTGATGGCCAGGTGGCGTTGCTGGCTGATGTTTGCTTTCTTTTAATGAACATTGTTTTAATCGAAAGTTCGTTGTATTGTGACCAATGTGACTTTTGACTGGTATTAATGATGTTTTAATAACCTCGTGCTGGTGAAGTAGAAGAAGCTGTTAAAGGCAACACTTTCTTATTTAAATTAATTAGAAAAAAAAACTTAATATTGGTTATTTATTACAATTTAAAGGTGTAAAGAATGTAGGTACTTTTATTTATTTTTATGTAAATTTCTAGCGAAAAAGAAATGTTGCTCTTTTATAAACGAACTGAGTCATGAATTGGTTTTTTAGATTAGGGTCAAATCAATATTCGGTCGGTGCAGGATCGAAAGTCCACAGACCAAGGGCCCATAATGGACTTTTGGCCCATAATGGGTGGGTTATAAGTCCACAAACCAATTCCAGACTCACAATTCACTTAAATCTCTGTTGATTTAATGTGTCTAGAGACACCTTAATAAGTCCCAATTGTTGAATACAGCTTCTATGAACAACAATGTAAAAAAATTAAACGCCAAGTGCCATAGAAATAACACTGGTTTATTTAAACAATAATCCCGATGCGCATAGCTATTACTGCTTTATATTTGTATTTATTTATGCACTTATTCACATTGAAACACGAACCTGAAAAAATTCTTAAAAAAAAAAATACATAAATGTATACAAATTAACCAACTTCAAAGAAACGAAATACCATTATGCTTTTAATGACTTAAGTAGCACCCCAAAAAAATTATTATTCCTACATGCTTTCGGCTTTTCTCTGTTAATAACCCATTCAATTGAACACGAATCCAAATAAAAAAGATACATTGTTGTTGTGTGCAACAAATTTTAAATTTTTTGTATTTGTTTTAGGTCTTCAACATTGCTGCATGCATATCAAAATTGAATTTTATCTTCCAACAACAGCAATCACATTCCTTTTGCATTTTGATTAATTTAAAAAATATGGGTTAAAAGTATCGTTAGTTAAGAATTTTGATTGATTTATGAGTTGAATTGTTTTAATTTAACCTGCAGCATGCATTTCAATTATGAGTTTTGATTCACTGCTAGTGTCTCAATCAATTCATTGAGGTTATTTTTATTGTGAACAATTAGATAAAACAATGATGGGAATAACTTATAGAATAGGCCAGTGACGTTTGTGATTAAAAAATATTATAATATAGGTACTCAATTACATATTTATGTATTTAAAATAAACTCTATTAAGAGGCGATCTTTCAATCATCAGCTACACTATTAGGAAAATAAACTCAATAAATAAAAATAGGCCAGTCACTTTAAACATCATATGTAGGTCGTGAAAAATTGTACCAAACTGATTTTTATTTGCTCTATAGCATAGGGCAAGTATTGGTTTCGTGTAGAAAAAAAAAAATTCGAGGTTGTAATCAAAACTAACATTACGATGATGGAGAAGATCAAATCTGTACATCGAGCTATTGCCTAAACGGATGGATGGATTTGCTTGAAACTTGGTTTTTATTTTTTTAATATCTGCTTTTTAACGCATATCTCCCATATAACGTATTTCGAAGTATTTCGATTTTTGGTGCAAGCAATACTTTTTCAAAAAATTCGGAGAACGGAAATATGGCGTTGCCGTTTTTCAAAAACTCACATACATTTTTTAAGTTCATATATTTCATCAAACCATAGGCCAATTTTATTCAAAATTTACAGACATCAATTGTCAAGTGTAAAAACAAAAATTTAAAAAAAAATGTTTAACTTTCGATTTTTTTTTTAATTTTTTTTTTCTCGACACTAAACAAAATCTTAAATTTCCAATAGATACTTAAGATAAAGATACTTTGAACTGCAAGAGCAAGTACGTGCGACCCAGTTGTGCATTTTATTTTGGTATGTCGTTAGGAATTAAGATAGATACCAGCATAGTATACAACCAAGTTTGCAAACAGGACTTTCAAATCCTGTTCTAATTTCGTGGTACGCGAAAAATTGCGGGATTTAGAATTTTTTTTTTCAGTTTTTGGCTTAGGTATAGTTTAGCGGATAATGTAAATTACTTTGGGTGAAACTCACATAAGCTTTTGGAAAAATTTACACGTGAAACTCAAGGCTGATTATGAAAAAAGCTACTACGAACCAGTTAATCATTTTTATCAAAAACACAAAACCGACTTCCATCGATCAAAACTGAGTTTTATGGTTTTTCTCATAGTTCCTGTTGCCAGAAATTAAAGGCACCAGCTTTCTAATACAAAAAGAATTATCAAAATTGGTTACGAGGTAACAAACATAAAAAAAAAAAAACAGACAAATTGAATACCTCCTCCTTTTTGAAAGTCGTTAAAAAGGCAAAATTTGCTATTATTACAGTACAACCGCAGCTTTGTAATTAAAAAACTTCTTGAAATAAAACACTATAAAAGTTTAAAATTTTTTTCCACAAAGAAGATTAAGTCAATATTATATGGGATTTGCGTCAAAGGCATACACACATGATACCTGTGTGATAACGAAATAGCAAACGCATTAATAAAGCCAGTATTTTAAGAAGGTTAAATGGGACTGCAACCAAACTGCGGTAAAGGGGAAACAATGATACACAATTTAACAATTTAACCAACTGGGAAGAAATTCCTACGGCGACATTTTACCCAATAATTTTAATTCCTGAAATTACTGAAAAATATAGGCGGCTATTTTCACAAGCAACTGCAATTTTATGTATATTATCTCAACACGCTGTTAAGATAAACAGGAAACAAAGGATCATTATACTTCCATAAAACACTTACAATTTCTCGAATTATGTACTTAGATTCTTTAAAGAAATAATGTAGTTAAGAATTAAGAATAAAATACGACTACACCTAAATTTCCAAAGTCCACTTCCCCCACTTTAATACATTCTTTCAAATAGATGTTCGCTTTCACTCACACTCAAAATCTTTGGACTGTAGGCGCTAAACCTATTACAAGTTTTTTTTTTCTTCTCTCAATTTATGATTCAAAAGGCTGTAAAAATCGTAAAAATATTGTGTTCATTTAGGATTCTTCAATATCAATATAGTACCTACTCATTTAATGCCTTGCCTATGCCTTGCGCCACTTTATTAAACATTTTGTCTAACATAACCTATGTTAATTGTAGACGAATCCTAGTAAACTTTCATTTATTGTTACGCGTTCAAACATAGTAACTCATTTACAAATGTGAAAAAATGTTCAACATTTGTATATAATGAAATAAATAAAACTAACAAACATTTTTACTAAAAAAATGTAAGCTTATTTAATTGCATTTTTCTGAATTTTTTTTAAACACTTTAATGTTCTTATTTTACTCTTTTTCCAAATTCACCCCAATAAATCAAACAACAATTACAATTAGGTATTTGTTTCCTCAAAAAAATTTCATCACAGTTTGTTTAATAGTTTTCTTCGTACGACAGCAAAAAAATGGTCTTGTTGGCAAAACATAAGAAAAAGAAAGCTATTATCCTACCTTTTTCTTTATTTAATTTTACATATATACAAAATTGTATTTTCTCGGGGTGTGTCTTAGTAATCAAATTTCAATTAATAATTTCTTTCGAATTCAACTCGAGCTCCATTATCATCATCACCACTAACCCAACCAACCCAGCCACCACGCAAAACCGCAAACTTCATAAAAACCACATCCATACAAATTACGATCATCAAACATATTTTTCATTACTGAAATTCATTCCTTTCTGATTTTGTTCAATCCTGATTTACTATAACATACAGGGTGATTCTTATTTTGTTTAGACAAACTTCCATTATCTTGAGGTACACGTTGGATACAGGAATTCAGCTTTGAAAACATATATGAAAATTTGCCACACTAGTTAAAATAAAATCATTGAGATTTTGTAAGAACTTATCCTTACTCCGAATCACTTCTTTATTTGTCCCACCCGTGACAGTTGAAAATATGTAGTTTGTTTTTAAAAATAATTAAGTCATCATATTTTACTTTGCATAGATTAATTAATTAAAAAATAAAACTGTTGGTACAATATAAGTCTAGCTAACAATAAATTCAATGTACAAATGTCCCACCCGTGACAATAGATTTTCACTTTAATTGTAACCGAGCTCATAATAAAATAAAAGTATCAATTAATAAAATAATAATATTTTCCAGAGCTTGTTGAATAAAATTTGATTCACCCTTTAAATTGAAACAAAAGAAAACAACACATCCATCGAATCCGACGTTCGAGATGCAATGTCCCATCTCACCCAGAATCACTATTTTATTGAAGCTCTCGTTGTCTTCATCAACATCAGCAACTTCATAGCAATAGGTATTGTGAATGCCACACAAAACAAATGTTAATCATAAAATGCAATAATAATAATTGTAACTTCACTAAACGATTTATTTTTTCTTCCCCCTGCTATCAAAGACTTGAAAACGAGAGATGAGTCATGAATTCAATTTAATTTTATTTTTGTTTTTTTTTTTTTTCAAAAGCAATTCCTTGCAAAATCAAACCTTTCACTTTAAAGAGGTTGTTGTGTCTCTTGGCGTAAGATGTGCGCTCGGACTACAGACAACATCTCTCCCATCGACCATTCGACTGTCTACAAAGTTATAGTAATCCTAATCCAAACTAAAAACTAACCAACTCTGCTGCTACTGCGAGAGGTTGGTCGTGTTATTGTATTATTGGACCGAACGACCCAATGATACCGCTTCGAACTCTTTATGAACACCTTTCTTCGAATATGCACAAATTTATTTATATGTATTTGATATAAAACGATCATTGAGATATTTTAGCAAAAAAAATTCAGTACGATGGACGCGCCCAGCTGGATATAATTTACATTTCTCCAACATTACTTATTTTCTCCAAATCGAAATACTTCATTAAAATTGACATCTCCTTTCCAAATATCATAATTGTGTGAATTTTGAATTTCTATGTTAAGATAAAAGATATTTTTTAAACTCGATATTTAAAAAATTATTACAGTTATGCTAAACCAGAGTAATTCCATGCAAGTTGACCACCAATAGCCAAAAAATGATAGTGAAAATTAGAGATGGGTAGTTCCGGAGCCAAATAGTTCCTGGAACTAGTTCCTCACTCGGAACTAGTTCCACTCGTTCCACAAAATGAATTTAAACAGTTCCATCGTTTCGAGACAGCCACATACAAAAGAAAGAAAGAAGAGGAACAAGAAACAAAACGAAAAAAATGCACAAACCAAAACTACACTCTAATGAATCATGCCCATGGACATGGAACTACATTAATAGTTCCAGTTCCATGTCTTCTTGCAATTGTATTTCTTTCTTATGGAGTTTAGAAATGGGTAGTTCCAGAGCCAAGTAGTTCCTGGAACTAGTTCCAGGAACTAGTAGGTAGATTAAGTTTGTGTCAACTGACATAAGTTTTTCTGATCGCTTTAAACGGCCATCAGGAAAAAATATATACTATTATACTATATCTTTTTTTGATGCATTTTCCTGAAAAAAAATCTAATTCTTGATAGTTCCGCGGAACTAGTTCCGACCGAAAAAAGAACCGTTCCATGTTCGTTCCGGCTTTGGAACTGTTTTGCGCATCTCTAGTGAAAATATAAGACAATGGTGTTTAAATACTTATATTTTTTACTTTAATAATTTCATATTTGTTTAATTTTTTTTATATACCTCAATTTAAAAATTAAAAATAATGAGGATTTTTTAGCAAAATATGGGAACAAATATTAACATTCTAAAAGTTTTAAAATCAAACATTATGTTAAAACCCCCAGAATAGACTGTACCTACTGGCGGTGGACGCGCTTTTTTTTCCAAAATTGAAATAATTTTCTCAAACAAATTTCGAACCATAATAAATGTTTTATTATGTAAAAAGTGCTTAAATTTTGAAAATTACATAAAGTGATTGATTTTTTTCCTTTAATGTTTATATAATTTTAAAATAATTTTTTTTGTTAAAGTCACACCCTTTACAAAATATGTCACACCCGTTACATTTTTGTATTGTTATAAAACCACATTTTTATTAATTTCTTTGAAATATATGCTTACTGGCAACATAATTAAATCACATTGAATACGTTATTCACGACTTTTCATTCAAAAATCTACAATATGGCTTCTAAAAGTCGCCGGAGTCGACTTTATCGATTTTCTAACGTCACACCCGTTACATCTAATCTTAAGAGTTTGTGACATTCAAAGGCAAGTTAGAAAAATTTTATTTTAAACATAATATATAAACAACTAAATATATTAGGTGTTGAGCTATTAAATACCTTATTCAGTGTATAGTAAACCAGGAACAAAATATGAAGTAACTGTCACAAAAAAACTGTAAAAAAAAAGAAAATACTTTTTCTGGCCTCTATTTACTGTTTCGAATTGGTTCTTTTCCTTCTTTCCCACTGTGTCAATTCGGTCAGATTTCAGTAATTGAATTTTGGCGGTTGTGTAATAAAATACCGGTTTGTTTAATACCTTAGTTAAAACTTCTTACTTCACACAATTTTGAAACACCTGGTAATTTTGTATCTATATAGTGTCAGCAATTCAGGGTGTTAAACCGTTAAATATTTATTTTTTGCATCAGAGGTCTAGGGTTCAAATCCCAAGACAGTCCAACCGTGCTATAATCGCTTGTGCTTGACGTTTGAGACCGGTTGCAGTGACCAGGAAAACGTTATAATGTTTTCATTTGTTTTGCAATCCCAGTGCTACAGAAATAATGATAAGTAATGCAAAGAATTTTTTCCGAAAAGTAATGTTTTCAAACACATTTTTATTTCACACATTTAGTTCATATGACATTTCAAACAAAATTCAACAAACCTTTCCCCTGATTTGCATTCCAATTTTCTTTATTTCACTGTCTTGCTTGTGTATTTCAATCAGGAACAATAAAAGCGTCATTAGTTAAGTGTTGCCGACTAACGTAATTTTCCTATTCTTGGAAAAAAGAAAAAAATCATCAACTTTTCCTAATGCGTTTTCCTGATTGCCATAACTAGCCTTTAATAGCTTTAAAAAAATCTAACAAGAAAAAAAAAACAAAGTTTTTCCGACTTACATAAATTCGGTCCCTTCCTGTGGGAAGTAAAAATCAGCACAATTCCATTAAAGTATTCAATTCCTGAAGCTTATTGACTGTTGTGCATTGTTTATTCACAACACTTCATTACACTGAAGCTTTCTAGCTGTTACTGTGTCATTTTTCAATCATTAAAGTAAATTAAAATTTTTTTTCAAGTCGTAAATCCACAATTTTCCAAATTAGAAAAACAAAATCATACACCCATGGGATTTCCTCATTGATTACAAGCAAATTACATTCACATTTCTGAAACGAGTTTCTAATCAAAACTACACACATCTGTGCCACTAGATTACCATGAATTAATCATCATGTACGAATGCGCAATGATTGGCATGTTAATAATCCATTCTCAATCTCTCAAATACATAAAAAAAAAATCATCTTAAATGCATTCTCTCCATTCAAGTGCAAGAAATGCTCATCAGACACCGGCATCTTGTCTATTTTCTTATTGCGCTAGCTAAGACTATCTTCAAACATAGTGTTCAATGTTCACGCACATCATGTCTATCATTTTTAAGCACATGTTATGAATCCCCGCCATACTCGTAAAAACTATGAGTACATCACCTAAACATGAACATTGACATTGAGAAATTTATTCGAAAGCATTTCACTCTCCTCTCAGTGCCGATAAAAAATATCTCAAGGTAATTTTCAACAAATTGCTAATTAACAAGCCTCAGTCTGCCCGCCACCGCTGTACAAATCACATAGCACTGGACATGACGAGGGACATCAACTGCAAAGTAGACTTTTCACACCATTAGTACGCATTCAACATGCTCTTGGAGCTCCGCTCCTCGTCTCCACCCCGTCTTTTGTCATGGATTCGGATAAAATCTCAAACTAGGTTTTGTTTTTTGCTGCTGCTAGTGGAAACCACTGCAGCCATTTCTTTCTATGTGGTTACTGCCACGATCCACTTAAGTGGCAAATTAAAATAATCGCCTTTGGATTTTTGTAATATTTTTTTTGCGGGTCTTTCCTGAGAAAATCTAATTTTCTTCGTGAAAACCAAAGAAATTCCACTTAACACTTGTCTCAAAACATGAATTTAGTTCATTCAGCATCCGCAGTTATAAAATGAAAAAAAAAAGAAAATGAATATCAGGATAATTAGTGCAAAACAAATCTGAAATTCATCGGATCGATTTAAATCCTCTTCCTCATTACTTTAACACTGACGGAGCTTATTTCATGTTTCTCCAACACTGAAGATGAATGCCGACCGATGCTTTTATCCGTTAAGAAAAACACTGTTAGTTTTTGCTTTTGCGCTTATACCGCGCTGAATTAATTTATTTTCACTTGAATGCGTAGCAAGATCATAGAACTCATGAGTATTCCGTGTTAAGCAACAACTTCATTAGTTAAAAAGTCTAGCAGATCAGTGTACTCTACTACTTTATAGATAGACACTAGGTTTAAACTATATACTTTTGTGAAGTTCGTTGTTGTATGAAGAAGAATCACACATAGTAATTTGCTAGTACATAATACTGTACCAAAGTGTTGTGGAAGATAATCTAAATTAAAAATCAAATAGATCTCTTGCCTTTCCATGCATGATGCAGAATCTGAAAAGAGGGTGCATTGTGTTGTCTATGCTGACAAGAGTTGCATTGCATTCATGCTATAAAGTTGAATTAGCTATATCTAAACAGCTTCATCTCGTCACAGAATCTTTAACAGAAAAATAATTAAGTAATGTTGTAAAATGCAACGAAATGGGAAGATTAAGTTAAGGATCACAGATAAAACGAATCGAAGAAAAGATGTTTCTATCACTCCATAATATGTTTGTATATTTCGAAAAACCGAAGGCAGATAGACAGTTTTAGATGAAATCAAACATACCTACTCCAAAATCATATTTGGTTGAACATTTATTTTATTTAAATAAAAACGCAACTTATACCATTATGAATAGCGATAAAATTTAATCCCTAGAAAGGCAAACATTTTCGCCCTGCTTGAGGTTTTTGCCTAAATACAAATAAAGTTTGGAGTAACTAATGTAATTTTGTTTTCTGCTTCATATGAACCGAATATTCTATGTTAAGACCGTTTATTCTCAAATACTCGAGCCAACGAATTAAGAGATCTGATTGGAACTAACGGACTTTATGTTTCAAATTATTATGCCACTCGTTTCGCCCCAAACTCAACTCCTAGTTTTCTTGGTCTTATGATTGTCTCTGGTCCCTCTCAAATGTTTTCCTTCAAGATAAATATTTCTGATCATGACCTCATTTACTGCACCTACAACATTGATTTCTCACGAGTGCCTATAGTCCGGTCAATTTAGACATCCGAGGTTACATTAATTCCCAGCAAGCTGAAAATTGGTAGGATTGTTGGAAACACCATCATAAATTAAATCTAAAAAGTCCTCATCGATCCGAGGTGTGGAAAAAAATTTACGGGGGGTCAAAGGTCACAAAAACTGGTTTTTCACGATTTTCAGCAAAACGGTAAGTCTTATCAAAAAAATTTCAATGCAAGAATTGTAGACCAGATTATTATATATAAAAAGTGTCATGACACTTTTTTTCCTAAGACCCACCGTTTCTTAGGTATAACGATTCAAAAAATTGAAGTTGAGTCGAAATCGTCATAATCAGGCCTATTCTGAAAAAAATCTCCCAACTGAAAAGTTCCTAAAATTTCATTATTTTTTAGCTTGGATTTCGTTCTTCAATGGTTAAGAATATGGGGAATCAAAAAAAAAATGGAAATTTTCACCATTTTTCCGATAGGGGCCCTTCTCCCGAAACCATTTCCTTGAGAATTTTTATTTAGAATAGGTCTGAATATATACAGGGTGTACGATAGAGAATGGACAGCCCTAAAACGGTTGATAGCTACACTTATGACTGTTCTAAAAACAGATAGAAAAAAGTTCTATCGCTACCAGTTCATAAAAAATTGGCTTTTTTTCGTTCAGTGTATTTTAAATTTTATCATCTTATGTTTTCGTTCACTACAACCACGAATGAATGAATTTTATTTATTTCTTTTTTTTTTATCATTTTCTACAATAATTGTATGAGTACATAAACGCTTTAAAAACTGCATTGCTATTGCACATTTTCGTAAAAAAAATTTTGAAATCTATTTTTTGATGCAAAATGTAAAAAAAGTATTTTATGAAAAATTTTAAACACCTGTGGTATAAAATAAATCCATAGAAACCTAGGTGGCCAACTTTCTTAAAAATATTCCCCTTAAACGAGAATGTTTTTAAGAAAGTTGGCCACCTAGGTTTCCATAGATTTATTTTATACCACAGGTGTTTAAAATTTTTCATAAAATAATTTTTTACATTTTGCATCAAAAAACAGATTTCAAAATTTTTTTTTACAAAAATGTGCAATAGCTGTGCAGTTTTTAAAGCGTTTATGTACTCATACAATTATTGTAAAAAATTATAAAAAAAAAGAAATAAATAAAATTCATTCATTCGTGGTTGTAGTGAACGAAAACTTAAGATGATAAAATTTTAAATACACTGAACGAAAAAAAGCCAATATTTTATGAACTGGTTGCGATAGAACTTTTTTCTATCTGTTTTTAGAACAGTCATAAGTGTAGCTATCAACCGTTTTAGGGCTGTCCATTCTCTATCGTACACCCTGTATATATTCAGACCTATTCTAAACAAAAATTCTCAAGGAAATGGTTTCGGGAGAAGGGCTCCTATCGGAAAAATGGTGAAAATTTCCATTTTTTTTTGCTTTCCCCATATTCTTAACCATTGAAGAACGAAATCCAAGCTAAAAAATAATGAAATTTTAGGAACTTTTCAGTTGGGAGATTTTTTTCAGAATAGGCCTGATTATGACGATTTCGACTCAACTTCAATTTTTTGAATCGTTATACCTAAGAAACGGTGGGTCTTAGGAAAAAAAGTGTCATGACACTTTTTATATATAATAATCTGGTCTACAATTCTTGCATTGAAATTTTTTTGATAAGACTTACCGTTTTGCTGAAAATCGTGAAAAACCAGTTTTTGTGACCTTTGACCCCCCGTAAATTTTTTTCCACACCTCGGATCGATGAGGACTTTTTAGATTTAATTTATGATGGTGTTTCCAACAATCCTACCAATTTTCAGCTTGCTGGGAATTAATGTAACCTCACCCCCTTATTTTAGTCTAATTTGACCGGACTACTATTCCATCGAATGTTCAGTTAAAAGATTTTTAATCAATGAACAACTTCGCGCTCCAAGCTGATGCTTTGAAGTTCCCTTTGCATTAATATCAAAATTTCACCAATTCTGCCGATAAAGTTGAATATTTTCAATCTTTGGTTCTCTAACTTAAAACGGTTACAGTTCGTAGATGTTTTACCACAGATGTTATTAGATCAATTAAGAATTGTAGAAAATCATAATCAAAATAGATAATAGAAGCTTAGTCCTACCAATTTGGATTATATTTTGCCGTGCGAAAAATGATGCAAAATTTATGAGTTGCGACTCGCAGAGCCAAAGAGCGATCCTTTATATCAAAATTGGACGAAAATCAATCATCTCGCAACCTCTGAAAAAATCTTCGCACGGTCGGAATCTGGAAAAAGACAGCTTTTCAAAATTTGCATGATCTTAATGCATTGAAAAAAAAAATCATTCATATTGAGAACCTCCCAAAATTTAGATTTTGTGAATTATCAAGTCCGTTTTGTTTTAATTCTGTCGCAGAGTTTGAGGTTTTAGATACAATACGATCAATTGAATCTGATGCTCGTATAGAAAATGGGTTGCCAATATACATATGTATATGTATGTACTTCGTAAAAATGCTTTTTGTTTAGTGCACTCTGAATTAAAATAAATAAAAATAAATGTCTTCAGCTTTCCCATTAATCTGGAAAATAACTTAAGACATTCCTTTAACCAAAAAGCCTAACCCTTTTTCTTGCTGAGTTACGTCCTGCATTCTTCCTTGCCTTTCAAAAGTTTTTGAGAAAGTTCTGGCATTGCAAATTTCGGATTAAATAAGTAGGTTCCAGGGTGTACCACAAGGTTCTATTTTAGGACTTTTATTGTTTTGCATATTTATACTCGTAAATGACCTTCCTAATGTTTTGTTTGCTCATGCTACATCTTATATATAGATGATGTTCATATTTATTTATCCCGTTCGCTTGGTCTACAGGAAAACTTCAAAGATTAATGACAATCTCATGGCAATCTCCAAATGGTCTATTGACAATGGTCTAACTTAAAATCCGCTTGAGTTTCAAATCAGCGATATCTTAGAAATATCCACCTTTACTTTAAAGATACTGTTATTAGTCTAGGTCTTAAAATTAACCGGCCGCTTTCGGCAGATTATCATTATCAACTGCATAGTTAGATTGGAGGAATCCACTCCGTGCTACTCTACGTCATTTTCTACCATTATTCCAGTACGTATTGTCCCACTGACTGAAACGGTATGCAAAAGTTCCATTAACTTTGCAACTTCTATGAACGTCCATATTTTGTCGTATTATTATGAAAATCAGCCTGTCAATTAAAATTCAAAAATCTCAAATCATGGATTTATTTTAGACATACTTGATGTGATATATGAGTAAGTACTTGCAAACTCTTCATGACCTGGTATTACTTTATGTGCCTCGTCTTAGTCATTTTTTCTAAGCAAAAGAAAGACAAATTATACGTTTTCTTGAGACTAACCGTCAAAAATAAGCAATTAAAATTCTTCTATCTTAACCTGAGCATACAAATTCTATATAAATTAACTACAACCGCAGCATTGGTTCGATAGTCTACGTACGGTCAATGAAGATAAACGGACTAGAAAAAAAAATAAACTTCATCTTATAGAAGTGCATTTCACGCTTCTTGGTTTGTTGTGCGTTTTTATGTCTATAACCTAGCTGAGATTTGTTAGTAATCAACAATTAAACGACTTAAAGAAGATTGCACATGGGCAAGCAAGCGTAACCTATATTTTCGTTGATGGAAATCCAACCGAGACAAGTTGGTATTAAACAAAAAAAAAAATAATAATAATGATGTAGGTTAATTCAATTATTTCTTTTGTACGAAATAACTTGACAAAACTTTTTAAATTACTCATTTATGTATTTATTTTGAAATCAAGAGAAAGTGTTTAAATCAAAAATAACAAAAACACTATCAAATTGTAATTCAAATCTATATAATTTTGTGTTGCTGGGAGAACAGATTTTCTTTGTGAAATTTTTTGTTTCTGTTTCGTATTTGTATCTAAACAAAAATACATTTGGAGACACGCGACATTGTTTATTATTTTAACTTTGAATTATATATGTATGAATTGTTTTAGTTTGTCTTATAACTGGTACTGCATTGTACGACTGTTCTCTAATTTCGAATTTTTATTTTTGTTTATTTTTAGGGTCTTGAGACCACCAGGTGGCGGTTCTACTGACATTTTCGGCTCAGATGTCCCATCTACTCCGAGAAGTGTAAAGAATCACATGCAATCAAATATCTTTTCGTGTGAAAAGGGTTCAGTGAAAAATAATGGTAAGTTATTGATTTCATTTTTTTTACTATGACTTAATATTAAATTCAATTTTATTTAAATTAAAATGTTTCAATATATAAATGAATGATATGTTGCAAATTTTGATGTTATCGAGATTACAAATTCTGTTGCATACATATTTCGTTATATTGTTTAGTTTTGCAAAACTTTGCATTATTTCTTATCTGCAGTTTTAAGCTATCCTTGATTGCAAAATTATTCGTTTTTAACATATTGAAAACTGATACATCGTTTATATGACGATCTCAGAGTTTTAAGCAGGTCAAAAGAACTTAAGCCACTACAACTTGCCAGGAGACATCTGACAGTGCACGAAATAAAGATTAGAACCGAAACCATTTTCAGGATTAATAAGTGACTATCGTTAAAAATTGAGCCCAAAATATCCACACTTTAAGATTTTACACCATTGTGTTGTGAAATCGTCCAATTCCAATCAAATTAAACCGAAATAACCATTTAGTGCAATATTTTATCAACTATCTCGAAAATTACTTTAAAAACTATGCTAGTGGTCGGCCATCACTGGTTTCTGCAATGCCAAACGTTGTTTAATTCGAGGTGCATGGAATAGTTTCAAGTCTGCTCGGCAATTGAAATTTGAAAACGATTAACCATTTGGAGTTCGACGTGTTAAGTAGCGGAACAAAATAAAAATTTTAGAAGAGAAAGTGTTCAATCTCGATAGTCCAGATGGATTTGGCTGTTATTGGCACGATTAACGAACAGAATTAAAGATTTGTATAGTAAACGCAAACCGCTGGTCGATTCTAACTCGACTAATCTACATGGATGATCGATAACACTGGTTAACAAAATTAAACTTTTTTTTTGTTGCCGAAACAAAAATATACTTTTCGGAAGGTTTTCGGTGTGCTGAACTCAAATCCGAAGTCAAAAAAAATTAATCAGCTCTCGGTTTTGAAATATTACCGTTAGAAAATGCAGTACTTCGGACCTTATTCTTTTATATAAGGAAAATTGTTTGAGCATATTTAGTAACGGATTTTATAAGAACTATTTTCCACCTTTTGAAATCCGTTTAAATCTTTCCGATATCTTTTTTACTGTCCGAGATATCCTCAGTTGTTTGGTATTTTTATAAATTTTATAATGTCATTATCTCCTTTATGATATATGAAGCCAAACCCACTTACTTCATTTTAAGATATCTCGGGCAATACAAAAGATATTGAAAAGATTTAAACAGATACCGGAAGTTCTTATAGAAACCGTTACTAAATATGCTCAAACAACTTTCCTTAAACAAAAGATAAAGGTC
The DNA here is from genome assembly GCF_945859705.1 of Episyrphus balteatus. Classification (NCBI taxonomy): domain Eukaryota; kingdom Metazoa; phylum Arthropoda; class Insecta; order Diptera; family Syrphidae; genus Episyrphus; species Episyrphus balteatus. Next base: position 77,960,685 of record NC_079136.1, on the reverse strand, counting down.
CGAAGAACTCAAAAAAACGTTTTTTTGCATTTTCTAATGGTAATATCTCAAAAACGGGAGCTGAGTAGTTGTTTCTGACTTCGGATTCGAGTTCAGCACACCAAAAACCTTCAGAAAAGTATATTTTTGTTTCGGCAACAAAACCCTTGTAAACCAGTGTAATACAAAAACAGCAGTCTGGAAAAACATTCCCCAATCATCACTTTATAACAGTCACCACAACGAATCATTGCATTACATGATATCAGAGGCAAGTGGACAAATTATGATCTTTCAGAAAATATGACTAAGACCAAAAGCAGCAAGCGGTTCTAAACCTTTTTTGTGCACTGTATGTAGAAATAAATACTTATTGAACCATGATCTAGTTTACAATTGAATTGAACAGCTGACAGTCGTGAAAATTACAATAGTACACAATTATAGACAACGAATCTCATTGCGGATGTTTTTTTTTGTAAATCCTAATAGCTTTACCTAAAAAAAAAACCTAACAGACATTGCTAATGTGATTAAAAGTGGGTACCGCTTTTTTTGCCGTTTACTATTGGAGCGATTATAATCGCTGAAGATAATTGTCTTCAAAACTTAGTTTAGGGTTTGGGTGATTACCTATACTAAAAAATTTTCGATTTTGATTTTTTGCATATTTGGAGTTATGGCATTGTCTCTGATTTATTCTCATTTATTTTTTTAGCCTAAGTCTTCACAAATAAGTCAGACAATTCCAAAACATTTTTTAATTTTTTTTTTTTTCATTTTTATATGCAAATTGCTTTATTTAGTGTTTCACTCTCTAACTCAGTAGTATGAAAAATGTAGTTAAGGCCTTTACGAGATTATGGGCAGTATAAGGATCTAAAACCAATGATTACCTTTTTATAACCAGCATTTTTTTATATGTATTACAAATTAAAAATTACAAATTAAAAAAAAATTATTGTAAATAAAAAAAATTGCAATAAAAAAAAATCAATCAAAACAAACGTTTTCTGCATTAAAAAAAAATTTGCATCAATAGTAAAATTTGTATTAAAATTAATTAAAATTTGTTTAAAAAAATGATATTGTAAATAAAAATATTTTGTATGAAAATATTTGGCACAAAAATTAAAAACTTTTTGCATTAAAAATCAAAACCATAATATTCACCGAATTTCCTTCTTCTTTGATTATTTCCCCTTCCATAAGCTATTTTAACCCACGAAACAGTAAAATTTACTTTATTAAAGTTAACCCTTTCGGGACGCAATTCACTTGTTTGAACTTATATAGTTAACATGTGTACCATGCGTCCCGAAAGGGGGTGAATAAAAGACCAAATAGTCAAAATTGTAAGAAATTCGCCGAATATTATTAAATAAATATTCCGTACATACATTTTGTATTGAATTTCTTCTTATGCTAAAAGCTTTTAATTGCATTAAATGTATGTTGGTAAAATATCAAAATTAAAAAAATTCATAAATTTTATATCTAAAAATAATCAAAAACATTTATTTTGTTAGACACGAACTTTTTGCTTGATATTTTTACAAAATATTTGGTAGGTACTTCGAAGTGCTAGTTACTCCATTTAAAATCAAAGATTGTGCAACAAAAACAAAAAAAAAACCCAAAGTAGTTACACCGTCTGACTAATTTAGCTTAAATCAAGATAATATAATTATTTGGTTTCGCTTTTGATGTTCTTTCCATTAAACATAATATAAATATAAAAAAAAATGGTTGAATATTAATGCGTATTGATTTTATTTGTTTATTTCCTTCCTTTTTTTCTGTCTTTATTTACAGTCCGACAAGGAGCTCACAGATTCTATTTCATTGGTATAATAAAAACAATCATTTATTTAATGTCTTCAAAAAAAAAAAATTACTTAACATAGTTGTAATTTTAACATCACCATGTTACGTTTGTTACGCATTCAATGGTTGAAATTTCAACTTTAATCAATTAAAAATAGGGATTTAAATTTTACACAATTTATAGGGAGTTATGTGTTGTGCAAAACACTGTTTTCCGTAAATAACAATCACAAACAAAAAATTAACAAAATTCTATGATTTTTAAAACATACAAGTAATCCAGTCAAATAAGGGTTTAACCTCGGAATGAATGTTAGTAGAAATTTTTTTTGCTCAATATCTTCCTTTTGCCATTCTATAACATATCTCAAAAGTCTAGAAAAATCTCATGTCCGCTTGTCGCGATTTCAAGGTCAAATCGCGAAATGCAGATTTTCAAAATTAGCAAAAATAGGCTATGGTATTATATACACATATGATACATGATTTCAAGCTATTTTTTAATGCTGATTTCAAAAAATCAAAAATCAAGACAATCTGACGTCTCTGGAAAAAGTTATACCTGTTTTTCATCTGTCAACTCATATTATTATAACAGTTGCAAACTTACTGCCGACAAACATTTAAAAGTTATGGTAGATGAACCAAATTTTGCATGAAGATTTTAGAATCCATCATTATTAAAAATCAAAACAATCCATTACAAAAAATATATATACCTACGAAATAATGGTATTTTTTTATGGAGCGGCAAATTTTAGGATATGCACTAAAGAAGATTCTTGTTCATCTAAGGAATAAGTGCTAATAGGCTAATTTTTTTCATTTTAATCTTTGTTTGGATATTCTTAAACTTCCCTCAAAAATCTAAAAAAATCTCATGTCCGCAAGTCCTAATTTTTTTGGTTTGAAAATAAGGTGCATATTTTAAAAAATTAATAAGAAAAGTTTAAATTTGTATATGTATACCAACATAAGCGACATGATTTAAAGGTATTTTTTAACACTTATTCCAACAAAACTCACAAACAAGTCAACCTGACCATCCCTGAAAAGTAATGCACCTTATTCATGTTGATCTGACACAAATATCTGAAGTGAAGTTTTTCAATCTTTTAAAATCTGCACCTTATTTTCAAACCAAGAAAATTAGGACTTGCGGACATGAGATTTTTTTTAGATTTTTGAGGGTAGTTAAAGAATATCCAAACAAAGATTAAAATGAAAAAAATAGCCTATTAGCACTTATTCCTAAGATGAACAAGAATCTTCTTTAGTGCATATCCTAAAATTTGCCGCTCCATAAAAAAATACCATTATTTCGTAGGTATATATATTTTTTGTAATGGATTGTTTTGATTTTTAATAATGATGGATTCTAAAATCTTCATGCAAAATTTGGTTCATCTACCATAACTTTTAAGGGTTTGTCGGCAGTAAGTTTGCAACTGTTATAATAATATGAGTTGACAGATGAAAAACAGGTATAACTTTTTCCAGAGACGTCAGATTGTCTTGATTTTTGATTTTTTGGAATCAGCATTAAAAAATAGCTTGAAATCATGTATCATATGTGTATATAATACCATAGCCTATTTTTGCTAATTTTGAAAATCTGCATTTCGCGATTTGACCTTGAAATCGCGACAAGCGGACATGAGATTTTTCTAGACTTTTGAGATATGTTATAGAATGGCAAAAGGAAGATATTGAGCAAAAAAAATTTCTACTAACATTCATTCCGAGATTTACCCCTTTTTTCTCCTTATTTTACTGTATTAAAGCACAAAACACCGAAACATTTTACAAAAAAATGTATGACCATAATATTGATACATTTAAAAAGAAAATCTAGTTTTATATCAAATAGAAGCTGCACCTATCGAGTCCAAATTTTATAACATTATTTTTAAAAACTTTGTGTATATGGAGGGCTAAAAGCTGAAGTGAACCAGGTCACAAAAAGTGATTTCGGAGATATACCAAATTAAAGTAAAAACGTTTCCATTGATTCTTATGTTGAATATTTTTTTTTCGAAAAATTGACAATTTGAATCGAAACACTTATTTATCTCGTTACCGAAGCAATATTTTTTCTTGAAACTTCTAGAACATCAACTTTATCATGAGTCGTTAAGACCCACCAAGTTTCAAGAAAAATGATTGCTTCTTCAATGAGATAAACTGGAAACAATCGTCAATACGTCCTCTCCGTTACTTTGGAATGGCCGATTTGTAGAAAAAAAATATGGTCTTAATTTGATAGGCTAACAACTTTGATGCTATCTTCAAAGAAGAATGCTCTGCCCAAAAAATGCCCGATAAAATGTGACCTATATGTCTTGAAAAGCATTAATTGTAGATAACAAATATAAATTTTTGGATCTTTTGTTTTTAGACTTATTTGAGACAATTTTGAAGTAAATGTTTTCTTGAACAATTTTGATTAGATTATCAAAAAAAAGTTATATCTTGTCCATAATTCATAATTTAATTTCGAGCTTTCGATAATTTGATGGGAAGGGCCCGATATTTTACAAAACCTTTACATAAGACCTACTTTTGAATATACTTCCTATGTTTGTTCTCCTTTTTAAGAAAATCATACTTATAGAATTGAAAATGTTCAAAGAAGATTTATTCGCTTCGCCTTACGAGTCCATCCGTAAAAAAACGGATTCAACTATGCCGCTAACCAAGACCGTCTGAATAGAATTGGACTGCAATCCTTAGCCAAGTGTGCGTCCATTAAAAACGCATTATTCACTCTGCTTCCCTTCTACGCGAAATCAACTTAAACACAAATCCCCGATTCTTTCGCTTCCACCCGTTATTTTACCTTTCCCATCATCAAACCAATTATGGCCACTTTGAATCTATGTCCAGAATGACTTTAATATACATAAGTAAATCGTCACTTAGAACAACTCTCAGCACTAATCCTTCCCCTCCAGTTCCCCTTATATGAACACCACCATCTTAAACCCAGAACAAACTTACCTTAGGGCTCGGTCTTAATCAACAACGAAAAAAAAACTATAACAAGGTCCAAAAAAAAAATTAGGGACCTTATTGCGAGTGTCGTTTGTCTATCGATAAACGACTTTTATCGCATTCAAAGTTAAACGACACTCTCAATAAAGGTCTTAATTAAGTAAGTCTAAGTTGGTTTTAATTAGTTTTTAAGTTATAGCCTCTACTAAGCTTAAATAAATATCTGCAAATTTTTCGTTGCCATAGAGTCAAACTAGAGAAAGAAAAACTAAGAGATTACCCTTTGCACTATGAGTTAAGGGTTTCCCTTGATACGCCTAATTTATAAAAAAAAAAAAAAAAAACAATTAATCATAAAAAAATCTCTTAATCCCGTTGTTCATAAATTTCAGTTAATCGCAATGCATAAAATTAATCATTTGTAAACTAAAAAATAAAATTTCTCTTCTCTTCTGTAGCTAAAAGAAAAAGAATGATTAAAGACAACGCCCTATTTAACTAAAGTTGATTTGAATAGCCCATAAAAGTTTAGCACACATCTTTGAATTTTCCCATCATATAACATCCAACTTAACTTAGCATGAGTAGATATTTCACAACAATTGTTTTCTTTGCTGCGAATGAAAGTGTTAAATGGATAAGTCCCAGGTTAACTTAAACTAACATTCAATGGAAAGTATGGTCTCTGCTGCCACTCTATTCTTTGGCGGCATTGTTCACTTTGGTCAAGAAACACAAGGCTTTTGTGTCATTTGATATAGGATCAAAGCTGCGGGCAACTCATTTTAATTTCGCACCCAACTTTATATGTATGTAATGTACCAATGTGGTTTGACTAACACAATTTTTTATGATCAGCACCTGCAGGTGCAGATTTGTTTGCAGTGTGGAAAAGTGGAATTAGAAAGGAGATAGGTTGTGCTTATTCCTCTTTCAGATTACACAAAACTGATCATGTAACCTAGTTGAAGAACCTAATTTCATAATATACATAATAGCTCCACTGTACTAATATGTATTTCTGCACAAAATGTTGTCAAAAATGTACTTCAATTTTTGAATCACTTAAAAAACCAGTGCAAGAACCAAAAAATTGATATGTACTCAATTTATTTATGCATGAATTACATTATTACTCTATAACATATTTGTAGCAAATTTATATTAATGACACAAAATATTGTACAAAATAGAAATTTAATTGAATTTTTTAATTTTTCCAGGTGATCAGCCACGTCGGGGTCAAAAGAATACAGACTCTTATACTCGTCTGTTTGGTGATGTAGATCGTCCATTTACACCAGCCAAGAATCACATGAAGAGTAATCTTGGCTTTAGTGGAAATAATGCCGCTGCAGAAAATGGTAACGGCAATAATGCTACAGCCAATGGTAATGGACATCATGCTAGCAATGGAAGAAATGGTAAATTCGAAAATGGTGGCTCGTCATCATCGGCATCGTCAGTTTCCTCTTCCACTGAAAACTTAAAGATGAATGGCCTCTCAAAGACAGGTGAAAAATTTCGTTTATTTTCTGCATGTTTAAATAAGCACATTTTTTTCTTTTTGAAAATATGTAATAAATAATGCAAACATAATGAGATGCAGTTGCTTTAATATAAGGTTATATTCTAGCATTGCACATTATTTGTAAAAAATCAAAGTCAGTAGAAGTCAATGAACAAAATAAAGGGATTTAGGCATTCGAATTTTTAAAACTTCGAATGAGCACAAAATGAAAGTAGAAATTACAAATTCTCATCCGAAACTTTTTAATTTTTTATGTTTCTATGACAATTTAAAATATTATCGGTTAGCTTATGTAATTTCTTTGAAGAATAGAGGGTTTCCTATAAGGACGATATGTTTTAAAATTAAATAAAAATCGAAAAAAAGTGAAACTTATGGCAATTATGTTTTTTGTTTGTAATGTTTATAACTACAAGCTATTCCAGCAAAGAAAAAAAATATATCAATATTCAACAAAAAAGTGTGTCCACGTACCAGCATCCAACAAAGAACCGCTGAGTGAGATGGTCTTATCACCTCTCCTTTTAAAGTTATTGGTCAACAAACTGCCACTAGACATAGAGGGAAAATATTTCAAGATTATTGTCTACGGGGATGATGTAGATTTTGCCGTTTCTGGCAAGTACTCACAGATCCTTGCTGAACTACTACAAACAGCTTCAAATAAGCTTATAAACTGGGCTAACAAAAAAAGTAAATTGGATATAAATCCCCACAAAAAAGAACTTGCCCTCTTCACGAGGAAATGCAAGATTCTGAACTTCAAAACCACCGTCAACTAAAGATGCTTTATCCAATCAAGCTTAACAGCTAGGACTCATTTTCAATAGAAAACTGACTTTAGGAAAGAGTTAAAAAATCCAATGTGGAACTCTTTTCATGCAAAAAAAAAATGGTCCTTTTCACCTAACATTGCTCACTGGTTGCACACCTCGGTTATAAGATCGGTACTTACGAGTACATACGGGGTGGTTGTAAAGTGGACCGCACTGAACCAAACAATACAATGAACAAAACAATAAAGAAACTTATCAAAGTCCAAAGTATGTGCATAAGCGGCGCGCTAAGGTCAACCCCTCGGACGCCCTCATACTAATAGATATCACACACCAAGACATCTATAGCAAATTCAACGACTCGTCTCAAAGCAACTTCACAAAGAACCAGCAACCATTTTGGCTGCTCTTACATTCTAAATACCTTCAGATTCACCCCGAATCACTTAGACTACGCCCTTCTCCAATTGGTGATCGAAAATAATTTTCAGATTTTTATTCCTTCCAGAACGGTATTGGAGCAATAACTCTTTTATTTTACACTGATGCTTCAAAGACCAATGAAGGTGTAGAAAGTGACTTATTTTCAGAAAAAAAAACTGAATCTCAGTCTATTCTTCTGCCAACCAGAGTATATAGCGTGTTCCAGAGCATGTAGCGTGTTCCAAGTGGAAATTGTGCCATTAACTAAGTTTTATCTTGGTTCAGAGAAAACAATACCGATATTCTGATCTTCTTGGACCAGCCAGGTGGCTGGTCCTCTGTCTCTAGAAAATTGATCACGGTCCTAGACTATCAAACATCTCTAATGGAGACATGTAAACAGTACAACATTCACCTCACGACCAAAAAGAAACATAGGTATACCATTGCTAAATGTAAACTTTTTCTAAAGTAGACGCATTATAGAAAAATATACTAAAGAGAAAACTAAGCTAAGGACTCATAGCAATACTTGCCTGGCAACCAAACAAATACGGCCATGTATAGACTTGAAACGTTAAAACTGTTTGTTGAATTTGAATCCACTTCATATTAGCTCCAACCTAGGTGTTCTAACAGGACACTGTTTAATAGGAAGATACGTCAAAAGACTCGACGCGGCGTGCTATCGACCTTTGTAGGAGTTGCATGGACGAAGAAGAAGAGGAAATTGTTCAACAGTTTCTATGCACCTGCTCAATAAAAGAACACTTCATCTACAAAAGTTCTTCTATGTAAATACTATTTTTATGATGTAATGAAAACGGGCAATGAAAGTCTATCACTATTCATTAGAAGCTCCGAGTTTTTAGACTGGTGAGTTCCAAACCAGGCAGTCTTTTGTGTCATCACAATAGACCCATGAGGTCTAAGTGAATGGGGTCGCTCAATAGCAACTTTAATCTAATGGTGTTTTCGTTTGTTAAATTTATTTTTGATCTAAATCTGTTAAAATAACAATTTTTGATCTGTTCAACTGCAATTAAGTAGTCACAAAAACAGTTTTTTGACAGATTTAGATCAAAAAAATAAATTGATTTTTTTACCAAACCAAAACACCATAACCTAACCTAGGTTGGAAAAAACAATAATTTAAAAAAAATGTTAATTGTTAGTTTCTTTGCCTAAGTTTTGGTTGTTTTCAGTTCCTGTTGCGGTTCCAGAACACTTGACTCGAAAATAAATGAAAATTTTAAGATCAAGATAGTTTTTGTCAACTCAGTATATCAGTTTAAAAATACAATCAAATAAATATTTAGTTTTTGACTTTTAAGTGAGAATTAATTTTGTTTTTCTATAAAATATCAAGAATTTATTAAGTTTTTATTTTATTTTCTGTTGTGCTTTTTTATTCAACGCAACAACGCACATTCAAAATTGTATAAATTTATCTTTTTTGCACGCTGCAAGTATTTTACCGTAAGATGAGTGGTAGTAAGTAAACAATCACTAAAATTTTCTAACATGTTTGTTTACATTACATAGTTTATTATTTTATTTTCACTTATTTCTCATCTTACCACACACAACTACAATACACGCATTCCCCACCACGAACAAATCCAAATTTTTATTTTTGTTTTTTTTACCAAAACACATTAATTGAACGCATCTCTGATCGCACCAATCGATTAATGTTGCAGAACTCGATGAAACATCTGTTGTTTCCTCTTCACCACGACGTTTAATTGAAAGTGGTATATCAAAAGATGAAAAGATCATCATATCCAATGATAGTCCTTCAGCGAGAAGTTCATCATCAATCAAAATAACAGAGAAAACATTAATTGGTGGTGGCGATGGTGGGTCCTCACGCTCACCATCACGACGCACACTCATGAACAGCTCTGAAGACTCAAGATCTGAATTGACAACTTCAACTTCGTTTTCTCAGAAGTCCACTAGTGCAACTAGTGGATCAAATAAATCTTCCACTTCACGAAATCCGATTACAGGATTGGGTCTTGGAGCTGAAGGTCTTAAATCTCGTCGAAATGTCTATCGTAGAGGTATATTTTAACTTTGATTAATATAATTTTTTCTATAATGGAAACATTTTTTTTGTTAAAAGTGTTTTGCATTAATTCAAGTTCTAAGTCCTACTTTTTTTTTTAATTTCTTGGTATAGTATAGTTATTTATCTGTATATATATTATTTTTTTTGCATGAAACCAAAACCCGAGGATCCAAACCATCAATAGAAACATTTCTTTAAAATACAGTTTTTGTAGTTTTAGTCAAGCAAACACCCATTAGGTACCATATTTTGATAAGTTTCCGAAGGACACAAACTTGCATAGGTCTTTCCATGCATTGGATCTTTATCTTTAGATGTTTTAAAAAATAAAGGGACATGAATGTGTTAAAGATCGATAAGGTTCACTTGTCCCTGGTTTAAGTATTCTTTTCACGTTTGTCTCGTAGTCTAAGACTAGAGGTATAACCAAATTATTAGAACGTAGGTTTAGAAATTAAAGCATCGTAGGTTATTTTGACCTTAGGTTTTTATTCATTTTATTTTGAATTTTTAATTGCAAATGAAATATTCATGGCATTTATAAAATCTATCACGACTTGAAGAGGGGTGGTTACCTATTGAAGCCGAATCCTTTTTAGTTTTGTGTCATTAATTTCGTCTTAAATTCATAATTCTACCAAGTATCTTTTGAAATAAACTTCTTTCTCATAGCGCTCGATTTCATGAAATACGTACCAGAACTTCTGATATAGGCACATTAAATATGTTTTCGAAGATTCTACCAATGGATAGAATTGCTACATACGAGCATCTAAATTGCTTCAATTGAAGGTTTTTACAGAGAACATTCGACTGAACCAAATAAGGGACTCGATTGTATCAAGTAAGGTGCTGTTCATTCATATCTTTTTCAAAAATCTCTTAAGCAATCCCTTAATTCATTTCATCATCGTTACTAATTTTACATCTCCAACCAGCTCGGTCCCTATCTTACTGTCTCCAGTTACGCACATCAAGTTGGTTTATGTTGTTCTCCAACTGAGCGCGACACGTTTAGGTCTTCATCTTCTACATTCCCTATCTGAGTTGGAAACGTAAACTCGACTCGCTTGTGCTTCGGTGTTCATACGCTCCACATAACCCAGCCATCTTAACCGCTGAATTGTCAGCGTTCTGAACAGTATGATGTAGCTGTCGTATAGGGTATAGTTCGTGTTTGTATCTTCTTTTCCACTCTCCGCCGATGCACACTGGACGGCAAATTACACGAATAATCTCTCTCAAACCAAAGGTTTCATCCGCTCGTGTCAAAACCAATTCTTACGCCTCATGAGATAATTAAGGGCTTTTTTGGTTCTTTAAGAGAGGGCTTTACTGCCTAGTCCGAATAAACAGCGATTGGCAAGAGTGATTCTTCACGTTATCTCTGCACTGATGTCATTGTGCGATGTTATAGTGGATACCAAGTTTACAAAGTCTCTCTCTTCTTCAAAATTTTATCTGTCCATTGCGATTTTCTGAAGGAGTCGGTGTTGTTGTACCTCTCTTCACGATGCCAGCATATACTTTGTTACTGTATCATTCACTGCCAAACTCATTTTTGCCGCCTCCATCTCAATACCAGCAAACGCACCACTGACCGCTCGCTTCGATCTGCCGATAATATCAATGTCATTCGTGAAGTAAAACGGACTCTTGAAAAATTGTGCCACTGGTGCTGACTTCTGAGTTGCGCACAATTACTGCAAGCAAGATGTTAACGCATCGCTTTGTCGTAAACATTTCTCGACATCAATGGCTTCGGTGATGTTCTAGCTAACTTTGACGGAGCAGCGAGAATTCTCCATAATCATCTTTCACAAGTGAGTTTGGCAGGGAAGCCAAGACGCGATATGGCTCTATATAGCTCGTCTCTATTTATGCTATCATAAGCGACTTTAATTAGTTCACCAAGTTTTGCAAATTTAAATGCTAAAAATCAAAAACAGGATATTTCTTAGTAATTTTTCCTCAGTGTTTCTAATTATATTTCCACACAAAATTGGACTATATTTTATATTTTTTGCAATATTTTTCTTTTGTTGGATAAATTCTAAAATTATATTTCTAAAATATAACAAGGATTATATCATCACTCGTGATTGCTAAAAATTTGTTAAATATTTTGTATTTTTAGTAAGAAAAAAATAACATTTTGTAAACAAAGGAGAACGTTTCTAATTATTTTGCCACCACTGTATGTGGTAGGCAACATTGTGGTGACCAAACGAACCAATTTCCTTGTTCTTCAATAAGCTAAAAATATCAGAAGGGAAAATTTGAACACAAAGATGCTGTTGTATATTATTACAATTCCTTTTTTATTAGGAAACAAGCGCATGAGTGAAAATAAGAATTAAAAAATCGGTTCACAGCTCTTCTTTCTTTAATACCTGCTTTGCCTTAGCCAATTGTATGCTATTATTCATGATTTGATATTTTTATTTATTTATTTAGTATTTTTCTTGTTTAATATTTACATACAAAACTTTACCTTTTTAAAATCGTTACCAATTACCTAGGAATACACTACCCAAAAAATAAATAAAATGTACCCTACAAAATACTTAATTTTATTTTGAATATTTTTAATTTATTTCTTTTTCTAAATTAATTTCTCGATTTTTTTTTTAGATGGTAACCCTGTCACTGGAGAAGGATATAAACCAGCTGGCGCTGAAATTAATACAACCATCCCAAGTCTAAATGGTGCCAACCAAGTGATTAACAAAAATCGCATTCCACCTGGTGGCTTTTCTTCCGGACTCTGGTAGATAAGATTCAATGGCGGATCCATCATAAATTTTGTCACAATAAAAAATAACAAATTAAAATATTTTTAAAAAATATTAAAAGAAAAAAAAATTATAAAATAAACAACAACATTTGCTAAAACCAATATTATATAAAAAAAAAAATAATAATTAAAACAAAAAATAGTTATAACGCGGAATGCATTTAGAAATGAAAAAAAAAAAAAAACACCATACATATGTACATCTAGAATCATTACAAGCAAACGACATAAGGACTTAAATAATTATTATTTAACACAAGCTTAATAAGAATTTTTAAAAAATACATGATTCCAAAAACAAGTATATTATTATGACTTACATAATAATATACAATAACTCAAAAAACCAAGAAGAGAATTTAAGCAGAGAAGCGCGATGTTATTTGTTTTAGTTCACTGTCATACATCTGATAGCAATTTTTTTTACACTTAACACCATTTTAGAACACGCTACTTGTGTTTTCTTTGTTTAAACAAAAACAAAAAAATGTTTATCTATTAACTTTATTATCTAAAAACGACATTATAATAAAGGAAAACAGATACAATTAGACTGCCGAAATTAAAAACGACAACACAAAAATTAAAAATAATAAAAAAAACTAAAAATTTAGAAAGACAGAATCCATTTAAAATCGAAAGAAACAAATACATAAGTTGTTTTAACATTCATCTGCATATTTTTATTTTTGTCTTAAAATTAATTTATTAATTATTATGTCACATTTATATTTAGTACATAAATTATAATCGAAAAAATTAAGATTTGTATCTTATAATAATATTTTATTTTTTTCATTCACACTTGACTGACATACGTTTATTAAATAGAGAAAACAAAAATTAGGCCTTAATCGGAAACAAAAATCTTAAGGAATATTGACAAAAAATATAACACAAAAGAAAAAAATTAAAATGTAGCTCAAATTGTAATAATTATATAAATTTGTCAATATTTCGCATGAAAAAAAGCATCCTATACCAAATTTAATTTTTTGCTGTCACTAACAAAAAATGTTTTATTCATTTATCATTCATCATTAAATTCAATTATGTTCTTTTTTCTATACAACTATTTTTTATTATTATTAAAAAAATAACTCATTTATACAAATTTAAGTATACATTTAATTTTCATGTATTTTCTTTTAATATTTTCTAATAATTACTTAACTTTACACATTACATCTACATTTTATATTGTAAAATATTCTCAATAAAACAAAATTGATTTGTTTAATAAAAAAAAAATTAAAATAAAATTAAGATGTGTTGTTTTTATTCAATGATTTATGATTTATTCTTAGGTCCTTGTTCAGCAGAGAATTACTTGGAACAGAAACATTTGAAAATGTTCATGAATATTTTCTATCCTCTTATGACTCAAAATCAAATGCAGAAGATTTATTCTAAATTGTTCGAGGCAACGTCATTGGAAAGTAATCAGCAGCAGTTTAGAACACAGGAAACCTTATTGCACAGTAAAAAGTTGTTTACATTTTACATTTCTGTTGCGAATAGTGCAGGCAGACATTTGCCCCGTTCTTTTGGAGGTTGTAAACTGTTCATGAGTAGTAAATTGTATTGATTTCGTTGAAAGTGCGCTGCATTAAAAATCGTTAGCAAAGTACTAGCAGTAACAAAATAAAATTATTCAGCCTCCAAAAATTCAGAAATTCCACCTAATACCCGCATAATATCACATGATCCTCTGCTCGAGTAGATAAAATGTTTGAAATTTCTAGCAACGGATAAAGGGCCAACTATAAAAGGCATGAGCTTATAAAAAATCGACCAAACTGCTTCGTCCTGTTTCTGAGTAGCCATAATGAACATTGTGCGCGCATAACTTTCTGTCACAATTTACATTTTTGTTTTCCATAATTTGTGTAAAAAAACAAGTTGAACTACCCACAAATATTTTTTTCTTTAATCCACACTTCGTTTATCACATTTTTCTTTATTGGTGTTTTCGTTTGGCAAAAAAATTAATTTATTTTTTGATCTAAATGTGTCAAAAAAACAATTTTTGATCTTTTCAACTACAATTAATGGGGTTTTCGTTTGGTAAATATATTTTTTTGATCTTTAAATTGATTTTTTTCGTTACGAAACGAAAACGTTTTCAGATTGATTTTTATTTGCTATATTATTGGTGTGTATTTGTGTCTGTGAACCAGGCAGCGTTAGCAGTTGTCAAATATTGATTCGGCCGTTGATTTTTTTATCCGAAAATGGACGAAAATGGCTTCCATTTGAACTCAAAACTACTTTAATTCTTTATTGAAACCGAAACAAATTATTAGGTCCGTTGCACACTCAGTTTACAACTGCCGAATTTAGTAATATTTGGTTATTTTTGGTCAGAGTCTGTTCCCAACTTCAAAAATTGTGTAGAAGAGAGCGCTCACGAGAGAGTAAAAAATTTCCCCACCCTGACAAATTTAGCCCAAAGAATTTCTTCCGGCAGAAATATGAGTTCTGTCAAATGAAAAGTTGACGTATGTCAAACAAATAAATAAAGATGAAAACAAATCAAATTGTAGTGATTTTTAAATTGAATCGCGTTTACGTGTTTTTTGCATTAAAAAAGTGTTAATGTTTATCGAATTAAGCATAAAATATGAAATTGTGTTGAATATTGGTGTTCAATTTGTTCCTGACTTTTTGGCAGTCTTTCGTAGTTTTATATCCTTCTGAGAGAATTCTCTCCCAACTCTCATTAATTTGACAGACTGCCTAATTTAGTGCACAAAAAGTCTGGAACAGACCTATTATCAAACAAAAACTTGTCAAACTAATGCATGTTTTAGTAAAAAAGGGGTAAATCCGCCGAAAAATCAAGATCGGGAAAATTGATCTATGATCAAAAAATAAATCAATTTTTTTTGACCAAACGAAGGCATAAAATGTCAAAATCATTTTTTTGACAGATCTCAACCAAAAAATAAATTGATCTTTGTACCAAACGAAAACCCCATAAGTAGTCGCACCAACAGTTTTTTGACAGATTTAGATAAAAAAATAAATTGATTTTTTTACCAAACGAAAACAACATATGTAAGTGAAATTCTAGTTTGAGAAATTTACTCCTGCCATGCGGTTCGGAGCGAGCAGAACGATGTGCCCTTTTGATCTATGAATACTTGAATGATTAAAAAACTAGTATCAATAAATTTAAAACAAAGTTTTCAAACCTTTATTTTTTTATCATATCGCATTCACCTCCATAGGATTTGTCAAGGATCTCTTTCCGCTGACGATTACGAGTAGATTAGACGGGAGTACATCACAAAAATTATTTAGCCCTATTACGTAAGTCGTTTGTACTTCTGTGAATTTGCATTTGCCACAAAAAATCAATTAATTTTGTTTTTTGTCAAAAAACACAGGGAAATAATGGTATCTTATATTCTATTTGCCAAAACAGATAATTTATTTTTGATTTGAGATCAAATTTCCCAGATCTTGATTTTAACTAGATTTTCTCCTATTTGCACACGCACTTTCACCCACACCGCTGTATTTGGCAATTATGTGAACACTTTTTTTTTTGTAAATTCTTGATAAGGCTTTTTACATAGAAAAGTTGCTCACACACAGTTATAAATAAAAATAAATCCAATGTCAATATCAATATCCATTTACCATGAAAGATCAAAAAATCCCTATTTCAAATGGAAATGGACATTTTAACAACAAGAAAACGAATTATTGCTCTAGGAACGCCAATTTGTGTTATATAAGAATTTTTACCTTCGCATTTCGTACAAAGTGCGTCGGTTTTGTATTAATGTGAATTTTCTAACGGTAATATTTCGACTGACTTCAGATTCAAGTTCAAAAACCCTTGGGCAAATACCTATATTTTAGTCTCCGCAACAAAAATATAAGAAGTATAATTTGGTAAACTAGTGTTATCGTTTTTGCTATTATCGTTTTGATAATTACGGAATGTAGAATCTATTTTCATATTCTGTCTCCACATGATTTTCTACTCACATTTTTGACTCTTCTAGAAAGACAAGGGGTCTATTACGTAATACGAAACGAGCGACAAGTTAACGATACGGAAGCAAACGATAGTCACGACAAAGGGCGATTATGTAAAACGAGAATGTCGTAGGGGCAAACTAAACCGAAAAAAATAAATTTTTGAGGTTCACATGCATTCTAACTGCAGATGCAACATTATGAAAGCTTAACGAAAACGAAAGTCAAACGATAGGCAAATGGCGTCTAAAGGTTGACGAGTATCGTTGAAACAATACGATAATCGTAATACCTATTCGCATTTGAACGATAACGAATTAGTTTCAACGATAAATCGTTTTAAAAAAAATGGGGGCTGAATTTATTATCGTTATCGTTAAAATGCGTAATGCATAGTACGATAACAGTTGTTATATTGTCTATCGTTTAAAATTTTATAAGTAGGATCTAGGATGTAAAAATACATTAAAACTATAAAATAACAATAATTCCTTTAAAATGTAAAAACACGGCAAAAAAAAATAGTAAATGGTCGGTCGTGCAGTTACCAATAGCCAATACATGTATTTCTTCCATTGCCCACTAGGTGCCGCGATATCAAATGCTGCGTTCAGATATACATCCCAGTTCCCAGCTATCCGACAGCTTGCCTGATGATAACAAAACCCTCATGTGAACAAACAACAAAACGAACATCTGTTTCTCTTGTAATCTACTTCTACCACTCAAACCCTTCTGGTGATTTATTTATTAAATTTAAACACTTCTGTATTAAAAAGAGAATTTATAAGTTAAAAAATGAAAGCCGTCGTACAAAAAGTTACATCCTCAAAAATAACTGGTAAACTGAATATTCATCTGTATTTTTAAATAAAATTAAACTTTATTCTTGGTTACAGTTGAGGGCGAAGAAATATGTAGCATAGAAACTGGGCTCTGTGTTTTTGTGGGATTTTCCAAAAAAGACACCGAAAAGGATGTCGATTACATGTAAATATCAATTTACCATTTTTAATTTACAATATAAATATAAAATTAAAGAACTTAGGGTAAAAAAGCTATTAGCTTTGAAACTATTTGAAGACAAAATAACCGGGAAACGATGGCAAAAAAATGTCAAAGACTCCAACTATGAAATATTGTGCGTTAGTCAATTCTCGCTCTACAATAAATTAAAAGGCAACTCGTTGGAGTTTCATCAAGCAATGCAAGGTGACGAAGCGAAAGAGTTCTATTATAGTTTTTTGAAAAAATTGGGTCAAAACTATTGCGAGGAAAAAATCAAAGGTATGTTTTAAAACAAGTAGATTTTTTCATTTGGAGAATACAAACATAATTTTTTCAATCTTTAGATGGACGATATGGTGTTGTAAGAATAGTTCATATTCAAAATGATGGGCCAGTTACAATTACACTAGAATCTCCAGTTTTGGATGAAAGTAATAAAGAAAAATAAAATGAAATAAACATACTTATAAGCGTATAAAATTATATTGTTTGCTTAGTTTTTAAATGCTTTCTTCGTTTTGTAAGGAAAAAAGTATCAATCACTGTAGTGAGATGGATCGATGAAATGAGAAGCAAAAGAACAACTGAGGTAAAGGCAGGTCTTATGTGACTATCATAACAACAAGAGGTTGTCCTCAGGGAAGGGTCCTATCACCCTTGCTGTGGATTATTGTTATCGATGTAAAGTCTGACCTCCCAAGGTGTACCCTGACTTGGTTTTTCCGATAACAGAGTAATAACAGCCAGTAGATAATTTGAAAAAAAAAAAAATAATAAAACACTACATATTATTTAAGAAGGATTGAAAATTATTAGGAGATGGTGTCTTCCAATCCTACCAAGCAGACATTGTTTTGGTTTTCATAACCAACTCAGCTGTTTTTGTTTGAATCGACAAGGCTAAATTTTAAATGGCTAACTAACATAATGCAGGTCATCGTGAATAAAAATTTCCCTGGGAGTGTTTCCCATGTTTACGAAAATGATCATAAAATGTTTCCCTCGGGCTTTATTGGCATCGGCAATAAATTTTCCAGTGAAATTTAGCTGTCATTTCGTAGGATTTTTTGTTCCCTGAAAAAAATTCCGAGGCTCAAAAATTTCGAGGGGAACAAATTCCCCTGGAGATTTGCGATAGGGCCCTACTAACTACTACAACTTCGAAACACAAGAGCAAGTTCGTGCGACCCGGTAGTGCATTTTGTTTTAAGTATATATTTTTCTGAAAGATACCTTAACGTGGTCGTAATGGAGTTACAATCCGCTGTGGATTTGGGCCTCAACCAACCAGCATCTCCACTCAGCTCTACCCCTAGCTCGTTGCTTCCAGTTTGGCTCGCCAAGTTGTTTGATGCCCCTTCCACT
This sequence comes from Episyrphus balteatus, assembly GCF_945859705.1. NCBI lineage: Eukaryota > Metazoa > Arthropoda > Insecta > Diptera > Syrphidae > Episyrphus > Episyrphus balteatus. The sequence continues at coordinate 77,941,915 of NC_079136.1, read as the reverse complement.
GCCCCGCCACTTTGAGTTGGAGTCGAAAACTTTCCGGGACGGAGCATTGTTGTACATGCACTCCATATGACTACGCCATCTCATGCGCTGTACTTTTACACTCTTGGCTAGGTTAGTGTCTTTCTCTTAAATCACCATCAGTGCATACGGGACCCAAAATCGCTCGAAGAACTTTTCTCTTGAAACAATCCAAGATGTTTTCATTCGCCAAAGTAGTTGGATTTCAGCGTTATGTTGCTGTCTGTGTTTATAGCGGAGCCTAGGTAGACGAAGTCCTTTACTACCTTGTTGTCATGTCTGTCGATACGTCGGTGTTGTGTCTTTTTTTGCCGAGTCGGCATATACTTGGTTTTGCACTCATTGACCTCTCAACCCGGTTCTGCCCTTTCCGCTTCGATACTTACAAAACATTGACATCACGCTGTGTTCTTCCGATTATGTCAATATCGTTGGCGTTAGAGGTGTGTATAATTCTTTCAAGAATGATATTTAAGAAGTCGCATGACAGCGCGCTGCAGCGCCTTGCTTGTCTAAAACCTTTTTCTTCATCAAAGGCATTGGTTAGATCTTTACCGAACTTGACGGAGCAGCGTGGAATGTCCATCGTCAGCCTGCACAGGCGGACAAGCTTGGCAAGGATGCCAAAACTAGACTAGCTCGTCTCTATAGATCCTGTCATACGCGGCCTTAAAATCGAAGACAAGATGGTGGGTATCGATTTGATGTTTCTGGCATAATGTGAATATTTGGATACATACATCTTCATAATATACATACAGCTGTTCCCCAAATAAAATTGCTGAAATATTGAGAGACTACAAATCATTCATTGTCTGGAAAGTTTTTTTTTTCGACCACATATTAAATTGTTTGAAAAATCATAACTTTAGATCAATTTAAACAAATTTACTCTTTAATACCTTTATTAAAGGTAATAATAAAAACATAAGAATAACTAAAAAAAATCTTAAATCTAGCTTATAGTTATTCTTTTATTAATGTTGACAACTGTTGAACTTTAAGTATGTGCTCGGCCTCATCATACTTTAACCTGTTTTCCAAGTTTCTCTTTTCCATATTTAAAATGTGTAATCTTTCGTTATGCTCCCGTTCTATAAATTCCATTTCTTTTTCTTTCAATCGTTTGCTCATTTTATAGATTTCATCATTTAATCTTTTATCTTGGCTATCAACCTGGAAATACAGTTAAAATATTGTATATAAAGGAACAGTTTTATTTAGATGGGTTTAATTTACCTGTGAAATGGAGTCTGAAATCTCAGACCTCATTCTTTTTGAATTTCTTGTTAGTTCAAAGCATGGATTTTCAACACTATTAAGTCGTTGTCTTACTAAATACGATTGGATAAAATCCATTGATTCCTGAGCTTTTTTTTCTGGAAGTTTTTTCAATTGAGAAGCTATAGACATTCCAAAGCATTCAAACTCATTTTGTTCTTCGTCTGGAGGTTGAGTCAGTGCTTTACAAATAACTTTTAAATCTGCTATGGCTTTTTCAGTCGCAAGACTTTTTGATGCTGGTTTTGGTTTTTCAATTGTAGACGTTGCAAACCTAGTTCTGGGGTAAGACTTATTTAAATGTTTTATATCCCCTCCTATAGCAACAGGATCTTCTAGGTCCTCGGAATTGTCTAATGCCTGTAATATATTTGTACACTTATTAAACAATTTATAACTGTACTTAAATTGATTGTGTACATTAGGGTGTTTCAAAAAAAAATTGTTTGATTTTCACAGAACCAGGCTAAAAAAACGGAGCCAAAACGGCCTAACCCAAAAAAATTCGTTTTGAAAAAAAACGGATTTAAAGAATATTATATCTTCAGGGTTTTTTTTTAATCATCAATTTCGAAGTTAAAGCGTTACTTTAGAACAATTTTTTTTCTTAGAATATACCCAAAAATCAATCCACGTACACATAGATTTATAAATTTTGGAGTATTGTTAATCAGTAGTAAAAAAATATCAACTTTGTTTTTGATAGTTCAAAAATTATTGTCATTCTATTAAATTCGTTTTTATTGTTCAATTCGTTTCTCAATAAATATATTGTATTTGTATTTATTTTGTATTTGCATTAGTATGGGCCTAGTCGCGAATATTAATAAAACTTAATTTTTGATTTTGATTGAATTTTTATTTGAGATTTTCGAATTGGTTGTTTCTGATTTCTAAGAATGGATTTAGCGAAGCATATGAAGCTTTTGAGTGGTGAGTCTGATTGGCCTATTTGCAAGAGGAAAATTAAGGATTTGCTAGACTATCATGAAGGCGCTCTAGACGCGATTGATGAAGAAGCCGGATGAAATCAGCAATTACAGAGAACAGAGCAATTAAAACTTACAGATAGAATAGAAACAAAGGTTTAAGTGTAGAAATAACTTAATCAATATGTCTTAAACATAAATTAATTTGCCTTTGTTCAATTCTTATTTTTAATTTTGAGAAAAATGTATATTTATTTTAAGAACTGAACAAAATTTGCTGTGTAGATACGCGGTTCAGGCAGAAACGGGACGATATGCTACAGAGTTGAGTTCAGTGGATTGATAATGTTGCCACAAGACATGTCACTAACTGTCCTGACTGGTTCATCGATTTTGAAGAGTTTGAAAGTCCTTGTAGAATTCAAGCTGTTTGCAAAGAAATATTAAGCGCTGTTGGAAGTACAACACACAACAATAATGTGTATGTTCTGACAACGGGTCATATATATAAAAAATAGTAAAAACTAGATGAAATTAATAAGTATTAACTAGGTTATCCACAAAATGTGGATAAAAAACGTTCATACTTTACAATTTTTCAAGTAAAAGCATTTACTATTTTTTATGCATATGACCCAATATCACGCAATTTGTTTTCGGTTTTGGCTGCTCAGGAACGAAATCAAAACAGTATTTTCAAGTCGTCAGCTACAAACTGTTGGCTTGATATAGATGGCGAAACAGTGCTGTGCGGAAGTCGACAATTGAATGCAACACTATACAAAGCATCCAATTATAGCAATCGTTTCAAATGTCTACAATGCAGTTCAATATAGCCGTTGAAGATGAAAATATACTGCAACTTCACCATGAACGAAATTGAAAAAGAATTAGGGGTCAGAGTCAAGTAAGATCAAAATATATGTGAACCATACATTTATGGTAAAGCACGAAGGTTACCATTTGGAACAAGGAAGAAAGCGACAGTGATTCGTTCAAAAAGAAAAAGTACCTGTTTTTTTTTTCAAAGATAGCTTTTCCAAGTTCCGATATATTTATTCTTATTTTCTATATCAAAGTGGCCCCAAAAATTTAGTCTTGCTCAGGGGCCCCTCGACGTACGCCCCTGTCTATATGCGAAGATGTTGGGCCATTCCATAAAAGAATTACTCAGTGACAATGGCTGTGAATTTGATAACGCAGAAACTAAACGGCCATAAACAAACAATAGTTTTTGGGTCTAAAGGAAACTTTTAAGCCTGGTTCCGAGAAAATCAAACAATTTTTTTTTTTGTAACACCCTAATGTACATTGTATTAGACTTACTTCTGAATCGACAAAATTTGCCTCAATTTCGAGAGATGTAATTTCACTGTCAATTTGGTTTTCTTCTTGATCTCTTAGAAAATTCAGATCATTAAAATACCACAAAGTTGGTTTGTAAATGTCTTCAGTGGCGCAACCAGATTCGTAGCTTCTATTGACTTTGTTTAATTCACGACGATAGCAACCACGAATGTTATTTATTTTCTTTTTAAGCACATCTTCTGTTGCATCAGGCTCATATTCTCTGTATTTTTCTAATAGAATTCCATATGCCCTACGTTTGAGCATTCTATTTTTATATGCATCACTTTTAACTTTCCATAATTCTGGATATCGTCGATATACATCGAAAAATTCTTTCCAAAATTTATGATCTCTTACAGACATTTTTTATTAATTTTATTTGTTGTTGATTATCTCTTTACAATTATAACCACAAGCTCATCGAATAATAATTTAACACAAAATGAAAACAAAGATTAACAAATTCTGAAATTGAAGTCTGTCAATTTGTTTTATCAGTGCCAAAGATACTGGATTTAAAGATAAAAGTCTCTTTTGGAAGTGCGTTCTTTTAGTGCCTGGCTACAAAGTGGTTTTTCAATCGATTGAAAAATCACTTGCGGTGGTTACACACTGTTGTGCCCAATCACGTTCCACTTTTACATTTTCTAGGAACAAATGTCAAAAAGAGGAAAAATTTAGCAATGGAACTGTATTGCCCGCAGAAAATTCAGTTCCCTTCGTGAGCATCTTCCCCCTTCACTCATCCCTCTTGCCTATAAACTCAATGCTTAGGCAATTGAAAAATCACAGTGTAGCCAGGCACTTATGCGTGTTTTTTTTAAACAAATTGAAGAACTTTTTGTTGTTGCATTTATACATAAAACGAGAAGAAGGTGAGAGGGCATACTGTCATCTTGATGCTGCTACTCTTTTTCTTTATAAAACTTGACCGCATTTGCAGAAACTTATAACAGTTGCTGTGCCTATTTTTTGTATAACAGTAATATAGCAGTTTATAAAAGAATTAACAAGCTCATTACGTTTACATGAAGTGTTGAGGCGAGTTTCAACAAGTCTTTGACTTTGTTGTAAAGATGGATCGAGATGAAAAGAATAAATACAAATCAGTGGTTTTTTTCCTTGTGACAGATAAGAAATACACAACTGGACTACATGGCTGATTAGCCCTGTTCCATTGGAGGTGGTACTAATGTGCCTGGCTACACGGTGATTTTTCAATCGCCTAAGCAGTGAGTTTGTAGGCAAGAGGGATGAAGAGTGAAGGGGGAAGATGCTCACGAAGGGAACTGAATTTTGTGAGGGCAGTACAGTTCCATTGCTAAATTTTTCCTCTTTTTGACATTTTTTCCTAGAAAATGTAAACGTGGAACGTGATTGGGCACAACAGTGTGTAGCCACCGCATGTGATTTTTCAATCGATTGAAAAATCACTGTGTAGCCAGGCACAGTAGTAGATGTTTCGGTTAATCCAGTTCTATCATCTACTCATGCTCTTCTTCCCGAGTAGATACGATTTGTATTGAATTCGTTGAAAGTGCGTTGCATTGAAAATCGCTAGTGAAGTAATAGTAGAATAGTAGTACTTTGACGCCTCCCAAAGGAACAGGGCTATTCTTGATTACATTTTAGCCTTACTAGATTCAGAGAAGAATTAATTTGATTAAAAATACAAATCGATTAGTTTATGCATTCCATCCACTGATCTTTATAAAACACTAGTGGATAAGCAGTGTTATATAATCAGTTCATTCCATTCGTAGCAGTTTTAATTTTTTTATGAACTTTTTTTTTTGAATCCACTATCAAGTGGAAACTTTCCATTGGAAATGTAAATGATGAAAAATTCACTGGAAAAACGCATCAAATTTAAAACCTTACCTTCTTATCTTTAGAATGCAATATCTTTGGCTCAAACATGTGTTATTTGTTTACATTTTAATTTTTGCCATAAATAAATAAAGTTTTGCATACCCTAATAAATCTTTATTTTTTCATAAAACAGTTCTTGAATTAAGATTTAAGAACACACTATGAAGGCACTTATTCAAAGAGTGACTGCTGCTAAAGTAACAGGTAACAATTGAGTTTATCTTCTCAGAAATATTGTAAGTCTTTCATTCATTTATCGCCATAATTATTGAGGTCAGCATTGCAATACATACATCTTTTTTTATTCGGCGCTGTTATGATCTCGATGCCGAGGGGATCCCACGTACCTGTTTAACATTAATGATCCGCCTGTTGACATCAGAAATCGACGGCAAGCCTTTCGGTTTTGTTTTGATCTTGTTCCATTTCTAAGGTCAAACGACTGTTTTGCTTTTGCATGTACCGAGAGTGTATAGGCAAAGATCATATAACTAGTAAAGATGTCGCACGTAGAACAAAGTCCTGTGCTTGAAATTTTCTACCATCAGGTTTTACCCATAGGTCCAAAACATGTATCCAAGAATTAAATTGTTGAGACACATTTTTAAATTTTTCGATGACTGCGTAGAAAAGAGAGGGTTGATTTTTATAGATGAATTTATTTAATGGGAGGAAGCGAGATAGTAGTTAAATGTTGATACGAATAAGGAAAAGAATAAAAAAATACATTTGTCTGCGAGAATGTACCTATGAATTATTTTTTTTTTCTTAAATTATTCAGGAAACTGATAACAACACATGATTCAAAATAATAATTTAAATAAGAACAATTTTAGATATATATATGACAAGAGTGTATAAGCCAAATTGTGTGAAAATGAATTTTAACCCTCAAATTGTCAATAGGTCCAAATCATAATAAAGCAGAAATCCTTCGCAACATTAAAAAAAAGTTCTTATCATGAGTGGGAAAGAGAGAGTTACTTTTAATACATTTCTTAAATGCGAAGGACCGAGATGTAAGTTGAATAGGAACAAATGAAAACAAAAAGGATCGTTTTGCCGTGCGGGTATATATTTTTTTTCACAACTGGATTGCTTCGCACAAGCAGGGCGAAGACGAGATGGCTAGTTTTAAAGATTGATGAAAAAAAGAAGAAAAACAACTTTAGCAAGTGACTGGTGTGCTTGAGGTATACGTGTAAGCAAAAGAAGGTTGATAAGTTTTTTTTTGTTTTAAATTTTTTTTCGACGGTAGTTAGATATTTAGTTATTTTTTAAGTGGAGGGTGGTTTTCTATTTCTATATTTTTGTTTCCTTTTTGATTAATCGCAAGGCACAGGCGCATTGCTTTTAGGTGTAGGTACACATGTAATATGTAGGTAGGTTTTTTTTCCTTTGTGACAGCAATCGTCCTTGAAAAATGTAGTTCATTTTATTTTAGAAATTCAAACAAGTGGTAGGTAGGTAGGTAGGTAGGTAGTGATAAAAATGATCATTCTTGGTGTTTTGTTATTTTCTTTAGTGAGGTAGGTAATGTATCTATTGATATTGAAAAAGATTTATTTGGTGTGGATCAGGACTGTAAAAATTTCTATTAAAAAATGCATTTGCAGAAATGCATAAAAAAAAATGATTGCAACCAAAAATATTTTGCATGTGAAAATGAATTTCAATAGGTCCAAATCATAATAAAGCAGAAATCCTTCGCAACATTAAAAAAAAAATCTTATCATGAGTGGGAAGGAGAGGGCTATTTTTAATACATTTCTTAAATGCGAAGGACCGAGATGTAAGTTAATGTTAAATAGAAGCAAATGAAAACAAAAAAAGATCGTTTTGTGATGCAAGCAGGTACATATAGATATTTTTTTTTCACAATTGGATTGCTTCACACAAGTAGGCCGACGAGAGGGCTGTTTTAAAAAAGGGATGTAAAAAAAGACGAAAAAGGAGTTTTGTAAGTGAATGGTGGGTAGGTATATGTATTTTTAATCAGGTTGATAAGTTTATTCCGAGTAGGTGTATTTTTTCTTATAAAACTTTCGAGGGTAGGTAAATAGAAATTTATTTTAATGTGTGTAAATACGTAGGTGTACGATTTAGGTAATTTGTTTTCCTTTTCTGTTAAAAGGCATAGGTATTAGGATCCAGTGGCGTATTGAAGGGGGGGCTCAGGGGGCTCAAGCCCCCCCCAAGCGTTCAAGATCATGTTATACCTAATTTCATAGTAATGAATATGCTTGACTGAAACTTGTTCGTAAATCTTATAGATTTAGAGGCAGCTCAGATGCTCGAGCCCCCTCCAAACTCTGAAACTGCTATTTGTGTTTGTTTGAGTAAGAGCCTTAGCTGAAGTTGGGGGTTATGGTAGTTTTTTTTTCGAATTTAAGTCCAATTCGGAATACATCAGATCTCTTCTTTAGTATAATACGTACTGTAATTTTTGGACAAAATATTATCAAAACTTATGTGTGTCTTCTTATTTTTTTTTCTTTTGAATTCTTCTTTTTTTCCATTAAAATTGTCGATAAAATTGCATCCAGTAGTAATAATTTAACTTCAGAAACAAAATAAAAATGGATGATCCTTCAGTTTTGACAGTTCGAAGCAATTTCGAAGTTTTCGAAATCGATCGAAATGAAGAATATGATATTTTATTTCACGTGAAATTGAAAAGTGATTTCAAATGACTTGCGGTCGAATTGCGGAACATATCGAAAATGGTGATGAGTATAGCTCAAAAACTACACCGTGAAAGGAATAAATCTGTAAACACAGCACATGACAAAGTTCAAACAAAATAAAGTGTTTTTTTAAATTTGACTCAACTTCTTGCTGTTTGTGTAAAATGTTTGGGACACAAGAACTTTGAAAATAGGAGACAGTAGTACGAAGCTGTCTACGTCAAGAGCAGTTAAATGCTACTATACTACTTTCAGTACCGCAGCACTGCGCTTCACTCTCGATCAAAGATGAATAAATTAGAGAGACAAATTTTTCGTACCCCTCTAAAAAATGTTTGAAAAATTTTCCAGCCCCCTCCAAATTTTTTTCTGGATACGCCACTGTTAGGATCTATTAGAATTTATGCATTTTTTCACTTTTTAGTGATCATGAAAAAAGAATCGTTTTGCTGTGTGCATATGGATAGCTTTTTTTTTTATTTGGATTGCATCACATAGGTAACAGGTGCCAAAATGGCTAGATAATTTTGTTGATAATTGGTATGGATGATGTTTTCGTTATACCTACATAGGATGATGTTTTCGTTATACCTACATAGGTATAACGAAAACATCATCCATACCAATTATCAACAAAATCCTTGCATCCGTTTAGGATGCAGCATAGAACAACGATTAAGCAACAAAGAAATACATATGTATAGTTAACTTAATGTCTGTACAAAAATTATCTCACCAAAAATATCGCACTCAAACGCAAACAATGTTTCCCCCGTCCCTTATTTTATCCTATTATTTAAACCTATGTAAGTACGTACCTAACCTACCTACCAACAAATAAACACACATATAAAACTTACCACTTATAATCCAATAAAAGTTATTTTTGTCCTTTTGTATACTCTTTTTATCTAGCCATTTTGGCACCTGTTACCTATGTGATGCAATCCAAATAAAAAAAAAGCTATCCGTATGCACACAGCAAAACGATTCTTTTTTCATGATCACTAAAAAGTGAAAAAATGCATAAATTCTAATAGATCCTCGTATCTACCTATGCCTTTTAACAGAAAAGGAAAACAAATTACCTAAATCGTACACCTACGTATTTACACACATTAAAATAAATTTCTATTTACCTACCCTCGAAAGTTTTATAAGAAAAAATACACCTACTCGAAATAAACTTATCAACCTGCTTAAAAATACATATACCTACCCACCATTCACTTACAAAACTCCTTTTTCGTCTTTTTTTACATCCCTTTTTTAAAACAGCCCTCTCGTCGGCCTACTTGTGTGAAGCAATCCAATTGTAAAAAAAAAAAAAATATCTATAGGTACCTGCTTGCATCACAAAACGATCTTTTTTTGTTTTCATTTGCTTCTATATTTAACATTAACTTACATCTCGGTCCTTCGCATTTAAGAAATGTATTAAAAATAGCCCTCTCCTTCCCACTCATGATAAGATTTTTTTTTAATGTTGCGAAGGATTTCTGCTTTATTGTGATTTGGACCTATTGAAATTCATTTTCACATGCAAAATATTTTTGGTTGCAATCATTTTTTTTTATGCATTTCTGCAAATGCATTTTTTAATAGAAATTTTTACAGTCCTGATCCACACCAAATAAATCTTTTTCAATATCAATAGATACATTACCTACCTCACTAAAGAAAATAACAAAACACCAAGAATGATCATTTTTATCACTACCTACCTACCTACCTACCTACCACTTGTTTGAATTTCTAAAATAAAATGAACTACATTTTTCAAGGACGATTGCTGTCACAAAGGAAAAAAAACCTACCTACATATTACATGTGTACCTACACCTAAAAGCAATGCGCCTGTGCCTTGCGATTAATCAAAAAGGAAACAAAAATATAGAAATAGAAAACCACCCTCCACTTAAAAAAATAACTAAATATCTAACTACCGTCGAAAAAAAATTTTAAACAAAAAAAAACTTATCAACCTTCTTCTGTTTACACGTATACCTCAAGCACACCAGTCACTTGCTAAAGTAAAGTTGTTTTTCTTCTATTTTTCATCAATCTTTAAAACTAGCCATCTCGTCTTCGCCCTGCTTGTGCGAAGCAATCCAGTTGTGAAAAAAAATATATACCCGCACGGCAAAACGATCCTTTTTGTTTTCATTTGTTCCTCCTATTCAACTTACATCTCGGTCCTTCGCATTTAAGAAATGTATTAAAAGTAACTCTCTCTTTCCCACTCATGATAAGAACTTTTTTTTTAATGTTGCGAAGGATTTCTGCTTTATGATTTGGACCTATTGACAATTTGAGGGTTAAAATTCATTTTCACACAATTTTGCTTATACACTCTTGTCATATATATATCTAAAATTGTTTTTATTTAAATTATTATTTTGAATCATGTTTTGTTATCAGTTTCCTGAATAATTTAGGAAAAAAAAAATAATTCATAGGTATACATTCTCGCAGAAATGTATTTTTTTATTCTTTTCCTTATTCGTATCAACATTTAACTACTATCTCGCTTCCTCCCATTAAATAAATTCATCTATAAAAATCAACCCTCTCTTTTCTACGCAGTCATCGAAAAATTTAAAAATGTTTCTCAACAATTTAATTCTTGGATACATGTTTTGGACCTATGGGTAAAATCTGATGGTAGAAAATTTCAAGCACAGGACTTTGTTCTACGTGCGACATCTTTACTAGTTATATGATCTTTGGTATAGGCAAAGATCATATAACTAGTAAAGATGTCGCACGTAGAACAAAGTCCTGTGCTTGAAATTTTCTACCATCAGGTTTTACCCATAGGTCCAAAACATGTATCCAAGAATTAAATTGTTGAGACACATTTTTAAATTTTTCGATGACTGCGTAGAAAAGAGAGGGTTGATTTTTATAGATGAATTTATTTAATGGGAGGAAGCGAGATAGTAGTTAAATGTTGATACGAATAAGGAAAAGAATAAAAAAATACATTTGTCTGCGAGAATGTACCTATGAATTATTTTTTTTTTCTTAAATTATTCAGGAAACTGATAACAACACATGATTCAAAATAATAATTTAAATAAGAACAATTTTAGATATATATATGACAAGAGTGTATAAGCCAAATTGTGTGAAAATGAATTTTAACCCTCAAATTGTCAATAGGTCCAAATCATAATAAAGCAGAAATCCTTCGCAACATTAAAAAAAAGTTCTTATCATGAGTGGGAAAGAGAGAGTTACTTTTAATACATTTCTTAAATGCGAAGGACCGAGATGTAAGTTGAATAGGAACAAATGAAAACAAAAAGGATCGTTTTGCCGTGCGGGTATATATTTTTTTTCACAACTGGATTGCTTCGCACAAGCAGGGCGAAGACGAGATGGCTAGTTTTAAAGATTGATGAAAAAAAGAAGAAAAACAACTTTAGCAAGTGACTGGTGTGCTTGAGGTATACGTGTAAGCAAAAGAAGGTTGATAAGTTTTTTTTTGTTTTAAATTTTTTTTCGACGGTAGTTAGATATTTAGTTATTTTTTAAGTGGAGGGTGGTTTTCTATTTCTATATTTTTGTTTCCTTTTTGATTAATCGCAAGGCACAGGCGCATTGCTTTTAGGTGTAGGTACACATGTAATATGTAGGTAGGTTTTTTTTCCTTTGTGACAGCAATCGTCCTTGAAAAATGTAGTTCATTTTATTTTAGAAATTCAAACAAGTGGTAGGTAGGTAGGTAGGTAGGTAGTGATAAAAATGATCATTCTTGGTGTTTTGTTATTTTCTTTAGTGAGGTAGGTAATGTATCTATTGATATTGAAAAAGATTTATTTGGTGTGGATCAGGACTGTAAAAATTTCTATTAAAAAATGCATTTGCAGAAATGCATAAAAAAAAATGATTGCAACCAAAAATATTTTGCATGTGAAAATGAATTTCAATAGGTCCAAATCATAATAAAGCAGAAATCCTTCGCAACATTAAAAAAAAAATCTTATCATGAGTGGGAAGGAGAGGGCTATTTTTAATACATTTCTTAAATGCGAAGGACCGAGATGTAAGTTAATGTTAAATAGAAGCAAATGAAAACAAAAAAAGATCGTTTTGTGATGCAAGCAGGTACATATAGATATTTTTTTTTCACAATTGGATTGCTTCACACAAGTAGGCCGACGAGAGGGCTGTTTTAAAAAAGGGATGTAAAAAAAGACGAAAAAGGAGTTTTGTAAGTGAATGGTGGGTAGGTATATGTATTTTTAATCAGGTTGATAAGTTTATTCCGAGTAGGTGTATTTTTTCTTATAAAACTTTCGAGGGTAGGTAAATAGAAATTTATTTTAATGTGTGTAAATACGTAGGTGTACGATTTAGGTAATTTGTTTTCCTTTTCTGTTAAAAGGCATAGGTATTAGGATCCAGTGGCGTATTGAAGGGGGGGCTCAGGGGGCTCAAGCCCCCCCCAAGCGTTCAAGATCATGTTATACCTAATTTCATAGTAATGAATATGCTTGACTGAAACTTGTTCGTAAATCTTATAGATTTAGAGGCAGCTCAGATGCTCGAGCCCCCTCCAAACTCTGAAACTGCTATTTGTGTTTGTTTGAGTAAGAGCCTTAGCTGAAGTTGGGGGTTATGGTAGTTTTTTTTTCGAATTTAAGTCCAATTCGGAATACATCAGATCTCTTCTTTAGTATAATACGTACTGTAATTTTTGGACAAAATATTATCAAAACTTATGTGTGTCTTCTTATTTTTTTTTCTTTTGAATTCTTCTTTTTTTCCATTAAAATTGTCGATAAAATTGCATCCAGTAGTAATAATTTAACTTCAGAAACAAAATAAAAATGGATGATCCTTCAGTTTTGACAGTTCGAAGCAATTTCGAAGTTTTCGAAATCGATCGAAATGAAGAATATGATATTTTATTTCACGTGAAATTGAAAAGTGATTTCAAATGACTTGCGGTCGAATTGCGGAACATATCGAAAATGGTGATGAGTATAGCTCAAAAACTACACCGTGAAAGGAATAAATCTGTAAACACAGCACATGACAAAGTTCAAACAAAATAAAGTGTTTTTTTAAATTTGACTCAACTTCTTGCTGTTTGTGTAAAATGTTTGGGACACAAGAACTTTGAAAATAGGAGACAGTAGTACGAAGCTGTCTACGTCAAGAGCAGTTAAATGCTACTATACTACTTTCAGTACCGCAGCACTGCGCTTCACTCTCGATCAAAGATGAATAAATTAGAGAGACAAATTTTTCGTACCCCTCTAAAAAATGTTTGAAAAATTTTCCAGCCCCCTCCAAATTTTTTTCTGGATACGCCACTGTTAGGATCTATTAGAATTTATGCATTTTTTCACTTTTTAGTGATCATGAAAAAAGAATCGTTTTGCTGTGTGCATATGGATAGCTTTTTTTTTTATTTGGATTGCATCACATAGGTAACAGGTGCCAAAATGGCTAGATAATTTTGTTGATAATTGGTATGGATGATGTTTTCGTTATACCTACATAGGATGATGTTTTCGTTATACCTACATAGGTATAACGAAAACATCATCCATACCAATTATCAACAAAATCCTTGCATCCGTTTAGGATGCAGCATAGAACAACGATTAAGCAACAAAGAAATACATATGTATAGTTAACTTAATGTCTGTACAAAAATTATCTCACCAAAAATATCGCACTCAAACGCAAACAATGTTTCCCCCGTCCCTTATTTTATCCTATTATTTAAACCTATGTAAGTACGTACCTAACCTACCTACCAACAAATAAACACACATATAAAACTTACCACTTATAATCCAATAAAAGTTATTTTTGTCCTTTTGTATACTCTTTTTATCTAGCCATTTTGGCACCTGTTACCTATGTGATGCAATCCAAATAAAAAAAAAGCTATCCGTATGCACACAGCAAAACGATTCTTTTTTCATGATCACTAAAAAGTGAAAAAATGCATAAATTCTAATAGATCCTCGTATCTACCTATGCCTTTTAACAGAAAAGGAAAACAAATTACCTAAATCGTACACCTACGTATTTACACACATTAAAATAAATTTCTATTTACCTACCCTCGAAAGTTTTATAAGAAAAAATACACCTACTCGAAATAAACTTATCAACCTGCTTAAAAATACATATACCTACCCACCATTCACTTACAAAACTCCTTTTTCGTCTTTTTTTACATCCCTTTTTTAAAACAGCCCTCTCGTCGGCCTACTTGTGTGAAGCAATCCAATTGTAAAAAAAAAAAAAATATCTATAGGTACCTGCTTGCATCACAAAACGATCTTTTTTTGTTTTCATTTGCTTCTATATTTAACATTAACTTACATCTCGGTCCTTCGCATTTAAGAAATGTATTAAAAATAGCCCTCTCCTTCCCACTCATGATAAGATTTTTTTTTAATGTTGCGAAGGATTTCTGCTTTATTGTGATTTGGACCTATTGAAATTCATTTTCACATGCAAAATATTTTTGGTTGCAATCATTTTTTTTTATGCATTTCTGCAAATGCATTTTTTAATAGAAATTTTTACAGTCCTGATCCACACCAAATAAATCTTTTTCAATATCAATAGATACATTACCTACCTCACTAAAGAAAATAACAAAACACCAAGAATGATCATTTTTATCACTACCTACCTACCTACCTACCTACCACTTGTTTGAATTTCTAAAATAAAATGAACTACATTTTTCAAGGACGATTGCTGTCACAAAGGAAAAAAAACCTACCTACATATTACATGTGTACCTACACCTAAAAGCAATGCGCCTGTGCCTTGCGATTAATCAAAAAGGAAACAAAAATATAGAAATAGAAAACCACCCTCCACTTAAAAAAATAACTAAATATCTAACTACCGTCGAAAAAAAATTTTAAACAAAAAAAAACTTATCAACCTTCTTCTGTTTACACGTATACCTCAAGCACACCAGTCACTTGCTAAAGTAAAGTTGTTTTTCTTCTATTTTTCATCAATCTTTAAAACTAGCCATCTCGTCTTCGCCCTGCTTGTGCGAAGCAATCCAGTTGTGAAAAAAAATATATACCCGCACGGCAAAACGATCCTTTTTGTTTTCATTTGTTCCTCCTATTCAACTTACATCTCGGTCCTTCGCATTTAAGAAATGTATTAAAAGTAACTCTCTCTTTCCCACTCATGATAAGAACTTTTTTTTTAATGTTGCGAAGGATTTCTGCTTTATGATTTGGACCTATTGACAATTTGAGGGTTAAAATTCATTTTCACACAATTTTGCTTATACACTCTTGTCATATATATATCTAAAATTGTTTTTATTTAAATTATTATTTTGAATCATGTTTTGTTATCAGTTTCCTGAATAATTTAGGAAAAAAAAAATAATTCATAGGTATACATTCTCGCAGAAATGTATTTTTTTATTCTTTTCCTTATTCGTATCAACATTTAACTACTATCTCGCTTCCTCCCATTAAATAAATTCATCTATAAAAATCAACCCTCTCTTTTCTACGCAGTCATCGAAAAATTTAAAAATGTTTCTCAACAATTTAATTCTTGGATACATGTTTTGGACCTATGGGTAAAATCTGATGGTAGAAAATTTCAAGCACAGGACTTTGTTCTACGTGCGACATCTTTACTAGTTATATGATCTTTGGTATAGGCCTTCTTTTCTTTTTAGTATTGAAACGTTGTATGATATTGCCTCTTTTTTATCGGTGTTCTCAGGATCTCTTCTCTGAATATGGCAATTGCAGGTTGCTTTTTTCGATTACAAAAGATAGCAGCATTTTCCCGCCACTTTACCACCCTACGTTTGCGCTATGATTGATATCGTCATCACAAGTAGCTTCACTATTTATCATTGACCATAGATATTCAAACTTTTCACTCAATTGGGAAACACTACTCCATTCAAATAAATTTCAGGAATAGGATTTTCTGGGTCAAAAAATGGGCTGAATAGGTATTCTACTTTTTTTTCTCGCGGTTATGCGGTAGGTTGTAGGTACCCATTTCTTTCTAGTACATCCACCCATACGTGATACGTCAAGCACTCATTGAAGCAGAGATACCCAAAAGAGATGAGAAACTTCTGACGTCATACGGGTTTGCCTACAAGCTGCTTTAGACATTTTTGGATAAGTATGCGTGAAAAAATATACATTTTTGGCTAAGTATGCGTGAAAAATTATACATTTTTGCTTAGGTGTGCGTAAAAACACCGTGGCTACACTATGTGTGTTTTTCACATTTATTCACGAATACAAAAGAGATTACAACAACACGAAATAAACAAATGGGTTTTGGGGGGTAAAACGTACGAAAGTTTCCCATCTCCTTTGGGTATCTCTGCATTGAAGTTATATTGGCTCTTTTCTTATGATAGCTCCATCGTCAACAAAGGATAACTGATGCACTTTTGGTTCCGTCAATTTGCCTTGAATCATGTAATACAGAACTATAATAAAGAGCAGAGGATTCAAGACGCTAGTGTACACCTACTGTAATTTCGAATTCTTTGTTGATTATGCTGCACATCTTTCTTTAGTAACGTGTCCATCTTACATGTAACATGTCCATAATTACCCGCACATAGACTTCTGGAACTCCTCATTGCCTGAGGGCAACCCATATCAGATCTTGTGCTTGTTGATCGAATGCTTTTTCAAAATCAACCAATACGATATGCAAATTCTCCGGAATCCCGATGTTTTCCATATTGATCCTGATAGGTACTTTGGATTGCATCTGTGATTGACTTACCTGCACTGGTTTGTTATGTACTGGAATGTTTTCATAAATAAAATTTACATGGTAGCCATTTGATTTTTTTCTTAAAGTAAAGGAGTTTCCAAATAACTTAGGGATGTAGTTACTTCATTTTTCAATTAAATATTGTAAAGAGTTTTTGAAAGAAATTTAAATGAACCATCAAGAAGACATCGATAATATCAGCTGCGCATATAGTGTTGCCATTAATTAAAAGTCTGTGATAATAAATTGTGATAATAGCTCTAAGTTTTTGTTGTAGTGTTTTGTTTAGTTTTTTATGTTAATTTATTAAATTCACTATTTAAAATTTCAAAATTATACAAAAACAATAAAAAATGTACTTAATTTTCATTTTCACCACTAAAATCAAATAAAAAAAACCCTGAAGAAGCTGGAAAGAAACCGTCTAAATGTAGGGTAGCAAAAAGATGAATGAGTGTTTCATTAATTGCATCCAAAAATAAAGATCATTAAAGCCCAAATAAACACAAAACTTTAAAGTTCAATTATATGATCAAAAATTCCCATATAAAATTTAAATACCTCCATCTGAAATATATAGTATATAAATGTACGTACTAGAACAAATATCATATTGAATTTGTAGTTGATGAAGAACTTGTAAGCGCTATTGGAAAAGGAATCTGTGTTCTTGTTGGATTTTGCAAAACTGATACCGAGAAAGATGTGGATTATATGTATGTTATTATATGGTTTAAAAAGTAAATTGTTTTTGTTGTACCTAATAATTTATTTTATTTTAATACTCAGCACACGGAAAATACTTTCAATTCGGCTATTCCATGACGAAACGGGTAAGCGCTGGAAAAAGAGTGTCAAAGATGAAAATTTAGAAATTCTTTGCGTCAGTCAATTTACTTTGTATGGTCGGCTGAAAAAAAATAAACCAGATTTCAATTTGTCGATGGAGGGAGAACGTGCCAACGAGCTTTATAGTACATTTTTGAAAAAACTGGGAACACAGTATGATTCAAACAAAATCAAAGGTAAGAACAACTTGCATAGAAAAAACTCTGTATGCATCTCAGAAGATTGCGTTTCTTTGAGGTCTGGTTGGGAGGCAAATATCTGCGGACCAAGTTTTGGTTTACAGAAATGATTTTACAGTGAACAGGTCTATTCATTTAAATACAAAAATTATATGTAGTTTTTTTTGGAAAAAATTTGCCGAAAAAATTTGCATTTTAAAAAATTTCCTCCAAATTCATCGAATGAGACATCAAAGGAAAGGTCTTTTTAAGCTCTATTCATTACTGAAAACCAAAAGTTTCTTTGAGATCTGGTTGCTGAATTATTTGCATCCAAATATATTTTTTTTCTTACATTTGGATTCAGATATCTGCAGACCAAAGTCTCGAAAAAAGTTTTGGTTTACAGATATGAATTCACAGTGAACAGGTCTATTCATTTAGATTAAAAAATAAATGTAGTTTTCTTTTTATTTTCGAGAAAAAATCAAGGTTAACTAACCCCTTGTCGAAAAAATTTGCATTTTAAAAAATTTCCTCCGAATTAATCGACAGAGACATCAAAAGAAAGGTCTTTTGAAGCTCTATTCATTACTGAAACCCAAAAGTTTCTTTGAGGTCTGGTTGCTGAATTATTTGCTTCCAAATATATTTTTTTTCTTATTCGGAGGCAGATATCTGCGGACCAAAGTCCCGAAATAAGTTTTAGTTTACAGATATGAGTTCACAGTGAACAGGTCTATTCATTTAGATAAAAAAAAAATATGTAGTTTTTTTTTTGATTTTCGAGAAAAAAATCAAGGTTAACCCCTTGTCGAAAAAATATGCGTTTTAAAATATTTCGATTTACGATCATACGTTGACGTTTTGACTATTTCTGTCTCTATTAATTATTAGAAAACGATAGGGACACATAGCAACCATTCGTTAACGAACGTATGCCGTAATTCGACCCCAGGTCTATTCATTTAGATTACAAAATAAATTTTGTTTTTTTTTTTGATTTTCGAGAAAAAATCAAGGTTAACCCCTGCCGAAAAAATTTGCATTTTAAAAAATTTCTTCCGAATTAATCGAATGAGACATCAAAAGAAAGATCTTTTTAAGCTCTATTCATTATTGAAAACCAAAAGTTTCTTTTAGGTTACTGAATTATTTGCATCCAAATATATATATTTTTTTCTTACATTCGAAGGCAGATATCTGCGGACCAAAATCTCGAAACAAGTTTTGGTTTACAGAAAAAAATAATAAAGGAGGGATAAATCCTTCGTACCACGGAAATAAAACTGCAAATCATTTTTTCCACCGATGTTTTTGTCTTTAAGTGTTGGTTAATATAATTTTCTCAAATTTCAGATGGAAGATTTGGAGCTTATATGCAAGTTCATATACAAAACGATGGACCCGTTACAATTGAGATAGAATCCCCAACATTAAATGACAAACAAAACGAACTTCCAAATGACAGTGATCACAACCAACTATAAAAATATATACTATGTATTAAAGTCGATGTTCTTAAGAGGCTAACAGATCAATGCTTTATGACTGCAAATAAAAGTTTATTTTATGCAATGTCCTGCTCTTAATTGAGGTGATTGTTTTAACCAGTTCTTCTTGTTCGATGGGGTCATAAATCTCTCCCACCTTTAACAAGTGGTGAGTAATAGCGTTTTCGTTTGGGAATTCTTAGAACTGTCCGGGACTGTCCGATCCGGTATGCCAAACGATCAGAGTTGGATACTTTTTTTTTCTTCTGAAGTTTGGGTTTCTTTGTATTTGTGAAACCTCAAATGCGAACCTCTGATGAAAGTTTTGTTTTGTTTATTTCTTTTTATTATTATTAAGTTATCAATTTTTTTTTGTTTTCTTCACTTTATTTTAATATACACTTAGGAGCAAAAAAACGGAATCAAATAAATTATTTTTATTTAAAACAAAAAATGCAATGGATAAAATAAAGTTTCTTCAAATCTCATGGTCTCATCTAAAAGCTTGGATTTTTTACTTTGAATTGTTGGTAAAAACATAATAATGCGTACGATAGTTTCATCGCTATCTGTCAATTAATTGCACTTCATTTTTGTTTAATGTTAAATTTTCTTGATACTCTCTGCTTCAATTTCAGTTTTTTTTTCCTTACGTTACTATTGACGTTGTCTGTCAATAAATTGCACTTCATTTTTTTAAAATGGTAAATTTTTCAGATATTCTCCATGTTTCAATTTCAGTTTTTTTTCCTTACATACTTCATTTATGTTGATTGGATCTTTATAAAGTGAACGGGTTTTTAAGTGTCTACCATTGATTTAAAGCTTTTGTTTTAAGCTTTTAAATGGTGCAATTAAAATTCATGTGTGTCAATTGCATCCTCACGAATTTTCGTTTTTACAGAACTCAAAGTTTGATTCCATTTTTTTGCTCCTAAGTGTAGTTTAAAGTTTGTGCATAGTCAAAAATCTTAAAATTGAGAAATGAACAACAAAAAATGACATTTCATTACTTTGACGTCTTAAGTGTGAACATGTGTGCGTAATTCTGGTTTTGATTCTGCCTCAAAATTCGGAATCGATTTTCTCTTCTTTTCAGAATTAGAACTGTCATTGAGTGCCAAACGTACAGTTTCAGCATCGTTCGGTAGAATTCCGGACAGTCCCGGACGACCAAACGAAAACGCTATAAGTTTCATGCCAAAATTACATCGAAACTAAGCTTCAAAAATTTTACACCAGAAAACACTTTGGTGAATGACACTTCTGATTTTGAAATCAGCTTTTATCTGAGCAGAAGAACTAACCTGGTCAGCACTAGCTCACGAAACTTATACTGACCATGCAGAAGATTTGAAGGCGCGGCACAACGATAACTTAAGTCGCTTATCATATTTAGAAAAAATAAAAGTGAAAAATCAAAATGAAGGCACATTCTGTGATATACACAGAGAAAGACAAAATTGTACTACGGACAAGTCAATTGCAGGAAGAATGTTTGTATTAGTCGAACGAACAAATCATGAAGAAAATTAAAGAAATAACTCTGATCAATAATGAATTCGCTACTCCCAACAAGTAACAAATTAAAGACTCAATTTAGAATATTTTTTTTTATAAATAGAAGGAGAATAATATTTATCCACTGTTTTATAGAAAGCATGGGATACGTCTAGCTAGTAACCTAGACCCATCAATCTCCAACATTCAATATAGGCTTCGGTCTCTCTTCTTCGATTACCTACCATATCGTCATGTCCAGTCCAGCTCCTAAAACTTTAGATTGTGAAATACGTTGGTGCTCATTCTGCGCTAACTCGTCTGCCCCGAGAAATGCAAGGGAATATGTTGGGCAATAATTGCTATCAAGGTATCTCTATTTCAAATTTTGTTTTTGAATGGATGACTTGACATAGTATATAATCTTATATATAAAAAGGAGTTCGTTAACTGTGTGTGGCCGATAAACTCGCGTTTGGCTGGTCCGATTTTTGTAGTTTTTTTTTTGTTTGAAAGGTATTAATGTGTAGATGGTTTGTATAAAAAAAAATTAATACCTTTTCTCCCATCTTTACATAGCTGTCAATTTGTACGAGTGATGAAACACTCTCGCTTTTTAAAAAATTTAACTTAGCTTCATTTGTAAACAAATTAATTCAGACAGGATTTCAAAATTATTATAATTATTATCGTTTAAAGCTAGCCCCACCCGCTTCGCTAAGTGCATTTATAATAAAAATTTAACCTGTTTAAAGCAAGTCTGACGGAATCATTTAAATTCGATGAAGCAAAACATCTTTTTTTTGAATTTTCCACAAAAAATTGTAGCTTCAATCAGAGCTACCATTAAATTCCTTACGGGAAAACTGGTATTATTACAAAGTTTTAGGTAGGTTGATATTTCGGAGCAATATAATTGGTGCTCCTATTGCGGAGTTCCTGGTTAATCGAAGGAATTCAATAACTCCGTCGGGTAATTAACTACATCGTTTTCACTTCTAATTGTGTCAACTGATTTGTGAAGGCTGATATATAGGTAGATACATTATACCAGAAGAAGCACGATCCAGTGCTTTTTATTTTTAAGATGTTTTCCCAGTACCAAAAGTTAAGAATTAAAGAAGGTATGGTCATTCAGTGTTTAGGTTTGTGTTTTTCATATGCACCTGGTTTCTGATGGTACGGGGAAAACATCTTAAAAATAAAAAGCACTGGATCTGGCTTCATCTGGTATAAAGTATCTATATATCAGCGGCAGAATTTTCTAAGTAGGGTTATTGGACAACACAATAATGCCACTTGATTCTGGAGGCCAAACTACAATACGAACGAATTTTTTTTTTGAAATGCAAGTTCGAGGAATGATTTGATTCAAACTGAGTGTCCAAACATAAAAATTACAAAATCACGGTTCGTTAAATGAATAAGCAATAAAAGCAAAAAGTTTCTAAAAATCATAGTAAACTTTAGCACGTTGCGATAGCCCAGTAATTTTAGGCATTTTTAACCCCAATCTGCGGAAAAATTCCTACTGGGCTGAATTTGGGTATACACCTTCGTTACGACGTTGTAATGAAGATGTGAAAAATCGACATTGATATCGTGCCGGCGTTATAGAGGTCAAAAGGTCACGAAAATCAGTTTTTCTGTAGTAAAATTATTTGTCATAAAATTATCTACAAATATTGCCTTATGCATTTTTCTGAAAATCAACCGTTTTCGAAATAGACGCTACCATTTTTTGTGGAAAAATTAAAGACAAAGATGTTAAATGATTCCGTCAGACTTGCTTTTTTGATTTTGTGTTCATCTTACGTTTTCTTAAACCATAAATAAAGCGCAAAGTCCATTGTTGAAAATATGAGGTATTGATCTAACCAAAAAACATTAGAATAAATTTAGAAATGTTCACTGCAATGAATATAAATTCACTTTTCGGTTTGAATATATTTTCACACAGGTTAAATTTTTTTTATAAATCATTATTTTCAAAACATGATAAGTCCATGATTTTAAATTTTGCAGGAGAAGAAAAAAAAACGTTCTATTTTCTTTTGATGTGTGTAGCAAAATTTATAAAAAATATATTTTGTAGATCTTTTGCCTAGGTACAAAATACCGTTTCGTTTTTAATTTTTGGAGCGATAGTTCAAAAGATAAAAAATAAAAACGCTTTTGGACTTATCATACTTTGAAAATATACGGATGTGAAATTACTTTTAAAATGGGTACACAATTTTGCTTTCATCTCCAGTCTATCACAAAATTGTATTTGAGATTAAAATATAATGTATATATAATGTCCGGAGTGCTTCTTTAACTTTAAAGAAGCTTTAAACTTAAGATTTTCAGCCAGTAGCTTAATATAGCATTTACACATAAAAAAGCTGTTGTTTATTTTCAAAAGATGATAAGTCCGGGACTTATCCTGTTTTTGATACTAAAAAAATATTTCGCTTAGCTGTAAAATCGGATATAGATGGAGTAGATACTACATTATTTTGAAGATAGACGTGGTTATCCCTAGAATAACAATTTAGTCAAAAAAACGAATTTTGAAAAAAAGTGGACTTATCATGTTTTGAAAATAAATGATTCAAATGCACTCAGCGAAGCGGGTGGGGTTAGCTAGTAACATATAAAAAGAAAGCATATAAGTTTTTACTTAATTTTTTATTTTATTTTAAAATAAAAAGCGTTAAATTTTTAGAAAAAGGAAGATAAAATCAACAATTGCTTTCTCTGTATCACATCTAGTCCAGTTGAACATTGTTTTTACAATCCCCTGGTGGACTATCACCAAAAATTGGCTGCCCTGTTCCAGAAATTATTCCAATTATGTCTTTCAAAGCATAACTTGCCATTTTCTTGTTCATCATCTAAATTTTAAAAAAATATTATTAAAGGAATGAAAATTTACGTACAAAAATACATACATTTTCTATTTTCTTGGTCAAAGGTTGACCATAGTCCTCCCAAAAATCTCCAAGCAATTCAATCGTTAGATCATTAATGAGATTATGAATAAAGTTGTTGACCCTGTCATGTTCCATTAATTTACCCATATCCACAAATAATTCTCCAATACCGAACTAGAAAAAAAAGCCCAATTTTATTTTTAAAAAATTAGAGATTAATAATTTTAATAGAACGAGTGTCCTTACCTTGATATTAAGATTTTTTATACCAAATTTAAGTCCAATCTTAATACCACCAGTTACAACAATGTTAACTTCTTTAAGATGACCACTATTAAAAAAATATTTCAAAAGTCTTGAAAACTATTTACATCTAATTTTATTAGTAACTGACGTCATATTATCATCTCCCACTAAATTAACAACATATCCAAGAGAGCCCTTTGCTTTATATTTCGATTGCACTTCTTCAAGCGGGAAAGTCAAATTCAAAGTAAATTTCTGAGAAAGAGTTTTGATTTTGATTTCATTGATTTTGAAATTCGATAGTCCAGTCGCTTTAAAATCTTTAACGGAAGCTGTAAAACTTTAAACAAAAATTGAACTTATAATATAAAACAAAAACTATTGTTTAACCACCCACTTTTTGAAAATATTATTATCCATTTGTATTTCTTCATTTTTTATTTCGAAAGGGTCCAAGGCTGGTAAATTCCATTGTGGAATAGGATGACACATTCTAACTCGAAATTCTTCTAATATTTTTTCAATGTCATCGCTTAAACCGGCATCTACTAAATTGTTACAAGAAATAACAATTAGTATGAATCCAACGGAAACAAAGAAGCGCATTTTTTTAAGTAAAAATGTTTAATCCGCTAATATTAATTCTACTAAACCAAAATGAATAGTGTTAAAGTAAAATTTTTTTTAATGGGTTTTACTTGGCCAGTGGTATACAAAATTTTATCTTTGACATTATTTCAAAACAAGTACATATGTGTTGTGTCCATTGTCCAATCTTACAAAAAAAAAATAGCTTATCAGTCCGATCCGGTGGTAACCATATAGTCAAACCCGAGATGCAATCGAAAAGTCAATTTGTATGTGAATTCAAAATTCCAATAGCAAATAATTTCAAATTGATATCTTCGAGGCTTGTGTTTATTTGGCTATAAAAAATTAGATAAGAAAGCCTGATCATGAAAAATTCCAACTTCATAAATATTTATGAAAAAAAAGAACTATGAACATTGGTTCTTTTGTTAACTTTTGTTCTAAAATTAAGTATATTAGACTGTTTGAATGGATTGCTACTTTAATAAACTTTATCTTCGTGTGTTTATTTGATCCAAAAGTAAATAATGCTATGTTAGTCCTAATAACAAATGGATTAAACCGAAACATTAACATATATGTTTCACCTTCTAACAAATAATTTAAACCGAAAAGGTATTTAGTTTAAGCAATACGCAAGACGTAACTTTCTTTTGCATGATTTATGAATTAAAGCCGTTTATCAAAGAGGAGTATACTTCAGATCACTCTTGCGATATACCTATGTATGTAGGTACTATAGGTCAAGTTTACGATTCATTAAAAAAAATCGAACTCGAGATAACAATCAGACATGATAAAGAATGCCGAAAAGTGGGTCTCACATTTATTATGTCCGTCTATCTGTACTATCAGTATGTACCTTGAGCTCCTAAACACCTGGAGCGATTTTCTTCAAACTTGGTACTTGGCAATTTAGGATGATTCCATAGAGGGGAAATTGAATTTTTTTTAGCAAAACTAACGGTACTTGTCATTATAACGAAAATGGGAGAGTTTATTTTTTCAATAACGGCTCTAACGATTTCATAAAAAAAAATTGTGTGCAATGAATCAAAAAAGACAGTAATACACCTGTAATAAAACCGTTTATTAGATTTCTGAATTTCTCTAAAGCGATTATGCCGATTCAAACGAAATTTTTACTAATTTTAGTATATAATTTAATTTTTTTTTTGTATTAAAAAAAAAAAAAGTTTGAAATCTTTTTTTTATCGACTTCCAAAAAAGAGGAGGTATTCAATTCGTCTGTAATGAACAACAACAAACGCTAAAAGAAATGTCAAATTCGCCAAATTTGCTTGCATGTCCGTGCCCAAATACCTACGTTTAGATCTAACTAAAAATCTAGAGTTAATCCGGAGTAAAGTATTTTGTACCCATTTGTTTCAAAACCAGAAAAGGGAAAAAATAAATTCTAAAAGGGTACTCTCAGTGGAGACAACGACAAAAGTAATCTAATCTTACCTATCTTAATTTAAAATTTAAAAATGGTATTCAACCACGAGCTGAGCCCTTATTTCGGTTTTAGATAAACTGAAAGATACATACATATCTATAGGCCCCAACCCATAGAATCCGTTGCGTCCGTTCCGTCAATCCATCCGTTGAAGTTGAAGGATGGGACAGAAAGGGGTGACCCATAGAATACGTCGTATGACGGATTGCTTTTTGACAGCTCACTTCAAATTCCAAGGTGTGTTCGATATTTTATCGCTTCTTCTTCCGTCATATCCATCCGTCTCCGTCCGATCCGTCGCTTATCCCAACTAGCACAACAGCTTCTATAAATTGAGATCTCACATGTACTACTTTTTATACAGCTTGTATTGAGCTTGCTTCAGAATTTAATTGCTTATAGAAGTTCGAACTTGTTTAACAACTTCTAATAAGTTGTTTAAATACTGTTAAAGAAACTTAAACGAAAAAAGTTTGTTTTCGGAAAAGCCTGCTTAGTGAGTTTATAGGAGCTTTACAGAAATTACCAAGTTTAGTATTTGATTTTTGGTTTTGATATTGAATAATCTAGCTCGGACACTTTTTGGTTTTGACATTGAATAATTTAGCTCAGACATTTTTTTTTGACATATCTGCTATTTGAACTGATTAAGTTTTTGATTTCATTAATGAATATACTAGGATGGCCGAGTGGGTTGAGTGGCGGACTGCCACCAAGTAGGTACGAAGTTCGATTCCTGGGTGTGGTAAAAAAATTATATACTTTTAAAATTATTATCAATAGATATACTTAAAACAAATGGAATAATATATATAATTTCAGGTCAAAAGATAAAATTCATGATTTAAAATAAAATAAAAACCAGTTAAAAAAGAATTCTTTTTTGTTTTTGTAGCTGTTTTTTTAATTTCGATAAGACATGTATTAAAGAGCTATACAAGCTCTTCCGAAGCTATCTGTCAAATCTCAAAGCTTTCGGTAGAGCTTCGGTAAAGCTTACTTCTTATAGAGGGTCAAACTTGTATAACGTTCTCCTTTTTCCATGCCCAACAACCTTACTAAAGTTTAAAAGAAGCTGAAATGTAGCTTTTGTAATACCTTAACCGAAGCTGAAATGTTAGTTGGGATGTAGAGCGTATGAATACAGACGCGATGCAGTGAGCATAGTTCTTAGTCAAAAAAACAGTTTGTATATTTTATTTCTACAATCCAAAGCAAAAATAAACACTTAAAAAATATATAGGTATAAAGGAATATTTGTAAGATATACCGAGAAAATTGAATGCTTTAATCTTTAAGTTGTTTGCATTTCAATTTATTCCTCCTACTTCTTAATTTATCTAGGTATTTTGCAAACGCGTGCAAAAAATTGTTCGGATTAAATTTTGTTTAGCGCAATCTGCGTAGTGGGCTTCTACAAAAAATCAAAAAAAAAACTGGTGAGACAGCGAAACGCAGAAAGCAGTACGAAAAGTAGACCGAAATCATTCTTTTAAGATTTCGTTTTAATTTTTGTTTCTTTCAGCTGTTTTTTTATTATTATTTACGGCCTTATTATTCACTAGTTTAAAAAGATGTCCCAAGCATGTCCCGAAGATGTCCCGAGCACGTCCCGAGTATGTCCCGAGCATGTCCCGAGCATGTCCCGAAGATGTCCCGAGCATGTCCCGAAGATGTCCCGAGCATGTCCCGAAGATGTCCAGAGCATGTCCCGAGAACGTCCCGAAGATATCCCGTTCTCCTACTTCTTAATTTATCTAGGTATTATGCAAACGCGTGCAGAGATAAAAATTTTGCGTATGAACTGCGTACTGCTAGGAAAAATATTCAAAACAAAATTTGTCCCGAAAAAAATGTGTATGAGAAATAAAATTTTTATCGATCTACGTACTGCACTCAGAGAAAAAATAACTATTTTAATAGTTAAAACCGGGATAACTATTCAAAATAGTCATTATTCACTAACTATTAAAATTGTTATTTTTTCTCCGAGTGTAGGCTTTAAAACTATTTTCACTGAAAAAACGTGTAAGTGTAACCTCTGACTTAGTGTAAATACTGCATAATTTGTTTCCCAGAACCTACCTTACCATCATAATTTGTATCGGTACAACAGTTCGCCACCATTTTCGGAAAAATGTAATTAAATTTCGAATGAAAAAATCAATTATCCGCCATATTCTTTTCATTGCGCTGTGAAAAAAAGATAGGTTTGCTGCTAGCGCTAGGACAATTTAAATATAAAACAAAATTAAATCAAATATATTTTATAAAATAATCAGAATATATAGTTGAAAATAATCTGATTCTTAGTTATTGAATTTTGTTTTAGCACACTCCTCACAGTTTTCAGTTTTATAAATAAAAAAGTAATATTTTTTTCCAAACCGGCTGTCGTACATATATACATACATACATATATATATATATCAAAGAAAAAAGTTACGCTTTAGAATAATTCTAAAAGAAAAGATTAAATTCGTGTGAAATAAGTGAAAAAAGACATTTAAAAAGCAAATAACACTATCAAAATGGATGCACCACCACCAGCCGGAGTAATGGGACCACCACCAACAGGACGTGGTGGTTTCCGTGGACGAGGTGGACCACCGATTCGTGGTGGCTTCGAACGTGGTCGAGGACGTGGTATGGGTCGTGGTCATTATATGGGAATGCGTGGAGGAGTCATGGGTGGACCACCACCAATGATGCCAGGAAGCAGAGGTGGTATGCGTCCGCCAAGAGGCATGGGCTATCAGAGAGGAGCATACATTCCTAGAGGAGGACCGCCCATGCGCGGCGGAAGACTCCCTATGTATGGGCAACGTAAGTATTTTTAATAATTAAGTTTTTTCTTCCATTGATAGTTTATTATAAATACATACTTGCTTTTCTTTTATTAGCATCAGGATCTTAGAATTTCAACCCAAGAAGTCTTATTTCCTTTTCATACTTTTATTTTATCGTGAGAATTAAGAATAAGAAAATTTGTAAAATACTTAAAAAAGACATTTTAGCAAGAAGTTGCTAGGAAAAACGAGTTTGTAAGAAAACTTTAGTATAGAAATACTACATTCTTTGAGGTTCTAGCTTTTTTTTAATGGCTTTTCGGAATGAATTTACATTTGTCATTATAGAATTAGTTTTAAAATTTTAACTAAACCGTTTGAAAGTATCTTAAAAATAAAACAAATTAATATGATGTTCAATAATTAATCCAAAAAAGTCATTTCATGTCTATAAACCCTTGTTCCAAGGAATAAAAAGATAGGAAAGTACATTTGTTGGCACAGTTAATATCATAATGTAAGGGGTGGGTGAGAGACCTAAAAACTTCTGGTACCAGCAAATTCGAAACCCCAATATTCAATTGGCCTCAGAAATAAAATGGTCTTGCCGCAGCTTTCTGAGATAAACACGGTGAACCCGTGAAGTTGCTTTTAATGACGCAGTGCGCTAAGTGTATGGAATTCGACGACATGAAGATATCGTCGGCACAAAGCCAAAACCGCGAATCTGCATTTTTGGACATTTTCACTTTAATGCGTCATTTTACTTGTTATCGGTCCCTCTATTCACTACATTGACCCCTGTCCTCTATCTGTTGCCCAGCAGCCTAAATTATCAATTTTCGTTGTACGAGTTTTCATAAGATTACATTAGTTTCTAAAACTTTGAAGCCGTTTTTCTCAAAACTACAATTTTGCAGATTCGTAGTTTTGGCGTTGTGCCCACGATATATCAGCATACACTAGTAACATTATCGAATGCTCATTGTCAAAAATAATACCAACTGCTCGAAACTGTATTTTTCTAAATTCCATTATGCAAACCAGATCACCTTTTTATTTATGCAATATTTTGAATTTCCCGCGATGATTAAGCTCTTAAAACCTTCTTCTGCCTAAGTTCAAATATTTAATTTCTTCCCGATTGTTTTTCATTCATGCTGTTAAATTATAGAATAGTTTACCCATTACAATTAGAAAACTAATAAATATTGAAAATTTTCGAAAAGAAATAGTGAAACACTTTTCTACGCAGCATTAATATAAAATATGATTCTTCTTTGTGCATTTTTAATTTTAAAATTTTATTTTTGAATAACATTAATTTGAATTATATAAATTAATTTTTTAACTTATTTTGGTTATAACTACTATTTTTGAGCTCAAAAATGTGTTTTTTTGTTATTGTTATAGTTTTTTTTTTATATTATCATTTAAATGTAAAAACTTGTAAATGTTTGTACTAAAAAGGATTAAGTTCTTAATGTACAGCTCTAATTATATTAAATAAACTGAAACTGAAACCCATTGCTGGAAAAGTTATGATTCCTCGACATTGATGGCAACAAAAGGAAAGAAGAAGCCCACGGGTATTGTCCTGTTGAAGATTATAGATGACTTAATAGTTCTACATAATGTGGAGCTCGAACCCAAACTTCTAGGTAGCAGTCAAGCACTATATCCCCTGAATCATGGTCACCCCATCAAATGATTAAAAAGAACTCGCTTTGAGCTGAGCTAATTTTCCAACCCCTTATTTAGCACAACATTAAAAACTCATTCAGAAACATGATAAAGACATGTAAAATGTAAATGTAATGTAATGTATTTAGTTGAAGACTACTTCTATGACGCATATAGCCTATGCCTTAATTTTTTTCAACCATACAAACTGTAGCAGCATCAGAGGTGAATGCAATTATCTAACTGAATAGATCTGTAATCTATTTTACCATGTTTTAATACGACACTTCTGGCATGAATAAAATAGAATAGAAATATTATATTTTTTAAGCTAACATGATTAAAACAAACACCATAGATGATGTATTTAAAATATAGTTTCTGAGCAAACGGATACCCAAATTAATTTTATGTGGTATCAAAAACATAAATTTAGAGTAACTCTTTCCTATAAAAATTAGAGGATCAATGCTCAAAAATGCATCGATTTTCATACAATAATTTCAACTTCAATCGCATTTTCTGACAAACTATCATGTATGACTTAACCCCTTTGTACCCGGCGGCAAAGATATAAAATGACCCTTCCAAAACTGAATTTCATACTAACGTATTTGACTTTTACACAGTTAACCTTCTGGCTAGAAAAATCCGTAGATTTTTCAAAAAAAAAAAGTGATAAAGCGTTTTTTATATTTAAAAATGATAAAGCGTAGTACTAAGCAAAGTACTAACATTTTATAAAAAATTTGCGAAATTATAAGAAAGCGAAAAATAAAAAATAGATTTATGCCTTCCTTATATTTGCATATATCCTATTTTGTTGAAATACGTTAAACCTCCAATAGCAAGAAGGTCCTATGAAAGTTATTTATAAGTAATTTTTTGTTTGTCATTTCCAATGGTAAATGTATCTCTACATGATTTAAGATCGCACTTGTAACTTAACAGTCTTTTAAGTATTATCGTTGTGAAAATGTTTTGTTTATTATATTTTTTGTTTTTATTTAATTAAAGCACCCAAGCAACATACTGGCGCTGAAAATAATAAAACAGTTACACCAATATCAACAACCCCAACCCCTACAAGCGCTCCAGCAGATGCATCAACCTCACAAACATCTACAACGCAAACAACAACGGCTCCAGTACCGACAAATGGTATGCCACCAATGCGAGGAATGCCACGCGGGCGTGGTGGTCCTCCTGGAATGCGTGGAAGCCGTGGAAGTTACATCCCACACTCAAATGGTTCCTCATTTGGTGATCCAAACGGTATGATGAGACGAGGTGGTCCACCTCGTGGTCGTGGAGGATATGGTCAAGGAATGCCACGACCTCCAATGTCACACAATGCAAATACCCAAGTAGCTCCAGTTCCGACACTAAAACGGGGTGCTCCAGGTGGGCCTCCCGGTCCAAAACGTGGTCGTTATGATTCTGGACCATATTCGCAGCGCCCAATGGCTCCAAAGTATCATCAAACTGCTCAAGCAACATCGCATGCAAATTCAGGCTACGCCACATCGCATGCTTCCTCTCAAGGGTTAGTTTTTTTTATAATTTGGTAGAACGTGTTTTTTTATATTGTTTTTTTTTTTTTACCTAAACAGCCATCACTCTTACCAAGATCCATCTCAAACTGTTGATCCATATGCGCAACAGTATTCAGCATCAGCCGCACAAACATCCTACAATGGGTATGCTCAGTCAAGTTACGGAAGTGCAGCCCAAGCTAGCGGAGGTTATTCACAGCATGGCGAATATGACCAGAGTCAGTACTCTGGATACAGGTAAAAGATAGAAACTTTACCCATTATATTTTTTTAAAGTTTTTAAAATTAAAAATTTGATATTACTTGACGATAAAGTGTTAGTTAAATAAACATTTGAAAAAAACATTAAAATTTACACAGCAATACTGGTTATGGAAGCCAACAAGATACAAGGTATCAAACATATGGACAAGATTACACACAGACATATGGGGCACCCGCAGTTGACTATAGTGCTCCCTCGTCTGATTATTCGCAACAGGGTCAATCGTATGATGAGAGGGCATATGCCGGTTATGGTAAGTTAATTTAATAGTTTTATATTAACTTTAATTGGAAAACGAATAGAAAAGAAAATCAATAGAAACAAAATCAATAAATTTACTTAAATAGAAACAAAAATTGTATCCCAAAAAAGGCATAAAAGGACAAGTCAAAAGCCAAAAATCTATCACTTTCTGCTCTGAAAAATGAAGGGCTTGTTGAAATTAAAAACAAATGAAAGTTTAATAAACATCATTAAAACCATTTTTTTTTATCTTTCAAAAACTAAAAATATGAATGTCGATTTGATATTCAATTGAATGATTTCGATTTGAGAGCACTTTATGTAAAAGAAAAACCAAAACTAAGAAAATAATTTATTCATACAAAAATATAGAATAAAGCTTTTAAAAATATTCGAAATAACTAAAAATGTTCGAGTCATATTGAACCACCTGTGCATTTGCCAGGATAAACCAAAAAGAATCCTTCCGTACCTAATTATAAATTTTAAATTTACAGATACACAATCATACCAACAGGGGTACTCCAATGCGGCTGGATATTATTAAAATCTAAACAACATTTTATTGGGGTACATTCTTTAAGAGAATATAAGATAAGTTAAAATTTATAAAAAAGAAAATAAATGTTTAAAATATAAACATTGTATTGTAACCAATTAAGAAATTAAGAAAAATTAAACAAAATTTAAAAGAAACAAATTTAACTAAAACACTACTAAAGCAGACATACATTTACAAATTTTAGTCTTGAACTAAACTTAATTCAAAAACTAATAAAAAAAATCCCATGCGCATATATTAAAGAAATATATTAATAAGCAAAACAAAGAAACACAATTTATTTATTATACAACAGAAACAAAAAAAAAAAAAAACTGTTAAAAACAGTGACAACAATTTTATTTTGATACTTTTATTTTTATTATATCACAAGCAAAAAGATAGATTAATCGAAATATTTTTTTTTGTTTGATTTTTTTTTCTTTTTTTTTTATTATTTGTTCTATTTTTTTTTATATATCAAATCAAACGTCGCAACGCTGATATCGAGAGAATATCATAATTGTAAATTGTTTTGTTTGTTCGTATTTTTTACATCCCCTTATTTTTACAAGTGCACGTTTATTTAAATAATATACCAATAGAAAAAAAAATAACTAAATTTAATACATATTTCAACAAAAAAATAGAAGATACAAACCAAAAATAAAAAGGTATGTGTATCTAAAAGTCTATACAAGAAAAATTTATCATTGAAACAATTTTAAACAAAAATTGACTATTTAATAAAAAAACCCGAAACGGAGAGACGAAAAAAAATATGTTTAGGTGTGTAAATTTTGAAAGTCTGTACATTTTCTTTTTTTTTTTTTATATAAGAGTCATGTCTTAGTTAAAAATATTATGATTGATAAAGATCGCTAAAAAATTATTTTGTAAGTTTAATTATATAAATATTCAATTAAAAATTTAAAAAGATAAAAAAAAACTAAAAAAAAAAAACAAAAAACTTCAATAAACACTAAATTGGAAACAAAAACTACAAAACAAGTATTTTGTACACTTTATTGATTCTGATTATTTAATTTATTTTAATTTATTGTTCTTTACAAATGAATATTTTTTTTTTATTTTACATTTATTTATAATATTTCTGTGATAAAAAAGCTGTGATACAAGCGAGGTTGATTGCCAAAAAAAATGAACGACAAATATATTATTATATTTGCAATGGAGGCGGAGGATATAACAGTCCTGTTCTGAATGAAAACTCCCGGTGAAATGTTTTTAGGATAAATGCTCCCAACTCATAAAATGCCAACAATTTGTTCACTTTTCCCTTTAATGGTTGTTGTTTGAAAATGAGAATGGGTACTTTTATATGGTTTGTGTGCTATCGGTGGAACACATAACGTCCTATATCACTAGAAAGGTTGGGGGTAGTAAGTCTGTAGCTTTACACAGAAAGTTCTATGGTTTTTTTAAAGATGCATAAAATTGCATTTCGTTGAATAACTTAATAGCAGGCCTGTTAAGCCTTCATAGTTCTCTAAAAATGAATATATTTAAGTTATTCAACGAAATGCAGTTTGAGGCATCTTTGATTCAAACCTCCATAGAACTTACCCAGCACTATACTACACGACCTTTCCATTGATATAGGATACTATGTGTTGGACAAAATCGCCCATTCTCTTATAAATGAAAAATGCATGATAGTAGGATAGATTGAGAGCCCTTCTCCTAAATATCTTTCCCCGATAGTGTCCATTTAGAATAGAGCTGTAAAATATCAAAACAGAAACGAAGGACGCGATTTATAGAACGACTTAAATGAAAATTACTTTTCCCAATAATTTTTTTTGGCTTATCAAAGATAACGGGGCATTTCAGAAATGTTTCAAAAACCAAATTTATTGAAAAAAAACTTGAAATAAAAAGAAGAAAAAGCAAAAAATATCAGATCCATTCAAATGATAAAGTTAATGAATTAAAAAAAAAGCAAATCTTTTCAAAAGATAAAGTTAATTCATAAAAAAAAAAAAAAAAAAAAAACAAATCTTTCAAAAGAAAACATTGAAAATATAAAAAAAATCTAAAGAATAAAAACATAAAACTCGATTTGAAATAAGACTGACTTGGAGACATGTAAAAAGAAGTTTACGGTACTGTTAATAAGAGCATCATGTTTAGGATTCTCCGTTGGTGAGCTTCGATAGGCGTTTAAAAAAAATTATCAGCGATGAAAGCAATACAATAAATACTGTTAATCGATCTCATGAAAATTAAATAAACAACATAAAAGAAAAACCCTTAAAAAAAAGTCCCATGGGAATTTTATTCTCAATTTTGTTTTAACTTATTGGGCATTCTTAAATATTTTAACTCAAATTATGTATCACACATGACATAAAGCAAAAAATCAAAAACAAAATAACTCCATTAAAAAAGTAAATTTTTACGTGGATATATTTACAAACAAACAAAATTAAAAATTTTAGAAACAAGATACAAAAAAAACAGCACGAATCAAACGGGTTCAAAATAACCAACCATTTTATAAAGTTTTCATCCAAAATATTTATGACGAATTATAAATGCAATATTCACCCGTATTCTGCTATTCGATTCACGTGAATCGAAAGATTTCCTTCCTTTACCTCGTCAACATGGCTTTGAAAAAATGCTTAATTTCGAAAGCAAAACTTTGTTTCCGTCTGTTTTATAAATTTTAAAGAAAAAAAAGTTGTTTAAGTTTAATTTAAACGCCCGTTTAAACGCTTCTTATTTTAGACTTTCCCGTCAATCGAATAGCAGAATACGGCCGGTTACAAACATTATTTTAATCATATTTTTTAATTCAAACGAAAGTTTAATTTTCGCAAATGTTTTAATAAAATAGGCAACATTTGACCACCAATAATAATAATTTTATATGAGATCTAAAGTCAGGAATAAATATTGTGGTCTTTGTAGTAACTCAGCATTTTAAGTGGAATTTTTACAATTCTCAATTCTTCCCGTTCCATACGAAAAACTTTTTCGAGAGTAATTCAATCAGAAAATGGTTGTAAACAAAAATCAGGAAACAAATAATTTGTTCCAAGTTTTCCTGATGCGTTTTTCTATCCCTAATCGGGTTCCTCCCCTGATTAAATAGAGTTATTAGTCAAGAGATGTAATACAAAACTCAAAGCATTACTATTATTAGAACATTTTGTATAAAAAAAACTGATCCGGTTTTTTTATTTTTTATCGATTTAAGTTTAAAAAGGTTTCACACTTGCATACTTTTCAAATGAAAACATTCTATAAATGGATAAAAAAGCGATTCATAAAGAAAAAATAAAAGTAACAAAAAAAAAAAAAAAAAAATATAGATATTTATCAAAAAGCAATCAAATATCAAAATAGTTAAAGAAAATATTAACAATTTGTCCAGAAATGTAGTTTTCAATGTAAAAAGAAATGAAATTGATATAACATTGAAACTGCAAAGTAAGTCCATACCTGGAGCTTCTGAAATAAGTGATTGAAATATTGAACAAAATGGACTTAAGAATTCACTTATAATAAGAACATGCATATATTAAAAAAGAAAAACACTAAGTTCAACAAACAAATTTCAACAATGATAAAATCTGAAAGGGTAGCGTTTATTGTTGACAAGGTTTAATTTATTTTTTATTTACGTATCAAGGCAAACTGAAAATAAAATATATTAAAATTTAAAACAAAAATCATTATCAAAAGAGTAAAAAAATGAAAAATAAAATAGTAACCACAATAAACTTCAATAAAACAGTTTCGACTTCCTATGAAATCTGATATAATCACTATATTTCAATAACTTAAAAAAAAAGATTAGAGGAAAAATTCTTATTCTTATGGAAAATCTAAAAACTAAAAATTATAATTGCTGTAAACAAGTTTATTTTTTTTAAGTGCAATCAAAAGTGAAGAATGATAACATTTTAACAGTAATATCAAAATCCTAAAACAAATCATAGTTAACAAACTTTATAAATACCTGCACCAGCTGTGTGCTTTATATTAAAATTTACTTAAATAAAAATCATACATAATTCGTTCGTAAATCTGAACGCTCGGGTAGTGGTAAACACATATGTATGTATATACACCTCGTTTAAACAAAATAAAATAAATTGCTCTAACTAAAGTTCAAGTAATGGTAAGTTAAACATAAATTGTGATACAAACTCTGTGATACATACATATATACAAAAAATGAAATGATTGAATGAAACATGAAAAATTGAAAATAATTAAAAGAATTTTATAGTTTTAATGATATTCAATACTATATACATAGAATAATTTTATAATTCCAGGAAAGGATATTCTAGTGATGAAAGTCTAAAAGGAGTTACATACATGAAAAATCTTTTATACCGTGGTAACAATTATAAATATATATAAATGCATATATTCTATGATATAAATTTCAAATTTTATTTTATTTTTAATATTTTTACCATATTTTTTATTTATAATCTAAGTTCACTTAATCCTGCATATTTTGAGGCAATTCCTAAACGAAAAAATCAACTTAACAAAACTTAAATGGTTGATTAAAATAAGAATATATTTTCTTACTTAAAAAAAAGCCTACGAGTAACTCAAAATTCATATAAATATTTTGAGAAAAAATCATTGGTATTTCTAATACGAATAAAACCATAACAAATATAAGCAATCAATTAATGAAAACATAAACAAGAAAGATAAACAAAATTAATCTAAAAAAAAATTGAAAGATGACATTAAAATCAAATAATGAATGTATTTCATATAATATTTTATAATAACCAATAAGACTGATTTCAATATTATCCAAAAAGAGTAGATATGATTTCTTTAGAATAGGGCACCGTGCAGAACTCAGAGCGTCTATTTCCCAAAATTGAAAAAAAAAAAAAAAAAAAATGCAAACTAGAAAGCCAACTGTTCGAAAACAAATTGCTAAAGAGGCTATTCTCGATATCACAGTTAGCTAAAAACTTTATTTTTAGCATTTTTTGCGAACGCGTTTGTAGATTTAAAAGATTGATTTGATCACATCATGATTTGACAAAACATAAGAATTAAATTAGAGCGACATTTAGTATTCAATACCCCGAAGAAATTGTCATAATTGTTCACGCTGTAGAGAGCATTCCGAGAAAAACAGCTCACTTTTTGAATTGACTCAAACCCGCGCGTCTTCATTATAACAGATGTCCCCTGTTCTAAACTTTCTCACAGCCACTAAGTATTTTTTTTTTAATTGTTATTAATTGGTTTTTATCACTTAAAGAGCTGAGCAGAATGCATCGCTCTTCTCAAAATTTATGAATTAAGAAATTATAATTTTGAACGAAATTTTAATTTTTTTTAAAGATTTTATAGACATTCAAAAATGTTAATTGGCAGTGAAAAAGTTGCAATAAGGGGAAGTGAAACAAATGACGTCGTGACATCAATAGAGATACATATCTATCTTAAGAAACTTCAAATATAAAAGCAATAAAAAGAATAGAAGTAAAAATATTGAAAAAAAAAAATCAAACTTGAAACAAAATAAAAAAATTCATTTTATTTTAAGTTATATTTTTTTATGAGCAAATACATTTTTTTAATAAAAAAAATAATTCGTATGTGGTTTGATTGACAAAAAAAAAATACTATAAACAAAATTGAAATCGATAAAAAAATAAACCTAAAAAAACAACAAGCACTTACATGATTAAAGACGAAGTATTTATAGACACTGATAATGTTGTTGCTTAAAAAAACTTAATTATATCCTATTTGAATTGCATTGCAGAAAAGACTAACTGGAGTTCTACAACAATTTATGTATTATTAATACGTCATTTAGTTTTTTTTTTATTTATGCATATATATTTTTTTTCTTTCAATTGTTTTATAAAATTAAATGCAATCTTTAAATAATATTAATGGGAATATATTTTTTATTTCGAAATCATGATATATCTGTCTTGCGTTAATAGCTTCAATTACTAAAAGGCCATAGGTAATACTAAAAGTATTAAATTACTGTTGAACAAAATGAAAGAAAACTGTTTATTAATTTTTATTAATAAAAACAAAAATAATAAATTAATTTTTATTTTATCTGGCGTATTTTGGTAAAATTTTATTTGTTAATAATATAAATTTAAAACATATTTTGTCGCTCATTAAAATAAAACAGAGTGTTAAGCCCACGATACATAATTTATTTCCCAATCAAATGAAAAAATTCTTACAATTGAATAATAATAATAATAAAAAAAAAAAACAAATTGAAAAAATCAACAAAAATCATTTATAACTAAAATGCCAAAAATTCGTGCTAGGTCTTATTGAAAATAAAATATTTTATTTTCAAAGAAAAAATCGAATCGAACATGGATTCGTAGTGAATACAAATATGCAAAATAATAACATTTTAAAGCTCAAACAAAATCATTTAACTGCAATTTTACAAGTACAAACGTTTCTTCTGTTATAAGAAGTAAAGAATATATCGTTCTTAAACATAAGGCTCAAATATTGGTGTTTTAAACCAATTTGTGATATAAAATTTGTGATAATAGAAACATATACGAAAAAAAAAATAATTATTTGAAAGAGAACATAAGCCAAATAGAAGAACAATTAATTCACGTGAAGAATATATATATACGTGAAGAAAGACATAAAGGTGTCCCTTTTAAATATATAAAATGAACATTATGCAAGTAATATTTGTTCACATGCATCTCCGTTTTTATTTCATAAAACCAAAACATTTATATTTAATTAAACAAATAAACTCAATTTAATTTAAAATGACTAACATACAAAATATTGAAGAATCTTTAGAGCTCATTTTCAAAATAAAACTAGAATAAAAGCTCCAAACAATTAGTTTAAGAAAAATTAAAAATCAAGAATAACTGATTTTCAATATAAAGAATTTTTCTTCAAAAAATGTTAAATAAAAAGTATTCGATATGAAACATTATTGATAATTTCAGGACAAGGATTATGAAATCTACCAAAAATTAAAATTTACTATCCATACATGAAATTCAATGGCGCAATAATGCCCTTTAAAAAAAATTATTATTACTTCGTTCCTTTTAACATTTTAAGTTTTTTTTTTTCTATTTTTTTAATTTCTGTTAATTTAATTAAAATCTAACTTTTTCTCTCCTTTAAACATTATTGATAAATATAAATAATTTATACAAAAAAAAACAATAAACGTTTTTTTCTTTGAATATCTTTTTATGGTAAGTAAAATATCTTACAGGTTTTCACATTCTGCCAAAATATGAAGAGTAAGTTTATTTATATAAACATTTCAAGACTAAAGGAAATTTACTTCCTGGGGGTCTATTACCTAATACAAAACGAGCGGCAAATTAACCAAACTGGAGTAAACGATAGCCACGAAAAAGATCGATTATGTAAAACGAGAAAGTCGTACGGCAAAAATAAACCGAAAAAGTATTTTTTGAGGCTCCCATGCATTCTAACTGCAGACGTAACAATATTTCGAAAGCTAAACTTTATACTTTTTTCTTAGGCAATTCTCAACCGATTTTCATAAAAAATACTTGATTGAATTTGGAAGGAGTTTAAACAAATACAAATGTGTATAACATGTTTGAAAGACAGTTTATGAATAAAATCAATTTCAAAGTGGAAAATGTATTTTTGGAATTCTTGAAATCTTTTTTTATCGAAACCACATGTTTTGCAAAGGCCTAATGGGTCCTATCCAGGGGAATTTTGTTTCCCTTGGAATTTTTTGTGCGATCGTGAATGTCCTTCGAAATTTATTTCCAGGGAACAAAAAATCGTATGAAATGACGTCTAAATTCCCCTGGAAAATTGTGTGCCGATACCAATAAACTCTGATGGAAACTTTTTATGATCATTTTCATTCCCATGTTTAAAACATGATGTTTAAAACATGGGAAAAATTCCAAGAGAAATTTGTATTCACTATAGCCCCCCTCTTTCTAAAAAAGGTACAAACACTTAAATCGGTTAAAAGTTGAAATCGGTTAAAGTTTTTATTCATTGTTTTTTGTTCTAAAAGCCGTCAACTCTCAGCTGAGTTTTAAAAGTATTGGTATCTTTTAACCAAATTATATTCCGATATTTACCTTTTTTTACTTTTCTAACAAAAAAAAAATTCATCATACATACCATTGAAAGTTTATTTAGGTTTTTTTTTTATAATTTTAATTAATCAAAAATAATATTTGTAAATGAATAATCAAAAATATTTTAACAATTACATATTAATTAAAAATAAATACTAAATATATTCACAGATAGCACAGAAAATACTATTTAGATTGCATCCGTGTCGTCAATATTTCAAATAAAACAAAAATAAATTACATCTATTATTAATTTTTCTTCTATAATCAACTATTTTTGACTGCAGTATTATTCACATCGTAGGAACTGTTTATAAAGTGAACCGATGAAAGGCGACTCTCGCCTGAAAACAATTGTACTGATGAAGTACCTCCTTGTGACTTACTACCAATTTTCGCAGATGAAAGTGATTGCGAAGCCATCGGAGTCGATGTTTTATGTCGATCTAGAGTAGGAACTGCAGCATCATTTGACTGCTTTTGCCCTCCGGATGGTGTGATTGAACCGAGAATAGATCGCAAAATAGAACTCGCTACTGAATCATCACTGAAAGAAAAAGATGACGAGGTAGCAGTTCGTTTAAGGAGTTCTTTTTTAAGAAAATCCCGCAAATTTAATTGCTGTCCACCATCTTCAGTTTGGGCTGTTGTGTTATGAGCTGTTTGGTTTCCCTGAAATAAAATCTATTGAAGTACACTAAAAAAAGGACAAAATAAAAATCATACC
This sequence comes from Episyrphus balteatus, assembly GCF_945859705.1. Classification (NCBI taxonomy): domain Eukaryota; kingdom Metazoa; phylum Arthropoda; class Insecta; order Diptera; family Syrphidae; genus Episyrphus; species Episyrphus balteatus. The sequence continues at coordinate 77,899,859 of NC_079136.1, read as the reverse complement.
TTTTGAAGACTTTTTTCTAAGACTTGGTTAGCATTATTATTTTTTCTCCTCGACGTTAATGTAGATTGCTCTATATTAGACGAAGTACTACTACTAAGAGCTTGCGATTCCAATGTTTTCTTTTTCATCGCACTAGGCCATTTAATTCCAATCTTTTTTAAATCTTCCTCCAGGTTAACTGATTTCTCGTCCGTTGATGTTGAACCTGCAGTAAATTGTATTATACCTGAAATTTCAGCTTCATGATTATTCTGCAAATTAGTTGAAGAACTACCCATTGAACTTGATCCTTTATATTCTTTATTTTCTGTAAAATGATGTTGAAAAGGTTTTGTTATAATATTTCGCAGTTTTAGTTCATTTTCAATATTTATCAATGATGTAGATGAAGAGGAACTATCTGAATTTTTACTTTTTTCAATATTATCCAAACTTTGCGAATCTAATAGATCCGAATTAGAAATTCCCATTTTATCTAAATATTCTTTTCGTGTTGGAAATTTTTTAAAAGAAAGATTTGCTAGTTTCAATGATGCCAAAAGTTCTTCTGCAGCTTCTTTATTTTCGCTAGATGAAGATTTTGCGAGATATTTACTAAATGAAGTGAATTCTTCATAATTAACATTCATACCCTCTTTGGCAAGATTTATAAATTCATTGAATTCTTTTTCAAATTGCAAAGTGAACTCTGGATCAAATTGAGTCATGTCTAAATTATTAATTTTGGCGTAATGTTCAAAGGTAGGAAACTTTTTGTATGGGATTTGATCAACTTTATGGCTGTTGATTTGAGCTTCGGGGTCTTGAATACCGGGAGCGTTGTTGTTAACTGATGTATTAAGTCTAGATGTTGCTGGCGTGTCTATTTCAAAAATAGTTGATAGTTCGTGGGGTACGTCTTCGGGAAGTTGTGGACTATAACGAGTTATAGAAATAGGAGGTCTAGGCTTTTTAAACTGTACCGAAAGTGATTCCGTGGAAGATTGCATTTGACGCATGTCATCAATAGGACTTTCACGTGTTTCTTGAACTGTAATAGGCCTAGACAACGAAATTCCACTATCTCGACTCATTCCTGTGAGTTTGTCTTTCTGAAGAAGTAGAGGAGGTGGAGCCATCTCGGAGGATTGTGTAGGTAAATTGTCTATAGATTTAACCAATTGTGAGTCAAGAATTCTACTAGTACTTTCGTCACTGTTATTGCGACGGTCTGCTGGTAAATCTAAATATTCTGTAGAATTTCGGCCATTTTCACTGGCAGAGGAAAGTGTAGTCTCAAGAATTTTTTGTTTTTCTTTTCGAACTTTGTTGATCATCTCGGTAAGTTCGGCAATTCTTTGAGTGCATGTGTCAGTCATTTGAGTTGATTTATCAACAAGTGAAATTGGCTCTTTTACTTTGTTTATTGGAGGTTTTGGTTTTTTTGATGAATTTTTAAGAGATGGCTTTTTCTTCTCCGTAGGGGGGTCTTTCTTTTTATTTTGTTCTTCTTTGAGTGCTTTTTTCCAAGCAACTTCTACTGTTTTTAGACTTGAATCAGTGGAATTGGATTGACGGAGAGATTCTTCCAATTCTCCAATGAAACTATAATTATCTACAATAAATTTTTCTACATTTTCCAACCGACTAGATGCCAATTTTTCTGTTTCTGCAGCCGATAAATTTGCTGTGGTGTTTATAATGGAATTTGATGGGGTATCAATTTCCGAGCTAGAAACTCCAAGTGCGTTGATAGAAGTTCTTGACATGCCAAGCAATCGTTGCACATAATGCGCCATAAGTGGATTAAGGTTGGAAGATTTTTTTTTAAATTTTATATTTTCATCTTCACTAAGTGTTTCTGAGTGATTTTCTATGACCTGCTTTTTCGAAGTACTTGGAATGTTTTTTAAAATTTTATCAACATTGTTGTTAATTTTACTCGGAAGACTACGATAAGAAGTTGAATTTGAATCGACCGATCGAACTGTTGAAATTTTTGGACGAGTTTTTTTTAGAGCTGGACTTTGAATTAATGTGGATAGTTTTCTTGGACTTTTCGAAGGTAATTTTTTAGCTCTTTTTGTTTTACTATCACCTTTAACTTTAATAACAATTTTAACTGGCTTCTGGTCTACTATAAGCTCTCGTTCATCTTCGAATTCGTCTTCTGAACTTGAAGATTCTATTTGTTCGATAACTCGGATTCTCTCTTTTCGTGGTAATTGCTTGTCCTGTTTAGATTGTTTTTCATGAGGTTCTTTCTCCTTGTCACAATTTTTTTGATATTTAGAACTAACTTGATCATTAGTTATATGTTTTTCAATAATTTTATTAGGGGATTTTTTTAATTTTGTCGGTTCTTCAAATTGTTTTTGTTCAATTGGATCCTGTGATTTTTGTGTGGTTTTATTACTTTGTTCTTGAACAGTTTTGAGATGTTGCTCCTGTCTTTTTGCAGCTTTGTGTATTTCATAAAATTCTTTAACTTTCTTTTCTAAAACAGCTTCTTTCTTTTTTAAATCATTTTCACGTTTTTTAATTGAATCAATTGCGCTATCATCGATTAAAATATGTTCATGTTCTTTTCTAAAATTTGAAATGGAATCCATCATAGTTTGGACATGGTCTTTGTCAGAAGTTTGATCAATTGAACATTTTTCCAGTTCATTCATAAGGTTTTCACGTAGTTTGTTAATTCTATTTAAAAGATTTTGTAACTTTCCGGCTTTAGCATTATCTGTTTCTTGGTTTTGTGTTTTAAATTTTTGAATGTCATCAGCGATTTTTTTACTTCTATCATCAACATAACCCAATAATATGGAATGACAACTATCAGATGAATTCAAAGAATTGCTGCCGTTTTGTGTAAATGCTGAATTTACGTTTAAGCCATTCATTTGATTTCTTGGTTGAAGAAGTGTAGACTCCAGCCTTTCAGGTCTTGTACGATCTATTACTGGACAAGTTATAATCGCCGGCCTTTTAAGGATATCTTCCACGGCGTTATTGAGCTTAGTTTCTTTTTCTTTAGTGACTTGTTGTAATCGATGGGAAGCAAAATGTTGGTTCTAAATGAGTTTAAAAAATATTTTTGAGCAAAGGAGGATTTTAAAAACATGCAAATACTTACATCCGAAGGAAGAACTTGACGTTGTTTGGTTAGAGCATCTAATTTAGCAGACAATTCTTCACAAGCTCGACGGACTTGTTCTCTTTCGATTGCTTTTTGGCATCTTTCAGATGATTTTTGTCTTAAAAATAGAAAAAAAAAAGATTCAAATAAAACAACTGGTCTTTTGAGAGACACCAATTTTTAAGTTTTAAACAATCGTTAGTATCAATATAGTTGCCGTGAAACTTCTTTTAGGCAATACTTTTATCATGACCAAAATGATCGCACATCATATTTATTCTACAGAAAAAAACCTATCATTACCTTAGATCTCATTATTATTGTTCTTTTCTCAGACGAAACAAGAATGAACTAAAGTTCAAGGCTTTGTACAGACCATCCGAAATCCGTATTTAAATTTAGGAGACCATCCTTGGCAAATGCTGAAAAGACACATTCGCGAACGAAATTCGTCTCCAAGTATTCTAGATCAGGTGAAAACTGCAGTGAAAGAGAACTCGTAGAATATTTTACAAGACTTAATTAATTGGAATAAACGGACTACTGTCATATGCGCTAGAGAAGACAATCAGCAGGGGACTCTCGGGGAAGTGTGTTTGAGAGGAGGGCCCCCAATCGTAAAATTTTTAGATTTCATTCAAAATAGGGCTGAATGCCAAGTATTTAATTTTTTCATTCATATTATTAAAAAAAATTAGAAGTTAATATCACATTTCAAAGTATGTATTATGCTTTGTTTGATTTTGTTGATAAAAGTGTTGCTATTTATCATTTTTTCAACATGATGCGATAGCATTTTAAATTAAAGCCATTTACAAAAGTATATAGATAAGATAAAATTTTTAGAAAGTACCTATAATTATCTTAGGAAAGGTATGAACTTTTTTCATTCCTTATTGGGGTGACAAATTAAACCGCAGTGCCTAATTTTATGAGTGTAACATTATTTTTAATAAAAAGAATAATAACTTTTGTTAAAATGATCAAATCGAGATATCTTTGTTTTCATTCGATCCAGCATGGAAAGCATACTCTGGAATAATGTGTCATATCGTTGTATTGAGTCAACATAACATTTTCAGCTTGATAAACCATCAATTCCTACGAAAACACCTTTTAAAATGATTTCAATATCTATATTAAGTACGTCATTTCATTTCTTCTATAAAGGCTTAACTACATACATACATTGGCCCAAAAAGTGAAAAAGTACAAAAGTTAAAATTTACAAACGTATTTGTTTATAGTTTTTCCCGGTGTAAAACTTAAAATAAGGATGCAAAAAAGCTTACTTTTTTGTCTAACAAAACAATTTGTATACCTACTATTTTTCAGAAAAAAATTTCGCTAGTGAGAAAAAAATATTTTTACTTTTGTACTTTTGCAAAAAAAAGTCGTGAATGTAGTTAAAGCTTAACAAAGAATTTTTTAAATATTTTTTTGCTAATTGTTGCAGCAGCCGTTAAAAAAATTGTATAAAAAAAATGTTTGAAATGTTTAAAAAAAAATGTTTTGCCTTTTGAATACATTTATATTAAATTGTATATGTAAATAATATTGGTTTTTTTCTAGCAGCTCTAGTTTTTAAAATATTTACAGCCTTAATCTTTCAAATGAAAGTCTAAAATAAGAAGCGTTTAAAAGGTGGTTAAAATAAAATTTAGACATTTTTTTTTTCTTTAGAATTTCTAAAACAGACAGGAACAACACTTTGCTATCGAAAGTTAGAAGTTTTTCAAAGCCAATTTGACATGATTAAGAAAGGGAATCTTCGATTCACGTGAATCGAATAGCAGAATAGGGTTGTTAATTTTTCCATTTTGGGGCATGGTCATACTTATTTTTAAGTTTTCCTTTTTTTGAGCGTTAATTCAAATTTTCCAGTAAAAATTTATTTTAAACTTAATGTATTTAGACTCAATTAGTCTTAAAATCACATTCGTATCATTCTAGGAGCTCTATTTTTGGAAATATTTCCGTTTTTCTCATTTCGGGATAATTTCATACTAATTTTAAAGTTATGCTTATTTCAACTGTTTGGTAATATTTTCCAGAAAAATGCATATCAAACCTAATGTATTTGGGTTCAGTAAGCCTAAAAATCACACTTTCTTTCTAGGAGCTCTGATTTTTTAGATATTTTCATTTTTCACATTTTGTAACTATATTCATACCATTTTTTTTTAAAGTTCAAAGTTAAAAATTTATATCAAATATAAAGTATGTAGTATCTACTTTTTATAAAAAAAAATTTTTATGAATTTGTTTGCTTTTTTATGTATGAATAATTTTAAAACAGCTCTAGTTTTTAAACTATTTATACATAAAAAAAAAAATCATACACATTTTTTTTTTATTAGTAGAAAAAAACTAATGTTGTTTTCGGAATCAGCACCCTCCTTTAGTAAAAAATGATAAACAACCGTCTGGAATTTTTGTGTGTTGGGCAGTGTACATAGCCCAGTGAAATACGGGTTCAACCTCCGGTTCAATATCTTTGTTTTTGGCATTCTATAATTTACCTCAAGTCTAGAGAAAACTTGTGTCCGCAAGTCGCGATTTTCAAGGTCAAAGCGCAAAATGAAGATTCAAAATTTGCAATAAAATGCAATGGTATTATATACATAAAGGCGTTTCAAAAAAAAAATTGTTTGATTTTCTCCGTTTAGGTTTAGGCAAAAATAGGTCCCTAAAAATATGAGCCCTTAATGTTAATAATTAAGTACGTCCGCATTGCACTTTTTTATTTTCCATAAGAATAACACAGGATTTTTTTTATTACATCTGATCTTTATAACTAATGGAGTATGATTTCCACTACCATGGAGATCAAAGATTATACTGTATACAGTTACAGTGGTATTTCATTTCATCAACTCAGTCAAAAGTTATTCGAGGTCAAAGTAAATTTATCTTAAAATAAAAATCTTTGATCTATATGGCAATTAAATTCATTCTTCATTAGTTATAAAAATCTATGAAAAAATGGTATTTTTTGGGAAAGGGTTAGGATATTTGTGCATTTTTGAGCCTTGTTGCAAAAAATAGATTTTTTCCTTCTTGCGGGGTCCTATCGTAGAACCATCGATATGTGGTTAGATGGGGCATGAAAACTATCATAAACAAGAAATTTTGTCTATATAAAAGAGTATATTTAATGCACTTTGTTGCTATGATCTTAGGGTACTTTTCTACGCTGGATCTACATATGCATCTCCCTAAAAAAAGTTTTTCATGAAAAAAAAAAAAAAACAATTTGAAATTAAGTATTGTCATACAAAGTTCCGAAGATGGTTTGTTGGGCAAAAAATCACATTTTTTACCTTCGGTTAATCCTTGTAAATTTATGCAATCATCTTACCTTAATTTATTCATTTCAGCTTCTCTCGATTCTCGCAATTTAACTTCTATTGCCGCTCTTTCCATTGCATTCAAATCCGTCTCTGATTCGTGTACTTCAACTACAGCATTTGGTTGATCATATTGCTTCTGGAATTTATTATTATAATCATAAAACTGTACTCTAGTATTGGTACTTCGACTTGAACTATTTTTCGAAGCTTGTGTTCCAGTTGTCGTATGTGTACTAACTGGTCGTGAGTTGCCAGGAGATTTAGATAAACCTTCTGTTAGAGATTTATGCAAGTGTGAAGATGGAGATTTAATGGGTGATTTATGGAATCTCGATGTTGTTGCTGTTGGTTGTTGTATAGTATCAGAAGAAGACTTTTGCTGACGAATTATATCACTTATTTGTGTAAAACGTGGTTTTGTCGTCGAAGTGATTGACTTGGCTTCTTCTTCTTCCTTATTAATTGGCTTAGACTTAAGTGGTTTTGGAGTGATTTTGGAAACAATTCTATTGGAATGTTTATTTGATCCAACTTTGGAATGTTTATAAACATTTGAAGTATCAATTAAGGAAGAATCACTTTCTTCTTCTTCTTTTTCTTCTAACAAAACTGAAACAGATTTCTTATTTGCTTCCTCACATTTGGAAACATCTTCAGAATCTGATAGTGATAATAAGCTACTTTCTGAAGAGTCTTCAGAAGACGAATTCATAGAATTACTATCGTCCCACTTTGAACTTGTATTCAAAGCAGTCGATTTAGATTTACTTTCAAAATTGATGTTATTTTTCGTCTTAAGACCCTGTTTTGGTTTTGGATAGCATTTACCAGTTATATCAGTTTGAACATTTGCATTTTTTAAAAGATTTTCCTTATCCACACTTTTCGAAGTGGACGCAGTTTGTTTTGAATGATTAAAAGCTTTTTTGGACTTTGTTACTTTCTTTTTATTTTTGTTTGTATTTTCTAATTGAGCAGCACGATGTGCTGTGCCAATTTGAAAAATTGACGATCGAAAGTCTTTTTCTTTCTGAGCTAAAACATTCTGGCGCCACATTTCCATTTCTTGGGCTTTGATTTGTTCGATTTTTTTCAATTGTTTTTCCTTTTCCAATTCTAAATTTGTTCTCATCTTTTTGGCAATATTTTTGGAAACATCACGAACCTTATTTTTGAATTTATATATATTATATTAAATATAAATAAATTAAATGAATATTTTTGTTATACCTGTTGTATACGCATTTTTCTACGTTCATTTTCGTTTTCTTTTTTAACTCGTTCGGGATCGTTGAGCAAATCATTTCGTTCACAAGAAGTCTTTTTATATTTTCCATTTACAATAATGTTTACAGACATTTCATGAATTATAAAATAAATTGTATATCAAATAAGGAAATACTTTTAAATTGATATAAAATAATTAAAATAGAAAATTAAACAAATTACACAAAAACGACGGTTGAGTTTTTAGATTTTTTTTTCTTTCTTTTTGTTGTGGAAGGTTTTTTTGATTTTTGACAGTTTTAAAAAAAAACTTGTTTTCTTGTACAGCGGCGTTTTAAAGTTTGAGAGGAATAGGATATTTAAAAATGTTAAGGGTGAGCATACATCGAGGTAATATTCATAGGGTCTCTCAAACCGAGGACGATAAATGGCAAAAAAAACGCTGCCAACAGCATCTTCTGAAATAAAAGCCGTTTTTTATTATTCCACTTGATCCATATAAATCATTAATTAACACGTATTACAACAACTATATGAGATTTGCTTATCATCAGAATCACGATTCATGATCCTGATGAAAAGCAAGATCACGATTCGTGATCCTTGTGAAAAGCAAGATCTCACATGTAGTTGTTGTAACACGTGTTAATTAATGATCTATATGAATCAAGTGGAATAATAAAAAACGGCAAACAATTTTGTTCTATAAAGCTTTACAGATGCAATTGTTGCTTCTGTAAAGCATTATAGAAGCAAAATTGTTAGTAGACTGCATTCTGTTCACTCATTCTTCTGCGATTTTTGGAAAGCGAATTTTTTGACAGCTGTCATTTAAGTCCCTGGGTGACGAGCGACGCATTCTTTTTAGCTTTCTTAACGACAAAAAACGCTAGCAAAAGAAAATTATGCATAAAGAACTTTTTATTTTTGTGCGTAATTTTTAATAAATTTCTTCAAGTCTAGTTCGCAAATCATGCTAAATATAATCTGACATTTATTTCCCCGTTTTTGTAACGTGTGCTAAATTGTGAAAGATAAAAAAATCTCTTTTTCATACAAAAATATGAATTTTTAGCTCGGATATGTGCACGAACGACTCTTGAACAAAAATATTTCCCCAACTAATTTTGGAAAAAAATTTGTATGGGAGCTAAAACTTAGCGCAAAATCCGTACTAGGCCATACCTTTTTGGTTTTGTTTCCAACAATGATTTTTCAATAGACGAATTTTGGTGTTGTTTCAATAATTCAATTATGCGAGATTTCATTCCATTGGAAACCTATACGGTTTTTTTTTTAACACAAAAGGCGTCTTTCTTTTTGAAGTCATACTTCTTTTGCGGCGTTGGGGTATTAAAATTTACTATTTTGAAAAGAAATGTCAAAAGCATTGACTTAATATATATGGACTGCTAGAAGCATATTCAGGTTGGTTCCACTTTTTTCTTCGCGATACCAGCGCCCTAAAAAAAAAACGGAGAATAAGTGCAACATTTTTGACGAAGTGCGAAAGGAACAAATATAGAAAAACAGAGAAAGCACTACCTTTTGACAGCAAATATCATTCATTAAAACTTTCCTCTTTTCGCCGTTTAAGTTTATACCGCTAGTGGAGCTAGAAAGAACTAGAATCATTTTTTTTTCAATTTTTGTATGGAAAAGTCAAACGACTAGCAGTCCATATATAGTAGGTCAATGCCCAACTAGCACAACAGCTTCTATAAATTGAGATCTCGCAGGTTCTGCTTTGTATACAGCTTGTATTGAGCTTGCTTCAGAATTTAATCGCTTATAGAAGTTCAGACTTGTTTAACAACTTCTAATAAGTTGTTTAAATACTGTTAAAGAAACTTAAACGAAGAAAGCTTGTTTTTCGGATAAGCTTGCTTAGTGAATTTATAGAGGCTTTACAGAAATTACCAAGTTTTTATTTAATTTTTGGTTTTGATATTGAATAATCTAGCTCGGACACTTTTTGGTTTTGACATTGAATAATTTAGCTCGGACATTTTTTTCTTTGACATTTCTACTATTTGAACTGATTAAGTTTTTGATTTCATTAATGAATATACTAGGATGGCCGAGTGGGTAGAGTGATGGACTACTACCAATCAGGTACGAAGTTCGATTCCTGAGTGTGGTAAAAAAATTATCCACTTTTCAAATTATTATTAATAGATAAACTAAATACTAATATAATGTTATATATAATATCAGGTCAAAAGATAAAATTCATGATTTAAAACCTGATAAAAAAGAATTCTTTTTGGTTTTTGTAGTTGTTTTTTTTTTTTTTTAATTTCGATAAGACATGTATTAAAGAGCTATACAGGCTGTTCCGAAGCTATCTGTCAAATCTCAAAGCTTCGGTAGAGCTTCGGTAAAGCTTCGTTTAAGATCTTTATAGAGAGTCAAACTTGTATAACGTTCTCCTTTTTCCATACCCAACAACCTTACTAAAGTTTAAAAGAAGCTGAAATGTAGCTTTTGTAATACCTTAACCGAAGCTGAAATGTTAGTTGGGTGGTCAAAAGGATTAGCAAGTAGCACCACCAGATTTTTGTTCTGAACGAAAATAGAAAAAAAAAAACGTGAATTAATGATCCGTGATAATCAAAAAGCGTTTGTTCAAAGGAATAATCCTTGATCAACGATGATCGAGTATGAACAAACATTCCAACAGAAAAGAAAATCCTTCATTGGAATTATGTAAAAACCGTCGAATGTAAACAAACCCTAACTTTGCTTGTGACAAAAGTACCAAATCCTTCTATGAAATATCTTTGGCTACTACAAAAGTCATCTGCCTCTTTGACTTGACATTTGACAGATGTCACTTGGTTTGCATAACTTTTTATTTGATTTCCAAAATACATCATGTTCGCGGTAAATTAACAAATTATTAATTAAAAACAAATATTAACAGTGTTTTGCTTATTACATTTATTTATTAAGGTCCTAAGGAATATACTTTCATCTCGAGTGGCGACTGGCAGTGGTCAAATTTCTCGTTTTTCATCTTTAGCCACAGAAGCACCAAAAGCCACTAAAGCTTCTGAGACTATCCCTCAAGAACCCAGTTCGAGCGTAGCATTAGAAAAAGATAAATTATATACCCGCTTGGAACTTGAACTTCGAGGAATTGATCCTGCAGTTTTGAAAAGTTATTCATGGTTTGCAACACAAGCGGCAAATAATTTGGGAATTGAAGTCGGAAACTGGTATGTATTTCAATTAAAAGCCACTCTCAGTTCTATTTTAAAATGATCTTGTGTGTATTTTCTCAGCTGGGCACCACGTAAAGCACATCACGACAGGATAACACTTTTGAAGTCTGTTCACATTTACAAAAAACATCGAGTACAATATGAAATCCGAACGCATTTTCGATTTCTTAATTTCCATAAGCTGACTGGTTCGACTTTGGATACATTTTTGGAATACATTGAGAGAAATCTGCCAGAAGGAGTAGCTCTTCAAACTACTAAAGTAGAAATCCAGGAAATGCCAGAACATCTTAGAGAAACTCCACCATCAGAGTAGAATTATTATTGAATTCATTTTAATGCAAAGTTATTTTTTATTTTTACTGTTGCTGAACTGTCAGTTGATTGTATTAAAAATGTTCGTTGTTTAATAAACAACGGCTAAAATTAAGAATTTTCTTTTTATTTTCTACTGTTTTGTTAATATTTTAAAGTAATTGTATAGATTATTGGTCTGACCTACAGCGGTTCATGCAGAAAGTCACTAGGAACGTATTACATATTTTAATTGTGTCTTAAAATGTAAAACTCTTACTTATGATTTTGATGTTTAGGATTTGTCACTACCAAGCGTTTTTGGTTTTGAAGAAGTATGTGCTACGTAGACCCTGGGCGTGGAATTTGTCTTTATTATTGATTTATTTCATTTTCATTTCATTTCATTTTGTTTAAACATTAATCGTAACGCCTATAAGAACATTTTTTTTTCTTTTGAGACCTGTTTTCATCTTTCCGATATCTTATTTACTGTCCGAGATATCTTAAGATTAAATAAATTTTATCTTCTTCGTTGGCTATATACATAGGTCTTATTTTGATTTTATCTTATTTTCTGACGTTTCACGTCTTCTTCAGGACTCGGAAATAATTCTTAAAAATGCTAAAAATTGGAATGCGGGTAGCGGGGAAACCACGCAACTTAAAATTAAATCATCATGGATTTGGTTCCTTACACTTCTAGAGAACATCCTGACAAAGTTTGAGCAAAATGCAAAATGAGGCAGCAATTCCGATTGAACGATTTCACACGAAATGACATATTTTTCAGTCCTTAAAAATTTTTTTTTAACTTCCTTTTAAAAATACCAGCCCAATTCTTGTTTTACAGATACATCGACTTTCCCTGGATTCCGAGATTTTACAAATTTTATGCTTAGTTTTACTCGACTGTAATGTCAATAATTAATCGGTTACCTCTCGCGTAAGAAATCTGCTGTCAACTCTCGGTCTTTAATGTTTAAGTTTTTAGAGTCGCTCTTATGATAAGGAAGAATTTATCTTCAGATTCAGTAAGTGTGTTTGGCTCAGTATATCGTGAAAGAGATAATAATATACATAATAAGCCAAACAACTGAAGATATCTCGGACGATAAAAAAGATGTCGTAAAGATTTAAACATGTCTCAAAAGAAGGAAAACTGTTCCTTTTAAGTTTAAAAAAATTTCTTTACATAACAGAATAACGTCCAAAAGAGTAAAGAAAACGTTTATTTTGCATGGTAGCATGGTGATATTTTTAAAACGGTAGCTGATTAATTTTTGTTTAACTTCGAATTCGAGATCAGCACACCGAAAACCTTCAGAAAAGTGTACATACATAGGTATACTTTGTTTCGGCAACAAAAAAGTTTAATTTTGTAAACGAGTGTAATTAACAAAATTATGGATAATTTTTTATTATTTGGCGCTTTAATTGTTCAAACCTGCTATATGACCAACCTGAATCTAAAAAATCTTCATAAACAAAATTAATCATGCACAACAAAGTCCTATTACTCCAAAATAAAATTTAAGTTATAAAACACAACTTTTCATTTCTGTCAAAAAAACACACTTTCATCTTGGATATTTGTATAAACTCTTTTAGTACTTGGCTACCATTTCTTTCAATACCACCTCACGTAAAAAATTAAAATAGACTTTATTGATTCTTTATTTGTATGTATAACAAATAAAACAGAAGTTCAAATTGGACTTCCGTTTTTGGGGAAGAGCGGGGCTACAAGTAACACTTTTGGCTAAAACTGATGCTCCTACTTCGGCCCAACCTTCGCAAAATTAAAAAGCCATAATTCAACTACAAAATCAGTATTACAAAACAAAAAACTCCCTAGTTAAAACTTTTCCTGCATATGGGGGAAGTTTTAACATAGACCGGATTATGTTGTAACAAGGACACTAATTCAAGTTAGTATTGTTTGTTTAAAAAAAAACATTAATTTATTTAGGTAGGGTCAATGTGGGTAAATGTAAACAGGGGTAAATGAAAACATGGCTCATAACAAGCTTCAGTTATATCCCTTTGATGCATACATAAGTACAAATCGCGGACGCATGTATGTTTTAACCTATACGTCAAGCTCATTGCTGTCAAGAGAGAATTCATTCGACGAGCGTGTTTTCCGTGAAAGATAATTTTTTAAAGTGCCAAACAAGTCGTTAGTCTTTCAGAAAAATTAAATATTTTTGCAGATTCAATTAAGTCAGTATAATTTGCAATTACTTTTTAGTTTTTAATTTTAATGTGGATTCTATGTGAAACAAACAAATTTTAAAATACAGGACATTTATGTCGATTTGCATGTGTTTACAACCCCAGAATATTTTTATAATGGGTAAATGTAAACAACGTATTGTGGGGGTAAATATAAACATATATTTTTGCTGAAATTATTGGTTTTAATAAAAAAAAAAACGTATTTTTAGTCAATTACCATTGCCAAAGTGCCGCGGAGTCCAATTAAAGTAGAGTCCAATTAAAGTAGATGTTGTTCAGTGGATGATGTTGCAAAATCGGTCTTTGACGTAAAAAAAAGAAATATATGACATTCAGAGCTGCTCACAATGCATTTTGGGTGCCTATATAAAGATTCAAAGGAAGAAAACAAACATTTGAAGATACCATTCAAGTTGTTCCGTGAAAACATATAAAAATCTAAAGTCGAAAGAAAAAAAGACATGAAATTGTTTACATTTACCCACATTGACCCTAATGCAATAGAAAACAATTTTTAAATGAATCACATAAGCTTTTTTCATGTAAACAGCTTTTGTTGCAACATAAAATAAAAAAAAGTTTACGAAAATCCAAAATTCATACGTGTGTTGCATGAACACACAATTGAATCGTTTATTTCAGAAACAGCATAAGTCCACTTTTTCCAAAAATTTTTTTTTTGGAAATTTCTCATTTATGTATAGTTATTCATCTTCTGAGTTCTGAAAAAAAATTAAGTATGTCAGACCCCCCAAAATACGAAAACTGAAAGAAAAGGGTTCAAAATATATGGAAAATTTTCAACCGGTTACAACATTTTTGACTGTTAAATACATGACTTTTTACCAGTTTTAAATTATTTTGGCAGCAATCTTGACACGCACCCCCTTTTGTTATATATCTACAAAAAGGTAAAGAATTACTCTATCTATATCTATTAAATTAATTAAAATTGTACTCTCAAAAGTTATAGACAGATTTCTGGTGGTGGCAGCATTTTTAACTCTTGAATAATATGACATTTTACCAGTTTTAAATTTTTTTGGCAAACATCATGACACGCAAGCCTTTAAGTTATACATCTATAAAACTCTATCTACTGCTATTTTATTTATTAAAATCGAAAGTAGGGTTCAAAAACTATAGCTAAATAAAAACAAAAGTTTTACCACAAAAATTTCGTTTATTTCAGAAACGACATAAGTCCACCGACTTTAAAGGCTTAAAAACCCGCAAAGACCTAAAAAAAGTTTATATTTTAAAGGTTTCTAAATGCATCTTAGGCTAGATTATAACTCGGCATACTCTAAATTTGAAGTGTTGTGGAATTTTAAGTAAAAAACAGTTTTTTGTTGCTCCTGAAAAGTTTATGCACATGGACTTATGTCGTTTCTGAAATAAACGATTCAATTGTAACCAAAACACAAAAGCTCGAAAAGCGACTCAGAAATGTATCTCCTCTCTTTTAAGAGTTAGTTAGACTATAAAGACTGTTACTTCTTACCACTTTTACTTCTAATCCCGCTCTTTTCTACCCAAATAATATACATCTTTCATTAAAAAGGATTATAAACCCTTTTAAAAGTGGTCGTTTAGTCCATTGAAATGTTACATTAACCTTACATTTTGGGTAGAACAAGATTTTTTTATTTTGATGTGTAGAGGAGGTTAATGTGAGTATACAATCTAGTTTTCGGGGTTGAAAGCCACCCCATTTGGCCGCCATCTTGGAAAAAGTGATGAAAACTGTTGTTTACCGATATCTTGCGAACCGTATGTATGTCAAACAAAAAAATTGTTAATATCGTTTTTGTAGATAATTTTTCTACAAATTTTAGGTCTGTTTGGGTACTGCCTTAAACAGAAATATTTCTACTTTTTTCAACATTTTTAGCCCAATTCCTGTTTGGGTACTCTGGAATGGTGTGGTTTTGTACATTATTTTTGTCAAAAAAAGAAATATTTCTGTTTTAGGCAGTACCCAAACAGACCTTTTATTAAGGTACTTTTTTCTGTAAAACTGAAAATAAGAAAGTTATATACCGAAAAAAAAACCAATATCAATTTAACATTTTTTAAATATCAGCCAAAAATGCTCTATAAAATGTGTTTTATGATATTTAAAATGTTAAAACAACAGGGGTCAAATTACGGCACACGATTACGATCATACGTTAACGTTTTGACTATTTCTGTCTCTATTTAATTATTAGAAAACGATAGGGACACATAGCAACCATTCGTTAACGAACGTATGCCGTAATTCGACCCCAGTTTTATTATCAGGATGATATTTAAATTGTCACATTTTGGAAATTTTTTTTGATATTTTATTATCATTTTTTCATATCAATTTCTCATTCCAAATTATTGAAAAATATTAAATAAAAAATTCTTAATGTGTACTAATAGTAGAGTAACTAAAGCAAATTATTAGGGAACCCGGTCGAACAGCTCTGATTTTGACGATTTTTTTTTTCAAACGTAGGTAATTAAAAATACTTTAAAGTCTATAGATTAAAAATTGCCGGTGTTGCCGTATTGTTATTTAAAATTAAAATTAATTTTTTTTTAACAAAACCATTTTTTTTGCTTAAATTTCATAAAACAAATGATAGCAAAAGATTCTCTAGGTAATTTAAGGAAAATATATAAAAGGCAGTAAGGGACAATCTTCCATCGTTTAAGCGATAAATGCAATTTTCTAACATTCTGACCTCAAACACAAAAAAAATATTTTGAAAACAACGGCAACACTTACAATATTTTAAAATACATTTTTAAAAAGCCAGAAGCTCATTCTTATCTCTTAAATTTAAATCCACTAAATTTAATCAAGACTTTTTGAAAAAATGGTCCTCAAACTCAGAATTAAAAAAAAAAATGTTATTAGAAAAATTTAAAATGACTTTTTTCCAAACTTTTTCTAATAAAATATGAATTTATTTAAAAAAAATGTTTGGCCATAAATATTATCAGTTGAATTTCGAAGCAAAAAAGGTAAAATATATCACACTTTTGAAAAAAAAAAAAAATGAAAAATTACTTCAATTTCAATGGTTTTTTTTTATTAAAACTGAATTTTTGCATTGAAATAATTAATTTTCTCAAAGACTGTGGTAAATAGGAACTTTAAATTTTTGCTATATAATTTTCAACAGTAAGGGTTATTAAATGAATAAAAAATAATTTTATGTTTAGATGTTGAACTTTCAAAAAAAGAAGTTACATTTTTTTTCAAAACTTTTATTAAAAAAAGTTCTTCGAAAATGAAATACTTTTTAATTTTTTTTCATAAACCGTAATACATATTGACATTTCCTTTTATAATTTGAAATCATAATAAATGCGGCCAAAAAAATTTGAAAATAAATGCATTTTATATAACGACCAAGTTTAAAAAACCACATGTTAAAATTTTTTCAATAATTTTTTTTTTTCAAAAATCTGAGTTCAATTACCATTCTTTCAAAAGACGTTCATTCAATTAACTTAATTTTAATTTTACATACATATATGACTAAGCTTCTAGCTTTTAAAAAATGTATATTTGAATAATGTAGGTGTTGCCGTTGTGTTCAAATATTTTTTTTTGTGTTTGAAGTCAATTAATAAGAAAATTGCATCTATCGCTTGAACTATGGAAGATTGTCCCTCACTCCCATATATTTTTTTTCCTTGAATTTCCTAGACAATCTTTTGGCATCAATTAATTTATGAAATTTAAGAAAAATTTTTGAAAAAAATTTGTTTTTGTTCACAAAAATCTTCAATTAAATTTAAAAAATCAAAACGGCAACACCGGCAATTTTTAATCTATAGACTTTAAAGTATTTTTAATTACCGACGTTTGAAAAAAAAGATCATCAAAATCTAAGCTGTTCGGCCGGGTTCCCTAATATTGCCAATTTTTGATCTTTAGTTACTCCACTATAATTTAAAGGCTCTTTGTGTTTTTTCGAAGTAAAATGTATGATTTACTGAGAAAATTTGATCGGCACTAAGATTTTACTTCACATAGTTTGGGAGAAAATAACAAAAAAATTATATCACCTATAATAGAAAAAATAATATCACCATTATTTTGTAAAGAATATTCCCTTCCCTTTCAGTAATGTTTTGAAAAAAGAAAGAAAATTCTTAAAAAAATAAAAATAATAAAAATGAAAAGGAAAGAAATAGGTTTCATTATAATAAACTAAAACGTAAAATCTAGTCAACATTGATATTTTAATTGTCAAAGTGAAATTTTCACTATCCCACTTGAAATTAAAAAATGTCAAAATGATATGATAAAATATCAAAATTGATATTTTAATTGTTGGACAACTTTTGTCACTGAAAAATGTTAATTTGATAGCTGTTATTATCAAATTTTTTTTTCGGTGTACTTGAAAATAGATGTACATTTTCAAGAAAATAATCTTTAAGATGCTATAACTTTTTTACTTGCTCAATAGGGCAAGTATTGGTTTCGTGTAAAAAAAAAAATTCGAGGTTTTAATCAAAACTAACATTACGATGATGGAGAAGCCCAAAAAAGTGGGTTTCGTCATGACGTCCGTCGGTCTGTGCGTCGGTGCGTCGGTGCGTCCGTGCGTCCATCTGTACAAGTAGCTACAGCCTAAACGAGTAGACGGATTTTCTTGAAATTTGGTATGGATGTTTTTTTCGTAATTTCCAAGGTTGGTTTTTTTTTGTTTTTTAATATCTCACTTAGAACGTATACCTCCCATACAAAATTTTCGAGTTATTGCAATTTTATCGAAAACGGCTCTAACGATTTCGATTAAATTTAGCACACGTAATGCTGTATATAGTTCTAACATAACTGCGTTTTTAGTTTTTCTCAAAAAATACGGATAGTGGAAATATGGTCTTTATATTTTTTTAAATCGCGGATGTCGGCTCTTCCCGTACATTATTATGGAGTTATTGCAATTTTCTCAAAAATGGCTCTAAGAATTTTGATAAAATTTTGCATACGTAATATTCAAAGTTATTGCAGTAAAACTGCGTTTTTAGTTTTTCTCAAAAAAGTCAAGTCAAATAAAAAAAAATTTTATTTAACTAACATTTGGCCTCCATGCCGGCTCTTCCCCTACATCAACCAAATTTCTTAAAAATGTATATAGAGGCAGCTCTAATAACCTACAAGTAAGCTAACATAAAAGTGCTTTGAACTGCAAGAGCAAGTACGTGCGGCCCCAGTCGTGCATTTTATTTCTACATACAACTTTTATTGAAAAAATACTCATGACAGTTTTTAAAGATCATTTAATTTGCAATTGTTGAGTATCATTCCATTCAGCATTATAATATACTTTTAAATAATGTGTCATATGACCAGATTGCCATGAACCTAGCTAGATCAACCATCTTCTCCTCCCCTTCTCTAGCATATGCTGTTAAAAAAAATAAAACAACACAAAAAGAGTACATATACGCCACAGTGCAGTAGGTCAACATGCAAATAATGTGAATTATAACTTTGGCCTTGATAGTTACCCAACCTAAATGAAATTTAATAAACATTTTCACTCAATAAATAATTGAACAAAATGTTCATCTTCCTACCGTCAGTGTTAGTTTATAACCAGAAAAACAAATTGCTTTCAAAAATTTAAAAATATTTCTTCAGCTTCGTGAACTCAACTTATTTTCAAAATACTAAAAATAAAAAATAAACAAACACGATCGTTACACAAAACAAAGCCAATATAAATAAATAAAATATAAGTAGCATTTTTTATTTACTTTGTACCTACCCAAAAAGTCAGTAATTTTTTGGCTATCGAATACAACATACCTAATCTCATTCATAGCGGATTTTTTCTCGATGTCACTTCTATAAAATTTATATTAAATGCATCGTCCTGGATTCTACTGAGCAAACATTTTTTGTTGTAAACAAGAACAAACGATTACTTTTACTTATTATTAACAATCCTTTATTGTTGAAGGGTCGCAAATGTATAAGTTAAGAAAAAAAATTTCTCTGTAAACCAACAAATAAAAAACTTTTTTTTATCCTTAGTCAGCTATTACATGAAGCCTCAAGAGGCTTGACTCTTTTTTTCTAATTTTCTTTTGATAAATCATTCTGTGAGGCGCGTACTATTACACGATGCCTCTTGAGTCCAGGACTCAAATTTGACATTTCTCTTTTGATTTAAAATTTGTTGTTGTTGTATTGCACCAAGAAGCAAAAAGAAATGAAAGAGAATGTTGAAAAAAAAGAAAAGTGGAAAAAGAAACGTCAAAAAAGAGTCTCAGAATTCCGACCCACGACTCTCTGGTCGGATAATTTTTTGTTTCATCTTTTTTCTCTTTTGCACTCATTACGTTTCAAAAGAGGCGCGCCTCTTGAGGCTTCATGTAAAAGCTGACTTAGTACCTAGTCAATTGTTGTTGTTTCCCGTGCAAATTTGTACTGAGAACTGAGCTAAGTACTGAGTTACCAATAAAACACGGCTAATATGTTAGCGGAGTAACTTAAGCTCAAAAATTATAATATTCGGAACAAGGCCGAATAGCTACGATTTTGATGATTCTTTTTGAAACATCGCTAATCAAAAATGTTAAACCTTTGTGGATCCTTCTGTTGGCAACAGCGGCAACAGCCTGTTGCTGCATTCTTTTTATTTTGAAAAGTTTTGTTTAAGAAAAAAATTAAATAACTGAACATTTGAATTCTTCACAGCAAGCATTGTTGTTTACAGTGCAGAATTTTACTGAGCTGCGTACACAGTAACAAAAAAAGAAAAAAAAAAAAAACGGCTATTACATTTTTTTTTCTTGTACGTATACCTGTATGCATAGGAACCTAACCGCTTAAAAGAGGGTAGCTAATATCAACAAAGGATAAGTTGAAAAAAAAACAAAGAAATTACATTATGATAAAATTGTTTTATTGTTTGTATTGTATATGTATATAATTTTCTTTTTGTAAATAATCTTTCTTATATATATTTTATATTTTTTTCTAAGTTACTTATATCACATCCTTCGATATCACAGCTTTGCTATCCTCTTGAAAGGATATCTTTCTTTTTCAATAGTACAGGTTCTATTAGAGTTTGTTGACCCCATATTTTTACCAAGGACGCCAAATCTCCGGAACTTGTATATCTTCTCTGCAAGGTGAAGGTACTGGGCTATCCATATCGCTGTGATATCCTGATGAAGCTGGACTCAATGGTGCTGATATGGGTGAGGTATCGATCATCAGTGGGTTCAATGACCTCTGTTGACCTTCTGTTGAAGTATTTTGATATTTTTGTTGCTGATGTAATCCTTCAAGACGATTAAATTGACAACCTAAATGTGTCATAACAGATTTTCCAAATTCCACAGTTACTCCACGTGTTGATGCCAAAACACGAGACACTTCATTCACAGCATTCATATATCCATGGCGGAAACTATCAGTTAGTACTTCTGTTGATTGATGGCGAGGGCGACCAACTGCTTTGCTATGCCTCAGGAATGCAATAGTAGTTTCGAGCATTTCCGCTTTATCCATGCGTAGAATAGCTTCATCACTTTGAAATTCAGCTATAATTTGTTTGAGAGAATCCAAACACTTGTTGATCCTTGCCCGACGTTGTCGTTCGATAAGAGGCTTCTTTACCTTTTGGTAATGTTGTGTACGTGAAACGTATTCCATTTTTATTTTTTGTTTGAAAATATATATTTCTTCAAAGCAAGCAAGAGGAGAAGTTTACTCCTTGATAGAAGAACTGAGAATGATGTCCTTGTAAATGCGATGAGGTCCTTTTATACTCTGTCGTCTGTCCTACCGAATTTAAAAATCAACCCCTAATATAAATTTTGGGTTTTTTTCTTCGTTCGTACAATGTCGTATAGGGTAAGTAAGGATTCATAAAGACTCGACATTATTTAAAGGGATCAAAAGAGCAAAGGGAAAAGGGCCGTATGGTATGGCTCGTGGCCGTGGGAACCACACTGAAAGTGAGTTTCTCACAGGAATTTCGGGACACATGCTTTATTTTCTGTTTTTCTTTCCTCCTCGCCCTCTCTTGTTAGTCATAAACCTAAAAATGAAGATTCTTTAATGAAGCGGGGAAAAGAGAGATAGAGGTTGTAATAATGTGAAATCAGGATGAGACTGCAGATAATTTTTTTTGGGCACATTTACAGTATAGGTAGGTACACTGTGTAGTGTTGCAGCTGTTATTATTTGTTCGTTTTTTTTATCTTTGCCAAAAGGATTTTGAGGACACTTGAATTTTTACTCCCACGGTTCTCAGGCAAGCTGTTAACATTAAAAATGCAGCACTGTAAGTCCTTGTTTATTGCAGAATAATATGCCCTCGTGCTGGCGTGCGCTATAGAAATTATATGATAAATAGTTCTGGCAAGAATGTGTGCAACGGAATGCTCGTTTCAGATAGGATCAGGAGATTTTGTTCTTGTTTTTTTGTTTCTTTTGATAGTTTACTTTAATTTTTATAGGATGTGGGGTGTATCCAGTAAATATTCAGTTCATTTATTAAGGGAAAGAAGATTAAAGGACTTTAAACAATTGATTGATGTGTAGATTGGTAAGAAGGTAGGCATGTAAGAAAATTCGATTCCTCGTTTGGCAAGTGATAGTGGTGTTTGGAAATAGTTATGATAGTGACGTTAAGTCAGGCGTCTGACCAGTGTCCGTGTAATAGATTACTTCTGCGTATATAGTTAACTGCAGGAACAATATCCTCGTTCAGAATTTCCATATTCAGGGGTCATCCTTTTATTTAGAGAAGACTCTTCTCAGAATCAAGGAGGGTTGGTATAGAGTTTGCGGCTCCTTCTGTTGAAGAAGAGTCTGATGTTGTACTGCATTCATTTAGGGTGTTAAGTAGTGTCCGATAGCGTACTTGTGCGCTCACGTGAACAATCGAAGCAGATCGATGTGCTGTGGGGTGCGGTGTCATGACATCGATGCGCGCACAAGTGCGGTGTGTAGGATGTAGAGGTGCATACGATGGAGTCATGTTGGCTTTTATCGGGGAATTTCTCCAGTGGTGATTGGATCTTATCACCTCGTTTAAGTTTACGCTCGGATACTAGGTATTGACATTCTAATTCTATCTGGGAGTGTCAATGTGATGCTTAAAAGATTTTAGGTTAGTTCAATTTATATGTTCAAGTGACCTCAACTCCAAAAATTTATTAAGTTTCGCCCAGGTACGACAGTGGGCTCATCAGTTAGATCTGTCGTAGCTGGGCGAAAAGCTATCAATATTGACCAAAATGTTTTGATTGCAAAAGCTGGAGTATTTCATGACTCATTAGCTTCCTGAAAAGCGAAAATTGGTATGAACTTCGAGATAGTTGTCTGTAGCACCTTATCTTAGGATTCATCACGATTTTATCAGTATTACATTTTTGTGGGAAGTAGCTCTTGTTGATAGTATATACATAGTAAAACAGGGAAAAGGCCTTTACAAATAGAGTGATGATCTTAACGGCTTCATTCTAAATAACACTGTATCAACTTGATACACTTATTAAGAATGATTGCGCATGCGGTTAAGATCATCACTTTGTTTGTAAATGCCTTCTTCCTGTTTAAACTATTTTGTTCTGAGTGTATTTTGTCAATTTTAAGAAAAACTTGCCAATTAAAACAATCAAAATTTAATCATTGCAAAATTAGAACAAAATCTTAGAACTTGTTACTCTTTTAAATCTCGGTCTAGCAGCACTAGGCTGTTTTTTTTTTTTTTTTATATGATTTGTTAGATTTCACTGGTTTGTGTAAAGTATGTATATTAAGTATAGACCATCACAGTCTTTTCACAGTTCTTTGATGATATAATCAGCTGAAGCTGAAACCAATTTCAGCTGATTAAAGGACACAAATGTAAAAAAGTGGGTGTATAGGTAAATGTTTTTTTTTTTAAACTATTTATGTATAAGTCATCCTCATCAGTCATCACTAATGGAAAAAGATTTAGAAGAATTTAATTTGAAGTTTTAAATATCTATTCGTACGCACATAAATATACCTGAACATACTAAAGTAAAAGCAGTTGCATTTATGTATCTTAAAATTAGATGTTGCCTATGCTACAGGCAGGTTTTCAAAGAGATTCATTTATTACTTAAAGATTACAAAAACTGGCTAGTCGTACGCCAGAGAGATTATACCTGTTGAATGAGCAATTAAACAATAATAAATAAAAGGATCTGGGAATTTCCAACCATAAAGTAATTTATTTATTAAATGTAAATATGTTTCAAGCAGTGCCGGTTTAAGCACTACCGGCGCCCCTGGGCAAGATTGGAAGTAGCGCCTCTAAAAAAAAATCATTTTAAAACAATTTTTTTAAATCACGAAAAAAAGCAATAGCAGATTATGTCTTACCTCTCTTATTTTTGTTAATGCATTTATTAACAATGTGCAGTTTATTAAAGTACATAAGGTTAACTTAAAAAAAACTAAAAAAAAAAATTTATGTCATTTAGGCTCAATTGACAAGTTTACCTTTATCTCTGACTTTTTTGTTAAAACACATTTAAAGAGTAGGTACAGTTGGTTTTATTTGAACAATATTTTTTCAAAAACTTTTTCAACTAGGTACATTAATGTCGTTTTCGATTGGAATCACTCAATGATTCACTCATTATGAAATCCAATAAAAAAGTTTGAATCGCTTCCACCCAATTCTGAAATTTAATATTTCACTAAGAGAATAAAAAACTTGCAGCAGGCTTCTAAATGATTCCGGACGGCCAATCTAAAACGACGCCGTACCTTTATAAGTATTAGGTTTGTTCGTTGTGAGCTCTAGGGCACTCTGGGTCGCTCCGAATTCGTTTTGTCAAGCGTTTTTTTAAGCTCCTTTTTCAACCAGAGTTATTTCCTCTGTGTTTGATGTTCGCTGATGAAACTAAAGCTCTGAGGTGTTCGATGTAAAATGAAAACCCGAGAAACTCTGATTTTTTTGACAGTTAATTGACTTGACTTAGAGTGCCCTGGAGGGAGGAAATGGAGAAGCTGTAAATTTTTGGCCTTTCTGGATTTTGGGTTTTCGGGATTTAGGGTTTTCGGATTTTGGGCTTTCTGGATTTTCAATTTCGGGATTCTGTCGCGTCTCCCTTCTGTTTCTTTATTTATTATTACAGTCTGGATATTACCAGCTATGAACCTTGTTCTTCATAGATGAACGAAGATTTTGGACACCATTGTCCTTCTGGAAGCCAAACGAATTAACCGAAAATTGGGTGGCGCCTTCATTCTTCAAAAAGTTTAGGACAAACAATACGAGCGCCGTTGAAAATGTAAAATAGAAACAAACTGCGGCGCCGCTCAATTCTTGCGCCCCTGGGTGACGGCCCAGGCTGCCCCTCCCCTAAAACCGGCCTGGTTTCAAGTATAAGTTTTATTGCAATAGAACAAAAAATTTCGTTTATGATCCTACTTCACCGATTTACTGTTCAACGCAATCATTTTGTACTTTTCATCAACGCGTTAATTGTCACTTCGTTCGGCTCTCTTTGCTAGTATCAGGCAAACACCATGGTATTGATACTAGGGTTTTAAGCTTAGTATAGTACCTATCTATCCTACAAAAAGTGTGTTCCAGGTATTACTGTTTTTTTTTTTTTTTTTTTTTTTTTTTTTTTGAAGGTTTGTATCTCAAAAACTACTCACTACTAGATGCCGAAATTTTCTGGAGGGATTGCTATTGACTGATGGATCAACAAATGTAACGAGCTTGTAGTTTTTGTTTTTTTTTTTTGGTACAGATGTAAGAGAGGGGATCGAAATAGCATGCGTTGTATCCTTGGCTGACTATCTAAAACAAAATGTGTAAAAACAAGTAAAAATTGAAAAAAAGTATCCGACAGTGGCAGAACAACACTTTGAGAAAGAAGATTATACATAAATTACTCCGAAAATCTTTGGATATAGCGCCCATAATCAAAGAGTGATCGTCCGACTTGTAACTTTAATGGGCACTCATAAATGCTTACTATAATTGTTTGATGCATCGACCTAAGATGAATACCTGTCGCGTTTATGTAGTTTTTGTTTACTCAGGTTCCTACAAAACCTACGAGAAAAGATTTTTAAGATTTTTAAGACTTTAATTTTACCTGAACGTACCACGCACTTTACACACAGGGATTATACTTGTTGCCTTTTGCTTTGAACAGACATTTTTAATGAGATCCTTTGATTTGTTTCTTAAAGATTAAGATAACTGGCGCGGCGCATGCCAAAAAGATTAAATATATGCACACTGCACAGTATTGTGAAAAGGTAGGTAAAGTATGGATCTTCTAAAAGAGCAATTAAAGTGTTATTAATAAAATGCCCTGGGATTTTCCCATCATAAATTAATTTAGTTACATATCCCATAGATATAATATATATATGCGTTAAGACAGTAAAATCATAAATTTTATTGCAATTTATAAAAACATATAATAAAATAAATTCAATGCTTGCACATGTACATTGATCCTGATATTAAACAAGCTCAACGAAGGTCAAAGAAATCTAGCATGACTTCCTCGCACGATCTTGTTCTTATAATTTTTTTTTTTTCAATAACTGCTTTCATGATTTAGAAAAGTAACTAAGATAAACAAATACATAATGTATATTCTTTAAAAAAAATAAACTTCTGTTTGCATTAATTAACGAAAAAAAAATTTTTGTAAACTACCGTAATACCAACAAAAAGCAACAAAACAAAACGTATTAAATAGTCTACGAAATGAGACAAAAAAGTGTCCACCAAAGAGATTTCGATGTTTAGATATCTTAAAACAATTTTTTTTAAATGAAAAAAATACAAAAATAGGTGATTTGAATTATTAAGCCCTGATTGTTCAATCGTCAGTTAGACTATCAAAAGCATAAATATCAATATAAAAAAAAATTGTATTCGTTTGGGGTTTATTAGTGGAGTAACTAAAGATCAAAAATTGGCAATATTAGGGAACCCGGCCGTACAGCTTAGATTGTCGGTGTTGCCGTTTTGATTTTTTAAATTTAATTGAAGATTTTTGTGAACAAAAACAAATTTTTTTCAAAAATTTTTCTTAAATTTCATAAATTAATTGATGCCAAAAGATTGTCTAGGAAATTCAAGGAAAAAAAATATATGGGTGTGAGGGACAATCTTCCATAGTTCAAGCGATAGATGCAATTTTCTTATTAATTGACTTCAAACACAAAAAAAAAATATTTGAACACAACGGCAACACCTACAATATTCAAATATACATTTTTTAAAAGCTAGAAGCTTAGTCATATATGTAAAATTAAAATTAAGTTAATTGAATGAACGGCTTTTGAAAGAATGGTAATTGAACTCAGATTTTTGAAAAAAAAAAATTATTGAAAAAATTTTAACATGTCGTTTTTTAAACTTGGTCGTAATATAAAATGCATTTATTTTCAAATTTTTTTGGCGGCATTTATTATGATTTCAAATTATAAAAGGAAATGTCAATATGTATTACGGTTTATGAAAAAAATTAAAAAGTATTTCATTTTCGAAGAACTTTTTTTAATAAAAGTTTTGAAAAAAAAATGTAACTTATTTTTTTTTTAAATTTAACATCTAAACATAAAATTATTTTTTATTCATTTAATAACCCTTGCTGTTGTAAGTTAAATAGCAAAAATTTAAAGTTCCTATTTACCACAGTCTTTGAGAAAATTAATTATTTCAATGCAAACATTCAGTTTTAATAAAAAAAAAACCATTGAAATTGGAGTAATTTTTCATTTTTTTTTCAAAAGTGTGATATATTTTACCTTTTTTGCTTCGAAATTCAACTGATAATATTTATGGCCAAAAATTTTTTTTAAATAAATTCATATTTTATTAGAAAAAGTTTTGGAAAAAAGTCATTTTAAATTTTTCTAATAAAATTTTTTTTTAAATTCTGAGTTTGAGGACCATTTTTTAAAAAAGTCTTGATTAAATTTAGTGGATTTAAATTTAAGAGATAAGAATGAGCTTCTGGCTTTTTTAAAATCTATTTTAAAATATTGTAGGTGTTGCCGTTGTTTTCAAAATATTTTTTTTGTGTTTGAGGTCAGAATGTTAGAAAATTGCATTTATCGCTTAAACGATGGAAGATTGTCCCTTACTGCCTTTTATATATTTTCCTTAAATTACCTAGAGAATCTTTTGCTATCATTTGTTTTATGAAATTTAAGCAAAAAAAATAGTTTTGTTAAAAAAAATTTAATTTTAATTTTAAAAACAATAAGGCAACACCGGCAATTTTTAATCTATAGACTTTAAAGTATTTTTAATTACCTACGTTTGAAAAAAAAATCGTCAAAATCAGAGCTGTTCGGCCGGGTTCCCTAATAATTTTCTTAAGTTACTCTACTATATCTGGCTATTGAAAAATTGGCTCTAAATAAACTATTTTTTTATTTCTTTCATTTGTTTAAATAGTTTTAAGAGTTTTTTTTTTCTGAAAAACAGGCAAAAACGACTTAGTAGGTTGTATAATTTGACCGTCGATATGTACAATGACTTAAACTAAATAACTAAACTAAAACTAAAAATAATGGGGTTCATGATTATGATGGCAAAATAAATTTATTATTTACAAATCACAAACATTTTCTTTTGATAGATCCTCTAAGTTCTTTTGGAGGCAGATCAAAGTCATGGGTCGATGTGCACCTCAAAACATTAATGTTTATAAGTGAAATTTGAATTTAGTTGCTCCAAAGCAGACTCTTAATTAACAGAGCACATATTTGTAGAAACAATTCAATTCGGTTACTCTCTTCCTAAATGACATGTTCTTAGTCGGAGTTCGGAGATGCAATGTTTTCAATCAAGTCAAAATGTTTTTGCCGAGACATTATTCACCCTGATGTTATTAAAACTCTCCATCCACAAATTATATGCTAAATTTTTCATATTTTTTAGCTATACCTACCTAAAAAGGGAACAAGCGCTGAGAATAGACCCATAGCGATTCTTCTTTTCATTTCCAAGATTTTTGCAGTAATTGTTAGCAAGGTTATACCTATTCTATTCAAAAATTATAATGGCACACAAAAAAAAAAGTGGTCTGTACTGTTGACCAGGCCTACCTATCTTTATGTACATACATATTTCAATAAGCTTATTCCGAGCCTGAAGTGAGTTTAGCAAATTTTAAGTAAATTGCAAAAAAACCAACAAAATCACATCAAAACGGGGGATTTTTTTCTTGGTTTTTTGCAATCTTCTCAAAGTTTGGTCTGGAAAAATGACCGGCCCACAAAAAAAAACACTTGTCTGTACTTTTGACCGAACCAAAGGTATTTTTTCAAAAATTCATATTTTGAAAATTAGGGCCTTAGATCATAATCCGTATAAGACCCCTAGTTTTTTGTATAACCTTTCCGTTGTCATAGTTAAATGTTCGTTGAAAAATTACCTTTACCTATGCTGCCCATAATCTCGTAAAGGCCCTAACTACAAAATTTTCGATTTTGATTTTTTTTGAATATTTGGAGTTAGGGCATTGTGTCTGATTTATTCTCATTTATTTTTTTAGCCTAGTATAGGTCTTGAAATAAGTCAGAAAATTCAAAATGTACTTTTGATTTTTTTCATTTTTATATGCAAATTGCGATATTATATTTAGTGTTTCCCTCTATAACTCAGAAGTAAAAAAAATTTAGTTAGGGCCTTTACGAGATTATGGGCAGTATGATAACTACTTAGTAGAAGGGTTACCCTCGTATTGTTTCAAAAAAAACCTTCATCACTCAGTATTTAATTAAAAAAACATTTTTTTTCTTAGAGTCCTGAAGTAGTATGTAACGGTGTAACCACACGTGAAACGTCGACAAAAAAGTAACATAAAAAAATAAAACAAGCAGATTTTCTAATTTTTTTGATGTGAATGTTGTTTGTTGTTCTTATCACTACGATAATGACATAAACTTAAGATTCCCCTACTAGATGCAGTTTTTCAGTAGAAACAAAAACGAAAAGAAACGGTTGAGTCCTGATGGCAAATTTTGTATACCAATAACCAGTAAAGATAAACAGAAAAAATTGAAGGAAAAACAAAAAAACAAAAAGAAATATAGTTTTAAATCAATTGTTTATTTTTTTTTTTTTATTTTAACAATATTTTTTTTTAAATCATTATTTTATCAAAAAATAAAATTTTTTTCTTATTTGACAATATTCAGAAAAATATAAAATGTTTAATACATTTTTTTAAAGCTTTTGTCCCTATCACAGAGTTCAATATTATTTAATTATTCTTAATTCTATTAATGCACAGCCTTAACACTCTTAGGATACCTCCCGGCAGCGGCAACCACTTGTTTTTTTTTTTTTTCAAGTCTTGTTGTGTATTCACCATGGTCTCCAAACTGTGTTAATATTGTTAACCACTGGCCGATGTGCAATTTTAAGCAGCAATTCTGATTTAGTTGACATAGACGATGATGACATTGATGATGACATTGAATGGTCACTATCACTTCCATAACCAGAAGACACTGGACTAAGTATCAAAGGTGATTGACGATTTAAATTCTCTTCACCACAATAAACATTCAATGGTGTGTTTATTTTTGGAGAAGGAGCTGGTTTTGAGACCAATTGATTGAGGCGCACTCCTAAATGTGTCATCAGATTTGTTCCAAGAGTGATGTCAACTTGTGGCAGGCTTGCCAAACAGCGGGAAACTTCATTAGCAGCTTGAATGTATCCAGTTCGAAAGCTTTCTTTATTTTCAGATGCTTGTGGTGTTGTTTTAGAATTCTTAACTTTGCGTAAATGCTGTACTGTCAATTCCAAAATATCAGCCTTTTCCAATTTGACATTTGTATCTCCACTTTGTTGCATGCATTCAGCAATCAGATCCTTCAGCTCATCCAAACACTTATTGATCCTGGCACGTCTTTTACGCTCCAACATTGGTTTCATCACTTTACGGTATTGGTATGTTTTTGACATTTCGTATTTGGCGTTGGCGGTATTCATGGTTACGATATTTTTACGTAAAAAAGAACTTGAATATATTTTATAACTTTGAGAAGGTTGTTTAACCGTGTTGTTCGTTCGATAACTGAACTGAGAATGATGAAAAGAAGGGATCAAACCACCCTTATATACCTGCACGTGCCTCAGCTCTTTGAGCCTGCAAGAAAAAAAAAAGTACCTTCCGCCATCAAATGTGTGTGTGCGAAGGGATCAGACATTCTCTTCTGTCCTTTTTATTCTTATCGAAGAAGAATAAACCAGATAAGCACTATGCCTGCCACTAACGCACAACAGTTGATGGTTGTTGTTACTTGATAGGGAGAGAGTGGTGGTGTTTTTTGAGAGCTCTCGCACATGATATGATGATGGTGGTGGGATGACGAATTCAATCCTCAGGCCAGGCAGCCTGCTTGCCACAAGCTGCTTCCATGCTACACTCCTGATTCACGAAACGATTCGTGGGAAACAATTTGGAAGTGAGTTTCCCACACGATGTTTTCATTATTACTCTTGGCAGCAGTGGCAGAAGCAGCAGCCACCTGCCCTTCGTCAAATGGATGTTGAATGTACACTTACTTATATGAAGCTCTTTTTGTTAATGTATTTAGACTGTTAGTGTATTAGTGCCGTGTGGGTTTCGTCATCGCCATTTAGTAGAGAGACCCAGAAACATTGAAAAGTGTGAGAAACTCGTGGTTGCAGCTGTTGTTGTTATTATTCAACTCAAATATCAAATTTAGGATACAATCCTTTTATCAGTTCAAGAGCGAAGAAGCCCTTTTTTTTTCTTAGGCCAGGGCTCTGGCTTGATTTGGTTGTATATTATACATGATGAGTGTGCTATGATGTGGGGGAACTATGGGCATTCCGCTGCATAAGGTTTTTCCGTTCACGTGCAGGGCATGAGTTCTATCTTTTATGCTGCACTTTATACCTATGTTGGACTTGGACTTAGACTTGATATGATACGAACAGGTATAAGAGCCATTTGGGGTACACACGGAAGGATGCAAGGTATTTTACCTTCGTTCGTTCTTCTATAATACTTGTGACGTGCTTTTTCGAATTTTGTTTTAATGTTGATATTCGTGTTGGTCACTTGATAGTAAGTTCCATCTTTTGTATAGGTAGGATTTTTAGATGCATTCGAGTATAAA
Organism: Episyrphus balteatus; assembly: GCF_945859705.1. Taxonomy (NCBI): domain Eukaryota; kingdom Metazoa; phylum Arthropoda; class Insecta; order Diptera; family Syrphidae; genus Episyrphus; species Episyrphus balteatus. The sequence continues at coordinate 77,868,251 of NC_079136.1, read as the reverse complement.
GTTGAATTGGGATTAAGAGAATGTGTGGTGTTTGTTTGGCGGATGGTTGGGTTGATGTTTGAGCTTCTTTTTTGAGATTACTTTTTTTTAGTTCGTGTTCTTGGAAATTGCTTTAACATTATTGCGGCGCGATGCTGTACATATTGGTGGTTTGTAGTATGTGCACACTTTTGACACGTGAGCTTCATTAATGGTTGAATGAGGCAGTAGCCTGTAGGAGATTGGGGTTTAATAATTTTTGCTTGTGCTTTTGTTGGTGACTTTTTTTTTGTCAGTTATATTAGTATTAATGGCAGTAAGTAAGTTTGAGTTATAAGTTAGAGATATTTTTGAAAATAGATAAGGATTATCTTCTGTCACGGGTAAAAACAAAAGAAGCTATTTTGAGGTACCTAGCCTAGGTATTTGCTATTTCAAATGTGTATTTAAATAATCAAAATATTTGTAGCTTCTATAAATAATAAGTAAAAACGTAACCGCTTCCTTTCGCTAATTGAAGAAAGTTAGAATTTTTAAAGACTTCATTACCTAAGCACCATGGTCCTATTTTAATGACTGAAGCTGTATTATTTTTCGCATGTTATCACTTTATATAAAATATCTTTGTTGTAATCTAAAAAGTGTAGGATAAACCATAAATGTACTGTCCAGCTTTACTCGAAATAAAAGAGTTGAGAAGCGAACTTTCTTTTTGGGATTCAAACTTAATTTTTCTGTTTTTTTAATTTTTGTTTTCAGGAACAAATTGTATTTGATTAACTTTGAAAAGTATGTGATAAACAAGTATGATAAATAACAAATAATAGTAATAGATAACAGTTTTATAATCACGATCGCTCTCTGATGTACCATCAAATTACTGCTGAGTGGATATTAATCCACTGGGTCCACATCACAAATATGCGACGTTTTGCAACATGTATTTGAAATAAATGAACCTGAAGTAATTGATAAATTTTTAATTAAAATCACTAGTTGAATATATTCTGAAACACTTTTGACTGTCATGTACCCTGGCCTCTTGCTCGTATGCTGTACAGATGATAAATTGTTTTTAATAATCTCATCTCAAACATGTTTTAAGAAATTTTGTTTAATAGCAATTGAAGCTTGATTTCAGCAAAAGTTTCCAACACAGCAGCAATTTGAGGCAATAGTTAATACATATTTATGTTTGTATAGTAATTCTTAAACAGTCTTTATGAACACCGTTGACAACCAAATACAGAAGAGCCACACAAATCCAAGCCTAAGTATAATGCTAGACTTGATTGCATAGTTAAAGTCTAATCTGATTTTTTAGGAGTACTTGATTAACGACCAGTCATTTTAATAGCTTAGCCAGCTTTTCTGTACCGCACGGAGAAAAATAAAACACTTTAAAATAAGATGATGTCCATACCTTAAATCCCATCTTAAAATAATAAAATTTCTTATGAAAATACATACAAAAATAAATTCTCTTAAATTCAAAAGTTGTAGTGATCAGTAAACTGTAGTTTATTGTCAAGAATTAAGAATTATTACTTAGGGCCAATTTTTCAATAGTCAGTTAAACAGTCAGTTAGTACTTATTCCTAAGGATAGAGAAAAAATCAATTTTTCAACAGGCAGATATAACTTATTCCTAAGAATAAAACTATCTGCTTCTTTCAGAGACGAATAAAAATTATTCTACGGAATAATTTCAACAAAAATATTGTGTCAGTTGTCAAAGCTGTTTTGAAAGAATTTTGAAAAAAATACAGTGAAACACAAGAAAACAAAAACAATCATGAATAAAAATGACGTTTAATTTTAAATATTTTTGAATTTGACAATTTTTTTTTGTTATTCTGTAGAATAAATTATTTTTGATTGAAAAATTCAATGTTTTTATCTGATTGTTTATGAGTCTAATAACTTTATTCATCAAACAGTTAACTGACTGTTTATTAGAAGATTGAAAAATTGGCTCTTAGTCGGATAAAGTAATGATTTTTATTTGGAAAATTCATTGTTTTTACATTTTTCGACGTTTAATAAAAGACTGTTTAAATTGCACCATTCCCTAAAACTATGAAGGTCCTCTTGAAATTGAAAGCAGTCATCTATTGAATTGAAGAAGTGATGATTTTTGTATAATTGAAGTTAAGTCATTTATTTATGTAAATAATAAATAATAATAAAGGGCCAAGATGCCTGCCTTGTGGCACACCAGATTTAACATAGAATTGTACATACATTGCACATTTCTAAAAATAACACTGTAACTTCTATTTTCCATGCAATCCACGTTTAACATTTTTCATTGAAACCAAAAGCCTTTAGTTTGATTAGCAAAGTTTTGTGACACACTTGTTTTCGATCTTCAAAAGAATCAATATAAAACTATGCCAAATGAAATAGATTTGTAACAGTTGATTTATTTTTGACAAATCCATGTTGACTGTCACAGATTATGCATAAATCTACAGTTAAAAGATAAAACATTGCAGATAAAATGGATTCAAATAGTTTAGGAATAACGAAAAGTTAAGAAATGGATCGGTAGTTTCTTTTGATTTTTGTTTGATTGAATAGAATGTATAGAGGACAGACATCTCCAATTCGGTTATTTTCAAAATCTGGAAGACCCACACAATACAACACTAAACAAGGAAAAATCATGAACTCGAAAGCCCTAACTCCTGCGCTTTTTCTCCCGTATGTCCGCCAATGCAAACAAGGGTGATAATTAAAATTATTAATAAAACAAATAAATTTTCTTATATTTTTTTAATTTTATTTAAAAAAAATTATTCACTAAAATATAAAATTTACTTTCTATAAAATATATGTTTTATAATTATAATCTATTTAGAGAACGATATTATTTATAAAGCTGAATGTCACGTCTTATCCTTATCCTTACTACTCCATATCACAGTTACCCGTTATTCACGTAAAGCTTTTTTATACTCCATTCAAAAAAGATAACCTCCATTCACATCATGAAGATACTGGTTGTGCACCGCTTACTAGCCTGACTGCTAACATTTATTTCTGAATGAACTGTGTACCTCAATGAAGTCCCCATCAACAGGTAACTGCTGCATGCTAATATCCCAGTAAAAACTTCCGTCCAAGGTTTCAACGCACTTCACTGATTGGTATTGGTGGTTTTCCTCGTTCGTTGCTGCTGCTGCTACATCATCAAAACATGACAATAATGAAGTAAGTAATGCTTCATTAGCTTCGTTCTCGGCAATTTCTTCCTTGTGTATAGCGTAATTAGCTTCAGCTCCATTTGGCACCTGGCCACTGTTACTACCGTAGTTGCTGCTGTCGACGGTAACGACGACGTGTTGACGTTTATGAATGGCTAGCATGGCCATGACGAATTTCCTTACGAATTTGCACGTCATTGCGAAGCGTCCATACACTTTGCGTTTGGTCACGAACATTTTTGCTTTTCTTTCCTGAATAAATTCGTGTAAAAATGTATAAATTCAATATTACTGTCCGACTCTGACAACGACTAAACGTATAATGTACAATTTTTGGCAAACGACTTTGCCTTTTATACTTCCCAGGAACAGGGATAAAAGAGCTTCTTTACGTTCTCTGGTTTTATTCAAAAAGAACCCACTCTCTGAACTTGTACGCTTGAACAAAATCGGAAAGTGCTGTGCTACACGTGTTGCAAAAGAGACAGACAATTATTTTAAAAAGCAAAACGTAAACAACCCCTAACCACCCCTCACAATCCCAAGCACCCTTGTATGAAGCCTCGACGATGTCGACAAGTGGAAGGCAAAGGCACCCAGTGCCAAAAGGGATCTGATTGCGACTTCAACCCATCATCAGGCTTTAGGAAATGGATGGAACGCATGCATGTGTGTACAGTTTATGTGTGTATTACTTTATGTTGTGTTGTCCTTAATTTGAATCTGAAAAACTATCCCACGGTTTCAGGTTCTTCGCTCGTGGCAGATGTTTGCAAAACTTTTTTTTTTAATATACATATTTTTAGGGTTGTTTTGTGCCACTGAATGCAGATCGTGTTGGAATACACTTGCTGTGACACAGTCAATTGATACAATGTCCTGTTTGTGGAAGGAATAATCGTACTTTAAAGAGGGAGGGTAGAGGACATAGGAAAGCTAAACCGTGGGAAACAATTTCACTGCATCTTTATTCGGCGTCATCCGTCCGTGGTTGGCCTGCGTTGCGGTCGCGTTCAATTTTTTTTTATTGGCAGTTCGTTGTCCCAATCCGTATGCAGTTTTTTTTTTCACTTGTTTGAAGGCTTCTGGCATTGCGTTTCATTCATAATCGAGCGTATAACATCATTTGAGTTTTTTTTTGTTTTTGAAGATTTTATCTTGTGGATACATTTTAATAACCTTAACAGTTTTGGTCGTTTCAAGTGACCGTCATCAAGCATCTTTTTGGAAACTGGAAGTTTCAAATGGTCTTGTTATTAAGTCTTCTGATGATCTGATGAGTTTGATGATGTTAATTGAAATGAAGTTAATAAGAACCAGAGAAAGAGTGATTGTAAGGCAGTAGCCTGATTTTTGTTAATTAATGAGAGAGACATGAGAAATTTACCGTTAGGTAATTACATATTTGAATTTATATTTGCACATAAATATGCTGTTATATTGTGTACATGCGAAAGTAAAGATATTTTTGACGAAACCATCCATATTAGTATGATAAATTAATTAATCAAATGATTATTTCATCCTGTTTGCAGGGTAGATAGAGATACCTACATATATGAATGTACCTATTAAAAAAGGTGAAATAAATAATATTGTTGTATTTCCGGTTGGTACCTATGCCATTATAATGAAAATATTAATCGTCACATAAAACGAAGTTTCAATACAATTTGTTGAGATTTTTTCAAAAAAATGAATTTTTCATATACCAAGAAGACATTTCTATGAATTGCAGGTAAACGTTAGAGCCGTTTTTGAGAAAAACCATCTTTTTTATTTTGGTCTTATGGAAATTACCTACCTACCGTTAATTTTGGTCCTTAAATAAATTTCTTTCTTTCCTATAGGGAATCACTAAATACCTTAACTACCAAGTTTTAAGAAAAATCGCTTCAGTGGTTAAGGCTGCAGCTTGAGATAGAGACAGAGAGAATTGCAACAAGAAAAGCGTCTTTGAATTCGTATCCCAGGAGAGACTTTTTTTCTTGTAATAGAAGAATACAAAATTCCATTCCATTCCATTCCATTCCATTCCATTCCATTCCATTCCATTCCATTCCATTCCATTCCATTCCATTCCATTCCATTCCATTCCATTCCATTCCATTCCATTCCATTCCAAAATCCTACACTCAATAATTGAATAACGAAGAAAAAAATAACAAAAATAATAAAAATTATTTAAATTATTTCTATTTTAAGTGGAGCGATTGAATATAATTCAATTTTAAAGTTCAAGTGACCTCAACTCCAAATTTATAAAGCGTTTCGCCCAGGCACGACAGTGGGCTCATCAGTTAGATCTGTCGTACCCTTACTAAGACGCCTTATTTTGGTCGATGTTTACCGACACTAAGGTCTGAATTTAAACAAATTCCCTTTGAATATTAGAATTCACAGTATATTCATGCTGTGAGTTTTATATAGTGTCGGTAAACATCGACCAAAATAAGGCGTCTTAGTAAGGGTACGACAGATCTAACTGATGAGCCCACTGTCGTGCCTGGGCGAAACGCTTTATAAATTTGGAGTTGAGGTCACTTGAACTTTAAAATTGAACTCAATAATTGAAGAAAATGTCAATTTATTTAGAAGTAGATTAATTGAATTTTCAATATTTCCTTATTTCGAATATTTCAAACAACAATTTTTTTTTTTCACCCCAAAATTGATTCAGTGCAAAAATTGTTAGTTTTGCACTGTGGTTCGTTTGCCCCACGTTAGCCCAGGATAGTCCAATTTTTTTTTTTCTTTATTCCACTATTTTTTCAGAAGATACACGAAAAAACATTTTTTCATATCAGAAACCGAAAAAATGTATAATCGTAAAAATGTATAATCGTAATTTTAAAACCGTGGTTTGTTTGCACAAGATTAGCCCAGTATAGCCCAATTTTTATTTTTGTAGGTATACGCTTTTATTTTTGCTACGCTTAGTTAAAAATTATAGAAGAATTAGTTTTTATTCACCACAAGAAAAAAAAGTACACATACACCGCAGTGACCTTTTTAATTTATAATTTAGAAAAATTAAATACACATTGCGCTTCAAATGTTATTTATTTGACTTAGAATTTTTACTTGATTCAATGTAGTCCATAAAACATTCCTGTTAAGAAGCTTAAGTTGATTTGTTTCATTTCACCTTAAAAACCAAAATATACAAATATTTTTTCAATCGTAACATCATTGATTTTTGGGTTTGCCATATAAGCCAGAGATCAGAAATAACAGTCACCATTTATTTTCAACTGGTTTTTCTCTTAGAGTTACCACCTTACTTTAAATAGGTTTCGGCTAAGGTTTGAGATTTATTTTACAAAATCAAAAATAAAGGTTATTGGTTGAGATTTATTTTTTATTTTCTAAAATATCTCTCAAAGGTTGAGATTTTTACAAAAAAAATAAATGAAAAAGATCAACCTTTAACCGTTTTCGTAGAAAATAAATCTAAAATGGTTAATTCAAAGGAAAAAGTCGAATATCTCAAAAATGTCTTTATTTTGCAAAAATAAATATGAAAAGGATGTTTTTTCTTAGTTTATGTATTAAGTTCAACTAATAATAGACTCTCAAAGTTTTTTCACCCAAGATAATATCTCTTTTCGCTTAAAATAAAATATAAAGATGAAAAATGTCCTTCCCACTGTGAGTTGAGTCGCTGGGACGACCAATGCAATTTCGAATATTTCAGGAGACCGATAGTCTAATTGATTAATTTGCAGATGAGATTTATTTTTTTCTCTCAGCGATAAATCTCACTGGTTGACCGAAACATAAAAAAATACAAAATAAAGGTTTCTCTCAGACCTAGACCGAAATTTTTCTTTTTTTAAAATAAAGGTTATTAGTTTAAAAAAACAGATTTTATATATTTTTTATTGAATCAAATTATAGTATTCCCTAATTTTTTTTCATAGAAAGCTTTAAGATAAGAGTATTTTTTACCATAAGAGCAAGTAGGTACGTACGACCCAGTCGTGCATTTTATTTAATTGCTCTTAGTTAATTCTATCTGATGTTAATATGGTACTGAATTAAATTTATTTGATTTGTTTAAAACTTCAGAGCTTCATCAGACAAGGTTGATTCTCCGCTTATCCTCCACTGTCGATTAACAAATTGGAATTAATGCCCATTTAAGGACAATTAAAAAACTTTGCAAGCAAAAATAATCTTTGCAAATTGATATCACCATAAAAACCCAAAAGTTTTATCAAAGATTCTACAACACTAAACATTCAAACATTCCTAAAAAACCACAATTTTGTTTTCAACATTTTATCTAACCGCAAACTTAAGAATAACAATTAGGTACATACTTCAGTTTTTGATAAAATTAGCTTGGTTACAATCAAACGAAAATATATTTGCCTAAGTGCCTAAATTTATTCATTCTGCACAGTGCACAGTATGTAGGTACAAAAAAGAGCAAAATAAAAAAATCTACACAAATGCATACATATACATAATTAGTTTCAATTTTACGCAAAGGGAGCATAATAACAAATATCCACATGTCGCATTGTGTTTAGCATATTTTGTGGTCATAGTTGAACAAAAACTAGAGAACACGATTGAAAGCTTGCCCCAACTCAAGTGATAAAATTTTATGATTTTATTTGTAAAACAAAAACAAAACAAATACATACCTACTTAATTGGGTAGTTTGTTTTTGTTTTGCCTTTAAAATGAAAAATGAGTATTATTAAGTTTTAGAAAAAACACGGATGATATTAAAATATTGAATCTAAATACAATTCTGACAAAATTATGTTGCAATTCAAATTTGCTCATTTCTATTTTGATTTCGATAACAATTACAACAGTTTTGTTAAAATTTAAAAAAAAAATATGCGTTTCTTATTTGCCAAACAAAATTGTACAATTATGGTTAAGATAACCAATCTTATTTTAATAAAAAAATTGATAATGCAAATTTTACTATAGCCAAAAATCCTAACAAATAAATACTAAATACCCTTTTACAAAATAATATAGTGTACCATATTTTGCTTAAGAGAGATAAAAAAAAACTAAATAAAATTTGAAGAGCTCAGTATGTTAGGTACCTTCCAGCTAATTGAATTTTGAGATCTACTAAAATGAGAATTGAGAAAGAACATAATCATTTTGAACGCATGCATACATTATGACCACCACACCAACAAATTAATCATGTCACATGTCGCCGTTTCGAAAATGACGATGGTGATGGGAATGATGACGAGCTCCAAACGAGAGACCTTAATCAACATGCCTCAACGCAACACAATACTATAACAAACCGGATGCTGGGCATTTTTATGATTGAGATTCAAATTGTCTGGCTGCCCAATTTTCAACGTCCCCGATGTTATCATTACAATTTAATTATGCGAGTGATCATGCAGAAGAAAAATATCAGAGAGGAAGTTGGTAGCGTTGCATTGATGTACCGAAAAAAATAAGAAAATATTTTATGAGGATTGATTGCTGCCTTAAAAAGTTGACGGAAAAATGATAACCCCGAAGTCTCACCATTAGAGTAAATAATTGCGACCCAATCGTGCATCTTATTTATATTGTTTAATAAGTGGATGAGACTAGCTTTATTGGTCCTAAAGTTATAATGTTAATTGCGGAAATTTTAAAGGTTCATTTACCATCAAAGGATAGGCTCAAAATACATTTTTGTTCTCGCACATTAATGAATAATTAATGAATAATTGATCACCATTTTTCAGACAACATAAACAACATCTTTGGATTTCCAACAGAGTATTTATCTGCCCCACTGTTAACACAAACTAAGTTCCTTTCAGTGCCAGCGCATAATTCTAGTAGCCAAGTTAAAGACTGTACCCCAATGAGATCATTTCCCACAACAGCATGGATGGGCGTTTAATTAGCGGCAGCAATCCATCCATGTCCGCTACAGTTCCTCAATCCTTTCAACTTCCAATCGAGCAATCAAGAAGCATTTTCTTCATGCGCAAGAAAAAAACTTCTTTGATGACTGGCACAGCAATAAAGTGTAACAAAAAAAAAAAACGTAAAAAAAATATAAACTTCGTTTAATATAACAACAGAAGCGTCATGCGGGGCCATTTACACACAAGCGAACAGACAGAAAACCAGCTATCAAGTCAAAAACCTACCTATTGCAATGCAGCCAGTCACCTTTAGAGCCGCGGGTAGGTAAACACTACTCCAACACGGTAGGTAGGTACACCTCGTTTGTTGGTCGTGCACTTAAAGGTAGATGAGAGCCTATTGAGATTGACTCCAGGCTCATAATGACCAACTTCAGACCGAAGCACGTTCAGTGTGTGCCGGATTTTTCGAAACCGTGAGAACCGATTTTGTCGTGTGTTTCCCACGCGATCTGAACACCTGCCTTTTTTTTTTGTTGTTTGGTCTTCTACTTCGTATTCTTATTCGTTCTTTGCTATAAGGTAAGATTATAAGTATACATTTTCTTCGTCATTGCGGTTCGTCATACTCGATAGCTTGTTGTAGCCATAGGTATACGCGACGTATTGGGTTTGATTTTTTTTTTAAGCCGTGTAAAGTGGCAGAGATATAGCTTTTTTTATGTACATTACGTGCTTAGTTGTATTATAGGTATATCTATCTTTTTTATACTCGTGGCCATAAAATGACAAACGATATTTTTCCACTGATCGAAACATGCGTCGATAGCACACAAAATAAAATGTTCTGTGGGGTCGCAGGTAATTGCTTGTCCCGACAGCGAATTCAAAAATATGACATCTTTAATTCGCGGCATTTTATAATTTTCGGAGGTTAAAGAACTCGACCCTTAAACCCTTTAAGTGGCAAATGACTTCTATTTATTTTGATAATGACTTCAAATGATTTTGATTACAAAACGAACTATGCCATTTTATTTCTCGTAAAAAAACGAATTTTCCAAAATTTTTAGAGCCGTTTATTTTTTTTTTGAATACCTCAATGAAAAAATTAAAAAAAAAAACAATCCAAGAACTGTACAAAAGGTTTTCCGTTTTAGGAAAATATTAATCAACACTTAAGAACAAAATGTCTAAAAAAATCATCACCCCATTTTCTGGGGTTTGATTTTTTTAAGAATCCTAAACTTGCTAGTACACTGCCACTGAGGGAAAAAAAACAACTTAAAATCAATGATAACCACGTTGATTGAACTATTTTTTGGAATGATTTTGTGTTGAAAACGATAATTTTAAAATCAAAGTAGAACATCGTTAGTTTAAGTTCGATAAAGATTAAAAAAAATGTTTTTATTTTAATAATCATAACCTACATGTTTCAAAGACAAAATCATAGTCAAATGAACGAAACGGTATGTTTTTAAAAAGTGTAATTAATAAATACAAAAATTACTTACCATATTTTGCAATTATTACAATTTGTTTTAACTAGTAAGATATGTATTTCAATAAAAAAAAAAAGAGTTACACATACGCCACAGTGACCCGCAGTTAGGACGCAAACAAAATAATTAAAACAATAGCTGACGAAACAATTACACCAGTTCACCTTTGTTGACCATTCAATAAATATCACTTGAACACACTTTGAACTCTCACCTTAAATTATCAAATTTAAAAAAATAAACTTGGTTATTTGAAAAAAAAAAAATGCTTTCAATAAAGTCAATACCTTTATATTTAAAGGCAAAAACAAAACTCTTCAAAATAAAAATAAAACACAGAAAATCCAACTTATAAAAAAACAGATTTAAAAAAATCGCACAAAAAAAGCACTAACTTTTGACATTTTATGCTTCATTTTTACTTGCGATATAGGTACTGTAGGGCAAGTTTAGGATTCGTAAAAAAAATCGAACTCGAGATAACAATTTTACATGACATTACGATGATGGAGAATGCCAAAAAAGTGGGTCCGGCAATTCTGTCTGTCTGTCTGTCTGTCTGTCTGTGTGTCTGTCTCTATCTGGAGCTGCAGCCTAAACGAATGAAGTGATTTTCTTCAAACTTGGTAGTTAGCAGTTTTTGGTGATTCCCTAGAGGGGAAATTGAAAAATTTTTTTTATGACCAAAACTAACGGTACCTGCCATATAACGGAAATAGAAAAGGTAATTTTTTTCAAAAACGGCTCTAACGATTTTGATTAAAATTTTTGTGTGTAGTACTACATATAAGGGCCAACTTTTTAAATAAAAAAAATATTTTTTGTACCGTTATTAACGGTACCTGTCATAGAACGGTTTTTTTCGTTTTTGAATATCTCGTACAAAATTAACCCGATTTAAATGAAAATTTTTATAGAAAAGTGTGTAAGTAAAGATAATATTAAAATTTTAGAAAATTTTCAAAAAACGCATTTTTGGTTTTTTAAAAAATATTTCAAAATTTTTTTTTGAAAAATCAATTTTTTGAAAACGGATCAATGAAAAATTTTGAAATTTAGTTTTTATGTGTAAATTAATTATTTCTTCAAAATGGCATACCAACTTTTTTTTTGAAAAATGTTAAAAAAATTTTATATATAAAAAAATTATTTTTTTAAAAAACGGCTACTACAATTTTCAAAATTTTTTTTCTAAAAATACCTTTTTATACGAGAAATAAAATGGCATATTTGTTTTTTTTTTTAAGATATTTTAAAACGGAGTTTTATTAATTATAAAAACAGATTTAATTTTTTTATACTACTTATGAAATTTCTACAAAATATCAAATTTTAAATTTCTTGAATAAAAAGCTTTAACATTATAGTTACTTTAAGCATACGAGCAAGTACGTGCGACCCCAGTCGTGCAATTTATTTATTTTAGACTTTTGATCAGCTTTTTGGTATAGATACCAAACAAAAAAATTTATGTGACCGCATTTAAAAAAATAAGTTATGTTCTTCAAATTCTTTCGCTTTTTCTTCTCTAAAGAAAAAGTTTGAAGTCTCAAAGGTGCTTCCAAAATTAACAATATAATTATTATATTTTATATATTTTTTTTTTTAAAATAGTCTGTTTTATGCATTTAAAAACTTCCCTTTTCCAGCGGTTCTCGCACTAAATAGAAAATTAATTATGCCCATTGAGCATTGTTCCCCGAAAAGTAGTTTATTTTTATCCATTAATTTCAGTCATAATTAAGGAATTTGAATTGTAACGAATAGGTATTTCCGCAATTCCAAGTAACCACATCATTGAATTAACCGACCACCGCAGGCACTTCGTGTGGTCCATAGTCTGTTTGGGATGACCAATTTTGATTTTTACAACCCCAAAAACTATATCCATGACCAAAAATATCCTACACGCATATTTTATGAAATGACTACAAATTGAAACATAAATCTGACAATCCACTTGAGTCAGATATTATAGATTCAAGTTCTGAGAAAATTTGAAATGAATCCCTTTTTCAATCAGAAAAAAATTCAAAATACTTATGTATAAAGTCGGTTCGTTTTTGTGTCACATGGTGACAATAAACCACTGCATCATATTCCAATGTGATTCCATGAAATTCTTTGTTTTGTTTTTAATTTTTTTTTTTCATTATTATTTAAAGAACGAACCCGCCCGAATTGAATTACTCTACCGCTACGACCATACCATCAAAACCGTTTCAAGTGATAAGTGAATGCTATGCATATGAATGTGTGCACATGTGCAGCACACTTGCTGTTATGAAATCAACTTATACCCCTGTTATCCTAGAAAGGAATCCGATTACGCCATCAGAATGGGTATGAGAATGACCAAACTCAGTTGTTGGGTAAGGGAATGTTTATATTTGATGGAATTTTTCAGCACTTCAAACATTGAGAAGACAGAACCCGTAACATAAATCCATTATAAATCAACGTATAGCGGAGAGTAAGTAAAGTAAATATTAAATACAATACCATTTCGGCCCCCTCAACTGAAACTCTATAGAATAATCAAATGGGAATAATGTATGTGAAAAGGGAAAACAAAACAAAATAAAAGAAAAGACCAACAAGGACATTATATTCAGAGTTTCGATTCGACACTTGATCTCTTCTTAGCTCAGGTGTTCTTTTCATATCGAGTTGAATGCTTGCTTTGCTTGCCTGCATATTGGGTTAGGATAGGAATAGTGCACGTATTGATATTGCCCCCTAGAGAGTCCCTTATCTTTATACCGTTTTTGTGTTCACCCTACGGGTCTTTTTATATTTTTTACCCCAGCAGTGATAGTGACGTGATCATGGTTTTATTTGCTCTTTCTCACGGTACCGTAGTAACAGGTAGATTTTTATCTTTTTATGTATAATGTATAGGAATGTTTAATTGAAGGTTGTAAGAATTCCGTTATGCGTTCAATATTTTCAATTTGTTCTGATTGAAAGTCTTTTGTTTTGATTGTGATAAATTTAAAGCTAATGGAATCGTGGCCCAAAAACTGATCAATAATTAAATATACCGTCACTAAGCGGATTGGATATGTTGAAAGTTTTATGCCTCTATTTTATCGAGAACTTAAAAATCAATAACAATCTGTTATCTAATAAAACTCATTGTTCATTGTTCGAGTCACAGTACACATAAAAAGGTAATATCTTCCAAACTGACATTGGTCGCCAAATTGTCAAAACATGCCAAATTGTCAAAACATGACAATTTGGCGACCAATGTCAGCTACCGTAATTCTTAATTGTTTAAATTACCGACGAAAAATCCACAAAAACCGAAAAACCATGCACAGCAGTAATTTTTTAACAATTATTGACCATTTTCCGAGAAGAAACACGAAGAAAATTTGTTATTTTTCAATTTAAAATTTTTTCAAATGACATTTTTTAAATTAAAACACAAACAAATTCCGTGTTTACTGCGATTGAAATATAAAAATTAAAGTCCGACCTGACAGATTGGTGCCCATTTTTGACAAACAAATTTTGACAAAGCTCACGTTCAGGAAATATTAGGGACTAGATATTTAGACAACGTCATTTTCTGAACGGAAATAAAGGCAAATTGACTAAATTTGTTTCGAAGTTTCATTATTGTCAAATATCGAAATTTACTTAAGATTTTTACAGATCGCATGGGGCAGACATTAAATTTCACTATTCTTTTTTAAATAAATAATACCTATTAATAATAACCGAGAAAGCACTTTTTACTCGTTTTTCAAACAAAGATTTAATTTTTCTAACGTAATTCATTAATTAAAAACAATCAGCTGTCATGTTGACAAAAAAAACTTTTCTAAATGTTTAGGTAAAATTTTCTTGCCTAACTTTCCAATCAGCTTTCCAATAAAATTACCTAAATTGGAAGGATTTTTTTTGACAGTTGACCAATCAGAGAGTGAGAAATTACCTAAATATTTAGGCCCTAACGTTTCTGAACCTGCCCAATGTTCGGAAGATATTACCTTATTATGTGTAGGTACTGTGTGTTCGAGTAACATACTCAACTTATACTTACTCTAAAAGCAACTTAAAAATGAAAAGGTTAGAAAACAATCAAAACTTAACATACAATTTTGTAAGAAAAAAACAACAATTTTCTGAAAATAAAATAAACAATGAAGATGACAAAATTAAATTTCAGAACTTGTTCAAGTAAAGGAGAATAATTGATTGCCACCACAAAATAAAAAAGCAAACAAATCTATTCCAAGAAAAATAAACTTGTCGCAACAAAATAAAAATAAAGTGCAAGTTCTCATATATTTTCAATCAATGAACTAACAATGAATTGGAATTTTTGTTTTGTTTATTTTTTTATGTAATGAATATTTTTAACACTAGCTAACAATAAACAAGGAGAATATGAGTATTGTCATTTATTCAATGAATGATTTCATATGCAGTTTGAATTTGGTGTTGTTAGGTCCATTTTCTTCACTCGGAGTTGAACATAACTTGAGAAGTTTTAATATAAAAATTCTCAAGTTTTGTTCAACTCCGAGTGAAGAAAATGGACCTTAAAACATTCGTTGTCCATTCATGAAATTCGATAAGGAATAATTTTGAAAAGCAATAAAAATAAATTTTGTTTTTGATTATTCATGCACAAATACAAATGTAAGGATTGTGCATGTGTTAATGGTCATGCCTTTCCCATTGTTGGATATTATAATTATTATTTTTTCGGAAATCGTGCGGTATTTATTTGCTTGTAAACAATGTGGAATTTGAGGTTTATAATTATAATTGATTGTGTCATTAGATGTTAACAATCTGCCCTAGTTTTAGTTTTAAACCAAACTGAGTTGACTACTTTTTTTTTTATTTTTAGGAAACAAGCACATGGTGTTAAATGGAGTGATGCTAAGAAAAAAAAAATCGTAAACGAAGTTTATCCCTGTGTTATTAATCCGATAAGTAAGACACTCCAAGTAGAAAAAGTAACTTGATTTTAGGCAGTCAATATTCAGGAATTTGTACAGTTTTCAGAACATAATTAAGATTTAACCTTAAAGTAACTAGATGTATCAGTGGTAATCCTGTTTCAACATAGAGCATATTAATTGTGGGTGTTAGTCATAGGTCTGAAGATGTGCTTTATAAAATATCTTGACAATTTCTTAACTTCTTCATATTCTTTGAAGTCACATGCTTGACTTTCGTAAGTCTCGCCTTGACGAACTTGTACTTGTCTTTGAGTGCAACTTCTTTTCTACATAACACATTTTTCCAAGGGTAACTTGAAGGTTTGTTTTAGGTTTTAGGTTAGGTTGAAGGTGCAGAGTGAACGTTAGCGTTGGAGTCAGGGTTATACCAGCATATCGATACTGTTTCACCACCTCTAAGGGCTCCTATCCTAAGAACCATTTTTCCTTTCTTGGTGTAACGCCCTGTATTGTTTCGAAATTCCATCATTTTTTATTTTTATCGATTGATTTGAAGATTCCATTGATTGCAATGATCTGCTAGCTTAATAATCATGAGCTAAAACATATCTGGCTAGCAGAATAATGTTATCTGCGTACATACCGCCTGGTTTTCACTTAGAAATATACTGTTGAGAAGCTTTATGAGTGAATATACTAATCAAAATAATCAGTTCTCTGTGTCACTCCTTTTTTAATAAAATGCACGACTGGGATCGCACGTACTTGCTCTTGCAGTTTAAAATACTTTTATATTAGTTTACTTGTAGATTTTAAGAGCTGTCTCTATATAAATGAAAAAAAAATATTTTTTTATTTGACTTTTTTTTGAAAAAAAAACAAAAATGCAGTTTTATTGCAATTGCTTTGAATATTACGTTAGCAAAGTTTAAATCAAAATCGTTAGAGCCGTTTTCAAGTTATTTGGTATGAATTGAAAAATTAGTATGGGAGGTACACTTTTTAAGCGAGATATAAAAAAACAAAAAAAAAAAACTGTACCAAATTTGAAAAAAAAATCCATCCACCCGTTTAGGCTGTGGAAATGTATACAGATGGGCGCACTTTTTTGGAATTCTCCATCATCGTAATGTTGGTTTTGATTTAAACCTCAAATATTATTTTTTTCGACACTAAACCAATACTTGCCCTAAATAACAAGTAAAAATGGGGAATATGATGTTCTTTTAAAAACTTTTAATTTTTTTTTTAACCTAGTGTAACTCGCTTTAGGAAAAAAACTTATGATGCTTTAACAACCCTGTTTTGTTTCCAGAGGCAAAGTTTTTGTTAGATCATCAGTTTCTTCTAAAAAAAAAAAATAGATTAGATTAATAAACTTATTTATTTTCAAACTGTACATTAGATTATAATTATTATTATCAAGGAGCAATAAAATGCAAATAAAGCCCTGTTAGCAAATTTTTGTTGTGACCTTTTTTCAGGGTATACCTATTTTGAAACAGATAAATAAATAATGAAGAATACAATATATTACAGTCTCGTTCAAAGACAAGAGACCAGTTAGCCACCACAAGAAAAAAGAAATACACACATGTCATGATTTAATATCTTTTAATTAAATAACTACCCTTATTTATGCCATAAATGATAACTTTAGCTAAAAATATTCCTTAAAACTAGAGATTATCTTATTTGAATTTTGTATTAAATATACCCAAAATTATCTAAAAAAAAAACTACCTACAATGAATACGCCTCATTATTAATTAAGGGTATCGTCCAGTCTAAGTCGAAATCTAAGTCACTTAAAAGTCAACATAAAAAAATATAAAAATAAGATAATGACCTCAAAATTATACCTGTTCCAGCTCACTTCACACACAAGACAGTAGCTAAAAAGGGATCGTTCTGGAACAAGCCATCCTCGTGGTTAACTCACTTCATTATGACACAAGCCCAACCAACTCACCCAAAGTACAGAAACTAAACTGTATTCTTTCTGAGAAAAAAAAAAAAAAAAATAATAAAATACCAAAATAATATGATCCTAATTGATCATCCTCGTACTGTTCCGTGGTCGTACTTTCGTGATAATAACCAACAAAAAAATATTCTAAATATCTTGCTTCCCACGATCCAGGAACACAAATGTTTGGTAAACCATTTTATTAATGGGCTTATACTTCTTTTTCCTTCTTTTTTTTTCTCCTTATCAATAAAAACTGCATAAGAAACAAAAAAGATAACAATAAGGCTCCTTAAATTACACACCTCTATCAATTGTTGTCGTTCCGTTTTTCTAGAACCACTTTTAAATTTTCGAAAATTTTTCTCCCACGATCTTAACACGAAAGCAAGTATAAACATGATCCTTAAATGAACACGTGTTCAAATTGCTTTGCTTTTAATATGTATCCTTTTTACAAAAAGATCCTTCTGGGTTTGAATGTGTGTTCCTTAAAGAAGAATTATACGAAAAATTATATGAAAGGATCTCCAATGGACTCTTAAGTAATAACAAACTACAAAAAAAAAAAAAAAATATTCTTTACACTGATCCTGGTTCAAAAGTGTGGGAACGTTCAGGAACTCTGGTTTCCCACGATCGTTTCTTTCAAGGATTTATCATTCTATCCATGTTGTTGTTGTACGCACCTACATTCAACCAACTGGTGGCTGAATCCTCAATCTCACCAACCATAATAATCCAGTGAACTACTGAACACCTGCCATTTTTTATGCATGGGTTTTTTGGTATCCTTATGGAAAGACAGTTTAAAGCAAACCAGAGAAAGAGGTCCTTCTTTCTGGGTTTTCACTGGCTGAACACGTACACGTACACTGTGTAAGGGAATTTCATTTTTTGTTAATTTCAACCTGCATTTTAAATGTAGGAGTGGGGATTTTCCTTCGATCGGGTATATAAGAACAAGGATCTGAGAGTAGAAGCATCATTCAAACGCAAGCAATCGTTTCGATAACAACAATCTTAGTTCTTCCAACAAGTTTAACAAAACAAAAAATAAAACAAAATGTGCGTAGAAATCCTAAATAACGACACCAACGCCACAATGGAGTACAACAAGAAACTCAGTGGCAATAACAAGAAGATGTCATACAGCATCAAGAAAATGCTGAAATCAATTTTCAACAAACAAAAATCAAATCAAGAGAAAGTGAACCAGGACATTTGTAAGCAGTCATCAATGGAATCATTAGAATCGATGGAAAACGACCGCAATGCTGAAGCTGAAATCGAAAGTGAAAACGAAGCAAATGAACGCATTTATGCTGCCTCACAATGTGGATCGAGTATTTGTTCAGAGGATCAATACGATGAAGTTGCTGCCTATGTTCCTGTACATTTTGTTCGTACTACAAATGGCACATTCTTTTGGACAGCCACATCTTCGATTCCTGCTGATGCTGATTTAATTGAACCACTTTGCTGCTCAACTGACAATCAAATTGCTGTATCACAGTTCCATGATCGCTGGGCTCAAGCTTAATAATTCAATTTGAGTATGTAAGAGAGGATAGAGAGAGCGATAGATGCAGAATCAAATATGTCTTCCATGATTCGACAAAAACAGAAGCTTTAAAAAAACGTGATATTTACAATTATAAAATAAGAAATAGTAAAAAAATACATTTATAAACAAAAATTACAAATCTTTTTATTTCCTATATTATTTTGTTGCCATTTTGATTTAGTTTGTTGTTCCTATTTGAGTTTCCATTTGATTTTTCTCCAAAGCAAGCAAAAAAGGATTAATACATTTGTTTGATTGGTATCCTAGCAAAATTTCACTTTGTATAGAATATGGATAATTTCATGGTAACGCACGTTACATTCAGAAACATTTCCAATAAGTTAATGGATAGTATTTGTCAATCTATTTTTAATAAAGATTCCTTACATAAATAAAATGCATGACTGGGTGCTTGCTGTTGTATTTAAAGGTATTTAAAGGAACGTATCGTCGGTGACGCTTCAAAGTGTGTAACTTAATTTTTTTCGAAATTGAGATTGTGTTATTGTTTTAATGAATACTACAATCGGTCAGAGCAGGAATTTCCATTTCATTCATAAATAAAATTATTCATGGTTAAATGTTAAGATCATTTATGTATGTTTCCTAAAATAAATTTCTAACGATAAGGGCATTTAATATTATATGGAATTTTGTCTTGGTACTACCATTAAGTGATTTAATATTAAAAAAAGTTAAATGTTAATTTGTTCACACTTCGCGTTTTCTTTTCTCATGGAATTACCCAAATCTGAATTTATTTGATATCGCGTCAGAGAGCGGCATAATTTGATAGGAGGTGGTGGTACATTAATTTGGTAAGATTGGTGTTTTGCTATGATGGGTATGGCATATGACTTGTATGTATTTATCAAAGTAGACCAGTAGGTAGGTAGGTACAATACGATCACCCTACCCTACAAAAAGAATTTGAAAGATTAACATTACTCGACCTACCTCAAAGCTGTAAGTAGACGGATTGCATCATTTAATAACACTAGTTTACAAAAAAATAAAAATGTTTTGGACACCAAGTGCCGTTGTTCATTTCGTTTAGATTTGAGCCCAGTGCCCATGTTCTGTAACTTTTATCACTGGCGATAAAATATTTGAATGACTTAAAAATCCACTTTATCTCAACGAAATAAAAGAAATTTGGTTCAAAATCATAGTTTCTTAGTTCATAAACTCTGAGTTTGAAAGAAATTTTGCTTTATGTGTGGGAGAAATTGGAATTTAGAGACGTTGAAAAACGCTTATCGCCAGTGATAAAGTTACAGAACAGGGGCCCAGAAAATTTGAAAATCTTATTAAAAAAATATTTATGGATAAGGTTCCGAGATATAATTTTTCAAAGTTTTTTTTTACAAAAAATAACTTAATAAAAATTTTCAAATTCGACTTGCTTTTCAAATTATAGACAAAAACTCAAAAAGTAAAAGAAAAAGTCGAAAATATTGACGGTTACAAAAATGATCATATCTTTATAATTTATCCATACATTTTGAAGAAAATTATCTTTTTATCTGTGCCAAAAAAAAAAGAACTACACATGAAAAATTTAAAACTGTAAGGATTTGAAAGATTTTGATTTTTTCTTTCAGTATCTAATAAAGTTTTTTTTGCAAAACTTTCCTTTAAAAAATTGATTTTTTCAAAATGTTTTAATATATTGCACTTTAAAATCTGGAGAGAAAAGTTGTTCTATCGTTTTTTATTTATTTACTCAGCTTTCAGGCGCCGGCTTTTCTGTTCAGATTAGTCGTTTATAACTCAAGATATAACCCGAATACTAAGTATGCTGGAAAAAACAACGACAAAAAACTTTGAAAAATCATATCTCGAAAACGTATCCATCGTAATATTTTTTAAAGTGATTTCCGAGTTCCCGAGATCAAAGTACGTATACCAGTGTAATTAGAGCTACAGATTTATTTTTTTCGGCAATCAGGTTTGTCCTAGGTACATAAATCTTAATTTCTTGAAATTCATTTAATAAGAAAATGTTTTTATTTTAAGGCCTTAAAGCAAATTCATTTATGTGAAGACATTTTAAATTTAAAGTGGATTTTCATTAAAAAAAAAGTGTACGACATTTAGGTTTTCTCATTTAATTTAGGTATCTAAATAATTGGAACCAAAGTTTTGCCAAAAAAATATGAGTGAACCTTCTATTAATGGACAAAATAGAAACTAAAATGAAACAGAAATAAGAACAATGGGGTATCTCCACAATTCTTGTTCAGTTTAAACAAATAAACGAAAAAGTGTTACAATATAGGTACCAGAGAATTATGTTTTACAAAAAAAAAAGAAATTTATGAATGACGTGTTTTACATGAACACCAAACACATTGTAGCCAAAATATGAATGAGTGACAAAAAAAGCACTCAGAAGTTAACTGTTACTTCTTTACTCATATTACTTACTTTTAGTCTCGCTCTCTCCTAGTCCAAAAAATTCATCTCTTCATAAAAAGGATCTATTCATTTAATTCAGTATTATAAAATACTTTAAAATAATGTTTCATATAGCCAAATCGCATGAACCTATGTATATTTTCTAGCTTGATTAACTGTCTTCTTCTGTAATAATTGTGCAAATGCCATACAAAAATAGATCACGTATACACCACAGTGTACGTGGACAACCTGCAAATAATATGAATAACAACTTTTGCCCAGATGCTAACAAAATCTAATCGAAATTAAGTAAACATTTGAACTCGATAATTGATCAAAATGTTGTCATTCAAAAACAAAATTCTTGCAAATAAGAATAAAACATTTTAAAATATCGCCTATGTACACCCGTATTTCAAGTGTTTAGCATTTGAGTTTTTTTTGTTTTAATTTACTTTTAGATCCAAACCTTGCCGTTAGAGTAACTCTGAAAATGCAAACAAGACATTGAAAACCTTGAAACAAAAATTAAATTTGAAAATAAAAAAAAAATTGAAATTTGAAAATCATATTTTACTTAATTGGAGATCGTTCAAGAACACTTGGTTAGTAAAATTTCTATTCCAAGTATTTAAATACATCCAAATCCCTAATTGGCATAGTTAAAAAGATTCCTTTTAACTCAACGACAAATATTTGAGACAAATTTCCAACAACAAAGTTATATTCTATTCTGATCACATAGGTTTTTACAGTTTGCTACATTTTGTGCAACTCTTAGTCTGCAGTATTGTGCATATAAATATCTTATCTTTGCTATAGTTTTTCTCATTCAATCCTATAACCCATTTTTTTTCCATCCAAAGAACAGACAAAAGTTTTAAGGTCACTTCTGATTCTTTTCTATTCCAAATTCAGTCTGAACAAAATCTTTAATGAAAAAAAATATGTCAGTCAGCATTAAAAGTTATTTCTCCTGGATCGAATTTTAAACTTGAGAGATGCAACTGGGAACATATTGATTGTTTCATAGTTCCAATACTTATTGATTTAGAATTCTTAAAAAAAAAAAACCATTTGAAAAACAAAACACATTATTTCGTATAAATATAATATAAATCTTGATTTTTATTTAATTCGATTTTAAAGCTTTCAACCGGTTTTGCTTAACATTACTGTCTTAAAATCTATTGTACATTTTTATATATCACAGTGTTTTAGAGAACAACAAAACAAAAAAAAAAAAAAATTCAAGTTGGTGATTCATTTTAAGCATTATTAAAAACTGGAAGACAATTAATCCATTGTGTTTCGAAACTGTTTTTGTAAATAAGTTAACTCACACACAAAATGCGCCAGTCTTTTTCTTATAATTTTACAGGATTAAATCTGAGTCTACCATCCGTCACCAAGGCCTCCAAACATCTGCACCTTCCGATGATGATGATGATGATGATGGTGATTCAACTTTAATAACATCAACCATCACATCCATTTCTTCATCTCTACCAATATTTGGCACCGTTTCTGTCATTATCAGTGGCAAGTGAAATGGATCACGTTGTAAAGTCTGCAATTGTATCAATTGATCAGCCAAAAATCTCATCACTTTCGACCCCACATCCAAATTCATTCCCGGTGTTGCGGCTAATACTTGAGAGATCTGTTCTGCCGCATGCACATAACCCGATCGAAACGATTCCAATTGATGATAGCTGGTTTGTGATTTTGTTAGTGTCAGCGCACCGCGTTGTTTAAGTTTACGCATGTGTTCAACTGTAAGTTCCAAGATATCAGCCTTTTCAAGCCTTGTTACATGTTCACCCTCTTCGGTAAGGCACTCAACCATTAAATCCTTGAGATCATCCAGACATTTGTTGATACGGGCGCGACGTTTTCGTTCAAGTAGTGGCTTCATAACCTTGCGGTATTGATATGTCTTTGACATCTCCATGACCATTTTTTGTATAAAGTAGTATCTGATTGGTGCGGTTATCCAAAGTTAAATTAATAAGATCGAGTATTGTATCCAAATTCGGTATATTCCGATTGCCTGTGTTCGGTAGCCAGGTATCCAACAATATCCGTTATGGTTGTGTACGTACACGACCGCTTCTGAATTTCGAATGAGCCATAAACACGTTTGTCATCCTCCTTTTATCAAGAAAGTAGCGCAAAAGTGGTGGCGATAAAATAAATCCAGAGTAAAACTGCTTGAAAGGAATGGAAAAGAAAGAGTAAGATGATCGTTCATATGTAAGATAGAGGGAGTTAGAGACTTTGACTATGGCACTGAATGGATATGACTGCTACCAGCTTGGGTGCCCTGCCACCCGCTTGCTCACTATCGACAAACTCTGTGTGCGCCAAAGGCTAGCTAGCAGCAGCATTGTATGGTCGTCGTCATTGTCAGATACCCAGATACATTTTTCAGACCGTGGGAAACAGATTTGTCGTGTGTTTCCCACACGATGGATGGATGGATGACTGCCGGAATGGCTGGATGAATGGCCTGAGCATGGGGCATGGGGCATAATACCACATTTATGTGACAGCATATTACGAGTTATACGCTATTATGGAGGTTTGTATACAAGACGCGGTAATATGGTGAATGGCGCGTTAGGTTGTGTGTGACAATGTGTTGGTCTAACTGTCAGAGTGCCGCGCTATGCTACCAGCAAAACGACAGACCTACTACCTGCCCCCGGGTGGGACGCGAACTGGGAGACTGCTGGGACCATGGGACGTTTGATGTTTTTTTTTTTTTGTTTTGTTTGGGGGATTTGTTTTCATGGTAGTTTGTAGTAGCGCACAATGAAACGGCGACGAAGCAAGAAGGGACGGGACGTTTCGATGATGGTTTCATTGGCATATCATCATCATCATGAGCCAGAGCCACCACAACTTGGTGTGGTTGTTTCGTTCGCATGCACGTAGCGTAACACTGCTCGTAATTTGACATCAAGTTAGGGTAGAGGCATGCCACATATGTGTAGACACCCTAACTTTCCTCACTTATAATGGTTATCAACTTGTTGGAACTGTGCGTGGGCCACTGTTGCGGTATGCAAAATTGTTTGTACAATGTTGTTGTTGTTGGATTCTACTGCTTGGTGTGGCTGATTAGGTTAATTTGGATGGGAACAACAACCCTGGTTGAGTGTATAGATATTTTTTTTTCTGTGTTTTGATCTGGGCGCAGCAACTACACACCGACCGTTTATGTGCGATGATGATTTGAGTTCATATAATGTGAATGTGAAACCCTCTCATTGTCAGGATCGAGGATGTGGTGTTTGGTGTTGTGTGGTATTTGGTACGAGTATGTGAGAATTATTATAAACTAGGTGTGGGGCATAAATGTATACAATATAATAGTAAGGTGAGAAAGTTTTTTTGTTTGTGTCACGAGTAGATATACAAAGCACACAATCATGGTATGGGGTTTTGAGTGACAGTGAATAGTGATTGAAATTATAGAATAAGATAAATCAATTGATGAGAAAGAGTTGAGTTGGGGTTCTTGGAATTGATGATGAAATAAATTAACTGTTTTATTGGATAACAAGAATGTGTCGCATAAATTTGTGTGGTGTTTGGTGTGATTTTTGCTGGACATATTTGCTATCCAGATAAATAAACTAACCTGAATGTGATTCGAGAAAAAAAAATCTAAAAAAGCAAAATAAACTGTTCGAAATTTTGAATTTTAAAATAGTTTTTTAGTCCTACAACCTTGTTAATTCTAGTTGACACTAATTGAAACAATTAATTTTAAAGTAACATTCGAAAAACTTTGCATGTTTTTATAGTTGAGTAAATTATACATTTTGCACCTCCATTGCAATAATGGTGTAGTTTTTCCAAATGTTCTGGAACGAAGTTTTAAATTTAATTTTTCACTTTTTTTTTTAATGACAATGGCGCATTATAAAACTGGTGAAAATTGCAATCATTATTCAGATAGTAAAACATCTCTAATACGATTTTGATAGAATACGATACCACTTGTATTCTAATTGGGGTTTTCAATTAGAATTTGAATGCAGACAAATTAGAAAATGAAATCATATTTTACACAGGATAACAATTTTTTAATAGAATGGCGATTTTGAACGGAAATTTAATTCGAAGTTATTTTTGTTTCTTTACTTAAGAAAACCACTCTCTCACTGGAAGCCCCATTTGATTTTTAATCTCATTACATATAGAACGTCTATAAACTAAAGTTCTCAACGGAATCATTTGCTCAACAGAATTTACTCAATCCTCTTTATTCTTGCTTTTAAACCAAATGTAACGTTATTAGGTTATTACCAAATTGTATTAGGGTAGTCCATATTTTTTTTTTTACAAAAAAAAAAAAAACACACACTTAACCATGTTAGGCTTCCAATCTAAAATGTAACATAATTTTGAATTTCAATACGGTACCATCATTTTAACTTAGTTTTTGCCCATTTTCTCTGCAAATAAAAAAAAAAAACACCTTTTCACATGAAAAAATATATAAACTTTTTTTATTTGTAACTTCCGTGAAATATAAACATTTTTATATAGAGTTCGTGAGGGTACCATTTCTACCATTTCTACCATTTTTCCCCAAAAACACCCTTTCGCCTAAAATATATTTATAGACTGTTTATATTTTAGGTTTCTGGCGTATATTAAACATTTTTACCGGAATATCATTTTTAAATCAGTTTTAACGTTATTTATTGTAAATTTCATATCTTTTCTGTAAAATAATTTCCCCTTCCCTCAAGATAATTTTTTTTTTTAGGTTCTTAGTTCTTATAGCCATCGAAACTTTTTCACCAAGCTTAAAAAAAAAATAAACAAAATTTATGTTTCATTTTTCGAATGTTTCCATAGTATGTCAGTTGTTATGAAACCTTTCTCATTTATAACTCAACCCCTCAAAAAAGAAAAAACTTTTTGGAAACTTTATGGATTCTTTGCCCCAGCTTCATCTAAAACTATTTCCCGAATTTCATCAGTGCATCAGTTTTTTTCGCATGTGTTTTAGTTAAATTTTAAGTGTTGTAGTAAAAACAACAAGCACGCTTGCCTTCAATCGGCAATAACTTTTCTTAGAGTCATATTGACTTTATTTTGATGTCATTAGATTTAGCAGCAAAGACTAAATTGAAAACTGTGTCATAGGTATTATCAAGATTATATGTATTCCCCAAACAATTATTCATGTCACTGTTTTGTTGACCATCACATCTCTCGAAAAAATACCCGTCCACTCAATTTTTTGTATTATAGACTCTAGTAGACGACTAGGTCAGTAAACATAGATTAAATTTTTGACAAAAAAATGTCTTTCACAAATTTGTAGCTGAGCTTATTCTACTTAAAATTGTCCTTTGAAGTTTTTTTTGCATCAAAAAAGACTTTTTATTACTTATTTATTTTATTTACATAACCTATATACCCACATATTTACATATATAGACAAGACATAAAAGTAACACTTCCTGGTATAAACCGTGATCAAATTTAGAGCTCAACGACACAAATGACATAAAAACAACACTTTATGTATTATATAAATTAAATGCATACCTTTTGAAGAATTGTGAAAAAGCATTGTGAAAAAGCATTTAAAAAAGTAAGTATACACCATAGTGAACACAGTGCAATATTTTCTTTTAACATTGTGGAAAAAGCAGTGTCAAAGCTAATGAATGTTTTCACCTAACCAAAAATGCTTTCAATTTTTGATAATGAATTCTAGCTTGAACACTGAGGAAAAAAACTCAACGTAAAATAAAATATCAACGTAAGTTTAATGTTGAGAAAACTTACAATAAAATATCTTTAAATTGAAGTTGACACAAAATTCAAAATTTCATTTTTAATTGTAGTTTATCACACTAATTTTCAACAGTGATATATAGCCTGATCGTTAAGTATAAGCCAAAAGTTCTTCTTTTATTTAAAATGTTGCTTTTTTTTTTCAATGTTGAAACAACTTTAATTTAAGGATGTTTTATGATTAACAACCACTTAAAACATATGTCCATCAAAATTATAGTTTTCAATGTTAAATCATTCCGGAAAATAGTGAAATCTAAATGGTGTTCGTTAATTTTAAGTTGTTTTTCCTTCAGTGATTGTGCAATGATTTAAATTTGATGTTGGTGCAAATTAATTTCTCAATCCGAGAAAGTACGTCGCTTCGCATGATCAAGTGATTTTTGGTCTTGCTTTGTTTACGATCTACGTTTCAATGTTCAATGGCAGATTAGTATTTTCCGTTTAGGGACCTTCACAGCTTAGAGTTCCTGAGTTCTAAGGCGGGGGCTTAGATTTTATTAAAAAAAATCAAAGTGCTCAGAACTCAGAGCATTCATTAAACCGATAAAAACGTCTATGATCTGAAAAAAGTACGTATACGCCATAGTGAACTACATTGTTTGCATTCAAGCATGCACATTTTTACTGTTTTAAGGATAGTCAAAGCTATAATTATATTATATACAGTTAAACTATTGATAAATAAAAAGATAAAAAAAAATATTCTAATAGTATTTTGAGTAAAATCACGTTTAAAGACATTTCTATATTTTTCTTTCGAAAACATTCAATTAATAGCTTGTGGAAATTTTATGTGCCATAAAATGATTGCTCGATAGTTGATGACAAACTATGTTATCTTTCCAACTAGATAAACATACACCGAAAAAAGTGCAGAAAAAAAAGCAACCCCCGAAAAGGATTTAACTAGAGCATATTGTTTGTATGTAAACAAATTTAATAAGTTTTAATAGTTAAAAAAGTGACTCAATTATAATTCTTATTTTTAATCGCACTGTTCCAACTAAAAAAAAATAATATAAGAATATAAATAAAAATAACAACATACCTACCTTCTGAGAAACACAAGTCAGGCAATAATAAATAGTAATCTTCTCAGGTTTCAATTCTTGTTTAGGAGTCATCGTCTGAGGAACCTTTTGTTTGACCAAAACTATAAACAAAGCAAAACCAACCACAATAAGACCTATAAAGAAACAAATACATATAGCCAACAATATAAACCAAACCAAAACCGAACCGTGGGAACATAGATCGAAAATCGTTGCTTTTTGTGTGCCTTGAATAATGCATGAATGCTGTCGGAACCATTTATAGGACTGTACACATTCTACTTTCTTGTGTTGTATATTCAAGAGAAGTGAGGTAGGCCTCAATCTCAATAATAATAACAAGAAGAAGTGGAAAGAAAGAAAATGAAAAAAGTATGAAACAAGATACAACACAACACATTCGAAAACAGTGTGTGATCATAAAAATATACACAAACGATCGTCAATTGGCGGAGATTGATCGCTACGTTGCTACCGCACGGTGGTCACGCCAGTAAGCTGGATGGAGCTATTCGTAGCGTACCCTGAACACGCGATTGGCACGGGCTACAAGCTTCTCTTTGGGTACACGAAAAGATTACTCAGCCTTTTGTTGCCCCCTGGCTAATATCAACTTCTGCCTATCTGTACTCTGTATAGATGCTGTTGAGAGTGAGTGGGTTTCGTGTGGGTATAATAAAAATAGATACAAGTGTGCACTTTTAAAACCTCATCGTTGGTCGATCTCATATGAGTCTACACAGGGGGTTTGGTATGCATCAGGTTCCACTATATTCACCAGTATCGGTTGATTTAAACCATCTACGATCGTGCATCTAAGCTGAGAGTTTGCAGCAAGGAACTCTGTTTCCACAGCAAAACGGGATGGCGTGATGTAGCAAGGAGAGAATGATGCTTTAATAAGTTTAGAGGCAGTTGCCACCCATCAATGATCAGTGACTTTGTATATTAAATGTCCGTCGTAAGATTCGGTTGGTCTCTTCAGTAAGCTGGTTGAAATCTTTTATAAACCGGTTGCAAAGACAATTTTACAAAATTGATTGCACTTACGAGTTCACAAGCATCAGCATCAGAAGTGGTTGCCGCAGGTAATGGTGATGATTGGGTGTTTTTAAAACGATTGATTTTTTGCTCACTAGAGAAAATGCACTGATGTTTCCGTCATCGATGGTGGTAAATTGATAAATTATTATGACTAGAAAGCGTTGGAAACCAATTTTTGAGCGTTATTGAAGAAGATTGAAAATTTATTATGACAGATGAGTATTGAGTAGTTGTATGTGTGAATGCACTTTTTGCATGTTTGTCAGTTATTGATTGGAAGGAATAATATGAAAGAAGTTATTAGGTTGCATCAAAAAAATCATCGTTGAAGATAAAGCGAAGCTTTTATATAATTACTGACGTTTGCAAAGCAAATGGCAGGAAGTAATAATAACTGGGATATTTCCGCTAATATAAAAATTAAATAGATTAATTTTGTATGTTCTGGATGAAAAAAAAGTGTTTGTTGGCATGCAGGTAAAGTGGCCATCACTTATATGTTATAGTCAGGTATTCATAATAAAATAAAGTAGTTTTGATTAATAAGAATTGAATTGCTTTTTCGAATGAAATTTTAATTTGTAAACAGGGTTCTATGAAAATACTTTACAATGATAAATCGAATGCGATTCTAGTTCAGTGTAAAAGTAAAACCTAATGTCAAAAAAAAATATCATAAGAAGCGAAGCTCGCAGATAACGGATGTCCTCTCAAAAAATGGGGTCAATGGTAAAAAAGTAATCAAACCTTTGACCGAACATGCGGTTGAGGGAGATAGAGGTGTAAGATTGTTGGATCTTCCAATCGATTTGTATGAGGTTTGTATTTAAAGTATGTAAATCAATAACATTTCCTAACCTATAACCGTGATTTTAAAATTTTAAGGTGTCGTATATTTGGGAAATGAGCACAATGGCAATGCAGAAACAATTAACCTCCTGTAATTTACTTTGATAGAAACTATAGTTGAGCTGTTGAAACACCAATTCCAAATGGACCACAGGAAATTCCACACGACAGTAAAAATACAACAACTCAAGAAAAAAAAAATAAGCTGTTTAAAGGAAGATAATTTCAAAAACTATTTTGAAAATAAGCAAACTTGAAAAAAAAAAGAAAAATTTCTTCTGAGAGAAGAAAACTTGAAAACAAATAAAATGTATTGCAGAAAGCTTAAAAACAATAAAAGATGATTATTATCAGTTTTTTTTTATATTTGTACTTTAATGTATGTAAATTCATAGCTTTGCTTTATAGTACAGGTAAAATCAAGGGGCACGGTAGTGCCCAGCCAAGTTCTCTAGCAACTTTGGCACTACACCCTTATTTACAGGAAACAACTCAGGCCATTTTCGACCCCCCTCTAACTTCCACACCAAAGTAGCCAGAATATTCAAACTCGCTACATTTGTTGAGCTCGCCGAACCCAAATTCCTCACAAAATTTCAGCTTCCTACGATGAGTAGTTTCTGAGATATAGGACTTCAAAAATCGCGAAAACCGTAACTGACTCACTGACTCACTGACTCACTGACTCACTGACTCACTGACAGATCATCAAAATTATGGAGAACTTCCCGATATCGTAGAAACTTGAAATTTTACACGGTGATAGGACTTGTGGTGTATACAAAGGAAAAAATCGAAAATTTGAGATTTTCAATTCAGGGGGCGTGGCATCCGCCCATTTCCGCTGAATTTTCATCATATATTATAGAGCACTTCTGATTATCGTAGAATCTTGAAATTTGGTAGAATAGTAGAGCTGGTAGTTTATACAAAGGAAAAAATTTAAAACTTGAGAATTTCAGCCAGGGGGCGTGGCAACCGCCCATTTCCGTTGAATTTTCATAAATTATTATAGAGCACTTCTGATTGTCATAGAATCTTGAAATTTGGTAGAATGGTAGAACTGGTAGGTTATACAAAGGAAAAAATTTAAAATTTGAGAATTTTAGCCAGGGGGCGTGGCAACCGCCCATTTCCGCTGAATTTTCATAAATTATTATAGAGCACTTCTGATTGTCGTAGAATCTTGAAATTTGGTAGAATAGTAGAGCTGGTAGTTCATACAAAGGAAAAAATTTAAAACTTGAGAATTTCAGCCAGGGGGCGTGGCAACCGCCCATTTCCGCTGAGTTTTCATAAATTATTATAGAGCACTTCTGATTGTCGTAGAATCTTGAAATTTGGTAGAATGGTAGAGCTGGTAGTTTATACAAAGGAAAAAATTTAAAACTTGAGAATTTCAGCCAGGGGGCGTGGCAACCGCCCATTTCCGTTGAATTTTCATAAATTATTATAGAGCACTTCTGATTGTCATAGAATCTTGAAATTTGGTAGAATGGTAGAACTGGTAGGTTATACAAAGGAAAAAATTTAAAATTTGAGAATTTCAGCCAGGGGGCGTGGCAACCGCCCATTTCCGCTGAATTTTCATAAATTATTATAGAGCACTTCTGATTGTCGTAGAATCTTGAAATTTGGTAGAATAGTAGAGCTGGTAGTTCATACAAAGGAAAAAATTTAAAACTTGAGAATTTCAGCCAGGGGGCGTGGCAACCGCCCATTTCCGCTGAGTTTTCATAAATTATTATAGAGCACTTCTGATTGTCGTAGAATCTTGAAATTTGGTAGAATGGTAGAGCTGGTAGTTTATACAAAGGAAAAAATTTTAAATTTGAGAATTTCAGGCAGGGGGCGTGGCAACCACCCATTTTCACTGAATTTTCATCAAATATAGAGATTTTATATTCTACAGCCATACCTTGCAAAAAGTAGTGAAATCACAACAAAAACATTACTGTTAAAAAAAGAGCCAAGTTCTCCTATGTTGAAATTATGCTGGCACAAAAAGTACTGAGATGTAAAAGTGTACCAAGTTCTAAAGTTTGGGTTCAAATTCGTATCAATAAAATTTTGATTGTTTACTTGGCAATTTTTGAAATAACTTTAAAAATCGATAATTAAGAAAAATTGTCAAGAGAACAATCAAAATTTTATTGATACGAATTTGAACCCAAACTTTAGAACTTGGTACACTTTTACATCTCAGTACTTTTTGTGCCAGCATAATTTCAACATAGGAGAACTTGGCTCTTTTTTTAACAGTAATGTTTTTGTTGTGATAGTACATAAAATCAACAAATAAAAAAAAAAATAATCTTTGAACAACAACAACATCTTGAAGGTGCTACCACCAAGTGTTTTATGGCTAGAGTTACAGTACTGTTTCACGGATGCCAATCCGATCATCAGACTAGTTTTTATTCCATTTTGTGTGTGGTGCTTGGTCTTGTAATTTTTTCATTTGATTTGAAAAACTTCTTCCGTCACACTTGAGTATTGAACCTAGACCAAGCGAGTTCAGAAGCCAGTACACTACGCACTGCGCTACCTCACCCACGTGATTAGCCTCACCCAATTGCAGGTTTTTTTCTTAGTTTATCAACATGCAAATGAATAGACTTAGCATTTTTACTAGCTCCTTCAAGTATGATTGTTGTTGTTCGGCTCTTTCATGTTTTTCTCCATAGTCTTAAGCATAGCAACAATTCGTTTGCATATACGAAAGTAGGAAAGTGATTAGAAAGATGTTAGGCGCGGGCCCTGATTATTTTTCATCATATTAAGTTTACAGTTTTTTCGTATGTTTCCATACTTTGCAGTGACTGCTTTTTGTTCCGTCAATTCCATTATAATCTTTGAACAACAACAACATCTTGAAGGTGCTACCACCAAGTGTTTTATGGCTAGAGTTACAGTACTGTTTCACGGATGCCAATCCGATCATCAGACTCCTTTTTATTCCATTTTGTGTGTGGTGCTTGGTCTAGTAATTTTTTCATTTGATTTGAAAAACTTCTTCCGTCACACTTGAGTATTGAACCTAGACCAAGCGAGTTCAGAAGCCAGTACACTACGCACTGCGCTACCTCACCCACGTGATTAGCCTCACCCAATAGCAGGTTTTTTCTTAGTTTATCAACATTCAAATCAAATGAAAAAATTACTAGACCAAGCACCACACACAAAATGGAATAAAAAGGAGTCTGATGATCGGATTGGCATCCGTGAAACAGTACTGTAACTCTAGCCATAAAACACTTGGTGGTAGCACCTTCAAGATGTTGTTGTTGTTCAAAGA
Organism: Episyrphus balteatus; assembly: GCF_945859705.1. NCBI lineage: Eukaryota > Metazoa > Arthropoda > Insecta > Diptera > Syrphidae > Episyrphus > Episyrphus balteatus. The sequence goes on along the minus strand of NC_079136.1, from coordinate 77,834,761 downwards.
TTATAATGGAATTGACGGAACAAAAAGCAGTCACTGCAAAGTATGGAAACATACGAAAAAACTGTAAAAAAAAAAAAAAAATGTAACTGTCATATCTTAAAAAAAAACACCCTTTCACTCAAGATAATTTTTTACACTTTTTGGATTCTTAATTCTTTTACCAAAAAAAACTTTTTCACCAAGTTTTAAAAATTAACAAAATATAAGTCAGCTGTTATGATACACACAACTCAACCCACCAAAAAAACACCCTTTCACCAAAAATATTTAAAAAAAACTTTATGAATCCTTTGTCCTTGCTTTATCTTAAACCTTCATTCCGAGTTTTGTCAGTGTAGCATTTTTTTCACATAGGTTTCTGTTATATTTTACCTGTTGAGGTCAAAAAACAAGCACCCTTGTTTTTAATCGGCAATAACTTTTCTTAGAGCAATCGTATTGACTTTATTTTTATGCCATTAGATTCAGCATCAAAAAATACCTTGAAAACAATACGACAAACAAATTTTTTCAGTATTTTTTTGACCTTCAACCCCTCCCTCTTGTCCGCGAAAAAACACCCTTCCACCCAACTTTTTTTTATAGAATTTTTTTGTCCTTGGTTCTTATCCCAAAAAAAACTTTTTGCCAATAGCTCTGTGATAGTGTTAAAAGCACATCCTGTCCCACAGAGCACTGCTAGCATCCACTTGCAAAAAATTTTAGTGTGGGAAGTATTTTTATATGTCCGGGAATTGCATTGTACATGTTGCTCGCGCTCCTCAAAAAAAAAAAAAAAAATAATAATCAATCAATTACCTAACTCGCGACAAAGATGCTTAGGAAAACAATAGGGGTCTATAAAATCAGCTTCTGAAAGAACTTCGAATGGATTTGGGATAGGGGCCCAGAGCTTATCTTGGTCAAATAAATTTAAGATAAACTTAATCCATTATTATTCTGAACGCCTTAAATAACTTAAGCTAATTAATTAAAATTGAAGTTTGACTGGATGAAAAAAAATTGCAATCAATCAAGGAATGGGTACAAAAGGTAGATGTCGCAAGCATACATAAGTAACAAACAATTGAATTCAGAAAACAGACAAGGTCCTTTTGAAACATTTCATCTTCTGTGAGATGAGAATGTACCTACATGTATACAATGTACATCGAAACATCAGCAATTAAAAAAAGGAACCAAACTAGAATAGATCAATTATTGTAAAAAGGACAAACCAAAGGCTATGAACAAAGATACCTTTTGTATGCATTGTAAGTTATTTAAACCTGCTGTGTATTTCATGTAGCACGTGTTCACACAAAAGTATGAGAAAAAATTCGTTATGGTTTGGGATAATCATGGAGGTAAATGATTTAAGCAAGGATAAAACTGCCGCACGTGTTCAACAGAGTAGGTAGATATTTGGGAAAATAAAAGAGATTAAAAATACCTTGAAAAAAAAAAATAGCTAAAAAGTGTTCTAGACTGAAGAATGCTCCGAAGAAATACATAATTTGATTAATTCACTGTCAACGCAACGTGCAAAAGCTGATAAATATCAACAAAAATGGGAGTTTTAAAAAGAAGTTTTGTACTAATCGGTGACACCAAAGTGGCTTAGCCTTCGATAAAAAAAAAAACATTACTCTAGTGCTAGAAAGAAAATAATATCTTTTATGGTGTAAACGATAAATTCAAGGTCTCAAGAGACTTTTTGTTTTCCATGGTCCAAATATTTATATATGGCAGTAAATTAGGGTGTCAACTATAAAAATTAGTTTTTTTTTAAATTTTGACTACCTAAACAAATTTTTGTCTAAATTTTGTCAAATTTCCGGCTAACTAGTATTTTGGTGATGCTCTAATATTTAACCATTTGATTGAATTGTATTAAAACTTCGAACTGTAAACTAGTTTATTGTAAAATGGTGCACAAACTAAAAAACACAATCTTAATAATGTATTATATGCACGGTTAGCAAAATACTGGTTCAAAGGAGAAATTTAAGAAATTCCATAAAAACTGCATTTAACTAGTCAAATTTCTGAGAGCATATACTTATACATACTATTGGCTTTTACCATTTATTTTGTTTGGAACATGTTGTATATCTTTAATATTCTGTAAAACGGGCTTCAGGTCAACATTATAAATCATGCTGTCAATAATTTTATCGGATCAAAGACTAGTCCGAAAATCGGAAAATATTATTTTCCTCTTTAAAAAAATGTTTAACCCTATTTTTACCTCGCAAGTTGCCAAATATAAAACTTTGGCTATACACAATAGAACACAGCAAATATGTTAGTAATACACGGAGAAAAATAACGTTCAAAATGTTTTTTGCTGTTGGGTTGATGTTCATTGGTATTGATTAGTTTTTAACCCCCAATTGGCTGAAGCAAATCATGTGGGTAAGGCAAAATAGTATGAAATGAACCTAGCATTTTGGGTAGGACAAGAAATTTTTATTTTGATGTGTAGGCGAGGTTAATATGAGTACACAATCTTGTTTTCGGGGTTGAAAGCCCCCCGCCGCCATCTTGGAAAAAGTGGTGTAAACTATTTTTACCGATATCTTTTACAAAAAAATATCTCACCTACTTTTGAAAAAAAAATTTTAATCAACGGTTACACCAACTTTAATGTGTTATACTTTTTTTGTAAAGCCAAAAACATTTTCTTTTACTCTATTTTTAATTAAACCTGTTTTATAAAATACTTTTTGAAAAAATAATTTTCAAAATGAAGTCTTTGAAAATAACTACCTACGAAAAAAATATTTAGAACTAATTTTTTTTCAAATTTTTATGTACATAGGTAATTGTGTGGATTAGAATCAAAACCCATTTTATCCACTTTCAGAGATTTCGAGTAAATCGAGAAAAACAAAATTAGAAAATCAAAAAATGTATGGATTTTGCTATTTTCTACATATTTTGTGGTCTGATATCTTAGCCATAAAATACAATTTGGGATTCAAATTTGGCCCACGTATGCATTTGAATAATAAGAACAAAACCTCATACCTAAGTCATTTTTTTTGAAAAGTGGATATAATGGGTTTTGATTCTGATCCACACAATTAAGGACTAATTTTGTTTTCAAAATTCAATGCTGTTGTGTGCTTTCAAACACAAAACCGAATGAAAAAGAGTCTTGCCGTTCTAGAGAAATTAAAAAAAAAAATAACTTTTTTCTAAGAATACCCATTATTTTTTGTTTTTTTTTCGCGTACATACCATTGGGGCAGGTGAGGCAGTGCCCCGAGGGCCTAACCAGATTCCAGGGCCCCACGAGAAAGTAATGGAGCAAGGAAACCTGTTTATATAAATAAAATATAACTCAGCAACCACATCCGCATCTCAAAGAAATTCTTAGGTTTAATTTATGAATTAAGTTTAGAAAGACCTTTTTTTGATATCTCGCTCGATGCATTTTCGAATTTTTTTTTCGAAAACCTGAAGAAAATAAATTTCTAATTTAGAAAATCTGAAAAAAGTAAATTCGTAATTTTTTAAATTTTAATTTGCTTCAAAACTTTGGTCTGCTTCAAAAAGTATAAAAAAAAAAGTTTGAAACTTTTGCCTCTCGGTTATGAATAGAGCTTAAAGAGACCTATCTTTTGATGTATCACTCGATGAATTTGGAGGAAATTTTTTAAAATTCCATTTTTTTAGGGGTACCCCCCCTTGGATTTTTTTCGAAAATCTGAAAAAAAATAAATTTGTAATTTTTCTAGCTGAATGCATAGGCCTGTTCACTGTAATCTCATATCTGTAAACCAAAACATGTTTCAAGACTCTGATCTATAAATACATACATATATCTGAACCCTTTCTTAAATATATCTAATAAAAATAGCATAGTTAACTTTGATATTGGATATGTGACGCAGTTTGTCGTCGATCGAACACTCAAAAAGTGAAGTTGGTTTGTCCATCACACAAACTATTTTGCTTGTCCACCAACGGTGACTGTGGGATACAGTGGTGTAGCGAGGGAGGGCGAGGGGAGCGAACCGCCTCGGGTGTCATCCATTTGGGAGTTACACCCGAAAGCTACCAAGAAAAAATGGGCCTTTATGTAATTGGCAGAGTATAGAACAATTTTTTTCTTAGAATAGAAAATTTTAGCACGCAAACAAAATTCTCTCAAAAATTAAGCCGAGCTAAAATGTATTTAAGAATTTGAGGCGAGTTGTGCCCAGCTCCAGTTTAAAGATCAAATTTTCGTTTCGAACTGCATCTTTTACATCTGTCACAATTTAGAGTAGAGAAAAGAGGAGATAGAAAATGTCAACTAAAATTAAGGTCGATCTGCGTACAAAGCTTTATGCTATATTTTTGATTTAATTTTATAAGTTTGATTAAAACCTTATAAAAAACGTAAAATATGTTTTTAAAAGTACAAAAACATCTTTAAGAAAGGTTTTAAGTAGGTACCCATGACAAAAAATTGTTCAAAATTGTCGGTGCCGTCTTTTAAATGTTTTTTTTATATACCTAGCAATACAAATTTCCAAAATAATGAAAATTGAAATGGTATTTAAATTGCAAAATTAATCGACACATAAAAATAAAATTTCAAGAAAAATGAACTTCATATAAAAAATGAACGTTAAAAAAAAATATTTTGAATATTTTTTTGAAATCCAAAAATTATTTCATAGGTGGGACACCCTATACAAATATACGAGACTAATGACAGTTTTATATTTTTTGGAGTTGTTTTCATTACCTTATAGTTCTTGTATGATAAACATTTTCAAAGCATGGATAAAGGGTTTTCAAAATTTAATTTTGAATAAACATAACCTTATCAATATAATAAAACCCTATTTGAATTTTTCCAATCCAATTAAAAACCTGTTTATCATTTTCAACTCACAATTTTATCATAATTACCTACTTTTGTAATTTTTTATTTGAAAGAGACAAGTGACGGTTTTCAGCAAGCGCCAATTATAATTTTCTCTGTACACATTCAACCAGAATTCTGACAGTTCCATTAAAATCCTTTTACTTTCTAAAGTCCACTTAATTAGATACTACTGTAAAACTGTTTGTATTTACCAATATTTCCCCCACACAACTACATTTCAAACAATTATGCAATTCTGACACACAGAATAACGAATGCTACAACAAACAACATGTGCACTTCCCACAGCATACGGGGAATCCTGTCCCTTAAACATCACAATTTGGTTTTTTTTTTTTTCTATCAAAAAAAACAATGCGAGTTAGACACAATATTTTGGACCAAAAAATCAGGTGTTACAAGTCCGTGGGAATTTCAAACTCTAGAAAATATAAAAATAATCGATAACAAAAAACATAAAATTACCACTTGAATGCAAAGGTCCTACTTAAATACATTTGCCACACCAACAACAACAACAACAATAATAACAACAGCATTACAAATCCCAAAAAATCTCTTCTCTCTCTCAAAAAGACAATAAGATCCTTGCGTGGGAACTCATCAGAAATCCTTCTTCCCACGATTTTTATAGATACGCACATGCACACAGTCTGTTTTCAGAGCTCAAAGGAAATACACTTACATGCACCAAGATATACGTTTCCTTCGGGAAATCTAAGTATCGGGTCACCAGCAGTATATTAACAACAAAGCAGAGAGTGAAAAAATGTCTTTCGTTGTTATACCGAAACCGAAACCGAGCCGAGACTGAATATTCTTAGCTGCGTGCACAGGAATTCCCACACTTTTTGCTCCACGTACCTATAGTGCAACCAGCAACCATCAGCACCCACCTGTTCTCTGTGTGCGCTGCTGCGCAATACTTTCCTCTGGGTTTTTGAGTATTCCTTTTTATGCCGTTGTTCTACCCCATACAATAGATTCGTGCCAGTGACCAGTTTCCTTGTGTTTCTTATTGGAAATCAGGGATAAAAAGACTGGCTCTGGCTAACTGACTGACTGACTGGTGCCCAAAAGGATGTTTGTTGCAATCCGAAACCAAACGGAAAACGGTTCCCACACATTTTTCACTATGCTGTGTGTGCTCCCTCTCCTCTTTCCACTCACATTCTCTCTGTCTGATATTTTTTCTCATCGGTTTCGTGTGTAGGTATGCTATACAGCTTCTACCTGCCTTCTTTTGCTTGTTTGTTAGGTCTTCCGGCCAAAGCAAAACACGTTCGGTTATAAAACTGTGCACCAAGAAAGTAACAGCATCAGATTGAATCTATACCTCGACCAAGTAACATCGCCAAGTTCTGTTGTTTTCAAAAATTTTTACTACTCGTGAATCGCGTAATATACGAAGACTTAAGACTTTTTCGATTGAATATTACAAATTAAAATAATAATAAAGATGTTTACTGACGTTAAAAACCTTGCCCCCAACCAAGTTTTGGATATGTCAACTATGGCGCCAAATCGCAAAGCTAAAGGAAAATTCCATAAGCTCTTCAAACCACTCCTACGCATGTTGCGTACTGCAAAAAAGAACACAAACAGCAACACCGGATCTATCGCCCACCCAAACAATGTTAATTTGAATAACACCTCCTCCGACTTGATTTACATCACGCCTACAATTGTGGAGGCATTGGGTCAAACTGCTGCCACAGCTTCCTACGAAGATTACGCCGCTGTCATTCGCAAGGTTGCCAAAGACGAAGAATTTCTACAGACATACTTTGCAGAGGATCCCTTCAGTGATGCCACTCCATATGCTTTAGATTGCAGTGTTGCCAAATCACAACCAGCTACAGCTTGTTCCTGTTCGCATGGCTACAATTGTCAACAATATCATGGAGAATTTAAAAAATACAATGACTACTGTCAGATGATACCTGTAACTAAGGAAATAGCTGTTGATGATAGTTTTGTACCAGTTCACTATATTCGTACAGAAAATGGAACATTCTTTTGGACAGCCGAACATACCAAATTGGATGAGGATTTGATGGAACCATTGAATTGTAATTCTCATCTTCAGCCTGCTCAAGGACAATGGGATAATCGAACTTTATTATATTAGTTTGGATTGTTCGTTACTGTCTTTATGGCACACTATCCAGTTTCTCAGGGATCTCATTAGTTATTTTTTTTTTTTAAATGATTGATTGTTTTGCAATAATGTTTGTGATATTTTTTTTTTTTTTTTTACCTTTTTATTAATGTTTAAGAATAAGAAGCTTTTAAGCTAAAAGTTCAAATTGTTATTGAAAAATAATAATGATAAGCGAAAAACCAATGTTTTTAGTTGTTAAATCTACATTATATGTATTTGAAATATAAGTAAAAGTATTTTACACTTTATATATAAAATGAAATCCTTGTTTGTTTTTATTGATACAGCTGTTCCTGTCCATGTTTAATGTCATTGAACCTCATTTGGTTGGTAGGATCGTAGGATATTGCAACCTGTTGCTTCATATAGTTGTATACTTGTCGGGGGAATTCCCTATAGCTAAGACGATGGGAATTTTTATAGCAACCGGATGTAAATACTTGCAGAGTATTGAAGGCATCCGACATTTGATACCTACACATTAAACGTGTTACTTGTGCGTCATCGGCACACGTAGTGTGTAAATGCTTACATTATACCAGTTTACCAGTTTTAGTGATAAACGCATGAGAAAATAATGTTTACTATTATTTTTTCTCAACTTACGACATTTTTTTTTTTAACGACAAATTATGATAGTGAGAAAACATGGTGGAACTCGGTATCAGTAGTTGGTTGTGAGTACATTAATGTGTAAGGCCATGTAGATAGTGAAATTGTTATGAAAGTTTATTTTTTTGTCTTGTAAGTAGTTTCAAAATGGACAACTACGTATTGTCACATGAACGTTAGACTTGTGTTATTTAATTTTAATAGTTTTGAGATAGCAACACTTGTTTTGGGGGATTCTGTTCTATTTCAACAACATCAAAAAATAAATAAAATTCTTATAAAACTTGTATCAAAAGTTTTTTGTACAGAATAAGCTTTGTTTGCCATATTTGTTTGTACCTTTATTTTGATATGATTTAAAGTGAACATATGGTTTTGTATCAAAACGAAAAATTTGAATTTTTTTCGAGATTTGAACCTATCATTCTTGGTTGAAATTATGTTTTTATAATTGAATCGTCAAAGCAGTTTTTTCAAAAAAATTTTCAAAAAAAAATTGATGCCTATGCATGTCATAAAAAACAAAATATTAATTTACATAGAATAAAAACATAAAACAAAGTTTCTATGAAATTAATTGTTAAAAAATTGATTTTTCAGAAAAAATTTTGAAATTTTTTTTAATCCAAAAATTATGTTGAAATATTTTTTAATTTGTTTTAACATTAAATAACTTTAATAATTTTGTACAAAAATTTTCATTGAAATCGGTCGTCAAGAAAACGGTTCTATGGCTAGTACCGTTAATAACCTTACTTACTTATTTAAGGTGGTACTCACAGTCCAGGATGGATTTTGACTTCAACCAACAAGCCTCTCCGTCTCCAGCCAGCTTAGTCGCTACCTAGCTGTTGCTACCAACCGTCCAATCTTAAATAACTATTGGTACCTATTAACTAAAAAAATATGTCAATTTTTGTAAAAATTGCAAGGCTATAGTTCCGTTCTCTGAATTTGAGAAAAAAAAATGCAGTTTTGTTAGAATAAACAATACTTTTATGCCCAATAAATTTAATCGAAATCATTTGGGCAGTTTTCGAGAAAAATGCAATACCTCTTAAGTGTTAAATGGAAGATATACGTTAAAAAGGACATATAAAGAAAATAAAAAAAAGGGTGTGAGAAATTACACAATGTACAGCCCTAGCTCAATGTACAGATGGCATGACGAAAACCACTTCATCGAACTTCTTCATCATCGTTATGTTTGGTATATTTGACACGAAGCCATTACTTGTCCTATAGAACAAGTAAAAAGAGAACATTTTACTAAAATAAAATGCACGACTGGTTCGCACGAACTTGCTCTTGTAGCTCAAAGTACCTTTATATAAGATTACCAAAAAACATTTGCCCTTACTATTATACAAACTATCTACATTTAAATTTTAACGAAAATTGGTTTAACCATTAAGAGGAAGAGATCAGTCATTAAAGAAAAAGGAAATATGTACCATATTTTTATCATCCTTATTTTTTTTAGAAAAAAACGTAGGTTTGTCAAAATTACTTACAGCATTAAGTATATCAAATTAAATTCATCTCTATCAAGTTTAAAAAAAAAATCCATCAATCAGTCTCAATTTTAATATGAAAACAAATAACAGAAAATTATTACGCATACACCATAGTGACCTAAACTAAAACCATCCTTTTGACTTTGACTATCAATATCTCAACAACGGATCACTGTAGAGAATATTCAAGGACACTTTTGAAAACTTCATTCAATTATCTACAAAGAAATTAAGTTTGCTTTGTTAAACAAAATGTTTTCTTATTTTTGAGATTAATTTAGAAAAGCTATAAAAATAGGCATTTTTGTGGTTTTTTAGAAAATGTACCGATATTTAATTTCTATGGGTGATAATAATAAACTGAGACTTAATTATTGAAGCTTAATATACCTGAAACTAATATGCAAAGTTTCAGACTTATTCATTTAGCAGTTTTTCTGTTGTGAGGGTTTGAACTTTTGAGATGGAATAAAACACCATATTTCTGCAGGTCTAAATGACTTACTTCTGGTAACTTTTTTATGAGCAAAATCAAATTCTTTTGAGTTTATTTCAACATTTTATTGATAAATATCGTTTAAATTTAAGATGATGCGATCATTTTTTACTGAGATACAGCCTATCGAAAATCACTAAAAAAAATTACTATTTTTTTTTGTTCCCTTAATTTTTTAGGCTAGTGTAGTATAGAAATCTCCTATTTGCTTGGTTAAAAAATCATATATCTTGACTTCGACGTTAGGTTGCTCCTGCAATGTGATGACTACAAAAACAATTAAGAGCTCATTTTATAGATGATTAAAAAGTGATAGAATTCATTCTTGAAGAATTACCCAAGCAAATCAAAAGTTCGTCAGATATTTGAAAAAATGTAATTTTGCCCCAATCTTGCGAGACAAACCCTGACTTTTGCCGACTATAAAATTGAATTTAATTTACTCACGGAATTTATTCGTTTATTTTAATACTATTGTGAATTAGTCTGTCCTTTGTCATTTTTGGTTAAAATAAGTACAAATGGAGCTATTAAATAAAAACGCAACCAGCCTCTTTTCCAAGATTGCGGCTGCTCCCGACGTCTTATCATCCCAACAAATTAACTTTTATGATGAGGAAAAACACCCGAACACATTCCATGAAAAAAAAAATTTGTAGCGCGAAAAATGCGATTTGATTTACTAATTTGCCTGGGCTATATATCAAGTGGTGAGATCAAAAACCGTATAGCGCATTGTTCAAAGTTTATAAAAATACACGCTACCAAAAATCGCTCTCCGCTTTTTTATCTTACTAATCAAAGGATTCATGAGATAGTCGATTTTGAAAGTAAAGCTTATTGCGTGTATATTTTTAGTAGTTTGAAATTTCGAAGAACTAATATGATTGTTCGTCGTCCTACATTTACATTTATGTATTTGAATAAATGATAGTTAAGTTTTTTAAAGACATACATACATAAGCATTTTTTAATCAATTTTTATCAATAATTTCATAAAAAGCTTTGTCCTTTATTGAATTTATATAGAGAAAACCCTCTATTATTTATTGTGTTCTTTGATTTATTGAACCGATGTTGGTTTGTATGTTTTCTTGAGTAGTTGCTTATAAAATTGCTATACCTCCTCAGATTTAAAAATTACAATTTAATAATGTTTAAAAATCACGACTTGATATAGTTCATATAAACATATTTATGAATAAGTACATACATTATGTACATAAATATCGTAAATAAAAAGTGAAAGTGTACTTGTTTTTTTATAATTTGAATAATTTTATACAAAAAGTCTAAGCAAGTTAATATGACCTAATTTTATATTTTATAACACAAATTCAAACAAATTGAATTTTTAAAACTTAGGTTAAAGCCCATTTAAAAAACAATATAATGAGATTATTTGCATTATAAAAATATATTAGAATAAAACAAAAATAAAACTTATCGAGATATAAATAACTCAACATTACTTTCAAACATGCATTGTCTTCGTCTATTTATGTCTTTAGCTTGATCTAAAATCCGGACCTCTATACAAAAATCGTGGGAAAATATTTCTAATCCTATAGCCATGGTAAAAGTTTAAACTTTGATCTTTATTTGCAAATTAAATTATTGCAAACAAGTTACTTTTAGCGGCGTAATATACGTTGAGAACTTGTTTAGTGCTTCATGTATAATATATCTATGTTTGTATTTATGTAGGTTTGTGAGACAAATATGTGTACTTCATTAGATTATTTGTTTGTTTGTTTCATTTTAAAGTTTTATGGACACCTGGTTGGGTTAATAGTAGTTTGTTTTGAAACGTTAAAAAAAAGTCTTGAAAGTCATAATGAAAAGATAAACAAAAAACACATTGTTATATTTACTTGAAGTCTTTAAAGCTTATATCTATGTTTTTGTAATTGTTGTAAGAATGCAACTCTGTATTAACAATAGTGTTCCATGTTTGTTTTTTGATGACTGATTTAAGTGGACTTCGCGTTGAAAAAATAGCTTCCTCATAATTTTTAAATAAACAATATTTTATTTAATAAAATCAATAATTGATAAATATTATAATAATATCATTAACTAAGTTTCATTAAGAAATCCCGAAACTTTTATTATTATTAGCAACTGCTATTCCTCAATAGTCTCCAGCCTAAAACTATAAATATTGAAATTACATTGATAAAACAAGTTAAAATTTTCATTTAACATACCTTCTTTCCTTTGTGCCCTTTGGAAGCAGTTAAACATTTCCATTTCACAGTCGTTACTAAAAGTCACTCTGTTTATTCCATTTGAAGCACAAATTGGTCGCAACAACATTGGACATGGTTTCATGCACTGCGTGTCAAATTCTTTCAAATTCTTGCTAAGTGAATCTAAACCTCCTTCTAATTCAGTAGTTGTACACCAATCCATATCGATATTCCTGTACGCTAAAAAAAATAATCTTTAATTCTTAAGGCTCTTCTTTGTTTAAAGAAAAGAACCTACTAGAAAGAGTAGAACGCTGACGTTTACAATTAAACATATTCAGTTCACAATGATTGTCAAACTTCGCATATTCATTTCCATCTGTTCCACAAACTGGATCCAGTAGGTCGGGACATATTTGAGGACAATCAAGATCTCCACCAAGGACTCCAGTGACGGAAATGAATGTTGCACAAACAAAAATTATTACCTCGAATGAGTTCATTTTGCACTTTAAAATATTAATTGAAAACTGACTGTATATTGAATGAAATCAATCGCCTAAATAGAAAAGGAAATAAAAAAACTGTGTTATCTTAATGATAAGAAACCTTTAAAAATACTTAAAAGGTTGCCTTATCATTAAAAATGTATTTTATTATTGTTCTACTGTTTGATAATAATTAACTTCGATTTGAATTAAATTCATTAGAATATGTCTTGTGTTTATAAAAAAAAAATTCATCCAGATAGTATCAAATCAAAGCATAGATAGAAACCTCTTTGATGTTAAGATATGGATCTTGATTTAAGTGGGTGTAATCTTCTCTTTTTTTGCCTATGAGTTTGTTTGAGTCTGATGAGTCGGTTTCTTTGAAATTTGGTACAAGTAATTATACAGTAATTTTAGTAATTATGAATTTAAAATTTTACAATAGATACTTGTTCTGAAAATCCTTAAATAGTTTAAGAGAATTCTGTCCGACACCTATGTGGACTTTATTTCATTTAATAGTCTATCATAAATGTCATTATATACTTGGGTTTTCATACAATTTTCAAGTATTAAAATTTTCTTAAAATGTTAAAAGTGTATATCAAATTCGGATACAGGGGAGAAGGGATTATGGACAAAAAACATCAAAACTAAGTGGTCTGTTAAGGTTTAGAAAAAGTCAATTTGTTCTACTATTTATTCATCTATTAAATCAGAGTATAATTAGTGGATCACTTTGGTGTATGAGTAACTTTTTTTTTTAGTAAATTTTTATAGAGTTAATGCAAATCGGTATTACTATCGTTTACCTTTTGGATAATTGAACTCCTGCGTGCTGCGAATAATGATCGCATTCTACTTTTTTTTATTATGGTTATCACTTTTTATGCATTCCGAAGTTTTATTTATTTTTTGAGTTTAATAGATTTGGTTTTTTTTTTTATTAGTAAACAAAGTACATTAGAATGCAAAGTAAAATAGAATACAATAGAAAACATCATCGGCGACGCGTGCAAAGTGTGTTACAGCAATTTTTTGCTTGAAAATGTTATTTTAATGCAATCTATTATATACTCAAATATTTGAGTTATTTCAATTTTATTCATAATTAACATTTTTCATGTATACATTTTTTTTAAATATGAAGTTTGTTTTTTGCGCTCTCATGTAAATGTATGTAAATTGGATTTACGTAGATACTTTGATAGCTTCACATGATGGTATGTCAATGAAGTGAAAATATACGGTGCGTTATTGCTCACTTAAGTCCCCAGTTGCTGCAAAAAGTGGTAAAAAATTGGGCCCCTCCACTGGAATTAAATTAATTTCTTGGCCATAACATTAAATAGTAATTATTTTATTGCTTCTTGAAAACCACAAGCCAAAAAAAAAAACGTCCTATAAATAATTTCATAAAACTTTAATTTTTTAATCACTGGCAATTCTCTATACCTCAATCCAATTGAAAACCTGTGATTAATTAGTAAAGAATGTTCAGGAAGAGGTTGCGTCATAAAAATGAGGTTTTTTTTTAATAATAACACTGGTTAACAAGGGTTCTGTTGCCGAAACAAAAATATACTTTTCTGACGGTTTTCGGTGTGCTGAATCCGAAGTCAGAAAAAATTTATTAGCTCCCGTTTTTGAAATATTGCCGTTAGAAAATGCAAAAAAAAACGTTTTTTTTTTACTACTTCGGACCTTATTTTTTAATATAATGAAAATTGTTAGCAGATATTTAGTAACGGTTTCTATAAAAACTATTTTCCTTCTTTCAAGAACTTTTTAAATCTTTCCGATATCTTTGTTATGGCCCGAGATATCTTAAAATGAAGTAAGTGGCTTTGGCTTAATATTTCATAAAGGAGATAATGACGTTATAAAATTTATGAAATATGCAAACAACTGAGGATATCTCGGGAAGTAAAAAAGATATCGGAAAGATTTAAACAGATTTGAAAAGGTGGAAAATAGTTCTTATAAAAACTGTTACTAAATATGCTTAAACAATTTACCTTCTATAAAAGAATAAGGCCCGAAGTACTGCATTTTCTAACGGTAATATTTCGAAAACGGGAACTGATTAATTTTTTCTGACTACGGATTCAAGTTCAGCACACTGAAAAACTTCAGAAAAGTATTTGTTTGTTCCGGCAACAAAAAAAAAGTTTAATTTTGTTAACCACTGTGTAATTAATACACGTTTCATGGCGAGAAAATCTCATTCATTTTTGCGAAAAGCTGGTTACATCGATACTTTAAAAACTCTTATAAAAAAAATATTAAGTATTAATTTATTTTAATTTATTTAAAAAAAAGAAAGAATTATTGAAAATTTCGTTTGTGCCAATTTATTTGCACCCGACTGTAATTTTCTCAACCCCTATAAAATAAGTGGTTTTTTCACAAGGCGGCCATTATCGACTTGTTAATACCACAGACTGGGATTTAAAATTACTACATCGCAAGATTCATTTAAACGCTACCCTACTATCTATTATTTGATATGATTTTAGAGCACATCAAAAACAAAAAACAATAAAAAGTAATTTTTTTTTATATTTTTAATTTCGGTCACTATGGCGTATGCGTAATATTTTTTTCCATTTGTTTTCATAGTAATTGAGCTGTTTTGTTACTCAAATGCTATAAATTCTTAAGAATGTTTTTTAAATAAAAATATCAGAACTTGCGATATTAACTTTTTAAAAGCGTTCATTCTTCCATAATTACAAACACCTAAGAAGTGAGTTATATAATGGTCAATTACTTATCGAAAGTTAAAGGTTAATTTCTCGTATTTAAATTATATTATGTCAGCGAATGTCTTAGTCATCGTTGAGCGAACGGTGTTTAAAATGTGCGATATTTTTGTCTACTAGAAAAAGTTCTCACCAGACAGTTTTATTATAATACTTTATTATTCTACAAATAAAATTGTAAATCACAATGTTAAATTTTTTATCTGGAAAAATAAATTTTAATCAAACAAATTTATAGAAAATAGATAAATCCTAGAGTCAACAAACAAAAACAACAACAACAAACATACACGTCTTAGCTTTATAAACAAATAAGCTTTCATCGTTATCGATACCTTGAAACATACTGATGTTTGTAAATAAAGATTTATTACTTTTTGCTGGCTTTTAAATTTGTTTTTCCCACGGTAAAAAAAATAGTTAAGCAAATAATACCTACATACTTATACATCTGCCTATTTGGTATTACCATTTTACGTATTTAGATAAGGAAAATTGCATACTTGAGTCAAAAGTCTCATTTTTTAAACAAAATAAATATAAAATAGGGAAATTTTATACAATTAGTGATTTGAAGAAATTTTTCGTATTTCAAAAAAGGTTAAAAGAAGAAGTTTATATTGAATTAAAATTGCCAAAATTTCTTATATCTGAATTTGAGAATATATTTATCCATTGGCATAGAAATGCTGGCAACTCTATGTAAAAAAATAAAAGAATTAATATTTATACCTGATGAAACGATGAAAGAAGTTGTTTCATTGTAAAGTTCGAAGAGATTCGGGTTCTTGGCGATATATGGGGATAGCACTAAAGCGATTATTTTTTTTCCACAGTGTGTAATCTTATGTGACGAGTTGGGTCGGAATTCCCTTCAACCGATATATTTATAAGATCAAGATATTTTTTTTAAATAGTAACAACAAAGAGTTTCCCTGATTGGTTGATCTTTGGTGAAAATGATACAATCGTTAACAAAAAAAAAAAAAACATTTAATAGCTTTGTATTTTTGAATACACGTTGAATTATATCTTAGATTTTAAAGGCATTTCCTTCAGGAGAGTTCCAATTTAATCATGCAACACAAAATTTACAGACCCTTTCCCAATCATTACTGTGGGGAGCGAGAATAAAAAGTCGGTTTGCAGCTCATAATCCCGGATGAATCGAATTAGTTATACAAAGAAAAAAAAAAGGGGAGAATGCAAGGAAATAACGAACAAGAAATAAAAAAATCAAAACTGATTGCCTGGGAAAGTTTTTTCGAAACAAAAGAAATCCATGCACTCCTCCTGAATGTGTAATCCATTCGAACGTGTAATTTGGGGCCATCACCTTTTTTATGCTACCGCGGCGGCCGGCGCGACCGACGACTGACGATGTGATGAGTTGGCTGCTTGGTTAGTTATGGTGGTTGAAGCGGTTTATCTTCGTGCCACAAGTTTTTTTTTTTATTTTTTAAAAGTCAGAGCTATTCATTTCTGTAGTTAACATTGGGTTATATTTTGTTTCTTCTTGGAAAGGTAATAATCGCATCACGTTCGTTTGTATTAATCGATTTTATTTTTGTATTTTTTTTTTATTTTGTTCACTAGCCACTTTGAGATATTAAATGCTCCACAATAGTGATGAAAGAAATATGATTCATTAATTTGACATTATTGAAACATATAAATTTATATTCTGTTGGTGGGCCGACGCTTTTTATAGAAATATGAATTTATCTTAGAACCCTTTTTTTTCAAGTGTATAAATAAAATAATTATTATTATAGTATTTGAATAATCGCAGTTCAATGTTTTCATAACCAGAGCAAAAGAAGCATTTACACATAGCAGAAGGATTTAAAATGATCAAGGTGACTTTAGATAAAATAGTCAGTTTGCTTGCAATGCGCAATCGATTCACTATAATCTATCCGAGGATTGTATAAGAACAGACCAACAGAAACTCAGTAAGATTTCACAGCTATTAAAATACAGTTATTAAATAACTCGTAAGTTAAAAGTAAAGTGTCGATAATTCTCCAGAACAAAGATGGAAATTAGTCAATAACAAATGAGAAAAATAGTAAACATAATTTGTGTTAAACATTTAGTCTAAAAGAAAAATTAAAACACATTCGTTCTAGTGTTTTTATTGTTGAATATTCCTTGGCATCATAGTGTACTTACGGCAACACTGGTTGTTTTTTATTTTTTTTTTTAATTTAACTCGATAACCAAGCCTAACTTTAAAATAATTCAAAGACAATTTTCTTAGCAAATTAAATTTTATATTTTAGCTAAGTATACAGTTCTTCCAGCAAAAAAAAAAAACCAATGCATTTCTCATGGCATATTTTTTTTTAGATTTTTTCCGAAAAAAAATATTTTTTAACTCACCACAGCTGTAAAACAAAATTGAAAAAAAATTTATATTCACCACGATTTTTTTTCTCACAAAACAATGTGCGGCCCATTGTTTTTGCGAAAAAAAATTACAGCTGTCATCTGTCTACCACACATATATTTTTTTCAATAAAAAATTTTTTTCTTCACCACTTAATTTTTTTTTTATCAAAAAGAACTGTATACTTTTAGCTTTTAGTCGAGTCAAATTAAACATAAAATTTGTAAAATCTCGGAATCCAGGGAAAGTCGATGCATCTGAAAATCGAGTATAGGGCTGCATTATTAAAGGGTCAAATAAGAAAGTTAAAAAAAAAAATTTCACCGCTCTCCATTACAACAGTTTTTATGGACCGTTTACTGTCATTCCGTATGCAAGCGTCAATCGGAATTGCTGTCTCATGTCCGGACATGTCCCGGTCAGTTGTTAGCTTTCAAAAGGTAAGTGGTGCATATAATGGAAAGTGTTTCTAGGAACCGGATAAATATGATTAAATTTGTTATAATTTGCGCGAAACCACAAAATAAATTACTTCTAATGTAAAATATTTTCCCCACAGAATAGAATAGGTAGGCAAAATTATATGTTACTTGGGCCAAAGGCGTAGAGCCATGAGACTGGTATCAAATCAAACCTGAAGGCCACTGCATACAAAGGGTGAATTTTTTTTTAAATTTTGATGCAATGTTTGATGAAAATCTCCCGCTAACAAAAGTATCACCCCACTAAATAGGTTTTGATTGTTCCGCAAGTCTTACAAGGTTTTGCTTTTTAGAAGATTTTATGTGCCATTGGCATTCATTCCACACTTTAAATTTGCATTGCTGCAAAACCCTTGCCTGTATCAGATTTCTTAGAAATGTTACAGGTCGGAGTTTAAAAAAAATAAACAATTTTGGTTATATCATTCTTGAGTTTAGCTATCAGCCACACATTTAACGAATTTTGTTTTTATGTGTTTTATAATTTGTATGTGCAAGAATTATCATTAAATGTTAAACGATTTATATATAAGCCATTAATTGATAGATTGATATTTCAATTCAATTGCTTCTTAACAAGGATGTAGGTTTTACCTTTGAGATTTTGGAATTCAAATGTGCGACCAATTCTATAATCGGTCGTCGTGTCTTACCATATGTGGCTTGAAAAAAAAAATATCTCCTCAAAAATTCAATAAACGTTCAACATCAACAACAACATCAAGAAATTCCCTCCACTGTCTAACCCTCATTATACGAAAAAATCCCGAACTGTATTCATGAAGAGCGCCATTATCCGCGTTCGTGTCATCCTCATCACATCAAAGTATCCATCAACATCAACCCATAATGTTCTGCCATAGCCAAGCCAAGCGCACAACCAAGTATAAGTATCTGCTGCGAGCCTGCTTGGCATGTGGGAATTCTGTGGGAATATATGAACGTGCTCCCGCACTAAGGCGGATAAATTCCCTTTATCTTTTGCATCTTCAACAATCATTTGTGAGTGCTTGTTTCAATTGCGTATGCATCTCACACAGCTCTTGATTGCTGCTGCTTTCACTTCTAAGCCAAATAAGTAAATAAAACAATTTTGTATTCATGTTGGATATACCCCTTAAGCGACCCTTGAAAAATAAAAAACAAAAAAATATACAAACAAGCTACATATGTCTCTCATAATTACTATGTTCCTAAGAAACCAGAGACACATTTATAAAAATGCGGAAAGAGGCTTTGTTTTAGAACTCTTGCATTCTGCTGCAGTTGCAAGTCTGGACTTGTTAATTTCAGAGAGACCAACCTTTGCTACGCTCTATGCAGGAATTTTATTCAAAGTGAATATTGTGTTACCTTCAAATTATAAATGCGGTACATAAAAAGGCTAAAGCTGTTAATGTCAATGGTGGCAAAAAGTGGTTGATAAAAAAAAAAAACATATTAATCAATTTTAGGGATCTCTTGAAGATAAGACAAATACAAATATTTAAGGTCTTTAAAGGAATGGATATGGATATGGACACTTTTCAGAAATTTTAAATCTAGAAAACCCCTAAATTCTAAAATCTTAATAATACAGAAAACCCAAAATCCGGAAAACCCGAAATACGGGAAACTTAAAACCTTTATCCGAAAATAAAATTTCAAAAATTTGGAAATAGCAGACATAAGCTAATTCGATTTCGAGATTTTGGATTCTGGGTTTTTGGGATTTCGGGTCTTTGGGATTTTAAGTTCCCCGATAAGGATTTTTGAAATAATTCTTGAGATCTTTCGATAGCTCCATGTTAATGTCTAATATTATTTTGAAATGAAATCCCATTTTACCACTGAACAACACCAATGTTGAATTGCATACTAAACCTTTTCAATGTCTGCGAGCGAAGTGACGTCCGACGATGAATGCGGATAAGATTTTTGAACCTCTCTGAAAAATTCATTTGTGTTGCGTGATGAGCCTACTATTTTCTTTTGTTTTCTATAATTTTTGATAATTTTTCTGAACTAATGTTCTCTTAGATTTTTTTGTTCACAGACAACATTTGATACCTATTATAAATGTGACGCTATGGAATGTGATTTTTTTTTGTTCTTTAGCTTTTATATGAAATGAATGGTGATAATTAATGCATATGCTTGCTGCTTGCATTGCATATTTAATTAATTGTAGCAATGAATAGCATATGGTATGGATGCACTTTTGGGAGGTGCGTTTGTATAGTTATGAATTAATACCATTGCTAGCAAAGAAGCGTACTACGACAAACAGTGAATATCTATGCGTTAGAAAACGTTTTTGCTGCCAAGAATTTTTAATCAAACTACTACTACTTAAACCTTCTAAAAGAGTGTTTTTTATTCATTACATATACAAGAATCAGCTTTGTACATAGTATTATTATTATTTTATTTTTTTATTTTAATATCTTTTTGTTATCACCCTTCTATTTAAAGAACTAGAGGAATTAAACCTGCACTTGCATATTATAAGAATGAAGGTCGTATTTTATAGAAATCTTGTTTTATTTATTAAATTAAAAATACATATTTATAATATATTTTAAAATCAAGACTGGACCGCATGTGCTTTTCTGATAAAAGTTTAAAATTCATAAAAAATAATTTAAATTTTATTTTATAGAAATACTAAAAAATATAAAATAAAAAAACAACTTTTTGAGGGATATTGAGAATTAAAGTCTTTTAATTTATTATGAACAACTATTTTTTAGGTTTAAGTTTTTCTAAACAATTAGAGGTGTTTCTTAGAAAAAAATTTATATGGATATGTTTGTACATTTGTAGCTACATATCTAAAAGTTTCTCCCATTAAAAAAAATCCTTTAAATCTATCGAATCGCAAAAAATCCACATAGTCAACAAACAAAAAAATATCATCGAACATTCTGTCAAAGTCAAAAACAGAATATTCAAATTTAGATTTATTGAGACTTATTTTTAATTACAATAAAGTACTTATGTTTGAAATACATATCGTCGGTGAAACCAGAAAAGTGTGTAACTCCAAATTTTCTGAAAATTAGATTTGAATGCCATCTGTTAGACAAACCGGCCTTAAACTCAGAATCCCCTTAAAGTTCATAGTTTTTATTTTATTAGCAAATTAGAAAATAAAAACTCATACAAATGCTCTTCTATAAAATTTGCTAAAATGGAGTTACACACTTTTCTGGTTTCACCGACGATATGTACATAGTATAAGTCAAAAAAAAAAAAAAAAAAAATAAAATTAAACTAAAACAAAAAAATTGGAAAACAAGTTTTCAAATCAAGTTTAAACGCACATAAACAAACTCTTTTCGGTTAAGAAAATGTACGCGAAAGTGACATGTGTAGGAAGAATGTTTAAAAAAATCTCCAAATAATCTAGTACAGGTAAGAATTTATTTTTTGACATTTTTACCAAATAAGAAGTAAAAATGAAGTGACACAATCAGTGAAAGTCATAAAGTAGCTGAAGATTACAAAATCTTAATTAATGAAAAAGTGGATTTTCAAAAAAAAATCCAACGATGTGCTGTTGCAAATAAATTCCCAGTTTTATTTTTTTTTAACGTTATTAAGGTACCAGCTCCGTAAAGCTATAACTTTGACCTCAAAAGTTTTTAACCAAATTTGTCTCCTTCGTTTATCCATGTTTCTCTACCCAAAAATTTTCGTTTGTCCACCTTTCAAAAAATTTTAAGAGCAAATTTTTTTTTTAACGAAGTCTGAAAAATTACAAATCATCTAAAACGCTCAAATTTTGAGATAGACGTATGAAACTGATTGCAATCGTTTGTCCACCTCGATTTCTATAAATTCAAAATACAAAGGAGAATGGGCAATTTGGACGCTGAGCGGCCATTTATATAATTGGTATCAAATGAAAAAACTATAACTTAGGAAAAACTTTTACTATGGACGTTTTGCTGTATTGCATTAAGAATGTAAGATATTGCAATATTAGTATTGTTAATGCATTGTTCAATGTATGAAGGACAGATTAAATTATATTTTTATTTGGAACATAAAATATGATGCTCTGTCATTTTCCCTGAGTCTGCAAACATTAATCTTGTAAATATGACTAACAGAACTCATATTATAAGATTTTTAAGACAACCACTTCAAGATTTTGTTCGAGTTTTCAAACAATTCAAACTAGCAAAAAATTGAACATTAAAACTCTCAAAATAGACTTGAAACTGTTGTTTTAAAATGCTTATAGTTTGGGTTCTAGTGGTTGGATATTCAAGATTAAGGTCATCAGACTTAGGGAAAATGATAGAGTATCACATTGAAGTTATAATATTTATAATATTGAGACAATTTATATAAAGTATTAAATGCAAAAATGCATTTTATCCGTTTCTGAAGAACGTCACAAGGATAAAACTTCTGCATAATATATGTAAGACTTATTTACATGAAAAAATAACAAATTCATTCCTGGCCGCGAAACGTCCACGTTCCATACAAACTTGAACATTCTCTTTTTCCACTGAAAATTGAAAATTTTCAGTTTTTTTCAAAAACTCAAACTGCTGTCGTTTGTCAACCTTAAGTTTTTTACATAATACCAAAAATTATCATTTTTTTCTAAAATCCACACCTCGAAAAAAAAAGTTCGTTACTCAGCTCTTTTATTTGGAATAAGGCTGTGCAAGGCATTTGCTGCTAGATCATTTATATACTTGTAAGTTTATAACATAGATATACAATGTAGTAAGTCATAGCATGCTCTGCCTCGGCTGCCCCAATGTCATGTTCAACCCTGATTTAATTAAATTTTCGGGTTCAATGAAGTTTTGGTAAAATGCACTTATTTGTTTTTTTTTTTAATCTAAGCCTGAACCCATCTAAAATCAGGGTGGTTAATTAAATGTGCGATTGCATATTTACTAACAATTTTTATTAAATTTTATATTATTTTACGAAAAATCGACTTGAGCTATCAAAAGTCAAGAATTAAATATTAAATATTAGCAATAAAGAAATTACAAAAATGAAAAATTAAAAAAAAAAAAATTCTAAGGAAAACAGAAAAAAAGTGGAATCGTGGAGGAAGAAAAAAGTAACGTTAAAAGTTAAAAGTAACGAGAAATAAATAGAACAGAAATTTAAAATTACGCATCAATTGTATTGATGGCTTAAAGTTTTGAATTTCGCTTCTAGTTTCCGTCTCATTTGCAGTCAAAGGCATAAATGGTGGTAGAAGCTCAATAGTCTTTATATTGGAACTAAAGAAAATAAGAACCTTTTTTAAATCTGAAAAAAATGTAAACAAACATCCTACGCATTGCGACAACCTTACTTAAGGATATCCATGAAAGTATCCTCTAACTCAAAATCAATTCAATCTTCATCAAACTTCTACCTACAATGTTTTTTTTTTTTCATATTTCAAGTTGAATGGCCTCATGCATATTAGAGAAAAGAGAAAACGGACAAAAACTGACAACTTGAAACAAAAAATCAACCATCAAAATAAATCAAAACAACAAAAGATTTCTTTGCTATTAGGTAATGTATATATATTTTTCTTTTTTTAAAGCTGTATTGTTATCACATTTATATAATTTTTGTCATAATATAAAAATTTATAAAAAAAAAATAAAAATTAAGTAATCTTTATGCTTATCACAATCTTATAAATAAAATCTTTCTTTCCTTTCGTGCAGTGTAATTTTTCCTGAGTATATTCGGGTTCAATGAACTTCTGGTAAAATGCACTTTACTTGTTTCTAATTTATGCTTGGGCCCATCGATCACCAAATTGCAATTGTGGATATTGGCTGTTACTATAGCAGTAAGCTGGTTGCACTAAATCTTCATCAGCAGCAGGAACAATACTCATGACAGGTTGCAAATTTGTAGTCCAAAAGAATGTACCAACTTCAGTGCGTGCAAATCGAACAGGAACATAAATACCCTCATCCTTGGGTTCTGTTTGTTGTTGCTGTTCCGATTCTTCCAAAATAAAATGAACCAATTTCTCATTAGCCGAATTATCTTCAATTTCTGTATAGTAAACTTCAGTTTGTGAATTGCGTAGATTTTCGAGTGATTCCAGGGATTCCAATGATCTTGTATGTTTTTGCTGCTTTTGTTGTTTTTTGAAGATTGCCTTCAAAACTCTCTTAATGCTGTAAGAAGCTGACTTCTTAGATAATGTTGAAACCATTGTTGTTGTTGTTGTTTGTTGTTCTGGCATTACGATACACATTTTTATACGTAAAATATTAAAATTTTTTTAAAATGAATTGGTGAAGAACTTTTTGTGTCGTGTCTTTCTCGAATGAAGAACGAATTCAGAATGTTTTCAAACTAACAATCCAATCGGCTTTTATACCTTCCCGAGGAAGTCTAAAACGCACAAGTGTACCTACGCACACATGAACACCGACAAAAATACACACGTGCAGCCTTCTTACTTGTTTAAACTTCGATAAGAGACCCCGAAAGTGAATGCGAAGAGAGAAAATGAAAGAAAAACATTGTGTAAAAGGATCACCCTTCTCGGGGGTGTGTTGTGTATAGTGTAGTGTACTACACAGGCCGTGTATAGTCATTTCAAGTGATTCAAGTAAGGGAAAAATCCTATGCATAAAAAACGGCAGGTGTTTTGAAAATTGTCTTCTTTTGCTTTCGAAATTGAGATTGAAAGGGAAGGACATATAGCAAATGATAGTGGTAGCAAACGGGATAGGGCTATTGGGTTTATTTTACAAATGAGGGCACAAAATATAAAATTTTCGTGGGAAAGTTAAGTTTTCTGAAATTCCCACGCACCACCATCAATTGTTAAGTGTTTTCAAACAGAGACAACGAACAAAAAAAAAAATAAATACCTTCACATACAGAACGGCAGGATCTCAGTTCAGGATACCGATATTTTTGTTTTGAATAAGAACTAAGGAACAGCAACAAAATTTAAGGTGGTTGTGGAACAGGAATCGAAAAAAAATATCTTCATCTTTTTTGTTTTTTGTTGGAAGGAAATTAAGGATATCCACACAACACTCGTTATCTTGAAGTTTCCCACGTTCTGATAATGAGGATGTTTTGTGAATGGATGGATCCATTCATGAGAGAGTTTTGTGAATGAGAGAGATATTATTATATGGGGATAATGAAATGGGTGGACGAAACCAGACGGAAGCAATTATGTGGCACGATTTCATAATGATGTTGACCGAGTGGTATGAGGTTGTGAATGTGTTGTGTGATGGAGAGTAGCCTCTAGCATATGATGGTCTTGGTTTTTGTTGTTATTTTTATTTTTTGTGCTCCTTCATTTTTTAGTCGTTCGTTCATAACTAAAAGTTAAGTACATGGGTGACATATAAAGTATTTTCATGCAGGTTGATTATTATTTCTTTCTTGGTTGATGAGGAAGAGTATAAAGTAACGATATAGTATTTGTTATGATGAAAAGAAAGAAACGTGGAATTAGGAGTGGCATGTTGGGTGTGTTGTGTTTATGCTTTAAAACGAATTAATAATAAATGGTTTTGTGCGGCAAGTAATGAAGTCTGGTCAATACATGCATAGGTGTATCAACGTTGAAATAATAATGAATTTATTGTTATATTATTATGAACTTATCAGTTGCGGGACTCATGGGCAGCACGAGTCTGTAAATTAATTTATTGGAAATCGATTGCAGAAGGTAGTTGATTATAAATGGAGACGGAGAGTCAATGATAGGTTAAAAATTCGTAGAAACTGAAGGTGTGGTGTTTTGGTTTGTAACTAACAGGTAGGTAAATTGTATTATAGATAACTACTTGAAAAAAACCTATTAGATAGAAATTAAATAATTTTAATTTTAAATAATTATTGTTTTCTGGAAATCTTTAATATTTTATGATATTAATTTTATAAATTATGTATGTGTTACTGTTACCTTTAGTACGCAAAATGATGGAATTTATTGAACAAAAGTATGCACTTTGTTTATTTTATAATTAGGTACAAAACACCTATACAAATAAAAGACATATTAAGCAGTTATGAAGGTTTTGTAGAAGATTCCCGAAGTTGATATCAAAGATTTGAAGAGTCTACTTTAGTTGATCTAAAACACTTTTCAAATTTCTCAGTTTTTTGTTGATTTGAAAAAAAAAACATCAAAATTAAATTTTTCTCAATACTGAAAATAAATAGCAATTATTCCTTATTTCGTGACCTTTGTTGAATTAAAAATGTAATTCTAGACCTCAAGCCCACATAGAATTACATATATGAATTACATACATATATGAAGCCGCCTAAAACTGACCAACCTAAAATAATCTTTGAGACGCAACTACCAACCTCTAATTTTTGCGATTAGGATTTTTGCTAAACGACGCTGTTGACGTTGCTGGTGCTGGTCTATTTTGTGTTGAACGATTCAAATAAACATTCTTCCATGCAACTTATTATCTTTCGCATTCTGTTCGCCAAATTTTAGTGCGACTAATGACTCAGCGTTTCGTTGGACCGAACATTTTCCAGAATTGTGCTAACTTTGTAAACTCATGAACGGCCCATAGGAAAACAGCACAACACATTCCGAGAAAAGCGTAACTTCAAATATTGTTCCCCATACAACTTAGAACTAAAGGCACATCATTTATCTATTTTTTTAGCAAAGCTTGAATTTGTTTTCTATAAGTAAATATGGCATCAGATAGTACTCAGTAAATACTACAAAATATCATCATTAGTTTATTTTTGACTTAAAGTGGACATATGTCATTTTTCCTCTGGACCCTTCACATGCATACCTTGTCCAAGGACGAAAGTCCAACGCCATTTAAAATCCGAATGGATACATCAATATTGGCAGCATTGGACCCTTTTGTACCTTAAAATCGATGAAAGCGCCTAATAAATCAGCGACAACCATACGAGTTATCCCAGAACCTACATAGACAATACCTCAACCATCTCTGAAATCCACACTGGTTTTATCAGAAGCACCACAAGGAAGAACGCCCCGCACCCTTAGAGGTTGCCGTATTAAGCTTCCGGGGCGCTACCTTTAGGATGCGGGAAGCCTTCTATGGGGCAACTGTGACGGTAGTTCTGGCAATACTGTGTGCCGGTGAAGAGTCGATAAAAGCCGCCTTAAACGACTGACCAAACAAAAAGCAACACAGGCTAAGCAGAGAGATAAGAAAATAAAATGCACGACTGGGGCCGCACGTACTTGCTCTTATGATAAAAGTAGCTTTTATGTCAAAGATTTAAAAAAAAAATATTTTGAATTAGTTAAAATTTGATTTTTTTGAGGAATTTCATAAGAAATGCAAAAATACGAAATTATTTTTTTTTTAAGTTTTTCTTACGCCATATTTTTGTTACTCGTGTTTTTTTGACAAAAACAAAAAACGCAATTAGCTACATATATTAAAATCACTTAAAGCATTATGTATGTCAAATTTAGTCTAGAAAATTGTAATAACTCATTAACGGTGTACGGGAAGAGCCGACATAAAAGATTAAAAAAAATGTAAAGTCATATTTCCATTATCCGTATTTTTTGAGAAAAACTAAAAATGCAGTTACGTTAGATTTACGTATAACATTACTTGTGTAAAATTTAATCGAAATCGTTAGAGTCATTTACGAGAAAATTGCAATAACTCCATTAAGATGTACGGGAAGAGCCGACATCCGCGATTTAAAAAAGAGTTAATGTCATATTTTCACTATCCGCATTTTTTGAGAAAAACTAAAAACGCAGTTATGTTAGAACTGCAAACAGCATTACGTATGTTAAATTTAATCAAAATCGTTAGAGCCGTTTTCGAGAAAGTTGCAATAACTCCAAAACTTTGTATGGGAGGTATACGTTTAAAGCGAGATATTAAAAAACAAAAAAAAACCAACCTTGGAAATTACAAAAAAATCATCTGTACCAAATTTCAAGAAAATCCCTCAACTCGTTTAGGCTGCAGCTTCATGTACAGCTTTTTTTGACGACGCACCGACGCACCGACGCACCGACGCACAGACCGACGGACGTCATGACGAAAACCACTTTTTCGGACTTCTCCATCATCGTAATGTTAGTTTTGATTAAAACCTCGAATTTTTTTTTTTACACGAAACCAATACTTGCCCTATTGAGCAAGTAAAAAACTGTGAATTTTTTGCAATATATAATTCCGTTTTTGAAACTAGAATTTCTTAAAAAATAGTTTAAAATAGCTTTTTTGGAGACTTTGCTATATACTAGCCCATTCATTTTGAAAATCCATCACCATTTTTCTTTCTAAAAAAAAGAGGTTGTCTGTAAAGCCGGTTTACGGACGATGATTTTACGTGATAACGTCGTAAGAAAACAGGTTGTGTGCTTTTGTTTAAAATGAGTCAATTGAAGCGTTTATTTATTTCAAACAATCATAATTTACAAAAAAAAAGCTAAAAAAAATTACCTTTTTTCTTTTCTCATTATATTAATTTTTTTATTTTAAAAGCTTACAAAAATTATACCATTAAAAAGCCAAATATTTCTTCTAAATAATAAAACCATTTTTAAATTTTTACAACGATATTAAAATAATTTATTAAAGACAATCATTTCTTATGAAAAAAGTGAAAAAATCATTTCCATGACCAAAAAATTCATTTTTTTGATATAACAACCTATAATAAATTTTATACTACCTGAAAGCTTATTGCTTCAGCTCAAAATATATACATATATCGATCATGTCTATTAGGCATCTCCAAAAAGAGATAGAATTTTTTGAACTTGATCAATTTTCATCAAAAAAAGCAAAAAAAATATATAATTTTATGTTCTCACGCTATTGAATCAATTTTTTTTTAGACAACCTATAAAAAATTGTATATCATGTAAAAGCTTATAATTTAACCTTTCATATGACATTTAAATCTTATTTCTGCGATGCCTAGAAAAAAAGTTAGAATTTTTTAAAGCCAACCATGTCGAAATTCCAAACTGAGATTACGGTACTTCCCACACTGGTGGCTGTTCATGATCAACAGATCTCCACAGGTGTTTTGAGGTATTTCGCAAGTTTTTTAATTTAACATTGTGTAGCTTGTAGTGAATGTACAGTTATGTGTTATATACTAAATGAAAGGTAACATTATCAGGATGCTCAATAAAGTTAAATCAATTTTGTATTTGCTTTAGATCAAAAGATAGAACCTGTTGAATAATAAAACAGATATAGTCCTGTCTATTATCTATCTACAATATATAATTAATTTAAAAAAAAAAAAAGATAAAAATAAAAAACGGTTAAAAAAGGTCAAAAAACTTGGGACAAAAAAACTTGTTTTTCCCGTTATTAGGTCAAAAACCATTTTGAACTACCAATTTTTTACACATGTATGCGCACTGCGCACAGTCATAGACTACATGTTCTATTAGCTTGAGAATTTTTGAATGCTACAAAAAATTTGAAAAAATAAAAACTCACCCAAAAATACTCTAAAATAAGTAGGTGTTTTTCCAAAATTCATGTTTCGAAACTCAGAGACTTAAAACAAAATCCGTATCAGACCCCTAACTTTTTTTTGTATTATCTTTCAAATGATGTCAAACAAAAATTCCCCTACCTAACATCACTACTTTGTCAAAGGTCTACCTTATGTTTTAGTTTTAGAAAACCATTAATAGCTTGGTTTTGAAATTTTTAGAATTTTTTCAATACCATTGTCAGTATTGCAATAAATTTATCTATTGATTTAAAAAAATTCAACTCTTTACATTGTCATGTTTAGAAAATAGCTAATTTTTTGAAATTTTGTTTTACCCCTATTTACCCTATTAAAAGATGGAATATTTTAAAATCCTTCAAATGTATTTAACTTTAGGCTATTATCTTTCAAATATCTCTAATAGCTCTAGTATCTCTAATAGTTTATTTTTAATTTTTAATTGAAATTTTTGTCGCACTGCCAAAAATTTCAAGTGGAACGTTAGAAAATGGCGTCACTTTTTCGTGGTGTTTGCTATGGTTCATCGATTTATAAGACGTTATTACGTCAAAAAAGTAGATTACTTAGAAAAGCAGTTTGAAGTTTCTAATTTTTTTGCATTGTCATACATTTTTCATACAGTATGGATTGAAATATTATAAAAATGAAGTAAAAGAAGAGCGGAATCGTTGAGCCGATTTCACAAAAAGAGAAACAATTTCATCTGTATTCGTATGACGAATGGTGTTAATAACTCCAAATCATGTTTTTTGAGATAGGTTGCTAGTAAGTTGTTGCAGATAATGTGCGATTTATAGTTTCTTTTTATAAAGCTCAATCTTTATGGTATGAGTAGAGTATGCGATACCTTCTCAAGCAAAAACTTCCGGTGACCCTCTAAATCCCAAAAAAAAAAACTCCAGAGACTCGCCTCAATGCAAACCAAATATTTGTCAACGTTACCTTTGAGTGTTTGTTTTTTCTTCAACCAACCAGAACTTGCTGATGAAGCCTTGAGAAAAATTGACAAATATAAAACCCTGAAAAGAAGGTTATTTCAGAAAATTCCAACTGCTGGCTGTATTGAAACAAATATCCAAAAAATTGATATTTTTCAGCCATCTCAAAAAAAATATAAATACAATGAATAATTTCGATCTTGTAAAATATATTTTATTATTTTTTTTTAAATCTTATTCTTAAAATCACTACATATTTGCTATCACAGGTTTGTTCTTCAAAACATTAAAGCTCTTTTTTTTCATCACAGTTTGGTCGATACTCGCTCTTCATTTACCAGGGGCGCCAAATTTCTGAATTATCTGAGCCTGCAGGCGATGAAGCAGGACTACCCTTGTCACTATGATAACCGGATGAAGCAGGACTAAGTGGTGCTGACGAGATGTCTACAGTCAATTGTTGCGTGTAATTTGTCCTCTGATGGTTAGCAATTTTCAACTGCTGCTGTTGATGGTGCATTTCCTGCAATCGGACAAATCGGCAGCCAAGGTGTGTCATAATAGCCTTTCCCAATTCTGCACTTAATCCTCGAGTTGAGGCCAAAACACGTGAGACTTCGTTTGCAGCATTAACGTATCCATTGCGAAATCCATCGACAGGTACTTGTTGTTTGATTTGCTTGTCAATACATTGTGTTTTACGTAGATGAGCGATTGTTGCTTCCAACATCTCGGCCTTGTCCATGCGTAGGATTGCATTGTCGTTCTGTAGCTCAGCAATGATTTGTTTCATTGAATCCAGGCACTTGTTGATGCGTGCACGACGTTGTCGTTCCAACAGAGGTTTTTTCACTTTAAGATAAAGTTGTGTCTTTGATACGTATTCCATTTTCGTAATTTTTGTTTATAAAAATATAAAGTTTTTAAAAGAGAAGGTATATCTGTACTCGATGAGTATTTGTATCGGAATGATGTCCTTGTAGTTGCTTTACTGTCCTTTTATACTCCATCCGAGGTGTATCCTGTTGGAAACATCTTTCTCTTTCTACCTTTACCTGTTTGTGCAGGTTATCTTAGTCTTTAGAACGCAATGTATATGAATTGAAGGTAGCAGATGGCTCACATGCTATACGCACACAGTTGTGTTGGATGAGGATCGAGGATCCTGAAACTGAATCGAATCGTGGGAAAAAGATTTTTAAAGGACTTGTGACTGGGAGCACTTTGAGCGCACTTTGAACACACACAACACCTTGTGTGTTTTCTCACGGTTCACATATTGGTAGCAAGATAAATATGTTATTTTTTTTTTGGAAATAATTATTAAAGGTAATTGAATGAAATTCCTTTATTTTTAAGAGAGCATTCGATACCATCATGATGATGGTTCTTGTGGGTGTTAATGCATATTAGTTGCGTGAAGATATTTATATATATTTATTAACATGTATGTTATATTTTAGTATTACGGAAAATAATTCTTTTTTCATAATGTAAAATTTAGTCATTTAATAATGCAGTATTTTTAATGAGGAATCTAACTGCATTATTAGTTTTGACAAACAAATTTGAATTCAGCCAATAGGGAACGGGTCGTTATTCTGTATTCCAAAATTCTGTATGACCAAAATTCTGTATCTGAAGAAAAAATTCTGTAAGAACAAAATTCTGCATTCCATTGTTCTGCTTTTCTATTATTCTGTATTTCAAAATTCTGTAAATCCAAAATTCGGTTTTTTCAAAATTCTGCAAATTCAATATTCTGCTTTTAAAAATTCTGTAATTCTAAATCTCTACATTAAAACATGTCCCTCAAGTAAGCAGAGCAAGTACCCCAAAATTATATCAAGTGCTCCCCTACTTTTGGAAAAACTTAATGTTCTGCTAACTCGATTTAAAGTTAGCAGGTGCCAAACAAAAATTCAAAAAAAATTTTTTTACAAAAATAATTTTTTTTCTGTGATATTCGAAAAAAATTTTTTTTTTTCAAATTATCTTCAATAATTAAGTGCTTAACTAATTTGAGTTAAGCACCCAATTTTTGAAAAAAAATTTCCGAGATTTTCCATTAAAAAAAAATATTTTCATTTTCCATACAAATTCATGTTCTACTAACTTGAATTTGTTTTTTTTTTTTCAAAAAAATTCCACTTTTTCGAAAAAATTGGACATAAATAATTGAATGTTCGGCTAATTTGAATAAAGTGCTCCATTTTCCGATGAATTTACCGAGATTTTCATGTTCTGCTGGCTTTTTCGAGTTCTGCTGGCTTGAATTTCATTTTTCTCAAAAAATTCAATTTTTTTCGACAAAATTCGAATGGAGTTATTAAGTGCATGACTAATTTGAGTTAAGTACCATATTTTCCGAAAAATTTTCCGAGATTTTTCATTAAAAAAAATATTTTCATTTTCCATGTTTTTTTTTTTTAAGTTGATCTTCCTTCGTTATTAAACATAAAACCACTGACACACAATTTATCCTTTCCTTTATTAGGTTTTAACGATTTAATATTTTCCATTTTTCTGAATTAATTTTATATCACGATTAACTCAAAACACTTAACTTAAGCTGTCGAACGCAAACTGCTTCAAGGTTCTGCATAGAAAATATAAAAAATCTGTAATCCAAAATTCTGTAAATGATAACAGAAAAATTATTTTGATAATGAAAAAATTGCGCACTTTTTTCATTATCAAAACAATTTTTCTTTTATCATTTACAGAATTTTGGAGTACAGAATTTTGGAATACAGAATTTTGAAATCCAGAATTTTGTGTTTACAGAATTTTAGAATACAGAATTATGAATTTACAGAATTTTAAAATACAGAATTTTGGAATACAGAATTTTGGAATCCGAATTTTGGCCCATACAGAATTTCGACCCCAACCATAGCCAATAATAATAAAGCTGCAAATTTGAAAACTTTTATGTCATTTTTGAGATGAACTTCAGTGGTGGAAAATTTGAGAAAATTTTTATTCTCATTGACTCAAAAAAAAGTGTTTTCCGAAACACTTCCATACCTCAAAACCTGATATCACTTTTGAAATAGGTAGCAATAAAACACTGTTTAACATTAAAAAAAAAATGCTCTTTTAAATCGAAATGAAAATGAAACACAAATAAAAACAACTGTTTTTTTTTGTTCTTGCTTATTTTTACCCTTTTACTTCTAATTCCGCTCACCTCTACTCAAAAAATATTTATCTGTTCATAAAGAGGATGATACAAATTTTAAGAGTGGACGTTTCAGGTCTCAATCCATTCAGCATTATAAAATATTTCGATCAACCATTATCACCTCCCCTACTCATGCAAATGCGGTTTAAAAAAAAAAAAAAAATAAATAAAAAAAGAGCACGTATACGCCACAGTGTATGTGAACTACTTGCAAATAATGTGAATTAAATCTTTAGCCTAGATGCTAACACAATCTTATGAATACTTGCACTCAATAATTGAAAAAAGTATTCATCTTTTTGTCATCGGTAGTAATAAATAAAATGTTCTTTTAGGAATTTTTGGCTACATCTCATTCCATCTCATTCAAAGCGAATATTTTTTTCTCGGTGTCAGTTCTATATGAACAAGTACATATATAATTTCTTAATGACGAAAGTAAGCTACTTGGTTTTTTCCGCTAGAATAGATTAAAAGAAAAAAAAATGAATCAAAATCCTCGTTTTCCAAACAGGTAACATTTTATTAAAAAAAAAATGGACGACTGGGTCTCACGCAATTTTATAATTTCTATAATAATTTTAACTTTATGCATGAACAACCTAGGCCCTAGGATCTTTTAAATACATATTACACGGCACTAACTAGAAGGAATAGAAATATAGGAAAGAATTGTTGTACATGCGCTTATGGTACCTATAAGAAGATCTATTGTTGAGACTTTTTATAAAAAAAAAAAAAAATTGGACAAAAAATTCTGATTTGATTTTAAGAAGTGTGAAAAAATATAAAATCTGTTTTTATAAGTAATTTAATGCTTTTGACCCAGAAACGATGCATGAATTTTGATTTAAATATAAATTAATTTTTAGAAAAAAAAAAAAATTGACAATCGCACATAGGGGTATTTGCCAGTTTTTCGCGGACAAAATTGTTTTTCGGTTTTTTATCAACGACAAGGTAATTAATACTGGAATTAAGTATTTTAACTGTTAATTTCAATGAAAACATTTTTCTTCCAAAACCTATTTTTGATCAAGCATGGACCCAAATGGTTTGTTAAAACGCTTAAAAATGGAGTTTTACTAATGGTATTGCCAACATAAAGGTCAAATTTAGGAAAAATTATAAGGAATCAGGTTTTGTAATTCGAGAAGTTGAATCTTAAAAAAAAATTTAAAATATGGATGCATGAAACAAAGTAAGCATTTTAAAACCTAAAACGTTTAAAAGGGGCAAATGTGTCGAAGTTGCACTTAGTTGCAATTTTTTTTTACAGATTCAATTTGATACGAGTTTAACCTTTAGAAAACATTAAATTTTATCACGCAATAATGTGAAATAATATAACTTTCCTCCTTACCAAAACAGAAAGACGATAATTTTACGTTTAATTTATATTAAGATTCAACATATCACTATTTTATTTTTAAAGTAATATAACATTTAGATACAGCATCTAGTAGACAGCTTCGTATCTCTTTATCAATATTGCATTAAAACTTTTTTCTATAGCCACTTCAAAAAAAAGTACTTAATTAAGCACTGTCGCTAAATTATAATAAAATTTTATTTTATTTTTGGGTTGAAAACTTTGAACTCTAGAGTGCTGCTGTTAGTCACCTGGAGTGGTAATCAATTTTAAAACTATAAGACAATGCTAAGTAAGTTATCTAATTTTAGTAGGAAGTTGAATTTTTACTTTTGGATCAGTTTAAAATTTCGTGTTTTGTCCGCCTAAATTGACTAAATACCCCTATGTGAATCCTTAGAATCGTAAAAAAAAAAAAAACAATTTTGTATGTATACAAATTTTCTAAGTTCTTGTCAAAAAAAGTTGGTAAGCCATTTTTAAGAAAATATCAATCAACACTTAAAAACAAAATTTCTAGAAAATTCATCAAACCATTTACGAAAAATTAAAAAAACAACTAAATATTTAAAAAAAAAAAACCAAATTTGAAATTTTTTTAAAATGTGTTTATTACGGTTACTTAACGCGCATAACAATTTTCGTTGAAATCTGCTGGTTCTACAGCAAGAACTGTTAGTATCAGTTCAAAATTATTTTTATCAAAATCGAAGCGATTCCAATGAAACTGCATTTTTATTTTTTCAAAAAAAAGTCAAATAAAAATTTTTTTTTTCATTCAACCAAATTTTGCCCAAAATGTCGAAAATTTATATAGAGCCAGCTCATAAAATCTACTAGTAAACTTACATAAAAGTGCTTTGAACTGCAGGAGCAGTCGTGCTTTTTATTTCTTTTGACAGATACTGTTAATTTTCATTTAAATATTCAATTTCCGCTCTAGAGAATGACCCAAAGCGGTAATCTGTTAAAAATACCTCAAGTAGAGCATTCTTCATCATTTAAATGTCTTTTCATATTTCTAGTTCAATTTTTTTTTCGAATCGTAAAATTATTCTATAGTCCTACCTACATATGTACATCACAAGTAAAAAAAAAAACAGCCCGACATCATTGTTAGTACATATTTAAGGTGTAATTTAGAGATCATGTGTACAATGTACATCATACATTATACTATATACCTGCATCACTTTGTTTTCAAAATAACTGATTTTTCTTCTATCTCCGCGTAGACAAATAATAATAAAAAAAAAGTTAATCTCTAGGAAATTCCATTCGTACACCGGGGTGTATGAGTGTTATTTAATTACTATTACTTTCTTAACCAAAATAAATTACTTTTTCGTATACGTATATAATTTAAAGCGATAGGTCATATTTTTTTCGTGATAAAGTAGTGAATATTTAAACTTATAAAACAGAAAGAGAACAATATTCTGATGTATTTAAGTTCAAGTCGAAGAAACTCTTTAAACCACTGATTTATCGTTTTCCAAGTTAAACATTTCAATAAGTTAATTTTTATAATTTAATACAATGTAAAGAGAGACTAAATCCAACTTACATTAAGAGCCAATTTTTCAATCTTCTAATAAACAGTCAGTTAACTGTTCGACGAATAATGTTATTAGGCTCATAAACAATCAGATAAAAACATTGAATTTTTCAATCAATAATAATTTATTCTACAGAATAACAAAAAAAAAATTGTCAAATTCAAAAATATTCAAAATTAAACGTCATTTTTATTCATGATTGTTTTTGTTTTCTTGTGTTTCACTGTATTTTTTTTCAAAATTCTTTGAAAACAACTTTGACAACTGACACAATATTTTTGTTGAGATTATTCCTTAGAATAATTTTTATTCGTCTCTGAAAGAAGCAGATAGTTTTATTCTTAGGAATAAACTTTATCTGCCTGTTGAAAAATTGATTTTTTCTCTATCCTTAGGAATAAGTACTAACTGACTGTTTAACTGACTATTGAAAAATTGGCCCTAAATATTATAAATACATAATATACAATGAATATTCATTGCCGTGTAGAATCTTATACATCGTCTCTTGACTCGATTCAACCCGGATTCTAAGAAATCTATTAGTTTGTAAAATCAAACCTTTGCTTTGTAGTAAAGTTTAAACGTCTCAACTAGTCATCATCATGTGGAAGTCATTAATTAAGAAATACAAAATAAAGTTAATTCTATATGTGAAAACCCCCAGTCTTGAGAGCCTTCAGTCATTCCATTCAATAGATCAAAACTATTCAACAAGATTAAAAGTAGGTAAATTCAAGCTTTAAGAAACAAAAAAAAAAAAACAACTATCTGACATGCCAGTGAGTCATTGAGTACCTATATATATGAAACCAAAACGGACAAAATAATTTGAATTGGCGCTGCGCCCGTGCCTGAATGACTTTTATGTTTTATTATTTATTTTTTACTAAATCAACCACACCTTCCCCCTGACTTCCTCATCTGTCCGTCCAGCCCCAATACCAAAAAGTACTTATTGAGCCAGAGACCACACGAGCCATTTTCACAATCACCGTCAACATTTCTCAGCATCAGCAGCAAACTAACAGACAACAGCAGACAACGACGACAACGAGTGCCTTGTTTCAAACTTCACATCAAAGATCAGCACAGATCAGTGATCCGTGCGGCGGAAATGGGGCTGCGAAGGGGGGAGGACAACAGAAACAGAAAACAGAAAAAAAAAAAAAACTGCTCCAATGGCACGATGTCAACAACAACCAGCTACAAATAACGAGAAAGATTGCAATGAGGAGAATAAAAATAAACCATCCAGACCCAACTTTAACTGCTCGGCACGAGTTTGTTTCCCACGGTCTGAACGCGCGCGCGAGATCGCGTTGTACGATTATTGTTCGTGTGAGTGTTTACACGGGGGGCAAAGAGGGTCTTCTATAAGCTAGCATGCGGCGCAGACTCGTTTTATTTTTCGATTGCGGTGGTGATAAATTAATTCAGCAACGCGTTTTGGATCGGATTTACGTATAGATAGTGTGTGACCGACTTCATTTTCTATTCCTCTACCCGCAAAGAGTTGAGGATAGGTATAGTGTAGATATGGTAGGAAATTATTAATGAGCCAATCTAGTCGAGCTGCTGCAAATAGTATCACACTGCGTATATATACATATATATATTTATAAGTGTCCGCTTGACGAGCAGTCGACGCAACTTAAGTAGTTGTTGACCTGCATAAATAGATTTGAATTCATAAGTTTCTATAACTGAAGCTTCGCGTGAAGCGTTATATGACGATGTTAGGTACTTTTTTTGTGTGTTTTTTTTTTTTGCTGACTAAATCTTGACTTGTAGAAAAAAAAAATTGTTAAATATTTATGGAGACCTTTTCTGAATGCTATAAATGTGCCGCCACATAATTAGATCTGCGCATGTATGCTTCCTAGAGATTGATTGCATCTTAATTTTAATTGGATGTTTGTGATCCTATTGTCAAAATACAAGAGCAATATTAGAGTACCTTTAATAGTACAGTTTTTATGAAAAGATATGATGTGGTTTGTTCAATACTAGGAACGACCATATGACCCGTTTCATGGTCACACATTGGGGCATGGACTAATTGGTGCCGAATCAAATGAGATACATAAATAAATGACTACAGAACTGCCGCCTTTGATGTGCGCAGTCCGAAATTGGTGGGTTCAAGATTGAATGATATTGACCAATGTGTCATAAAAACAGAACAAAAAGTCAATGGGTGCTTTCGAAAGAAGGAAATATGTTAAAAAAAAAATTTTGCCTCTTTCCATAATTTTACAGCTTCATATAAGAGTGGTCGGGTTTTAGTTTTTGAAATCTATTCACCATATTTCCAATATAACTCATTCTTCAGATATCAAACAAATCGATTCTGAAAAGAAAAAAAAACCTCGAAGGCTTAATACCTAAAAGATGTTGAAACATATTGGAAAATCGTCTGCTTGATACCTTTAATTAAATGATAACGTAGTCTTTCAACTTATTGTTCATTTTGTGTTTTCTGTTTTAACTCTGTTCAATGCTTCAGCTAATTAAGAAAGTATTTTTTCTTTAGTTAACCTAACCTAAACAAAACGAATTGCATTGCTGCTGTGCTATATTATATTATAAACAATGAAACCAATTAATAAACTAAGTGTTAATGTATTAAAAAATTAAAATGCTTAACTTCGTGAATAATAAATTAAATAAATAAGAGCGAATAAGATACTAAAATTGGCCAAAAATTCTCCGGTGAATCACCCCAAAGGTTATTATGGAAAACATTTTTTAAAATACATTTTTTATTGTAGTCTACAATAAAAAATTTATTTTAAACATAAGAAAAGTCACCTAATTTGTTAAAGAAAACATTTTTTTTTTTTTTATTTATAACTGTTACATTGGAACTTAAAAATTTTAACTGAAGTAAAAACAATTTTTATTTTTTATAATATGATTCTTTTTCTTGATTTTTTTATTTTAACTGATTCCCCGATTTTCTCCGATTTTTAATGTGGTAATCTCCTAGACCAGATTTCAAAAAATACTTTATGGCAGCATTGACAACAGCAGTTCTCTTAGCTTAGAGCTACAAAGAGAAAAAAAAAACTTCAAAACATTGCAACCAGACTAAGAAACAAATATCCTATCCCTCTCTCAATTTTATAAATATTAGATGGAACCGCTTTTTTTTTTAATTCTTATTAAAATTAAATGGCGCAAATTTTCAGTACTTTTTTAGTACTTATAATTAGTACTTATAATTACCTAATGAGTCCACAATCGTTATTCGTCTAGATTTAGGAAAAATAATAGAGCATCAGCTTGTATATTTATAATTTCAAACAGTATAAATTTATCCCATTCACGTTTAATGGAAAACTTACGTTATTTAACCCCCCAAAAACCGTATAAAGCACAAAATTAGAGTTGTCAGACATTTGAAATCGACATTAACACGCGTATGGCTGCAAAACTGCGTACTTATATTTTGGTTATACCTCTACTCCCAAAAATGTCTCGGCCTACTAGCAAAAAACTAGCTTTTTTCTCACTTTTGACTAGTATATGGAGAGTTTTGGAGTTAGATTACTTCTACAATACGATGGTAACAATTGTGGACTCATTTTATAGGTAATTATAAGTACTATAATTCATTCTTGAAGAATTATCCAAAAAAATCAAAAGTTCGTCAGATATATGAACAAATGTCATTTTGTCCCAACCTTGCGATACAAACCCGCACTTTGACCAACTATAAAATTTTATTTAATCAACTCACGGAATTGTTTTGTATATCATTTTTTAGATAATTTTATTGTTAATAAGTCTTACCTTGGTCATTTTTTGTTACAGGGAATAACATTGGAGCTATTCAATAAAAACGATACCAATCTCTTTTCCAAGATGGCGGCTGTTCCCAACCTCCAATTATCCCAACAAATTGACTTTTATGATAAGGACAACCACCCGAACACATTCCATGAAAAAAATTTTGTCCCGCGAAAAATGCGATTTCATGCCCATATTTTGACTAATTTCCCTGAGCTACAAGTATTACGTAAATTAAATCAAAATTAAAACTAAAAAAAGGGCTGGCCTTGGCTTGCAAATGACCAATCGCATATTGGATAAATTGTGTGAAGTTGATCACAACAAAAACATTACTGTTAAAAAAAGAGCCAAGTTCTCCTATGTTGAAATTATGCTAGCACAAAAAGTACTGAAATGTAAAAGTGTACAAAGTTCTAAAGCTTGGCTTTAAATTTGTATAAATAAAATTTTGGTTGTTCCCTTGGCAATTTTACTTTAAATTACCGATTTTTAAAGCTATTTGAAAAATTGCCAAGTAAACAACCAACATTTTATTTATACAAATTTAAAGCCAAGCTTTAGAACTTTGTACACTTTTACATTTCAGTACTTTTTGTGCTAGCATAATTTCAACATAGGAGAACTTGGCTCTTTTTTTAACAGTAATGTTTTTGTTGTGATTTCACTTCTTTTTGCAAGGTTTTGCTGTAGAAATTAAAATCTCCATATTTGATGAAAATTCAGAGAAAATGGGCGGTTACCACGCCCCTTGCTTAAATTCTCAAATTTTAAATTTTTTTTTTTTGTTATAACTCCCAGATCTACCATTTTACCAAGTCTCAAGATTCTACGATAATCAGAAGTGCTCTAAAATATTCGATGTAAATTAACCGAAAATGGGCGGTTACCACGCCCCCTGGCGAAAATTCTCAAATTTTAAATTTTTTCCCTTGTATAAACTACCAGCTCTAACATTCTACCAAATTTCAAGATTCTACGACAATCAGAAGTGCTCTTTAATATTTGATAAAAATTCAGCGGGAATGGGCGGTTGCCACGCCCCTGGCTGAAATTCTCAAATTTTAAATTTTTTCCTTAATACAAACTACCAGCTCTACCATTCTACCAAATTTCAAGATTCTACGACAATCAGAAGTGCTCTATAATAATTTATGAAAATTCAGCGAAAATGGGCGGTTGCCACGCCCCCTGGCTGAAATTCTCAAATTTTAAATTTTTTCCTTTGTATAAACTACCAGCTCTACCATTCTACTAAATTTCAAGATTCTACGATAATCAGAAGTGCTTTATAATATTTGATGAAAATTCAGCGGAAATGGGCGGATGCCACGCCCCCTGAATTGAAAATCTCAAATTTTCGATTTTTTCCTTTGTATACATCACAATTCCTATCACCGTGTAAAATTTCAAGTTTCTACGATATCGGGAAGTTCTCCATAATTTTGATGATCTGTCAGTGAGTGAGTCAGTGAGTGAGTCAGTCAGTCAGTTACGGTTTTTGCGATTTTTGAAGCCCTATATCTCAGAAACTACTCATCGTAGGAGGCTGAAATTTTGTGAGGTGTTTGGTTTTCTCGAGCTCAACAAATGTAGTGAGTTTAAAATTTCTAGCATTTTTGGTGTGGAAGTTAGAGGGGGGTCGAAAATGGCCTGAGTTGTTTCCTGTAAATAAGGGTGTAGTGCCAAAGTTGCTAGAGAACTTGGCTG
The DNA here is from genome assembly GCF_945859705.1 of Episyrphus balteatus. Taxonomy (NCBI): domain Eukaryota; kingdom Metazoa; phylum Arthropoda; class Insecta; order Diptera; family Syrphidae; genus Episyrphus; species Episyrphus balteatus. The sequence continues at coordinate 77,792,750 of NC_079136.1, read as the reverse complement.
GGCACTACCGTGCCCCTTGATCTGAAGCATAATTTTTATTGTATGGTTCTGGATACATTTTGTTCCAAAAAAAATATGTTTAAAAAAATATGTTTAACTTCTAAAACCAATTTTCTTTACTTTTATTGGTTTTCATTGACAAACATTAACAAATAAAAGCATACTTTAAAACGATAAACAAGCATTTTGCTGCTTTTAAAGTTAGAGCACCTGTTTAACGATAAAGTATACTTTAAGTCGTTCGAAAATATAAAAGAGTAGACTCTCGTTTTAAATTTTTTTTTTAGATCCGACCTGCGTTTTAAAGAAGATTAAGAGTAGGGTTTAAATGTTAAAAATTTGCGCTAATATTTTTTTCTTGCATCATGCTACATAAATTTGAGATTCAGTGTTATTTCATTTTGAATTATTTTACGTCACAGCACACCAAAAAGCATCTTTCTTTAATTACAAAACTGAGCATACAAAATTTATCTGCACGATAAATATTATTTCTAAATAAAAAAAAACGAATGTTGAATTTTAAGCTTCAATTTTTGTGTTAGACATTCTTATAAAATGACTGTTGACTATCGATGAACAGATGTCGACAAACAAAAAAACCTATACAAACAATATTGAATAATATAAAAAAGCGGACATTTGCAATTCACGTAAAGACACGTAAATATTTATTTTTTTATGTAAAAAGTAAAAAAAAAGCAGTAAGACGTATAAAATAATCCCTTGTCTAAAAATCAACCTTTATGTATCTTATCTACATACATATGTACAATGTACATAGTATATTCATAAAATTCCATAAAAAAAAATCAAATTAAACTAGTATGTATCTTATGCAAAAAAAAACTACCCTTTACCTCAAACTTCAATTTTATACGCATATAGGTTACGGTGTCTTACCCTGAATTTTTGTTTCTGTTTCTGTTTTTTTTTTTTTTTTTAATAAGACGCATTAAGATTATTTCCCCTTAACCAGTTCGATATTTTTCAACATTAGATATACAGAATAAATCACCCTATAAGAATTTTCTTACATTACATTATTTTTGTTTGTTTTTTATTATTACAAAATGTACTTCCAAAAGTTTCAAATACGCAATAACAAAACTCATCACACACACAACCTTAGCTCAAACAAAAGGATCTTATGATGATATCCAGACAGCAAGTCATAGCCATTACCCCATTACCGTACATGTGTACCTACTCCAAAATACCATACTTATTTATAAAAGAAGAAAGAAAATGAGATAATCGACTATAAACCCACCACCCCCTGAATTGAAGCACAGTAGCTTAGTTTGGCACATTCCAAAGCTCATCAACTCAAATGCGCCACCACAAGTCTGAACGCAAGCAGCAAGTAATCGTGCGCACTTCGACGGCCAGGAACACCAATCGCCAACAACAATACGAATATACGAATAACGTCAGTGCACTTCTGCTGCTTACATGCCCCCCCCCCCCCCCTTATTCCCCCTTCTTTGCTAAACAAACTCAATCCAAACCCTATTAAAGATAATCTTACATTCGTTGTCCGTACTACTTGAAAAAGCATAGTATTTACCCATGCGCTCTGTGCAACAATCAGACTCTCAAAGCAAAAGACCCCAGGGCCCCTCTTAGCCCCTTCTTAAGGTCGCACGAAACTATGACGAAGATCAAAATGATCAACAAAACGAAGACTACTCCGAGACGATGACTATACGACAAACGATTATCGGTGGCGGCACGCAGCGGCTGGCAGCGGGACCAGCGGCGGGTGCCTATATCTCTACAACATAGCACGGGTACGACCGACAGATACAACAAAAGCGGGCTCTTCTTCTGCACACAATCGACTCAATAGCATTATTCAAAGAAGAAAGAAAATGATGGAAGAAGAAGCAAGACTTTAAAAAGCAAAAAAAAAAAAAAAATCACATAAGACGATGAAGACAAAGAAGTAAGAAACGTAAGGGGAGATGAACCACTTTATAAAAAACACGTCTTGTTATATGGAGTGGCACAGGCATGTGCGCACTCAGTGAGGACTGTGAGAAATCGACTCCGGAATAGTTTCCCACGGTATAACAATCTCTGTGAGCTGTTTTATTATTTTATGTGAGTATCCGACGCGACCGGCGCGCCGCGGCGATGATCGTCAGGCCAGGCAGGCAGGCAAGGCAGGCAAACAGCACGATCGCACATTAAGTCTCGATCAAGTATAAGCCGGCTGCGGTGAGGGGCATGGCAAGAAAGAAGCCTTTAAAAGTGATCGCAGAGTCGGCAAGTCGACTCATTCATTGCATAGTCGTTGCAGAGTGAAGATCTCTTACATACACGGAGTATATTCTCATTTTTATTAAATTTTGTGATTTTTCTATAATTTTTAACGAAGTTGAAAAATAATGGTTCTCGAAATGGAAATGTCAAAGACATATCAATACCGTAAAGTTATGAAACCAATGTTGGAACGCAAGCGTCGCGCAAGGATTAACAAGTGTTTGGATGAATTAAAAGACATCATGGTTGAGTGTCTTACTCAAGAAGGCGAACATATAACCCGGTTAGAAAAGGCTGATATTTTGGAATTGACCGTGGAACATATGAAAAAACTACGTGCGCAAAAGCAATTACGTTTGGGAGGTGTTATTGCCGGTATTCAAGACTCTAAAGCGACAATAGCAGAAAGTTTTCGTGCTGGATACGTGCATGCAGCGAATGAGGTGTCTAAAACACTCGCCACTGTGCCAGGAGTTAGTGTGGATTTGGGGACACAACTTATGAGCCATCTTGGACATCGACTTAATTATTTACAAGTCATTGTTCCAACCGTACCTACAACAAGTTCATCACCAACATCAATGTTTCCTCTTGTAACACCGAGCTCACTTGTAGGAGGATTTTACGAGCCGGAAAGTAATCGTAGCCCTGTTATAATTACACCACCTCCATCGGAATGCAGCAGTGATAGTGGTAGTTGCAGTCCAACACCTAGCGAATCTTCAAGTGTTTGGCGACCATGGTGAATGAATAAAAGTGATTAATATAATTCGGCTAAAAGATGCTTGAAAATAAAAACTGTAAGGCGCCTCGTCAGCTATCGAATTGTGCAGCGAATATTAATGCTGACTTTAGTACAGTTTCTAAGGAAAGATTCAAACTCTAAAGGGATGTAACGTTAAACATTAAAGTTTGACAGGAAGAGAGAAGAAATAAGCTCCATGTACAACAAGTTGAATTTTACTCAAAAGACCTTAAAGGCCAACAGAGGAAAAAAACTAAATTGTACGCTGTGATTTTTTAAAATGCTTTAATGAAAAACAAATATAGAAAATCTAAAAAAATAAAAACAAATACAATCAAATACAAAAGAAATTTTTCTTGTTTTTCTTCAAAATTAATTATTATTTCAGAAGGTCGATTTGGATTATTCTTCTTATTGAATTTCTTTATAATTTAGTCACTGAGACTGACTTCCGGTTGAATTTTTTTGGGGATACAAATTTTCTTATGATGAATCTGAGATGGAATCGTTGCATACAAAACAATAAAACCCCGAATTTTTTCAGCATAGACGTTTCTTTTTTTTTCTAAAGGTCACTTATGGATATCATTCTGAATAACATTTACGTTCGATCGTTTTCGTAGACATAGGTCTTGATTGATATAATTTAAGCTAGGTAGCGATGAACTGAAATGATACTTTTTTCAAACATTTTTTTTTTTGGAAAAAGTTTACATAGGTACTTCTTGCCAGAACACTTTTTTGGTCTAATAAAAGCAAAGCCAAAGGGCAGTAAACACGCAGACAGCATGTGACAAATATGTACGTATTTTGACATATCTCTGGATTTTGACAATAGAAAAAAAATTGGAGAATAGAGTATCAGATAGGTGATGTGCACATACATCGATTTTTTACATTTTCACAAAAATATAAACGTTAAGACCCACTTATTCAAACAGTTGTTGACCAAAAACTGCTTTTTCAAAATATTCACTCGTTTTTATTGACAATTGTTACCATCTTCATTCGTAGTGTACTGTTTAATTTCGATTAATAAGAAATTTAATGTTTAATAATTTCATTTTAGTCATACATGTAATATGTATATTTAATTTTTTTTTTTTACAAAAAGCAAAAGCACACTAAACAAAATAGACCAGGGTCGATAATTTTTGAAACCAAAAAAATCATAGTAGGATGAAACCCATTGGAAAAGGAGGTGAATATGATAAAAATTAACGGAAAAATAAATTACGAGCGAGCCGAGTTCGGGAAGTGGGTGGGTTGAGCTTTTAATGGTAAAAAATGGTATATCTCAATTTCCGGCAAAACTACAAGTTCTATGGAAAAAAGTTGTATGGCAAAGTTGTAGGTAATAAAAAGATCTACAGCTTATGCATTTACAATTTTTTCACATAACCTCAAGATTTATATGAAAAATTAAAAAAACCGAGTTTTTGGTTTTTTATTTTTATCTTTTTCAAAAAGATGGTTTTTTCTACGAAATTTGGTGAAAACCTACCTTATTATGTCTCAAATACACAGTAATTTATTTGATTTAAAATATTAATTTTTTAACCTTATTTTGACTTAATATCAAAAAACACCCTACTTTTCAATCGAAAACTCACGTGTCAAAATATCAGTTTTTTTTTTCAAAAAATCGGTGGGTAATTTGTTCGTTAAAATCTCTTCTTTCTGATGGTGTAAACATAAATTTACATTAGTATAACATATTCTCGGAAAATGCAATAAATGAAAAAAGCTTAAATTCGAAAAAAAATGTTCTATCATTATTAACAATTTTGGCCTATTTATTAAAATTTACACTTTAACTACTCAATAACCAATAGATTTATCAATGTAACATAAAATCTAATGGTTTTTGAGTAATTAAAGTGTTAAGCTAGTAAAAAAGTAGGGTGTTTTTTTGATATTAAGTCAAAATAAGGTTAAAAAATTAATATTTTAAATCAAATAAATTACTGTGTATTTGAGACATAATAAGGTAGGTTTTCACCAAATTTCGTCGAAAAAAAACATCTTTTTGAAAAAGATAAAAATAAAAAACCAAAAACTCGGTTTTTTGAATTTTTCATATAAATCTTGAGGTTATGTGAAAAAATTGTAAAACGAAATCATTCAATCAAAATTATTTTCTTAGCTTTTCAAAAATTGTAATTGTTATTTTTTTTTTCAGCTCACACCAGTTAGAGCTTTTTGAAATGGAATTGGTCACCGATTTTGAAATCATTGTTCAAAAAAACGCACATTCAAAGTTTTACACTAAATTTCGTTAAGTTAAATTAAATTAAGTTCAAAAATGTGAACCATTTCTTAATATAAGGAATGCATATACTTTGTAGATATATAAAAACCATTAAATGATACTTTTGAATAACTTTCAGTTTAAAGTTTTAAAAAATTTTTGTTCAATGAAAATTTGTACACCGAATGGAACGCATACAAAATTACTTAAAAGTCAAATTAATGGATGTAAATAATATCGTTTTATGTTAGCGTATTATTAAAACATTAAAACAATTTTTAATCCAGTAACCTTACCAATCCATAAAAATCTTCTTTATTCAATTAACACAGATTCATCTGTGGTCTTAATATTAAGTACTTTTTTTTTGTAGTTAACCATCAAGTATGTTTACTGAAAACCATAACTGGTTTCTATACTAAAAATATGTATCGCAATTCCCAGCATCAAATATCTCGGTTAAAAACTATAAAATACTCTTTTTACTCATGTCCGGTAACATTTTCCTTTATCCTCCTGGCTAATTGTTCGTTTCCGGTGGTCATCATTATTGTTGTATCCAGTAGTAAGCAGGTTAACAGGTACGAGTATAGTTATAATTCCTGTTTTCATTAATGCCTGAATCATCTGGTGTGTGTCATTTTCTTGATAATCTGTATGACGAGATCGAGGATAAATACATAAAAATGTATATTTCTATCTGACATATATTTCCCGTGCTTTTTAAACATGTTTCATTTTCCGTCGGTTTTTTTCAACCTATAAAAAGTTGAATATCCTATTTTTTGAAAATTTGATTGCTTAAAAAACGTTCATTTAAATAATAAAAAAAATATCCTTGTCATAATTTAATTCTTTTCCTACATCATGAATCCATTCTGAGGAAAATTGAAAGCAACTTGGTCTAACAGAACAATAACACGGTGTTACAAAAATGAGGTTTTAAAATATACGCGGGCGGAGACCTATCAGGTTTTGTAGAGCTAGTCGCACTGAATACGAAACGGTATTTGAAAATCCCCTAACACCCCCAAAATCTGGAGTTACGGGCAAAAAACGGTTTTTTGGACCTTCACCCATTGAAAAAATTCTAGCTTCGACAATTTTTTACCCATTTTCGATTTTTTTACAGTTTCTGATAGAAGATAAATATACCTTTTCAACAATGTATAAAACATGTAACTCGGTTAAACCACTTAGAATTTATAAGCTGTCAAAGTTCAAAAATTCCATTTTTTTCGTCTTTTGCCCAAATTCGGCATCAATTTAAAGTATATGTTTTCAAAACAACATGCTATTTAAAAAATATATTCATAAACTATATCTATTTTCCAATCAATCGAGGTATTTTTTATGAAAATCACTCCAAAATTGACTTAGAAAAAAAAAATTTTCGATTTCAACCCAGATACAGAAATTCGAACTTTTAGGTATAGAACAAAAATGTTGTTTCGGCACGTAGTAGGATAACCTGGGCGCCAGGATTTGATAACGGGTTTTTGTAGAGGAGCTCAATACAAACATTTTTTTCTTTGGAAAGGGGGTCTATCTCCCCCCGTTTAGGTGGGAGGGGCAGTTTTCTAAAAAAAAATTATCAAAATAAAAAAAAATTATTAAAAAACAACGGCAACACTTACAGTAATAAATGATACCATTTCCGAAAGGGAAAATTGTACATTTGATTCTAATTTTTAAATCAATATAACATAACCAATAGTTTTTGAAATAATCGATTTCAAAAATAAAAATTGGCGAAAAAATTTTTTTTTAAACTCATTTTATACTATTTTTGTCTAGACTGTGAACTTAAGTAAACAAATTACTCACACAGAAAACTGCCTCAATTGATTCCTTATCGAACAGTGAAAACTATATGTTTCTATGTCTTCTAGTTTTTGAGAAAATTGAAAAATTATTTTATCAGATTTTTCTTTTTTCAAAATATTTTTTGTTTTTATTTGTTTTTATTTTTCAATTTTCTCAAAAACTAGAAGACATAGAAATATATAGTTTTCACTGTTCGATAAGGAATTAATTGAGGCAGTTTTCTGTTTAAGTAATTTATTTACTAAAATTCACAGTCTGGACATAAATAGTATAAAATGAGTTTTAAAATTTTTTTTCCCCCTATTTTTAACTTTGAAATCGATTATTTCAAAAACTATTGGTAATATTATATTGATTTAAAAACTAGAATCAAATGCACAATTTTGCCTTTTGGAAATGGTATCATTTATTACTGTTAGTGTTGCCGTTGTTTTTTAATAATTTTTTTTTATTTTGATAATTTTTTTTTAGAAAAATGCCCCTCCCACCTAAACGGGGGGAGATAGACCCCCCTTCCAAAGAAAAAAAATGTTTGTATTGAGCTCCTCTACAAAAACTCTTCATCAAATCTTGGCGCCCAACTTATCCTACTACGTGCCGAAACAACATTTTTGTTCTATACCTAAAAGTTCGAATTTCTGTATCTGGGTTGAAATCGAAAAATTTTTTTTTCTAAGCCAATTTTGAAGTGATTTTCATAAAAAATACCTCGATCAATTGGGAAATAGATATAGTTTAAGAATATATTTTTTTAATAGCATGTTGTTTTGAAAACATATACTTTAAATTGATGTCGAAGTTGGGCAAAAGACAAAAAAAATTGAATTTTTGAACTTTGACATCTTATAAATTCTAAGTGGATTAACCGAGTTACATGTTTTATACATTGTTAAAAAGGTATATTTATCTTCTATCAGAAACTGTAAAAAAATCGAAAATGGGAAAAAAATTGTCGAAGCTAGAATTTTTTCAATGGGTGAAGGTCCAAAAAACCGTTTTTTGCCCGTAACTCCAGATTTTGGGGGTGTTAGGGGATTTTCAAATACCGTTTCGTATTCAGTGCGACTAGCTCTACAAAACCTGATAGGTCTCCGCCCGCGTATATTTTGAGTGTTACACCGTGTAATGTGCGACCTACTCGTCAGAATAAATACCAGTCTTAAAAAACTGGCGAAATAACTACACGTGACAAATTTGCCTTTACCCGGAATAAATATTGAAAAAGAACACCAAAGATAAAATTTAAATAAACATCATTTGCTGTCGTCGCACCCAACAGTCCGGCCGGCATTTCTTGGGAGTGTTGGCGATGATGGCTATGGCTATAAGTAGGCTTAAGTTTTCCCCTTTCATTTATACCAAGCTCGTGCTCGATGGTAGCAGTCAAAGTGTGAGAAAATATTCCCTGAAAACATTTTGAAGCTCCGTTTGCATGCCTACACTGTGGGACTGTGGCCATATTCATGTCAAACTTTATAGATATTTTTTTTGTTGGCTAGATGGGTGGATGGATGATGGCGTGTGACTTAAGCGCAAATACCTATTTGATAGACGAAACTATTTATTTGAAAGCATACCCTTGCCTTTTTTTTTACCAAATGAACGATTGCATTGGCAGAACAGTAGGTTGTTTCAACTCCAAGTAGCGTTTAATGGAATCGAGGTGGGCAAAATGCCTCTTGGCGTGGTTTTACTTCATAAAGACACTTGGGTTAGGTTTATTAGTGCTCATGATAGGTCGTAGGTGTGGACTCTGTGGAATGAACGCGCGCGCGCAACCATTTGGTGTATTTTTGTTTCTTGTTGCATGTCTTATTCTTATCTTTATAATATTTCTTTCAGTCCCCTCCTTTAAGTAGAATCTGACGACTTTGAGAAGGTCGAATTATAAACAAATGAAGGTCTTTGAATGTTTAATCGTTTCTTTTGAAATTTCTTTGTTGGTCATTGAACGGCCTACGGCGACAGTTTGCTGAGAATTATTTTTCCACGGAAAAACGATGGGAGAGAATTGTTGTTTATTCAACTCAACATTACTGGGTGTGAAGTTATTCGTGTATAGTTGCGGAAGTAAAGAATCATAATTGAGTAATTTTTGTAGGCAAAATTAATTGTGGGAAACTTTAATTGTTATTAAGGTAATTGTATATTTTTTTTTTTAGAAAAAAACTGAAATGGAATATTTACTGTAAAATAAGATAGGTTTATTAAATTATGTTTTTAAACAAATGAAAAATGTATTAAATTAAGTGTATTTCTGAATGGTACTTTTGCCAAAAAGACAAAATTGTAAGAAATTAGACAATATTTAAAGAACACATTTAGCATTTATTTGTATTTATTGAAGTAAGCTTTTTTTTTTATTTGCAAGAAAAATTTTGTTTTAAGCAGAAACTATTCTGTTTGCATGATTTCAAATGAAATTGTTTTATTTTTGGAATTAATGTTTTTATAACCCTTATTTCGTTTGAAACAAAAATTGTATCAAAACCATTATTACGATGATTGAAGACTTCTCCACAGAGCATCACTTTTATTTATTGAACTAACTCTCTATATTGAAGTCTTGGTCTATATGACATTTTCACTTGAGAAATATGCCAAGTAAGTCAGGTAATTGAATTGAAAAAAAAAAATATCGGGTCACTCTGGTGTATACGTAATTTTTTTTTTATAGACAAACTCGAGTAATTTAAAGAGAATGTGTGGTTTTGATTTTTTTGCATTGGTGCAACCTGCAGCACATAATGAGCTAAATGTAGCAGGGAAAGGAAGCATTTATTGAGGAAAATATTGGACTTTGCTCAACAAATGTGCTGGGTTTTAATTTTATTATAATGTTGTTTGTTATTGTCCCATTTGACGTTTAAAGTAGGTAGGTATAGTGAAAATTATCTCATGCTCTAAAAATTAGAAAAACAAATTTATTGAAGACGGTTCGTACTTTCTATTTAAAAAAATTATTTTTTAACATTTCGTTTTCTTTCGTGGTTTAATTTCATGTTTACAATTATTAACCGACTTTATTTTTTTATTGAATGTCAATGTATTTAACTTTGTTCATCGTCATGCTTCCGTGTTCCATGGGCCCAATGCATACCGCGAAACTTAGGAAACACCTTTTAAGAAAATCATTTTATGCAAGTACTTGATTATCCATCGCCAAGTCCTAACTTAAACCTCATCGAACATTTATGGGAGCGGGAGGACGATGTGAAAATGAAAATGTAAAAAATTTCAAATATTTGTTCGAAAGAAGCTTGGTGCTTGATTCCTGTTAAGAGATGCCAAAGCTTGATCGAGTCCACGCAAAACCAATTAGGGCAGTATTGAAGCAGCAGAGATTCCCAACCAAGCATTTACCGTTTTAGAACATAAAACCCGAGTAAAAATATTTTTTGGTACGTTGATTTTTCTTTCGCGTTTCTAATTAGTTGTCTCAGTAAAATCTTAGTTTTACAGGTTAAAGTCAGCTCAAAACGATGTTCCTTTTCAAAAAGTAGATAAAAGCCAGCAGGAGCTAAAGGCTAAACCACTCAAACAATTTGTTTCAATCTTGGTATGTGAGGGTTTGAAGTGATTTCGTAAAGGGAACACCGAATTTTGTTTTTGAACGGTTCCTGTGATATGAACAGTATCATAAAAACGTATATTTCTGCAAAACAGGTTTAACGCTTTCAACTCTCTAAAAAAATATTTTTTGCACCGTTATAAGCCATCCTGTCATAGAACCGCTTTCTTGATTTCTCACAATCTATTAGCTATATGTATGTATATATTATATAAACAAATTTTGTTCCTATCTGTTTGAGTAATATTAAAATTAAATCAATTCCTAAAAAAAATGTTTGAATTATTTATTATTTATTATTTTTTTTAATAATTTAAAATTATCCTTTTATGAATTTTTATATAAAAAGCTTTTAATTCCTAAAACAGATTGTGTAGGACCAACTTTGTGCGACTCATACACAAATAAACTTCGCAAATAAACAGCAAAAACCCAAACTCTAGACTCTTTCAGAATCTACTCTATCAGATAAAAAAATCTACAAGAAATGAGCAATTCCTGCAATTTTGACATCACAAAATCATCAAGCATCAAAAAATCATCATCGGTCTGATGAAGAACCGTTCATATTCATGAGGTTACAAAAAACCAATCGTACCGAGAGCCCCAACCAACCCAGGAACTCTCCAAGTAATGCCAAGGGAATAACAGGGAGTTGAAAACAAAGATCGTTAACGTAACGAATGAGGTGCAAGGTGCAAGAGGGTAAGGCCTTAATAATAACGAGATTCCAACAAAGCAAAGAAGAAGAAGAAGAAAAAAAAACCTACAATTCCAACATTCAAACAAAAGACCCAAGACTCGAGATGATCGTGAGAAAATGGTTTGGAACGTGGTTCTCACACGATCGACACACCTGCCCTTTTTCCATAAGATCACGATCGTTACGTTATTTTTTTTTTGTGTTTTTTTTTTTTGTTCATTCCTTTTTTGCCGGCTTGCCTTGGAGCAGTCATTGTCGTCATCGTATTTATCGTTATTGTTGTTTCGCCGGACGCCGCACTGCCACGCCACGCCAACCGTGTAGATCGGCTACACAGAAGCAAAAGCAGGCAGCAACCCACCACTGCGGGCTGGCTGCTGCCAAGCATCAAACTCGAGGAGAATTAAAGAGTGAGCCTGAGCCAGTGAGGTTGGATAAAGTTATATGGACAGAGTTGCCTCTATGTATCTTGGAGTGGACTATTAAGAAAAACAAAAAGGCTGGAAATCAAGTCGAGATCGAGAGCTGAATCTGAGTGTCTTGTTGTTTGTGCCGCGCAGCACACCAAACAGTGAATGGAAATTAATGGTAGCTGACCGTGCGCACACCGTGTGGCACGCTGTCTTAACGATTATGATGCCAGTGTGTGGTGGTGCTGGCTGGTTCTGGTAGATCTTGCAAAGGCTTGCCTCCTTTCGAAAGGAGGGAGGCAAATTGGAAGGGGATCTAGTGAGCCCCTAATAAGTACATCTTATGGTTTATACCCGTTGTTTGTCGCCTTGTGGTGCACAAACTACATATTTAATATGCTACGTCGCGTCGCTCGCCTCGACGTCGGTCGTACGATCGTTTTACTCGGTTGGTTACAAATCTCAAGGAGTGGGGTTTTGGTTGGGATTTATTGCATTTTTCCCACATGAACTCTTGGCTTCTGGCTTGGCTTGTGGTTCAATTTTTCTCGTTGGTATCGCTGTTTGGGGCTGGCTTAGCATGTGCTGCTTGTAAACAGGATTTTCCTCCCAGATGTGCATTATACGGTGCTTGAATGTCTAGAGATTTGGCTACTGTGATTTTTATTTAAATTCCATATTCAATTTATGTTTGTTTAAGAAGAGGGTATGATAGAATTAATAATTTGTATTTATTCGTTGAATAATTTTATTTTGATTTGATTTTTTTTAAATGTCGATTGTCGTTTTGTGAAAAAATCAATTAGTTGTCATTATTCAATATACCTAAGGTACGCATAAACCATGAGGAATTGTATTCTTAGAAAATTTTTTAAGTTTGTAGGTTTTTGTTGGCTTTACAATAAGTTATGGGTGTTGTTGTAGTTGTAACAGTTGATTTTTAATAAAAAAAATTTGTCCAAGTCAATTTTTTTGAAAATTGTACCTCCTACCTAAACGGGGCCTCTACTCTTTAGCTTTTTGATTGATATATTCCTCTTGAAGCACAATGTATTATGCAATTTAATATACTTTACTTGAATTTTTCTAAACAAAACAAAAATATTACGTATACACCACAGTGAACTTTTTTTTTTAATTTTATTAAATTGAATGCCCTGACTCGGCATATTAATCAATTGTAAATATAGTATAGAATAAGATTTCAATAAAGAGTAAGTTCAATAGATTTAATAAAAACACCTTTTAACCCATGTTATTTAAAAACATATTCTTTTGGTTATGGTTTTTCGTTATTGAATAAATTTAAATAAATTTTTCAAAACTGTTTTTAAAATTTATTTTTCAAAATTGATTGTACACAAATGAAGAATCTTTTGAAAATCGACTCATTTTTTTTTCATTTTTTGAAAATAATTAATTTTTCAAAAATTAAAAAAAAAAAATTATAAAACTTATAAAATTTACGAGAATTTTATATTTTGTCTATTTTTTTGTTTGTATAAATGTTTTCGAGAGAGATAGCGAAGCTATCTCAGAAGCATTGTGAATTTTGGCCTGCTAAGTGGTCGAAGTTTTTAAAGGATGGACCACAAGTCCACATGAATTTTCTATAAACTTTTGACTTAATAGGTTGTACTCGTAATTGTTGTGTGAACTTATAAACCAAGCAAGTGGGTCAATTGTGGGCTTTTGACCAGTGGACTTTTGACTCTGCATATAAAGTGATTAGCTTTTCTATTAAGCGCATAATTAAATTGATCACTTATCGCATACAACGAATTGAAAATCTAAAATTATCCTTAGAACTATTGAGACAAAGAACTGCCAAAAGAAGCCTGGGTTGAATTACGGGATACATCCGTTAACGTATTGACGCTGTATGTATGATCGTAATCGTATGCCGTAATTCGACCCCTGATTTTTGTGGAATCACCCATATACTTTTCAATAAAAAAAACTCTCAATTGGAAATTTTAAATTAATAAAATTAAAGGAGAATGGGCATTTTGGACGTTGAGTGGCCATTAATGAAATTGGTATCAAATGAGAGAGCTATAGCTTAGGAAAAACTTTTACATTGTAAGTTTCGCTGTATTGCTTTAAGAATGTTAGATATTGCAATATTAGTATTATTAATGCATCGTTAAATGTGTTAAAGAAAAAATTGAATTATGCTTATATTTTAAATATATAATATGATGCTCTGTCAATTTCCCTGAGACTGAAGGCTTTGATCATGAAAACCCGACCAATAGAACTCATAATACAAGATTTTTAAGCCAACCACTTTTGTTTTTGTTGGACAGTTTTTTAAACGATTCAAACTAACAAAAAATTGAACAACAAAACTCTCAAAATAGGCTTGAAATTGTTGTTTAAAAAAGCTTATAGTTTGGGTTCTAATGCTTTGATATTCAAGATAAAGGTCCATAACTTAATACAGAAATTTGATTGCTTATTGTATGATGTGATGAGAGCGCTAATAAAGATACAAACTATACCTATCTTTGGAACAGGATACTAATTTATTTATTTACTCAGACTTGGCATTAAAAGATGTTTTATTGAACGTTAATCAACACTCTCTTGAGACCAATCACAATCAATCTCAGACACAACCTACAAGACTAGCAATTCAGTTCAATTCTTCAAGACTCAAACTCAAGAGCTGTGTTGAATTAATTGTATATTTGTTGACTGCTATTTTATTTATGAGCGTAAAAAGGTCATGAAGACAACAGTTAATTTTAGATGCTGGCATTCGTCAAGTATTATCTATATCTTACTAAACCACATAACAAACCGGATCAATGCAAAATGTGTTGTTTATTTTTTAAAGTTTTTGTTGGAGATTACTTTAAAAGAATTCAGATGTCATTGTTGTACCTTGTGACTTAACATGGATTCGTATATATTTAAGTACTATATTGCTGAAGATTTAAGCGATTTAAATTCTTTAATAAGTAGATTTTCGGTTTTATTTAATTTTCTTTATTTTTTAAAAACTCTTTGATAATTTACAGCATTTGTTTTTTTTTTTTTTTTTTTTCTTTTATTAGACAAACTTTTACCTATGAAGTTCTTTCTTCTTTATTCTTTAAAATACAAACGTTAGTTCTCCTTATGGCCACTAAAGCCAGTTTGCATTTCGTATTTTTCAGGAAGTACATACACCCTCCGCAAAAAGTTTGGAACCACATTAAAAAATATCAACTTTTCATTTTCTATTATAATGAACTATTTTGTTGATTTTTATATATTAAACAAAATAATAAATGAAACTTGAAAAAATCTGATGTAGAACCTTATAAAAATTGTCTTAACTCTTACATCTTGTTGGTACAGATCCTACATGAAAATCTAAGATGGAAAATTGTCTACTCGGCTTAGACCAGGCATTATAGTATGCTTGCTGAAGCTCGTCGGATGTGAGTGTGGGTTCTTGGCTGCCTGAATGACCTGGCCTATCGTGTAAAAAAAATCATTCCTGTTACAAACCAAAATTACCAAACAACAACAAACAACCAAAAGAAACCAAAATCAGAAAAATTATTGAATGCAATATCTTCACCAAACTCAGATTTGACACCTTCTTTAACGTATTTGTATTTGGTGCCGCAAGTCGGGGATACCTAGTTGTTTACGATCCTACAAGGATCCTAGTCAGAAAGTCCAAAAAATCGCCTTAAATGGCAAGTCTTTTTGGGACACTAGAAAGTCTTTAATAGCTGATTTCTTTTCTTGCTTGGTCTTCAAACATCCTCACATTAAACTACTTAAAGCAGATTTTAGACTTATCTAAGTTATCTATGCTAATAATAAGTCCAGCCTTTTTCAATCGCGCAATAAATAGTGGTCCTGAGTATATTGGCAATTGATGATAAATGCCTTCGGCAATGGCTTTGGTCCTTTTCCAAATAGGATCGGATCACACTCAGAATCGACTGATACAGACTTTATTTTTTTTTTATTCGGTCATTTTTGGTCAAAAGATTGACTTTTGTAATAATTTTTCATGTTTGCTTCATGTGGTTCCAAACTTTTGACCACGATGGTGTTTGTAAAAGAATTTTTTCAACCGAAAATAATTTTTAAACATGCTAGGTACGCCTCTTATTTAATTTTCCCATTAGTATCAAATTAAAAATCCCAAAGTGCTCATTCAACCACGAAAATTGAAATTTTAAACATTATTTGAAACGACGTAGTTAAAAGACACACATAGTTTAGCAGGTAGTCTTTTTTCAAGGATCCTTCCTCTTTATGCCGTAACTATCAAATTTCTAACTGCCTAATGACATAATTTACTGCATTGTCTTCGATTACGGGCAAACCGAAAAGCAAGCACGATGATTACCAAGACGTAGCCAACAACAAAAAAGAAAAAAAAAAAAACAAATTAACAATAACAAAAATGTTGAAACCCGTACAATAAGCGTTCAGAGAGACCCAATAAATGTGTGCGCACGTGCTAACACCAAAGGACATCACCACCGAAAAATATTTATCAACAGTCAACACAGGCTACTAATAAAAAGAAGAAGAAAAAGGTTTTATTTTCTTCTTATCCATCTTAAAATACACACATACATCGATTTCTTAGGTTCCATTATTATTATCTTCAGAACCTAACGATTAGATGAGGCTTTGTTATTTTAAGAAAAGAAATCTGGTATACAAAAGGACACACGATATACACGATCATAAGGGAAGAACGCGTTCCCACGATATTTCGGTTTCCATGAATACAAATTTAGTTTAAGTTAAGTTTTTTTTTTTTACTTTCTTAAAGAACTGTACGTCTTTTAAAATTTAAACTATAAGAAATGCTACGGGGTTTGTCTACAAATCATCCAAACAATGACCTGTTATTTCATCGACATCAATTTCAAAATATACGAGTATAGGGTATACATACAAGTATTTTTTTTTTTCTTGTCCTTTTCATATTCAATTTGGGTTTATTGTACGCGAACGTGATTGTAAACAATGGGACATAGGGGTACATTTTTACGCAAGAAAGGATACCCTCTTGGGTCACTGGCATTTTAAACTGATTATATACGGTGATTTTATCTTTTTTCTTCGTTTACTTTTTTTTTTTTGTATTTTTACTCATTTTTTTCGATTTTCTTGCTTTTTAGATTACTGTTGATAGGTAGCTAGTTTACTTTTTTTTTAAATCTTTTGGATGCACACGTGTTCATGTTTAATGATCAAATTGCCTTAAATCTATACATATTTATACACATATAAATATGAACACTGTGTAATACATATAATATTGTTAATATTGGTAGAAGGTTTAGAGAAAGATTAAAAAATTGTATTAGATTTAAAACTATTTAAAGTTGATTCTATTCCAAATATTTAGAACACGAAAACATGGATCTGGTACAACGGACTTCGCGGATTCGAGTTCAGCGCATAGAAATACAAATAGTCTCCGGAGAGCCATTTATAAAAAAAAAACATAGTGATACATTTTTTTTTTATAATGAATTATCTCTATCGATTCTTTGACAAACAATGAAAACCACACATATGTTTCTAGCTTTTGGAAAAATTCAAAAATAAAAGACTAGTTTCTTACCATTTAAAATTCTTCGGCACTGAAAATTTTATTTAAAAAACTGTCAGTGTGTTTTGATTATGCTCTTGTTGATGGAACCAGGACCCTCCACCTGGTGATCTGACACATATATGATGGAGCCAAATTCCAAAAAACGGCCAATGAACGAAAAAAAGGAACAAACTCGGGACCTACAGGTTCTGACATTTTACAAATGACCGTGTATTTAAAAAAAAAATGCTTGTATTGGACTCCTTTACAAGAATCCGTTACTATTTTCCACCCCCTAATTTATCGTACCCTTTTCAAGAGGGATATAAGGTCAAATATCTGAAAAAAAATTAAATTAATATAATTCATGAGACAACCCTTAGGTTGCATTAGGGATAGTTGCTATCTGATATACCTACATAATAACATAGCATAACCGAAAAGGTCTTTAATTTTTTTTTTTAATATGTAATACTATTTGGGAGAAATATTTCCTTTAAAGAAATCAAAACCAGATCGTCTATTTAGCAACAAATAGTTTTATTAATAAATAGAATTTTGATTCTTATTTTTCACAACAAACAAATAAAGAAAATTGAATAAAATTTATTTTTTAAGGCTTGGCCACACTGGAGGGTATGCGGTAGCGGTACGGGTAGCGGTGAGGGTACTTGTATGACACATCAACGTTCAGGTGTGGAATTTTTTTAGTACAAATATCGTTACCGCTATAACGCATACCCTCCGGTGTGGCCAAGCCTTTAAAGTATAATAAGTAATCCCTTCTTGCTCCTGAAGGTTTTGCTTGTTCATCTGTTTGAATTCTTAAGTAATTTGAGAAATTAAGGAAAACATCTTCATTTCATATATGTTCTTTATTATTTCATTTTTTCAACCTAATCCCGGTTTTGAATAAGTCAAGCTCTAGCGCCCATTTAAGCCTACTTGTTTTTAGGTTGAAATAATCTATATTGTATGTAGGTTAATCCAACAAATTTCCACAGACTCAAAATAACCTTCTGAGAAAAAGAAAAGCAATTGTAGGGTTATATGTTTTATTATATGTATCTGTTATTGGTGCATACTTTTGTGCGTTTCTTCGCTTTTTCCTGCAATGTTTCACTTTTTTTATCTAAAAAAATATGTTTACTGACTTACACGCCAAAACCAAAATGTGCGATTACGATTTCTGTTTTGTTTTGTTTTTTTTTTTTTTTGGCAAATTTAGAGTTCTTAGAGCGTATTCAAAACACAAAATTAAGATAAACGGTATCTTAAAAAAATTCTGAAACGCTTTCACAGAGAAAAATAACGCAAAATAAACTTTATTTCTTGTACATTAAACTTTATTCTGACTAAGGGCCAATTTTTCAATAGTCAGTTAAACAGTCAGTTAGTACTTATTCCCCAGATAAAGAGAAAACCAATTTTTCAACAGTCAGTTAATATTGTCGGCATAAAGCAAAATTGTTCTAAATCCACTTTTTACGGAAAATAAGTTAATGATGCAGTTTTACTAATTTGAGGGTGCTCTTTCCGAATTTAAAAACCGTTTTTGCCAAAAAAAATTTCATTCCGCAGATAATATAATTTAATGGTACATAGAACAATAAAAACAGGGAAGTAGCCTTTTGAAAATGAGCCCGAGTATTCTTGATTGTTCTAAGTCCCATCATATTTTGTTCTAAGTCCACTTTTTATTTAAGGAAAAAATTTACTTGTATAGGAATTGTTCTATGTCCAATTTTGGGTTTTTAGTTTTATAAAATAATTGAAAATAGTATGCACCTACTAATGAGGTAAACTTGTATATATTATTCAAGAGAAAAGAACAAACTTTATACAACACATAACTTGAATGCCAAACGAGCAGAAAATTGTCGCTTTATATCAATTTGAAACTTAGAAATCGTCCCCTGTAAAATTTGGTTTTTGTGACTTAGAGCCAATTTTTCAATCTTCTAACAAAAGGTCAGTTAACTGTTCGACGAATAAAGTTATTAGGCTCATAAACAATCAGATAAAAACATTTAATTTTTCAATCAAGAATAATTTATTCTACAGAATAACAAAAAAAAATTGTCAAATTCAAAAATATTTAAAATTAAACGTCATTTTTATTCATGATTGTTTTTGTTTTCTTGTGTTCCACTGAATTTTTTTTAAATTCTTTCAAAACAGCTTTGACAACTGACACAATATTTTTGTTGAGTTTATTCCTTAAAATAATTTTTATTCGTCTCTGAAAGAAGCAGATAGTTTTATTCTAAGGAATAAGCTATATCTGCTTGTTGAAAAATTGATTTTTTCTCTATCCTTAGGAATAAGTACTAAATGACTGTTTAACTGAGGAATACAGAGGATACAGAGGAACACAAGAAAACAAAAACAATTATAAATAAAAAAGACGTTTAGTTTTAAATATTATTTAATTTGACAATTTTTTTTTTGTTATTCTGTAGAATAAATTATTTTTGATTGAAAAATTCAATGTTGTTATCCGATTGTTTATGAGCCTAATAAATTTATTCGTCGAACAGTTAACTGACTGTTTATTAGAAGATGGAAAAATCGGCTCTTAGAACAATTTTCCTTTACGGCGACGATATGTATGTAGCATATTCCTAGGAATAAAACATTTATTAGAGCAATAAAACTATCTGCTTCTTTCAGAGACGAATAAAAATTATTCTAAGGAATAATCTCAACAAAAATAGTGTGTCAATTGTAAAGTTTTTTTGTAGAAAATATTGATAAAATGGATTTCTTTGAGATTATAAATTATAAAGATGCTATTATTTCACAAATTTAAGGACCAACGCGTTTAAAAAATACAAGAAAACGCAAGAAAACAAAAACAATTTTGAATAAAAATGACGGTTGCTTTTGAATATTTTTGAATTTGACATATTTTTTTTGTTATTCTGTAGAATAGAGTTTTCTTGATTGAAAGATTCAATTTTGTTATCAGATTGTTTATGAGCCTAATAACTTTATTCGTCGAACATTTAACTGACTGTTTATTAAAAGATTGAAAAATCGACTCTAAATATATTAGACGTAAAGTTATCTTTGGCGTTATGTTTTCTATGTGTTGTCTTTCAATTAATAAAATGCACAAATTTTCCCGCTAATTCTCCATTAGGCTACTTCTTTTTTGACCTTTAAAGAAAACTGAAAAAAAAAAATAGAGTTCGAGACACCAGCAGACCAAGTTCCCTTAAGATTTCAAAATTACCAAAAAGTGAATTAAAGTTCAATGAAATAAAAATTGATTTTTGTTTTTGTTTTTAAACATAAGTATTCATATATTTTTTTAAAACATAATAATAAATTGACAAACAATAAATGTAACTGGATTATTTTCAAAGGAAAAAATTATATAAATATGAACAAGTTCTTAATTAAAAATTAAAAATAAACTACAATTGTATTTATGTAGGTATCACATGGTAAAAAATTAAAGCTTTTTTTGTACTAATCAAACTTAAGTTCTATAAGTGTTTTGTTTTTTTTTTTTTGGAAGACGTCTTTAATAACTGCAAAGAACCATGAGATCGCAGTCTTTACCATGGCCTCCATACATTTTCTTCTTCCCGTTTAGCTGGAACATATTGAGGCACACAAGTCAACAAGGACATTGTAACGGGTTTTGTTTCGCAAGCCGATGAATTGGGACTTCCAGCATAACTTGACACTGGCGATAGCGGAACTGAATAGTGTCCACGGAATTCATTATTATTATTCACAATTTGTACTGTCAATGGTGATGTAACTGGTACTGGAGGTTTGATAGTTGGTTGCAGCTGATTCAGACGTTGACCCAAATGTGTCATAAGTTGTGTGCCAAATGTGACATTTACTCCTGGCAGCTCAGAAAGACTGCGTGATACTTCGTTAACTGCATGAATGTATCCAGATCTGAATCCTTCAGCGGGTGATAGGGATGTGATCATTCCACCATCTAATTTACGTTGTTGTTTAAGCTTTTGTAAGTGTGAAACTGTAAGCTCCAAGATATCAGCTTTTTCCAATCGGGTAACGTGTTCGCCTTCGGATTCCAATGTGGCAACCATCAAATCTTTAAGTTCATCGAGGCACTTGTTAATCCTTGCGCGGCGCTTACGCTCCAACATTGGTTTCATAACTTTACGGTATTGGTAGGTCTTTGACATTTCCATTTTGTTAGATATGTTTTTTTTTTTAATTTATCGAAAAAAAATACGATTTTGGTTTATCACAGTATAAAACCCAGAGAACTGATGTTTACTCTACGGAATGTTTAAACGAAATGCTTGATGTCTGTTGGAATTGTCAGCCTTTTATACCTCTAACACTGAAACTATGTGCCCTACCTAAGCATAACAATTTCCTTACAAAAAGGAACACACGTAGTAGAAGACAAACGAAGTGATCCTGCTAAACACGCATACTCACCCTTGTGTATAGTGTATCGGCATGAGAAAAATCAACCCTCATTCTTTT
This sequence comes from Episyrphus balteatus, assembly GCF_945859705.1. Taxonomy (NCBI): domain Eukaryota; kingdom Metazoa; phylum Arthropoda; class Insecta; order Diptera; family Syrphidae; genus Episyrphus; species Episyrphus balteatus. The sequence goes on along the minus strand of NC_079136.1, from coordinate 77,770,924 downwards.
TGCTTTCTTATCCCTATCCCCTGTGTGTACATTTATTTTTGAGACACAAAAAAGGGATCCTGAGTGTCTTGGGTATAGCATAATTCGACAAAAGGGAAGAAGGAAAAATTGAAATGATCGAACCGAACCACACGAACCGTGGGAAACAGTTTTCGAGTTGGTTTCTCACACGATTTCTTAGCCCACACCTGCCAGAAAAAATCTCAAGGAAAGTAGGAATCTATCGTAAGGATTTCAACTGTAATATCTGGGCCCTTGGATTTTTGACGCAGCTGTGCTACTTTTTGGTTTTTGGCACAAGGAACCGTTCACCGTTGGTTGGAGATTCATTTGAGGTAGGTATTTTCTTCTCTCTTTTCTTTTGGATATATACATATCGTATCCTTGTTAGTCTTATTAGGAAGGAGAATACCCACCAAGCGCAAAAAAATGACATGACATTTGGAAGAAGGCACACGGAATCATGATAGGCTGATAGGATTCTTAAATGATCGTGTTATTTTTTTTTTTTTTGTGCTTGTGCTGAAAGTACAACATCCTGTCCGTGGGAAAAATTGAAAATCTTTCACAGGGGATTCACTTTCATGAAGTGGACGCGTCGATCCCTTTTTTTTTTGTTATTTTTATAGGGGATTCCTTAGACTGGATATTTTTCCTTTCCTGTTTCTTAAAGTATGGAGGAATGATGAATAATTTTACTTGTCTTAAGATGGACACGCTCTTGGCATGGGGCGGCCGTTGGGAATAAGTTGGATTCTCTTGTTTGATTTTGTAGGTATTTCTCTTTTGGATCGGTGTTGCCACGCGGAACACACGCGAGAATTATGGAATCACCTTTGGTTTTATGAGTGTAGAATGAGGATGGAGGACTTTTGCATTTGACTTAAATAGACTTGTAGGGAGCCACAGTACTAAATTACTTTTGTCTAGGTACATAATTGGTCTTATATAATTGTACGGTATACCTAGTAGTGCCAAACTTTTTAGTTTGGGGATGTCGTTGTATTTTCGTTAGAATGTTCTCGTCAACAGGCAACTTTTGAGACATCTTACTTTAAAATAGACTAGTTAATAGAAATCCTGTTTGATCAGCTGAATCCGTGTCCTGCATCTTCACTTGTTAGCAACTGCTTTAAAAAAGGAAATCTGTATCAAATATCAAAAGCTCTCTTCATTGAAGTCAAGATATAATATTTTTACTTGCGATATAGGTACTATATATCAAGTTATGCATTCGTACAAAAAAAAAAAGTTGAGATAACATTTTTCCATGACATTACGATGATAGACAATGCGAAAAAAGTGGGTCCCGGAAGTCCGTCTGTCCGTCTGTCTGTCAGTCTGTCAGTCTGTCAGTCTGTCAGTCTGTCAGTCTGTCAGTCTGTCAGTCTGTCAGTCTGTCAGTCTGTCAGTCTGTCAGTCTGTCTGTCTGTCTGTATAAGGAACTAGAGCCTAAACGGATGGACTGATTGACTTCAAACTTGCTATGTAGCAGTTTTTGGAGACTCTCCAGAGGGGTTTTTGGAAATAATTTTTTTGGACCAAAAATAACGGTACCTGTCATACAAAAATTTCGGAAAAGTTTAATTTCACGAAAACGGCTCCAACGATTTTGTTAAAAAAATTCAAATGTAAGTTTTTAAACAAGATCTATCTTTTGAAGAAAAAATTTTTTTTTGAAAATTATTATTAACGGTACCTGCCATAGGACCGCTTTTTTCAAATCGGATTTTCTGCATAACTACATTGTATTTCAACGAAATTTTTTATACAAAAGCATTTATACAATTTTAATATAAGTCAAAAATAAAATTTTGAAAAAAATAATTTTTGGGTTTTTAAAAAAAATTTTGAAATCTTTTTTTTGAAAAATCAAATTTTCGAAAACGGGACATTGAATTTTTTTGAAATTTTGTTTTTAGATGTTGATTAGTTATTTCTACAAAATGGAATACCAGTTTTATTTTTAAACTTTTTTTTTCAAAAAATTATTTATAAAAAATTAGTTTTTTAAAAAACGGCTCTAACGATTTTGAAAATTTTTTTTCTAAAAATGCACCTTAATATATCAAATAAAATTGCATACTTGTTTTGTGGGGCGATTTGATTTCAGATATTGTTTTATTTTTTTGAAAAATGAATTTTTGTTTTGTTTTTTTTTTTATATACCTACATTTCCCAAGTTTCTATATAAAAAGTCTTAAATATTTAAGCAACTTGAACTCTAAGAGCAAGTTCGTGCGACCCAGTCGTGCATTTTATTTAACTAAGCATATCGAGGTTTTCAATAATTCAAATAAATAAACAAACGAACAATTAAACACAAAAGTCTCCAAAAAGTAACGATTTAAACAGCATACATCTTGAGTTTTACTAATAGCATATTAACGCGAGTTTAAGGTGTTCAGATTCAGGAAAAATGAGAAAGCAACAGTTTAAAATAATGTCAATTTTATCTACATATTTATTATAATTGGAAAATTGACGAAAACCAAGTAAAGCTCAACAATAAAGTTTCCAAATTTCTGAGTATTGCGCATATAGCTATAAAACAGCTTACTTATATTTTGGTTATACCTCCCCTCCACTTACAAAATTTGCTCGGTCTAATAGAAGAAAGCTTGCTTTGTTTCTCACTCTTGTGACTTGTACCTATGACGTAAGATTGCTTCTAAAATATGATGGTTACAATAATGATTAAGAGCTCATTAGGTATAATTAATTCTTAAAGAATTATCCAAATAAATCAAAAGTTTGTGAGATATAAAAAAATGTAATTTTGCCCCCACCTTGAGAGACAAACTCGGACTTTGGCTAACTTTAAAATTAAATTTAACTAACACACAGAACTCGTATACACGACATTTTTTAAATAATTTTACTGTGAACAATTCTGTTCTTGATCATTTTTGGTTGAAATGAGTAAAAATGGAGCTATTAAATAAACGATACCAACCCCTTTTCCAAGATGGCGGCTGCTCCCGACATTCTATCATCCCAACGAATTGATTTTTATGATGAGGACATACACCCAAATTTTTCTCCCGACTAATTGGGAAGTAGGTGAGAAAGCACTTAAGTTGGTTTTACTGTACGAAGAAAATGAAAATTTTTCCTTCCAAACAACTTTTTAGTCATTTGGTATCTATTTGATGTGAAAAATGTACCCAAATATTTTTGGCCAGGTATTAGACCAAAATAACTCACTAATGTGCGCCGGTAGTGCTTAAACCGGCACTGATCATCATCCGAATTTATTTTATTTAAAACTTCCAGAATCGAACTCAGTGAAGATCAAAATAAAAATATTGTTTGGAAACCTAAAATTCGAATTCAGAACCCCCAATAAACAAAAAATGAAGAAGTCACAATTTACCCACAACTTTCAGTCTCAGTCCTCTAAGTGAAAGTGTTCCTAAGATCTTTTTGAAAAAAACTGTTGTTTTTTTTAAGGTGAACATTTCCAATGTTCCGTTGATTTTGTACCCAATTTGAATCGTTCATCACTCTTGAATGTTTTTTTTTTTCCCAAATCTACGATTCTCATTTGAATTGGATAAGACAAAAACTTGATTACGTTGATCAACATCTGTTTAATTTCAAAATTCTATGCAAAAACTTTGAAGTTTTCACCCCTTTCAATTAAAAATAAAATGCACGACTGGGGTCGCACGTACTTGCTCTTGTACACTTCAAAATTATGTCTGTAAATTTTGAATAAAATTAACTCATGTTTTGATGAAATATATGAACTTAAGAAATATGTTAATTTTTGAAAAACGGCAACGCCATATTTCCGTTCTCCGCATTTTTTGAGAAAAACTAAAAACGCAGTTTTGTAAGAATCAATGGGAGTATTACCTACACCAAATTAAATTATCATTAGAGCCGTTTTCGAGAAATTTGCAATACCTCGAAAAATGTATATGGGAGATATGCGTTTAAAAAGAGATATTAGAAAAATAAAAAAAAACGGGTCTAGGGAATTACTTAAAAATCATGTGTACCAAGTTTCAAGCAAATCCGTCCATCCGTTTAGGCCCTAGCTCGATGTACAGATGGACGCACAGACCGACGGACGGCATGACGAAAACCACTTTTTTGATCTTCTCCATCATCGTAACGTCGGTTTTGATTAAAACCTCGAATTTTTTTTTCTACACGAAACCAATACTTGCCCTATAGAGCAAGTAAAAACAAGTTGGCCATATCAACATAAACAAAAGCCACCAATACTAAAATACCAAACCTTGAAGAAAGAAGAATTCATCAATCAAAATTATATAATGCAAATATAAAATTTTCTTGTATTTATGAATTTATTGTTTTCAAATATACGATTACAACATCGAGTCAATGTTTATTGGTGTTTTAATTATGTGGAAACAAAAAATACATGAACATCCTTCTATCACAGTTCAATTACAAACTAAAATATGTTGCAAGTAAAAAATTACTATTTATTGTTAAATTCCCAAAATTATAAGAAATTTAAATTTTAGCATAAGTTGAATTTTCAAAAAAAAAAAAATGGAAGAGTTTAGTTTGTACGTTAAGATGTATTTTTTTTTTTGTTAAAATAAGACAAAAATTACATTTGAAAAATAAAAAAAAAACTTAACACTAATTTTATCCTAATAAAGCTGTATGGTGTACATTGAGTAGGTTTAACATTAAAAACTAATGGAAGTGCATAAACATATTAAATAACTATGCAAAAAAATAAAGCTTTCGATTTTTATATCCTTCTGGTTTCCTGAGTATCTTTCATTTTCATCTCTTGAGATCGAATTATTTGTCACTGATGTTTACCATGGACGCCATACTTCGCCGCATTCTTGAGGCTCTTCTGGATTCATCATCTTAATAAATTTAGAATCATGGAATTGAACTGAATTAAAACCATTAGATCCTGTTTCCTGTTGATATGTTAATTGAGATGGGGAATTTGGTACTGCTTTCATATCCTTTAATTGATATCCTAAATGTTTCATCAATTTTGTTCCAAACTTCAAATCTAATCCTGGAAATGAGGCAAATACTTTTGATACTTCATAAGCTGCTTGTGTGTAGCCGGCTTGAAATTTTTCCGGATCAACTTTTTGTTGTTTGTCGCGATTTTCTTCAATATGTTTTTTGGTTTTCAAATATTGAACTGTCATCTCAAGGATATCAGCCTTTTCTAATTTAGTAACATGTTCTCCTTGTGCTTCCATTGTATCCACAATCAAATCTTTTAACTCGTCTAAATAAAAATTCATTCTGGCTCGACGTTTTCTTTCCAAGAGTGGTTTAGTAACTTTGCGATAGTGTTGAGTTTTTGACATCAAACGTTGTCCTTCAATTGCCATATTTTGTCCTTTTTAACACTTTTATAATTTATGTCTAATTAATCAAAGCACATACACAAACTTCGTTTCAGTTTCTTTTATTTTTATTTTGAATTTATTCTCGTATTAAAAAAAAAATATCTACTACCGACAGCGAGACAAGTGTGATGCTTATGGAACAGGAGTTTAACTTTGAATGCTGATCAATTAAGGTGAGTCGATCCTTTTTGTACAGCGCACAGGCATTTCTGCTGGTGACAAGGAGAAAACAACAAATACGGCAGCATCACAGAGCACACGATCCACCCTCGATATACGAGAGCAAGCAACGAGAACGTACCCTACTTGTGTGCACTGTGCACTTGTGTGGGAACTGGGAAAGGGAAGTTTGTTGGAATTTTACTCTGCCTCTGTCTGGCACCAGGCCAAACGCCAACCTGTGCCAATGCCAACACAAAACAACAGAGAGAATAAGCACCACAACAGGTTTACAGTGTGCTCAAAGTGTGTTCTCTCTCCTTGTTTCCCTTTTCTGAATTTTTTTTTTCATTTTCCTACGGGAATATTGTAGAATCCACACTATAACAATAGAGTTGCCAATGAACATAAATATAGGATATTTTCAACATAGTAGAGTGGTTTTATTTTTGTAAGAGTGTGTAATTTTGTGTGTCTTATTCTGTAAAATACAAGTAGGTGTTCTAAATTTAAAAAAAAGTAATAAATGGATAAAACACGATTAATCCAATACAATATTACTTTTTAGTTTTTTTGTTTGCTCAATGACAAGACCTTTGAATATTAAAAACAAACAAAAAATAATTTATAAAGCAACATATTGAAAAAAAATATGGAAATCAGCATTCAAGGTTAAACTATTTTTCAAAAAAAATTTCATCAAAACAACTCAATTTAGTAGGAAAATTAAAATAATTTTCTCGTTTATAAAAGGAATAGCACAATATTGTAAGTGTTGCCGTTTTTTTTTTTTTCATAAATAATTTTTTACCTATTTTGAGTAGTTTTTTTTTTTTTTTTAAATTGCTCCCTCACTTACCGTAGAGAAATATTTTTAACTTTGCTCTACCCTACACGCACACGGAGAAAAAAACATGCTTTTAACATAAAGAAACTGTAATAAATTGAGAAGATTTCTGTATGGTCTTTTGCTAAGAAGACTTCCATCTTAAATGAAGCGGAAAAATCTTCTTAATTTTTTAAATGTTCTTAATTTTATGTGAAAACAAAAAGTTAAAGTCATTGTTTCTTTATCCAAAAAATTTAAAAAAAAATATTACGCATACACCACAGTGACCGTGTCAATTTTAACCATAACCATTGATAAAGACAACCAAATTTTTTTATCAATCTTGTGGTTAAAATTTAAACGGTCACTGTGGTGTATGCGTAATATTTTTGTATTTATATTTTTTAGATAAAGAATTAATGAGCCATATTTATAGACGCTGTCTAAGTTGCTACTAAGAAAGACTGGAGTTTATCCTATTCAAATAAAATTGGACAAACCCCAGTCTAAGATAAACTCTGGTCTAAAAACAACTATGAATATGCTTAAATGACTTTAAATTAAATAAAAATGGAAATGCTATATTTCTAAAAACACAGTTTTATTAGAATTACTTGCAGCATTACGTTTATATATCCAATTTAATCAAAATCGTTAGAGCCGTTTTCGAGAAATATTATAATAACTCGAAAATTTTGTATGGGAGGTACCTACACTTCTCAGTGGGATATTAAACAAACCAAACAAAAAAAACAACAAACCTTGAAAGTTACGATAAAATCATCGGTACCAAATTTGAACCCGTTTGGGCTGTGGCTAAATGTAGAGCGGACGCACATAGGAATCGAGGAACAGACCGGCTCACAGTGTGTCGAGCCCATACAAAAGTTTATCATAAATACTTGCAGCTAAGTTTTTGGAGTTTTAATATCTTTTTTGGTGTTTTTATGGCAGGAATAGAAAAAAAGTTACAAATTAACAAATTAAACAACCTATTACTTTTTTTTAGTATAATTTTTGAAATTAACATTTATTGAAGAAGCCACTTGTGAGCAAAATTAATTTTTTTTTGTTATATAAACAAAAATATACTTTTCGTAAGGTTTTTGGTGTGCTGAACTCGAATCCGAAGTCAGAAAAATTCTGTCATATCACGTTTTTGAAATATTCCCGTTAGAAAATCTGAGATGTCGTTTTTTAACAGTTTTTGATGTTAGGTTCTTGAACGTGGTGATTTATTTTAAATAAATTTGTGACAGTTTCTAAAAGAACTAAATGTTTTTTTCTTGTTGAAAACAATATTTAAAATATTTTCAATTACATAAACAGCTTTTTGATACTTGTGTATGGTTAAAAAATATTAAAAACATCGATTTTTTCATTTTTGTGATCCCCTTGAATCTGTTTCTCAAAAAATGAATTATTTTGAGTACTTGACTCGTAGCGTCGTAGCACATAAATGTGAATATCTCTGGTAATCGCAAACAGAAGCAGACCAAACTTTGCCAATATTAGGTATTGGCCTAAGGCAAAATAACATAAAAAAATTATCGATATGATTTTCAATGTTTTTTTTTAAATTAAGTTTAAAAATTAAATTTTTTTTTTTGGCCATTTATCAAAGAAATTTTAATAACTCATATATAATTTTATAAATTTAAATTTTGTTTGTTATACGTTTTACAACAACACTCAAATAAACAAAATAACATTAACAAAATTTTTCAAACATTCACCAAACGTGAAATATACACTCTCAAAGATTCGCATAAATTCCTCAAAATATTTTAGATTTCAGAGGTACTCATTTTTCGGAGCTTATTTTGAATACATAACCTGGGTTATTTTCTAAGATAAATATGTTTTCATATGAGTTGACACTTCTAAATTATATTTTAATAGAAAAATATTAATTTTTAACAAAAAAAAAAGTGATTTATCATAAGGGGACGACACACTGTGCGGCGGCGGCACACCGAACGGTGTGACTAAACCACTTAGACTTCTCCACTATCTTAATGTTGATTTTGATTAAAACCTCGATTTTTATTTATACGAAACCAATACTTGCCATATAGAACAAATAAAAAGAATTGTTCTTGGGATTCAACATTCAAACCCCAGACCTCTGGTGCAAATTATTCAACAGTTTAACCAACTGATCTGCTTACGCAATAAACTATATGGTTGTCTTAAGTTTGACCTGATCTTAAAGATGAAATTGCCATCTATACCACACTGCTAACGGGAAGTAGTCACACATTTTCGTTTATGCAGCCAGTGTTCATCGATTTTAAAGACGTTATCGAGTCAAAAAATAACAAGCAAACATTTATGTTTTAAACAGATTTTCACATTTATTTTAAATGATTTCCTTAAAAAAAAAAAATATTTTAATATGAATAAGTACCAGAGAAGCACACAGAATTGATAAAGAAATCTTTTCAGTTTTAGTTGAATTTTTGTAAATGAAAAGAATTTAATTTTGAATTTAAAAATATTTAAACGGACTCCATTTATTTTCATATAACATCATATTATTTTAAGCTGATTTGATTTCAAATGGGCATCATCTTATTTGAAAGTGCCTATTATTTCTCCATGTAAAAGCTTATAAAAAAAACCATGTAACTTAATAATAAAAAAAATTTTAAACTTCCAATCAACACACCGAATTAATCGATTTACTTAGAAACAGGTTTACCCAAAGGAATTTGGCAGCACCCTGGCAAATATACATATGTATATGTGGCAGCTGAAATGAAAATGCTCCGTAGATATGACAGCAGGAGTTACAAAGCTTGTTTAAATTAGAAGTACGAAGATCCGATGAAGCTTTCATGTTAAAAAATACCATCTCTCAAAAAATAGAACACGACCTACAAGGACTCAGTTTGTATCGCCATGTTTAAAGGAAAGATCCTGAAAACCCCGTCAAAGAGTCAATATCATACAACGTTTTCTATACGAAGTAAGGGGTTTTCCCTCAGTAAAATTTTGACAGGTACTAAAAGCTAGAGCCACAGCTACACCATTGTATTCAGCCAGTAAACCTCCTGGTACAAGAAAATACAAAATACACCAACAACCGGAAGGCTTGACGCCGATTTCTGAGGTCAACCCGGCGAACCCCACATGTGGATCACTAACACTAGTGTGAAGCAGATGCGTGGGAGAGTTATGACACTTTTCTGGGCCATTTAATGTGACTATAATCCTGATAAGGCTCAAAATGAGCTCCAAGTATTAGAGTTTAATTAAAATGTAAGTTGGTAGAACTATAGTCAATTTTATAAAAATAAGGTTTGCACCCCAAATCTTTTGTTTAAATAGTACTTAGATATTAAATTATATTTAAAAATCACGAAACCTAATACTATTCCTTATCTTGATGTTCATTACAATAAAAAACAACAAATTTTCTCATCTGACCATGTCTTACCTCAAAAAACAAAGAACAATTAACAAAAAACAGAAAAAAAAAAACGAAAGCCATTCAAAAAAAGAATGAAAACTTCCTGTGAACTACACTTGTCTTGTCCGTATAGGATTTCCTCAGGTTTTTACAATGCCTTCCGATGAAAATAACTCAATCTTTTTATCTTGACTCCTCTTTCCCACATACTCGGTCGTAGTACCTGCTAAACCATAAGCCATAATGAACGATGCCGTTCACAGGTAGCAAACCAAACCAGACCTCTTCGCTGCGCTGCGCTGGCTTAAGTCGCGCACGCATCACATGTCCACTATAATGTTGGATCATGTTAGCAAGTACCGAACCGAACCGATCTCTTAATATCAAGCGCCCATCAGAGTTACCCCATTCCACCACATAGTGTTACTAGATTCTCATGGGTAAACCAAACTGCGTGTCCATCGTAATGCGCCGAAATGTAATGTCGTCGTCATCGTGAAGAAGAAGTGGACAACACAAAAACTTAAACGCGACAACAGCTGCACTCCGTACACACGTCCATGTCCCTTTCCGAAGCGCACACAAACCCTAGGCTCCTGGGTATTGTTCGAGGGGAAGTAATCAGCATTACGCTTACGTGTTCCTTCTTTTTTGTCAAGTTTTTGGGTGCAGGTGACTCTGGAGGGATATCTTCTTCTTCGATTTCGTTTCGTTTGGGTTCGGGTGTGGGAATTGCGACAGAGAAGTTTCTCACGATCCTCAATGGATGGCTGCGTTGTTTTTATATTTGTTGTTGTTGTATGCTGTTAGTTCTGCTAGCTGATGATGATTCGCTGCTGGTTGACTGACTTACTTCATCCACAAGAAAAGAAGGAAAGTAAAGGAATTGTGAGTGAAGCAACCACCACGACGACGATGACGATGAATTGATTGTTGATGTGCATAGGAATTGCGTGTGCGTGTATGCCATGCGATTGGAATAAGAATTGTTCTTCTCTATAGTTGATATATCGACGAGGGTTGATATGAGATTTGGGGTTTTATAGAATAAAGAGACAAAAAAGAAAAGTTGAAGAAGTGTGTTATTCTTGTGCGGGAATTTGGTATCTCGTCTCGAGCTCGACCTTATGTCCTTTACATGCGCTGCTTTCATGGCCCGGAGTTTAGAAGTAGCGATAGTAAATGGGTTTTCATTCATTGATTTTTTTGGTTTCTTATGCAGTATGGAAAGTGAAAAAGCAATTTTTGACGAAAACAAAAATTCAAAATTATTATTTTTTTATATTATTATCGATGATTATAATTAAAGATATAATTGTATAAAAAACTGTAATATATTCAACCTTTGCTTCTTCTGAATTCAACTAACAATTAATATAGCCAAAAATGTTATGTTTGAAAGATAAATTTATTTTGTATTGCGGAACTAATTGAAAAAAGACATGGAATTTTTTTTATTAATTTTTTTTTTAATTAATTTTTTTTAATTTTGAGTTTTTGGACCATTTTTCCAAGACACTTCATTCAGTTTACTTGATTTTTATTTTACAGATAGGAATAAACCTCTAGCTTTGTAAAAATGTTTATCTTAATATTGTATGTGTTGGCGTTTTTTTTTTAAATATTTTTTTTGCATTTGAAGTCGATTTGTGAGAAAATTGCTTCTACCGCTAAAACGATGAAATCTTGTCCCTCACTTCAATAAAACTTTTTTACTTGCGTTATATGTAGGTACTATATTCTATATATCAAGTTATGCAGTCTGTCAGTCTGTCTGTATAAAGAGCTACAGCCTAAACGGATGGACCGATTGATTTCAAACTTGGTATGTAGCATTTTTTGGAGACTTTCCAGAGGGGTTTTTGGAATTACCTGCCATAAAAAAATTTTGGAAAAGTGAAATTTCTCGAAAACGGCTCCAACGATTTTGATAAAAAAATTCATATGTATATAAGTTTTAAGTTAAGGTCTATCTTTCGATAAAAAAAATTAATTTTGAAAATCACTATTAACGGTACCTGCCATAGAACCGTTTTTTTTTTTTTAAATCCGATTTACTCCGAAACTACTAATTCGATTTCAACGAAACTTTTTTTAAAAAAAGAATATATATAATTTTAATATAATCCAAAACTAAAATTTTGAAAAAAATAAATTTTGGATTTTTTAAAAAAATTTGAATTTTTTTTTTTTTGAAAAATCAAATTTTCGAATTTTAATTAATTCTTTTTGAAATACCCGATTTCAAAGTCAAAACTTGTGAATAAAAAGTGTAAAAAGCACATTGAGTACAAAACGGGGGGACATTGACCCCCCTCCCATAGTAAACAATGATTGTATTTAACCCCTCTACAAAATCTCATTATCAGTTCTTGGTGCTTAAGTTATCGTACTTTCCCCTCAAATGTTTCTGTTTTACTTGAGTAAAACTAAAAATGCGAAAAAAAAGATAGATTAAAATGGCCATACTTCGGTTAATTTTTAATGAAAAAATTTAGTGAGCACAGCATTTTGAAGGAAATTTAATCTCCTTTTTTTCTTTCGAGCAATGTTTATGTCTATCTCAACCCAAAAAAAATGTACTAGTAAAAAAGCAAAAAAACTCAAAAAATCGATTTTTTTGATATTTTTTTATGATTGTTTCGACTATTTTGGTATGGAAATTTTTTTTTCAATTTTTAAAAAACATTATTCCAATAGGAAATTTTATTCTCTACAAAAAGTTTTATGTGCAATATATCAAAATTTTGCTTGGTTTACGAGGTATATTGAAAAAACCAAAAAGGGGGCTTTTGCACCCCTATCTTCAGTTTCCACCCTCTCATTTAATAGCACTCCGCGGTTTTATCTTTTTTTATAACCCATTGAACGATTCCTGCAATAAAAACCCGTGAACGTCTTAGTTCCTTTCTAAACTACATAATCAATAGCCTATCATAGCTGTGAACCAAATCTTGTTTCGAAACCTTGATCCGAAAATATCTGCTTCCGAATGTACTCGTAAGAAAAAAAAAATACGTTGATAGCAAATAATTCAGCAACCAGACGTCCAAGAAACTTTTGATTTTCAATTATGAAAAGGGCTCGAATAGGCCTTTTGATGTGTCACTTGATGGATTTGGAGAACTTTTTTGAAAAAGCATTATTTTTAGACAAAAAACTAGATTTGTAATTTGTTACATAAATGGATAGGCCTATTCATTGTAAGCTCATAGCTGTAAACCCAATCTTGTTTCGAGACCTTGGTCCGAAAATATCTGCTTCCGAATGTAAGAAAAAAATATGTTTGGATTCAAATAACCTACGAACCAGACCTCGGAGAAACTTTTGGTTTTCAGTTATGAATTGATCTTAATGACTCCTTTCCTTTCATGTTTATATATATAATTTGTTTACCTTAATTAATAGGCCTGTTCACCTTGAACTTCTGTAACCTAAAACTTGTGACAGGCTAGATAATAGTTTTAATAAAAATCCTCAGGTTTTTGTGTTCATTATTTAAAAACATTTAATACAATAAAATTTCTCATGAGGCGAACTCAAATCGAAATCTTCCAATTAAATTTAAAAAAAAAAACTCCTTTTTTTTCTTAATTTTAAGTACATTTATTATAATAATAAAATATTTATAGATATAACATCGTTAATGAAATTTATTTAACACTGAACTTTTTTTTAAATTTATTTGTTAGTGTTTTGTAATCTATTTATTTTTCAATAACAATTAGTGCGTGCAAATAATACATAAATATATTTTAAGTTATTTCTTCTCTTTTAAATTACTACAAATAGGCTCTCAAAATTTAAAACTACCATCTGAAAATTTTCATTTAATAAATATGTTTTTTTTTTGTATGTATGATGATTAAATATAAGGAATCTTGGTATTACATTTATATCACTTGATCAAAATGAAATATACCTACATATAAATATTTGTATACAAAAAAAAAACTATTTTTTTTATTTAAAAAAAAATTAAATAAAATGTTTCTTCTTATTAAAGCAGAACAAGTATTAGTTGTCGTTTCTTTTTTTTCTGGAAGACAATGAGTTATGGGTTAATTTTTGGTACAAAAAAAAAAGCACTCAAACAATTCAAATTATAACAATAATTTTGAAATTAATTTAAAAAATGTATGTAGTGGAAATTCGATGTTTTATGTCGTTTCATTTAAATAAATAAAAAAAAAATAACACAAAACCAATTTGAAAGAAATGGTCGAGTCAAAAAGAACTGCATATAAATCTCTAATACGATGGTTCTTTGTAACGTTAGTACCTATTCAGGTGTCTTTTCTGTGCCAAAGGAGTTAGAAAGGAAGAATGCTCATTGTTCATGGTGCCTACCCAGGTGTGTTATTTCTATGACTTAGTGTTGTTAACTTGTCGAGTCTCCTTCATACTAACCCTTTAGGGAATAACACAAGTGAATACGGAATTACCCGTTAAAATGGTAGCCGACTGAAAGTTAGTAATAATGTTACATTTCAAGAATTCATGCGTACAATTATTTTGGATTAAAGGGTGTTTTTTTTCGACCAAAGGAGATGTAGAGATTTTGAACGGAAATTTTATACGAAGGTATGTATTTTATTCCCATTATTCAAAAAATACGATTTCACCCAAAGACACATTTCATTTTTGTTTTCCATAACAAGGAGAACACTTATATAATACAATTAAGTTCTTAACGTTTGGGCTTTTTACAGAATTTACTCGTCCCTTTTCGAAAAAAAAGTCTTTCTCTTTATCCTTGGTTTCTATTTTAAATACAGTTGAAACTCGATTATCCGGGATTCGATTAACCGGGACGCTCTATTATCCGTGATGAAAATATTTGAAATTTGTTCTCGAAAATAAAGACAACGTATTAATTTAAACTCTGTTATCCGTAATAAACTCTACTATCCGTAATATATGAACAGCACCTAACAAATTCCTTCAATTCAAATCAGTCCTATGCAAAAAGAAGTTGCGGGATATTTGTAGTATTTTGTTTTTTACGAGTATCTTATTTTTGTTTTCGTTTTTTTCATAAGTTTTTAAATAAATACTTAAATATATATAACTTTTTGTTTGAGAAAAGAAAGTTCTATTATTCGGGATTTTCGATTATCCGTAATGGGCTCGGTCCCGACCATCCCGGTTAATCGAGTTTCAACTGTATAACGTTCCTTCCAAATTGCATTAGAGTATTAATCAAAAAAACACCATGATATTCTTTTAGACACTTTAGATTTCGATTCTTGTTTTCAGTCTCAAACGTAACATAGTTCTTGACTTACTTAGTTTTTGCTTTAAACCCACATTTTCTCCACACCTAAAAAAAAAACCTTTTACATGAAAAACTATACAGACTTATTTTATTCGTACTTCCCATGGCAAAGACAAGATTTTTAATGAAGTTCGTAAGGCATTTATACCATTGATTTTTTGGGACTTATAGCGAAATTTCTTAAATATTTCCTCAAAGAAAACCCTTCCATCTAAAATACTTTTTAAATTCTTGGTTTCTTCCGTAAATATAACATTTTAGCCAATATTCATTGGTATATCATTTTTGTCACAATTTTTTGCTACCAATTCTGAATTTCATCTTTTCTTTAAAAAAAAAAAACACGCTTTTAAGCCAAACAGTTTTGTAAACTCTCTAAGATTCTTACTTATTATAACGACGAAGTATATAGGTATCTGTTTTATTAAAAATGAAATATTTTAGTAGAGTAACTAAAGCAAATTATTAGGGAACCCGGCCGAACAGCTCTGATTTTGACGATATTTTTTTTCAAACGTAGGTAATTAAAAATACTTTAAAGTCTATAGATTAAAAATTGCCGGTGTTGCCGTATTGTTTTTTTTAAATTAAAACTAATTTTTTTTTTAACTAAACCATTTTTTTTTTTGCTTAAATTGCATAAAACAAATGATAGCAAAAGATTCTCTAGGTAATTTTAGGAAATATATAAAAGGCAGTAAGGGACAATCTTCCATCGTTTAAGCGATAAATGCAATTTTCCAACATTCTGACCTCAAACACAAAAAAAATATTTTGAAAACAACGGCAACACCTACAATATTTTAAAATACATTTTTAAAAAGCCAGAAGCTCATTCTTATCTCTTAAATTTAAATCCACTAAATTTAATCAAGACTTTTTGAAAAAATGGTCCTCAAACTCAGAATTTAAAAAAAAAATGTTATTAGAAAAATTTAAAATGACTTTTTTCCCAAACTTTTTCTAATAAAATATGAATTTATTTAAAAAAAATGTTTGGCCATAAATATTATCAGTTGAATTTCGAAGCAAAAAAGGTAAAATATATCACACTTTTGAAAAAAAAATGAAAAATTACTTCAATTTCAATGGTTTTTTTTTATTAAAACTGAATTTTTGCATTGAAATAATTAATTTTCTCAAAGACTTTGGTAAATAGGAACTTTAAATTTTTGCTATTTAACTTTCAACAGTAAGGGTTATTAAATGAATAAAAAATATTTTTATGTTTAGAGGTTGAACTTTAAAAAAAAAAAAATAAGTTACATTTTTTTTCAAAACTTTTATTAAAAAAAGTTCTTCGAAAATGAAATACTTTTTAATTTTTTTCATAAACCGTAATACATATTCACATTTCCTTTTATAATTTGAAATCATAATAAATGCGGCCAAAAAAATTTGAAAATAAATGCATTTTATATTACGACCAAGTTTAAAAAACGACATGTTAAAATTTTTTCAATAATTTTTTTTTCAAAAATCTGAGTTCAATTACCATTCTTTCAAAAGCCGTTCATTCAATTAACTTAATTTTAATTTTACACATATGACTAAGCTTCTAGCTTTTAAAAAATGTATATTTGAATATTGTAGGTGTTGCCGTTGTGTTCAAATATTTTTTTTTGTGTTTGAAGTCAATTAATAAGAAAATTGCATCTACCGCTTGAACTATGGAAGATTGTCCCTCACTCCCATATATTTTTTTCCTTGAATTTCCTAGACAATCTTTTGGCATCAATTAATTTATGAAATTTAAGAAAAATTTTTGAAAAAAATTTGTTTTTGTTCACAAAAATCTTCAATTAAATTTAAAAAATCAAAACGGCAACACGGGCAATTTTTAATCTATAGACTTTAAAGTATTTTTAATTACCGACGTTTGAAAAAAAAGATCATTAAAATCTAGGCCGGGTTCCCTAATATTGCCAATTTTTTATCTTTAGTTACTCCACTATTTTGAAGATCCAATCTTGGAGAAGAGGGGGAAGGGCCCCGAAACAAATTTGGATACAAGGACCCCAATTAGGGCTAGCTACGCCACTGTTGAATTCCTTGAATATTATAGTCCGACTCGTTAATTTTTTTTTTCTATAAAAATAAATCTTAACTACACTTGAAAGCAAAAGTATGGAATCAACAATTGTCATGCTTACAGTACTTTTCTGCTGAAATATCTTTGACCTCATTTAATAATTTGAAACGCTTTTTTTTCTCAATATTCTTCGTTATTACCAAAATTCCAAAAAGTGTGAGTTTATCATTTTTATACTGTGGCTGGAAAAATTGCATTGTTTAACCTCCCGAAAACCATATAATGCCGAAAACTGCCAGAATTTTGAATTCGATATCGAGACGCGTAAGGCTATAAAACTGCATACTCATTTTGGTTATACCTCCACTCAAAAAATTTGATTTTATCTCGACAAAATGATGTCCAAAAACTATAAGCGTGCACTCGATGAAGGAAGGATCTCACACTTTCAGTGAAATTTTCGATTAAAGTATTTAACAAAAAAGAAAAAATTTTAGTTTAAAAAAAAGAAACCCAAAAAAGTAATCTTTTGACATATACACTCCCCTTCAACTGAATAAGCACACAAATTTTCAAAGGTATTTTGTCCATTTTTTCCTAAGATTGATCTTTCATGTAACATTTGATGATGTTTACAGTTAGCTTACGATGTTGAGAAACCAAATCAGAAAGAATAATTCTCAAAGTACCGCTATTTTTTTTCGTGTTCTCTTACAAAGCGTCCCATATGGAAAAATGCAGTTTTTTTTTGCGTCAACTGAATAGACACACGGTCTTTCAAGGTCAATATCTTCGTTGTTTATGAGAGTTTTGAGGTGTTTGGCATACCAAATCAAAGGTTGAAATGTTCTCAGTGAGATTTTGTCATTTAATTAAAATTTAAAAAAAAAGTAGTAGATTAAAAGCTTTGAATACTGTCGACAGAGCTTAAATTAATTTGTTAACGGAACAAGTACTGACCGGGTCTGCTATAGCTACCAAAATTGATCGGAGTTTTAGTGTGTTGCCTATTCGTACCTCAAAAATAAAAGTTCGTACAGGAAAAATATGAATTAAGGTAAAAAACGGCAAAAATAGCAGTTAATCGACGAGACATTTTGAGATCTGCCTCCAATTCATTTGACTCTGGGGCAAAAATCAAACAAAAAGCTGGTGTTTCTGCAAGTGTTTCAACACTCCGCAGAGTAATTAACAGCACGGATCATTTTAACCCATTAAAAGTCCAAAAGAAACCAACTTTAAACAAGCAACAAAAAGGTATTCGTTTAGAATTTTCTAGACTCCATATGAGCTGGAAAAATGAGTGACGCAAAGTGGTTTTTTTCATTTGAAAAAGTTCAATTTTGATGGATTCATAATTGAAGTCATCGGGGCCATCAAAATTGAACTTTTTCAAATGAAAAAAACCACTTTGCGTCACTCATTTTTCCAGCTCATATGGAGTCTAGAAAATTCTAAACGAATACCTTTTTGTTGCTTGTTTAAAGTTGGTTTCTTTTGGACTTTTAATGGGTTAAAATGATCCGTGCTGTTAATTACTCTGCGGAGTGTTGAAACACTTGCAGAAACACCAGCTTTTTGTTTGATTTTTGCCCCAGAGTCAAATGAATTGGAGGCAGATCTCAAAATGTCTCGTCGATTAACTGCTATTTTTGCCGTTTTTTACCTTAATTCATATTTTTCCTGTACGAACTTTTATTTTTGAGGTACGAATAGGCAACACACTAAAACTCCGATCAATTTTGGTAGCTATAGCAGACCCGGTCAGTACTTGTTCCGTTAACAAATTAATTTAAGCTCTGTCGACAGTATTCAAAGCTTTTAATCTACTACTTTTTTTTTTAAATTTTAATTAAATGACAAAATCTCACTGAGAACATTTCAACCTTTGATTTGGTATGCCAAACACCTCAAAACTCTCATAAACAACGAAGATATTGACCTTGAAAGACCGTGTGTCTATTCAGTTGACGCAAAAAAAAACTGCATTTTTCCATATGGGACGCTTTGTAAGAGAACACGAAAAAAAATAGCGGTACTTTGAGAATTATTCTTTCTGATTTGGTTTCTCAACATCGTAAGCTAACTGTAAACATCATCAAATGTTACATGAAAGATCAATCTTAGGAAAAAATGGACAAAATACCTTTAAAAATTTGTGTGCTTATTCAGTTGAAGAGGAGTGTAAAAGAATGACTAATTCAAAATTAAGCTTCTTAAATTAATTTAAATTTGTGGCACAACATGCAGCACATAATGAGCCTTTGTCGTTATTTTTCTTTAATAAAGACACAATTCTTGCAGTCGAACAAAGCAAAATTATATTTATTTACGTTTTTTACTTCCTTTTGTGAAGATTCCATTTTTCTTAAAATATTCCGCAACTATATTTTGTCGGAGACTTTTCGAAGAAATTCAACGCATAACCGTTAAAAAATTTACATATGCTGAATGCACTTCATCACAATGCATTGGTTGGCGTCACATTTTGTCGGAAGATTTTACGTTTAATTTTAAATCAAAATAAAATTGTAATCGATCTCAAATGAAAGCTATTCACCAAATATGATATCATAGATTACATGAATTAGATCTTTATTTAAAAGTACGTATAAACGTACACTTCGGCAAGAAATGCGGAAAATTATAAATTATTTTTATAAAAAAAAAAGAAAAAAATCGACCATCCCTTTCAAAACACAAATGTATTTTTTTAAAAGGTATAAAAAAAAAATCTTCGTAAATAATATTAAATAAAACATATTTACATACATCAATAAAATATCAACAGCGAATACATATTTTAATAGAAAGATAAGTTCCGACTGTTTTTTTCTCTTCTTATAGTAAAAATATTTAACTAGCGATATATAGAATAGGACACATAGATTCACATTTTAACAAGAATCA
The DNA here is from genome assembly GCF_945859705.1 of Episyrphus balteatus. NCBI lineage: Eukaryota > Metazoa > Arthropoda > Insecta > Diptera > Syrphidae > Episyrphus > Episyrphus balteatus. The sequence continues at coordinate 77,750,932 of NC_079136.1, read as the reverse complement.
AATGTTGCACTTAAAGTTTAATCATGCTTTCGCGTTTTTTTTTTATTGGAATGCATTAGATGTTATAATCATTTTTTTTTTTTTTGACA